>NC_141694.1:1534700716-1536183380 GCF_964263255.1 Lissotriton vulgaris
GGGTATCAAGGAGAACAGATCGATATTGTGGGCTACATGCATACGGACATTCGTAACATTAGTTAAAGGCAAAGTATACATAGCTGAGTCAGGGCCACCTATTATAGATTGGTATCATCAGTATGATCTCCACATTAGGATTGATCCTCATGCTGTGGAACAGGTAATGACAGTAGACAAGTTGACTGGGTAAGATATTTTGGAGGGTGCCAAGGAGGTTTTCACAGAAGAGTTAGGGCACTTGGAGGGGTATGTACATAAGATAGAATTCAGACCAGGGGCCTTACCAGTTCAGCATAAGGTTAGGAGAGTGCCAATAATGGTGAGAGATGATGTAAGGAAAATATTGGATGAAATGTATAGTAATGGTGTCATAGAACCAGTAGAAACATCAGCTTGGATTTCTCCAGCAGTTATCACTGAGAAGGCTGATGGCAAGTTGTACTTTTGTGTTGACTTAAGAATTCTTAATCAGAACATATTTTCCGATACATTTCTGTTACCTACTATAAATGAGCTGGTCTTACTGTTGCAAGGAGGAAAGTATTTTTCCAAATTAGATCTCGGCATGCATATCACCAATGTGGGCTCCGTGTATGAGCACACTATGGGAAGTATTCAAGTTTGTTACTGTGGGGCATACATTGCACAACAGGATTGGTTGCATGAATAAAAACGAACAGAATATACAAGACTTGGATGCTAAATATGCGAAGATTCTAGATGTCACTCTCCTAGCAGAAATCCATCTAAAAATAGCACAGTACAACAACGCTATGCAGGGGGGAATTAAGCACTTGAAAATCGGCACAGTAACACATACCTTTGGAGATGGTGAAAGGCTGGGTGGATCACTTGCAGACCCATTTAAACCCCCTAGGGCTGATAATATAATAACTAATTTTATCGACAATGAGTTTGGAAATGGATGAAGTTGACCATTTACTGTTTCTTATCTGGAAGCTCATCAAAACGTGGTGCTCCTCTCAACAGCCAGTGACAACTGACAAAGCTGCTGAGCTATGAGGACAGCACCATGACAACAGAACACTCATATGTGAAAGTTCTACATGTCAATATACACAGAACTATTTGTCAAGATCACAACATATCGCCTTTTACTCAACAAAGGAGGAAGAATAATAAACATGAAAAGGCTTCAAGATAAAAGAAGAAATTAACACAGAAAGCAAAATGAAAGCCAAAGAAATACAGGTTGGGAATCCCCACATCCCCACTGAGGAGACATCAAACCCTAGAAAGAGAGCAACATTTTTCTGGAAACGGCAAACATAATAAACTATGGCAGGACTGATGAAGATGACTGAAGAACCAAAGTGTTTGTTGAAACAATTAAGTATTGACAGGAGAGTAACTGGCACAGTGGTAATGCTGTTTCAAAGAGTGTATCAGTGTTAGTCTATACACTCTTCTGATAGCAGTGGATTGTTTGTCAAATAGGGTTATTGACCTCAGGGTGTTCCTTTATTTCTTTAGTATGTTATGTGTATGACAGAGTACCTATAGGAGTGCCATTGTGCACAACATTCTGAAGCCAGCCAGTGTTGAGCCAATTAAATATGTATTTATGTATGTATCAAGGAACCCAAATGCCTTCCTGAGCACTAACAAAAGAAGCATTGGCAATGCCAATTGGTCTGGCTTTAAAGGAATTTTGTATGGTAATGTGAAGTAAATAGTATGGGAATAGATATGTATTTGTGCGGGAAACTAGATTTTTCTTGCAGTACACCCCCACCGTTTGCCTGGTTTTGATGCAACTTTGACTGATGTGTACTGAGTACGTGCAAAACAGGTCCCCAGTACCAGTGTTCTTTCCCTAAAACTGTACAATTGTTTCCCCAAAGGGCAAACCTTTAGCTACCACTGTAAGCCCTAAGTTAATAGTACCCTGGTACCTAGAGCCAGGGGTACTAAAGGAGGGTCCCCCAAGGGCTGCAGCATGAAGCACATGCAGGACTGCCATTGCAGGCTGTGTGTCTTGGCGCAGGCAGAAGTGAAACCACGAACTGACTCGCATTCCTGTGTGCCATGTCCCCTACCAATGCATATGATATTTGTAAGTGACCCCTACAGCAGGTCTGACAGCCCTAGGGCAGAGTGCCTAATATTATATGTGAGGGCATATTTGCATTAGCAGATATGCCCCTGTGCTTGACAGACCTATTGCTACCAGTGCGACAAGGGAAGCAATCTTAAACCATGTACTGGACACTTGTGAAAATGAGTTCCCAGCTACATGATGACATCACTGAAATTAGGGATGTTTGGTGCCAAAAGTATCGCCTTGATAAACCCACACTGATGCCAGTATTGGATTTATCAAAACATGCCCACAGAGGGCACCTTAGAGGAGCCCCCTGAAAACCTACCAGCCTCTGGTGTGCTTGCTGACTGGATTCTGCCAACCTGCCACCCTAACCTGCCACCCTAGGTAAGTTTCTGACCACCTAAGGTGACAGTATTTTTCTCTCTGGAGGTCAGGAAGAAAAGCCTGTCTGAGAAGAAGGTGTAATACCTCCTCCCACAGGATGACCTGCCGATTAGCCTCTTTGGGCTGGTGAGCTTCAAATGAGCTGCCGCTTTTGGAGTGTGAATCTGGCTCCCCTTACAGGAGAGGAAGCCACCTTTCCCTGTCTAGAGTCCTCTTACCACCTGGACAATACATTAAAATTAGCTAATCAGGTAGGCATGCCACCCCCAGGATAGTACCACTCCTTAGATGGGCTAACTGCGAGACGGACACGATTTTTCAGAGGGAGCCATCTTTGGGATGGCATACTAGTAATTCGGGGACAGGGTTATGCTCACTTCACCCAGGAAGTAGTCAAATAGAGGGCGTAGTGACCCCAAGAGTCAGTAGCCCATTGGCTATTACCCTACCTTTCTCTAAGGCTCCTACATTCAGTGTTTGAGGGAGTCCCTGGCACCCTAGAAGGAGATCCTAATGACCTTAAAAGAATGAGGACACCAAAGCACCGCAAAAGCGGAGAAGACTGAAGAGAGCACCTAACTTGGTCCCAGCCCCACAGGCCTGTCTGCAGCCCTCGTTGAAAACTGCACCAACGTTGACTCGTCCTGCAGTTGTGATTCCAAAAATCTAGGAGGGCTGCCTGCCTTCAAAAAGATTCAAGACCTCCCATGAACAGCGGACCTCTTCAGCAGAACCTACAAAAAGAAGACTTTGAGGCCTCTGGAACTGCCAAAACCCAACCCCTGTCGACTCCGGCCCGAATTGAAATGGGCCAATGGTCCCAACAAGGTTACCCAGCCCTACGGAGCTTGAGTCCATCATCGTTTCACCCTTCCTGGGCTCCCCAACATTGCCTGCAACCTCTGTGCGCAGGCTCCCTCTACCGCGATGATGGGCCAGTAAGGAAAAACCAGACGCCTAAAGACACCTCTGCACCCGTTGCCCCTGGGTCTTGGAGAAGAGGACCAAAAGTGTCACCTGTGCCTGAGCAAGGCTGGTGCTGTTTCAGCCTGACTGGTTTCCTAGCCAGAGCCTGCAGCCTCTTTTTATAGAGCCTGATCCCCATTGAAATGCAATGGGCTCCTCACTCTGATTTGCACCCTGCACCCGGCCGCCCTCATACTTCTGGTGGTGTACTGTTGGTGCTGCCATGGACCTTGCCCACCACTCACCATAGCTCCTGGAGATTGGTCCTGTAAGTCGATGTACTGTACCTGTTGAGGAACTTGTTCTTCCTTCCATATTCTAACATTGCAAAACTCAGAAATTACACTGTGCCCACTTTTTGTGAAAAGAATGTGTATTTAAAAGCGTACTCACCTGAACGATTTTTCTCTGACACCTAAACCAGACACTGCCAGTGCAGGCAAGAACGGTGAGGTAGTGGGGCTGTGCGGGGGGAAGTCGACAGACGAATGAATAGGGAAAATAATATTAAAAAATAAATAAAACCAGTTACTTTGCGCTCGCCACATCGCCGACTCAGTGATGCAGTGATCGCAAGGAAAGTGGTTTACTTTTTTTACATTTTATTTTCCCTAGTCCGTCGTCTGTTGACTCCTCCCCCCACCCCACCGCTCTTACCTGCCCTGGCAATGACTGACCTAAACATGTATGAAGATAACTGCTATTTTTGTAAATTGGTGTGGATCTCCTTCTTCAGTCATGTTGTCATTTATTAATCATTGTGTGTATTTGCAAGTGTCTTACACTCCTCTTTGTTAAGCCTAAGGCTGCTCAACCGCACGATCCACTAATAGAGCACTTTGTGATTGCATAGCAAGCCCTGCCCACTAGTAAGGGAACCCCTGGACTCTTTACACAGCATATCAGATTCTTGATATGTTAAAGAGTCAGTTTCCTACAATTTGTGTGGATGCAAAAAGCTATAGAATAATATTGGTGTCGGTTAAAAGGTACGTGACTGTTGCACTGCCAAGCCAAACCAAAAAAATCCATGTAGGTTAATAACTTCCCTCCTCCCATATGTGCTGGTGCCAGTGAAGAACAACATACATCCTCTAGTTATCGAAAACACTTTAACATTATTCCAGTGTTATTTGTGTGTCCCTGAAAGTTCAAGCTTAGGTAGCTGGGTAAATAAACAAAATGACCACAGCTGCTAGAGGGTAAGCACTTATTTGTGGAAGTACACAACTTCCGCTCAATCAAAACATGTGCTCCTAACTCCCAAAATGTGGGTGGTTAGTTGTGGTCACATAATTGTCTGGTGACAGCTCCGCTGTCAAGCCTGACCATAAAAAGCAGAATAAGTAAATGTCAGTGCCATTCCTTAAAACACAAGTTCTCAGGAAAACATGGAAATAGGGGGGAGGAACGAAGGAAGTACACTAAAACAGTGGGGCATCACTGGAGTCAAGACTAGGGTAACCAGAGGTCCAGACAATGCCGGTTGTTCATTAAATGCACCAACAGATTAATTTAAAACGAATACATGTCCCGAATTTAGGTAGCGGGTACTCTTAGCTTGCACGCTAATTTTAGAATAAAGGCCCACATTTTCTCTGACCCTCTCTTGTTACATCACCAGGGCAAAGAAGGTGTTTTAAAAGTGTTTAAAAGAATCCCCTGCTGTGCTGTCGTGTCTAAGTTGTGCTGTACAGAAGGATGTGAAGAGGGGCAAATAGGCATTTGAGGAGACCCCAGCTGGCACCTAAGCGTCTTCCCCTTACCTTCAACACTGCATGTGAAAGGATCGGGGTAAATGAATGACAACATTGTTTGCGCTAGATTTGTTTGAATTATAAAGAGAAGTTGACACAACTTTAATGCTAGGCCACTTTCAGAGAGAGGTCCTGTATGTTTTATTTGATTCTGCATGTTAGGCAAGGGAAATCATTTTATTATGGATCCCTGGATATCTCTTCACAACCCTCCTCTCTGTTTCAGAGGCACTTATTTATTTGTTTTCTGGCACTTTCAGTTCTGTTTTTACCTATATAAATACAACATTGCATGTCCCGGAATGCAAGGAAAACTAGACTGCGCTACTAATGGGGCAATTTGAGGTATGCGTAATGTCTTTTTTAGCTGGCTAAGCTTTCTGAATTGTAGTAAAGGTTGCAATTTCTAAAATGCTTATCTTTCTAACATGCAGGGACATCTTAAGGATTTTGGGGAGCCCTGGGCCAGACATGGTTTTGGATACCTTTTCGGAGCAGCTTTGGATTTATGATCCAATTTGCAGCTTTATTGTTTCCTCTTTGGCCAGGTCACTGACACTACACAGACACACTGGTCCAAATTCTAAATGTTGTTTAGCATTTGGGGGTAGTGGTGTGTTTTTTCAATATTGTAATATAGCAGCAGAACCACTGCCATGTCTCATGTGAAGGTCCTCTCGACCCATAAGCAACTTTTTTTTATGGATGTTGCATGGTGTTGAAAAACAAAAGCACAATATTTCTCTAGAAAATGTCTGTAACAGACCCCCACACATTACTTTATGAAAAATAAAGGAAAATTATATTTAAAATCTATATTTAAAAAAATCATTCAAGGTATTCAGGGCAGGGCTGTGTGAAGAATAGATCCGAATATTTCAGGGGGCCGGCCCGCTGAAAAGCTGTGGCCCTGGGCCACAGCCCATTTTGCCCATGCTAACATATAGTCTGTCAGAGGTTTGTGGGATACACCACTGTAGTCCTTCTATTGGGTTAAGGGCAGTCATGATAGTATGGATGGCCACGCATCCTGGATTTACTGGGATAGTCCTGTTTTTCAGCACACGGTAAATTTAGCACATGTCCTGGTTTTCAGTGAGGATAGATTGAGCCAACTTTTCATAAGCTGCCTTATCAGAAGGCAGTTTGTTAATACAGATATGTTGTGTGTAAAAGTTGTATTTAATTCCCTTTAGTGCCGCACGGTATGCTCGTTGGTCAGTGCTACCGATAAAGTCATTCTGTGCTGCATGGTCGATGCAAAATTGTATTCCTACTTTTATGTTTGTGGAAAATCACATTGTTTTGAATTTTCATAATGTGATCACCGTAGTCAACACCTAAGATGGTAATAGAAAGGAACATAAAACATTATATGTCAATTTTTATATATTACAAGGAAATCAAGGAATGTATGTTTGACTTAATGGTCAGGTTGTCAGGTTATCAGGAAATGGATGCAATAAGGTAAGATGGAAGCCGGAGAGACCTCTGAAAGAAAGAGTGAATAATACATGAGAACTGCTATAATAAAGCAATAGTCCTACATCCAGGGACAGGCTGGGTGAAACTGACGTGAGGGACAGAAAGGTAATCAAAGGCGCAGAGCTGATGTGTACGGGGGTAGAGCTGATTCGTGCAGTAGCCCTATCACTATAGGCTTCTCATGTTGATATTGCCTATGATGGAGCGAGATGTTGAATGAGATTTCGTTCAAGCTCGCAAAGTTAAACTTCCATAATAAGTATAACAGTATTAATAGCATGTGTTGAAATAAATAACCAACTTAGTTTTAAAATTGCAGATACTAAATGCGGGACTAATGTGCTTCTATGTTGCATTTGCAAGTACGTGGAAAAATAATAAACTAACCTTGTCTATAGACTTTGTCAGTAATAAATGCGGCTGTTTAATTAATGGCATGTGCTATATTATTTATGTGCAATATGTTTTGTCGTGTCTTTTCTGTGGCAAAAGCTCGTGTAGGATCCTTATGGCCTGAAAGAAGAAGGTTAATATGAAGCAGCTTTTTGTGCTTTGGCTAGGTAACATAATTAACCCAGTGAAACCTGTCCAGAGAGGAGCCTTGCACACACGAGAAGTGGAAAGTTTTACCACGTTGACAGAAATTACTGTTGAATAAAAGACGTGCATATTGTGCTCATGGAGTTTTGTCCAGGACAGGAAGCGGCAGGATTGCCAAAGTAAGGAAGCTGAGAATTGTAACTCGAATGAACTCATTTTGAAACAATTTTGAGGAAGCGAAATATCATGAACAATAGGGCTAAAGAAGAGCCCGTTCTTGGTTTGAAAGCGGTGATGACATGGATGGTCTGACATAAGTCAGCTAATGGGAACTCTGATGGCAATGAAAAAGAACACTTTTTGAGAAGATTAGCTAGTTAGAAAGGTATAAAATCTGGCCCTACAGGCAGGAGGGGACTCTTGCTTCCCGATTCTTGAATGACGTGCTGATGGACTTCTGGTGCACGTAAGGACAGCAGTCTTTATTAAATATTCCTTTAGGTGAAGAGAGTTTTAGACAGGGAAATAGAATTTAGGGAATGGAAACTTTTATTTTGCTTTAATTTATGCTGATTGATTTACCTTTAAAAATGTCAAACTAATGTGCCTTTCCTTGAATGATGCTTTCAAACTGCTAATAAAATAATGATTTCTGAATAAAAATGCTCTTTCCTTGAATAAAATAAAGATAATAAAATTAGATTTATGAAATGACAAGCTGGTCTTGTTTATTCATGGTCTAGTTATCATTATTAGATCCATTCGCCTTAGTGACTTAATTAAAAGTTGTATGATTAAAACCATGGTAAGTAATAATAAACTGCAGATGTATATATTTTTGTGAATAGTTTATGAATAGTGTGTTTAATTAGGTCACATGATTCAGTCGCTCAAAATTGTCTCTTCAGTTTATGGGCCTTAGTAGTGATTCATGATTAATGGTGAGTATTGTAAATACGGGTAGTGTTATTGAGACAGTTTTTCATTAGGAGCGCTGGATCAATTACTTGGTAGTAGAGGATGGTTACTATGGTAACTGACATGCTACATGATACATAGGATGCATGTCTAAAACATGTTAAGTTTGTTTAGTTGTTACATGTAGTCGAAAGGTTTTTTCCAGTAGTGTGAAAATTCCTGGTTTGCCGGCAAAAAGAGTTAAGTGTGACAAGTTAGTTTACACAATGCATTCGTTCTGTTTCAAAATAGTGATATTGACATATATCACAAGTGTTGTGGACGTACAGCACAAGTTTAGGGATTCTAGGTGTGTTAGGTTGAATGTATAGTGAGGATTGTCTATGAAATCGTAGCTTTTGAGTATAGGGACAACTGTCCTGTTTTAAAACTCACTGCGAAAAGAGTAGTAGAATGTATCCAAGCTTGAGTGAAGGGTAAGGAAGCGTTGTCTATTCTTACTGGCAAGTGAGGATTTTTGTTGGCGGGTTAAAGTCCTACCAATAATTTCATGTATGAATGCTAAGGGATTCTTTCCGTTTGAATGTGTGTGCTAGAAGGGTAGAACAAGACTACTTGTTTCTGTCAACGAATTTAAATATTCTGTGAAAATAGCGTCGTCTATTTCACGTGAAAGGATACTTGTTTGTTTGAAAAAGCTATCTCTTTATTTTAGCAAAACAGACAAATGGTTAGTTTATGTGAAGCTACTAACTGAATTCCATTGAAAGTTTTGTAAAATATGGCGCTGTGAAAATATTTTGTAAAGGAGGGGTCAGTTCAAGGAGTGGAACGGAGACAGTGAAGCTGCAGCGGCTGCGTACGTCACAGGATTCACGTTGTGATTGGCTAGCATACGTCACAGTATTCGCACTCTGATTGGCTCATGTGACTTGGCAAGCTTGTACCTGATTGGATCATTCTGAAATTCAGTAATTCTATTGGCTGAACAGAGTAGTGACGTGGCTTAACCTGATTGGTTTGTTGGTGAGTTTCGCGCACGGATTGGCTAGAGTAGTGGAACAACAAGAAAATATTTACGATCTTTTTGAAGTAAGCGGATTTGATTAAAAACATGAGTTATTATTACATGTATGAGGAAAAGAAGCCTACCTGGTTTCAGAAATGAAAAAATATTTTCAAAAGTGATAAGAAAATTGAAACGCGAGGTGGAAAATTACTTCATAAGTATAAAACACCTGCAGCCTATATGGAAGGTGAATTTGGTTATCATATTGCCTTTGGATGGAGAATTGGATGGAATATACCAAAAATGATGGTGTTCTGGCATGGCCGGAAGATGGGTCATTTAACATTAAGGTGTTGAAAAATTTGAGAGAAAAGATGATGTCTCTCGTACCAAAACCCAGACCTACACAATTTGAGGCTTTAGCTGAATGGGAGGATGAGATGTTTGAATTAGAACGAGAAAACAGAGGTGTAACAAGAGGCACTAAATTAGACATTAATCGAGAAACTCATGAAGATAGAATGCGTTGTTGGAGACGAGCTAATATGTGTGATGGTTTGTACCCAGCAAGATTTGGTGAGGAAATAAGTCAAAAGAATGCTGCAAAGAAAAATAATATTGCTGAAGATAGTGAAGCAGAAGATCCAGTATTAGAAGAGATTTACATTACAAAGACAAAACCTCCGCCACCTTATCAACCAGTTTGTTCATGGTCTACCCCGAGAATTCCTCAAGGAACTTCTCCAAGTGCTCCTCCTAGAGAAATTAATGATGAGTCTTCACTTAGATTAAATCAGAATAATGCAAACATTTCTGAGAGAGTAGAAACACGAACTAATTCAAGTATATCTGAATCTCTAGTTCAGGGAAATGAAATCCCAGGAAATGTAAAAAGAACAGGAAGACTTGAGGATAATCCAGATATTTCAGAATACCTCAGATCAAAGGAAGAATTAATACAGCAGTTAACTAAAGGCATGGAAGCAGTAACTGTACCAGTAACAATTGGACCTATTGTTCCAGTTTTTGATCAAAAGGAAATTAGACATTCAGCTCTGACTGTCCCTTTAAATGCAGAAATTCAGAAAGTAGCTGAAAAATTTTATTCAGATTTATCAGAAATTGACTGAGAGAAAAGGATGCCAGACTTAACTTTTAATCAAAGTTTTTCAAATGATCAATCCCCAACTGTTGCAGGTTCTGATTCTGGATCTCCAGAAAAGAGCATAAGTAAAATAGATTTAACACGAACTTCACAGCCCCCAGAATTTAAATTACTTGATGTTGCAAAATTGAAAGCAGATTTAGAGGAATTGATTATTGGCACAATTGGACCTGACAGTTTAAAGCTATATCAGGATGATGAATTGTTGTTCATTTGCAAAAGTATACAATGGAAAACGAAAACCAAATATGATCAGTTAGAAGAAATGGCTGCTGAATTAGAAATAGATTTGAGCAGACAGAAAAATTTGCAGAAACATTACAGGGTGGATTTCTCTGAAAAAGATATTGAAAACATGAACACCACAGGAAGGATAATTTATATAAAAGAATTAATAGTGTTTCTAAAAAGATTAGGCGAATTAAGCAAATGGAGAGTAAAATGGACAAAGAAAAGAGAGGAAGACAAAAGAGAAAGAGGGGAAATTGTAACTGAATTTCCTATGAGAGAAATAGCTGGCGGAGGGTATGTTCATGTTCCATGGACAAGACAGGACATTTTGCTGTTTACAAATGATTTTCACAGATTGAGAGAAAAACCTGTGGAATGGTATCGACAGGTAGAGTGATTTCTTAAGGTCTCAAAAGTTCTGTGGATTTATCTTGATGGATTCTTTGACATTGTCGTTCCTTCAGATCTTTGGACAGAATGTAAAATTTCTATAGATTGGCCCAAAGAAGAAAATGCCCGAGATAAAGTAACAGGTGCACCTTCACCTGATGTTATAAATCTGTATGATAAAGTGATTGTGTGGTTGAAAAACAAGACTCCCCCAAAAGAAGTAGATTGGGTTAAAACTGACAGAACAAATCAGGAACCAAAAGAATCAGTACATTCCTTTTATGAACTATTGCTGCTGGTATTTAAACAATACAGTGGTTATGAGAAGCTGAGTGAGAAGGATATGAGCCATTTTATATACAGATTTGTATATGGCTTGAAACCTGAAATTGGTGAGATGATCAGATCAGGAATAGTTGGTTGGCAATCACTCTCAGTTGATGACATCCTGAGAAAAGCAAAATAACACAGTGATAAGACAGATGCTAAGCAAAAGATGCTGAAAGAAAAAGCAATGTGGGCACAGGTGAAAGTAGCTGAACAACAAACTGCAACTTTAGAAAAAAAAAATGTTAACCAGAATCAAGGAAAATTCAAGGGTAATTTTAATAAGCTGAAATTAACAGGTAATATTGAAGAACTTAAGCAGAAACTCCCATGTTTTAATTGCGGCGAAATTGGACACTGGAAGCGTGAGTGTAAAAATCCGCCCAGAAATTTCAAAAATACATCATTAAATCCACAGATGCAGAATGAGATAAATCAGCAGCAACAGCTACAGCGACAGTTAAATGAGATAAATCAGCAGCAACAGCTACAGCAACAGTTAGCGGAGGTGAACAGGTAAACAGATCACCAAGAGTGAATGTGTTGAATGTTTCTCAACAATATTGGTTGAAAGAGAATGATGGAAGTGAGTCTGAGGATTACTTATGACGGTGCCTGAGAGAGGAGGAAGAGTGTGTGCTTGGAGCCACTCTTGAGGTAGATCAGTCTGGTCCATTTGTAAATGGTAAAGTGAATGATGTAGAAATCACTTTTCTAGTGGACACAGGTGCTACCCGTTCTACTGTTAGATCCGTGGAAATAGAAAACCTGCCTCTCTCTGGTGACACCATCCAAGTAGTTGGCGTAGCTAATCAACAAATGAAAACAGATTTAACAGAACCAGTTAAAGTTGAAATTGGCAAATTTAAAGACAAACATAGATTTGTAGTCTGTGATAGCAGTCCTGTAAACTTGTTAGGAAGGGACATCCTTTGTACAATGAACTGTAAAATATATTGCTCACCTTATGGTATTGAGCTTCAAACTCCAGAAGAAGAGGATGGCCTTTATAAATTAACAATGTTAATGGTTGAAGCAGAAGAAAGTAAATTATTTCCTGCTTTTGACAAAAAATGATTTACCTGAAGAATTAAAAGAGACAGTTAATAGTAAAATTTGGGATTTATCTGGAGATGAAATGGGTTTAATGAAACATATAGACCCAGTTAAAAAAACAGTGAGACAAGGAGCAAATTATCCAAACATTCCTCAGTATAAAATGAAAGCAGAAGTTATTGAAGGTGTCATACCTGTAATTGAAAAATTCATAAAGCAAGGTGTTTTAAACGAAATTGAAAGCAGTCCATGTAATTCACCAATTATGGGAATCAAAAAGCCAAACGGAACTTTCAGAATTGTTCAGGACCTGAGAAAGGTTAATCAAAGAGTTGTTCCATATTGCCCGGTCGTACCAAACCCAGCGGTAATTCTTTACCAGATTCCGCATGATGCAGAATGGTATACAGTTAAAGATCTTTGCAATGCATTCTTTACTGTTCCATTGCATCCAGAGAGCCAACAAATGTTTGCGTTCAGATTTCAAGAGCGTATCTTGGCATGGTGTCGTATACCTCAAGGGTATACAGAAAGGCCATCTATTTTTAATCAGTTGCTAAAGAAATCCTTGGAAAATCTAGATTTGCCTGGTAAATCGACATTAGTGCAATACATTGATGACCTTCTTGTTGCTGCAAAAACACGAGACAACTGTGTGACAGATACCATTACTCTTTTGAATCATTTGGAAGATGAGGGACATAAAGTGTCACCTGCAAAATTACAGTTTTGTAAACAGGAAGTAAAATATCTTGGTCACAGGATTGCAAAAGGAATTAGACAAGTGACAATTGAAAGAATAAAAATGATCCAAGCAATGCAACCTCCAAAAACACAGAGACAGGTCAGAATGTTTCTAGGAATGGTAGGTTATTGTCGTCAATGGATTAGTGGATTTTCAGTAATTGCAAAACCATTACAGAGACTGACAAAAGCAGACATAAAAGACCCGATTACCTTAACAGAAACGGAGTTAGAGGCTTTTGAGCAGTTAAAAAGAAGTTTGTGTGAAGCTCCAGCATTGGGAATGCCGGATTATGAGAAGGAATTTGAGCTGTATTGCAGTGAAAGGGAAGGATGTGCATTGTCAGTTTTGGTTAAAAGACATGGGAAACTGAGAAAGCCAATTGCTTATTTCTCAGCAGTTCTTGATCCTGTTGCAAAAGCATTGCCAGGTTGCTTAAAAGCAGTGGCTGCAACAAGTGTGAGTCTGGAACAAAGTGAAGGGATAATAATGGGTTTCCTGTAAAAGTATATGTTCCCCCTTCAGTTGAGATTCTTCTTACCAGAAGCAAGACTCAGCATTTAACGAGTAACAGATTGACAAAATATGAAAAAGTTATTCTGGGATCAGATAACGTGTCTATTGCAAGATGTGTGAATTTAAATCCTTCCAGATTGTTGCCTGATGGCACAGTGACAGAAATCAGGAATGAGAATGACATTGACCATGAATGTCTGGATGTTTTAGAATATTGCACCAAACCTAGACAGGACATAAAAGATGTTCCGTTGCCTGAGTCTGATTTTGTTTACTTTGTTGATGGCTCATGCTTGAGGACAGAGCAAGGTGTTCTGAGTACAGCATATTCTGTCTGTACAGTTGCAGATGTGGTTGAAGCCTCTTGTCTTAAAGGAATTCGTTCAGCTCAAATAGCAGAATTGATTGCTTAAATTCGTGCATGTGAAAAAGCAACCGGATTGAAAATTACCATAGTGACTGATAGTCAGTATGGGTATGGCGTAGTCCATGACTATGGCCAGCTCTGGTCTCTAAAAGGTTATTTACCCTCTGCGGGAACACCAATCAGAAATGCAAAATTGATTAAAAGATTGATCGATGGCATTCAGTTGCCAGAGGAAATTGCTGTGGTAAAATGTACAGCACACCAAAAAGGAAATGATTATATGACTAAGGGAAATGCATATGCTGACGAAATTGCGAAGTTTTGCGCGAAAAACAATATATCCATTAATAGGGAGAAAAACAATGAACATGTTTTGAACTCACTTATGCTAACATCTGTAGTTGAGACATGGCAAGGAGTAAAATATTTACAAGATGAGGCAGATGATGAGGAAAAAGACACATGGTTAAAAGCAGGTTGCAGACAGCGAGAGGAAGATGGCACTTGGGTTTACAAAGATGACAGACCAGTAATGCCAAACTGCATGATTGCTGACATGGCCCGAATGTATCATGGTCCAGGACATTTAGGCAGAGACTCAATGATTAGGTTGTTTAGGCAAATATGGTTTAATCCAAAATTCAGAATTATTGCAGAGTCCTTTTGCCAGAAATGCTTGATTTGCCAGCAGATCAATCCAAACAGGAAGACAGTTGTAAGCTTGGGAACCATAGGACGGGAGGGTGGTCCTTTCACCAGGTTACAGATGGATTTCATTGATATGCCTCCACACAATAGATTGAGATATGTCTTAGTGATTATCTGTCTGTTTTCAAGATGGGTGGAAGCGTTTCCAACTCGCCATGATTCAGTTACTGTGGCAAAATTGCTTTTGAGGGAGATCATACCTAGGTATGGATTTCCAGTGACGGTCGAGACTGATCGCGGCACACATTTTGAAAACAGATTGTTACAGATGATTTGTGAAGCACTCGGTATAAAACAAAAGCTGCACTGTGCTTACAGACCAGAAGCGTCAGGTGTTGTTGAGCAAGTCAATGGTACAATCCAGAATAGGCTTGCTAAAATGTGCTTGGCTACAGGAATGAAGTGGACTGATGCACTTCCACTTGTCTTAATGTCTTTGAGAAGTACTCCAGATAGAAAAACTGGTCTAAGCCCTCATGAAATACTGATGGGCAGAGTATTGAGACAGTCATTTGTTCGAGTAGGTAAAGTGCTTAGCATTAATGATAGTGCAATTATGGATTATTGTAAGAATTTGTCTGATGTAGTGACTTCTGTGTTCCATCAGGTAGGAACTGAAGTATTTACAAGAGAAAAAGAACAGGCTCATGATCTTTTGCCAAGAGACTGGGTGAGAACATAAGTTTAAAGAAGGAGAAATTGTCTGGTACCCAGGTGGCAGAAAGCAAGACAGGTGATTCTTGTCACAACAAATGCAGTAAAGTGTAAAGGTCCGAAAAGGTGGATTCATGCGAGTCATACCATTCGAGTACCACCACCTGAGAATCCTGACGAAGAAAGTGACACAACAACTGATTCAGATTCTGAAGAAGAACCTGAAAGAAATCCAGATCCTGAAGATCGACAAGAAAGTCGACATCTGGAAGATTCAAATGCGAATGAGGCATTGAATGAAAAAGATCTAGAAATTTTGGTAGTAGACTCTGAGAAAGAAGAAGATCTGCTAGAAAAAGAAGCAGAAAAAGAGTCTGAAGTGAATCAAGATCAGGAGAGTATTGAAAAGCAGATTGGAAGCTCTGGAAGAAGGGACGAAAATTCTGAAACTGGTGGATTGGAAGTAATTCAAGAAGAAGAAGAAGACGAATTACCGAGTACCAGCTATAAGGATGATGTTCCTAACAGAGTGAAGCTGCCGAGTAAAGAAGTGCCTGAATCTAAAGCTGATTTCACAGAAAGCGAAACAGATGAAAGTGATGATGAATCTAATGTGAGAAGTACAAGAAAAAGAGCCTGGAGAGTTGAGTGCAATCAAACTGAGCCAAAGAAGAAACTCTTGAGAAAAGGAGATAATTGGCTAAATGGAAATGAGGGCCTTAAATTCAAATTAGTGAATAAATCAAAAGAACAGGTTGACAAAATTTCAAGTCAGGAAAGTGATTTAGAAAAGAAAAGTCAAGCAGGAAAGAAAATAGAAGTGATTAGCAGTAGAGCAAAAAGAGTGTTAAAACCTAACCAGAAGTACAAGTCTCCTGAGTGGACGTATATAAGAAAATAAGGGGGGTATATTTAGTGATTTAAAATGTTTGTTTTTGTTTTTTCTGAAAGGCTCTTGTCTTAAGTAAAAGATGCCTAATTCTAACAATAATTCGAGATGCTCTATTTTAAGAAGATGTTGCAAAATGTCTTCTATTTGTGTGATTCTAATAATTTTGGTTTGGCTAATTTTAGTTGTCATTTTCCTATTTGGGGTGGACAAAGAAATGTACAAAGCTAATATGACTAGTAAAGTTGAGACTAAACAAGTTATTCATGATGTAGTGGGTAAGACTAATAGAGTCATTGAGCACAAACCAGAGATCCACCAAGATAGATCTGTTGGTGATTTTTCTAGTAATACCTTTTCTAGACTTTTATCTGAATATGTTAAGGTGATGAATGCAAAAGACTGTTATATCTGTGTGAAACTTCCTGCTTCTGTTTCGGAAGGCGTTACATATAATATGCTTCCCCTCACTTATGGTATTACTTGTAGCTTAATAGCTAGTTTGTTTTATAAAACTAGACGCCTGGTGTATTATTACTCAGACTATGATGAGATTTTTGCAAATTTAAAGATTGCAATAGCTTAAATAAACTAAAACATGCTAAGCAGATGAGGGAATTTTTCATAGTGACTAATGAACTGACATATGAATACGCTTTTAGGAACAATTTAACATGTAAATTGAGAACAGAAGAAAAGTCTCTCTTAAACATGGTTGAGGAGAGAAAAGCGATTTATAAGAGAAATGAGATGCTGAAACAAACTAAATCCAAGTTTTGGTAAAGTGAGGATGAAAAGATTAATGGCAGAAATGAAAATGTAGCTATACACATAGATAAACCTGTTAGTGGAAAGCTGTGCATAAGGAGAGATAACACTCAATTTGATAATTACTTTGTGGGAGCTAGTCAATGTGAAGATACTTATCGTATCTTAGGAGGGTGGGGATTTAAAGGTGGAAAAGATCCAATTTTTCCTGGAATTTATTTTGTTTGTGGGAATAAAGCTTACTTCAGTCTTCCTGATCACTGGTACGGGACATGCTATATTGGTTTAGTTTTTCCAAAGATTTTTCACATAGATAGAAATTCAGAAGGTTCATTTGAAATTGGCAAACACCTGAATAGGTACAAGAGGGAACATTTTTCAGAAATTTTGGGAGACATATTTGGTGCAATTATACCTATGGTGGGAATAACCCTGAATGCAAATAAAATCCGAAAAGTGTCTACAATTGTGGACAGATTGTCAACAGATACTGCAAGTGGTTTTCAATTAGCTGATACTGAGATTATTGCCATGCGCTCAATGGTTATACAGAACCGCCTTGCTCTAGACATTCTGCTAGCAAAAGAGGGAGGAGTTTGTGGAATTTGATATGTCCAGCATTGCTGTACTTATATCCCAGATAAGAGCCAGAACATAGAGATGTTTATCAGAAATATTACAGAATTACACTCAGAGATAGAACCCTTAGAAGAAGATAATTTTTCAGAACGCTTGAGAAAAAGATTTGCAGCAATCAGAAACTGGTTTCATGAGATTGGTAGTTCAATCATTGGTAAAATACTTTATCCTGTAATAGTTATAGTTATAGTGACACTTTTGCTAAAAATTAGTTGCATGATACATAAGAGAAAGAAATATGTGAAGGAAAAGAATTTATAGGCTTAGAGAAGAACATGATAAGGAGATAGAACTAGAAGAGATGCGTAGAGCTCAATATGAGAGTTTCAGACAGACTGCTGAATCAAAGGTTTAGAAATACTAATACAGTGAATGTTCAAAACATGGGCAATGTAGATAACATTTTTCCTGAAAATTTTTGGGTGTGGTTTGGTGATTATGAAATCACCAAATGAGGGAGTTGATGGAGCGAGATGTTGAATGAGATTTCGTTCAAGCTCGCAAAGTTAAACTTCCATAATAAGTATACCAGTACTAATAGCATGTGTTGAAATAAATAACCAACTTAGTTTTAAAATTGCAGATACTACATGCGGGACTAATGTGCTTCTATGTTGCATTTGCAAGTACGTGGAAAAATAATAAACTAACCTTGTCTATAGACTTTGTCAGTAATAAATGCGGCTGTTTAATTAATGGCATGTGCTATATTATTTATGTGCAATATGTTTTGTCGTGTCTTTTCTGTGGCAAAAGCTCGTGGAGGATCCTTATGGCCTGAAAGAAGAAGGTTAATATGAAGCTGCTTTTTGTCCTTTGGCTAGGTAACATAATTAACCCGGTTAATAATTAGAAGAGGGGGTGGGTAACAGAATGGGTCTCAATTCTCTAATTAATTACTGTCTTGTGTTTGTTTAAATACTAGTTTCCTGAGAGGCCTTTTGGGCCTACAAAAGATGGTGTCTTGAAACCTGTCCAGAGAGGAGCCTTGCACACACGAGAAGTGGAAAGTTTTACCACGTTGACAGAAATTACTGTTGAATAAAAGACGTGCATATTGTGCTCATGAGTTTTGTCCAAGGACAGGAAGCGGCAGGATTGCCAATGTGAGGAAGCTGAGAATTGTAACTCGAATGAACTCATTTTTAAACAATTTCGAGGAAGCGAAGTATCATGAACAATAGGGCTAAAGAAGAGCCCGTTCTTGGGTTGAAAGCGGTGATGACATGGATGGTCTGACATAAGTCAGCCAATGGGAACTCTGATGGCAACGAAAAAGAACACTTTTTGAGAAGATTAGCTACTTAGAAAGGTATAAAATCTGGCCCTACAGGCAGGAGGGGGCTCTTGCTTCCCGATTCCTGAATGACGTGCTGATGAACTTCTGGTGCACGTAAGGACAGCAGTCTTTATTAAATATTCCTTTAGGTGAAGAGAGTTTTAGACAGGGAAATAGAATTCAGGGAATGGAAACTTTTATTTTGCTTTAATTCATGCTGATTGATTTACCTTTAAAAATGTCAAACTAATGTGCCTTTTCTTGAATGATGCTTTCAAACTGCTAATAAAATAATGATTTCTGAATAAAAATGCTCTTTTCTTGAATAAAATAAAGATAATAAAATTAGATTTTTGAAATGACAAGCTGGTCTTGTTTATTCATGGTCTAGTTATCATTATTAGATCCATTCGCCTTAGTGACTTAATTAAAAGTTGTATGATTAAAACAATGGTAAGTAATAATAAACTGCAGATGTATATATTTTTGTGAATAGTTTATGAATAGTGTGTTTAATTAGGTCACACGATTCAGTCGCTCAAAATTGTCTCTTCAGGTTATGGGCCTTAGTAGTGATTCATGATTAATGGTGAGTATTGTGAAGACGGGTAGTGTTATTGAGACAGTTTTTCATTAGTAGCGCTGGATCACCTACAGTGCCCCAGATGTGCCCCTGCCACATTAGCATGAATGCACCATTTGAGCGTTTGAGTGCCATCTTGTCGTGGGCATCCTTTCCTCACGTTTTTTGGAAACATACCCCACCAGAGCCCAGCCCATCATGTTGCAGATGTCCTCCACAGAATACACCATTCCATCACGGCTGCAGCACCAAGGTGAGCACTGGCTACCAGTGTTGCCATGTTAATCCCATGGTAAGTTCATAGTAATGAACTAATACAGCCTCATTAGACCCCCTGCCCGTCCATTGGAAATTAGAAGACCTTACACAGAAGACGCCACAGTGTTATTAGTATGATTTGAGCATGAAGGGTTAAAATGAGAGATGTAGTGAAATGACTCGTCTAGTAATTTCAAGTCATTCCACTCGGATGCCTGGCATCAGTTTCAGGAATGGTGACTGTATAATGTGCACCCGCATGGGGCAGCATCAATCTGGGTGCTCAAAGTTTCACAAGTTTCTTTATTTCCTGCATAGTTACTTAAAACCATTGCAATGTTAGTACGTAAAATACAAATTAGAACATAAAAAACATCTGTATATATAAAATTTCCACAGGGTATAAGCGAATACCTCCATTTTCGCTACTTTTTCATTAAAATTATGATAGCAATCTTCAAAATAAAACCGGAAATAAAACCAATTATTAAAAGTCTCTTTGCTGATAAAGCAACTTATGTTTTGGTCATGATATATGTCCTTGTGTAGCTAGCTATATGTTGCAGTTCCATTTTTTTCCGACCAGCCATAAACTTCTTTCTGCAGGTCGTCTTGTTTCTGTTTCACAGAATTTCTCCGCTTGTGGCAAGGGTATTCTCTTTACCGCTGGCAATAACTTCTTACGGTGGACTAATTTGGGGCTTGCTCCTATCAAGATGTACGGCATCTGGGTTCTCCAGAAATCAAGCATAGGATTGGTGAAAACAATCTGATCAAGCACAGAAGGGTGAGCTTATGTCACACAGAAGGGCCACTGCCCAAGTGTAAGGAGAGCGCGTCCACCACTCCATGCTAGATTGTCCTTCTCAGAGGCTCATGTTAGCCTGCCTTCTCTTCTCCAGAGAGGAGCCATGTTGAACAGCAGAGTGGTGAATAAACCAGTAGATCTCATTGGACAAACTCAGCCAGAGCCCAGTGACCAGGAGAAGACACTGCACAGAGAGTATGCGCAAACATTTTCCGCATGTGGAAGAAGCTATCCATCAGGGAGTGAGCAGCCATCTTTTCCCAGTGCATTCACAGGACTCCTTTCACATGGAGCACCTTCTACCAGAGGTTAGGATCCAACCCGCTCACCAAGTAGTGAAAGGCTTGGAACAGAGAGAGGGCCATCCATGCTTGGCTAGTGTGACCATTTCACATGCACATGGGTCTCAGTGCTTGGTATTGCCATGGCCTTGGATAACATACATCATCTTTGCTCCTGCAGTGTGAGAGGGAACTGTCTATAAGCACTAAACTGTTCAAGTGTAGAGCAAATGAAGGCACCTTTTGAGGGATACTTCTATGTACCATGCTGGTAAATGTTGACCTTCCATGTATAATGCTGAGTGCAGTCCACATCCCATACCTACATTAAGTCTGACACCTACAGAAATAGAAAGAACTGTACGTATGGGAAATAGGTGCAAGGCGTGCACGAGTACAGCCATAACTTTCACACAGTGAAGGCTACATCTGGCTTAATTAATCAGCTCACTGAGAGTCCATTATAAATAGAGAACTATATGCAGATCTTATATGTGTGGGACTTCTTTATTGTAAGCCATTGGAATTTTTAACAAAATACTGAATTATAAGCTGTTTTCCTGGACTTTGGAGTATGAATGTGAGTAATGGCCAGAGCTGCTGACTTTGGAGTTGGAGAACCAGGTTTGAGTCTCATCAGCTCAACATCCTGTGATACTGGGCAAATCACTTAACCGCGTCGGCAATTCCGCCACGGTGCGGCGGTTTAGCGTAGCGGGCAGGGCTGCATCAGCCAACGGACGTGCGCAGCACTACGAAGGTAGTGTGTGCGGCGGCCATTGGCCGACGCCAGCAGCGACGGGGATAATCTTCCCCGTGCCTACCAAAAAGGAATGTGTCCTTGTGTAATGTAACCAGTGCTCATGTAAAGCGCTCTGATACCTTTGGGTCGAGTTCACACTACATAAACCTGCAATTTTTTTTTTTTTAAATGGATAAAGCCTTTGTGAATCGGGCCCTATGAAGCTACCACCGATGGTGTCACAATGACTGAAAAAAAAAGTATTAAGACATTAACACATTAGCTGTATTTCTGTCAATAACAAAGATCATTCCTACCAAAGCCATGCAAATACACACATCAATCTAAAAGAAAATAACATAATATACCCCTATAATTAACTTTATGTACGTCACAACACAAATACGTCTGTTTCTCTGATCCTTTTTATATGCTAGTCATGTTTTAAAGCATGCGGTCTGGAAAGAACAGACACCTCTCGCCTCCCTCCATTAACGTTGAAAAGCTCGGTTTTTCTGGACCTGCGGAGGTCGAAGTGATCCAAATGTTGGGATCATGATGTGCAAGAGAGATAATTAGGTGTGAGTCATTAAATTTGCGGGCCCTGAAAGCACAGTACGTTCCTCTTGTATGCTATTTTAATTGCAACGATTGTTAAAAATGCAGAACTCTCTTCATACGCCTGGAAAACAATAAAGAGACTATTTTCCTCTCCACTAGTGGTCAACCTGATCCTACCTGTTCTCTGAGGACCGAGAAGGGAGCAGCGCACTCAGGCCGCTGAAGAAGAACGTTCTGAACTTGTGTTCACAGTCATGATTGCCATTTCGAAATATAGCACAACAAGCATTGGCAAAGCCAATAGGTCTCGCCTTTAAGAGCTATTGGCTTTGGCAATGTTTAGGAGATGCACTGTACAGTAGCACAGATTCATTGCAGAATGTCTAAAAATAATTTTAAAAAGCTCTATGACGCAGCCAGAGCTAATGTGTGTGTTTTATTTAAATACATTATTGCTAGATGCACCATAGTATTTTTTTTGTTATTATTATTTTTCTACACAATGCTCTGCATCATTGGCACAAATCATTGCCAAAGTTTGCAAAGGCAATACTGTTCAGCATGAACAAATGGCAAAGGCAAAGCCAATAGTTTCAAAGGTGAGACCTATTGGCTTTGCTAGTGCTTGTTAGTTGTCTGCACAGTACCCCTGTGATTCTAATCAGTTAATCTATTAATGCATGAAAAAAATATGACATTTGGCAAAACATCTGAGAGAGCGCAAATTTGAATGAAAATTATGTATAGGGCATATTTACAAGCACATCGTATAACGTAGGAATGAAATGTATATTGTAATGTGAAATTGACACTTATAGCATATAGATAACCGATATAATCCAAAGTAATATAGGAAATGTAACTGTATTCACTTTAGAACATGTATTTGATTTAGAAGGCCCGTATATGTAGTGGGCTGATGTAGAGATGATTTAGAAATGCTTACGAAATGTAGAACGTGCAAGTAGAATTCATGTACGTGTAACTTTTAAACGGAGAAACAGCGAGAAATGAAACGTGAAGAAATGTGTAGAACATATATAAAACGATATAGCGAATGATAATATGAAGTTATGCTTTACGTAGTTTATATTCTATGTACGAATGTATTCACACATGTGTAACAAAACTTTTGCTAAATACGAATATATAAGTGTGTTTAAGGTTATACTGTGTAGAAGGCTTTTTTTGAGAATGTTAGAAAGGTTTAGGTCATTTGTGATTCTAACCTGGCTGACCGAGGGTTAGCAGGAGCACAGTCAAATGTATATAATTTAGCGGACTTACAGGAGTCGTAAATAGTTTGATGTGGACGTGAGAGCCAAGAAGTCTAGCACTTGTTAGATTTAAGGTGACAACGCTGGACGAGGTTTATGGCCTGAACGTGATGAGAAGCGCTAAGAATTTGAAACTTGTTTTTGAATGACCATTCACAGGACCTAGAAGGTCAAAGAATAGCAGTTGTAAGTTAAAGTCTTGTTTAAGTTCATATGACATTTGATCTAAAAGTGTCAGTAGAAGTCGCCAATAAGAAGATGAAGATGACATCTAAAGAAGAAAGGTCAACTTAACGGACGGCGAAAGAAGTGAAGCAATGGACGAAGCAAGAAGCTGACATCATCGGGGAAAGTCCGTGGTGGGCGTCAAGGGGCGTTCCACCCACACTGGAATTGTGTATTTTAGGGACAGCACCCCGGGGAGGAGGTAGCAATTGGCAATTGGAGATTAGGAACAGCAAGGGAATTGCTCAGAGAGAGAAGGGCGAAGGGTAGATGACTTGAGCAGATGCGCTGAGAGAGATCAGAGCGTAAGAGAGCAGTAGGCCGAGGACCCTTAAGAAGAGCGGATGGGTAGGCAGAGAGGATACTGCTTCTTAAACTTAAGTTACCTTTAGAGGCTAAGAGAGTTTGAACTTCTTTGGAAGTCAAACTGCTGACACCTTTTTAGGTTAGAAACTGGCGAAGTAGGGATGTCACATAGCATAGAGTAGGGACAGATTTAATGTGATACTTTTCTCTTTCTGTAGATGACGCCAAGGAACCACTTCACATCGAAGCTTTAAATTGCAGATATTGGAATTGATTTTGTATTCTTTTGTATACTTTGATCCCGAGAGGATTGTAATTGCATCCAATTTTGACTTTTATATAAAACTTTTAAACTTTATCAGTTGTAAGTGGTTCTTCAGAGTGGCGTCAGTTAATGGGGGTTGTCTAACCTATAAGAGAGTTGTCTTTTCCTCAATGACAGGTACTAGCGGTCCAAAACAGATGAATGAGATAACTTATTAAATTGATCATAATCATAAATTGATATCAAAATCTCATTCCCCGCAGTTGGTAGCAGAGAAATGATGGTTATCTTCTTGAGGAAGACGACCTAGGCCAGGTTTAGTTTACCTCAAGGTCCCTAGTCATCGACGACCAGAAGAAGAATTGCAGCCGAAGACGGTGCTGACGGTGCGACGAGAGAAAAGCAGCAGAGTCGGTCGAGAGTGAGTATAAGGGTCATGCGTTGTAAGATTGCGGTGTTTTATGTTGTTCCTGTGTTGTAATGTCAAGCGGAGTTGAATGCCTGTAGTGTGATTGAGGGAAGGTTGTGAGCGCGCGCAACCGGATGAAATCTTATGTCCAGAGGACTTAAGTGGTTCGGGTGTATCGAACACCCAGAGTAATTTGTCTACCATTGAAAGGGGGTCATGAGGTACCATTGATTTCCCGACAGACCGATGATAGGGGGAGCGTATGAGTGAGTGAATGAGTAGCGGACGCTGGTCGTACGTTTACTGTGTGTAAGTAACCTATCAGTTGAAGCGATCGTCCGACCGTAAGAGGAAAGACGTGTTGCCAGTTGAGGTAGCAATTACAGTTAGACTGTGGCCGTACAGTCAGAGAAAAGTGATCGCTTGGACGGAAGTAGTCATTTTTCAGTGTATGAATGAAAACGCATGTGAAATCGTGAGACGAGTTGAGAAAGAAGGAGAATTGCTGCAAGAGGGAACGAGTGACGTCAGCATAGAACCGCGCTGAGATTGGTTAGTTTGTCAGACGTCAGCGAAGAGTCGCACAGAGATTGGTCGGTCAGCGAAGAGTCGCGCTGAGATAGGCCGATTAGCGAGAGCCGCGTAGGGATTGGTTGGTTGGTTGTCATCGGGACGTAAACAAGGAAGAGTAAGAGGAAAAATTGTAGATTATCGAAAATGAAATGTTTTAAGAGTTTAAGAGCACTCTTTAGGAGAAATAGAAGAAACTTATATGCCGGAGAGGAAGCTCCACCAGAAGGCACACCAGCTTATTATATGGCAGTGAATGTAGGCTTGCACTCCATATTATGGATTTCAGAGTGGAATAAGTTAACAGAAGGGAATAAGGAACTGGCGTTTCCAAGATTCGGAACATTTAAGTTAGATGTGTTGAACGAACTAAAAGCAGTAATGCTTGCAACAAGACCTCTACCGAGGCCAACACAGTTCGAAGCACTTAGCGTATGGTTTAGAACAGCACACGAAAAGAGCGTAAAGAGACGCCAGGAAAGAGTGAGGAGATCAGTAAAGGCAGTACAGGATGCTAAATGGGATGATGAAGCCAAGAAATGGAGAGTACAGAAGATAGAAGCAGAGAAACTGTACCCGATGCTAGAAGTTACGGGAGAAAGGAAACCTCTAGAGGAAGAAGAGGAAAGCGAGACAGAAGAGGAATTGATAGAGAGGCTATTGACAGATAGACCACCTCCGTACAGCGGAGGGGCCGCAAGTCCTATATTACCACAAGAGGACGGAGCTAGATGGGGGGAATATAAATCGATCCCAGTAACAGAGTGGGATGCCAAGAAAGAGGAGGAAGTACCTCAATCTAGTTCCGAACAGAGAGTAGTGGGAAGATTCGTGGTCCAGAAAATGCCAGAAACGCAACATGCAAGGTCTTATCAAATGCCGGATGCCCTACAAGTACCGGTTACCATAGGCCCTATTGTGTCAATCTACAACCCGGAAGGGGTCCAGCAGGGGGAACAGGCACGATGGGACAGGGAAAGGGCAGAGATGGAGAGTAGAGAGATCATGATGAATCCTCAGAGGCAGAGACTAACACCGATGAGTCGGAGTACCCCATTAGATGCCGAAGTAGGTCCCTGGGTAGAACAAGGAGGTCAAAGAGGGCCAATGGACTTAAGGGGACCAAAACCGAAGTCCTTTAAGGAATTAAGGGAATACCTGAAAGAGTGGGATACTGCCGAGGAGATTAAGAATAAAAGTTTAGAAACAGGAGCTGAGTGGAGATACCAAGACAACCGGATCCTCTCACATTGTGGAGCTGGCGAAAGCAGCCCGGAGTGGGAGAGAGGGAGTCAAGAAAGCAGAGGAAATAATTGTCCTACTATCAGCGGCAATAGGCAAATGTGCGATGATAGGAGTGCAGGGTGTGGCGAAGTGCCTCGCGTCACCTTCGGTGAGGGAGAACAAAGGACACAGGAGTATCGGAATACTTTTAGGTGCACTCACCATGCCCCAGATGAGAATGTGCGACACTGGAATCACGGAAACATGGAGAGTCGTGAAGCGTCTCGACATGCATCCGGCGATAGTAGACGAAGTCATGAGAATATAGGGAGTCGCGAAGCGTCTCGCCATACTTCTGGTGATCAAGATCGAGATCGCGGGAGCATGGAGGGCCGTGAAGGACCTTATCGTTTACTGAGCGACACCAGACAGCAAGCGAGTTATAGTGATTTAGAACAGAACGGTGGATCCTATCTCGTATCTGGAGAAACCGAGCCAAAAAGACGAAGTGTAGGGATGGGGGATGGAGCAATGTTCCACCACACCCCACGGGAAGATGGAAAGGCTTGGGATCTGGAGAGGTGGGAACAAAGAGATGGAAGGAAAACTCCTCATAACTCACCTGTGTTTAGGCGTAGGGCGCATAGTGGAGGTGAGAGAGGTATGAGCGAACCACCTAGGACTGACATACTGAGAGCCGAAATAAAAGCCAGACGGATTGATGTAATGAGCTTAAAATCAGACTTGGATGAAATAATTGACGGCACAGTGGCAATAGAGAGATTAGAATTGTACGCGCCAGATGAAATATTGTTCTTAGCCAAGGATGTTACTCGGAGAGCGAGGTCAGCTCATGAAAATTTATCTAATTTGGCAAATAGATACATGATAGACCTGTCACGAACCAAAGCTTTACAGCCCAATCATAGGCTAAATTGCACAGACCTAGATTTGGATGAACGTAGAACGATTGGATTAAGAGTACACATACGGGAACTGGTCATATGTATCAGAATATGGAGAGATCTGGATAGATGGGAGGAAAGATGGTCTAAGAGGGGATCTGTTAGAAGAAGTACAATTGCGAAGTCCCAAGATACAGACCTAATGCGAATGGAAGCTTTCCCTTTGCGAGAAATCGCGAACGGAAACTACGTTCATGTACCATGGAGTAGGGGGGATTTGGCGGCATTCACCAATTCCTTCCCAAAGTTAAGAGAAAATCCCGTTGAGTGGTACAAGCAGGTAGAGAGGTTCGTAAAGATCTCTAAGGTGCTGTGGATCGATTTGAACACATTGTTCGATATCGTAGTACCCGGAGATTTGTGGACGGCATGCAAGCTTAGTGTTGAATGGCCTACTTGTGAGCCTCCGAGAGATACCCGGACGAATGGTCCATCAGTTAGAGTCATGGAAAAATATGAGAGAGTAATAACATGGCTAAAAGAGAAAGTGCCGGTGCACGATATAGACTGGGTTAAGATAGATCGAACAACTCAGGAGCCTAAAGAAACCGTTCACGAGTTCTATGAGAGGTTGCTGAAAGCATTTAAGCAATACAGTGGATTAGACGTAATGGATCCTAAGGACATAGGACAGTTTGTGTCGAAGTTTGTTTTAGGATTAAGGCCAGACATAAGCATGATGATACAACAGCATCTGATCTGTTGGCAGAACAAACCTTTAGACGAAATTCTGAGGTATGCAAGGTACTGTAGCGATGAGATAGATTCGAAAGCGAAGAAACTCAAAGAAAAATTAATGCTGGTGCAAATGCAAGCAGCCGGAAAGGGTGGACAGCGGCAACAGGGAACAGGAACGCAAGCAAAGAAACAGAATAATCAGAGCAGAGATGAGGAAGAAAGACCGAGACCGAGAATGGATATCGCGACACTGAAAAGGACAACGAGGTGTCATCAGTGTAACGAAGTGGGACATTGGAGACGTGAATGTCCTTACAATGTTGAGACAGGGGAATTAGAACCAGAGGAGGAAGAGGTACAGAATAACGTGGTTAAGGGAGCCGCAGCCCCGAAGGGAAAGTTTATCAAAGGGGGGACTCAGACTCCTCGAGCCCCGTTTCCTCAACCGTCTCGCATCACAAATGGAGGGAAAACCTATAGACAAATGCCATTGTTTGTAGGAGGAGAGGAATGCTACTACGTTGATCCTCTTACAGGTCAACGAGTGAATAGGGAGGAAGACTGCACTCTAGGAGCAGCCCTGGAAGTAGATCAGAGAGGACCATACGTAGAGGCTGAAGTAGCTGGATGTCCTACAACCTTTTTGGTAGATACGGGTGCTACTCGATCCACGTTGAGATCAGCGGTAGTCCCAGGTTTGCCAATATCGGGAGAGACGATTCAGGTGGTAGGAGTCGCAAACAAGAGGATGACGAATCCTCTGACCGAACCAGTGTCAGTAAAGATAGGGAATTACAGTGACGAACATCAGTTTGTGATCTGTGATTCTAGCCCTGTGTGTTTGCTAGGAAGAGATCTATTGTGTAAACTGAATTGCACAATACATTGTACACCTGAAGGAGTAGAAGTTCAGACCAATGATGAGGATGCTGATTTTAAAGTTGTAAACTCGCAAGAGTGCGTGGAACTATATCCTACCTTAACAGTGGAGGAACTTCCACAGGATTTGAGGGAGAAAGTGTCAGCTGAGGTGTGGGATTTTACTGGAGAGGAAATAGGACTGATCAAGGGAGTAGAACCAGTAAAAATCTTGGTAAGACCGAATGCGGAGTATCCAAGAACCCCGCAATACAAGTTGACTCCGGAGACGATTGCAGGAATAAAGCCTGTGATCGAATCCATGATCAAACAGGGAATACTGAAGGAGATCGTGGGAAGTCCATGTAACTCCCCGATTATGGGTTTGCAGAAGCCTAGTGGAAAATACAGAATAGTGCAGGATCTTCGAAAGATTAATAATATTGTTGTCTCATGTTGTCCAGTGGTACCGAATCCATCAGTGATATTATTCCAGATACCGTTCCAAGCTGAATGGTTTACAGTGATAGATTTGTGCCAGGCTTTCTTTTCGATACCTTTAGACGAAGAGAGTCAGTATCTTTTCGCTTTTAAGCTGGAAGATCGCGTTTTAACATGGTGTCGTATCCCTCAGGGGTATACAGAAAGCCCATCGATCTTTAACCAGTTATTAAAACGAAATCTCGAAAGTCTAGTACTGCCCAAGAATTCGGTTCTAGTCCAGTACATAGACGACCTCCTAGTTGCGTCAGAAACTGAGGAAGCTTGCAGAGAAGACACCATAACCTTGTTAAATCACTTGGCCGAGAATGGACACAAGGTGTCTCCAAGTAAATTGCAATATTGTATGACTGAGGTGCAATACTTGGGCCATAGGATTGAAAAAGGAAAGCGGAAGGTGTCTTCAGACAGAATAGAGGCGATCATGAAAATGAACGCGCCTACAACACAAAGAGAAGTCAGGATGTTTCTAGGTATGGTTGGGTATTGTCGGCAGTGGATAGCCAATTTCTCACTGAAGGCAAAACCTTTATTGCAACTGACGCACAAAGGAGTAAGTGATCCGGTACCATGGGACAAAGATTGTTTGATGGCGTTTTTGCAGCTGAGGGAGGACTTATGTCGTGCCCCAGCTTTAGGAATGCCAGATTACACAAAGCCATTTTTGCTTTACTGCTGCGAGAGAGAAGGATGCGCTTTAGCAGTTTTAGCTCAGATCCACGGAGATGCGCGTAGACCAGTAGCGTATTTTTCGGCTACATTAGATCCAGTAGCCGCAGCGTTGCCCGGATGTCTCAAATCCGTAGCCGCAACGGGTGTCAGCATTGAACGATCTGAGAGTGTAGTCATGGGTCATCAGTTAGTTGTGTATGTACCTCATTCGGTAGAATTGTTAATGACCAGGACGAAGACTCAGCATCTGACAAATAGCAGGCTCACACGCTACGAGCAAGTCATACTGGCTGCCGAGAATGTGACCCTAAAAAGATGCTCTGTCTTGAATCCTGCAACTTTGATGCCACTTCCGAATGAAGTGGATGATGAAAATTGTACAGATCATGACTGCCTTGATGTGACTGAACTATGTACCAAACCGAGACCTGATATTGTGGATGAACCATTGACTGACCCCGATGAAATCTTCTTTGTTGATGGTTCATGTGTAAGAGACAATGTCGGTCAGCTGAGAGCAGCTTATGCAGTTTGCACGATTACCAGAGTTATAGAAGCCGCTTGCCTGGAAGGAGTACACTCCGCACAGGTAGCTGAAATTGTTGCTTTGACTCGTGCTTGCTTAGCGGGCGACAAACTTCGAGTCACCATATACACCGATAGCCAGTATGGTTTCGGGGTAGTTCACGATTACGGGCAGTTATGGTCTCAAAGAGGTTACATGACCTCCTCGGGTTCTCCCATTAGGAATGGAGAATTCGTGAGACTTTTGTTAGAAGCATTGCAAGGTCCAACAGCTATAGCAGTGGTCAAATGCGCTGCGCATACAAAGAATGTTGACTTTGTATCACTAGGAAACCGCTATGCTGATGAAGTAGCGCGTTATTGCGCAGAGCAGGGATATTCTCACACTGATGTAAAAGTGGGGGGAATCCAGGAAAGAACTGAATTGACAATGTTGCTAGATACTGTAGATACGTGGGATGAATTAAGAAGTGTTCAGGAAAATGCTCCAGATGACGAGAAAAAGAGTTGGGAAACAGCGGGTTGTTCCAGAAGTGAAATGAATTTCTGGATCTCCGCCGATGGGAGAGCAGTTTTACCAAATGAACTTGTTAGTCCAATGGCAAGGAAATTGCATGGATCAGCACACATAGGAAGAGATGCTATGGTGAGAGTATTCAGACAAACGTGGTTTAATCCCAAGTTTAGAGTAGCGGCAGAAGCTGTGTGTCAGCGATGTACGATCTGTCAGCAACTAAACGTAGGAAAGAGAACACCAGTTACATTGAGTCATATTGGGAGGTCTGGGGGGCCTTTCAATAGGATGCAGCTTGATTTTATAGAAATGCCTAAATGCAACAAACTCAGATATGTTTTAGTGATAGTCTGCATATTTTCTAGATGGGTTGAGGCTTACCCTACACGTAGGTGCGATACACTTACAGTAGCAAAGCTGTTACTTAGAGAGTTGATACCGAGGTTTGGGGTGCCATCCTCTTTGGAATCGGACAGAGGAACTCATTTTAACAGCGAAATAGTGAAGATGCTATGTTCAGCTTTGAATATCGATCAGAAGTTACACTGCAGCTATCGACCAGAAGCTTCAGGGATTGTAGAGCAAATCAACAGCACGATAAAGTCCAGACTTGCCAAAGTTTGTTCAGCAACATCCCTGAGTTGGCCAGACGCACTTCCAGTGGTTCTTATGAGCATACGTAGTACACCGGATAGAAAAACAGGTCTCTCTCCTCATGAAGTGCTAATGGGGAGAGCTATGAGATTGCCATCGGTTCCGACTGCAGCTCTAGTGAACATCACAGACGATTTGATCTTGGACTACTGTAAGGGACTATCTGACGCCGTTAATTCTGTGTCCCTCCAGGTCCAGGCTGCAGAGGTTCCATCAGCACAAGATTTGTGCCACGACCTGAGTCCGGGGGACTGGGTCCTGGTGAAGAAGCATGTAAGAAAGAACTGCTTAGACGTGCGCTGGGGAGGACCGTTTCAAGTCATACTTGTAACGAATACTGCAGTAAAGTGTGGAGGTCTGCCAAACTGGATACATGCCTCACACACCCGAAGAGTGCCAACACCTCTAGAAGAAGCAGCTCCTCTCTCGGATGAGAATCCAGCGGAAAGCGGAGAAGCCATAGAGGGGGAAAGCCAAGCTGTGGAGGTGAGCGAAGAGGCTGAGATCGAGACGGAACAGGTTGACGAAGGTCAGGACATCAGTGAGACCGAAGTCGCCTTAGGAGAAGAAAGTAATTGGGAGTCAGACACAGATACTGAGCAAGAAGAAAGTGACCAAGAGACTGGTCCAAGAACAAGGAGCAGAAGGACAAAGAGAGACGAAGCCAATTGGCCGGAGAGAAGGAAAAGGCCAAGCTCGGAAGAAAAGCAAGAAAGAGCTCTTGTCCCGATTGCAGAAGAATCAGACCAGGAGGAGGAAACTACAGACTCAGGAACTGAAAGTCCAAGGAGATCGAGAAGGGTACGTGTGCCCTGCAGAAGGTACGCCACCCCAGAGTGGACTTATCTAGCAGATGTCTTGGGGACAGAAATCTGGGAGAGTGAAGAGCGTGAAGGTAATCGATCTCGATCCATTTGTGGCAGTGGAGATATGGATGTTGACGCCTGGACTCGAGACTGAGGGGTTACTGACTTTCACACTTCCCATACCCCCATATTTGAGTCAAATTCAAGATCTAGTGCTAAAAAGATTACAATTTCCATCTTTTGGCCAGCAAATGTCAGAAGAAGAAGAAAAAGTCATTCGGTTTGAATTATTAGAAATTGTTGTGAAAGCTGCAGGTCCGAAAATAATTGTTGATGCATAAAAGACTTTTGTATATAAGCTATAAAGAAGAAGATAACCTAGCGCCGAGTGGAAAGAAGAATAAAATTAGGGATTACATTTAGTGGACGGAGAAGGGTTAGGGTTGTCTGTTGCGAAAAGGAAAAAGACATTGTAGTGAAAAAGAGACTTTTGTTAATAAAAAGCACTTTACAGACTGAGAAAGCAAATAAAGCAAACTAAGACTGCAGAAGAAAAAAAAAAAAAAACTTTTTCGCAAAAGAAGGAGGGAATTTGTTTTGATAACATGGAGAACGGCAACCCAAACCGAAAAGCTAGATGTATAATAGGTACACTAATAGCAGTAGTAATTTTTCTCATAATTACAGTAGTGACAATATCATACATAATAGGACATGAAAGTAATAAGGAAACAGCAGATGTAAAGCCTGTAACGACTTTGAGACCTGCTCTCGTGGGGAAGAACGAGGAGAGCAATGTTATACGTGAAAAGGCGTTATTGGCAGATGAAGCTCGTAGATTACATGTAGACGAGTCACAGGGAAACTTTAGGTCAAACGCATATGCTAAACTGTTATATGAATATATCGATGCCATGGAGGCCAAAGATTGCTACGTTTGTATGCAATTGCCGGCTTCTGTAGACGAAGGCATTAGATATCATCATCTCCCATTAACTTATGGGATAACATGTAGTTTACTGCTTAGTATATTTTATGGTAGAGAAGGATTTGAGTACTACTTTTCAAATTATGATTCGGTACTGCCTGAAGTTCCGAATTATAAGCAAATGAATAAGTGGGACTATTACAAAAAGGAGGATAGACTAGCCAAATTCTTTCTTCCTTGGGATACATTAGATACGTCATATGCACGCAGAAATAATCTAACTTGCAAAGTGTCAGAGGTAGAGAAAAAGTTCATAGGACAAGTGGACGATAGATACAGAAGGCAGAAGATTCTAAAAATGTCAGGACAGTGGAAAACGGATTGGACCGAAGAAGAGAAGGCACATAAAAAGAAAGGTAGCAATGGTCCAATAGCATTGGATAGAACGCAGAAAGGAAAGTTATGTTTAACTCGAAGCAAAACGTATTACGAGAGTGTATTTGTAGGTGAAGTGAATTGCGAACATGCTTTTCGTTTAGAGTACTATACGAAAGACTTTATGAAAGAGATGCAAGTTATTCCGAATGTGTATTTTGTATGTGGAAGAAATGCCTATGTAAAACTACCTGACAATTGGTATGGTTCGTGTTACTTGGCAATTGTCTTCCCCAAAATATATCATGCAAAGGATGTAGCGATAATAGAAGGAAAGGCTTCGAGAAGAGCGAAAAGGGAAGTAGGAGATGCGGAAGTAGTAGGAGATGTATTTGGAGCGATGTTTCCATTGTTAGGTTTAATACTTAACGATGTTAAGATCAGGAGACTGGCTACAGTTGTAGATAGATTATCCGCAAGTACTGCAAGGTCATTAATGTTGGTAGAAGGCGAGATGCAGTCGATTAGAGCAATGGTTCTTCAGAACCGACTTGCTTTAGATGTACTGCTAGCAAAAGAAGGCGGAGTTTGTAAAGCTTTGAAGGTTCAGGAATGTTGTACTTATATTCCTGATAATTCAAAACCACTTGAGAAAGTCATACGGAACATTACACAGATTCATCAGGAGATCGAAGATTTATCAAAAATAAATGTTTGGGAAAAGGTTGGTCATGGAGTAGGAAAGGTTGGAAGTTGGTTTGCCAACCTTGGGAAAAGCATAGTATGGTACATTATAAAGCCTGTATTGATAGTATTAATCTGTATAATCACATTGTTAGGTTTAGTAAAATTGTATAAATGGTATAGGTCGAACCGGTTACAACGAACAATGAGAGAGCAAGAAAGGAGATTAGCTGCTTTACAAGATCAACAGTACAAAAGCTTAAGAGCTCTCGAAACGATGAAAAGAGGGAATATTGTAACTAGTTCTGTTTAGAGATATTATTCAAATTGCATTTAGTGATGACTCCTAGAAGTCATCAAAGGGGGGACTGAGAGAGCGCAAATTTGAATGAAAATTATGTATAGGGCATATTTACAAGCACATCGTATAACGTAGGAATGAAATGTATATTGTAATGTGAAATTGACACTTATAGCATATAGATAACCGATATAATCCAAAGTAATATAGGAAATGTAACTGTATTCACTTTAGAACATGTATTTGATTTAGAAGGCCCGTATATGTAGTGGGCTGATGTAGAGATGATTTAGAAATGCTTACGAAATGTAGAACGTGCAAGTAGAATTCATGTACGTGTAACTTTTAAACGGAGAAACAGCGAGAAATAAAACGTGAAGAAATGTGTAGAACATATATAAAACGATATAGCGAATGATAATATGAAGTTATGCTTTACGTAGTTTATATTCTATGTACGAATGTATTCACACATGTGTAACAAAACTTTTGCTAAATACGAATATATAAGTGTGTTTAAGGTTATACTGTGTAGAAGGCTTTTTTTGAGAATGTTAGAAAGGTTTAGGTCATTTGTGATTCTAACCTGGCTGACCGAGGGTTAGCAGGAGCACAGTCAAATGTATATAATTTAGCGGACTTACAGGAGTCGTAAATAGTTTGATGTGGACGTGAGAGCCAAGAAGTCTAGCACTTGTTAGATTTAAGGTGACAACGCTGGACGAGGTTTATGGCCTGAACGTGATGAGAAGCGCTAAGAATTTGAAACTTGTTTTTGAATGACCATTCACAGGACCTAGAAGGTCAAAGAATAGCAGTTGTAAGTTAAAGTCTTGTTTAAGTTCATATGACATTTGATCTAAAAGTGTCAGTAGAAGTCGCCAATAAGAAGATGAAGATGACATCTAAAGAAGAAAGGTCAACTTAACGGACGGCGAAAGAAGTGAAGCAATGGACGAAGCAAGAAGCTGACATCATCGGGGAAAGTCCGTGGTGGGCGTCAAGGGGCGTTCCACCCACACTGGAATTGTGTATTTTAGGGACAGCACCCCGGGGAGGAGGTAGCAATTGGCAATTGGAGATTAGGAACAGCAAGGGAATTGCTCAGAGAGAGAAGGGCGAAGGGTAGATGACTTGAGCAGATGCGCTGAGAGAGATCAGAGCGTAAGAGAGCAGTAGGCCGAGGACCCTTAAGAAGAGCGGATGGGTAGGCAGAGAGGATACTGCTTCTTAAACTTAAGTTACCTTTAGAGGCTAAGAGAGTTTGAACTTCTTTGGAAGTCAAACTGCTGACACCTTTTTAGGTTAGAAACTGGCGAAGTAGGGATGTCACATAGCATAGAGTAGGGACAGATTTAATGTGATACTTTTCTCTTTCTGTAGATGACGCCAAGGAACCACTTCACATCGAAGCTTTAAATTGCAGATATTGGAATTGATTTTGTATTCTTTTGTATACTTTGATCCCGAGAGGATTGTAATTGCATCCAATTTTGACTTTTATATAAAACTTTTAAACTTTATCAGTTGTAAGTGGTTCTTCAGAGTGGCGTCAGTTAATGGGGGTTGTCTAACCTATAAGAGAGTTGTCTTTTCCTCAATGACAGATACTAGCGGTCCAAAACAGATGAATGAGATAACTTATTAAATTGATCATAATCATAAATTGATATCAAAATCTCATTCCCCGCACATCCTTACCACAGAAAGAAAGCAATAGTGCCCATGACTTAGTGAAAATACATTTGGAAGCAGATGACATCTGTTTACACAATAAAAGCAGATAAAATCGGCTGCCAAAATAAACATCCATGCCAAAGGAGAAGAGCTACTTTGAAGTGTGTGTGGCATAGCAAATAAACATGGCAAGGCAAGAGGTTCAACAGAGAAGAAGAAAATATAAAAGTAGTCCCACAATCACAGCGCGATCAGCGGAAGGATAGCAATCAAGCTGAAGCAATCAGTACTTGGTCCATGACCCAGTCGAAAGAAGAGGAAGTGAAGCCAGCATGCACTGACTGAACACGCCGGATGTGATTACTTCACAGCTTTAGAACGAGCAGCGGCCCATTAACAATTGACCCGAAGAGGACACACTTTACCCTTCAACCTTGGATGAGGCGCAATTCTGCCCCGCTCAGACTTGAAGCTCTTACGACTTGAAGGAGCCCATAGAGTAGAACACCAACGAGGACATATCTGGAATGCTATGGGAATATCCCGTTTACCCTGATTAATCCACGGGTTGGGGACTTTGATACCACCCAGGTACGCAGGTCTACTCCCCCCCACCCCCGTCCTTAATAAGACCCGCAGGCTGAGGCCCCCATTCACCCCTGAGCCCCTAAGCCGGGTCGAAACGTTGACGCCCATCTGCACCCTACCAGGACCATGCTTCCCCTTCAACTTACATACTACACAATCATTTTTATTGTGTGTTGTAAATCAAATGAAACTGAAATGATATTGTAAACATATGTGGCCAGAGTTGTGAAGGACTGAAAGTGCATGATCAGTCCACCCTTTAAAGTGTTTATCTTCGCTTCCACCACTATTCCTGGAATTCCTTTCACGCCACCAACACCAGAGCACTCCTTCTCCCTTTGTACGTTTCTAGGAGTAAACGTTTCTTTGTACCCTCTAAATGTACAAACTAATGTTTTCTTTTGAACCTTAGTATTTTGGAATTAAAAACCCTGTCTAAAATTATTTGCTTGGTTTGTGCACTTCAAGAAGAATGAATGTAGAAATACGGTGAGCCAGAAGCTTGAGGCTCAAATTTTTTCTTAAATAATGATTGTAAGTCTGTGCTTAGATCACTTTCAAATTAGGTTGAGGACCATTGTTTTTCAATTAGAAGGCAGCAAATAAGAAAAAGAATGAAGCCGTTTAATGTTAAGCAACAGGTGGACTGCAAGACCCTTGTTGTATATAATATCTCTCACAAGCCAGAGGGCATACACCTAAACAAGCATTGGTAAAGCCAATAGGTTTCACCTATACAAAAGCAATTGGTTTTGCTAATATGTTTTAGCCATGTTGTACCCCAGAATGGCTGCTGTTCAGCATGGCTGAAAGTTAGTGGGGTAAAAGAGAGTTTCTTGGAGTGGAGTGTCTTACAGTGGAGTGTTATGGAGTGGTATAGAGTGGCGTAGAATGTTGTCAAGTGTTTTGGAAGCAGTAGAGTTTCTTAGTGGAAGGCCGTGGAGTGGAGTAGTGTCAGAGTGAAGTAATGTCGTAGAGTGGAGTGGCAAGAGAGCGGGCAAACACTTTCCCGGCTCACACACTTAGCATTTTGCAGTGGCTTCAACTACAGCGGACAAACACGCTCGCGGTAGGAGCCGCCAAACACCTTAACATATTGTACCGGTGCTCAGGCGGGGGCTGAGTCGAGTCAGCGTACCAGCGGGGACACAAAAAATTCAACAGACTGCTCTTTTACACACGCGCAGCGTCACGTGCACGCTGTCTCGCACTGAACTTTCAGCATAAAGGACTTAACACCAGGCTCACAACATCGACCAGGATGCTGTCGGGGACTGTCACAACAACGGACTCCACAGCACCCACAGGCTGCAAACGGTACCTCTGCTGAGGCACATATCACAAGGCCGGTTCCTCACACTGGCTGCAAACGTGGACGCCCATGTTGCACAGCAATGGACAAGTACCGTTACCCTATATGCACAACTAAACTGAACAGGTAAAAGACGACGTGCAAGGTCATTGTTAAAGAAGGCATCTGACTCATCTTACCTTTTGTGATACTTACCTAATGCTGCATACGTGACGATTTACATTTGTGTACTCACTGTAAATAACAGCTTTCATGCAGACATTCTATTTCATACCCGGACAACGTCGGGACGGGCTGCTAGTATATTATAAAGTGCAATGTGCAATCTCTACAAACAGTGCAGAGTGCAGTGGTGCAGAGATACAAAACCTCTGCAAAACAGTAATAGTCTTACTTATGCATATGTAAGTACTAACAATCATAGTTAAACTCCAAAGTGCATATCCAAACACCCAATTTGCATTTCTCCTCAGGCAATCATTTAGACTGTTTCAATAACATTTATAAGATCCAGTGTGGTTCATAAAGCCGATCATCAGACAGTATTCTCATTTCAAACCTACTCCGTGAACCATAAAAAAAGATCATCAAATGTTAAATCAGCAGCAGGGTTACAATGATATGGTATTTGACCCTCCCTTACGTGCAGCACGTAGAGACTTATGCTGTTAACTTTACATTTGGGTGAGCAAAGCTTTGTGCCTTATAGTCGACTCCCTTCTCAAGACTTTGGCAACGGAACAGGAGTGGGGAGGTCTAGAATATGATCTTAATATTCTTACGACTACTGCATGGATCCTGTTACAAAGGGTCCTCACTCTAGTCAGGGTAAGTAACACACCTAAGATAACCCCATGCTCAACTCCTTGGTAGCTTGGCACAGAGCAGTTAGGCTTATTTCAGAGGCAATGTGTAAAGTATTTGTACACAGACACACAGTAACTCAGTGAAATACTACAAAAGGACTCCACACCAGTTTAGAGAAATAGCCAACATTTACCTGAATAACACAAGACAAAAACGACAAAAATCCAACATACACAAGTCAAGATATGAATTTTCAGTGATTAAATAAAGGTCAGTTCTTATAAATAAATGGTTGCGCTTGATCAGGACATAGTACCATAACTGGGTTAACAATCAAAGATGAGGAGCAGGGGAGGTGAGGCGCAGAAAAAGCAGGCAATGCGTCAGTTTCCTACTGCTACCGAGAAGTGAGGCGTTGGTTCCTTACTGGCAAGTAGGGGAGGTGATGCTATGGTTCCTTACTGTCGCAGGCGAGGAGATGCACTGTTTTCGGACACGCGGCCTCGGTTCCTTACTGCGATGCAGTGCCGATGAAGAAAATGACATCCAGAGACAATGTATTGATAATGTATCGAAAGTCAAGTCATGCTAGGTTGGATCCACAGAGTTGAAGCAGGCGCTGCTTCGGAGCTGGGGCTATGCATCACGGAGTTCAGGGATGCAGTGCTCGAGATCACGCAGCTGCAATTCTTCTGAGGTGCTTCATCATCAAGCTGGGGTCTGCGTTGTAAGCCGTGGCCATTGCGTTCCGCTAGAACTACCTTCCGGTGCAGGCAGCAGTGATGCGTAGAGTTTTGGCAGTGCTATGCCGATTCTGAATGATGCTTGGAGTTGATGCATGGAGGTTCTTCTTGGAATCACCAGAACTCACTTCCAAGGGCCCAGGAACTGGGTTTGGCAACACCTGGCAAGAAAGAACTCAGCAAGAGAGCTGGTCGCTGAAGTATTGGATGGTCCTCAGACTTCTTAACAGGAGGCCTGTTCAACTTAAGCCCTTGGAGAACCTTGGAAGCAGGATGTAGAAAGCAAAGTCCACTCCTTTCACTCCTAGGACAGAAGCAGCAAGCAGAAGGCCAACAAGTCAAAGAAAACAACAAAGTGGCAATCCCTCCTGTCAGCTTAACCAGCAAATCCTGGCAGAATGCCAGCAGTCAGAAGTGTTCCAAAAATATGGTGTCAGAGGTCCAGTACTTGTACTCATTTCAGTCTTTGAAGGTGGCAAACTTCTAAGGAAAGTCTTTGTAGTGCACAATACCCTTATTTTCCCTGGCTTGGCTGAAGACACACTACAGAGGGGTGGAGACGGGTTTGTATGAGGACAGGCACCACTCTATTCAAGTGTCAGAGTCAGCTCCTCCCACCACTCTAGCTCAGGAAGGCCCATCAGCCTGGTGATTGGCCATCAGGATATGCAGGGCACACCTCAGCTCCCTTTGTGAGACTGTCTAGAGTGAATGCACAAACAGTCCAACTGTCATCCTAACCCAGACATATAATCATAGACAAGGTAGAGGCACAGAATGATTAAAGTAAAAAATTGGCAGCTTTCTAAAAGTGGCCTTTTCAGACCTGCAATTTAAAAACCAACATTACAAAAGATGTATTTTAAATTGTGAGTCCAGAGACACCAAACTGCAATTTTCTATCAGCTCCCAATTGGTAGATACACTTGTAAGATGTTACAAGGCAGCTCGAATGCTAACCTATGGGAGAGCTAGGCCTTGCTGTAGTGAAACATTAAATTGGAAGTATTTCAATACTGTGACATGTAAAACACAACAGCATATGTCGTACCTTTTAAATACACTGCACCCTGTCCATGGGGCTACTTTCCGGGTGCCTTACATGTAAAAAAAAGGGAGGGTTTGGGCCTGGCATGTGTGGGCACTTTCTAGGTCGTAATGTCAGTCGCAGTTTAAACCTGCACACACAGACACTGCAGTGGCAGGTCTGAGACATGTTTGCAGGGCTACTCATGTGGGTGGCACAATCAGTGCTGCAGGCCCACTACCAGCATTTTATTTACAGGTGCTGAGCACACATGGTACACTGTACTAGGGACTTAGTAGTACATCAAATAAGCCAATCATGGAGAAACCAAATACCATTACATTTTAGGGAGAGAGCATATACACTTTAGCATTGATTTGCAGTGGTAAGTGCCCAGAGTCCTAAACCCAACAAAAAGAAGGTCAGAAAAATAGGAGGAAGAAGGCAAAATGTTTTGGGATAACCCTACAAAGAGGGCCAGGTCCAACATTTCCGTATCCCTATCTGTAGACAGACTGATTTGATCCAAGTTGATCTTAGGTGTCAATAGACAGTGCAAGTAAATAAAACATGAGCTCCAGTTTCATTGTAAATTTTGAAGACTGGACATTTCATCGCTGGCCTGGATGTAGCTGACAATTTTTCTGTAAACTTCTTGAGAGGTAAGGACCTTTTTTAAACTGAATGTATAGTTTCCTATCAACGGGGTTAGTGATGTAATCCAGCTAGTGTTCATAAATACTAGTAGACCTGAATTCAACTAATTTATTTGACAGTGTGCCCCTGTTAGTGTTGTAAGACAACACAGAAGGGTCTTGGCTCTTTACACAGCGAGGCTGACCCAACCTAAATTAAACAAACAACACTGCTGCCAGCGCTGGAAAAACAACTTACCCTACTATTTCAAGGGGAGCAAGATGGTTGTTATGAACAAAACATAATAACCTGCTGTTGCCTTTGCAAATCTCACAATTTAATTGATTTTTTGCACCTCTCTGGGTGTTTTTACATTATTTTTTGTGCATGGAAATATACATAGGACAATATCAGTAATATACATGAAAAACACATACAATAAAGGAAAAAATGTGACTGTAGCTAGAAAAATATTTACAACACGCTATACATTTCACTCAATCTTGGCCAAACATTTATACCCCACCACTAACAATATACAAACATATACAGGTTCCGGTGTCAAAAATGCTATTTGCAAAAGTAAAAAAATACATACAATCCGTTTCTATAATGTGATACAAATTCTTAAACTAATCTGTTATAGGAACAAAATCCTTTCACTATTTATAGTCCATTCTGAAGTACAATATGAACCAGAACCAGATCGGTCGACGCGTTTCGAACCTCAATGATTCAAGGGTTCTCCTCAGGACCAATAGCGTTGCTTAAATCTTGGGTCCAAGTTGACCACTTGTATGCCACAGAAGATTGTTTCAAGTCACATCAACAGGAGCCGCTTCAAGCGCGGGTTCCACTCGCAGGGATGTGGGGAATTGATTATAATAAATGCCTGGGGCACCACCTCCTTTGGTGGGCCGATTACCCTCGTGAAAGGCACTTCGTCTTTGTCTAATTCCGTGTAAGTCGGTAAATCTTCAACGCGTATGTCTCCGGTTAGTGTTGTAAGCATCAATCTGCACCACCTACCGCCAGTATATTCTGTTTATTTGCTCTTTGGAGGGAAGGGACTGACCCAGTGGCATCCCAAACCTCTTGCATACCCAGTAAATTCAGCAATCTCCTAATGTTGTTAAACCAGTCTGTTTTGTGGAATAAGTCCTACTTAACTACATCTTGCAGAGCTTCTGCATAAGCAGCTAGTTGTTGGGTGGCTCTCACTTTTCTCCAGAAAAGAACAAGTCTAATTCCTGCTTTGTCTAAAATCAAATTAATTCCTATATCAAGTTTTAGCAGATGTATGGGAGTACTGGGGAGGAAGGGACACTCGTTTCTCAAAAACATATATTCACATCTTCTTATATCTATTAGATTGTAGAAACCCCATAGTTCTGCTCCATACAGAGCATCACCCACAGCTTTCAAATCATAAAGCTGCAGTGCTGGAGCGACTGGTTTGCTATACGATGCATGATGTTCTTTCAAAATAGCGCTCACAATTCTTTATGCTTTAGGGACATTTTATCAACATCCATCTTCATGACATACTAGTTTTTAGCTTAATTCCTAAATAATTGAAGGCTTCTACTCTTTACAGCTGTACTTCACCAAAGGTCATCCTCCCTCTGTATGATTTATGTTGATTGATGGACAGATACTTGGTTTAGGTTGTATTTACTTTTAAACCACATGAAGAACAACATTCTTAGAAGCTGTTCATTAAGCATTGAAGTCCACTTGGAGTTTGAGACACTAGTAAGGTGTCATCAGCAAAACGTAGGGTGGGTATTTTTCCCTCGGCCAAAGATGGAGCATCGGCAGGGAGGAATGAGAGAAAGTGTACTATATTATTCAGATACAGAGACAACAAGGTAGAGGCAAAAGCACACAACCCTGACTGACACCCTTATTGACGGGAATTGGATTTGTAAGCTGTCCCTGCTCATCCCATCATGCTCTGGAAAAATTGCCCTCATGAAGGCGAACAACAATTGATAAAATATTTGAGGGCTCCCCATGTCCCGTAGTGCTTTCCACAACGTCTGCCACGGTACCTCTGCCAATTAACATGATTTTCCAATACAGGAGCAAAAATCAGAAGACCTGGTCTATAGTACTAGTTTTCTTCCTAAATCCTGCTTGTAATGGGGTAGGTACTTTTTATCATCAATCCATTTGGATTTTTTTCCAGTATCACCTGGCAAAAGAATATCAGGATACAATCAAATAGACTTATTAGTCTTTAATTGATCGGCAACTTTCTGACAATTTTTTTTATAGATAGGTACTACCTCTGCTCCTTTCCAAGAGATGGGTGTTTCACTTACAGTGGGGAGTCCTCTTGCCATGCCTGCTGTTTGCTTACCATGAGGTGCCACAGACGTCTTTAGGGTTCAGTCCCTTTGAACTGCTCTTTGGTCACCCGGTAAGAGGACCTCTAAGTCTGGTCAAGGAAGGTTGGGAGCAATCTCCCAGGAAACCTCCCCAGGATGTGTTTAGTTACATGCTGGCCTTCAGGAACCAGGCTCGACGTTTCAGAAAACTTGCTGAGGCAAATCTGGAAGCCAGCCAGGAAGAAATGAAACGCTGGCACGATCAGAATGCCACTCTGCTGGAGTTTCAGCCTGGTCAAAAGGTTTGGGTCATGGCCCCAGTGGAGCCCTGGGCGCTCCAGGATAAGTGGACTGGCCCCTTTTAGGTGGTGGAGCTCAAGAGTCCTGTTACCTACATGGTGGACTTGCGGTCTCCCAGGTCCCCCTTGTGGGTCCTGTATGTTAACCTCCTGAAGCCCCACTTTGAGAGGTCTGAAGTGGGCATGCTTCTGGCCACAGATGCTGGAATGGAAGAGGAGAGTGAACCTCTTCCTGACCTCCTGTGTGCAGAGGAGCAAGATGGGCCAGTGGAGAGGGTGGTCTTATCTACCACACTGACCACTGAGCAGCAGAGTGATTGCCGCCAACTGTTTGGGCAATTCAGTGATCTGTTCTCCCTGGTGTCCAGTGTCACTGATTAGTGTGTCCGTGACGTAGACACTGGGGACAGTCCTCCTGTGAAGCACAAGGCTTACTGAGTGACTGACCGAGTCATGGCATACATTAAGGAGGAGGTCTCCAAAATGTTTGCTTTAGGGGTGATTGAGTCCTCTAGCAGCCCTTGGTCCAGCCCCGTGGTCCTGGTACCAAAAGCTACAGCGCCTGGTGCCACCCCAGAACTTCGGTGCTGCGTGGACTACTGAGTTCTCAATTCAGTCACAAAGACTGACGCACACCCCATCCCCAGAGCTTATGAGCTCATAGATCGGCTAGGGGTGCATGGTACCTCAGCATGTTTGATTTGAAGTCTAGGTATTGGCAGATCGCCTTGACTGACGGGTCGAAGGAGAGCTCTGCATTCTCCACACCAGATGGGCACAATCAGTTCCGGGTGATGCCCTTTGGGATGAAGAATGCCCGTGCCACCTTTTAGCGGTTGGTCAACAGGGTGTTGGTTGGGCTAGAAGATTTCAGTGCTGCCTACCTGGATGACTTTGCACTGTTTAGTTCCTCATGGGAGGACCACCTGCGCCACCTTTGGTAAATGTTGTTGGCACTGCGAAAGGCAGGCCTCACAATCAAGGCCAGTAAATGCCAGATTGGGCAGGGTTCTGTGGTGTACTTGGGACATCAGGTGGTGGTGTATAGCATTTTAGCACCCTAGTGTAAATTTCCCGATTTATGCCCTTCTATAGGTATAAATCACCTTGTCCTTATATAGGCATAGAAATCATAACCATATTTAGACATAGCCCATGCAGTCCAAATACAGGCATGGATACTTCCACTAGTTCCGAAAAGCCACAACGATTTCTTGGAAAACTCGGCTTCAGCAGTCAGGGACTTCCCCTTGCTTGAATATTGATTTGTCCAAGATCTCATGGAGTTTTCAAAGAACTGCGAGTCTTTGATGACGTTATTATGTCCAACTTTACGTCAAACTCGGCACCTTCAAGGTATAAATATGCCCACACTTGCCCTAGCAAACACACAGTGGTTTGGAGCAGTTCGACTATCTACTTGCCCGACGCAGCTCGCTACAGCAAGTGCCGAAGGAAGCCGACTCTCCAGCTGACGCACTGAGAGAGATGCTGTCTTTTCTCTTGCCGAGAAATCCAGCTCCAGTGTTTCCAAGCTCCCCTTGTGGGGTGTTGAGAAATCGAGTCCAGAGACAGAGATACTAGACCTCGTTCATTCTAAACCAAGGTACGGAGCTAATTAGACCCTAAGAGAAATCTTGGATAGATTCTTCGCGAAGAATACTAAACCTATGCAACACCATACTTACTTCTTCCCTCGTACTAGACTTAGGTTAGGTACATTGGGGTAGGCGTATTTTAGAAGCACCAGTTGAGTACTTTTAGTCTTTATTTATTTATGTATGTATTTTATCGCTTAGAAACCATACCATGCTTTTACAGTATTATTTCATAATACTCTTCTTGCTGTATGCATTATACTTTACAGCCAGTATTACGATTGTAGCAGTTTATTTCTTCTGCACGAGAAAGAAGACTGTTCAATAAATACTTTTGATTGAAAACGCCCATCTCTCTATTTCTGTGCACCTCTGGTGAAATGAAGCATGCACGATTGACTGAGTAAAATATCTATCTATTGTTTCCACGACTCTGAAGATACGTTTTAGTCTTGGGAAACAAACTTGTCATGTTTATGTGGTTGTCAGAAGCTAATCCCTTCTTGTTCATTCAAGAAAGATTCTAGTGACCTCTGAGCTAGCTAGCACTCACAATTAAGTTTAATATATTCGATAGAGACCTAGTCAACCTAAGTCCTTCGTCAATTCTATAGGATATATTATTCCAATGCGCAGAGCCTATTGGGAATATAGGAACTACACTACAGTGGGGAGCTGCCAGGTGCCGCCCCTACAGCCCAAGATTGAAACCATCCTGGCTTGGAAGCCCCACAAAGGCCTCATACACAGGTGAGAGCCTTTTTAGGACTCACAGGTTATTACAGGAGGTTTGTCAAGGGGTATGGAAACATTGTTGCACCCTTGACTGAGCTGACTTCTAAGAAGCAGCCAAAGATTGTGAACTGGACTGACACCTGTCAGAAAGCTTTTGACGCCCTGAAGACTGCCATGTTCACAGCACCTGTACTTCAGGTGCCCAACTTTTCAAAAGAATTTGTTGTCCAGACAGATGCTTCAGAGGATGGTGTGGGGGGCGTTCTGTCAAAGATCAATGAGGAGGGCCTAGACTAACCTGTAGCCTTCATTAGTAGGAGGTTACTCCCACGTGAACAGAGGTGGAGTGCAATTGAGCGTGAGGCATTTGCTGTGGTCTGGGCACTTAAGAAGCTGAGACCATACCTGTTTGGGACCCACTTCCGGGTTCAGATGGACCACAGGCCCCTCAGATGTTTGATGCCGATGAGGGGAGAGAATCCAAAGTTGTTGAGGTGGTCCATTTCCCTACAGTGTATGGACTTTACGGTGGAACACTGCGCTGGTACAGAAAAAGCCAATGCTGATGGTCTGTCCAGATTTTTCCACCTTAGTGATGAGAACTGCCAAGTGGGTGGGTAGTTCTCCCCACATTTCAGCTGAAGGGGACGCGTGTTAGACGTGGCACCATTGGCGTGGGCCTGCCTTCCATTTTTAGCTTTTGTCTCCTCTGTGTTGGCTGGTGTTAGATGCTCTGTGTGCTGTGCCACTGCCATTCAGTGCCACAGCGCAAATGCTCCCTATTGTAAATTTACTGTATGAATTGGTATAATCCTAATTGACCCAAGGAACATGAAAAGAAAGTTGAATTTAGTATGCCTGAGCTCCAAATATGAAAGTGCATCTTTTAGTGATGATTATTTTTATACTCTGTGTTTAAAACTACCACTTTTGGGAAGTAGGTATTTTCTTTCCTAAGCCTTCTTGTGTGCTCTGCTGTTATGTGTATTGGCTGTCCGGTTTTGTAGGGGCAGGGCAGGCTGAGACCGATCTGGATTAAATGGAGAGATCTGAAGTTGGAGAATGGGGAGGGGTGACCCTTTGATCCGAGCAGGGCTGTGCCTGGCAAGGTGAATGATGGGTCCACCTCCCACTGTGCGTCTGAGGGCAGACCCCCTCTCACTGAAAGGCAGGATGCCGCCCCGTAAATAAAGTGCTCCAGGACGACCCCAAACTGGTTCTGGCTGGGCTCAGTGATTTGTGACTTTTGGAGAACAAAGACTTTTGGGATATAAAGATCTGTGCAGAAACCCCTACACGGTGTGTTACTTCTGGATGAACCTCTGGATGAACCTCTGGATGAACCTCTGTCCGTGTAACGAGAGGGAAAGGACTTTGAAACTTTCATCCATCTTGCTGAAGCAACTACCCAAAGGCCTGATTTTAGCTTGCCTCCTGCTGAAGTCTCAGGGACAGTAGACTTCACGCATCAGCCGTCCGGATTCCTATCTGAGGGGATTCTACTCGCAGGTGAGGCCTCTGTTGAGAATTCCAGAGCCTCTGGTTCTCCTGTGGGGAACACGGGCTGAAAGTGATCGTATTGCTATTGTGGGCCACCGCAGCTGAGGAGCTGTTGCTGGTGAGAGCCCGCATTTGCGTGTGCTATCAAAGTCATCGCTATCGCTATTGTGGGCCACTGCAGCTGAGGAGCTGTGCTGCTGAGTGCCCGCAGTTGCTGTGCTATGAGAATCATCGATATCGCTAGTGTGGGCCGCTGCAGCTGAAGAGCTGTGCCGCTGAGTGCCCACATTTGCTGTGCTACGAGAATCATCTCTATTGCTAGTGTAAGCCGCTGCAGCTGAAGAGCTGTGCCACTGAGTGCCTGCATTTGCTGTGCTACAAGAATCATCGCTATCGCTATTGTGGGCCGCTGCAGCTGAGGAGCTGTGCCACTGAGTGCCTGCATTTGCTGTGCTACAAGAATCATCGCTATCGCTATTGTGGGCTGCTGCAGCTGAGGAGCTGTGCTGCTGAGTGCCCGCATTTGCTGTGCTACGAGAATCATCACTATAGCTATTGTGGGCCACTGCAGCTGAGGAGCTGTGCCGCCGAGTGCCCGCATTTGCCGTCCTACGAGAATCATCGCTATAGCTATTGTGGGCCGCTGCAGCTGAGGAGCTGTGCCGCTAAGTGCCCCCAATTTCCGTCCTACGAGAATCATCGCAATCGCTATTGTGGGCTGCTGCAGCTGAGGAGCTGTGCTGCTGAGTGCCCGCACCAGTCAGCACTTCGAAGATCTTGTTATCACCTGCGTGTGTCGCTGGGTGACTGCCTTTAAGTCTCGTTCCAGGATTATCATGAGTGCACACCGCGGACCACTAAAGCTGGGAGCTGTGGCCGCTGCGAGTCTGCCTGTCATCACCGCAGCTTCCTTGTGAGGCTGCGTGCCTTGCCCCTTTAAATCTCAGGTACATTGTGCATCACCGACTCGGGTGGACCCCGACCTCGAACTAAGTTCGTTCCACACGCTTTGTGAGTCCTCTATTGCTTTTGAAGTGAATATGTAATTATGTGCATTGTGGTTTCTTGATCGCTTTTGAGCCTTGTGTTAAGTCTATATAAAGGTACTTATTTTTCTATAGCTGCTTGTGTGGTGCCCCTTTGTAGTGTCTTCACTGCGTTATTGTGTATGGTCATAAAAGCTTCACACACTGCCTATGCGATAGGCCTGTCTGCTCGTGCTACGTTACCACAGGGTTGAGCAGGGGTTATCAAAGGGTGTACCCCCCTCACTCTGACTTAGGAAGAAGGATCCCTATTTGGACCTCGGCGCCAGACGCTGCCAACTGGGAATCCCCATTTCTAACAGTCACTCAATTCTTTCTTTTACTAAGATGTGCTCCACATTTTGCCATAATCTAAGATCGATCAATATATAATCAATGCGGCTCTCACAGTAAGGTTTGTTATATGTAGTTACCCTCCTGCTATCCGACTTTGTTCTGCCATTCACTGCCCTGAGCCCATATTCTAATTAACAGTCCTTCAATTGTAGGGCTACTTGGATCCTCTTTTTAACAGGGGGCGAATCAAATTGGGGAATGGCCCATGTATCACCTTCTCCTCTAGTTAGGCCAATATTACGCCTGTCCAGGGGTTAAAACTTTCAATCCCCCGTCAGAATGAAAAGTACTGGGTATTTCCTCTCCTCCCAATGATTCTCAATTATTTATAATGTTTCTGACAGTTTACCTCCCTTGACCCCTCTCGTATAGGTATTAGACATTTCCACATTGGGATTTTTTTGTAATGTAAACACCCCTGAACACAGGCTCAGCGCTCCAAAGCAGATATCAAATTTCTCGACAAAATCATTCCAATCAGGTAGATTACGTTTAGATTTTAACCCTGACTCGTTCCAAGAAAGGACAGATATCTTGTCAATCATATCACTATTTGATTTTTCTTTAGGTGCAAGGAGCTGTGCAGGTGGAAGTGTAATAGTGGTGGGAACAACATTTTAGTGAGCGTTTTGTAGAGAGCTATTAACTGGATGTGTGTGCCTCCTCCTAAGATCTAATATAGCTCGTGCATTAGTCAACGTAAACGCTGGGGGTTTTCCTCTCTTATTGTGCCCTGTGTCTCTACGTTTAATCTCTGGTAATATGTGTTGTGTTAATGGAGGGGAATACCATGAAATATGTATTTGTAAAGTGCACGTTCACCTAGACGGGTACCTTGGCGCTGAATAACTGTTTTTTGTTACCCAACTCAATGGTACTCATTTATTGACCTCAGGAGGATGAAAGGCGGAGTGGGCCTGCCGGGATTTGAACCTATGACCACGAGGTCAAACACAGGCCCTCTCCCGTGGACGCCTTAGTCCACTGAGCCACCAGACCCGGCTCTCTGTGCACAGTCAATCAAGTTCCCCCCAAGGTGGAATTACTACCCAAACACGGGAATAGAGTTTGATTGGTGAAAGCTACATGCTTTCCTGGCCATTGGAAGTGAATGATGGAATATTTTTGGGGAGCTAGTCCTTACATCAAGGGCCACCCTATCAGCTGGTTTCCTGTTCTTTAGGATTATTTCAATACAATCAAACTTAAAGCCATGTACAGACCGTCTTTTGGCTCTGTTTATATCCTCTATAATGACCGATCTACAGTCCCAACATGTCGTATTCAGTGTATGACCTTGTTTTTTAGTGAACCCTCATCCTTGTATCCTGAAGAGCAATGAAGTTTGGGCACGTTGACCATATACATTTGAGGTAGTGATGTAAAATCCCTTTGTTGGGCATGTAAAGCTATCTTCCTACTATTGATTGGTAAAACCCGGTTACTAGTCCCCAGCAACCTGACCCTCAGGGCATTATAGCCAGGTTTATACAAGGGCTGCTCTCCAGAACTTTCTCTGGTACCTAATTTGCTTGCTGGTGGTACTCGGTACAGGGCCCCTCGCTGGACCCCCCCAAAGTTTCATCGCGCCCCCTCAAACTGCTAGATGGCATATTGAGCCTTGTAAGATTCCCAGGTGCCTTTTTCTCATGAATGTTTCTACTGATGTTGTTAGATTCTGCTTCTGCTGCTATCAGGTGTTTCGCCATGTTAGTTAGATGTAAAACCATGGTCTTAAGACGCCCTGTCTGAACCCTCAACTCGTTAGTCGACTCTACAGAATTGTCAGCGCGAGGTAGAGATAGTTCTTGCAAAGCCCTTTGTCCAGCCAACTCAACTGGGGCTTCCAGAGTAACTGGGACTCCGTTGGCGTTTTGAGGGGCAGGAAACGATTACTACAAACTATGGCTGGCTGTAAACAGGACTCTCGTGGTGGGTTCGAGCAATATGAATCATCTGTACAGATAAGAAGAAGATGACCAGTTACAGGTGTACCCTTGTCTGAAGACTTACTGAGTGTGTGTGTGAAACATGGTACACTTTCGGATCTGGTCCACCCTTGGTCTTATTGTGTGGGCTTGTGTTGCCTATAACGGATTCAGCTTCTTCTATCAACACATCTGTTTATTTGAGAGTACAATTCTTAGCTTTCTTCGTCATCTTGCTGAGTTAAGCAGCTCCTTGAACAGGTTTGGTTGCTTTTCTTTTCCCCATGGCGCTTCAAATCAAATATTCACCAACGAAATACAAATACAATTGGATAGACAATAACACAAAACGGTACCTTAAGCAGATCTATCCACGGAGACCTAGAATTTACTTTCTGCCAAAGGTTCACAAAAATATTGAAAATCCACCGTTCAGGCCAATAGTGTCAGGCTGTTCGTCTATTTTTGAGAATCTTGGCACTTTCATTGACACTCATATGCAGCCATTTATTCAGAACTGGCCCACATATTTGCAGGACACTTCGGACTTCCTTAGGAGTCTGGCAACTATAGATACAGCTGGATGTAGTGAATGGATTCTTTGCAGCATAGACGTCACATCATTGTACACGTCGATACCGCATAAACAAGGGATAGAGGCCATGGAATGGGCCCTCCTTAAAACTGATAAACCACATGGACTACAGGTATTCCTACTGCAAATACTGGAATTCTGTTTGGTTAACAGTTATTTTCACTGGCAGGACAAATACTATAATCAACTGACAGGTACGGCCATGGGTTTCCCAGGAGCATGTATATATGCAAACATTTACATGGCGAAATTTGAACTGGATTACATCCTGGAAGATCAAACTTGGCAACAAGGTCTGATTTACTACAAGCGTTATATAGACAACATCTTTATTATATGGAAACGCTCCAAAGCAGACCTTTTAAAGAACATTGGCAGTCTTAATCTTGTGGATCCAAGGATCCAATTCACGCACAACACAAGTACTGAAGCACTACCATTTTTGGATGTTTTAGTTGAAATTAAAGACAAGTCCATCCAGACGAAACTGTACAAAAAAGTAACTGACAAAAACACTGCGCTACTATATAGTAGCTTTCAACCAGCCAGTCTAATAAACAACTTGCCAGTTTCTCAATTTATGAGAATTAAACGCATATCCTCCAATCCAGATCAATGCAACAAGAGTCTTAACGATCAAAAACACAGATACCTTGATAGAAGTTATCCCAAGAAACTATTGGAATCCCACCTGGAGAAGATAAAAACAATACCAAGAACGGAGCTTCTGAAAAAGAAACCAAAAGACCCAAGCAAAAGTATGGTTTTTGTGTCAAAGTACTCAACTGCTTCTAGAGACATTAAAAGAACCATACTAAAAAGATGGGAAATTCTACTTGCTGAGCAAGACTTTGGAGCACTGTTCAGCGAACGACCATTGTTCGCATACAAAAGAGCTCAAAATCTGAAGGAACTCCTTAATCAACCGACTGCTTTACAACAGGAACAAATTCATAAAGGAACTATGAAATGCTTTAACTGCAAGAATTGCAACAATGTCATCACAGGAAACACACTGCAACATCCGAGGACGGGAGAAAAAATAATGCTTAGACACACAACGAACTGTGACTCTGAACATATAGTATATTCCATTAAATGCCCATGTGGCCTATTGTACATAGGCAAGACAGATAGAAAGATGAAAACAAGACTCTCAGAGCACAAGAGTTGTATAAGAAACAAAAATGTCACGTCACCATTGGCACAGCATTGGATAGATGCCAACCATAATATAGCACAACTACGCTTCCAAATCATAGAGCTGATACCCCAGAGGCTAGGTATGGACAATGCCAACATTTTACTTCAAAGAGAAACTTACTGGATTCGTAAATTGCAAACCATGACCCCGCTTGGGTTAAATGATAAAATAGAAATGGCGTGTTACCTTTGAATTCTCAGACCCCTTAAAACTACCATGGCATTCTTGATAGATCACTCTGTTTAGCTGAAAGCAGAAAACACGATTCCCTTATACACACACTTTTCCACATGTTACTATAATCGCAATTAGCCATCAGCAAAAGTTTGTGACTTGTGTATAGTTTGGAAATAGGCAGGAATGACTGTCCCTTGTGGTGCATCTATATTGTTCATTGTTACCAAGAAAACGTATATACCTTAATTACCTAAACCATTGTGTATTTATCATTTGCAATACGTGCATAGATTGTAAATAGGCAGGGACAGATTGTGTCTCAATTCACTTTATGATTCAGTTTAGACATACATCAGATTACATGTCTTATCACACACCTGTGTATCCATCTTTAAGTAGGCTACTTATTTCGTTGAACATCATTTTACAGGCTATATATTTGTTTCAGTAGATCCATCTCTGGGCCACTGCTTTACACCTCTCGTTCAATGTCTCAGAGAGTGACCTCAGTAGCCTGATGCACTGCTCGCTGTTCTTAGAAATCGGCCTTTAATTTGAATATTTGTGCTCTTGGCGTTCGCATAGTAAACGCACAAAGCTCCGTTTGTGATATATAAAAAAATCGGACCCGTTCGTAAAGTTTGGACAGAGTATGCCGCGTTTAACTATGTGTCCCTGGCGTTCACATAGAGAACACATAAAGTTTTGTTCAAATTCTAGAAAAACTGACTTGATCGAGTCTGTTAACGCTGTTTACCATCCGTTAGGGTTTCATCGAAATAGTCGAAGGATTCTTAAGTCTTGCATCGCTGCCGGCCAGTCAGCATACTGTCGGTTGAACTTTGATGAGAACGGATCGTCATACCGGGCGGTGAGTTAGTTTATAGCTTTTTTGACGGCACAATGAGGCGGAATGATAAAAGGGCAACAGTTACAATCTTTCTCTTCTCATATTCACAGAATCGTGAAGAGATACTTTTGTGTGATCGAAACGCTGCTACTTAGACACGCAGGTATCTAAAGTTGTCTCTCTCTTTTCACTCGATTTTTGGCGTTTAACGTGCACTGCACTCACAGCTACTATTTGTTCCAATAGGTTTCTTTCTCCTTGCATACAAGTTTCATATGCAGGTGAGCTGATTTACTTTTGTATTTTGGCAAGCATATATGCAACATTGAATAATATCGAGTGACATGTAATTTCAGAAACTATCTTTTTTTATAGATGCAAACTTTATTAGAGGACAGGTAACACACATATTTTCATTCTATTTATCTCCTAAAGCAAAATGATATATTACTCAAATGAGTCCCTTCAAAACTTCTATTTTTCTTGTTTTTTCAGAAAATGTTTGGCTAATTAGGAGCCACTACACGCAGGTTACAATTGTGCTTTCATTCATTAGGTAAGCCATGATCTAAAACACATAGAGTTATGAGTGTTTATACATTATGATACACTGATACACATTAGCTTCCTTGTTCTTGTTTTCTTTTTCAGACCCCCGACGAAGGGGCCATTGCCCCGAAATGCATTGGGTTTTTTCTTTTGTATTTGTTTTGTGTTGACTTTAAACTGTACCTGTGTTTTGATAAAATGTGACCTTTTGTTCCTTACAATTTAATCATTGAATTACGATGTTTGTAATATTCATGTTGGAAAACACCAATCTAAGAAAAAATGAGTACATTCATATGTTTGATGGTTTTTCAAATAAAAGGTTTAAACTAAACCGAATGATATAAACCTTACAAATAACTTTTTTTGTAGTGCGTACTAGAGTCCTAGTGACTTTTTGACACTAGGCCTTATACATTGCTATCAGGTGTTTCGCCATGTTAGTTAGATGTAAAACCATGGTCTTAAGACGCCCTGTCTGAACCCTCAACTCGTTAGTCGACTCTACAGAATTGTCAGCGCGAGGTAGAGATAGTTCTTGCAAAGCCCTTTGTCCAGCCAACTCAACTGGGGCTTCCAGAGTAACTGGGACTCCGTTGGCGTTTTGAGGGGCAGGAAACGATTACTACAAACTATGGCTGGCTGTAAACAGGACTCTCGTGGTGGGTTCGAGCAATATGAATCATCTGTACAGATAAGAAGAAGATGACCAGTTACAGGTGTACCCTTGTCTGAAGACTTACTGAGTGTGTGTGTGAAACATGGTACACTTTCGGATCTGGTCCACCCTTGGTCTTATTGTGTGGGCTTGTGTTGCCTATAACGGATTCAGCTTCTTCTATCAACACATCTGTTTATTTGAGAGTACAATTCTTAGCTTTCTTCGTCATCTTGCTGAGTTAAGCAGCTCCTTGAACAGGTTCGGTTGCTTTGCTTTTCCCCATGGCGCTTCAAATCAAATATTCACCAACGAAATACAAATACAATGGGAAGAAGAAGAGAACCTCGTCCTTTGAATAAACAGAACTGCAGTGTCAAAGTGGCAGCAAAAAGAAGAAATACCATTAATAATGTCTATTTGAGAGGAAATAAAACAATGTGTATTGGCTTAACTGCAAAGTTGCTGTAACAGTCAAAAAGTCTATGTCCTTGCGTAATCAGAGAAAGGGTAGGGGAAAGCAGCCTTCTTCCACTTCTAGGCTGAGTCTTAGCAAAGCCTTGGCTCAAACAAAGTTAATTGTGATGCACGTGGGTATGGCAGACCCTTTGACATATTCAGTCATAAAAGAAAATTCTTGAGTTATTGTATACATTGTCCAGTACCTTATTCCAACAGCCATGGGGTAGTGGCTCGGATGGACCCGCCCTTGGCTTGGTCTTTGCCCAGGCGCGTTCGGCACTGTGGGATAAAGAGAAAGCTTTTAAGCACTTCTGCCAGCGATGGTCGAGGGCCCTCCTTCTCCTTGGTTCAATGATTTGTGGGACAGGTAGTCCCAGTGAGAGCGGCAACACAGAGCATCCCGCGCTGTGGGAGGAAGAGTGCACTTTTAAGAGCTTCCGCTACCAATAGTCCCCAGGACCCTCCTTCTTCTTGGCTCAATGGTTTGTGGGTCAGGTAGTCCCGGTCAGAGTGGCATCACAGAGCATCCCACACAATGAAAAGTGCGCTTTTAAGTGCTTCCGCCAGCTATGCTTCCAGGGCCCTCCTTCTTCTTGGCTCAGTGATTTGTGAGACAGGAAGTGCGGCTCAGAGTGGCAGCACAGAATGTTCCCAAATATAATGGCACTATTCATGTATTGCCTGAATTTCCAGAGATTCTGTGCTGAACAGAGTTGCGCTACTGTCCCTAAATTACCATATCAAATGATGGTTGCTTGCTTCACTACTAGCTTGACTGCATGTCTTAATCTTATGAATACAATCCCTCACTCCTTTTCTCTTCAAACTTGTGCTAAACTGCAGCAACTAACATAAGGTAAGGGTGCAACTCTGCCCGCCATGCATGCCATCTGCACTAAATAGAGGTTACAACAACAAACTCAAACACAACGACTACATTTGCCATGCAGTCTCATTCACCTCAGTGACATTTACCATTACAACGCTGTTAGACCTGGCATCTATAGGGTGGTCTTCCCCTAGACTTTTTGCCTTTTGCCTCCATGCTTTGCTGATTCTTTTTTGTTGACCATAGGACTCTGAGAACTTTACCACTGCTAACTAGTGCTAAAGTGCATGTTTTTCTCCCCTAACCATGATGACACTGGGGAATACCTGATTGGCATATTTGTTGTGCTGGTAAGTCCTTTGTAAAGTTCTATACTATATACACAGGGCCTGTTCTTCAAATGCTACTAGTGGGCTGTCACACTGATTGTGCCACTTACAAAAGTAGCCTTTCAAACCTGTCTCAGACCTGCCACTGCAGTGCCTGTGTGTGCAGTATACAGCCACTTCGACTTGGCATATAAAACTACTTGCCAAGCCTTAAACTCCCCCTTCATTCCATATAAGTCACCCTAAAGTAGGCCATAAGTAACCCTAAGGTCAGGGTGCTATGTAAATGAAAGGAACGACATGTACTTGTATGTTTGCATGTCCTGGTAGTGACAAACAACCTATTTCGTTTTTCACAAATGTGAGACCTACCCCTCGCATCGGACAGCATTGGAAATTCCTCAATATACTTTTAATCGGCAGTTCCTGATCAGAGAGGAGTAGCTTTTTCATGTTTCATATGTTTGGATTGGTAGTGATAAATCCTCCTTACAGGTGAAGTTGCATTTAACATTACTGTTTAAGAAATGCCAGTTTTTAGAAAGTGGACATTTCTCTGTACTTACTGCTCTTTGTGCCTGACAGCCTCTCCAATACATGTCTGGGATGGGTGGCAGCTACACTTTGTGTATTCCCTCTAGACAGCCACACACACAGGAAGGTGAGGCTCATCTACATTCTGAGCACTCATCTGCATTCTGATAGATCTTCCTGAGCAGGGAGGAATGGGAGGGGCTGACACTTACTCTTCAATAGATAGTGCCCTATCCACACACAAAACACAGATTTACCCCCCACACATAGCCTGGCAGACAGGACTGGGTTGAAAGGGAACCTTGCACACTTTAGAGAGTTGCTTTGAAGTCACCCCTACAACAAAGGCACTTTTTGGTATAAGTACTGGGCCTCAGACCCCTTGAAATCAGACACTTCTGGACCTTGAACTGAACCTCTGTCAACATTACTACAGTGCTGCTTAAATAACTCAACTGGACTGCTTTTCAGGAAGGACTGATTTTCTGCTTGTTGCCTTGATGCCTGTTGCTCCCTGACTCTGCTGAAGGAGAGCTAGACTCTTCCTTCCATCCAAGTGATCTCCAAGGACTTGCTGGCTTGCCTCCTGTCTTCTGAAGTCTCAGAGACATAAAAGACTTCCTGCAATTTTGCTGATGCTACTGGACTCTGCCTTCTGTGAGTACAACCCTTGCCTGAGGTGGTTGCTCCAAGTTCTGGTCCTCACAAGTGGGTTGCACAGCTGCTTTCTTAAAAACCGATGCACAGTCACCACTGCACCGATTGGGACCAATGCATCACCCTTCGACGCAGAGGCTGTTTGCAGACAGCTGTACTACAGCCTGCGTGGCCCTACCACGCCACTCTGTGCGGTTCGATTGTGATGCATTGCCTTCATTTCAACTAATGCAAAAAGAACAATTGATGGACAGAATGCAGAACGATGTCATACATTCACCCCAGTACAGAGATCTGAGCCTAAATCCATCGTTTTTTTGCTCATCATGCCTGAAACCGGTCCCAGGATGCTTGTTTCCGGTCCAGGGAGGACCTGGCTTGGCATTTCGGTCTGGACTGTTCTCATGAGGCACATGGTCAAGACTTATTTGCATATGGCTGGGTCTAAACTGGGGTGGCATGGTGAGCAAAAGCTAAATCAAAAGAATCCCCTTGATTTAGCTACACATAATGGCACGTGTATATAACAATCATCAAATCACAGAAAAATGTATACAAAACATCAGTTTTATTTAATAAACACAGTTCATTCCATACAAATTAAAAAAAAACACAATATAATAAAACAATGCTATAAAATCATACAAGAGAATACAATTCTAACCCATAGACCATAGATTATGACCCGCATAATCTCAAAGGAGAACAGAAACGTGTAAGACATTAAGTTTGTACAATACAATTAGTACACTCACTGTCCTAACTTAAACATTAATATAACACAAAACTTCAATCAGTGCTTATACTAAAGTGTAGGACTCCTGAGTTGTACAAGCAGCATGCGTCGACACGTTTTGATGGAAAACAATGATTACTCCATCTTTTTCAAGACAATATATCTTCCTGTAAATGTAAATGTTTTGTACTTGTATAGCGCACAGCTACCCGGACCGGGTCTCCCAGCGCTTGTACTCATACCGCTAAGGAACCCTTCCTGGCTTTTCCCTGTGAAATGTCCACTCCTGGGCATCCCCAAGGTGAAGCCGGGCATCCCAGCGCTGTTGGGGCCGTTGTGGAGATTAAGCAAGCTATTGCCCAGAGTTGCAGCGTGGGACGCATGATTAGAATTAAATTTACAGAATCTGTAAAATACCGAATCGGTATTTTTACCGATTCGGTAATTCCCAGATGTAGGTGGGACTCCTCTGAGTCCCAAAGGCCCTACGAATTCGGTATTTTACCACCCAATCCAATTGGGTGTTAAAATACCGAATTCAGGTGTGCATGCACATGTGTGCATGCACACCTAGCCATGTGACAGACAGATATGCCCTTAGGGCATGTCTGTGTGCCACATGGCGCACATGCCTATGTTTGGGGTGCCAGAGGGTGTCAAAGTGACACCCCCTGCACCCTTGCAAAATTCGGTATTTACCGATTCCGTAATTACAAAATCGGTATTGCCCATTGATTCCTATGGGCTTTAAGGCCCATAGGAATCAATGGGCAATACCGATTCGGTATTTACAGATGCGGTAAATACCGAATCTTAACGATTCGGTATTTACAGAATCTGTAATACCGACATGTCTCCCCCCTTCATATTAACCGACTCTTAAATACCGATTCGGTAAAATTCGGTATTTAAGAGTCGGTAAATATGATTTACCTACATCTAGCCCTTAGACTTATATACACACATCAACATATCTACATCTATATTGCATGTTTAATACTACTTATGAAATGTTTGTCATTCGTTTCAAAGATTGTATTTCACAGAAAAGAGGCCTAACAGTGAATTATTTCCCATAATTCACTGTGCTGAGTTCATTTGCAGGATATTTAGCTTCCTAGACAAATAAAAAAGTTAAACACAGCACTTTGTCTTTCTTTCAGTGCTGGTAAAAAAACAAAATGTTTTTACAATCACAGTGCTGCTCTTAGAAGAGTGTTTTTTTTGTATTTGTCACCCCGTGTAGGACGAGTATGCCTAAGCGTGGGTCCTGTGCTCTCATTGTCACTGAAGTCACGCTACAACATACAAATACAAGACCTAGACTTGTTGGGCACTTATAGACTTTATCCTTCTATTGTGGGCATACCAATTTTCGCAATATTATTGCAAGAAGCCACTCCCCTATCATTAGTTTGTTCGGGTAGTCGGTATGGCCCTGGATAGTGCCTTATTTAACAATCGCTTGTTCCAAGAGAATCAATTCAGTTGTGAGACAAAACACACTTACACATTTTAGTGTCAACCAATAATACATACATAACAAAAAATGTGAGTGAGAGCGAGAAAGCACCTCACGGGCGCACCACCAACGGGAACCTGGCGGGTACTCACCAGGATAGCCCTGTTATCATCATTGGTGCCTTCAAGCTCAGAAAAGAATAGAATAAAGTGTCCAGAACACATAAAGAAATTGTGTCAAGATATATGCAGTGAAAAAGAAAGATCAAACAGTGATCTACAAAGAGTCCAACAACATGTAAAAGCACATCACACAGCAACACAGATATATAACTTTATTCTCTCTCTTGTGTTGGGTGTGGAAATTTAAAAATAGTAAGTGAGGTCACTAACTATCCAACCACCACTACTATACTTGCTGACATGTTTTATTGCCATACACAGATTTGGGCAATTTCTTCAGGGCGTCATATACATTAAAGCCACTACATATGGACAAATTAGTCTGCACAACCTCTCACGGCCATTTCCACTCGTACCGGCCGGGGGATATATTTCTCATGAAGCTGTAACTGCAGCACTCATAAAAGGACCTTCCCCATCAATTTACGCATAGGTGGAAGGTCTCTGGCATGTACTCAGCCCGTGTTTGTTTTCCGGAAAACAGTTCCGGGATATAGGTTACTGTTCACGTGAGAACAAAACAAAACATACTTTCCTCAAAACATTGAGAGACATATCTGTATTTCAAGCAAACAATAATAAACAGATGATGTTCATATGCTCTAAATCTTTCTTAAGAGTACTAACATCAATTAATAAGTCATGTAATATAAAAATACTTACGAGTGACATGTGTAACATGGTCCTATATTGTCTACTTTGGGTTCTGGTGAAATTTGTAAACCACTGCTCCTTGGCCCTTGGTTTATGGCCTTATGGTTTGTAAATGTCACCAGAATCCCTCTATGGCAATGTAGTGCATTCTTTATTTATATCTATATGTATGTTTAGATATACAGATTTGCTGAAAAAATCCAGAGGTTAAAGTTACATTTAAAAAAAACCTGAAATTCACTGAAAAAACATAAAGACCAAAGTGACATTATAGTTAGGTGTTGAAATGAGATAAGAACTAACTTTTTTTAAAACTGATAAACTACTGCAATTTACCAGTTATAGTTTAGTGAACTAACCATAACTTGCACCCGATCATACAATGCTTATGACCTCACATATTACATCACTCATGGCATGATCAGTGACATCACTGATGACATCACTGATGACATCTCAAATGACATCACTGATGACATCACGGATGACATCATCCACATGATAATACGATGCACCTCCTCACACCCTAATATAACCTTTGATACACCTATTCTAAAATACAGACTACCATTTTTGAAACCATAGACACACCAATACCAATTACTACATACCAACTCACTGATTCTTAGGTCTACACACACATCCACTCATTCACCCATACAATCACGTATACATGCATTCACTCATCAATACAACACTATCATATGCACTCATACACCTATTCAGACACTCACATACCGCCACTCTTCCGTGGAGTTACTCACAGACGTAGATAGTCATGTAAAGAATACATCACACTCCCATCTACTCACCTATACAGTTGTACACACACCACCTCACTAATTAAATTACATTATTGATGACATTACTGATGATTACATCATCCAAAGATTTTGACAGTGTGCTACAGGCTTTGTGGACTGGAAGTAATTCAACAAGCTACACCTGTGCCTAATTTTCTATAATCAATCAAGTGATAATGATGATCCCCTTTGGCCACATGCAGCACACATAGCATATCTGCCAACTCACCCATATTTGGTGAATGTTACCCTCTTTTTACTGGTATTCACCTGCCTAAAAACAAAATGCTTTGATAGACTTCAATGGAGTACCCCACTTTTTAAACCTTGGACACCCTCCAAAAAGTGCCCATTCTCTAATTTACATAATGGGATCAACGCCTCAAAGCCTTCATATACTCCACAATTTTGAGTCAAGAGGTTGACAGGCATGCATTATTCTCTAATAACACACCTTCAGCAATGCCCTATGGACAACCCGCCATAGTTTGTTGATGTCCAACCATAGTGCCATGATTATAACCAAACTGTGAGTTAAACCATTTTTAAGCAAGCAACCCTTACATTGTACATATTCAACAGTGTGAAGTACTTTAAAATCTACAGTGAGGTTCTGGAAACATACATCCACACCTTTTCAACATCCACTTTACAAACAATGTGTTTATAGCACTACATTACAATTATTTAACATTGGCATATGCCCAGGTATTAATTGGTGGAAAATCTGTTGTGAACAGAAAATGCAGCTTTTCTCACTGATTTTTCAGTGGACTTTGTCTTTAAGCCACAACCTACTTTTAAAGATGCCTCTGCGAACCACATCAGGTGCACTCAGTCTTTACCTTACTTAACATGTAGCACTGCTTGCACCTGAAATGTCACTGGTTGGCCAACTGTGTACCATATAACTTTCACTATGCACAACTACACTTGCCTCCAGGGCTTATACTATTTCCAATCTATCCATTCAACTTGTACAAAGATTACTTCTACGCTGTATATGACTATGTCAACTTTCTTTTTTAAAATGATGTAAGGGTTTATGGAGTAATATGAATATCAGTAACATGGATGCTGTCATCAGTAATCTTTCCAGTAATGTCTTAATGATCTCAGGTGAGATGTCATCAGTGATATCAATGATGTCATTTAATATATCATGAGTGATGTAATATATGAGGTCATAAGCAGTGCATGACGTGGTATAAGTTATAGTTAGTTCACTAAACTATAACTGGCGGATTTCAGTTTTTTTCATTTTTTAAACATTAGTGTGTATGTCATGTTATCACCTAACTATAAAATCTATTAGCCTTTGTTTTTTTCAGTGAATTTCAGTTTTTTTAACTCACGCTGAAATCTTATTACCATACCTATCTGTAACTGTACTGTAACCTTTGTTTTTATGAGGGAATTGCTGTGATTTTTTAACGTATTCTAAGTTAAGCATACATCCAACCCCCTTGGCAACCAGCACTCAAACTCCTGCAGGCGACCAACTACCCCCACTACACACAGTCTTCAGTTGTACGCAGCGAGGGGTTGGTCATACACCCAACCAACTGCAGAGAGGCACCCCGCACAGCCTACTGCCTGGAGAATGGCACTTGGCCAGAGGTTCTGGTTTATAACCAGACCTTTCTAACTTTGTAATGTTTTTTGCACCACATGAGGTCCTTGCTCTGTATCGCCGTTCCAGTGGAAGGAACTGTAGTCCCTGCAACTGAATTGACATGTTTTTCAAAATGTTTACTTATTTGAGGATCTCTTTGGGACAGCCCCAGTATGGCCTAAGGGTCAGGGTGTTCGTACACTGTCCCCTTATGTGTCCTTTGTCACTTTTTTGAGGACTTGTGGACTGGGTCCTTGAGTCCTGTAATGGCATCTGCAACATTTTGTCCAATGTTGTGGTCAGTCAATGAGATTGTTGTAGTCACATAAGTCCATATCCAGATCTGCACTGTCAAAATGCCCAAAAGACGTAAAAGCTCCAGTAGCAAATCAGAATCAGCTATTTTAAAAATAAAAATTGGTACTGCAGAACTACCTCGATTCTCCGTTGTTCCCCGACTGTCTGGGTATCTCTAACTTTTCCTGACGGTTAAGCTCTTAGGAGCCAGATGTAGGTAGCCATTTACCGACCGGTAACGGCTGATTTTGGCCGTTACCGACCGGTAAATGGTCTTTCCTGATGTAGGGGGCCTATTTTACCGATTCGGTAAATTTACCGAATCGGTAAAATACCGAATCGGTAAAATACCGAATCGGTATTTTTACCGATTCGGTAACTTCCATATGTAGGTGGGACTCTTCTGAGTCTCAAAGGCCAGTCAGATTCGGTATTTCACCACCCAACCCAATCCATACGGTGTGCATGCACATCTGTGCATGCACACCTGTGCAATGTGCCACACAGACATGCCCTTAGAGCATGTCTGTGTGCCACATGGCACATAAGTCCTGAATTGGGGTGCTAGAGGGTGTCAAAGTGACACCCCCTGCACCCTTGCAAAAATCGGAATTTACCGAATCGGTAAATACCGATTCGGTATTCCACATTGATTCCTATGGGCTTCAAGGCCCATAGGCATCAATGGGGGATACCGATTCGGTATTTACAGAATCAGTAAATACCGAATCTTACCGATTCGGTATTTACCGATTCTGAATTACCTACATTTCCCCCCCTCTAATTTACCACTTCTTAAATACCGAATCGGTATGATTCTGTATTTTAGAATTGGTAAATTAGAATTACCTACATCGGGCCCTTAATGCCCAAACCGAAACCCTCTTGGAATGCTAATTTCTGTAAAATAGTTGAAACACACAAAAAGAACGCTTTCTGAGTAATGTTTGAACTTTGTGCCAAATTTTGTGTAATTTTGATAAAGCTGTTTTTTTCTGTATCGGTAAGCAAACTTTCCTATGAGAATTAAAATGGATAACCACACTTTTGGACAGGTTTTTTCTTTCTCTTGACAGATCAGTGCAAAACTTTCCATGAACAAGTCAAAGGGACTGAACTTTTTTATTTTTTTCTCTATGGGTAGATTTGTCTAATGGCACAAAAGTAATTAAGAAATCTGGTGCTTCTGTCGCCTCAACACTGCCCTTCCTTAAACAGAAAAACCCTAAAATATCCTTATTAACCTCAACATTACACATTCCGAAACAGAAAAAATACCTTTACTGTCCCTATACACTACCCTTCCCTGAAGCCTAAAAACCTTCACTACCGCTATACACTACCCATCAATGAACCCTAAAACCTCCTTACTATTCCCTTATATTACTCATCCCTGAACCCTATAAACTCTTTCCTACCCATACACGATACCCATCCCCAAGCCCTATAAATCACCAACTAAGCGTATACACTACCTAGCGCTCATCTCTAACAAATCTTTACTATCCCTAACCCTGAACAATAAAAGATAAATCTTACTACCCTATACACCACCAATCCATCAGCCCTAAAACTCCCTACTAACACTACTGCACCACCACCCACCTTAAACACTCAAATGCATTGCAAATGTAATATGTTATAACTTACCTCTTTGTAACTTACCTTGTTGTAGTGGTACATTTGTTGTTATAACTTTGTTGTAATGGTCATTGGTTATAATGGTGCCTTCGTTGGCACTAGGTAACTTAATTTAGCACCAGCACTAGGGAAAACGCAGGGATATGCCGCATCTTTGTAAATGTGGCTCATCCCTGCATTTTCTGAATGGTGGAGCATGGCATTAGCCATGTGCCATGCTGTAGTGCCTCCAATACTCTTGTTAGCACTGTGTTGCCTGCAGTTGCTGTTTCGATCTTGCGTAGGCTTATGGTTCTCAAGCAGGCCCACTGGGACACCATTGGGATGTATTCTTCTGTTGCTTCCACCTCTTCACCTGACTGCCCAGAAGTTGGAGGTAGGTGGTGCGAAGGGAAGCCTCTAGGTTTTTTGACCCTTGCCGGTAGACCACCTCAAACTGGTAATGTTGCAGCTGGGTGGCCCATCGTTCGATGCAAGGTGCCATGCCCCGGAACAATAAAACCAGTGGCTGGTGATCAGTGATTTCTCTGAAAGGCCTTCCACACAGGTACAAATGCAAAGGTCTGCATGCCCATTTGATGGTCAGAGCCTCCCTTTCAATCTGAGCATTTCTTGTCTCGGTTGGAGTGAGTGCCTTGCTTACAGATGCTAGTGGTGCCCACCTCCCGGGCTCTACCCATGTTCATGAGCACTACTCCCAGGCCAACAGTGATTTACAGTTTCACTCCTATAGGATACGGAATAGGAGAACATGGATTAGAATCATGAATTTTCGGATTAATTGTTTTTTTTTATTGATGTATGATATGTTGAAGTTAGCCGAATAAAGTATGTTATATGATGATCATCATGATAAGGCTTCTGTGCCCAGTAGTTGTCTTCAATTGGCAAACCTAGATTCCTCTCAGATACAAGCCCCTCGGATATGGAGCCAATGCTCCCACTTGCTGTAAAAAAAAGTTTCTTCTCAGAAAGAAGTCAAACGTCTGTTCCTTCACTGATCCATTATTCCCCTCCTTGATTGCACCACTTCTGGTAGCTTAATGGACTACTATCATAGAAGTAAATGAAACAAATTTCACTAATCCACATTTTCCTTTATTTTGTCTGCTAACTGACTGGACTGGTTTCATTGTTTAGTTTCACTGACAAGTTTCAGTCAACATTTGAAACGCATGTAAATGATCACTAACTTGACATATTTTCCTTCACGTTACTGTCATTTTATACAATACAGTTTTCATTTTCAATTACAAAAAGTACAACATCTTTGAGAATGAACTAAGAAAACGAAATGTTTTTGAAAATCAATGCTCTGTGTGATACCTGCTTTCTATCATAATCGAGTGCACAACACATGCACACAGTATCTACTTCATTCTAGCATTTGTGTTTTGCTATAAAAAGACATATATATTATGTGTCTCACTTCCATATTGACAATATTGTTTTAATGTATTTAATGACACCAGAAACAAGTTGTATTAGAGTTTATATCCATAAGGTTACATTGTTTCGGCTGTCCATATAATTAGCTAGGCAGAAATGCCTTTATCCAGACAATCTTCATTCAATATTGGTTAGTGTTGTCAAACTTCAGAGTTTACAATGTATACAGAGGAAAGCAGGAATGATTTATTTTGTGATGGGCACTCTTGAACCACAACTGACTTAAATATTACGATTTCGGCTCATTTGACAACTGTCAGTTTAGTTTAGTAAACATGTCCATATTTATGCCAATACCCTTGATTATGCAGGTTTTGGCTTAGTCAAATCCCTGCTTTCCTAATTATGCAATCGACGAATTATTGTATTAATTTCTCTGGATGTGTTGACTCCTCGCACCGAATTTCTCACCTTAGTATTTTCTAGAGTTTGCCTCTTATGCATGCTGCCTTTTCTGAAGGTTATTCCAGGAGCAGACGAATGTATCCACTGCTGAGATATTTGCTTGACTCTATGGTTACAGATTTGAATCTGTTAGAATCTCAGTGGGTCCACTCAGCATAAAATGAGTACCAATGATTGGAGTAATTATCAGCAATTGTTATTTGTTAATTGCACCAAGATGACTTTAAGTGTTTTGGGTGGCTAGCAATCAGACAGTGGTTTATATTTTCTCTTTGCTTTCCTGTCTTGATCTGGACATGGGCATTGCCCCTTTGGGGTCAACTGTTATAACAACCCCGACATGCTATGCAAATGAGCCAGCCCGCCCTTCTGCTCAGCACACACCCTGCAATCACTTTCTGGGTGTGTGCTTTTATGTTGGCATATGTTCCACAAATAACGTATAGTGCATGGTGTGAATCTCTTTGTAGTGAAGGACTTTTCTAAGAGCTGATGTCCTCCGCTGTCACATGGCTGCATCATACTGCTTACCCCTACTTCACGAAAGCAAACTTGCTTCACCGAACACTATGCACAGGTCACATTTAAAGGACTCACCTCTACCTTACAAATCAGCAGGATAAGTGGCACAATTTCTTGCACTGAAATTGTGAGGTAGTGTGGAAAATAAAATGTGGACGCTGGTGGGGGGTGGCACTGTTTAGAAGTAAGCACATCTGAATGTTAATTCCAGTGTGGAGGAATGTCTGACAAAATGTCGAATGACAAAATATCTACATGCAAAAATATCGGAAGAAAAATATCGATGTTAACAATATTGACATCATTGGGGCCAATTCGGATCCGGTAAAATCCCCCACGAAACGCAGTACGGTCTGTTTTTCCCATACGATTCGTACACCTACACCGTCCCCGTGCATACGATGAAGTACGATCATAACCATAAGCATTTCAACATACGATTCGTAACAAACACCATACGAACAAAAAATACATACAATTCATATCCGGGTCACCCTGTATGCGCCGTCCATACGTAAACAGGCATCAGTTTCTGGCCTAGCAAGTACGATTCGTCTCGGCGACACTCCGTACGACCCTATTGCTACAGGAGCTGAAAACTACCCTAAAAGCAGAGTCCGGTCCGAACCGCACCCCGCTACGCCACAGACACGCCATGAACCCCATCGACCGTGTCATCCCAGTCCTGTATGCCTACGACCGGGTGCACAGAAACCGACGACGGCGCAGATGGTGAGTACAATGTACCGCAACAACGGAAGTGTACATGTACGGTGCGTCACAAGCTCGCGTATGGCACTATTGCAATAGTGATAAGAGCCGCATACACGCCGTGAATGTTGGGGTACGGTGCGTAACACGCTCGCGTATACCACCATTTCAATAGTGAAACGAGCCGCACACACGCCATCAATGTTGGTGTACGGTGCGTCACACGCTCACGTATATCACCATTGTAATAGTGATACGAGCCGCACACACGCCATTTACGTTGGGGTACGGTGCTCACATCTGGGGGGGTGTGTGGATATGACTCCCAGCAGTGCCCAGACATAGGAGGGGTGGGTGGATATGACTCCCAGCAGTGCCCAGATATGACAGGGGTGGGCGGATATGACTCCCAGCAGTGCCCAGACATGACAGGGGTGGGTGGATATGACTCACAGCAGTTAACAGACATAGGAGGGGGTGCGGATATGATTCCCAGCAGTGCCCAGACATAGGAGGGGTGTGTGGATATGACTCCCAGCAGTGCCCAGACATTACAGGGGTGGGTGGATATGACTCCCAGCATTGCCCAGACATTGGAGTGGTGGCAGGATATGACTCCCAGCAGTGCCCAGACATAGGAGGGGGGTGTGGATATGACTCACAGTAGTGCCCAGACATAGGAGGGGGTGTGGATATGACTCCCATCAGTGCCCAGACATGACAGGGGTGGGTGGATATGACTCCCACCAGTGCCCAGACATAGGAGGGGGGTGTGCACAGGTCTCCCAGCAGTGCCCAGACATGACAGGGTCGGCAGGATATGACTCCCAGCAGTGCCCAGACATGACAGGGGTGGGTGGATATGACTCCCAGCAGTGCCCAGACATAGGAGGGGTGGCAAGATATGACTCCCAGTAGTGCTCAGACATAGGAGGGGGGTGTGGATATGACTCCCAGCAGTGCCCAGACATGACAGGGGTGGGTGGATATGACTCCCAGCAGTGCCCAGACATAGGAGGGGGTGTGGATATGACTCCCAGAAGTGCCCAGACATGACAGGAGTGGGTGGAAATGACTCCCAGCAGTGCCCAGACATAGGAGTGGGGTGGGATATGACTCCCAGCAGTGCCCAGACATAGGAGGGGTGGCGGGATATGACTCCCAGCAGTGCCCAGACATAGGAGGGGGGTGTGCACAGGACTCCCAGCAGTGCCCAGACATGACAGGGGTGGGTGGATATGACTCCCAGCAGTGCCCAGACATAGGAGGGGTGGCAGGATATGACTCCCAGCAGTGCCCAGACATGACAGGGGTGGATGGATGTGACTCCCAGCAGTACCCATACATAGGAGGGGTGGCAGCATATGACTCCCAGCAGTGCCCAGACATGACAGAGGTGGGTGGACCAGCAGTGCCCAGACATGACAGGGGTGGGTGGATATGACTCCCAGCAGTGCCCAGACATAGGAGGGGTGGCAGGATATGACTCCCAGCAGTAGCCAGACATAGGAGGTGGGTGTGCACAGGACTCCCAGCAGTGCCCAGACATGACAGTGGTGGGGGGATATGACTCCCAGCAGTGGCCAGACATAGGAGGGGTGTTGTGCACAGTACTCCCAGCAGTGCCCAGACATGACAGGGGTGGGTGGAAAGGACTCCCAGCAGTGCCCAGACATAGGTGGGGGGCAGGATATGACTCCCAGCAGTGCCCAGACATGACAGGGGTGGGTGGATATGACTCCCAGCAGTGCCCATACATTACAGGGGTGGGTGGGTATGACTCCCAACAGTGCCCAGACATAAGAGGGGTGGCAGGATATGACTCCCAGCAGTGCCCAGACATGACAGGGGTGGGTGGATATGACTCCCAGCAGTGCCCAGACATAGGAGGGGGTGTGCACAGGACTCCCAGCAGTGCCCAGACATGATAGGGATTGGTGGATATGACTCTCAGCAGTGCCCAGACATAGGAGGGGTGTGTGCATAGGTCTCTCAGCAGTGCTCAGACATGACAGGGGTGGGTGGATATGACTCCCAGCAGTGCCCAGACATGACAGGGGTGGGTGGATATGACTCCCAGCAGTGCCCAGACATAGGAGGGGAGTGTGCACAGGACTCCCAGCAGTGCCCAGACATGACAGGGGTGCAGGATATGACTCCCAGCAGTGCTCAGTCATAGGGGTGTGCATTTCCCCTCTGACACTCCTGATGGTTGCATATCAACACATCACTCACAGCAGTGACCTACTCCACGGAGGATGATATCCTGTCACACACTGCGTGACACACCACATGTGGGTGTTTTGTCAGATCCCACATGCATATCCACCCATGGAGGTTGCAGGCACCCACACACCCCTCCATCATGACTCAATAGTGTCTAGTCATGTAACAGCCCACCAAAGAAAAGAAGCACAAATGGACTAAAAAAGTGTCATGTACATCCCAGCCATGATGTGAATGTCCAGATGGTGAAACATGCATTCCCTCATGGAAGGAACAGGGTTGAAAACCCCTAGATACAAAGCACCAAAATGTGAGTTGTGTGCACAAATACCCTGCATTACAATTTGAATCATAAGGTCAAGGCTGAGAACATTTTCATGCATAGTGTGAAAAAGTATGATGGTTTCCATGAAGGCATTACTACATACTACAAACACAAGCACAGTGAGTAGCATGGATGGTACAGACCAATGATCAGAACTCATTCGTGAGCAGGCATGGCCACTGCTGAAGGGAATGTACAAATAAATAGGAAACCAACACAAAAGTCACCACATCAATTGTGCAACTGTCTGTAGTGAAGATCTCATGTGTCAATGATGAAGGGACACTCTTTGGGACTATGTCTGCATGCAAAGTGAACATACACAAACAAAGAGTAATTGCTGCAACATTGTGATGGCACATAGATACCATGGTCCAACTCCTCACATTCATGATATAGACATCTATCACAAACCCTAAACATTACCATGAAACCAACTCCTAGGCGCCCAGCACCTAAAGCAAGTACCTGAAATGCAATTTATTTTAAAGAAAAAGAAAATGCTTTATTGAGCTCCAAAGGAAAAAGATGAGTAAAATGAGTCTCTGCTCTAACAAGGCCAATGGCCAGTCCACAAAATAAGTCTTGTTGGGGAACGTAGTGGAGTATCACAACCCCAAACTTGCCTGCACAGGAATGATTCAAAGGGTTGGTGACCTGTGGGGGGCATCATCAGGCACAGGGTCCGGTACCACAGGGACAGTAGAGGGAAGGGAGGTGTTGTGGGTGCAGGGGGGGAGGAATCATCCTCTGTGGGAGTGCAGCGCCAAAGGTGGTAACATATACACTGCTGCACACAGCTGCCAAGTCCGCAACACCACCACCTGCACCCGGGGACTTAATGGGAGTGGAGGTAGAGGGCTCTGCGTTTTGCGGAATATGTGTGTGTCTGCGTGCGTAATGTCTGTCCCCAGTCCCTGTGGGTGTGCCTACATCCCACTAAGATTGAGTGCCTGGAGATCTGCGCATAGACTTCCGTGTTGGTGTGCTGGGTGACTCTGTTTGGGTGTGTTATCTGGTGCGTCTGCGTGTACTGTGGACAGGTATCGGAGAGGGGGATGTGGATGGGTCTGAAGGAGTGGGGGGTGGGACGCTGCAGGGGGGCAAGTCTATGGACAACAAACTCCGACGTTGCTCAGAAATGTCAGCTGACATGCCCTCCATGAATGACAACAACTGTGTCAAGATATGTGTTTGTCCATGGAGGACAGTCAGCATTGACGTCTGACCAACGTGAATCTGTCGGAGTAGGTCCAAAGACTCGGCACTGAGGGCAGCAGGGGAGACAGGGGCAGAGGCTGCGGTGCCGGGGACGAAGGAGACACGGGGGCAGCACGGACCGAAGGGACCCTAGCAACTGGGAGGGTGGAGATGGGTCTGGAGGAGGAGGGGACAGACATAGTGGTGGCAGATGCTGTTGCTGCGTATTCCCCCTCCTCCTGGGAGTCAGAAGCCGAGCCGTCCGCATGATAGGAAATGTCTTGCTCAATAGGTCCGGCCGCCTGACTCCCCTCACCCTCCGTGCTAATGGCTCCCTCCGACTCCTTAAAACTGGTGGCATTGTGGCTGGGTCCCTCCGCCTGGACCGTGCTTGTGCCTCCTCCCGTTTCGGTTGATGATGCTGTTGGCAAGGAGATAGGAAAAAAATATATCAGTCACCTGTACACATCAGACACATGAGCACAAAATCATTTCGGAACATTGCAAATCATGGCATGCATCATGAGTAACATGCCACATAACTCAGCACATAGTTAAGACTAGTATTGCGCAGTTGTAATAGACACAATGCTCCTTGAATACAAAGATACAAGTAACAGACCAGGCCACAAACTGAATGAGAGCCACAATGATGAGCCACTGTATGTCAACTGATCAGGGTTTGCCCCATCACCGTTCTGTTGCCCGCTCTGCCACCCCAGTACAGACATGGTCATGTGCAAATCAGTCTGATCCTGTGCCACATGAGAACAGTCCTGCCCGAACTGCCAAGTAATGCCATCCCTGGATCGGAAACAAGCTTTCTAGGACTGGTCACTGGCATCACAGCCGTCTTCAGCCAGACTTGTGTGAAACCCAGATCTGGATTCAAGCAAGCATGGCTGAAGACGGCTGTAATGCCTGAAAGCGGTCCCAGGAAGCTTGTTTCCAGTCCAGGGAAGGCATAGTGTGGCTCAGGGGTTAGAGGCGGCAGACCCGGAAGCTGAGATCGGTCCTGGAACAGGGTTCAATTCCCCGCCTCGGCGGGTCTTGGGCTAAAAATTCCACGGACTCGATAATTCTTGCTCTGGTGCCTTCTCGACTCACGGGTTCACACTCTGCGACTCTGGGCAATAGCTTGCTTAATCTCCACAACGGCCCCTCGCGGCGGGATGCCTGACTTTCACCTTGTGGATACCCGCTGGGGCTATCACACAGGGGAATATCAGGACGGGTTCCCTAAGCAAGCGCCGGGACACCCACTGCGGGTAGCTGTGCGCTATATAAGCTCAACTACATTTACATTTACATTTTGGCAGTTCTGGCTGGACAGTTCCCATTAGGCACATGGTCAGACTAATTTGCACATGACCATGTCAGAACTGGGGTGGCAGAATGGGCAACAGAATGGTGATGGAGCAAACCCTGATCTGTTGACTGTGTGTGAGTGTTTGATTGGTACAGATGTAATGTAATGTAATAGAGCATTTGTACCGCGCAGCAACCGCTCCAAGGAGCATCAAGGCGCCAGATACTGATCCAGAGATGTAGGAAACAGGTTGGGAGTAGATGGAAGCTCACCCAACTGTTACACTAGGGCTCTAACACAAGTGTCCTGTAGCTTGAAGACCCAGGTTTTCAGTCCCTTTCTGAAGTCTTTTTCATTGTCTAGAGCACGTAAGGAGGGTGGAAGAGTATTCCGAGCTTTTGCTCCAAGTACTGGGAGGGATTTGCCACCTCTCGTGCTAAGCCTGAAACTAGGGACCGACAGAAAATTCGAGCTAGATGATCGGAGATTGCGTGAAGGGTGGTATCTGGCAAATCTCTGCTGTAGGTATTTTGGTCCTAGGGCATGGGTAGCTCTGAAGGTAATAATCAATATTTTAAAAAGGACTCTCTTATTTATTGGTAACCAATGCAGTGTATTTAGTGCTGATGTTGCAGAAGATTTCTTCGGCCATTTGAGAACTAACCTAGCTGCAGCATTTTGTACCATTTGAAGTTTATGGGTGGTGGTTTTGGTAGTACCTGCATATAGACTATTACAGTAGTCTATCCTCGACGTCACTAAGGCAACTGTTCCCTCCATCACCACCCCCTTTTGTGACACTCCTCACAGGGGCATCTATCACCAGATCATACGGTTGCTAGCACATAACACACACTGGCCATCTAGTAAATTGGCCCACATGTCCAAAATCAGGACAATGCCTAAGCTAATGTGCCTTGCATTTGTGAATATCAAAATCATTGCAGCATTGTAGACACAGCTTCAACCACATGGGAAATGTGAACACAGTAGTGTGCACACCAAGACAAAACTGTGTTGCACCCCCAATACAAACATGTTGCTCAAATCTACGAGGAACAATCATCTCTGTGAGCAAACATCATAGCCTGTAAAGCCCCCAATGACAACATTGCCCAGCATCACAGGGTAAGTGCATAGTGATGACTTCACATCACAAATTACATCCACAGCTCACCACTAACAAGGCTAAACAGGCAGACCCATCACACCTCTCCTGCACAACACCCCCATCACTCCATCAATGTGAGTGATACAGCTCAAGAAGTGAAAACTCAGAATCAGGGTATCAATAACTGTGCAGCAATCTCAAATAAACCCAAGGTCACCTCGTATGGCTGGCCATCCATATTAGTCATAAACAACCAGCATCATATTCTTGTGAATAGGCACACAGGCACTGCCCAGTGTGAGTATGCACAAGCCAAATCTTGTATACATGGACAGTGTGCACATGTAGATAACACATGATAAATACAAAGTATGCCAGGGGAAAAACGCCACTGAGGCAAACCCATGCTGAACTCCATGTTGAGACTCATGATCACTGCCAAAAATGATGAAGGCCAAACACAGTGCACAGGTCGTGGAACAGGTAAGGTACCAACACATGTCACAAACCTCCCTCCAACATGATGATGTGCTAAGCAATGTGCATACTAATACCTTGCACCCTAGAAGTACATGTGCAAAAGGAAAATACACAAAGCAGGGGACACATGTGGAGGAGGGGATGGGATGGAAAAGAGCATCAGCTGAATATGGGGAATTGAAACTACAATGCAATAATTGCCTGTCTGACCAGACCCCCCAACTGTGGGAGTGTTACCAGGCTTCAGAGCACCGCAGGTAGCATGTGACACACAAGACAACAAACAGACATGTACCTACCCCCTCCTTGGTGCTGTCCCTCCTGCAACTGCCTATTGAGGTCTGGAAAAACCACTTCCAGGACCCGAAGCATGTGGAGGGTGAGGTGACGTCCGCCGCCATGCCGGCGTGGAGGTGACAGATTCAGCTGGACTCGGGCGATACGGCGGGTCCGGCACCGGATGTCCTGCCACCTGTTCCTGATGGTCATCAACTTTCGGCGAGGGCCCTCCGCAGACCTTACAGCCCTGGAAATGTCCAACCAGACCTCCCCCTTCTCATAGGCAGTTACCTGGCAGGAAGACAAAGTGAAACAACATCACTACACCTGCTCCATGTCCCAAATACACACACTTGCACCACATTGACGATGACAACAGGGCATAGGATGCTCACAGGACTTGCATAATTGTCCATGTGAATGTGGCCTGTGAGCAAACACAAATGCACTACATGCCTTTGAAAGGCAACAGATGCCATAAGGGGTGCAAACCACTCACTGAGCATGGCACACACTGAACAAGACATGCAACTGCAGGGTGGTGGACAGCACGTGACATGCTTTCACATATCCCACTACACCTAAGAACCCTCAGTAGACCAATCATACACACCCTGGCACAGATCATTCGCTTGTCAGTGTCAACAGTGTATACAACCCTCACTTTGCACATGTCACACTTGACAAAGATGTGCCACAGGCGTTATTTTAACTGTGTAAGTCATGCACACGACACTGCATACTTGTCACATCCAATGGCTACAGCTGTGGCATACACCATCCAGCTGTGGTGCAAAACATCTCATACTCACTTGGCCAGGTGACAACTAACATTCACACTCTTCAATGTCCATGAGTCCAAACCATGCATTTGTACAACATCCACACAGGTCACCAAAAACAATTAACAAAAGTGAGTACATTCATCTGTCACTCTGGGGGGAACACTGTTACACCTCAGTAATTCATGGCAATAAAACATGCAAGGTGTGGCACAGCAGAATGTGTGATTCACAATGCATTGAATGTCACGGTTAGCTCTATGCAGGTAAGCAGTGAACACTATTTAACTACATCATTCACTGCATGGGCGACACCACAATGTACACACCCGGCACTCACTCCAAACCACATTGCCTGTCTGTTCAACAAATCCACAATGGCTGTAGTGACACTCGCACATTCATCACTCACCTGCTCCCCTGGTCTCCCATACAGCTTGCTGTAGTTTGGCAGGAGGGCATCCAGCAGGGCCTGGTTCTCCTCCTCACTGAATGCAGGTGCCCTCTCCATGATACAGCTCCAGGGAATGCAGAGACAGCAGCAGTGTTGTCCACCCCAATGTTGTGCAGGCAAATGCTCTCTCACAGCCACATGCAGCCTTAAATCAGTGCTGCTGAGGGGCTGTCAGTCTCAGTAGTACCGTGTGATAGGCCAGATTACTTAGCATCCTATGTTTCATCCAATCCCATTCCACATAAGTCCCTGACACACATTTGCATGGTTTAAAAATTGAGCTTTAGCTCAACAACAAAGTTTGCAACATTGTATAGTTTTGCCCAACTGAATTTTGCAAGACACCTGCAGCACACACTCAAATCTCAGTTTCCATGACAAATAGCCTGCATTCTGGGCATTCTACACGTCCCCTATGTGTTCCGAATGTATTTTCTGTGATCCCCACACAATTACGGGGCGTTTTACGTCGCGAATGCCTCAAATTCAATAGTGAAACCATGCGCACACATGCACGCAATGTCGGGGTACGGTCCGCTCACGTATGACACGAGTACAATAATGAAACAATGCGCACACACGTACGCAACGGCGGGGTACGGTCCACTCGCGTATGGCACAAGTACAATAGTGAAACGAGGCGCACACACGTATGCAATGTCGGGGTACGGTCCGCTCGCGTACAGCACAAGTAAAATAGTGAAACGATGCGCGCACACACACGAAATGGCGGGGTACGGTGCGTTGTACAGGGGGCATTTCAGACGCTGGAGTTGATGCAGGGGACGGTGCATTGTACAGGGTGCGTTTCAGATGCTGGAGTTGATGCAGGGGGCGGTGCGTTGTACAGGGTGCGTTTAACACGCTGCAGTTGATGCAGGGGGATGGTTCACTGTACAGGGTGAATTTCAGATGCTGGAGTTGATGCAGGGGGACGGTGCATTGTACAGGGTGCGTTTCAGATGCTGGAGTTGATGCACGGGGACGGTGCGTTGTACAGGGTGCGTTTCAGACGCTGGAGTTGATGCAGGGGTACGGTGCGTTGTACAGGGTGCGTTTCAGACACTGGAGTTGACGCAGGGGGACGTGCATTGTACAGGGTGCATTTCAGACGCTGGAGTTGACGCAGGGGGACGGTGCGTGGTACAGGGTGCGTTTCAGATGCTGGAGTTGATGCAGGGGGACGGTGCGTTGTACAGGGTGCGTTTAACACGCTGGAGTTGATGCAGGGGGCGGTGCGTTGTACAGGGTGCGTTTCAGATGCTGGAGTTGACGCAGGGGGATTGTACATTGCACACGCTCACGTATGGCACCTTCACAATTTGGATGTGATGCGCACACATGGCAGTGATGTAGGTGTACAGTTCAGACAAGGATGTCGATCAAGTTATTGTCATTGCATACTTACATGAGCAGGCCCTAGGTGTGCCATGGAACTGATATAGGACAGGGCATCTGATCAAGTTTCACTATCGATGTGTGATGACCCGTTGACACATGTCATGTGTGAAGGGGCACTATGTGGTACACATCACCTTTCTAATTGTCACATGTGTATCATAATGCACATGCTGTCATGCACAGTAACAGTGGGATGGAACACTCATCACTACGGGCACCGGTCTCATGATGCCATGGACGGTGGTACTTTATCACTTTTCAAATTGACGCTCATCATGACACTATGTTACAATGTAATGTGCGTGTCTTGTTAAAGACTGACTTTGCTGTTTGTGTTCTGTGAAATGCACCAGCTGTTGGTGCATCTATAACGGGTCTGTGTTGTGAATTACATGGTTTAACATGTACGCACACCATGCCACATGTCCACTACCAATGGCTTTTGGGTCTGTTGGCATCATACTTCATTGATGCACATGCATACATGTCTGCATTGTGACAATGGCTGTGGTGTTGCGTTCTCACATGCACACCTTATTAGCAAGTTTCACGATAAGTCCAATGGTAATACCATGTGATCTGGGTGTGTGCCTTGCAGTCCACTGTCTGTATTGGATGACAACATCCTCATGCAGGGCTGGCAAAGTGTGTTGCTCCAATGATATCTTGCTTTGCTCATTCATACCAGCCCAGCCGCTAATTTGTGAGCATGTAATGATCTGTTCACATACAAATGCTGTATCTGTGTTTTAGGTTGAGTGCCAGGAAGCTGACATATGTGTGCAGGATGTATTGCTAAAGCCAGACACCATAGTGACTAGATGTGTAGTAGCAGTGTTGAATGTGCTATGTACATTGGTGTTGTTGTTGGCTGACGTTTGTACTCCGTACTTCCCAAATATGTCCTGCAGGGCACCGCTTCTATTGAGGCCTTTTCCAGACTTGGATACCATGAGGGAACGAGATTGCATCCGACGTTACAGATTCACTCGTGTCTTGATACAGAACTTGACGGACAGGCTGGAACCACGTCTCCAACCGCGACACAGGTATCCAACTGCGCTGACACCAAAGCTAAAGGTGATGGCAGCCCTGCATTTTTTTGCTACAGGTACGTTTCAATTTACCATAGCTGATGTGGGGGGTATGTCCCAAACCATGTTCAGCCGTGTACTTCGTGATGTGGTGGGAGCCATGTTAGAGCACATTGATGAATTCATCAAATTACCAACTCCTGAAGAGTTAACAGATGTAAAAGGTGAATTCTATGGCCTGGGAGGGATGCCACATGTCATTGGGTCCATTGATGGATCACATGTGGCTTTGGTGCCACCACAGGCTCAAGAGCAGGCCTACCGCAACAGGAAACATTACCACTCAATATATGCCCTGGTGGAGTGTCTTGCTAACATGCTGATTTTCCATGTTTGTGCACGTTTTCCAGGTTCGTGCCATGATGCATTCATCATGAGGCGTAGCAGGGTACCACAGATGATGCTGCAGCTGCGCAATGATCGGGCATGTCTTGTTGGTGGGTATACTCTGTTGTTCCTGTATGTCTCATATTTTGTTTGCTCTGATGGCATGTCATCGGCCACATTTTTACACAATGTATATTTCTAGGAGACGCAGGATATCCCAACATGCCGTGGCTCATGACACCGCTCCGCAACCCAAAAACAGCTGCAGACCAGCGGTACAACAATGCACACGGGCAGACCAGGCGAGTGATTGAGCGAACGTTTGGACTCCTGAAGAGCCGATTGCGGTACCTTGATAAGACCGGCGGGTCCCTCCCATGCGCCCCGGTCAAGGTGTGTAACATCTTCATCGTGTGCTGCATGCTGCACAATATGGCAGTTGAGAAGGCCGTGCCACTCATCCTGGATCCTGAGGAGCTGGAACATCCACCCGTTGAGGACTAAGGGCTTGGCCACGATGAAAGTGATGAGGAGGAGGAGGATGATATCCGGAGTTAGCTCATACTCAACTTCTTCTCTTAATTGTGAGTCAATGGGAATTCGTGTGCAAGCTTATGGCATAGAGTGGCATGTGTTGCATACTGTGTGTCCAGCTGACTGTATGCGAAGTCACTTTGATGTTTGTTGTGATGTGTCACACAAGTGATGATGTCATGACACATGCATATGTGCAATGAGTGATTTCTGAAGGTACATGTGTACTACATTGCAATGTATTTTCACATGACCATGTCTGTATGGAAATCTTTTTAATGTGTCCCCTTGTGTGCCTGTCATTCACAGGTTTCTCTGCCTGTTGTCTGTTCGTGTCATCTTGGTACTCCTGCTATTCATCCTGATGATTGCAACGTGTGCCGAATCGGTGTTCCATGCACAGACATGTTGGAATGTCCGTTTGGGTAAGATATCTAAACAGGCTTTTTTGTGTTGGTATGCTTTGGAAATGTGTGGGAACTGTTTCTGTGCATGTTGTAGAACCATACATATATGTGCCATTCACATGGATCAAGATGCATGTTGCAACACTCCCATGACTGGACAGGCACCCTTCTTGTCAGTCATCTGTTGTTGAGTGTTGACTCTGGTGAACGCATCAATGTGGGGAGACCTTGGGCAAGACACATTGCGGATGTCACCGGTTGACATTGTGTGTGGCATCACAACCACAGGCTCTGTGTGGAATTGCAGCCTCACTGTGTGCAGCAGGATGTGTCTGGCTCATCACACTAATCTTGTGGCCCAGTACACTTTGGTTTACCTAATGACATGTTGTAAAGGTGTTGGTCAGTGCATGTCCCACATGTTCTGACAACTGTCCAGTGAGTCTGTTCGTATGGATGCATTGCCCCTTGCGCCAGCATATAAAGTCACTGTAACGTCGCTACATCAGTGCCGGTGGAGAACACTGCTTTGCAAGCCGTCTTGGTAAGTTTATGTTAACTTTATATTCCCATGATTCCAGGAATGTTGCACTGATGATGTACCAAGGTAGTGCTGTGGCAAATGTAAACACTTCTGTTTCGCCAGTCGGTTGATGTTAATCCCAGCAATCTCTTGTGCCGTTCTGCATATCCTGGTAACGGTAGGGGTGGTTTAGTGGCTTTGGTCCTCATTACTCTCTGTAGAGTTTGGTCACACCCGCTTGTCATGTTTGGCATTGTGAGGCACAGTTGAAACAGCCAATGACTGGTGGAGAAGCGTGGCTCAGTGGTTAGAGGCGGCAGACCCAGAAGCTGAGATTGGCCGTGGACCAGGGTTCAATTCCCCACCTCGGCGGGTCTCGGGCTCAAAAATTCCACGGAGTCGACAATTCTCGCTCTGGGGCCTACTCGACTCACGGGGTCACACTCTGCGACTCTGGACAATAGCTTGCTTAATCTCCACTACGGCCCCTCGTGGTGGGATGCCTGGCTTTCACCTTGTGGATACCCGGCCGGGGAATCTCACAGGGGAATACCAGGACGGGTTCCCTAAGCAAGCGCCTTGAGGCCCCTGGGTTAAAGTGCGCTATATAAATCGAAATACATTTACATTTACATTTACATTTGGTAGGCTTCCTTGTGTTTCAACAATTCCCTTCCTCATTGGTTGAGCTAAGTACGGCTCTTGCGGGTGATGTGTAGCTTACATTCATGACCTTCACTGATTCCCAGGGCTGACTACAATTTTTTGGCTTTGTGTGAGTAGCAGTGCTACACATTTAATTCACTGTATTTTTTAGCCTCATTCATACGCTGTGACTAACTTGATGAGCGCATGGTTGTAATTGCATTGAAGCAGCCTGGTGAGTGTTAGACCCCCTTCATTTAAGTGACAGACTCTGCTACCTTTTATGTGTCCCTGTTCAAACCTCAGATGTAGTATCATTTCAAAACCTGTGCTCACAAATTGGACACAGTGGCTGTGGTTAAACTACACAGGTGTAACTGTTACAGTATACGTCATGAGGTATTATGTGATTCAGTGCCAAGAAGTGTTGAATTGTTATGCTTGTTTACCTTTGTTTAAGATCTCCCTCCCTGCTGTTCCCATCCTCTCCTTCCCTCGCCTTATCACCCTTTTGAGTCTGTTATTCATACTCAGAGCAAGGGGCTATCTGGAGATGGACCCATTCAGCATCGCACAAATCTGAGGATCAAAGGTACCGACAGTCCCTGGCAGTCATGTGAAGATTGTTTCACCAGCATTGCAGGTACCCTCATTGCATGACAGTTATTTTCTTCGGACCAATGCCACTGGCCATGTACATTGGCTAAAGCAGCATGACCTCAGAACAAACTTGAACCATTTCTGTAGTAAAGGTTTTCCCATGTGTACATTGTGCTCCATTACTGTCACCGCAGATCTCTTGCCAGTCTGCATGGCATACTTTACAATGATTGTGCATATGTGGTTATGTGTACAGGTTCAACATGCATGGTGTTTGTAATAGGGGATGGTCCATATAGTGATTGACATACATGGTTGTGTATGTATTGTTTGAGCTTAATACCCACAACCGTCATGCAACACTTACTGAATCTGTTTGTCCTGTGCCCCGCTTGGCCTTTTGGTGCCTGGTCCTGTGGCCGTCATATTTGGTGATTGTTGATCCATTTTCTAGCAGTGACCCATGAGTAACCAGACACTCCTTCCTTTCCATACACATGTAACATGCTGCTATGCAAATATCCTTGTCTTTGTATGCCACTATTCCATGGTGTCTCACACCTTCAGCCATCATGTGTTCAGACATTCCTGATGCTGCATCACCAGTGACACCACAAAAGCCAGTGGCCAGATTCTGCGACACACACGCCTCCAATATGCTCCACCATCCATCAGTCCATTCTTAAGGCAGACCGCAGATTGTCCGTGCCACAGTTGCACCACATCCATGACAAAGGCAGGCCTGTCAGTGCCTGCAACGTGCATAGTGCAAGGCCCTGTGGTCATTCATTGACACAGGTTACACTACGGACTCATGCTCCTGCCACCATCCACACAGTGAACACCAGACAACCATGCAACTGGTATCAGGCAACCCCTAAGAGCACACATTACAGCTTCGCAGGCTGTGTGAGCAACTCATACTGCCAACCCTGCACTGCCACACATAACAGTGCCTGTCCGTACAAGCAGGTCATGTGCGTCATTCTGCACACATGCTACTTACACCAGCACAACATTGGACTCTCATCAACACAACAGCACAACACAAAACCATCATTACTGTGACCTGGTTGTACGTAAGCCCCGCACACTACTTCTACATTGCCATCACAGATGGATAGTAGACCACCCACAAGGACGACACCAACTTTCCAGGAGTATGATTGTTAAAAGTTTGTGAGGTACACCCCCAGAATCAAATACTACACCAAGTACCAATTTTGGTGATGCTCAAAATGTGCAGCTCTGACTGAATTTTAGTTGATTAGATTCAGAAGATCCTCTGCATATGATATCATTTAGACTCAAGACATGGCAATCGAATCAGCCAGGGTGGTAAAGGAAATATTTCCAAAGTATGCATACTCTGAGCAGAGCTCTGCGGCATACCCCACTTCTGTGTTTTGACTAAGGAGTTGATGTTGTAGGTGCGGACCTGATGTGTGCAGTCAGATAGTTATGACAATTTCCAGTTCAGCACTGAGGACCACACACCTATGGTCTTCATGTGGTTCAGAAGATTGTGATGGTCTACGGTGTCAAACGCTGTAGACATGTCGGACATCACCAACGCCGCCTTGGAACCTCCATCTACCTCCCAGCGTATAGAGTCTGCCATTTGTATGAGGGCCACCATCAACATCAGAAAAGTGGATCAACAACTGGCCCAACACCCTTGCCCCACTCAAGACCTCCGCAACCAATCACAACTACAAGAAAGCCACTTGGTTCAACAAAGACCTCCGGCCCTCCAAACGCACCAGTCGGAAACTGGAGGAGAACTGGCTCTGCAAATGAACACCAGACAGCTACACAGCCCACTAGAACGCCACCCACCCACACAACCAACTCATCAGAACTACTAAGAGGACCGCCTTCAAGGACCACCTACACAAAAACACACACAACACCAAAGAGCTCATCAACATTGTGAAAGACTTCTACAACCCCACGACCAACACCAACGACATTCCCCCATCACAAGACCTGTGCAGATAACTGGCCACCTTCTTGCACTGCAAGATCACTGACATCCACGTCAGCTTCAACACCAACACACCCTCATCCACCACCAAGAACACCACCCCTGCCACCCCCACACCCACCAGTCGCCTGACCGCCTGGTCCAACATCCGCTACGGAGACACCAGCAAGACAATGTACTCCATCCACTCTGGATTCCCATCTGAGCCATGCCCTCACCACGTTTTCAACAATGCAAGCACGGCCATCGCATACCATCTCCGAAAAACTATCAACATCTCCTTAGAGACAGCAACCTTTGCAGAGAGCTGGCAGCACGCAGAGATCAACACCCTACTGAAGAAACACAAGACAGACCCCAATGACCTAAAGAACTTCTGGACCATCTCCTAGCTTCTTTTCCTCGCAAAAGTCACAGAGAAGATTGTCAACAGGCAGCTGACCTAGTAGGCAACAACATCCTGGACCCATCCCAGTCCGGCTTTCGCAGAAACCACAGCACCGAGACCACCCTCATCGCCACCACCAACGACATCTGGACACCAACGATACCACTCATCTTTCTGGACCTATCAGCCGCATTCATCACGGTCTGCCACTGCACTCTAACAGCACCCCTCCATGACGGAGGAATACAAGAGATGACCCTGGCCAGGACCACATCCTTCCTCGCTGGCAGTACCCCGAATGTCCGCCTCCCACCCTTCAGCTCCAAGACCACCAAGATCATCTGCGGCGTCACACAGGGATCATCCCTCAGCCCGGCACAGTTCAATATCTACATGGCACCACTCGCCCATTTCACTCAACAACACCGCCTCAACATTATCTCCTACGCCAACGACATCCAAATTATCATATCCTTCACCACAGACACCCACACCACCAAAGCCAACCTCCACAGGGGAATGAAGTCCGTTGCAGAATGGATGATGGACAGCAGGCTGAAGCAGAATGAAGAGAAGACGGAGGTCCTCATCCTCAGCACCACCCCGTCAGCCTTGGGTGACTCCTGTTGGCCAACATCGCTAGGAACAGGCCCAGCACACACCGACCACGCACACAACCTGGGGGGTCATCCTCAAATCCGCACTCTCCTTGACCAAGCAAGTCAATGCCGTCTCCGCGTCATGCTTCAACACCCTGCGAAATCTCCGCCGGATCTTCAAATGTATCCCCTCCAACACAAGAAAAACCGCCACCCAGGCCCTTATCACTAGCAGACTGGACTGCGGGAACACTCTCTACGCAAGGACATCAACCAAGCTCCTGAGACGGCTGCAACGCATCCCCAATGCCTCAGCACTACTGATCCAACGCAGTGACTTCACACCCCACCTGAGAGGCCTGCATTGGCTCCACATCAACAAGAGGATCACCTTCAAGCTCATCATTCACGCACACAAAGCCCTACACACTGCCGAACCAGAATACCTCAATTACCAACTCTGCTTCTACACCCCAACCCGCAGCCTCCGTCCTGCTAGCTTCACCCTCGCCACTGTTCGCATCCAGAAATCCACCGCCGGCGGCAAATCCTTCCCCCACCTCGCTACCAAGACCTGGTACACTCTCCCAACCAACCTACATCAGATCCAGGAGCTGCTGCCCTTCACAAAACTCCACAATACCTGGCTCTTCCATCATTAGCAGCCCCCTCTCCTCCACCCTGCGCTTTGAAACCATCACGGGTATGTAGCGCACTTTGGAAATATCCTGTTTGGTTGATTGTTTGAGAGTCCCACTGTCAACTGCAGGCAGACCTTCATCCTCCTCAGCCACACTCAGTAGGCACTCCACAACCACAAACCAAAAAGAGAAATATGGATGTCTCCCATCCAACACCATGTTGCCTGTAGTCCGTCCAGCCACCCTTGCCCTGGGCAACATTCATCACTTCCACAGAACAACTACATGCGAGCGATAGTTATCCCACATCAAGAGACAGACCTGGTAGTCCCTCCCTGGACACCAACACATTACCCATGACTTGTACACCTTCATGGGACTCTTACGTAACTGTCTGTCAAGGCAGTATGACAACCCCCCCCCTCAGCAGATAGTAACCGTCACGTGTGAGTATTTCCCTCCATGGATGTAGTTGATCATACATTGTGACCTATGTGTGTCCACAACCAGACTCAGATCCCAGTGTCTGGATGGCTTGTGTTTGTTCAACACTGTGGCATACTTTGACATATTCCGACACGTATGCTGTTGACCCAGGTAAAACATACTTCAACATCAATACGCATTGTGTTTTTTTTTTATTATTCTCCGACTTGTGAGTGAAATGTGAGTAGGTGCTAGGTGCTGTACAAAAATGGGGGGAATCCAAAATTCACAGAAGGAGATGTGATGCCTTGCAGTTTCAGTCAACAGAGTCCAGAGCACAGTGTTTGGCATAATTGGTGAAAATGCAACCAGCAACTGCATGTGGGAGAGTGTGACAGTCAATAGGGTGATGCTGTTGCACAGAGAGGCAAGATGCCAGACCAGGTGACCTGGGAGATGTGCATGGCCCTCTGCCTCTCAACATCTTCTCCGTGGGCGACCCACCTTCCTTGGGGGACCCTCATATGCAGCCCTTGACATTGCCTGGGACTCTCCGTCGGATGGTTCCACCTCCTCCTCCCTCCCTGTGCCTTTTGGCAGTCTTTGCCTGGATGTTTCTGGCCTGGTGACACAGGGAGGGTGCTGCATGTTGTCAGCAATCCGACGAAGTAAATGGCTTATGTCCCTCTGCACCGCCAAGAGCTCAGCCAGTCTTGCCTCCATCCGTGTTTGGTGTCGTCGTTGACTGGCGTATTGCTCGGCCTGCTGGTTTTTTAAAGCGATGAGGGCCCCCACTCCCTGGCTGAACTCCCTGGTATCCTGCCGCTATCCCTCCATGATGTTTCTGAGTTCAGACATACCGGGCCCATCAGTTTGCTGGTCAGGTTCTCGCCTCCGCCTTGTGCCACTCCCACCACCCCTGCCCACATGAGCCCGGCCTGCTGTTTTGGCCACATCTGGTCGACGGGTCCCCTGAGGGTTGACAGTGGTGGTTTGTCTGCCTCCTCCTGGGTGTCCGACGAACCTTGTCCCTCATTGTCAGACTGGCTCAGTTGTGGATTGTGGGCAGAGTTCCGAGCTGTCTGCTGGGATGTGGCAGGAGTGGGTGTGGTGGTTGGCGCAGATGCCCCTGATCCAGCTGCTGCATGGGTTTGGGATTCAGAGGTGCCAGGTTGGTCTGTGTCAGCAATGGAGTGGTGAGAGGTGTCGCTGTTGGTGGGATCAGGGTCCTGTGGAGCCTGCGCCGGTGATCCTTCTCCCCCCTGGTTGGGGATAGATTGTGCATGTTGCCCTGTGGGTGTGAGAGACAGACGATGTTAATGCCATGTAAAGCAATAAATCTTTTCATATACATTGTCGTTATCACTGCCACACCTACTTTGGAATGTTCACACTGTTCACTTGTGGTGTCAGATTGATCCGTGTTCAGGACATATTTTAATGTGAGGGTCTATTTACAATAAATGGCACAGCCAGGCATATCAGCAGTGATTTGGCAGTCATTGTGCACCACAGCTATGCCAGCATGGATGCAACACTTTCACACTGTGGATCACCATCGTGTGATAACAGTACAGCTGCGTCCCACATCTGTGCCATGGAAGTGGCACATTGCTTGAGTTGTGTCGCTGGTGCAACGCAGATCCAGCAATGCTCTGTGTGGCCCTATCTGCACAATGCTGTGTCAATCCTTACGTCAGCTTCAGGCATGCACAGGTTTTTGCGGCAGCATGCGCATAAAAGTGGCTGAGTGAAATTTTTAAGATTTCACTCAGCCACTTTTGGGAGGTGTTGATGTGCTGTGACGGGCAGCCACCACACATCACAACACGAACACACCATGACCAGTCCACATACTTCTGCCACAGGGCTTTAGAACGTGACACATCTCCCAGGTGCATCTCCTTGTCAATACCCAGCACCATTGCAGTAATATTTGTGCGTCTGTAAGGTGTAGCTATGTCATCGTGGTATAAGTGCAAGTGACTTGTGATATAGGCCTGTGCATTTTTTTTCTTAAATGCTTCATCAGATCGGTATTTGCAGTGTTACAGGACTGTTGTGACAGTGGGCCACTACATTGCCTGTTCCAGCTGGCTATGTTTATGTAAGGGGTGTGTGTGACAGGCTATGCTGGTAGTTGGAGTGTGCGTTGGAACTGGGCCTCACTCATGGTGTGGCTGTCCCCCCATGAAGCATGCTGCCATAACCGTGGTGGTGAGTTCCGGTTTAAGATATCTGACCTTGTTGTCCTGATGTTAGTGTTTGCACTGGTCACAGGATGACCTTGTGCAGCATACACCATGGCCCAATGTCAGCTATGTTGTCAGTACTTTCTCACTCCCTGTACATTGAGCATGGTCCATGGGTGTGTACCTGGACCAAATGGGATGATTTCAATTGGGCTTGTGCGTACACAGTAGTGGTGATAGGGTTGGCCAAAGTTTAACCTTCTTCAACATCCCATTTGCAGCCTTCTGTCCATGAGCCTTGCACCCACCCCATGCTGTTGACTACTGGTAGGAGTCCTCTGCACAACCCCCTCCTATGTCTGGGCACTGCTGGCAGTCATATCCAGCCACCCCTCCTATGTCTGGGAACTGCTGGGAGTCATATCCACACCCCCCTCCTATGTCCGGGCACTGCTGGGAGTCATATCCACACCCCCCTCCTATGACTGGGCACTGCTTGGAGTCATATCCCCACCCCCTCCTATGTCTGGGCACTGCTAGAAGTCCTCTGCACTCACCCCTCCTATGTCTGGGCACTTCTGGGAGTCATATCCTGCCACCGCTAATATGTCTGGGCACTGCTGGGAGTCATATCCACCCCCCCTGTCATGTCTGGGCACTGCCGGGAGTCATATCCACACACCCCTCCTATGTCTGGGCACTGCTGGGAGTCATATCCACACCCCCTCCTATGTTTGGGCACCGCTGGGAGTCATATACACACACCCCTCCTATATCTGGGCACTGCTGGGAGTCATTTCCACACCCCCCTCTTATGTCTGGGCACTGCTGGGAGTCATATCCACACCCCCCTCCTATGTCTGGGCACTGCTAGAAGTCCTCTGCACTCACCTCTCCTATGTCTGGGCACTGCTGGGAGTCATATCCACACCCCCTCCTATGTCTGGGCACTGCTGGGAGTCCTCTGCACACACCCCTCCTATGTCTGGGCACTGCTGGGAGTCATATCCTGCCACCCCTCCTATGTCTGGGCACTGCTCGGAGTCATGTCCACCCACCCCTGTCATGTGTGGGCACTGCTGGGAGTCATATCCACACACCCCTCCTATGTCTGGGCACTGCTGGGAGTCATATCCACACCCCCTCCTATGTTTGGGCACTGCTGAGAGTCATATCCACACTCCCCTCCTATGTCTGGGCACTGCTGGGAGTCATATCCGCACCCCCCTCCTATGTCTGGGCACTGCTGGGAGTCATATTCACACCCCCCTCCTATGTCTGGGCAATGCTGGGAGTCCTCTGCACTCACCCCTCCTATGTCTGGGCACTGCTGGAAGTCATATCCTGCCACCCCTCCTATGTCTGGGCACTGCTGGGAGTCATATCCACCCACCCCTGTCATGTCAGTAGTGAGGGGGGCCCTCGCCGGAGGATACGTAACATCCGCAAGAGGTAGCAGGACATCCGGTGCTGGACCCGCCGTATCGCCCGGATCCAGCTGAAGCTTGAAGCTCCACGCCGGCATGGCGGCACCCGTCACTTCACCCCCCACATGCTCCGGGTCCTAGAAGTGGTTTTCCCAGACCTCCATAGGCAGTTGCAGGAGGGACACTAGCAAGGAGGGGGTAGGTACATGTCTGTTTGTTGTCATGTGTGTCACATGCTATCTGCAGTGTTCCGAAGCCTGGTAACACTCCCACAGTTGGGGTGGGGTGGTCAGACAGGCACTTTATGCTTTGTCATTTCAATGCCCCACATTCAGCAGATCCTCTTTTACATCCCTTCCCCTCCTCCACATATGACCCCAGCTTTGGGTCTTTATTTTTTAACGCATGTCCTCCTAGGGTGCAATGTATTAGTATGCATATTGCTTATCACATCATCATGTTGGAGGGAGGTCTGTGACACGTGTTGGTACCTTACCTGTTTCACGACCTGTGCACAGTGTTTGCCCTTCATGATATTTTGGCACTGATCATGAGCCTCAACTTGGAGTTCTGCACGGGTCTGCCTCAGCCTTTGTCCCTGGTATACTTTGTACTTATCATGTGTTAGCTACATGTGCACACTGTCCATGTATACAAAATTTGGCTTGTGCATACTCACACTGGGCAGTGCGTGTGTGCATATTCACAAGAAATGTTGCAGGTTGTTTGGAAATAATATTGATGGGCAGCCACGCAATGTGACCTTGGCTTACTTGATATAGCTGCCCAGTTATTGATACTCAGATTATGAGTTTTCAGTACTTGAGCTGTATCACTCACATTGATGGAGTGATTGGGGTGTTGTGCGTGGGAGGTGTGATGGGCCTGCCTGTTTGGGCTTGTCAGTGGTGTGCTGTGTATGTTATTTCTGATTTGAACTTGTCACGATGCACTTAGCCTGTGCTGCTGGACATTGCAGTCATGGTTGGATTTACAGGCGAAGTTATTGACTTCCATCGTTTATTGGTACATGTATGGATTGGTGGTGCAACACAGTTTTATCTTGGTGTGCACACTAAAGTATTCACATTTCCCATGTGGTTGCGGGTGTATCAAGAATGCATCAATGTTTTTCACATTCACAATTGTAGGCACATTAGCTTTGTCTTTTTCTGGATTTTGGACATGTGTGCCACTTCAATTGACAGCCAGTGTGTGTTCTGTGCTAGCAACTGTATGGTGTGGTGATAGTTGCCCCTGTGAGGAGTGTGACTACAGTGTGTGGTGATGGAGGGAGCCTCTGTAACAATCATATACTCACACCCAGTCAACAGGTCAGGGTTTTATCCATCACTTCTCTGTTGCCCACTCTGCCCCCCAAGTTCAAACATGGTCATGTGCAAATCTGTCTATCCATGTGCCTCATGGGAACAGTCCAGCCATAATTGTCAAGCCATTCCTTCCCTGGACTGGGAACAAGGTTCCTGGAACCACATTGTGGCATTACAGCCGTCTTTAGCCATGTTTGTTTGTATACACATCTGTGTTTCACACAGGCCTGGCTGTAGACAGCTGTGATGCCAGTGAGAGGTGATGGAGAACTTGTTTCAGGTCCAGGGATGACATCACATGGCAGTTCGGACAGGACTGTTCCCATGTGGCACAGGGTCAAACAGATTTGAACATGACCATGTCTTGACTTGGGTGGCAGAGTGGGCAACTGAATGGTGATTGATGAACACTTATCCTGTTGACAGGCAGTGGCTCATCATTGTGACTCACATACAAGTGGTGGCCTTGTCTGTTACTTGTATCTTTGTATACAATGAGCGTTGTGGCTATTACAATTGTGCATTACTAGACTTATATATGTGCAGAGTTATGTGGCATGTGACTCATGATGCATGCCATGATTAGAAATGTCCACAAAAGATTTGTTGCTGATATGTCCGATGTGTACAGGCAAATGATATATTTGTCATTTTCTCCTTGCCAACAGCATTATCACCACAATCGGGAGGAGACACAGGCATAGACCGGACAGAGGGACCCAGCAACTGTGCCACCAGCTTTGAGGTGTCGGGGGGAGGCAGTGGCACAGAGGGTGAGGGGAGTTAGGCGGCCGGACCTCATGAGCACGACACCTCTTACCATGCGGCCGGCTCGGATTCTGACTCCCAGGAGGAGGGGGAATATGCAGCTATGCCATCTACAACAACTTTGCCTGTCCCCTCCTCCTCCGGAACCATCTCCACCCTCCCAGTTGTTAGGGTCCCTAAGGTCCGTGCTACCCCCGTGTCTTCTTTGTCCCCGGCATCATGACACAGTTGTTGTCATACATGGAGGGCATGTCATCAGCCATGTCTGGCCAAAGTCGGAGTTTGGCAGCCATAGAGTCTTCACTGACGGCAGCACTGCCCATCCTGCAGCGTCAGCACCCCCACTCCTTCTCACCCATCCACATCACCCTCTCCCATACCTGTCCAACTTACACGCAGACGCCACAGGTCAGACACCACAACAGACACACCCACACGGCAGTCAAAACGCAAATCTCCACGCACCCAATCTCAAGGGGATGTAGGCACACCCACAGGGAGAGGGGACAGACGCCACACACGCATCCACAGACACACGACACCTGACTCACAGCTCTCTATCTCCACCCCCATTGTGTTCCCGGGTTCAGGTGGTAGTTTGTCTGAACTGGCAGCAGAGTGCAGCGCTGAATATTTGCCATCCTTTGGCGCTGCACCGGACACTGTGGAGGATTCCACTCCACCTGCACCCACTACACCTGCCCTTCCCTCTCCTGTCCCTGTGGTGCCGGACAATTACCCCGATGATGCCCCCCATGTGTCCACAGACATCTGATCTCCATGTGCAGGCAAGTTTGGGTGTGACAACATCCACTATGCCACCACTGTTGGGGACATTTATTTGGACTGGCCATTGGCCTTCTGTGAGCCTGGACTCATTATTTCCGTTTTTTACTTGTGGTGCTGAATAAAGCTTTTCATTTTTCATTCTGAACATTTGCATTTAAGGACATTGCTTTGACTGCTGTGTGCCTACGAGTTGTTGTGATGTTCATATTTGGTTACTGTAACATATGTATATTTCCTGATGGTAATGAGTTGGACCATGGTATGTTTGCTCTATCCCAATGTTGCAGCAATGTATCTAGTTAGGTGTGTCTGCAGTTTGCATGCAGACATTGTCCCAAAGAGTGTCCCTTCCTCAGTGACACATGTGATGTTCACTACGGACAGTTACACATTTGTGGTGATGACGTTTCTGTTGATTCCCTATAGATTTGTACCTTCCCTTCAGCAATGGTCATGCCTGATCACATATGAATTCAGATAATTGGTCAGTGCTATCCATGCTACTCACTGTGCTTGGGTTTGTAGTATGTAGCAATGCCTTCAGGGAGACCATCATACTTTATCAGACTATGCATGACAATGTTATCAGCCTTGACGTTATGATTCAGATTGTACATTTCTAATCTTTGGACACACAAAAAAGAATTTGCTTCTTTGTATCTAGGGGATTTCTACCCTGTTACATCTATGAGGGAGTACATGTTGCACCACCTGGACATTCACATCATGTCCGGGATGTACATGACACTTTATTATTACATTTGTGCTTCATTTGTTTGGTGGTCTGTTACATGACTGCACACTATTGAGTCATGATGGAGGTGGAGGGGGTGTGCCAGCGAACTAGACGGGTGGATATACACGTGGGATCTGACAATACACCCACATGTGGTGTGTCACACAGTGTGTGACAGGATACCATTCTCCGTGGAGTAGGTCACTGCTGTGTGTGATGTGTTGCTATGCAACTATTATGAGTGATCCCAGTTAGGGATGTACACATACAGGCATGTTCTTAAGGTTTGCTCTTGGACATGCACACCCCTATGACTGGGCACTGCTGGGAGTCCTGTACACACCCCTCTCCTATGTCTGGGCACTGCTCGGAGTCCTGTACACACCCCTCTCCTATGTCTGGGCACTGCTGGGAGTTATATCCACACACCCCTGTAATGTCTGGGCACTGCTGGGGGTCTTGTGCACACCCCTCTCCTATGTCTGGGCACTGCTGGGGGTCCTGTACACACCCCTCTCCTATGTCTGGGCACTGCTAGGAGTCCTGTACCCACCCCTCTCCTATGTCTGGGCACTGCTGGGGGTCTTGTACACACCCCTCTCCTCTGTCTGGGCACTGCTGGGAGTCCTGTACACACCCCTCTCCTATGTCTGGGCACTGCTGTGGGTCCTGTACACACCCCTCTCCTATGTCTGGGCACTGCTGCGAGTCATATCCACCCATCCCTGTCATGTCTGGGCACTGCCGGGAGTCATATCCACCCACCCCTGTCATGTCTGGGCACTGCTGGGAGTCCTGTGCACACCCCTCTACTATGTCTGGGTACTGCTGGGAGTCCTGTACACACCCCTCTCCTATGTCTGGGCACTGCTGGGAGTCCTGTACACACCCCTCTCCTATGTCTGGGCACTGCTGGGGGTCATGTACACACCCCTCTCCTATGTCTGGACACTGCTGGGAGTCCTATCCACCCATCCCTGTCATGTGTGTGCACTGCTGGGAGTCATATCCACCCACCCCTGTCATCTCTGGACACTGCTGGGAGTCATATCCACCCACCCCTGTCATGTCTGGGCACTGCTGGGGGTCCTATGCACACCCCTCTCCTATGTCTGGGTACTGCTGGGAGTCCTGTACAAACCCCTCTCCTATGTCTGGGCACTGCTGGGAGTCCTGTACACACCCCTCTCCTATGTCTGGGTACTCCTGGGGGTCCTGTGCACACCCCTCTCCTATGTCTGGGCACTGCTGAGAGTCATATCCACCCACCCCTGTCATGTCTGGGCACTGCTGGGGGTCCTGTGCACACCCCTTTCCTATGTCTGGGCACTGCTGGGAGTCCTCTACACACCCCTCTCCTATGTCTGGGCACTGCTGGGAGTCTCGTACACATCCCTCTCCTATGTCCGGGCACTGCTGGGAGTCCTGTACACACCCTCTCCTATGTCTGGACACTGCTGGGGGTCCTGTAGACACCCCTCTCCTATGTCTGGGCACTGCTGGGAGTCATATCCACCCATCCCTGCCATGTCTGGGCACTGCTGGGAGTCATTTCCACCCACCCCTGTCATGTCTGGGCACTACCTGGAGTCATATCCACCCACCCCCGTCATGTCTGGGCACTGCTGGGGGTCCTGTGCACACCCCTCTCCTATGTCTGGGCACTGGCGGGAGTCCTGTACACACCCTCTCCTATGTCTGGGCACTGCTGGAAGTCCTTTACACATTCCTCTCCTATGTCTTGGCACTGCTGGGGGTCCTGTGCACACCCCTATCCTATGTCTGGGCACTGCTGGGAGTCCTGTACACACCCCTCTCCTATGTCTGGGCACTGCTGGGAGTCATATCCACCCACGCCTGTCATGTCTGGGCACTGCTGGGAGTCATATCCACCCATCCCTGTCATGTCTGGGCACTGCTGTGAGTCATATCCACCCATCCCTGTCATGTCTGGGCATTGCTGTGAGTCATATCCACCCACCCCTGTCATGTCTGGGCACTGCGTGGGGTCCTGTACACACCCCTCTCCTATGTCTGGGCACTGCTGGGAGTCATGTACACACCCCTCTTCTATGTATGGGCACTGCTGGGAGTCCTGTACACACCCCTCTCCTATGTCTGGGCACTGCTGGGAGTCATATCCACCCACGCCTGTCATGTCTGGGCACTGCTGGGAGTCATATCCACCCATCCCTGTCATGTCTGGGCACTGCTGGGAGTCATATCCACCCATCCCTGTCATGTCTGGGCATTGCTGAGAGTCATATCCACCCACCCCTGTCATGTCTGGGCACTGCTTGGGGTCCTGTACACACCCCTCTCCTATGTCTGGGCACTGCTGGGAGTCATGTACACACCCCTCTCCTATGTCTGGGCACTGCTGGGAGTCCTGTACGCACCCCTCTCCTATTTCTGGGCACTGCTGGGGGTCCTGTGAACACCCCTTTACTATGTCTGGGCACTGCTGGGGGTCCTGTGCACACCCCTCTCCTATGTCTGGGCACTGCTGGGAGTCATATCCACCCACCCCTGTCATGTCTGGACGCTGCTGGGAGTCATATCCACCCACCCCTGTCATGTCTGGGCACTGCTGGGGGTCCTGTGCACACCCCTCTTCTATGTCTGGGCACTGCTGGGAGTCCTGTACACACCCCTCTCCTATATCTGGGCACTGCTGGGAGTCATATCCATCCACCCCTGTCATGTCTGGGCACTGCTGTGAGTCATATCCACCCACCCCTGTCATGTCTGGGCACTGCTGGGGGTCCTGTACACACCCCTCCCATATGTCTGGGCACTGCTGGGAGTACTGTACACACCCCTCTCCTATGTCTGGGCACTGCTGGGAGTCCTGTGCACACCCCTCTCCTATGTCTGGGCACTGCTGGGGGTCCTGTGCACATCCCTCTCCTATGTCTGGGCACTTCTGGGGGTCCCGTACACACTTCTCCTAAGTCTGGGCACTGCTGGGGGTCCTGTACACACCCCTCTCCTATGTCTGGGCATTGCTGGGAGTCATATCCACTCACACCTGTCATGTCTGGGCACTGCTTGGAGCCATATCCACCCACCCCTGTGTTGTCTGGGCACTGCTGGAAGTCCTGTACACACCACACTCCTATGTCTGGGCACTGCTGGGAGTCCTGTACACACCCCTCTCCTATGTCTGGGCACTAGTGGGGGTCCTGTGCACACCCCTGTCCTATGTCTGGGAACTGCTGGGGGTCCTGTACACACCCCTCTCCTATGTCTGGGCACTGCTGGGGGTCCTGTGCACCCATCCCTGTCATGTCTGGGCACTGCTGGGAGTCCTGTACACACACCTCTCCTATGTCTGGGCACTGCTGGGAGTCCTGTACACACCCCTCTCCTATGTCTGGTCACTGCTGGGAGTCCTGTACACACCCCTCTCCTATTTCTGGGCACTGCTGGGAGTCATATGCACCCACCCCTGTCATGTCTGGGCACTGCTGTAGGTCCTGTGCACACCCCTCTCCTATGTCTGGGCACTGCTGGGAGTCCTGTGTACACCTCTCTCCTATGTCTGGGTACTGCTGGGGGTCCTGTGCACACCTCTCTCCTATGTCTGGCCACTTCTGGGCACTGCTGGGGGTGTTTGCCACCCACCACTCAGATGTGACGCACCTTACCCGACATTTCAGATGTGCGTGTGGCACGTATCACTATTGCAATAGTGATATGCGCTAGCGTGTGGCGCACTATGCCCCCCACACGTTGATCGCGTATGTGCGGCACGTATCACTATTGCAATGGTGATATGCGCTAGCGTGTGGTGCACCGTACCCTGACGTTAATGGCATATGTGCAGCACGTATCACTGTAGCAATGGTGATATGCGCTAGAGTATGGCGGACTGTACAGGTATCCTTCCGTTGTTGTGGTACGTTGTACTCACCGTCTGCACCGTTGTCGGTTTCTATATACGAGGTCGTAGGCGTACAGGGCTGGGATGACACGCTTGAGGGGGTTCATGTCGTGTATGTCGCGTACCGGGGTGCAGTTTGGGCCGGACTCTGGTTTTATGGCTCTTTTCAGCTCTCGTAGCAAACGGGCCGTACGGAGTGTCGTCAACACGGATCGTACTTCCTGGTTCGGAAATGGCTGCCTATTTACGTATGGACGTAGCGTACAGCATCACCTGGTGACAATCCGTATGTAATTTCTAGTTGTACGGTGTTTGGTACGAGTTGTACGGAGTGGCGCATTGGGTTCGGATCGTACTTGCTCGTTCGTACGGGGACGTTGAAGGTGTACGATTTGTACGGGAAAGACGCTCCGTACAGGTAATCGGAGCACTTTTTCCAGAATCGGAATCCACCCCTAAATGTACTATGCTGAAAAAAAATAAAACCCTATCATCTTCTGTATAGCTCACCCAATTTTCTAACCATGTACACGTATGATACCCACGCTCCAACATCATAAAAGAAGCAGACATTATCGGAGGAAGTATAGGAAGTCCCTCTCTAGTAACTATGGGCTTGTCCTTTTTAAAGAAATCCTTTATTCTTTTTACCATCTTCATTTATAAAGTCTCTTGCGCTAAATATCTCAGCAAACAAAACAAAATCCTTCTGTAATTCTACTTATTCTATTTTCTAGCGCTCGTCCAATACCAGTGCGACTCACACCAGCCAACCAATCAGAGCTCACTCGGTATCTGCTGTTTCAACCACTACCAGCGCGGCTCACACCAACCGACCAATCAGAGCTCACTACAAGCCTGCTGCCTGACCAATGCCAGTGTGGCTTTTTGTGACGCGAGTATTACTTCTGCTACTGACCCTCCCTTACCAAAATAATACAGCATTGTATTTATATGTTTTTCTGAGCTAAATTCTTGTTTGAAACAACACACAACAATGCTACTTTGCCTGTTCCACTAGGAAAAGAGATAGTTTCCTTTTATTCAAAAGATTTTCTTTCACTTCTAGTAAAATAACGACCAGTGCTACTTTACTCTCAATCAAGCTACAGGAAGACTTGATATTTCTCTGAGGATACTAGCCAAAGTTTTTGAAGAGGACTTTCATTTCAGGAAGAGTTCTTGGTACTCCTTTGGGGATATGAGGCCAAAGTTTTGGAAGCGGACCTTGCACTATTTCATGAAACCTTCTCTCGAACAGATAGTCCCTAAAATAATATCGACAGCCTTTCGCTATTCGATATTACGACAACAAACAAAGTACTTCTTCAGTGTGATACCTCTTTCACACTATTCCTCCGCCACATAGGCTAAAATAACATTATCCTGGGATCTTAGGTAACTCCATACCCGTACTTCCAGACAACATAAAACAAAGACACAAACTCTTCATGTTAATACCCAATGAATCAATAATCAGTCATTATTCCCAAACTAATCAATAATAACCATCCTCTGCTACCAAAACTTATCCAGAGATCGATAATTTTTCACAAACATAGGCCCATTTACAGTACCCCAACTGATCAATTCACACTGGGTGTCAGTGTAATGCAAGTTTATACCCAACTTACCAAAGTACATCACAGAACCTGCCTTCCTCTTTACAACATGTATTATCTGTGCCGACAGATCTATTAGTTGACTAATTGATGACAATCATTATGTACTCATCTATACTACTAAATAATAACAGACTCAGTGTAGATTTTATAATATTTTTCATAAATAATGTGAAGTAAAATACTCATCAAGTACAGTCACACAATGCGAATCATAGAATATTACGGAGAAAAATATTAGCAATGTACATTAATCAAACTCATGTCAAATAAACAATGCATTGAAGAAGTGGATAGGTGAACAGAGAAAAGTTTCATCGACAAATACATTTGCAAACAATTAAGCAAATACAGAATTTATCTATACTAACCCAAGTTAGAATCTGGGAAAACTACCCCTCTGGCCAATATTGGCAGCAAGGCCCTTGAGAAGAATTGAATGGCAAAGATTAGGTCAAGAACAGGAACAGGTCGGCTTCTATCTGGAAACAGCAAACCAACTACAGCAACGATCTCCCGCTAGCAAACACCAGCCGAACCCACTACAAATCACACTCCCCCGGTGTACTTCAATTATACCCTAAAACCTAAATGTCCAACCCACATTTGTTTCGGTATTCATAAAATCTCCAACTCTCATTGGCTAAGAACGGGAGTGTCTGTCACACCACTCTCTGCGTGATCTCTTCATTAAATGTCCTATTGTTGTAAACATCCATCCTCACAACAGATTCTACCCAGGAAACAATTGAACACAAACACAGCACATGTTTCCTGAAGAGTAATACATGTATCAAATGTATTGAGTCTTTCACATTTTCTTTGTTTGTTTCTGCCATCTCGTGAGGAAGTTGCATCACTTCCACTTGCTTATCAAAAATTTCTTCCAAAGCTTGACAGTCAGTCAGCACATCAGGAAGGTCGAATTCATGCTTTTGCATTTTCTGCTCTCCTTTCAAAACCCAATATTTCACTTTTATTTTCTTCTAGCAAACATTTAACCCAGTACTGGCATGCTGGAAAGTAGGTCCATGCTTGTATTTTCTGCAAGAATCAAACACAAACATTTATTATCTTTCATGAAATGTAATTCCAAAGCGCACCATCCCAGCATTGCACTTAACCCATGCTCAACCCAATACCCATGTTATTCCTAGCAATATATTTTTTAAAATGCACAAAAGCAGCATTAGTCATTCTTCTTCTTAAAGCCATACAGAATGCGGCCTAGTTTTCATGCATTAGTACACGCTTTAGTTTACGCATTAGTTTACGCATGCCCAAAAGCATTTTCCCTTATTTTAATGATTATTAATAACATTTTCACTGCACACTGTTAATAAATGTTACTCAGGGTTTAATCCGAGCAGGTTTTATTTTCGCAAAACCTTGCTCCATCAGAAGGCAGGTTGCTCATCGATGTCACAGTAAGTACTTTGGTATATCAATCCATAGATTGGAGACCCTGACTGTCAAAGAGTTTGCACCTTCATGTTTTTAATAAATATAATGAAGTGCTCCTCTTTAGAACAAAGCAGAGACTGGTATGGCTGTGGAGACTAGGAGGAAAATGCAATTTATCCCTGCATGGCTTTAGGTTTCTCATCAACATCTCTCAACTCTTGCACAGTGATGAATGACCTCTGATGAGTTGGAGGAGGCAGAAATGGAACCTGCAGAATTTGCATAAAAGTGACTCTTGGCTCATACCCTAAAGAGAACATGAGTAAGCATAGCTTTGGTTTTTAATTAAGATACTTTATGTTATGTTATATTTTATGTTATATGAATTTGTAGAGCACAGTATCACGTTGGTGGGTATCCTGGCACTGAGCAGATATGCGAATAGCCTTGCCACAGGCAGGTGGGTAAATAATTGAAGAGCCATGTCATCTACTTCTTATGGAATTCCAGAAGAGAGGAGGAAGCTCTGGTGTAGTGGGAGGTCGTTGCATGCTTTGGGAGTGATTTAGGAGGAGGCTGGTTCTCCGTATCGGTTTCTGTGAATACACGATATGTGTGAAAGTAGAAGTTCAGCAGAGTGAATACGTCTGGAGGGCTTGTGTAAGTAGATGCAACTGTTTAGGTAGCAAAGGCCTGTGTGGTGTAGTACTATGAAGTTGTAAGGAGTTTTAACTGCACATGTTTGTATACCGGGAGCAAGTGGAGCTCCCTGAGGTGTGATGGAGTGTGGGACCTACGTGGTAGGGTGAGGGTGAGTCTGATGGCTGAGTTCTGTATGGTCTGTAATCTTTTGGTGAGGTAAGACAAGGGTGTGTGTGACTTTTTTTCAGATGTTGCGAGGCAGCCATTTCAAGATTTTCCTCAGCATCTTCAATTTGTGAAAACAGGATGCTTTGATGGTGTTGACCTGCATGATCATGTTAAGTTTGCTGTCAATGATGATTCTGAGATTCCTCGCATAAATGCTGGGGATCGAGGATTGACCGAAGTTGACTGGCCACCAGTAGGAGTCCCAAGGTGAAGTATTCTTGCTGAAGATTAGAATGTCTGTATTGTCGATATTAAACTGGACCCAGTTGGACAACATCCAGTTGGTGACTTCAGTAATGGAGGTGGTGAACTTATTACGTCTGTTGGGGGTCTTTTCTGAGAGGGGGGAGAGAATGACTTGCGTGCGTGCGCGTCAGGCACGAACAACTACCGACTCCAACCTCTGAAGGTTTGAACTTGCAGCGGTAGATTGATTCCCACCCTGCCGCTTGAAACGTCCCGCGGCTCGTCTCCTTCCAAACGTGCACTTTCAAGTGCAGCCTTCCACAAAAATAAAAATATACAAAAAAGAGAATGTGAGTCTTCTCCGAATAAGACAAATCGCCCAGGGCGCCCCGGATCCTGGCATCTTTGACACTGCATTCAGAACAATCCAGTGGTTCTTCCTACTTCTCTCCACGCAGCCACTGTGTTGGCTGAGAAGGTACATCTTTACCCAGTCCTCGTCCTGAGGAGAACCTAGACTTAACAAGGTTCGAAACGCGTTGACCTTCAGCCTGTGTCAAGAACAAAGGGTGCAGCCAGGGACAAACTCATACCACTTATGTGGGCCCTATCTGCAATTTCTTACAAATCATTACCCATAGGTGTTATGTGACAGGCAGGCAAATCCATCTTAGTTCCGCCTTGCTCACAGGTTTTGTTACCAAAGGACTGGTTAATTTCTTTCATGAATTGCTAAGAATGTGTTTAAATTGCAATTATTGTGTTATTCAATTTATTGTGCAGACAACAGTTGGTGTCACTATAAGATTTTGATTCTATGTTTTCCTTAAGTGTATGTTTCCTTTATTGTCATATTGTTGTATATATTTGTATATATTCTTTCACGTTTTTGCACTAACTGTTATGATGGAGTGTCTATTTGATGTCATGTGTTTTTTATGAAATAATACAAACTTATTCTTAAAATTTAATACATTTGTTTGGGAAATACTTAACCCCTTGGCTACACGGCATGCTTTGGCTGTGTGGTTTCAGAACCTAGTATTAACAATCCTGATCAGCCAATTTGCTCTGTTTTGTGACTATTGAGGTCCAGGCTGATCAGTAGTAGGACCCCACACCTCTATTGTGCACTGACTGACGAGGTTAGAGCATGGTCCTGGTGGTCTACGTACGAGGGTTCCGCCTAGGGTGAAGTTGGCTGTGAAATTTAGCAGCATTAACATGAGGTGTTCCATGTGTTCAGTAATTGCATTTGTGGCGGTGGTGCAGCTGATGGCATCCTTGAATACGATGGCAAATCTACCTCTAGGCTTGTGCTGATGGACCTGCCTGGTGATATTGTAGCTGGTGAGGATTCTTGTCACAAAGCCCACCCAGTAGGCTGTGTTCAGTTAAATTTGCATGAGAAATAGCAAGTACGGGGTATGATTGTGCAGCAGGTCCCATATCTATTGGGTATTTTTAGTGAGTGAGCGTGTGTTGAAGAGCACACATGAGAGTACAGAGTGTTGTGTGAGTGACGACAGTTCTGGGAGTACAAGAGTGTGTGGTGTTGGTTGATAGCAGTGCTGAGGCGGTGGTGCATAGTGGGGGAGGGTACATGACAACTTGCAAGAAGTGCAGGCAAATACTTTCTTCGTGTTATGCTGTGCAGCAGCAGCACTATGAGTGGCATCTGGAGTTGCGAGTGTGAAGGAACTTGACAAGGTAGCAACTGGTGTTGGGAGCACCAGGGTTTCTGGTGCTGGGTGCGGATGGGTGCAGATAAGCTTGTCTTTTTGTGTGTCCGGTGTTGGGAGCACCAGGGTTTCTGGTGCTGGGTGCGGATGGGTGCAGATAAGCTTGCCTTTTTGTGTGTCCGGTGTTGGGAGCACCAGGGTTTCTGGTGCTGGGTGCGGATGGGTGCAGATAAGCTTGCCTTTTTGTGTGTCCGGTGTTGGGAGCACCAGGGTTTCTGGTGCTGGGTGCGGATGGGTGCAGATAAGCTTGCCTTTTTGTGTGTCCGGTGTTGGGAACACCAGGGTTTCTGGTGCTGGGTGCGGATAGGTGCAGATAAGCTTGCCTTTTGTGTGTCTTCGGCATGCCAGCAGCATGTGGCTGCCATTAAGTAGGATCTGGGAAAGGGGAGTAAAGCTGGTGGGTGAGGCTGCCAGGGGTGAAGGAGGTGTGAAGCAGGGACAGCGGAAAACAGGAAAGGGGCAAGGGGAGATAAGGAGTGAGCAGAAAAAGCTGGAGGGAAACAACAGCAGAAGAAGAATAACAGAGCTGATAAAAGGCCGAAATCTAGGCGAAATGGACACAAGGTAAAAGTGTTGAAAGTGCAAGTGGGAGATCTGGAAATAGGCGAGTGGGAAAAGGAGGGAAGGAGTGCACAAGGGTGATGGAGAGCAGAAAGAGCGGGGAACAGCCCCAAAAGGAAAAGACCGCTGAAACTGAGCCAAAAAGAGCAAAAGTTATGCAAACATTAGCAAAAGGCTTAAATGTGGAAAGTAGCAAAAGCTAAGCGATAAAGTGCACGAGCGAGAGAGAGGCAGAAAAGACCAGAAGGCAGATAGGCAAAAGGCTGTCAGAAAGCAAAAGGCAAAAGGAAAGGAGTGTCAAAAGTATCGAGAGCTGAGAGAGGCGGAAAAGAGCAAAAGGCAAAATAGCAATAGGCAGTCAAAAAGCACAGTAAAACAATAGCAAGTGAGTTTGAAATAAAGGCAATACCAACCAGAAAAGGCAAGAACAAACGGAAATGGAAGGCAAAAGAGATAGGTAGTGACAAGAAAACGACAACATTTGCATGAAAAAACCTGAGCGAATCGAGAGAGAGCTGCCAGGAAAGGATTGAGTGATGTTGATGCGAAGTGTCTTACTGATTAGCATCCTGAACTTATATTTCTGTATGCATTGGGTTTCCTTGTTACACTGTCAGTGAATGTATAGATTTTCTTCATATTTTGATCAGTTGGCACTATCAGTGTGCTTTCAGGCATAAAATGGCGATCGATATGTAGTGCTTTTCTGAGTCACAACTGATAGGGTCATGTTTTTTCCTGATATATGTTTTTCTCAGCTCAGATATGCACATGGCTTCCCTATTCGTGGTTCTTTTTCTCCTTCTGTTTATCCATGGTGCATTTTTCTCCTTCTACAGTAGGAATCCCTGGGGACGCGTTCTTATCTAAGTTACAAGTTTGGGTGTTGCCAGGAGTTAGTGGACTTTCATTTGTCAACATTTTACTATTGTATTGTTCATACTTTGCCGCACAGTGTGTGTATTTAGTCTGACTGTTCACATCCTGTCACGAAGATTCTAGCAAGTGCGTGTACGTTATGCATATTTGTACCTTACTAGTGCTGAGTGGCGATATTAACTTTCTCAAATTTGTATGTTTTCCTGCTTTCGCCCAATTCCTAACTTTGAAGAGGTCTGTTGTTTTGTCTTCGAAGGTTTTTTATTTCATTTCAAATTCTAGTGCACGTTTGCAGTCTTCGTGAATTTTGGGGATACTTTTGTTTAAAGAATGCCTATATTACTTTAGAATGGTAATTTATTTCCGACAGAGTTCGCATTCCTAAACATCGCGCACAAAAGACAAACTTGGAGTAGGTGCATAGTGTCAAATTATGCATTTTGTTTAATCCGCTAGAATCCATGCTTTCCTATGCGAGGTATAGTGTAAGTGAAATCCTTGGGATTAAACTGAGCCGGCATTGCTATTTTGGGGGGAGGGATGTGTGAGGTGGGAGATTCCAAAAAGCCGGGGAGGTGGTTCTTCAAACTTGAAGTGACTTTTGCAGTTTCCCAGTGTGTGGTTATCGCCGTGACTCAAACAATTGCAGTTACGAAAGTGTGCTCTTTTCTCAAATGCTTTATTTTGCTTAGATAATTCAATTTTCCTGCTGTATTGGGTGGCTCCTTTAAAGGACAATTACTGTTTGTGAAAATATGGACAAGAAACCGTGCAATTATTTACAGAGTCTCCTATTCAAAATGCGCAGGAATAATTTCCAAGTGCGAGTTCTGTTTTTTGAAGCGGTTGGATGTTTTTTGCCAGTATTCTTGCATTATAATTGCTTTGTCTAATACCTGGTTACAAAATACACTATTTAATGAAAGGTAATGCCCCCTATACGCCCTCCCATGTATCCCTGTCATTCTTCAAAGGCCGGCTGTGAAGCTGTTGCTTGTTTTGTACAGGTGCCTGTGGCAGTGATGTAAACTGAAGACCTGTTACTGTGGAAGCAGACACCAGTCAAGCTCTCTATACATTGTTTTTGAGGACCACCTCCAAGGGTGAGAGGGCAGCTTGGAGTTAATGCCCTTTTTAATCCCCATCCTCTTTCCTTATGTTGTCAGTAAGGAAGCCAATTAGCATTAGGTGTGCAGATTGAGTGAAGTGGACATCTGACCATGGGGACTTTCGCTGAGACCACCAACTCATTTTGCACAAACCACTGACAAGAGCGGCGACTTACTATGTAGATTGACCTTGGCGGGGTGTGAACTATTGACCCATCGGCGAAGGGCCCCATCTCACAGCCAAAACACCCAGCCATGCTAGTCCTTCAGATGGATCCCCACGCTTAATGATATCCCTCAGATCTTTGTATGTTCTCCTTTAAAGTAAACAGTCTGTGAACTCTTCTGTTATGTGATCCATGTTCCTCTTGACGCCATTCCATGTGGGCATTTTCGATAATTTGGTAAATACAAAACTCGGCTAAACACAATAATACACACCAGCTCACATTCCTGGAAGATCTGTGTTTCATGTTTTGCATGACCGACCAAAGGAAAGTATGCTCTTGCTTTAGGCACAACTTGGAAATGTCAGTTTCATTTCAAAGTAAGTATATTTTTTATTTTTAAATTAACTATGGTCTGTGCAACCCATAAGGTATTTCAAATATAAAATCTACATCCACATCACTAAGGTACACTGCCCCAAATCAATCCAGGAACCGTTTATTTTACAACCAAGAACAGGAGACATACTTGTGTAAAAAGGTGGCTGACGTGTAAAGTTAAGATTACACTCAGTTTTAAGACGTGCATGTTGGAAATTGCCCTTTCCGGAGGGTTACCCTAAACTTTTTGCTTTCCTCCTCCTCTTTTTCTGACCCTCTTTTTTTTGGCTTTAGGACTCTGAGCACTTTACCACTGCCAACCAGTGCTAAAGTGCAAGCGCTTCTCCCCTAAACATGGTGACATTGATCTATACCTGATTGCCATCATTATTTTCTCTGTAAGCCCCTTGTAAAGTGGTATACCATATACCCAGGGCCTGTAATCTAAATGCTGCTAGTGCGCCTGCAGCACTGATTGTCCTGTCCCCCCACACAAGTAGCCTTTTAAACCTGTTGCCGGCGTACCATTGCAGGGCCTGTTTATGCAGTTTACTGCCACTTCAACTTGCCATTTAAAACCACTTGCCAAGCCATAAACTCCTGTTTATTACACATAAGTCACCACTTAGGTAGACCCTATATAGCACGAAGGGCAGGGTGCAGTGTAAGTAAAAGATAAGAAATGTACTTTTAAGTTTTACATGACAAACAGCTAAATTCGTTCTTCTCTTTGTGAGACCTACTCATCTCATAAGCTAGCACTGGGTATTCCTTGAAACACTTTTAACCTGTAATTCTTGATTAGAAAGGAGTAGATAAATCATATTTCATATATTTGAAATGGTACTGATAAATCCTCGTTAGTGGCAAAGTTGGATTTGACATTACTATTTTTTAAATCCAACTTTTTAAAAAGTGGACATTTCTCTGCTCTTAACTTTTCTCTGTGTGCCTTCAGCCTGTCTCCAATACACACCTGGGCTGGGTGACAGCTACACTTTGGGCATTCCATCTAGACAGCCACAAACACAGGTAGGTGTGATAGAGGACTCATCTGCATTCAGATAACCTTCCTGGGCAGGAAGGGGGTGAGAGAGCTCACACTTACATCTGAATAGGCTGTGCTGTAAGAATTGCTACTTTGCCTTGACTGACTTTTCTGAGGAACTGCATCTCTGCTGCCTTCTGATCTCTGCCCTGCTGAGGACAAGTACTGGACCCATCTCACTTGAACCTAGAGTGACTCCAGGGGCTTGCTAACTTGCCTCCTGTTTTCTGAAATCTCAGGGACACAAAAGACTTCTTACAATCCTACTGGTACGGCTGGACTCTGCCATCTGTGAGTCCTACCCTTGACTGAGGTGCCCCTCCGGTCCTGGGCCTCAGAAATGGGGTCTTGCAGCTTTTTCCAAATCAACGTTGATGCACCAGTGACTTTGCCTTGATCATAGTCGACGCATCGCCTTCAACGCCAAAGCAGTGGCCACTCGACGACAGCGATTCTACAGCCAGAGCAGCTCGACGTTGATGGACAGTGTGGCTCAACATCAACACAGTGCCTGCCTTTCAAAGGGGTTTGATACTGAAGTTTCCATCGACGGAGCAGATTGGTGCTGAAGTTCGCCTCCATCCACGGATCGACAACGACACGGCGCCTTGAGTCTTCGACGTCGACACTTTGATCCATCTAAGGTACTTTGTCATTTGGACAGTCTGAGTCCTGTAGTCAGCCTGGCATTGCTCGCAGTCAGGATTTACCCTGGTCCCTCATGATCTCAAGTAACCTTTTAGCGCTATTGGCTTCAAAGCACTGTTTTTGCATTTATTCTTTAAAAATTCATAACTCGACTTATACTGACTGGACTTTTGACGTTTTCGTCTTGAAGTACGCAGATAAATATTCCCTACTTTGCTAAACCTGCATCTCCACTTCCAGATCCACACCGACCCTAGGACCACACTTAGAGGCACCCTCATTTACAGGCCTCCAGGAATCCGCACTCAATTCAGCGATGACATCACGGACTTCGTCAGCCCTCATGCCCTCGCCTCCGAGAACTACATTCTATTAGGAGACCTCAACTTCCACCTTGAAAACAAACACGACAGCAACACCAACTCCCTTCTGGACAACCTGGCCAATCAATGACTCAAACAACTTGTGGACACCCCCACCCATGTAGCCGGGCACACGCTCGACCCTATCTTCACCTCCAGCAAGCACATTTCCTTTGACCACACCACAGCTCTCCATTGGACAGACCACAGCTGTGTCCACTTCAGCTACAAAACCACCTTGTCCCACTACCGCCCACAACCTATTCCTCGGAGAAACTGGAACAAAATCACCTCTGACCAACTCCTCACATCACACAACCAAAACACTCCCTCCCTCTCATTGGACCCAAACCTAGCGGCCACCAAACTCAAGCAATGGATCACCCACAGCGCTGACGAATTAGCATCCCTGAAAAAGCACCAGATCAATTCATGCAGCAAAAAAGCTCCCTGGTTCAACGACGACCTTAAAAAATCCAAGAAGCTATGCCGAACCCTAGAGAAAACATGCAGAAAAAACCCAACCACCGACAACATGGCCACCCTCAAGGACGCCACCCGCAAACACCACCAACTGATTCGATCCACCAAGAAATCAGCCTTCAAGGATCGTCTCGACAACAGCGCCCACAACAGCAAGGAACTTTTCAACATCGTCAAAGAATTCACCAACTCCGCCGCAGCATCTAACGACATCACTCCCTCCCAAGACCTCTGCGATGCGTTATCCTCCTTCTTCTACAACAAAATTGCCCACATTCACAACAGCTTCGCGAACACTCCCGGCGAACAACCCTCCCCACCCCCCGCAGATCCTACACCGCCAACTAACATACTCAGCGCCTGGAACCCAATCACCACCGAAGACACCATCCGCCTAATGAACTCAAGCCACTCTGGCTCGCCAACCGACCCCTGTCCCCACCACATCTTCAACAAAGCAGACTCCATTATCGCACCCCACCTCCGTGATGTCATCAACTGCTCGTTCAACTCTGCCACCTTCCCAGAAAGCTGGAAACACGCCGAACTCAGCGCCCTCTTGAAGAAACCCACAGCAGACCCCTCCGAACTTAAAAACTACCGACCCATATCCCTCCTCCCCTTCCCCGCCAAAGTCATTGAGAAAGCCGTCAACAGCCAGCTCGCCACCTTCCTTGAATCCAACAACTCCCTCGATCCCTCTCAGTCCGGGTTTCGAGCCAAACACAGCACCGAAACAGCCCTCATTGCAGCAACAGACGACATCCGAACACTTCTGGATAACGGAGAAACAGCGGCCCTCATTCTTCTCGACCTCTCGGCCGCTTTCGACACAGTCTGTCACAGCACCCTTATACAACGCCTCAGGAACTTCGGCATACAAGGAAAAGCCTTGGGACTGGATCATCTTATTCCTCGCCGGGAGAACTCAAAAAGTCTGACTTCCCCCATTCATCTCAGAGGCCACTGAAGTCATCTGTGGAGTACCACAAGGATCATCACTCAGCCCCACCCTCTTCAACGTTTACATGGGTCCATTCTCCTCCATAGCGCGTCAACACAACCTCAACATCATCTCTCACGCCGACGACACCCAATTAATCCTTTCCCTCTCCAAAGACCCTAACACCGCCAAAACCAATCTTCACGAAGGCATGAAAGAAGTAGCCGAATGGATGAAACAAAGCCGCCTAAAACTCAACTCAGACAAAACTGAGGTGCTCATCCTAGGATCCTCCCCCTCGGCCTGGGACGACTCTTGGTGGCCTTCTGCTCTGGGCACAGCACCCACACCCACAGACCACGCACGCAACCTGGGCTTCATCCTAGACTCCTCTCTCTCGATGTCCAGACAAGTCAACGCAGTCTCTTCCTCCTGCTTCAACGTACTTCGTATTCTCAAAAAGATCTTCCGCTGGATCCCCCTCGAAACAAGAAAGACTGTCACCCACGCACTGGTCACGAGTCGACTGGATTATGGTAACACACTATACGCCGGAATCACAGCAAAATTACAGAAAAAACTCCAACGCATCCAAAACTCATCAGCGAGACTCATATTGGACATCCCTCGCCAAGATCACATCACCAGACATCTAAAAGACCTCCACTGGCTTCCCGTCAACAAGAGAATTACATTCCGTCTTCTCACCCACGCACACAAGTCCCTCTACAAACTAGGACCCGAATGCCTCAACACTCGATTGTCCTTCTACACACCCACCCGCCAACTTAGATCGTCCAATCAAGCCCTCGCCGCAGTCCCGCGCATTCGAAAATCCACCATGGGTGGCAGATCCTTCTCCTTCCTGGCGGCCAAGACCTGGAACTTACTCCCCACTCACCTCCGCCTTACTCAAAACCACATCTCCTTCAGAAAAGAACTCAAAACGTGGCTATTCGACAAAAATTGAACCCCCTTCCCCAAGCGCCTTGAGACCCTCTGGGTGAGTAGTGCGCTATACAAATCCCTGAACTTGAACTTGAACTTGAACTGTGTTGCACAAATACTTTACACATTGCCTCTTAAGTTAAGCCTGCATGCTCTGTGCCAAGCTGCCAGGGGGTGAGCACAGGTTAATTTGAGTGTGTATCTAGCTTCCCTTGACTAGGATTGTGGTCCCTACTTGGACAGGGTACTTTCCTCTACCAACAAGAGACCCAATTTCTAACTGCGTATTAGCAATAGTAAGCACACATGTCACCTATTTCAATTTGTGTGAGGTCCATATTATTAAATTGCAAGAACTCGAGAAAACATTGCTATCACTAACAAGCAAACCAAAGATCTAACAACTCCATCAAATAATGTCTCAAAGGTATACTGTCCGTCCCAAAATAGAATTTAATCACTATCAAACTTGTGTTGGACAGAGAATCCAAGTTCATTATGGTGATCATAAAAGGTTGATGCTGCAGATGGTGGTATTTCCTACTGGTGATTCATTTCAACAGACAGTCAAAACTGACCAAATTAAATTGTGTGGTTTCTGTCACTTATGTATAAAATACATCTAGACTGGAATGCTGTACACAGCCATTTCATACTTTCTCCTCTACTCATTTATGTTGTGCTTCTGTGATTTATCTTTCTGCTTTTGGACCTTAGAGTCAGCTAAGAGTGAAGAGACAATGTGAGCCCTATTCACAGTATGAAGAAACAAATTTTCTCTACTGCTTGTCCCTTACCTTTGCATTTCCTTATCTAAGTCATGAAGGAATTTTACTGCACTAATCTGGACTCTTTTGAACAGCAATGAGAGCTTGACAACCATTGCCTTGTACCCCAGACCACATGCACAGGCAACCAGGCCACCCAAACAGCACCTAGCCCGCATTTGTTATACACTAGCTGCAGACATACCTCTTGTATTGTTATTTATTGAATTCATACAGAGATTCAGCCTCCCAGCTTCTTTTAAGACCATCATGGCACATACTTCAGGAATGAAGTATTACAGATGTGTTCAGCTTTTAAAACAAAACAAAGATTCCATTATAGCTATCAACAGCTAAGACACACCCCTAATCTCCTCTCCTTTAGAAAGAAATTAAAAACATACCTCTTCACACAAGATCAATAATTTCTCCTGTTATCTGTGCAGTCTCATATCTCAGGCTGTTTCCTAATACCTTACCAGAAGCTACGTGCGGAGATACCCCTTCGGGGCTGATTCAGGCGCGATACAAATACATAAATAAATAAATAAATAAAACCACAATCCTTAGGTGTAGTGGAGTGAACTAATGGCACCCTCAGGAATAAACTGACAAAAGTTTGTGTTTCAACAGGATTAAAGTGGCTAGATACACTTTCCCTAGGTCTAATGAGTAATAAGGCGGGGTTGGAGCAGGGTGGGGGGTGGTAAACTATGGAATACTGCCCAACGGAGGTAAGGAAATAAATAAATAAATAAAACAAATTTCGTTGTGCGCGCTGCAACACATTTGGCAATGCTGCGCGCGCAATGACATTAGTTTTATTTATTTATTTGTTTACTTTCCTCTGTCCGGCCGTATGCTGTTGTTTACTACCCCCCACCCTGCACCTCCCCCGCCCCGCCCCATCGTCCCGCAACACTCCCACCACCAGCCGCTACTGGTATCGGCCATTGGATAACTTCACCGTGAGTGATAGACAGTGTTATGCTCTTTTTCAAGAGCACATCCACACACTATAGGCCCTATTATGATGTTGGGCGGAGTTTCCCCTGCCCAACATCGTCTTGGTCATGGGACCAACCGACACCCGGTCGGCGGTCTCAACCCACTAATTAGGATGCGACTGAACCCTGTTTCCGTCGCATTCCTATATTTCACTTTACAATGGGAGCATGTATTCCGGCCATAAACTTGTCAGAATGCATGCTCCCATTGTAAAATGGGAAGTGCAGTTCAACCGGTACCTCAAGTTGCCTGCTACCTGGTGCAGGGATCAACAGGTAGGAACCATAGGTGCCCCTCGGCCTCCAACCGGAGGCTGTGCACTCAATGGGGTCTTTCCTGGGGCCCCCAAAGTTCAGTTCCAACAGCCTTTCTCAGTCAGAAAGGCCGGCACGGAAAGGCTGCCCAAACCCAACATCATAATCCCAATGGTGGAAAGAGCCACACTTGGGATTACTTGCCGCATTCAGACTGGCGATGGACTCTCCGAGCCCATCGGAAGCCAGTCAGAATGACTGTTCAGATTCCTTACCGACTGCCTCCATTGTAATGTAGTGGTCAGAAAGGAATCCGACTGGCATATTATGATGCGGTCGAAAAGGCTCCGACCGATGGTTGGAGCCTTTTCCGACCGCATAGTAATAGGTCACTACCTATGTTTTTCCCTTCAGTGCCAGAGATCACTAAAATAGATACGTATGCAATGGTCAGGGTCTATAGATCAATTTTAACATTAAATGTGTCATGGAGATATTTACATTAGTTAATTATCACGATTCCATCCTTGTAGTACAAAAGTATTTTATTTAAACATTTGGTGGTAAGGGTACTTAGTATCATTCAAAAAGTTCCCAAGGTTGTAAAAAACAAATTCAACATATGGAGAGTTCAATTAATTCATTGGGTCAACACACATGTTGAAGGACACAAGTCTCACTGAAATTCATATTTGAACTTTATATGATGATTCACACATATTGTTTGCATTGTGACATTTCAAACGCGCTCAAAGTGACAAGGAAAAGAGGTAGTTAGGTGGGACAGGTGTGATGAGGTAAAGGTGAGGACAGGGTAAAGGTTGTTGTGACCATATGACAATCACAGTGGTATTCAGTACGGCCTTTACAGACTAATTTAGTTCATTAGTTCCAATTAGCTCTTTAGCATAGGATCTGTGTTGCTCCATAACTTTCTCCTATGGTTAGAGGGTAAGTATAAGCTGGTCTACGTTTCGACCCCTGGATTAAGGGTTGGTTGGTGCCACAGGCTGGGGTCTTCTTCAGGACAGAGTAGGGCAGGAGCGCCTATCAATAATACAATTTAAAAAAAGAATGAATCATAACTTAAGTGTAAATCACAATTGCACTACAGCTACGTGAGGAAAAGTAAGCGTCTTACTCATTAATGGGCCGTTCAGTGGCCTTATGGGTTGGACCTTCTTCGGTTCCTCTGTCGCGTTCTAATCTAGGACCCTGATCGATACTGTGACCTTATGCCCCTATTTGGCTATAAATCCATTTATTCCCTATATTGGCATAATCGTTCAAGTGCAATATTCAGAAACTCGTCTCTGGCCTCACACGAACAGAGCCACATTTCAGAATCGCTTTCACTGCCACATCCTTTGCAACCAATTAGTGCAATGACATAGCAGAAGTTACTATCTAAGATTCCTAGATTAACAATCCGAGTTCTTCAACAAGATAAAAACTCAGCAACCTGGAAATCCCCGCTTGCTGTGTTTTGATTAGTAATAGAACTCTAATGAGCACTGATAGACGATCACTTCCTAGTGACATCTTTATTGACGTCTTATGTCCAAAAACTTACGTCAAACAAGGCACCTTTCAGGTATAAATATTACCAACGTTGCCTTAAGCAAACGCTGCTGTCTCGTTGATGCTGAAGCTATCAATGCCATCGCTGCTGCTGCTGCTGTTATGCTGATGATACCATAGCTGAAATTGCTACTTTTATCGCTGCTAACGAGCGAACGATGGTGTGGTGAACTTAGGAGCTGAACAGGCGTCCCCCTGCAAAGAGCCCAGCAGATGCAAGCTGCCCGCGGACGCTGCCCTTCCTCCTCCTCCTCGACGCGCTGAGAGAGACACTGTCTTCTCTCCTGCAGAGAAATCCAGCTCTGGCGTTTCTAGTCTACCCTTGCGGGTGACTGGGATATCGACCCCCTGAAGGAGATACCAGACCTCCATCATTCTATTCCAGAGGTATGGTGTTGACTAAACCCTTAGAGAGAATTCTTGAAGCAAACCTTGGCAAAACCAACTTAACTTAAAGCTACTTACTTACTCCCCTCCCAAGTATTAGCTTAGGTCAGGTACACTGGGGTAGGCGTAGTTAGAAGCACCAGTTGAGTATTTTAGCCTAATGTATATATAAATGTATATATGTTTTATTCATTTTAAACCATTGTATGGCTAAGAAACCATATCAATGCTTTTACAGTATTATTTCGTAATACTTATCTTACTGTAAGTACTTTTTTATAATAACAAGTCTTGCAATTGTGGCAATTCATTTCTCTTGTACGAGAAGAAAGACTGTTCAATAAATGTTACCCTTTATTGAAAACGCCCGTCTCTCTATTCTCTACATATTGTGAAATTAAACTGCACAACCACTGACTGAGTAAAATAACTGTCTATTGTTTCACACAACCCTAGAGATTGACTCTTATCTGAGGAGCAAAGTTGTCATGTTGCACGGTTGTTGGAAAACTGAATCCCTTCTTGGCTGTGGCAGGGAAGCTGATCACTTCCTATTCAGTCAAGAAAGTTTCCAGTGACCTCTGAGCTAGTTGGTAACAAACCCAATTAAGTTTAGCATAGTCAGTGGAGGCCTGGAAGATCCGCACTTCTACGTCGATACTACTGTTTATGTTATTCCAATGCGCAGGGCCTATTGGGAAAATAGGAACTACACTACAGGTGAATAGAGCCTGAAATAGTTTGTTGTAGAGTAGAAGTTCAGTATTACTCTCAGGTATCTGTAAAATCCTATCTATGTTTCGATTCAGGAGAAAACAAAAAGGAGCACTTACTGGGACATCAATCGCTATACAATTGGTCTTTGCGGTTAAGACACTTCCTGGTACGTGGACACATCACTTGATTTCTAGGGAATAAAAGCAATGATTCACTAGGTCAGAATGAGCCCCAATGCGGTTGGAATTCTAGACGATAGCTGTATTAGTCTAAATTCCTTAGGTGGTAGTTTAAAGGAATCTTGGTTGTTGCAAGTGTCCTGGGATAAACTAGCACACTTTAAGAGTGTGTCCGGTAGCTGTTAAATTCGAGCAGCCGGCGGTATATATTTGGCCGGATTCTGCATTAATAGTGACATTTAAGTAAACTAGGGGTATATAGAGCTCCGGTTCAGTAGTGTGTGGCTTACCGTGGAAGGTGCTCTGTGGCGCGTGCATTCGTCTGTGCTGCCGAGCCGCGAGTGAACAGCCGCGAGGTGCAGGCACTCAATACTTCCGGAGGGCTCGACCCTTCTGCACCAATCAGGTGAAGGTAGCCGTCCCGCGTTGAGGGAGTGTGTGTAAAGCCCCGTCGGGAGCCTACTCTATCCCTAGGGTGTGTACTAAAGAGCCTTGATGTAATTCTTATGAATGACAAAGTTGTCGGGACAGAATAACTTGTTGGATAATGGTCGCTATGCATCAACTTATTAAGATCGAATATATTTGTCATGCAGTGCGGTCATTAAGATGGTGATTACATTTATCATTCACTGCAGTTAATTGCTGGCCTTAGGTCAGTGTATACATCCAGTATTACATTACATAGGATTACCGTTTTGAGTTGGGTAGTACACTTAACGACTATCAGGTTTTCATATCAAATGAGGTAAATTGTTACAGACAAAAAGACTGAATCATTAGCATATCACATACCAACATGTTTAAATATGTATACATTGGAGTGAAGAGCTCAAGGCTAATTTCACTGCTGTGTATTCCCCGAGGGTGTGTGAATTGTGTATTACTGTATTACTGTATTCCAACCATTGGATTATTCACTGCTTATCAAGGCCATTTGGGAAAACGTAGCATCCATCTCATTTAGTCCATTTTGCACAGAGTCAAAGAACTGCATCCATTTGCACTCTCTTATATTCATAATGGAGATCACTAAGGCTACATGTGCCCTTTCAGAATAAAAATATATATATATTTTTACTTTTAGCCAATTCTTTTATATTGTGTTGGGGCCGGCAGCTTCCCCAACAGTAAAGATTAAAAAACAAAAGGACAAAGCAAAAGAAGCTTTGAAAAATGTAAAATGGCTGGCAGCCGACACCAAAATATTGGCTATCCCAATCTTGGTTTTACACTGCCATCTGGATAAGGAATCTGCAATCCTGATTCACCAAAAATGTATAAGTGTTTCACTTATTGTTTTTTCCCTCGCGGGAAATAATATCTCATGGAGAAATCGCTTTCCACGCACTCCCATCAAATATACGTTTTTGGGTGGTTATCAACATTTTGGTGAGTGATCACCAAGAAGCATCTTCTTTCCTGTCCCTGTTTGGAGGTTCACACCGAAAGACAATTTGGAAAAAAAACAGTTTGCCCTCCAGAATAAACCTGATCTGCAATAAGAAATGTTCTCAAATCTGTATTCTTGGAATCAAGTTCAACAAATCTTCACACCCCAATAATGTTTTTAGTGTGCTCAGGTTCCGGTTGTGTATACAAAAAACTGTGTGAAATAATCCAAGAATGATTCTGAATGCTTATGTTTTGACTATTCTTTGCTTTTTACATCTGGCTTGACAGTGTATTTGGCTGCAATACCTATTGTTGCCAAACGTTAAACCTGTGGCTTTTGGATCTATCCCCAGAAACATATCATTCTTTCACCACCTGCTATAAATAATTTGGTGCTTCCTATGGTGTGCTTCCATTGTAATGCACAATGGACTACGTTACATCTAAAAGTGGTTCACTGCCAAAATATCAATTACCAAAATATCTACATACAAAAATATCAAGCCACAAATATCTTTGCCAAAAACATCAACTTCCTAACCTATATTTATAATTGAAATTACAAAAATATTGAAAAATAAATATTGTTGTTACTAATATAGTTGTCTAAAATATTGATTTTTAAATATATATAAATGCAAAAAGTAAACAGTAATTAAATCAAATAATAATACTAATATAATTTCAAAAAACTGTATTAAAATGTTTAGGGGAAAATAAAACAATTATTATTTTCAAAATTTTGAAAGAAACATATATATTAATGTACATATTTATTTACATATATCTAATTCAAAAAAATTAAAATAGTATTTTAATGTGTATTATAATTTAAACTTTTTGAAATGTAATTATAGAAAAAATAAATATAAATACATATATCCAATAACATATTTTTTTACAACAAACCATTTTAAATACAATTAAATAATAAAACAAAATAAAAAATGTACATTTACTGAAAAGAAATAAAATATTAAAACGTTAATAATTATGAATGTTATAATTTTAAATAACCAACAACATAATAATATAATTTTAAACAATATAAAGTAAGTTACTAAATTTTAAATTAATACATATACTATTCCCATTTCAATTTATACAAGAGTAGACAAAGTGTCATACTCATTAGGTGTAAAATAGTAGAGAAAGTGTTGAATTGTGGAGAAATCAAATGAACTTTTCCCACTCCACTCAGTTCAACAGTAGTGAAAATATTGGATTACGGTGGGGTAGAATTTACTATTCCCACTCCCGTCAGTGCAACAGTAGGGTAAGTGTTGGATTGCAGAGGGGTTAAATTTAACATTCCCACTCCAGTAAGTGCAACAGTAGGGAGATTGTTGGATTGTGGAAGGGTAAAATTCACTATTTCGACTCCAGTCACTGCAACATTAAAACAAATAAAATATCTAAAACAAAATTAAATTATTATTTTAAAATAACCTAAATAAATTAAAATATAAATATGTTGAATAAAAAAATACAAGTTTATTTAATATTAAAAATTTAACAAAAAATATTACAATGTTGAATACATAATACAAATACCTACAAATGTTATAATAAATAATATACAAAAATAGTTTTCATACAAATACAAATTTTTCTTAAGAAAGTGTTTATTAACAAAAAATATTCATTACATAAAATTAATTTAGTTACTTTCCACTCTATAACCACACTAAATGCACAACCTGCACTAAAACATAACTAAAACAAAAAATTACATTTACTATTAATATAAATACAAACCAATTATCATATATAAATTACTAATGAATTTTAATTAATGGTGTTTCCACAATATACACCCACAAAAATCACAACACGCTCATTAACAGAAAATTGTTTACACAATTAACATAATAAATTATCAAATGAGTCATTATTATTACTTAAAAAATAATTATTTACCTAAACTGAATTTACTTCACACACCCTACCCGTATAAAACCCACAACCTGAATTGGAAAAAGAAATTGCACAATTAACATAATTAATTATCAATGAAACAAATAATATTTATTAAAAACGAGATATAAATATATTAAAATTAAATAACTTCCCACGCTTTTACAAATTAGAATAATTAGTTTACAATTAAATAATTAATAGTATTGAACATGTAATTATTAATAAATTAATCAATCAATCAATCAATCAATCAATATACTTATAAAGCGCGCTACTTACCTGCGAGGGTCTCAAGGCGCTGAGGGAAGGGGGGCTGCTACTGCTCGAAGAGGAGTCTTCTGAAGGTGAGGAGGTCTTTTGTCTGCCGTATGTGGGTGGGGAGGGTGTTCCAGGTCTTGGCGGATAGGAAGGAGAATGATCTGCCGCCGAAGGTCATACGTTGGATGCGGGGGACTGCGACGAGTGCGAGGTTGGCGGAGCGGAGCTGGCGGGTGGGGGTGTAGAAGCTGAGCCGGTCGTTGAGGTAGGCTGGTCCAGTGTTGTGGAGGGCCTCGTGGGCGTGGGAGAGGAGCTTGAACGTGATCCTCTTCTCGACGGGGAGCCAGTGAAGATCTCGCAGGTGGGGGGTGATGTGGTTGCAGCTAGGGATGTCGAGGATCAGTCGGGCGGAGGCGTTTTGAATGTGTTGCAGTTGTTGCAGGTGTTTGGCCGGGATGCCTGCATAGAGTGTGTTGCCGTAGTCCAGCCTGATGTTAATGAGGGCCAGTTCTTCTTGTTCCGGTGGGGATCCACTTGTAAATCCTGCGGAGCATGCGAAGGGTGTTGTAGCAGGAGGAGGAGACAGCGTTGACCTGTTTTGACATGGTGAGGGAGGAGTTGAGGATGATTCGCAGGTTGCGTGCGTGGTTGGTGGGAGTAGGTGCTGTACCTAGCGTGGACGGCCCCCAGGAGTCATCCCAGGCTGAGGGAGTGGATCCGAGGATGAGGACCTCCATCTTGTCCGAGTTCAGCTTCAGTCGACTGTTCCTCATCCATTCAGCGACGGCTTTCAATCCTTCATGGAGGTTGGTTTTGGCGGTGTTCGGGTCCTTGGTGAGGGAGAGGATCAGCTGGGTGTCATCTGCGTAGGATATGATGTTGAGGTTGTGTTGACGGATGACTTGTGCGAGGGGGGCCATGTAGACGTTAAACAGCGTCGGGCCGAGGGATGATCCCTGGGGTACGCCGCAGATGATGTTGGTGGCTTCGAAGCGGAAGGGGGGAGGCGCAGGCTCTGGGTTTTGCTGACGAGGAAGGATGTGATCCAGTCCAGGGCCTTTTTTTGGATTCCGGCTACTTGGAGGCGAGCCTTTAGTGTGCGGTGGCAGACTGTGCCGAAGGCAGCTGATAGGTCCAGGAGGGTCCAGGAGGATGAGGGCCAATGTTTCTCCTTTGTCTTGTTGAGTCCTGATGTCGCCTGTGGCTGGGATGAGGGCTGTCTCGGTGCTGTGGTTTCTTCAGAATCCAGACTGGGACAGGTCTAGGATGTTGTTGTCCTCGAGGTAGTGAGTCAGCTGTGTGTTGATGACTTTATCGATGACCTTTGCCGGGAATGGGAGCAGGGAGATGGGCCGGACGTTCTTAAGGTCCTTGGGATCCGCCTTGGGTTTCTTCAGGAGGGCCTTGATTTCGGCATGCTGCCAGCTCTCTGGAAAAGTGGCTGTCTCCAGGGAGATGTTGATGACCTTCCGTAGTTAGGGGGCGATGGCAGTTTTAGCTTTGTTGAAGATGTGCTGTGGGCAGGTCATTGACGTTGGTCCAGGAGGTCAGGCGGTTGCCGCCGTGGGTGGGTTTCGCTGGGGCTGTGGGGTCCAGTGTGGTAGGGGTGGTCGTGTTGTCGAAGCTGGCGTGGATGTCAGCGATTTTCCGGTAGAAGAAGGTGGCCTGGGAGTCGCACAGTTCTTCAGAGGGCGAGATGTCGTTGGTGTTTGCATTGGAGTTGGAGAGTTCCTTCACGACGTTGAAGAGCTCTTTGCTGTCGTGTGCGTTGTTTTCCAGGCAGCTTCTGAAGGAAGATCTCTTGGCTAATCTGATGAGGTGGTGGTGTCTAGGGGCGCCGTCCTTGTGGGGTGCGTGGCTGTCTGGTGTTCGTTCATGTAGCCATTTCTTCTCTAGTTTTCGGCATGTCCGTTTGGAGGTCTGGAGCTCATCAGTGAACCAGGTGGCTTTCTTGCTGGTGCGGCTGTTGGGTGGTTTCTTGAGTGGAGTGAGGGTGTTGGTGCAGTCGGTGATCCAATGGCTGAGGTTGCGTGTGGCGGCGTCTGGGTCTGTGGTGTTGATGGGTGGGTTCTAGGCGAGGGTGGTGGTCAGCTGGTCCTCGGTGACTTTGCTCCAGCACCGGCGGAGCAGCTGGTGCGGTGGTGTGTGGTGGGCTTCTTGTAGGTGAAATGGACACATCGGTGGTCGGTCCAGTGGGGTTCGGTGGTGTGGTTGAAGGTGACGTGTGGGCTTGTGGAGAAGATAGGGTCAAGCGTGTGACCGGCGGCGTGGGTTGGAGTGGTGACGAGCTGCCTGAGGCCGAGGTTGGCGAGGTTGTCGATCAGGGTGGTGGAGTTGGTGTCGTTGGAGTTCTCGAGGTGGAAGTTCAGGTCCCCGAGGAGGATGTAGTCCGTGGAGGCGAGTGCGTGGGTGCTGGTGAGGTCAGTGATGTAGTCACTAAACTAAGGCCGGGGGGCCGGGTGGTCTGTTAATGAGCGTTCAGTCAGGAAGGCGACGTCTGGGGCGACAGTGTTGAGCAGGTCCCAGAGCTCGATGGCGTGTTTGCGTGCGGAGCAGGTGTTGAGTATGCAGCGAAGGTAGTTGGCTTCAGTCCTAGGAGGTTTGGTGGCTCTGTTGCAGGTGAAGCTGCAGGTGCGGCAGGAGAAAGGTCCGTGGGTGCGTTTTGGGGCAGCCTGGAAGCAGCGGTTGACTCGGCCGGTGTTGAGGGCATGGAGGGTGATGGCGTTGTATCGGTGTGTGGCGTTGTGGGGTGCGTGGGGTCCAGGGGTTCTGGCACTGGGCGCGGTCCAGGCGCGGATGGGCACAGATGGGCTTGCCTCTGGCGCGCCTTTGGCGCCCCAGCAGCGCGCCTACTACGCGCTTCCGCGCGGCGTCCTCCATATAAGGCGTAGTGGGAGGGAGGAGCAGCTGGGAAGCGGGAGTGGGGCGGCCAATGGGTGGCAGGAACGGAAACCAAAGGAAAAAAGGGGTGGGGCCGCAGGGGAGCAGCGGCGGGAGTGAGAGCGGTGAGGGGTACAGAAGGAATAAGGGGGCGCTGGATAGTGGGGCGGGGGCAAAATACAGACAGAGGCAAATACAGGCAGAGGCAAAATACAGAGCAGCAATACCAATCTCAGAGTGAGTGCACCAGCAGCGAACTCACGGCAGAAGGAGGCAGCGCAGGGGAACCACGGACACACCAGAGGAGCCGTGCGGCATGGGGAGCGACTTGGCCTGCAAACAAGTTAAATTACTTCCAACCCTTTACCCCTTTACCCCTGTAAACCCCACAACCAGCTCCTAAATTATTTTTATTAACCAATCAACATAATTAAATAATTATTCTTAATTAATTAAGATTAATTAGCAAATAATTATTACTTAATTACAAATAAATTACTTCACAACCTTTACCCCATAATCCCCACAACCTGCTCAAAACATAAAGAAAATTATAACACAATTAACATAATTAAATATCAATTAAATAAATAATATTAAATACAAAATATCAATTAATTTATGAAAATTAAATTACTCCCGCCCTATACCCCGATAAACACACAACTTGCTACAGAACGAAAAACCCCAAAATTTCATTCAATTAAAATGTAACTAACTGCTTCGATGCTCATGACGGCTCCTGGCCGTCATGAGTCACAGTAGACGTGTGCTCATGACGGCCGGGAGCCGTCGGAACATTGCTGCGCCGCCCACGCACGGTTAATTTCCCGCCTGTGTGGGAGAATTCATCAGTGGGCGGAATTCTGACAGCTCCCGGCCGTCATGAGCACACGCCCACCGTGATTTATGACGGCCGGGAGCCATCATCAGTACCGGAGCGCCACGTCCAACCCTGCCCCCCTCGCACCGCAGCAAAATTAACACCGCAGCGAAGGGGTTAATATAGTAAGAAACATAAACAATAATTAAAAAAAAATTACATCATAAACATTTAAAATATATACTAAAATACATAACAATAATGTAAAAAATTATATTTTAAACAACTCTAGTTTTGCAAACGAAATTAATGACCTATATTTAAAAAATGTATATTATTTACCTAAAAATCCATATTTTTGACATCGATATTCTCTTCTATGTCACGATATTTCTGACTCGATATTCCTGTCTGTCAATATTTTCAACTCTATGTTCTGTTTTACTTCTGTAAAAAGTACATAAATTCACCATAAACTAAGGGGCATATTACCAAGGGGGGCGATAGGCAATTATCGCCGGTTTAGCAGCCGTTTTCGTCCGCAAAGCGGCGATAATTCTATCGCTATATTAGCAAGCGGTCGCTAACTGATATTAGCGACAGCTTTTAGGCGATAGCGAGCGGTTTGGGGCCCGCTTTGCATGCCAGCGATATTTATCGCTAATGACATGCAAAGTGGGCGTACCCAACCTGTTAGCGACTGAAAGCAGTCGCTAACGTCGCTATCGCCTATTAGCAAGGCGGGCGTAGCAATGGAAATATTCCCGCTATCGCCAAAAACTAACGCCTGCTCAGACCAGTTCTTAGCCATGTTATCTAATGGGAGGTGGATAACATAGCTAAGAGCATTTCGTCGCTAATGCGTGAATATCGCTGTATTCTCAGCGATATTCACGCTATCGCCGGAAAAATTATCGCTTTGGAGATAAACGTTATCTCGGCGATAATTTCCGGCGATGCTTAGCGATAAAAAAATCGGTGCTAAATCCAGTTAGCGATAAATATCGCTACTCGTTGGTAATATGCCCCTAAATTCTTTAGCTCACCGATGTATTGTACAGAGTAAGTAATTTGTTTTGGTGGTTTTTCAATGTAGGAGGCTTTTTCATATGTTTGCCAGGACTCAAAATACAATTCAGCCCTACTGGGTTTAACATTGTTTATTATTTTTAGTTATTGTGATAGAAGCTGCTGCAACCTAGAGTGTTTCGACACTGAAAAAGAGCAGCACCATTTCAAGTTTTATTCTTCAACCACCTTGAGTCAGAGGTTATGCTCTGTGTGGTTTCATGTATATATTTAATAGTGTTGCTTTTTCCAGGTGCTGGGAATAAACGAAACACCACGGGATCAGAATGTTTCTAGGAATTTGGGGTAAGTGATTAATAGATGTCATTACAAATTGATCGACATGTTCAGCGTACTTTTACAATGCTCTGTTCTAGCACTAAATGGTAGCCATGATATCAGTAGCCTTCGTAAATTGAACTAGATTTACATGAAAGAAACAAGAGTTCGTCAGCGCAGCCAAAGCATCCAGGGTATGTTCAGCCGAGAGCGCAATATGCAAAACACAGACCGAAATTGAATTCGAGGCAAGTTCTAACAAATCCATTAAAACATATCCATAACCACAGACAAATTTGATGACTTTTTTTTACAGTATATTTCATACTAGGATTTTTTTTGTAAAATATTGTATTAATATCCCAGTATCCAAGAAAACAAATGAAACCATGATACAAAACAAGTTGTTGCATACATTTCTCAGATCCTCTTAAATCCCCGGGATTGGCATTACAAACACTAAGGCAAAACATATAATATTTCTATTTCCCATGGTCACAAGTACAAATATCCCACGCATACAAATCAGTATTGCTTTTTTCTCTCTTTTCTTGAGCCAGCAAGCCTCTCCAAGCAAAAGAAAGAAAAATCCTATTCATGTGGAACCAAAAGATGTGTCACAAATAGCAGTGTGAGACTGGACTCTGGTGTTGTAGGATTGGCCAGCCGACCGTCACCTTTAGGAACCGTTCCAAGCATGTGCTGGGTTAATACTGCATGTACAGGTTATGTACATAAGCACATTCAGTTATACATTTCATGGGTACGATACAGCTGTATGCATTAATAAGAACACGTTCCCCCGACACTGCTAACGACGGTGTACTACCAGAATATTGTGATTTAAATATAACCCTTCAAAAAATTGTAACAAGTGTATATAGAGCCTGACTGGGAATCAGAACTGGCCCTGGCAAGGTGCTCTATCCCCAAGGGGGTTGGGGGTGCGGCCGAGGTGTTTGCCAGGGCCGGATTCGGCTGATTTTGTTCTAGGGGCTGATATTGCAGCTATGCTGAAAAAACTGCCCTGTAACAAAAACGGCCCCAGGGGCCCAAAAACGGCCCCAGGGGCCCAAAATTGGCCCATACCCTAGTGGCCCACCGGACAATTACCTGTGCCCGCTACGGCCATTCCGGCACTAGTGTGAAGGTAATTATATTAACCCCTTCCATGCTTATGACAAGCCTATCTCGTCATGAGGCACAGTGGAGCTGTGCTCATGACGAGCTGGGCTCATCATAACGGTCGAGGTCTGCCCACGCGCAATTGATTCCCCGCCTGTGCGGGAGAATCAATCAGTGGGCGGAGTCGAGTCAAGCCCAGGTCGTCATGAGCACAGCTCCACTGTGCCTCATGACGAGCCGGGCTCGTCACGAGCACCGCGCCGCCGTGGGCCCCCATTCCCCCGCGCTGTGGGGGAATTACCCCCGCGGCAAAGGGGTTATTGTATATGTAGTGTAGATTTACTTTTAACTCCACGTCTGCATATCGAGGAGATGTATTGAAGGTATATAAATATACATTTTCTCAAGGTACAGAATGTGGAGTTAAGAATAGTAAATCTAAATTTACCTAAATATATTCTTGCATTGATGATGGTGGTAGATAGTAATTGGGAGCGGATTTCTTTGTAGGAAGATCTTTTTGCTGTCCATATTTTGACAGAAAGCCCTAGCAAGCCAATGCTGAATTATTGTCAAATAATATCTTCACATGGTCTCTAAACATGTGAAGATCACGCCATTGAGTAGAGCTTCAACTGCTTGTGATCTGCGCCAAGTGTTGCCCGTGGAGAAGCAATGTTCTGCTGCAGATCACGACACAAAGAATACTTTACGTATGCAGGATCTCTAGATACAAGGGAAAGCTGCACATCCCCCATGGGGCAAGAGATGATTAGCCGTGGAGTGACAGAAGGGCCTTTCCGTGCTGGTGACCGTAGAGCATTGGAATAATGTGATTATGGTAATGATCAACAAGTCATAGTCTTGTGCTTATCTACGCTGTAATTAACTTCTTGGAATGGTACAGTTGCTTTCTCTGTGCCCATCAAATGGACTGTGCTTTTGTGTGTCCAGTCAGTCCTTTCTCCTGCAGGGACCGCAAGCTTCCAAGTGCATGACTAAATGAATTCATTGCGCGGACAAAGATTTGGCGGACGACTACAGATTGATATCTTTTGTTGTCAGACATTCAATACCATATAGCAATCCAATTACTTAAGCTGTTTTGGTCAGTCCTATTACCGCTCACTATTGAGGCGTGCTCTACGGCTGGTCCATTCTGTCTCGCAAGAATGTGGTGGAACAGATGAGGCTTTAATGCGATAGCTTTTTGTAGGCTAGGTCTAACCCACTGTATGCATTAGGATATAGGAGTCGTACTTACGTAGTCTTTGAACCATTCTTGCGCGGAGTGATCAAAGAGATGCTCGGGATCTGCACAATTGACCGAAGAACCTTTATTGCATATAGAAGCATGTCAATGGTTGGGTCTGTTATTACCTATAAGGTCAGCACCTACGGAAGCCTGGAAAGGGGAAGTGGCTTATTGGCATGCAGGCCCTGCAACTGATATCATAGGCTGCCTTTGAACTTTTAATGTGCTGCACTGCAGGTCAAATTATGAGCCTGGCGATAGGCTTTCAAGAACCATGGACAAACAGAGTCATGTTCCTTTTTATAATTAAAAGTATCTCGAATTAACATATTTTTACAGAAGCCAGGAACCATATCTATTATTTATAAGTAGTAAAGCAAATAATGCTTGGCAATGTCGGTTTGTATTGCTTGTAGAATATGGATTTTACCCAAAAAGAACTCGTGGGCTCCTCAAAATGCAATGTTTTAAGGTTTGTAGTTATTACGAGTTGCCCCACTTAATACTATTGCAGTTCAATGTTTTGTGAATGTTTGTCACTCAAATACTGTCGTCAGAGTAACATAAACCGCCGTTGTGTAATTTGCAGACAAGGTTACTGTCTGCAGCTGTTTACTTGAGTGCACTTGGCAATCAAATGAAATTACAGGTGGAGAGACATGTACTTTTCGCCTGTACTAGGGCTGTCGGTGAAATAAAAATAAGGAAATGATTTAAAAAAGGAAGTCTAATGCTAATGCTATTTGCAAGCAGGTGTCTTAACTCCTTGATACCTTTTTAACAGCATTCTGCCTGCAAACTATATATTACAACACTAGCAATTACTCGAAATTGATGAAAATTTCACGCTTCATGCATGATAACATCTGAAAATGTGAATCTGTAGCATGCGGAGGACAATTTCCTAAGTTAGCTAATACATGGTAAGGAAACATGATATTTTAGGGGGCTGAGAACAGCTTGCAATTAATTTAGTCTTGATTGTTTTCAGATCTTTTTCACTTCTAATCTTAGCCAGTTAGAAGGAAAATATTTCACGCTGGGTAATACAGATTTCATCATCATAGATGCAGCCCCTAAACCCCTCTGCAGACCTTTACTACCGTGAGGGCGGCCATGATTATGTGGAATGTAAAAGCAGATTAAATAACAAGGTTATCCAAATTATGCAGGAAAAAAAATGCAAATTATGTTTCACATTTTTTGACAATTGTATTTTCATCCATTTGTACTACAAACTTTTTTGTCAAATCTGCAAATTACAAAGGAAGAGAATGAGAGAATCACATGAACCCGTCAGCCCTCGTCACTGTCCATTGTTTATCAACAATTTTATTCATGAAAGGTAAACAAAGCCTAAACATTCTAGTTCCATTATGTCTGTCTGTCTATCTATCTATCTATCTATCTATCTATCTATCTATCTATCTATCTATCTATCTATCTATCTATCTATCTATCTATCTATCTATCTATCTATCTATCTATCTATCTATCTATCTATCTATCTATCTATCTATCTATCTATCTATCTATCTATGTATCTATCCACGTACATATTTGTGTACATATATATATATATATTCCTCCAAACACCTTCCCGAAGGGAAAGCAAGTAGCCGCACACCATGATGGAATCCGCATCAATTTATTAAAAAGCAGCCCCATCTTCCTGACATGTTTCGCTCGTTGGCCTTGAGCTTTCTCAAAGGGTTTATGCCTGCTGCCGTTCAAACCAGGTATGGTGAAGAAACTACATCACTTCGTTTTTTGTAATGTTTTCAATGGGCGTTTCTATCCCTCGCTCAGTATTGTGGTCACTGTAGTTTCTAATGTTTTTTAGTTTTTGATCCCTCCAATGGGTTTGTGGCTCATACCTGTCTTGAGAAGAGTCCATCGAGTCCCAAACAATCCATTTTCAAAATTGTCCGGTGAACCAATACCGGAGGCAGTCTCCGGTGGCACCCGCCTGACCTATTGCTTGCGCATTCAAAAAACAGAGGTTCAATTTCGGTCAGGCTACGGCGCTCTTGTGGCGGTGCGTCGCATACGGCTGAACCACGCCGTTCAAACATTCCTCCAAACACCTTCCCGAAGGGAAAGCAAGTACACCATGATGGAATCCGCATCAATATATATATATATATATATATATATATATATATATATATATATATATATATATATATATATATATATATATATATATATATATATATATATATATATATATCTAGAGAGAGAGCTTTACATATATATGTATACGTATATAAAACAAAGGTTAAAGGGCTGTTATACAGGGCCAGACTGGGAACCGAAACCGGCCCTGGCAAACTGCTTCCCCCCCCCCCCCCCCCCGGAGGTAGGGGGGCTGCCAAACTGTTATTGCAAGGGTCGGTTTCGGACGATTTTGTTACAGGGGGCAATATTGCCGACCCCCGGTAACAAAAAAGGACCCCCAAGTGGCCCAAAACCGGCCCCCACCCTGGCGCCCACCGGGGAAATGCCTGGTGCCTGCTAAGGCCAGTCCAGCCCTGATGTTATAGTTAGGCCTCACAAATATATAAATTATGTTTTTTAAAACAAAAACAAAAAATCACACAATACACCTGTTATGTTTTAATGAGCTAATAATAACTTGCTTCTCTGGCATCTGTCTAGCACTGGTTATGACCTCACACATTACATCACTCATTACATTAAATTACATAATTGATTACATCAGTAAACTATAACTTGTGAATTTCATTTGTTTTTTTGTTTTAAAAGCATAGTCTTCATATTATTACAAAGCCTAATTATCATGTCACTTTGTTTCTTTAAGGTACTTTCTAGGGTTTTTAATGTAAATAAGGTAATACTATTGTGCTGAACTAAAGCATCAATTTAACTTTCGTTTCTTTCAGTGAATTTCTATGACTTTTTAAAGTAAAGTAATATCTTATTACCATACCTAACTATAACGTTTCTTTAATCTTTGTTTTGTTCAGTCAATTTCTGCATTTTTAAAAATTAAATTCACATGCGGCCAGGCCCTCTTTGCCAGCACCCCAAAGTTACACAGCACCTCCCACCCGCATTTTATTTAAACATTTTTGGGTGGTAGTGTAGTACTCCCAGTGGACTGGACTACAAGGAAGGGTCTTGCGAAATTCCCTCAGTACCTCACGGAAAGCCAGCCTGGGTCCCACTGGCGTACAGTGGGATCATTGTCACAATTCTTTTTTAAAATTTGGCCTGATTGGGGTCGCTCTGGGACACCATTCACAAAGGCTATGAGGTCAGAGTACACTTACCTTGTCTATACATAAATATCCTACTGGCGGTCGCCAGTAGGTAGCTATAGTTACGACCTAGTTCCCATAGGAAAACCATTTTTTATGTTGTATGACCAATCTTCATGAAATTTTCCATAAAAGTGTCAAAGTAGGTTCTGTGTGTCATGGAAAGTTGAGGTGATACGTGCAGTGGGGCCCATGAAATAGGGGCGCAAAATAAGAGTGTGTTTCTAATGTTAACTCCCATAGGAATGCTAGAGCCCGAACCGCTGGATGGAATTGCACCAATTTTGGCAGAAAGGTAGATGTTACGCAGGTTGTGCTTTTTGTTATTAGGTGCAAATTCGTTCAGTAGTTTTTGTGGAATTAAATCCGAACAATATAGTGATATCTCTGGTCGTGGATATTTTGTCGCAGTTTCACAGTGATTGAGATGAAATCGCATCATGTTCAAGGTAAGTCGCGTAAGCATACACCAGCAGGGAGGCTCTGATTGGCTGGAGGTAACCTGAACAGAAAGTTGTTACAGTTTTGCAGTGATCGGGGTGAAGTTGCGAGATGTTTGAGGTAAACCATGAAAGCGCACCAGCGGGAATGCTGTGATTGGCTGGATGCAAATTGAAAAGTAAGTTGCGGCCTCCATTTTATCGATTAGGAGTGGTTCCTCGGGCTAAAATTTTCTGTGAAAGCTAAGATAAGGGGTCACGGTGGAGATACTCTGACCCCTTGTTTGAGAAATGGGGGTATAAGTAACACAAGTTATGTGTCCAAAATAGATTTTCTTTTGATCACGCATGATATTCGCGACGGCGCTATTGGAAGACTCCCTCATGTACCGTAACAGGGACATAGCGAATATCACAGCGTCATCATGAATATTGGTGGAAATATATAAAAAAAAAATATATATATATATATGATGTGATCAAGGTCATTCTTTGCCCGAAACGCGTCATGCCGAGATGAGACCTATGGAAGATAATAAACCTACCTACTGAATACTATCTGCTGCGTGGTGGTCCGTGTATCTGTGGTGGTGGTGATAGACCAGTGAAACAGAGACTGGGAATATATATATATATGTACACATCGCCAGTCACTGTTACAGACTCATGTATGCACTCACAGACTCACTTATACACTCATTCACATACCCACTCATACACTAAGACATCCAGTCACATACCCACTCAAATTCTCATGCACCCACTCACACACCCATTGCGGTACTCATGCACCCACTTACAGACTCACTCGGAGAGGGACACACCCATGTACAGACCCACTCAGAGACTCACACACCTACTTAGAGACAGACTCATAGACTCATGCGCACAGTGTCATACCTACTTAGTGACTCTTACAACCACTCACTGACCCACTTGAGTAGGGATGTGCCAACTCACAGACCCACTCAGATACTCATGCAAACACTTACATACTCACTCCGAGAGCCACACACCCATGTACAGACCCGTTCAGAGACTCACATACCCCCTTACAAACCAACTCACACACACATGTATTCACTCACAGACCCCCAAGACTCTCACTCACCCACTGACAGACCCACTGAGACACTCATACACCCACTCATAGATCCACTCAGATACTCATACACCCTTTCACACACCCATCCAGTCACTCACACACTCAGTCACATACCCTCTTAGAGACTTATACACTCAGTCACTCATTCATACACTCAGAGACTCACACATCCACTCATAGACTCATTCAGATGTACATGTACCCATTCACTCACCCACTCAGAGACTTGTGCTCTCACTCACATACCCATTAAGGCATTTGTACCCCCACTCACAGATTCACTTAGACACTCATGCACCTACTCACAGACCCATTCAGACTCACACACACCCATACAGTCACTCACACACCCCCTCAGAGACTTATGCACCCACTCACACATACACTCGGAGACTCATGCACCCACTCACAGTTGCACTCAGAGACCCACACACCCATTCACAGAACTACTCAGACACTTGAGACCCTCTCGGGTGAGTAGTGCACTTCATAAATCCCTGATTGATTGAGACACTCACTCCCAGTCATAGACCCACTGAGAGACTTATGCACGCAGTTAGAGACCCACTCAGACACTCATGCACCCACTCACTCACCCACTCACTTAGACACTCATGTGTTTATTCACTGATCCAGTCACACAAGCATATACATACTTACAAATTAACAAAGTCACTCATGCACCTACTCACAGATTCACTGAGAGAATCATGCAACCAAATCACGGATCCATTGAGACACTGATGCACCCAGTCATAGATGCACTGAGACAGTCAGGCAGTTCATTGATAGACTGATGCACCGTCTCACAGATCCACTGAAATATTTATACAGTGAATGTCCTCTTGGAAATTGAGGGTCCTTAGGGGCAGAGAATCCCTCCTCTTACCTCTAATAAGTGCAACACAGCAGGATACATGAGAGCTGGTCGGAGGCCCCAATCCCCTCTCCACCACTCTGCAAACATGACTACTAGTTAAAAAAACATAGAATTTCTGTGAAAAAAACCAAAGGTTACAGGGATGTTAAAGTTAGGCTCACATTTTACTCATACAAAACCAGAGACATTCTGCAGTTATAGTTAGCTGAGCTACCTATAACTCGCGTCCCCGCAGTGCACTGCTTATGACCTAACATTTAACATCACTCATGACATGGTCAAATGACAGCACTGATGACATCATCCACAGAATCTCTGATGCATCTACTCACACCCCATATAACTTTGCAAACTCCCACTCCAACTTCCACACTACCATTCTCAAACCCATTCACATGCCCATACCATACTTACACAGATACTCACTGATTCATAGATCAACACACACATCCACCCACTCACCCATACAGGCACTCACACACCCATGCACTCACTAATACAGCCACTGACATAACCACTCATACACCCATGCAGCCACTCACACCCTGAGACAATCATCCGTTGAGCTACTCACCCACCTACTCACTCACCCATACAGTCAATCACATAGCCACTTATTCACTCACACAGTTACACACACACACACACCTACTAATACAGATTCTAACACTCACTCACCTATAAACTCACTGACACAAGCACACATTCACCCATAAAGCCACTCTTACATTCACTCACTCACCCATAGTCACTCGTATACCCATCACTCACCTAATCTGCCTTTCACATGCCCAGTTACTGACCCATAGACCACTGACACATCCACTCATGTACACAGCCATGCACACACATTCAATCACCCATACAGCCTCTCACACACACTCATTAACCCATAAAGCCACTGATCCACCCACTCACTCATCCATACAGACAATCACACACACCCTCCCCCACCCACAGAGACACTCAGACACCCATACAGGTACTCAGACAACCACTGAATCACCCATAAAACAACTCACATACCCACTCACACATTCATACAGTTACTTAGACACCAACTGACAGACTGATACAAACATTCACACATAGAACCAATCACTCACCCACACATTCACTGAGATACCTAATCACTCACTCATACAGTCAGTCATGCACCCACTGAATCATCCATACAGGCACTCATATACTCACTGATTCACCAATACACCTTGGTATATATATATTTAATACTAATAAACTTTTTTTAAACAATCAAAGTCACTGGATGATGTCATCAGTGATGTCAATGGTTCAATGGTTAGTCTTTTATTGTATAGTTAATAAAAACCATTACAAAAAGTAAGAATACATCAATTAATATACGTGCAAAATGTAAATATAAAACCACTGATAAAATACATGTTGGAGAAATTATCACTGAACTACATAATCAGACTTTGCGTTAGATCTAAGCATAAAATGTCACTTTTTCACAGACTTAATCTCGATTTAAATAGATCCCTTATCTGGCTTCTTGAGTGATTGTGGGTACAAAAGTTCTTATTACTTCTATTTGTTACCTCATAATCTTCTTACAAGATTGCACATATCGAGTTCTTATAGCTTCGTTGTTACAGAGTTGTCAGAATTTTCAGGCTCTACCGTGACACTTCTTTTTGTTCTCGAACTTCAGAACATCAGTGATGTCATTTGTGATCTCATCAGTGATGTCACTGACCATGTCATGAGGGATGCAATATGTGAGGTCATAAGCAATGCATTGTGGGGGTGTAAGTTATAGTTAACTCAGGTAACTAAATGATACATTTCACTAGTTTTGTATGAGAGGAGGGCATATTGTGAGTAAACTCCCTCTAAACTTCTGCCGTGGGGCTGAAACACTGTCGGTACATTTGGGTCGGAAGTACGGCAGAAGCCTGTTCGGCCATTCATTTCTCTAGTAGGTTTATGCCCCGAAGATATTGGAGGTAAATCCCCCATTTTACCCACCCCATGATACAAAAAGAGTGTCTTTTGTAGAGTGTGGGGCACTTGCCCATGCCCTGGGCAGTTGCTCCCACCAAAAGCAAATCCTGGTGCATATTGGATGGATCCTTGCTTGAGAATGGACCTCCTGCGGATATATTAAATCAGGGACTCTGTAGGGAGAGATACTGTTGGAAAGGATATTATCCTCTTTCCAATTGTACCTCTCAATCAATCAATCAGGAGTTTGTTTAAGCGCGACTACTCACCCGTAAGGGTCTCAAGGCGCTAGGGGTGGGGGGGGGTAGGTTCCATTCCATCAAGGAGGGGGTCTGTCGAAGAGCCAGGTTTTGAGGTTTCTTGCGAAGATGGGGAGCGATGTTGTCTGTCTGAGGTGGAGCGGAAGGGCGTTCCATGCTTTGGTCGCGAGGAAGGAGAAGGAGCGGCCTCCCGATCTGGTCTTTCTGGTGCGGGGGACCACAGCGTAGGAAAGCTGGGCTGATCGTAGGGTCCTTTGGGGTGCGTGGAATTTGAGTCGGCTGTTCAGGTATGCTGGTCCGGTGCCGTGGAGGGCCTTGTGTGCGTGGGTGAGCATCTTAAAGGTGATTCTCGCCTCGACGGGGAGCCAGTGGAGTGTGCGCAGGTGCTGGGAGATGTGGCAGTGTTTTGGCAGGTTGAGGACCAGTCTTGCGGCGGCGTTCTGGATGTTCTGTAGCTTGCGGATGAGGTTTTTGTTTATTCCGGCGTAGAGTGCGTTGCCGTAGTCGAGTCTGCTGGTGACCAGGGCGTGAGTGACTGTCTTTCGGTGTTCGAGGGGGATCCATTTGAAGGTCTTACGAAGGAGGCGGAGGGTGTGGAAGCAGGAAGATGAGACAGAGTTGATCTGGCGGTCCATTTTGAGCTCGGAGTCCAGGATGATTCCCAGGTTGCGTGCGTGGTCTGTGGGGGTTGGCGGGTTTCCGAGGGCGGTGGGCCACCAGGTGTCGCTCCAGGCGTCGGTGTTTGGGCCCATGATGAGTACTTCTGTTTTGTTGGTGTTTAGTTGAAGGCAGCTGTTTTTCATCCATTTGGCGACGGCTTCCATGCCTTCTCGAAAGTTGCGTCTGGCGGTGTTGGGCTCGTTGGATAGGGAGAGGATGAGCTGGTTGTCGTCTGCATATGACACGATGTTGAGTCCGTAGGTTCTGACGATGGGGGCAAGTGGAGCCATGTAGACGTTGAAGAGCGTCGGGCTGAGGGAGGAGCCCTGGGGGACTCCGCAGGTGATCGGTGTGGGGTCCGAAAGGAAAGGGGGGAGTCTGACCCGCTGCGTCCTGCCGGAGAGGAAGGAGCAGATCCAGTCGAGGGCCTTGTCCTGGATTCCTGCATCGTAGAGTCTGCGTATTAGGGTGCGGTGGGAGACTGTGTCGAACGCCGCTGATAGGTCGAGGAGGATGAGGGCTACTGTTTCTCCTCTGTCCAGTAAGGTGCGGATGTCGTCTGTTGCGGCGAGGAGGGCGGTTTCCGTACTGTGGTTTTTTCTGAAGCCGGATTGGGAGGAGTCGAGGATGTTGTGTTCTTCAATGAATGTGGCGAGTTGGCTGTTGATGGCTTTCTCAATGACTTTTGCTGGGAAAGGGAGCAGGGAGATGGGTCTGTAGTTTTTGAGGTCGGTGGGGTCCGCTGAGGGTTTCTGTAGGAGGGGGTTGACCTCGGCGTGTTTCCAGTCGTCGGGGAACGAGGCGGTCGCCAGGGAGCGGTTGATGGTTTGGCGGAGCATGGGTGCGATGGTGTTGGCGGCTCTGTTGAAGATGTGGTGGGGGCAGGGGTCCGTGGGGGCCCCTGAGTGGATTGACTTCATTGTCTTCAGTGTGTCTTCGGTGGTGAGGGCTGTCCAGTCATCAATCGCTGGTTTCCGGGTGTCGGGGGTGGTTGGTGAGGGTTCAGTGTGTTGGTTGTCTTCGTCAAAGTTGTCGTAGATGCTCTTGATTTTGTGGTGGAAAAAGATGCTGAGTTTGTCGCAGAGGTCTTGTGAGGGAGGGATGTTGGTAGACTCGCTGGTGGTTTGGGCGAACTCCTTGATGATGCTGAAGAGTTCCTTGCTGTTGTGTGCGTGGGTGGAGATTCTGTCTTCAATCGCTTTTTTCCTCGTTTCTCTGATGAGTTGATGGTGGGCGTTGGTGGCGGCTCTGAAGTTGTTGTTGTGTCTTCCACTTTGAACAGTGGTCAGTGATCTGAGATATCCCCCTGCCTGAGCATCATATACTGCTCATCACACAATCTAAAACTCCATCTCTGGATGCAGCGGAAGCTCTTTCTTTTATCTAGAGATGATTATTTTGCAAACCTTCTGGTGCGAGCACTAGAAGGGTCTTCATGCGCCGGGTAGAGGACCAGCTGTTCATGTTCTCCACATTCTAGAAGTCGTGGAGAACATGATCATCTTATGTTCACATTAAAAGTGGTTAAAGGACATGGACTGCTTTTAAAAAAAAAAGAATAAAGGCTTTATTTTAATGTGGAGGGCTGCTTTTCCTTGTAGGCTTCCATTCCTGCATTTGCAGTCATTTGTTGGGGGTTGTAAAGTGCCTCTTGCATAATTAATATTCATTAAGCATGTTGTTATGTGACCTCCTGCAAATTAATATTTTAGCACAGCCGCGTAGTTCGTAGGTCGTAGCACGCCCCGCCCCGTAGAGGGACGGGAAGACCCCTATGATGAAGCATGACACTAAGGGATTCTTAGTGTGTGAGGGGTATTTCAAAAGCACGTAGTGCTCCTTCTTCGCTACCCGCGAAGAGAGCCGTTCCCTCCACTATAAAATTGATAATTGACATAAAAATATTTCACTTCACTTTGATAGAATCCCATTGTTTTTTCATATATACTGCATACCCTTCTTCTCATGAAGGCAGAAATAAGTAATTCTTCTCTCCTCAAATGATTTGTGAAGATAATGAGAGGGTTTACCTCTTGTGCCTTCTAACACAACTTACTTGACAGTGGACAGCCCAGGAGAAATAGTCAGAGGAAGATATACAGGTATAATTACACTCAGTGTTTAATTTGTAAAAAAGAAGATACGTGCCTCAGCTCTCGACAGGAGGCCCCTGCAGCTTGTACCACACATTGTCCCTGCTATGCTGCCAGTGATAGTAACAACAAAGCTACTAACAATCACACTCCTACAATTGTGACAATTCAGACTATTTCAGTGTTCCAATGCTATAAGAATGGCCTGGGCAGCAGGTAATATCCATTTTTATGGTATATTGAGATAATAATTAACTGTTGTTGCGGTCATCTCTAAATTAGCCAAACAGCACCAGTTTGTGGCAGACTGTCACCAGCGCCGGTGTTGACAATTAATGGGCCGATTACGATGGGGTTGGAGCCGTTCCGACCGCATCGTAATATGCCTGTAGGATTCCTTTCCGACTGCCTCATTACGATGGAGGCGGTCGGAAAGGATTCGGAACAGTCATTCCAACTGACTTCCGATGCTCTCAGAATGCCCGCCCACCAGTAGGAATGCAGTCAGTAATCCCAAGTGCGGCTTTTTCTACCCTTGGGATTACGACGTCGGGTTTCGGAAGCATTTCCGTGCCGGCCTTTCCGACACAGAAAGGCTGTCGGAACTGGACTTTGGGGCCCCCAGCAGGGCCCCCTTGGGCGCAAGCCTCCGGTTGGATGCCAAAGAGGCACCTATGGCATCCTGCTCTTGGTCCCTGCACCCCGTGGTAGGCACCTTGAGGTTTCTGCCATGAAGGGCAGGGTTGAACTGCACCACCTATTTTACAATGGGAGCATGCATTCTAGCTGTTTTCCGGCCAGAATACATGCTCCCATTGTAAAGTATGGGAATGCGACCGAACAGTGTTTGGTTGCATTATAATTAGTCAGTCGGGACCGCCGACCAGGTGCCGGTCGGTCCCATAACCAAGATGATGTCGGGCGGAGAAAACTCCGCCGACAACGTAATCAGCCCCTTAGTGTGGGCAGGCACTGGAAACCTCCAGCTCAAATTAAGCACTGGTTACACTGTGCCAGGCTTCAGGGTGAACTCTACAGAGGGAGTGCCTGTTGGGCAAATGACACTGGTATTAATGAATAGTCAGATCACACAGATGTCCTTGTGATACCGCTACTGCCAATCTTTAAAGCTTCATTGCGTCTTGCATTTATGCATGTAATAATCTAAGCATACATTCAAATATGTTATTACCTTTACACACTTTAAGGCAAGTGGTGCTGAAGGTATAATGTCTGCCATGTTTCAGAAAATCAGCAGTGCAACTCTTCTTTCTTTTTAAACTGCTTATGTGAGAGTGCGTGTTACTGGAATTAATATAGCGACTCTCAGATAGTTATAAACACACATTTAAACTAAAAAAGGAAGTGGCCGATTGGAAAAGGTCTTTTCCAATAGGTAAAGGTGTAGCCCCTCAGTAGTCTTGAACATTCTCATACATGTGTTTATGAATTGGTCACAAAACATCCTAAATAACAGTAATATTTTAATACTCATGGAAAATTCATATACAGTTAGTATAAATAGAAAAAACTGTGCCCTCATTACACTTTCATTACTAGGGAGTTGAATGTTTCAGGCTCATTCACAAATGTTAGAGTAGGTGAAAGAGTACTCCATTAGTACTACTTCCCATACCCATGAATGCTTTTGTGAACCGACCCCTAAATATTTCGTGGTTTAATCTATGACTAGTATAAAAATCTAAGTATCAAATGTTGTTCCCTTGGTGAATGCTGTGTGTGAAAGGTCACAGAGGACGTGAAAAAAATGATTGAAATTGAAATAACTCTTTAACTTGGGAATGCTTTTTTAAGTTAATTATTCACCAGTCTGTGGCCAATAGTAGAGCATTTGCAATGTTGAGTCAGAATCCTCCATGCAATGAATCAATTTGTGCGAAAAAGGAGCCTCTGGATGGTGAGCTGTGGAAGATCTCTGTGGGATTTTGGGTGGAGTTGAGATGCAGTTCTACGTGCAGAGAGTTTGCAGATATGGGTTCTGACAGGCGCTGATTAAGACTGGTGTCTCTTAACAAAGGGCTGTTCGGGTGGTTCAGGATTAATTTCTTTAATATGTTGCCAACCAGCTGTATAACACCAGCAATCCGGTGCTTCTGTTGGATTAAATGTTTTTTATTGCGCGTAGCAGAGCTTGGGAAACAGTTCTTCACTTTACAGCTCGTTGGATTTATTGTATTATTGACATGGCTTTCTTGAGGTGATTCTTTCATAAGTCAACAAGTGCGGGTGGGTGGCACTGTATAGTGCCAAGGCTCAATCAACTGTGTCCGTAGTAAACAGGTTTTGAGAACAGCCGTAATATGTATTCACATTTTACCTGTTGCTTGAAATACATGCTATTTTCTGTAACTCCCTGGGGCACTCACTGTTGCAGATGTGTCACAGAACCCATGTACAGTGGCCATGTACTGCTGCCTGTGGAGTCTGACAGAGAGGAATCAGAAATCTCCTGGTGTTGCATGTCTGGCAAGTGCTGACCTCGCGTGGAGTCCAAAACACGTCCATTAAAAAACACACATGTGTTTGGGGCTCAATTTAAACTGGATCTTTGGATTCGTTGATTTGTGACAGATGCTGACCACCATATCAGGAATGAATCTGTTTTAACAAAGAGCACATTTGATTATACATTGACTAAATTGACTGGGTCCAATTCACTAAGATGTTTATGTGACTCTCTTTTAGAGTACTTCAAGCTTACTACTAAATTCCAGTTGTAAGCAAGAATCACTTCAAGCTTACTTTTGAAATTCAGCAGTAAATGAAGTGTAATTCTAGAGTAAGTCACATCTACTCGCAGCAAAATAGTTATTAATTAGGCCCATTGCCTTTTGGAATAGTTAGATGTTTGACTATTGTGGCAATGTGTGGGGACACTTTGGATGGTATTCCATCTCTTACCATATAAGAAATGGTGGGTTTATCGTTACCATCTCGATTTTGTTGCAAAGTTTGGAATGCAGGAATACCGATCCCGGGACTCATTACTGAAAATGTCTGTATGGATAGGCAGGTTGTGCATTTGTCCTCAAATTGTCAGAGATGGCCATAAGGAAGTGGCTTACACAAAACTTTCCAACCAGTTGAACAGTATGAAGGGCGGAGCATACCATTTTACGATATGCCATTTCCACAGGTGCCCCGTGGAGTATTCAGATAACATTTCTTTTGATAGTGGAAGAGGGTCTTATGTTGACTGCCCAATGGGCGGGAGCCTCTGTGCTGGTCATGCGGCTCTCTTAGGATCATGTGACGCTAGTCACCCGATTTACTTGGTGCACGGGCTAGAGGATCATGGCCCCCTTTGTTGGCATCTCTTGAGATCCTGTGTTTAGAGACTCACATCCTGTGAGTAGGGCACCGCGAATTGTATGGCAGGGCTTTTTTTCAATTTGAACTACTATTCCCATGATCCTCTAGCCCGTTATTAAGATCCCGCGGGATTTGAAGCGGTACCTATATCGTAACAGATTTTCAAACAAATAACCACTTCTAACAGATTTTTAGGATCATATTTGAACCATCTGTATTTGAAATATATTTTTTCTTTTTCACTTTTTTGAAAAACGATATGGGGTTCTACACCGATATCCGTGCACCAAGTAAATCAGGTGACTAGCGTCACATGACCCTAAGAGAGCCGCGTGACCAGCGTCACGTGACCATAGGAGAGCCAATGGGTGGTGCAGCATCATAAAAATGAAGGATTGTGTCCTGGCCGGTACCTGCCCAGTCGGCTTGGATGCCGCCGAGAAGTACCGACGGACAGGTGAGCTACCTCCTCGCCCCCCACTTGTTCTAATATGCCGTAGGCGCCGGCGGACTTCACAGCGATTTTGCGCATTATCAGAAATGCCCGTGATACCGAGGACCGCACACGGTGTAGATAGCGCAAGCAGCACAACTTTCTATTTCTTGCCAGATGCTGCTAGCTTTAACAACTATTGATAAGTCTGATTTCGGTGCATACTAACCATACTTTTTGGCGCTCCAAGTGGCGCCGGTCACAATCTCCGTTTCCATCCGAATTAGGTGGAGACAATGAACAAACACGATGTGTATAACACACGTATGTTTATGTAGGAGAACCTGGACTTGTGACTCCCTAAGAGCTTTGGCGACCTCCTCGTTTGTTTACTGACTAGAGGCTTGACATCCACGCCAACAGTTTTTAACATATATGCCTCACGATAGTGTATACTGTTTCTTTCAAAGAGAGGGAACATTCACCTGCCGGTTTGTGTTTGTGTTTCCTTTTTTACTTTAGAGCGGGGCTTCCCTTTTTCCTGAGCTGCTGCCAGGTGGGGTGAGGATCATTTCTCCTGCACAACTGGTAAGCAGGAGTACTGTAATATGGAAGTGACAGTGTGATCCTTCATGTATCGAATAAATAGACCACTAATGAGTCTGTTTAATAACACATTATTTTGGTGCTAAGTGTTTGGTATGTTTACTAACACTTGATTTCAGTGTTTGTCAATTTCACGATGCATACTTAACTTCTTACATCATGCTTCCTTGTTTCATTACTGGTACAACTGATCCACATGCGGGAAAGTAGCAGACACCTAGGATTTCAGGTGATCACGTTCCTTTTTGCCTCATGACTCTATATTTGATTTTCTTTCCACATTTTTGTTTTCACATTGCAGTAGCATTACTAATCTTAGGTCCTGAAGAAGGCAAGGACTACTTCGTCCATGATATTTGCTGAAACATGTTGACCTATCTACCATCTGGGCAGTTATTTGTTAAGAACTGCTTTGCTTTGTTTTTAATATTGGAGGACTGAGCAGAAATAAGAATAAAGAACGTGTTGCTCTCTCACCCAATTTTAACTCTTTTTATCACTCTCACACGCACTGCAATTTAGTTACCTACCATCACATCGATCACTGACCATCAGTACTAGGACCACCCAACGGGCTATCCTGGAGACGAAGGATGTTCCATCCTATCCTCATACGTCACTGATAGCCCTCTGTAATAAGGTCTATAAGGAGCCCCAAATGATGAAGGGCGGTATCGAGTGGTGACTGATGGGTATCCTTAAGTGGAAAGGTTAGGCTAGGACTAGACCATTCCACCTTTCCTTTGTTTCTCCTCTTGGTTTAATTTTTGTTTAGTAGCTTGATTTGCATCGTGAATAGTACAATCTCTTCTCTCAGACCCATAGATACTTGTGTGTAAGTTACTATAATTTAGGGAGTGTGTCTATGCTTGGTCTTTAAAACTCCCCGGGGCCCTCATCCACCTTTATGTAGTTGTTGTCAGTAGAGTATACCACAACCGCACCTAACACTTGAAAAAAGACCCAAGTGCATTATCTCCAGGATCTGGAAGATATAATTCTAGCCAACTGTATCAAAGGCTTACCTGGAACCCTACATGTCTGAAATATTTAAGAGTTAACGTATATCATAATCACAAAGATTTACTTAATCGTGATATTAGGGCAGCAATTGGAGTGCTTAGAAGTAGTATGAACATTTGGTCGACATTGCCATTATCTGTGGCTGGTAACATAGCTGTGGCTTAGATGGTGGTGCTTCCGTGACTGCATTATTTTTTCTCTACTTTGCCTCTATTGGTGCCTCACCGGCTGTTCAGAGAGCTGGAATCACAGCTTTTGGAACCGATTTGGAGGACTGGTAGACGTAGGGTGTCGCTAGCTAAGTTGCAGTGTCCTGTAGCGGATGGTGATTTTGGGTGCACCAGACTTTAAGTCGTTACTTAGCAGCACAGCTGTAGTGGTTCAACCACTGGATTTTTTGTAGGTTGCATCCTGATTAGGATGTTATCGGTTCACTTTCTGACTTGAAGGACTCTTGGTTCCCCGGAGGTGCTGCATGCAGCCTCTCGGGAGCTCATGGTGATACAGCGGTGCTGTGTGCAGTGAACTCTCATCCCTAAACCCCAATTGCCAGGTCTGCCACTAAGGTGGTTGAAGATGGTGGTCCATGAGAGGGCTTTGGGTAATATTGCTGGGTGGACTGCTTATGGGTTAAACCGTATTGGAAATCTATACCAAGACAGATAATTGCACTTATTGGCAGACTTGGTAGAAGATTTCAATATTCCTGGTGGCCAATTCTTGTTGCACCGGACAATAGTAGTCATGATTAGGAATCATTGCGTAATGGAGATTTGGAACCTGCAACACACAAAGTCTGTCATCTGCTCTGTACAATGATGGGTCGTGTAAAAGCGGTCACGTCATTGTATCAAGATATGTGCGAACATTCTAGCTTCCCTTACAGATCTGAAAGTTAAATTGGAGAGAGATTTGGAGCTGCAGATTACTGATATTGATTGGGAAAAGATCCTAGCATGCAAACCCACTGTCTCCTGTAATGCCAGATTCAAATGTATTAATTTTTATTTTCTACATAGAGCTTACCATATGCCTGGTAGGATCAATAGGTTTGCTGCGACTGCTACAGCAGCATTTCCAAGATGTGAGGAATTTGTAGCAGAATTGTTCCATATGGTATGGTCCTGCCCATCTTTTAACAGGGTATTGGAAGGGGGTGGTGGACTGTGCTCTCGCAAGAGAAGATCCCTTATACACCTGGCCTGTCTCCTTGAGGGTTACCCATGCCCTAAATAGCAAAAAAACTACTAGATTTATTGATTTGGCATTGATAATTGCAAAAAGAGAATTGACAAAGAATTGGAAATCTGCTGGGGGACCTCAACTGCTTAAATGGCAAAATGAGCTGGTTTAATGGGCAGGTCTTGAGAGTGCAGTATTATTTTGTGACTTTAAAAGAGGGCAGGCAAAAAATGATCGGGTTAGAGCATGGGAACATTTAGTAGATAACCAACCCGCTCCGGATGTTGGCTCAGATACATCTGACAGCTCCTAGATTTTGCTGGAGGATTCAGAAGGTGGAAATCATTGATTTTAGTGGAGAAGCTATGGGTGGGAGGGGACTTAAAATCTGACACCTTGGTTAGAGGTAACTAAAGGAGAGGGTACTCGGTGTTGTTGTTTGTTAGTTGCTAGCTGCTGAGGAGAAATGGCCTGTTCTAATATGTATGCATTTGGGCTGTACGAGTTTGAAAGATGTGCACATTTCTAACCTGTTTTTCTGTACTACTATGCAAAGGTCATTGTCTGTTTCTGAATTCCAGTACTACCACAGTGCATAGACCATTTTCTGTTTCGGAAGTACTATGTCCCGGCAACTGATGTTCTTTGTTTTGTGTTATATGAAAATAATTAAAACAAAATGTTTTTTAAAAAAAGACCTTCTTTAAATTGAGTGAAACCACAGCATAACCAGGTCCTTAGTACGTAGGTGGTGTTCTGAATGGTACTTTTATTTGCAATGAGTCCTGCCTGCACTTCATGGACTAACAGTGACATTGGTTGTGCCAGCAACTTGTTTCCAGTGTTAATCGTAGATAGAGGTTGATAGAACCCCATATTCCTAGTGGGTTTTTACTGACTTGTGCATCAATACAATGTGTTTGGCAGACAACCATCCTGATAGACCTCCTCTGCGACCTCTAAATGCCTATTCATGAGTTCTGCCCTTAACTTTCATTAGTCATAGGTTGATCAAGATTGTTCCTAACATCTTAAGGGAGACTTGGTAGTTTCACCCTCTGTAGATACTGGTGTATGTGTTCCTTCTCTGGTACAGTCCCACATGCATACTCCCGGAAGAGCATCTCGAAAGGCATTGTTTATGCCCTACTGTGTCCTATGGGTGTGACCCCCAGTGTCTGTAATGTGTATCATGCCGGTCCTATCATATTCCCTCTGAAGCAACCAGGCCAATATAGCCGCTGATTTATCTCATTCACTCTGTAATTGTTGTCTATGTTTTATATGAGTACTTCTCCAGTTTATCATACGTTTCTTAAAGGAAATGTTTCTGTTGCATTAAGGCCAGTATATCTCATCCCGACTGTGGCAAGAGAGATTCCATGTCTTTTATCTTTTTCTCCCCTTCAGTGATGTCCCTTATGACCTGACCAGCTTCCCGCATCATCTTGCCAATGACTGCACACCACATGACCACCTCCATTGCCTCCCATTTGGTAGCTCTCTTATTTGTGGATCACCAATTACTATCAAAATATTCTGTGATTGTTTGTCTGAGGGATGCAGAGAACACTCTATCCAGGAGGGCATCCATCCTCATTTGCCATGTGGGTATAAAGGGCCTCCCAGTTCAAAAGTGTAAAGAAACATGATGGGGACCCCCTGGAAAATGCGAAGAGGAGCCCTACAGTCTCCCATATGTCACAGATTTTCGTTGGCTTTGGGGTGAATGGGGGGTTCTTAAGGGTTGGGGTGCCTCAAGGGCTGGACCCCTCTGCAATGCAGGAGCCTGGGATACTCCCCTGCCTCACACTACCTTGAATGAGTGTAAGCACCACCTCAAAATGGTCCAAAAGAGTCCTAGACATATAGTTAACAACCAAACAATTGGTTCGGAAGTCTATCTTAAGAAAGAAATAATCTAGTCAACTAAAGGAGCTATGAGGGGGTGAATAAAAGGAATATGTTCTACCACCCAGGTGTCTAGCTCTCCACACTGTTGTCAGCTGAAGCTGACCAGAAACGACCACATGCTGACTCGAGAGGCTATGCTTGGTGTCTGGGTGTCTATCCAGCTTAGGGGACAAAACACAATTAAAATCTCCCACCCACATCATGGGACCACCCAAATGAGGAAGCACCTAGTCATGTAAGCTAGCAAAATCTTCTGTATTGGGGGTATAGACATTCACCATACCTATTGGTCGACCCTTTAGGCTACCAATAGATAAAATCCCTCCGAGTCACGCCTCACATTTATAGACACAAACGAGACCCCCGACAACTATCCATGATATATATTTATATTGTCCCTTTTTCCTGAGAATGAATGCTTTTGTGAAAATCACATTTGATATTTATGGAATGGTGGACTGAAAGATATCCAGTTGTAAATGTTCTTGATATGGTCTGTGTCTGTAGAACAGTATGCTGATTAAACCCAGTTGGAACACAAGACTATAAATTATTGCATTATATTTTTGTATACTAGTATACTAACTGGGCTAAATTCATGAAGTTATTAGCTTTTGTAAATCTGTCTTGACGAGTGCAAATTGTTGTATTTATAGCTACAGGGAATTAACTAAATGTGGTCTTGCATTTAAAATCTATCCATTACATGTAATATTACTCTACACCTGTTTAGTATTACACGGAGCAAACCTAGGCAAAGAGTGATGATTGAGTAGTGATCTCAATGTGTGGTTAACTCTGAGAGTCTGTGCATTGTCATAAACAAGTGCATTTATGTCCCTTCAAAAACTCCTCGCTGACTCTTTCTCACTCTGGAAATAGTTTAGTTTCGTTAATTCTCTTTCCAGAGTGGGGAGAGGAGCAAAACACCCCAAACCTTTTGGGGACATGGGAGGAGAGGTTTCTCGACAAGAAAATATATTTTCACAGTGGAGAAAAAGATATGAAAAATAAGCACCATTGCACAGAGGTAATGGCGTTCCACAATACAGAAGTCAGACAATTCTAAAATCCAGAAACCACAGTATTAGGAACTCAAGAAACCATGCCTGGAAAGTTGCAACTGGTGCAGCATTCTATGTATGGCCCTGGAAAGCTTTGTGAATTATACAAAGCCATAAACATACACCCTTGCAAAGTGGTAGACCACAACAACTCAGGTGGATGAGGGCTTGTTTAGGACCCATGCATATTAAGGGCCTGATTACGAGGTCGTTCGGATAGCCTCCAAATCGGATTTGGCTTTCCCTGATCTGATTCGTAGCCCTTGTTTCCGACCGAATTGTACACAGTTCTGAATGACCAAGTACGATGCGAAGATCGCATATGCGTTGACCGAATCGTTTCCGGAGCCCGAACCTGTCCGTACGACTCATTCGTCGTCGAATCGTGCCGCGATTCGGATTCTGACCAAGAAAGTCCAATGCATGATTCGGACAGCTGCATCGACTCGGTCTTAGCTAGACGAAACAGCTGTCGGAATCGTACTTCGGGGATCCATAGCAGGCTCCCCTTAAGGGGCCCTCCAAATCTATCATGGGGTGCCCATAGGCCCCCCCAATTGGGTGCCCATCACAGGGTGTATGCTTTTTCCCACACACCCCTTTTTGCTATGTGAGCCTGTGTACACGTCGGTACTAAGCCTGGGCGTAGTTCGCGAAGTAGCGCTACACGAAGTGCACTTCGCACTACGCGAGCTACACGTAGCACTACGCGAACTGCGTAGTACCCTGTTCGCACTGTGCAAGATGCCGTTTTCAATGACTGCACAGTGCAGACAAGCATCCGGCACTTTACTAGATTTTTACTCGAGCAGTAGCTTTCTCAACGCAAACTGGTAGTTTCTCATCACGAGCGGTCGCGAGCATACGCGACCACTCGCAATGAGAAACATGACCTCCCCGCGGTGAGAATTTTCCACGCTTGCGATCGGCAACTTGATGTTGCTGATCGGGAACGAGGAAAAAGTCTCGCGGGGATGTCATTTTGCTTGCTAGCGGTCGCCAACTTGACGTTGAGGACCGCGAGCAAGCAAAAAATGACTGCTGCACTATGCTACACTATGCTACGCGTGTTTGCACTGTGCTACGTGCAGTTTGCGTAGTGCAAAGTAGTGGAAACTTCGCAAACTAAACGAGCGTAGCGTAGTGCTTTGCCCAGGGTTAGTCGGTACACAAGCTTCCATAGAATTCAATGGGAGTCCGAGTGAACCGAGTCAGTAAGCACACATATGCATCGTACTCGCTCATTTGGACTCCCGGAGCACGTTTCACTCAGAAAGCCCTCCGGATCCGAGCCGTACAAAGGACTTTAGTAGCGAGATCGTAACCGGCCCCTAAGTCACTGGCCTCTTTACTGAACATTACTGCTAAGGAGACAATATGCGATAGTTGCTATGGCAATCTTATCTGATTTGGATATTTGTACTCTGGCTTGAGGTTCCTCTGGACTATATATATTGAGCACCAATTCTGCCTCCAAGTGCTTAAGACAATTATTGCATAACTAATAACCACAGGTGCAATGCATGTCACGCTTCCAGCATTCAAGACTGTACGCAAGAATCCATGCAAAGACAACAGTGATGCTGAGCCAAAAATGACCGCAAAGGTTTGGTCCAGCCATTGGCTGTTGATATGTGCACAGATCACAACCTTAAATATACAAGACAGAAACATTGCAGGAACTACAAGTTCAGTTAAAATTTGGGGTTTGTAGTGGTTTCCTCTTCCTTGAATTCTTTGGTCCAATTAGCATTGGGCTCTTTCTAGAGGTTTGTACTTTGGTATCTCGTTGTGATGTCCACCAGAAAACCAAATATTGTCAGTAAAAATGTAACTTGAACGGGCTATGAAATTAGTCCTCTGCTAAATATACCTGTGTTGGAAGTACAGGCTAGACGATTGTTGATAATGGTTGTCTCTATACCGGAGTCCCATGGCGACGGTGAAATTGGGCACTTTCACTTGCTTAGTTGGGTGCAATTTGGGCGTTTGAAAAGGGGATTTTTCTCTGTGCAAGTCAGAAAATAGTTCTTGTTGGACTTGGCCCTTTCTGCAGGGTCATCCCTGAACTTTTTGCCTTCCTCCTAGTTTTTTTCTGTCCCCCCCAATTCTGGTGCCGGCCTGCTGGGCCTGCACTCTGCTGCAGTAGTAACTTAGTGCCCTGACTTTTTTGGACATAGGGCATTGCGGAGAACTCCCAGATGGGCCAGACGAAAGGCCAATTGGCCTGTGAGGCACTTTATGTGCTGGTAGGGCGCAATGCTCTAATGTGATGCATAATGTGGTTATGCTTAATGTGATGCATAATGTGGTTATGCCGAATGCGATGCATATTGTGTTAATGCCTAATGTGATGATGCTGATTACAGTATTTTACCAGTAGTTGCTGGTTGTTTTATATTTGCTACTTGTGCTTTCTAATGGTTCTGACAGTGGCCCGTTTGGCCTTGACATGTATATAATCCCCTGTGAAGTATAACCTAGTGCCAGGTGGCACAGTGTACATTTGTGATTATTTTCAAATGTGTTTGTGATAATACAAAGGCTATTTTTTTTTAATAAAACCGTGTGTGGAGTTTCTTTTGTGGTGTTCCTAGTGTGTCGCTGCTGTGTGAGTGTGTTGCACAAACGTTTTACACATTGCCTCTGGGATAATCCTGACTGCTCGTGCCAAGCTACCAAGGGGGTGAGCAGGGGTTATCTTCAGCGTGTAACTCCCTTGCCCTGACTAGAGGGGTGGCTTCGGCCTGGCTTAGGTGCAAGCCCTAGCCAACCAGAAATCCCATTTCTAACAGTTCTGAATGAGGATCCCCGTGCTGCTTTACTGGTTGGTAAAATCGAACCTATTTCTTGTTGTGAAAATACTGTGCTGTAATGGTATTTCCTCTGAGAGCTGCTTCTCTCTGAGTTTTCCTGTAGCCTCCAAATGAGACAATATTTTTTCTGTTTATTTCTCTCGTCTGGTGCTCAGTCACCATTTGAGGTCTGGCTAGCGCTTTATGAAAAATGTAAAAAGAAAATTAGGACAGCGCATACAGGTTGTTTCTATCTCGACATCTTCAAACCATGTCAACCATGGGATTATGGTTTCTCTTTGGGCGCTGCGAAGCACAGCTCTGCTGCCCAGCACAAACCCACTGTGTATATTCATTTGTGAAAGATTCATCAGATGACCTACCTCTCCTCCAGCGTGGACAACATGAAACAATTTATTTCTAGTGAAGACCCAGGAGGACTTGGTTAATGGCAGATTTTCAAGATAGCCATTGACCACGTAAATGAATTCCACTCGCATTGTCTGCAAAGTTATCTTATGTGAATAGCCTGAAACATCTGGCATGAAACTATCCCTCTTGGACTTCATTGTTTAGGCACACCTGCTCCCTGGAGGGGTACAACAATAACACATACAGAACAAATGCCATTAGACAATCTGATGTATTTAAAACTAGATCAGGAAATGTAAGGAACTCCTCTCTGTTGTTTACCTTCGTTTCCATGTTACTCAAAAGCAACACTTCACTCATTTGTATGTTGATTTTCATTTTACCACTGGGATGTCCCATTCATGTCAAGGTGACACTCAACATTGGAGAACAGAATTATTATTTGCACATTGACTGCATTGAGAGGGATCATTGGTTATTCGTACTCGTTTGGATTTTTTAATGTGTGCCTTTTCTTTCAGCTGTTCTGTCAGTTTGTGTTTCATCCTTGTCATTTTAGGTGTATTTGTAAGGTGCACTGTCACTCACAAGGTTATCCTGGCATTGAGCAGGTGTATGCACCTAGCCCCACCTATGGTAGGTTTGCAAATTGAAAAGCCAGGGGTCTCATTTATGAGGCTGTGCGTCACTTTTTCGCCGCTGGTGCGTCACTTTTTGTGACACACCAGCAGCGTAAAAAATGCGCCTTGTTGCGCCATATTTACAAAGTGACGCATCTAGGTAGATGCGTCACTTTGTAAACCCCTGCGCCACATTATAACTGCTCCAGGTATAATGTATGCAAGGGGGGCGTATTGACGCAAGGAAGGGTCATAGAAGTGACGCAGTGAAATCTATGAGGTTTCACTGCGTCACTTTTAGGACGCCGTTGCGTCAAAATATTGCGCCTGCCTCAGAGCAGGCGTAAGACTGATGCAGGCCCTTTCACATGGGGCTTGCCCCATGTGAAAGGATGCATTGCTGGAGTTGCGTCACTTTTGTGACACACTCCAGCAATGCGTCACTTTTGCGCCAGATACGTCAGAAATACTGACGTATCTGTAACTCCTTGCGACATGATGCGTCATACATTAAATATGACGCATCAGGAATGTCGCCAGGAGTGCGCACTGAGAAGTGACGCATCGCTGCTTTCAGGCAGCGATGCGTAATTTCTCATAAATGAGGCCCCAGGTCTGTAGCTTCTTGCGGAATTCAAGAGAGGAAGCAGCTCTGATGTGAGTGCTTGAGTGCTCGTTTAGCAGGTTAGTCCCTTATGTTTGCTGGTTGCTGTGTTTATGTATCTGTATCTGTATGTTGAGATGTGCTGGTCCCAAAATAGTTTTTCCTAAGTCCACATTTATGTTTTTTGTGTTACAGACAACCTTTACAGAGCTTGAAAGAAATATATAGCGCCTGGTGTGATGTCAGTAGTTTGGAGTAGCTGTGATGATACCGATCTGGTTGGTGTTGTCAGTTACACTGTGTTGCTCTTGTGACAAGTTCCAAAATTCCTTCAGGCCCAGCGGGCAGTAGTGGAATCTTTGTGGCCTGCATACAAGGTTACCACCGCCATGCACAGTACACTTAGGGGGCTGCGCCGGTCTGATTTCTGTCAGTTATGGATTTGACCTCTTTTGTGCTGCACAGAGAACAGAGAAATGTAAGTCCTTCCTCTTGAACTTCACCATTGTCAAACCTTGCCAGAGAGTATTATGAATTGATCAGAGGCCCTCTTTGAAGCTTTAGATCATGATGCCCTTTGGGAACACCCTGCAGTCTCATGTACCATCTTGATGAGGCCCCCACCCTACATATAAAACATGTCACAGGCAGCTGCTCTCTGGCCGCATGGTGAGCAGGGAGCTGGAATTCCCTTTCTTTGCAGCTAAGAATGATCAAGCACAAAAAGCCGGTTAGAGTCAAATTGAACTTGTTTAAAGCAGCTTTTGACTGGCTTCTGCTATACTGTATGGCATCAGTGCCATTGCCCCTAAGCCGCATCTTGCACCTCTGTAGTGCGTTAAAATACAGAAATTGTCAGACAGATGCTGAAGATAGACCTTTGTTTGCAGATGTATTTCTATATGGTTTTTAAGTATGGGCCCAACACTCACCTTTATAATCTTAAAGTTTCCCCAAAGGGGATAATTCATTTTCTGTAAGCAGTAGTGAGAAGACGGCAACAGCAAAAGTAGGTTCTAGGAACCAGGTAAAAGCCTGCAGCTCAAGGAACCTAGAACCAGAACACACAGCCCGATATAAACGACCTCGCCTTCAGAAAGAAAATACATCAACTTTGCACAGTGCTGTTCTAAAGAATCTACTGTGAATTGATGTAAAGGGAATTCATTTATACAGCCTGGGATTCTTGGTAAAATTCCAACTTTCAGAAGCAACAGAGCAGAGGAGACAGAAGGTGAAAATCTTTATATTTAAAAAAATTCCAAAAATGTAATATGCAGGCATGCTTTTAATAACCTAACAAACTAAAATTCAGCTCAAGTTGCTGTTTCCAAAGACGAGTATGGGGATTTTTTGTCAAGACACACTGAAGGCCGGGGTAGTAATACAAGTGGAAAGTAAACTTAGTAATTAATACAAAGAGAAAAGATACAGAGACATGAGACATTAACTACTGAGAAGGGAGTAGCTAGATCTTAGGGTGCCGGTTTGATGGGTTATGAGTATGGTCTGAGGGTGTGTAAAACAGGTGAAAGGCTGAGATAGGAGCATTTTGGTGTGCTACCTAATTCAAATATTAATTCAATGTCTGCAGAGTCATTTCTTTCCTTTTCCAGCGACAAGCAACAGAATGCACATCCTCTTTAAAGAGGGGTAGGACATTCTAGGGTTAAATCCAAATCAATATTTTCTGTTTTACATCACAAGATCAGATAAATACGATATAAGAATGTAGGAGAGTACTTATGAACTCTAAAAGTAATAAGATAAACCAGATGGTTGCAACAACTACTGGCTAGATGGGTAGAATAAAGTGAATGTGATAAAAAATATTAGAAACCCACGTGTCATGCTCTGAAGCTGCTCAATATTTAAAAACAGAATAAACATAACTGGGGGGTTGATTACGATGATGGAGGGACCACCACCAACAGCCCGTTGGTGGCGGTCCCACCGCCATCGGAACCACATATTCCATCCCCCATATTACCACGGCAGGCGGATGGTTGGCATCGGAAAGACCGACCGACACGCATCCGACGGGCTCATTGAGCCCGGCGATGCGTCAGAGGGAAATACAATCCCTACAATGATGGCGGTGCCTGCTAGGGACAGCAGTATGAATTATGATGTCCCTTTCTGCCCGCCTTTTCATGACTGTTAACCTGCCATGAAAAGGCCGGTGGAAAGTGACTTTGGGGGCCCGTAGTGGGTCTCCCTTCCCCCCTGGCCCTAAGCTGTGGGTTTTGGAGGGCACCTACGCATGGTGACTGCCATGTAGTGCAGGGATATGTAAAGTGTTTCTTTTTGCATTGTGGTGTGTGCTGCAGCCAGCAGCACCTGCCGCAATGCAAAACATAGGCATTGCGTCCACCGTGGTGGCAGTCGCATCCTAAGGCCTCTGGCGAGACCACCGACAGCCTGACGGGCGGTCCTGTCCACGATAGGGTGGCGGTCGGACGAAAGACTGACCACCGTTTCTTGTGTTCATCAGGAATTGGTACTGGGAAAATATTATGCAATAACTCAGAAAGATAAATTATAAGAGAGTCACATAGTGAGTTAGAAACCGTAACTACTGCAGGGTTCTACACTCCGAATTATCATGAATACATTTGAAACAAATAGGCAAAGCTCTTGCAAGATTTAAAAAGTAGTCCATAATAGTAGATGCTGGCTTTAAGTTGACACAACATCCTGAAAAGGAAGACGGCTGTAATGCCAGAAACCGGTCCCCGGGAGCTTGTTTCCTTCCCAGTGTAAGAATTGACTTTTGTAGTTTGGTTTGCCCTGTTCCCATCATGCACTGGGACAGGAACAGACTAATTTGCATACAGCCAGGTTCTGAAACTGGGATGGTGCAGTGAGCTAAAAAACGGTGTTGGATCTAGCCCTGATCTCTTGACTGGGTGAGAGCTTTCTGCTTAATTCAGAGACTCTGTCCCTCACCACCCCTTGTTGTAAATACAGATTTATAAATGGGCAGACAGTCCATTGTTTCGCCAGGGGTAAGGAGTAAATTACTCCATCTCCCATGTGGAAGGACCACCTGCCATATTTATTTTTTAAAAAACACCAAGCAGGTGGGCATTGATCATGCATTAACAGGAATCAGTGTCACTGGGATTTTGCCAATGCATTTTGCTGTTTGGTACAGTGATCCATCAGCAGGATAGAGCCCTGGATCAAACAGTTTCATTTTTTTATTTTCAAAATAGAAAATCTCCAAACTGGATTTTCTTTTTGAAAATGAAAATGCCCTTGATCACCATTGGAGTCTTCTCTCATGGCGAGTGGGGCATTATTTCTATTATACTATCCCTCACCACCAGGGTTTTTGCCTGGCGGTGATGGATAGTAAAAAACGGCCATGTGTCTGCCTATCCTAAATGGATGAGTGGACATATAGCCATTTCTTCGACAGCCCTTACTCTGTTGGGCTGTCGTAAAAGTTAGGTTATGGCTGTGCGTCTTAAATGCCTTTGAGATTCAACCTAGAAACGTCCAACTCCCTAATAATAAAAGTGCAAAGAGAACACAGTCTTTTCTATTTGTACTAATTGGATATGAATATTCCCTGAATATTCCGATTTTAATTGTTTTGACAATTCACTAAGGCATATTTGAGTACGTGCAAGAGTACTAAAGTAACCCTTATTTGTGTACTCCAAAATGCCTTCCTGAATAGGCTTCAGAGTTAATAAGTTAAGAAATCATGAATGCTTCTTCTGCCCAATTACTGCCACATTTCCTGATGTTATTGATAAGTAACAGCATGACTGATCAAAAAGTACATGCCTGTGTGATTAATCTGACTATAGCTGTTGTGGCTGCACATGTAAATCAAAAACGTATATCTCCAGTGATAATTTAGGTAGAAAAAAGTATTTTTGTGGCCCGTTATGTGAGAAATGGGGTATTCCACTATATTGATTGATTGAATGCATATGGATATTATATCACCCCCACCCATCCTTCAGGTGCAGTGTTTGGCTGTCAGTAAGTGCTTGAATGTAGTGTCATTTAAACGATGAAAAACATCTGGATGAAATTTTGAAACAACTTGTGAGATTGTGGAAGTAAAGTCTATTAATGGTTGGACATATAAAATATCCTAATCTGACCATTTTATTCATAATTCTGTTGTTCATGATCCCACTAATGTGGAAGTATTTTTCTGAGATAAGATAATTGTTAATGAGATTCATTTTGAAAACAAGGTTCAAGATGGGCTAATATAAAATTAGTTCAACATAAAAGTGATGGTAGGTGGGAGCTTCCAGACTTTAAGAAATATTACCAGGCTGCCTTCATTAAAATGTTTGTATCCTTGACTATATGAACCAATATTAGATTTTCACGAATTTAGTTAGTTGAATGCATTGAGCCTGAAAGAGTTCTGTATATGATTTTGCATCATAAATATTTTATAAAGATGAAGGATAAGTATTAGCATGAATTGCTAGGTGGCTGACAAATATTGATTCTCTGCAAAAAAAATAAAAAAATACCTCAACCTATATGCCATTTTGGACAATCCTGTACTGCCAGGAGTATTTAAAAAAAAAAGGCGCAGAAGAGGTGGAGGAAGGTTAGAGAGACCTAGGTTAAAGAGGTGCAGTGTTTATGGGGTAATGAGCAATTTATATTTTCACAAGATGCAGCTTAAAAGCAGACCACAGGGCATATTACCAAGCAATAGCGATAATTATCGCTATTGCTTGGTTAGCGTGAAAAAATTAACGCTGAGCTGCGGCGATTTTTATCGCAGATAAACCTTGGTATTACCAAGGTTTATCGCAAATGCGATAAAAATCGACCGCAATGCATGAATATCGCTGAAAAGTCAGCGATATTCATGCATTAGCGAGCTAATGCTCTTAGCCATGTTATCCACCTCCCATTGGATAACATGGCTAAGAACTGCTCAGGGCAGGTGTTAGCTTTTGGAGATATTCGCGCTTAGCGCGAATATCTCCAAAAGTTGGTAATAGGAGATAGCGATGTTAGCGACTGTTTTCAGTCACTAACATTTTGGCACGCCCACTTTGCATGTCATTAGTGATAAATATCACTGACATGCAAAGTGGGGCCCAAGATGGTCGCTATCTCCTACTAGCTGTCGCTAACTGGTGTTAGCGACAGCTAGGTAATAGGGAGATAATTTTATCTCCGCTTTCTTGGCTTTTAAAGCCAAAAAAGTGGAGATAAACCCCCTTGAAAATATGCCCCCACATTCTTTCATTACTTTCAGATCCAGTTATTTATAGCTCCTAGGGTAAAGGACAAAATCTCCTACCAAGATACCCCTAGGGGTGATTCGACTGCCTTATAAATGGCATTAACATTAACATTAACAAAACATAGTAGACAAATGTATAGGTCAATACTACACTATTCTAAGGTTGCAGTAAAACATTGTATTGGCTGTAATTTATAAATTGAACAGTATTAGGATAAAAAATGAAATGAGCCCTTGGTGAAGCTACACAAAACAGTGAACTACACTAATATGCAGCATAATTAAGGCTCCCTGTTTTCCGTTTTTACTGATTTTTACAGATAAATGCAGACAGAAAACATTGATTTTCTTGTCTGTATATATTTTTTAATGTGTATAAAAACAGAAATTGTTTTTTTTTTTTAGTAATTCTAAATAATGACTGCCATGCCAACAGAACTGTGGATTGATAGATAAGGGGGTTTACCAAAGGAGTTTTAGTAAAGAGGCTTTAGCATTTGTAGATATGCAGAATGTTGATACTGAAATTTGCATATTTTCATTTAAGTGCACTGATTTATCTTTCGCGGCTGTTCACAGCACTGAAACCTGGCAGACATTCAAGCATGAGTGCAAATTTATCGGTTAAAAAAATGTGGAAATATACAAATTTCAACATAATTTTTGCACAAATTCAAAAATAAATATGGTTAAATACAGATGAAATTAGCAAAAAATAAAGATGGATAAATACAGACGGAAATGGCAAAAAAAATACCATAAAACCGGGAGCCCTAGGCATAATCAGTATTAGATGGTATATAGATTGTATTTCAAGCTAAGTATAAGGCATAAAATGAATTACCCCCAGGTCCCTCCTGACCTCGTCCCATTCCTTAAAATATGGAGATAACCATCTCCACGAGAGAAAAAAAGAAAATGAGCATGCGGGGATACCATACCCACTCCCTCCCACTGGGAGTACATAAGCGGTACCAACCCAGCATGCAGCCTGTTCTTTTTTTCTGTCTTCCGACAGAAAGGTTGTGGAGTTTGCTGTTCCTTACCTGCTGTGGACTTCCTGGGACGTCTCGTCGGGCTGCTGGGCTGTCCTCTCCGTCCCTGTTGTCCTCCTTCTTGCCATGTCGTGCTGCTGGGCTTCTCGACGTTCTGCTTCCACGGTCTCCTGGCCTGCCGGGCTTGCCGGGAGCCGCGTTGTGGGCGGCCGGTCCTTAGTGGCTGGGGCGCCGCTCCTCCGGGCTTGTTCCGGGTTGTTGGCCGCGTCTTCCTTTAGCTTGGCTGGTTGGGGAGACGTGCTGCTGCTTGGAGCGCCACGGGCCGGTCTTGAGGAGGCTCTTGGTGTTCCTGGATGCCGGTTGGAGCTATTCAGGGGCGCCTGGACTTTCTTTGGCTTTCCTCCCTGATCTCGGCTTGAGTGCTTAGGAGTTACTGTTGCTCCCGGTTTCCTGCTGACTCGGCGCTCGTTCCTGAGGGCGCCTGAGCTGGTGTTTGGGGGTCAGTCTCTGGGTCTTGATGTTTGACTGCCCCTGTGGTGAGTACCGCGTAGCGGTTTCCTTTGCCCTTGTTTGGTGCTCGCTTCGGCGGCTCCTGTTCTTCCATGGGTGCAGTCATGGGGAGTTTTGGCTTGACAGTATGTGGCCCCTGCGCATTGATTTTCCTGCACATTCGTGTTTCTTTCCTTTTTCAATTTTGCTTTTGTGCGGGTGCCTGGTCTTTGCTTTCTCCTTCAGGTGCCGAGTCTTGTGGTTTGGTTTCCTGCTTCTTCCTTTGGCTCCTCCCGGCGCTGGTTTCCTGGTAGGCGCCAGGGCTGGATTCATGGGGGTATTGGGCTGGTGGTGCGCCCTTCCTGCCCCCTGGGTGAGTACCACGTAGCGGCCCCCTTTTCTGCTTGCTCGTGGGCCTGTGTTTGCCTGTGGGTTGTTCACTTGGTTTTCCTTGTGTTGGGTGCGGGCCATGGGGTTGGGTGGTCATGGCCGCGCTTTCTGTTGCCTGCTTTGTGTTTGGCTGGGGCTGTGTTCATGTGCCTGTTGACGAGGTCCCGTGCTCTGGCCGTGGTGTCGGGCTTGCTCGCCCCTTATCCTCCTTTGGGGGTTCGCCTTCTGGCATTGTTGTTTGGGGGTTGCTCTTGCTCTTTGCTGATCCATTTGTTTGGTGCATGTGGGTCTCTGTGTGTGCCTTTCCCGGTTGGGTTTGGTCTCTTGGCCTGTTCTTGCCTGGTGTTTTTCCAGGGTGGCTTTCTTCTTGCCTTGCTGGGTCCCTGTGGCCTGGTATTTGTGGTCATATACTCTTTTATAGCGTTCTCTGTGTTTCGCTCTATGGTGTTTCGCTTGCTGTGTTGGCTGTCTGTGGAGGGTGGTTTTGCGTTTCCCCACTTGCCGCCTGCTGTGGGTCCGTCTGTGCTGCTTGTGGTCTGCTGTTGCACTTTGGATGGGCTTGGTGCTGGGGGGGGGGGCTGCAGCGTTGTTCTCGCCTCCTTTTGGTGGGTGGTCGCTTGTTCCCTGGCTGCTCTCCTCCTTTTCGCTGGTTTGCTTCCTCCCTGTGCCCCTCGCTCCGGGGGATGGTCGGGGTTTTGTCCTGGGGCCTCCTCCTTGCACTGCTTGCGCTCTGCTCTGGCGCTGGGTTCGGCTGGTCTCGTCCGTTGCTGTTCCCTGAGTGCGTGGCTGGTTGCTTTTGGTCTGTTTGTTGCCTCGGTCCGGGGTGTTTGGTGTCTCCTGCCTGTTGCTCTGTCTCCGCTGCCCTCTGCTCTGGCTGCGCCGTTGGCTCCCCTGTGTTGCTACTCGCTTGCTCGGCCCTTCTTGCTGGTTTGCGTCTGGGCTGGGGTCCTGTGGGTCTGCTGTGTCCTGTACCCTTGGTGCTCTCCGCCTAGCGGTTTCTGCCTGTGTTACTGTCCCGTGGCTTTGTCGCCTGCTGCCCGCCTTGTGGTTTGGCTGTGTTGGCTTTCTTCCTCCCTGGGGTGGTGTCTGCCTCCTGGGCCTTGGCTCGCTTTGGGCGGTCTCTCCTGCTGTTTTTGTTGGTTTCCTCTGGGACCTCTTTGCTCTGTCCTCGGGTTGTTTGGCCGTCCTGTCCTTCGGGCTTCTATTGTCCCTGGTCGTACCTGGGGGTTGACTGGGTTGCTGTGCGCCTGGGTTTTCCCGATGCGGTTGCCTTTTTCTGGTCTCCTCTGGCTGCTTGTCGCTGGTGCTGTGGGCTTCTTGGTCTTCCTTTGGTTGCCTGAGCCCTTCCGCCCCTTGGTTCCTGCCCTTTTGTGGGTTCGGGCCGGGTGTGTGCTTCTCTGGGTCCCGGCCTGTCTGCTGCCTGAGGTTTTCTGTTGGGTGCTTCCTGCTCCCTTTTGGGTGCTTTTTGCTTTCCCCGTGCTCGGGGTGTATGACTTCTGGTGTGGTCTCCCCCTTCTTTTACGGGTGGGGGGGGGTTTGTTGTGCCCCTCCTCTGTCCTGGTGGGCCTTGGCCTTGTTGGGGTGTTGGCTCACTTGTCTGTTTCCCTCTGGTGGTGGCTGGGATTCGTTGGTCTTCCTTGGCTTCGGCCTTGGGTGGCCTCTTGTTCTTCCGGGGCTCGGCTCTTGTGCCCTGTCCGGTTGGCTGTGCCTTTCCCTGCTTCTGGGGTTGGATGTCTGCTTCCTCTGCTGGGTGGCACATTTTTCCCTTCTCGCCCCTCTCCTTCGGCTTTTGGTTGGGGTTGGCGTTGTTTCGGGTCGCGGGTTTTGGGGGCCTGTCGTTGGCTCTGTGCTCGTGTGCTGGCTCTGTTCGGCCTGGGCCCTTTGCTCTCTTTTTCATGCTGTTGGTTCCTTCCCGCTCCCTTGTTCTGTGTTGGGGCGCCTTTGGCTTCTTCGGGCTCCTTTCCTTTGCTTTCGGTCCCTGGGTGGTCCCGTTGTGCTCTGGGGCCTGGGCTCTGCCTCTGTTGGTTTTGGCTTTGGGTTTCCTGTTTTTGGCCTCCCGTTCACTTGTGCGTTTGGGTCGCTGGTGCGCCTCTCGGCTTGGTTGTGTGGGGCTTTGTGCTGTGGGGCCCTTCTTTGCTTGCGGTCCTCTTTTTGCCCTTGCTGCGGTCCTTCCCTGGCCGCTTGTTCTCTTGGGCTTTGTCTTGGTCCTGGGCTTTTCTTCTGTCCTTTCCTGTGCCGCTTCTTTCGGTTGGCTGTGGCGCTGGGTCCTTTGTGTGGGCTCTGGGCTTCCTTCCTCTGCTTCTCCTTTTCGGCGGGTCTGGCTGTGGTTGGCTGCTGTACCCTTCCCTGTGCCCCTTCCTGGTTGGGTGTTGTTTTTCCTCTCCTTCCGGGTCCTGGTGGTGCGGTCTTGTGTGCCTCCTGGCTGGCCGGCCTGCCTGTTCGGAGGCTGGCTTCCTGGGGTTGGGCGGTGGTTCTCCTTGTTTGTCTTTCCTGTTTTGCTCTTCTGCCTCTGGGGGTTCGCCTTCGGTGGTTCCGTGGTGTCCTCCTTTCTCCTCCTGGTGGTCAGTCTGGTTTTTTGGTTGCTGGGTTTTCCTCCTTCCGGTGCTGGGGTTTTTGTTCCCTGGCTCCGTGTGGGGCTCCTTTGGTCTTCTTTGACTGTGGCCTGGTTTTACCGGGTCTGTCTTGGGTTGGGCTTTTTGCTCTCCCTCACCTCTGTTTGGTGGGTTGCTGTTTTTTTTTTGTCCCGGTGGCTCCTGCTTTCGGGTTGTGCCTCGCTCCTGGCCGGTTCTTGTGCTCCAGGTTCTTCTCCCGCTGGGTTGGCCTTTGTGGGGTGCTGCCGCTTTTCGGTGTTTCGGCTGGAGTTGGCCTTTTGGTCGGTCCTGCCCTGTGGCATGGTGGTTTTGTGGGTTTCTGTCCTCCGAGTCCCCTGTTGCTCCCTTGCGTCCGCCCCGCTCTGCTCCCCTCCGCCGGGCGGGCGGGTTTCTTCCTCTGACGAGCTCCCGTGTGACGGTGGGGCTCGCGCGGCTGTCCGGTCGGGGAGGTGGGCGCGCGGCTCCCGCTCCCGGGTGCGGCGATGCTGTTGTCGGCCTGGGGTGGGGGGAGCCTTGTTTGGTGCCCTGGCTCTCCTCTTCCTGGCGGTTCCTCTGGGGTTCTGCTTGTTTGCCTCTGATGGTCGGCCCTCTTTGCGGCTCTGCTGGTGGCCTTCCCTGGTGTGTTGGGGGTGGTCCTGTGGTTGGTCTTGTCTCTTTGTTCCTTCTTGGCCCTTTGGCTCTGCTGCTCTGTGCGGGCTGTTCTCCTCTGCTTTTGCCCGTTGGGCTGGGTTGGCCTGTTTGGTTCCTGGTTGGGTGCCTGTCTGGTGGTGCCTGGGTTCGGGTGCTTTGCCTTTGGGTGTTTCCCCATTGGTCGGTTGCCTTTCTGGCTCCTTTTTCCGGTGGTGGGGGTCTTGGTTTTGGCCCCTCTGGTTGCTCTTGGGTGCTTGCCTCTGCCCGTGTGGCCCCTTTCTGGCTTGCCGGTGTGGGGTGGCGGTTCTTGTTTATGCTGGCCGTCCCCTTCTGGCTTTTTGGGTCTCGTTTCTGCCCGCTGGGTTGGGGGTCTGGTTGGTTTTCACCCCTTCCTGATTTTTCTTTTTCGTCCTTCTTGGGGGCTCCTTTTTGCTCCTTTGGGGTGCTGTTTTCGGTCTGGTGCCCTTTTGTGTTGGTGGGGTCCCGGAAGGCCGGGTTCTCTGCTTTGGTATTCTCCATATTTTAAGGAATGGGACGAGGTCAGGAGGGACCTAGGGGTAATGCCTTATTACTTACCGGTAATCTTCATTACTCCTGGTCCCGTTGACCTCGTCCTATTCCTTACTTCCCTCCCTCCCTCCCTCCCTTGCGGCCGGCCTTCCTGTTGTTGGCTTGGTGTTTTCAGGCTGCATGCTGGGTTGGTACCGCTTATGCACTCCCAGTGGGAGGGAGTAGGTAGGGTATTCCAGCATGCTCCTTTTCTTTTTTCTGTCGTGGAGATGGTTATCTCCATATTTTAAGGAATGGGACGAGGTCAACGGGACCAGGAGTAATGAAGATTACCGGTAAGTAATAAGGCATTATTCAAACTCGCAAATATGTCACATTTGTGGACTAAAAGACGGTCCTCTGGTAGATATGTTAGTGGAATGCCCACAATTACATACATATTGGTACAAAATTGCTGAACGTCTTGACTCTATATTTTTCCTGAAGCAGGTCAAATTGATCATTGTGTGTGTATGTCTGGAGAACAGTGAAGCAAACAACATTAAACATTTTTCAAATAGAATCAAACCTGCTACTTTTGTTAATTACAATCACCTGGTAGCAAATAATGAAATAATAGATAATAGATTCCGAAAGTATAGGACTGTACAGGTCTAGAGGCTGGGACAGATGTACCCACATTAGTGGACCGAAAGCGGTACCTCGCTGCGCCTTGATGGGCCACTGCTCAGCAGTACATCAGACTGGATACCAAGGCATTTGAAACATGTCTGCTCCCTGGTTCTCTTCCACACTGAGAGAGGAAAAGAGCAGATGCAAACAGTTGGAACGAAAATGGCGCAAGTCCTACGACCCCATCAGCAAATCTGCCTATAAAACGGCATTAAATAAATTTCAAAAACTTAAGAGGTCCACAATGAGAGCTTACTTTTCTAAACTTATCCAACAGGCAGAGAATTCCTCAAAAACCCTCTTCACTGTCGTTAAGGATTTTGTGAATCCGCCTGCCTTGAAAGCCCAATCTACTCCCACTCAGGGTCTCTGTAACGGACTATCCGATTTTTTCCAGGAAAAAATCATCAAACTATCGTCTTCCTTTGAGCCCGTGCCTACCAGTCCCCAGCTAGGGCCATCAGACACCCAGCTCTGCTCTTTTAATACCTTTGCTGAGCTGACCTCAGATTCAGCCCTGTCACTTTTAAACCAGGTGAAGACTGGATCTCCTTTGGACCCAGTTCCGGCGAAAGTGATGGTCAATCTAGCCCCTGTTTTAATCAACCCTCTCCTCGCTATATGGAACTCTTCTTTGAATCATGGCCATTTCCCTTCAGTTTGGAAACAAGCCAGGCTGCTTCCTATTCTAAAGAAACCAGATGCAGATCCTTCCCAATTTAGCAATTACCGTCCCATCTCCCTTCTACCTAAACCCGCCAAAATTCTGGAGAAAGTGGTCCAGAAACAACTGGCCCTTTATCTAGAAACTAACCAGCTGCTGCATGATTCACAGTCCGGTTTTATAACGGGTTACAGTACTGAGACTGCTTTGCTAGAGGTATCGGAGACGATTAGGGAATCGGTGGACAGAGGCGAGGAGGCCATGCTAGTCCTCCTGGACCTGTCCGCCGCATTCGATACTGTGTCTCATGATATCCTGGTGACTAGGTTGCAGCAGTTGGGGATCGGAGGCACAGCCCTGGCCTGGATCAAATCATTTCTCACAGGGAGATCTCAAAGGGTACTTCTCCGTCCTTTTGAGTCTGAAGACAAACCCCTTCTTTGCGGGGTGCCTCAGGGCTCTGCTTTGAGCCCTCTTTTGTTTAACGCGTATGTGGGCCCTCTTGCCAGGGTAGTCGAATCGTGGGGAGTCAGGGTGGTCTCTTATGCTGATGATACCCAGCTAATTTTTTCTTTTAGAGACCATTCTGACTCGCATTTTTCCAACTTTCGTAACTGCCTTGGCAACATCTGCACCTGGATGGCTTCCAATCATCTGGCCCTTAATACAGACAAAACCGAGGTGCTTTTCTTTAGCCAGAAACCAGCCCCCCCGGCCAACCTGTGGTGGCCTACGGTGCTGAACCCTCCTCCCAATCCAGTAGAGTCAGCCCGTAATCTCGGCTTCCTTTTCGATAACACCTTGTCCTGCAAAGCCCAGGTTAACAAAGTCACCGCAGCCTGCTTTGGCAAATTGCGCATGATCAGGAAGATCTTCCCTTACCTTCCCCAGACTTCCCGTAAAACAATTGTCCATGCTCTCATTACGGCACATCTGGACTACGCCAACAGCCTATATGCTGGAGCCCCCCTCTATCTCATTGACCGATTACAAATCGTTCAAAATGCGGCTGCTAGGCTTATTGGTAACATCTCTGCCCGCAACTCAGTCAAAGCATATCAGAAAGATTTACACTGGCTCCCTATCGCTCGTAGAGTTCAGTTTAAAATCCTTACCCTTGCCTTTCGAGCCATTCATGGAATTGGCCCATCCTACCTGAGCCAAAGACTCAAACTATCGAAGTCTGATAGAAACCTAAGGTCCAATAACCTACGTCTTCTGGTTGTCCCCAGATTCAGGCTAGCCCGGAGCGGCGGCAGAACGTTCGGTGTGACGGCGGCTAAATTCTGGAACGACCTCCCGCTGGACCTTAGGTTTATCGAATCTGAGCAGATCTTCAGACGCAAATTAAAAACTTGGCTGTTCACCCAACCCTGAGTAGGAGGGCATCTGCTACACTGGGCCCGGGTTGCCTCCTCTGGTGATATTCTTGCTCTCTCCGCGCCGGGACACCCCCGACGGGGGTAGCTGCGCGCTTTATAAGCTTCTTAAATAAATAATAAATAAATAAGCGCAATGTTCAATGAGATGTCCATACTGTGCCAGAGGAGTGCCGCCCCACTGCTCTTTGAGCAGTGCAAAAAGGAAAAATAAAATTATAATAACTCAGTGTTAACATTTAATTTTTCTGTACTGAGGCAGTTTTGCGGGGCGGGCGGGACTGGGCTGTTGTCACAGCCAGCAGGGGTAGGAGTGGTGGGAACTTAAGTGCGCATGATGGTTTGTTTTCATTTCTCCTCTTTCTTTCCACTTTCAATGCGTGATGCATTTTGCAGCACACACAGAACGAGGAAATCACCTCATGTGATTGTTTATGTGCAGGAAGGCATGCCTTCCTGCACATAGACAATCATTTAAAAAAATGACGTTTTTCAACTTCTATGTCTGCTGCATTAAACAGCACACATAGAAATTTAAAAACGCCATTTCAGATTGTTTATGTGCAGGAGGAACACCTTCTTGCACATACACAAACATTCCCCTCATTGCAGGCACCCTTGCACTAAAGTGCCAGGGTGCCTACGTCGGCGCATGGCAGAAAATTGTGCGCCCGTGCAAGAAGAGCAGAGGGATCCGTCATATCATTGTAGATTTGACGCATCCTTGTGCTTTGGAATTAACGCAGCATGGCGCAGCAAAATGGCTTGTGGCACCCCGCTGCGTTAATACCTTGTAAATGAGGCCCACAATGCTTAGCAGTCAAGGTACAATAGTAAGAGCAGATCTGGTCAACAGAAGCAGTCTCAACCGGTTGAAACTTGTACTGAGGAAGTTGCGAGGAGACTGCCCTTCCGTGGCTACGTCTTTTTGTAGGTCTTTCTCTGATTACTAATTTTTACTTGGTATGCTGCCTGGATATATGAGAGAGATAGCACAGGGCCCTAAATGGGACTTGCATTATAAAGGCTGAACTTACTCGCCAGCAGCTTCCAGGTTTCTGCATTGTGTTTGTGCTTCTAGGGGCCCTTTACTGTAAGGACGGTCACCCCTTCCCAATGGCCACTGCCCCCATTGTGCTCTTCTCATCTGCCACAGTCTCTTGATGCCAAGATTCCTGTGACTATGCAATATGGGTGAGTGAGTATGGTTTGCCTGTAGTGGGTCGGGTTTCGGTGGTAGAACGCGTGCAATGGTACCTCAGTCCTAACATGGACTTGTGGTGGAATTTGTTTATTCATACGTGCTTTGAGCTCTAAGACAATGATTACGATTCTATAACTAACTCAGGGAAAGGAGATTTAGGGAACGAAGAAAATGTGGCAAATGTGTAAGGAAACAACCTTGGATCAGGAAACGTGTGATGTAGATTAATATTATATATTCTACATGAAAAACAAAACAATTTTAAGCGTTAATTTAAAGTAACATGCATTAAACCATTCAACAAAATTGCAAAGTGAGTGGTAGTGTCCTCTGTGCAGTGTTTAATTTTAGCCGGAGGTTGCAGGCAGAGCCCACCGGCACTCATTTTTGGGACCAGCCCATTTTTAGGTTTCGCCTGGGGCACGGAGCTTTAGCTCCGCCCCCAGGAGAAATCTTTTGTTTTGCAGTATGGGGGACTTGAATCCGCCCCGTTTTCCATTGGCTAGCTCCATAAATGGAGGCTAGCCATTGGAAGATGGATCTGCCGTCAAGGCCCGACCAGATTCGTGGGCGTTCCCGAGATTTTTTCCCTCTCCACCCTTTTTGCATCGTCATCGGGCGGTGGGCGGGGTTTCGTTTTTTTTTTGTTATGTGTTTGTTGTCGTCATTCCATGCCGACCACGGCCGCCGGAAGAAGTCCAGGTGAGTCCCCGTTCCCGCCCCCCCTCCCGCTGACCGTGTGCTGTTCCTGCCCCCCCCTGTCCGTGTCCGCCCCCCCCTCCCGCTGTCCGTGTGCCCATAGGTGCTTGTTAAAGCTCTTTCCCCGTGGCTTAAGGGACCGGAAGAAATTACGTTTAGTACACTGCAGCCAATCAGAAGAGGAGTATGACAGTTTGCCTCTCCCCGACTTCCAGCTCATCCTCTCGTGTTTCTTTGCACGTAAACGGGAGACCTTCCCTCGCACAGCATGGCCCACCGACACTCTCTTCGCTGCTGAAGTTCTCGAGCAGGACGTATTTTGTGTGATTTACGGGTGGGGGCGTGGTTACGTTTCCTTATGTGAAGGGGGTGTGTCCTCCTACTTCAATTCACATTTGTGAGAGTCGGCGGCAGTTTGCGAATCCTACTCTTCACCCGTCCCCTGACTCTCGCTTCCTACTCCGGGACAGCCATGTCGGACCAGGCTCCCTTCGACACCAATGTCAACACCCTGACCCGGTTTGTGATGGAGGAGGGCAGGAAAGCCAAGGGGACAGGAGAGCTGACTCAGCTGCTCAACTCCCTCTGCACGGCTGTGAAAGCCATCTCATCCGCTGTCCGGAAGGCTGGGCTTGCCAACCTGTGAGTGTGACTTCTTTCAGCCCCAAAGGGGCCAGTTTGCATGGGTACCAGAACGACACCCGCAATTTAACAAATCGCCGCCCAAGTCTTACCGAATTTGAAGGCGTGTCCTCGGTTTCTTTACAGCTGGTCTGTCTCTCTGATTTCTTTATAGCGGGCCTAATGCGGATTTTGGCATTAAATGCCTCCATGAAATTTAATAGAAACACGACAAGTTGTAAAGATTCTGTGAAATGTTTGTACTCGCCCATGCCAATATTTTTCTTGTCAAGAAGGTAACCTTTTGTTGAGAGTAAGAAATGTATTACGTTGAAAACTGATCGGAACCACTTCCTTGCCTCCCTGGTCTCTCTGAAACTGGTGTAAAATCTGGATTGTAAGGTTTTAAGGCGCCTAGAGGTATGCCGCCGTCTGCCTTTGCATGCTTTGTCCCACAGTTTTTACCTGCCTGAACTCTGCCGCCTGTAAATTCTAAATGCAATAGCTTTGCGCCACGCCTCGCTTCGCCACCGCTTTAGGACTGAGTTTAAACAGCCATGCATAATATCGATGTATTTTTAATTTCTCAATTTAGGCTCAGATTGGGACCAAAATAGCCCTAGGCTCGCCAAACAAGAGGCACAAGTACGCGAATCGCGACCTCTCGCATAACATTGCTTGCTTAGTATCACTGGGCTAATACATTTTGGATACATATGTTGCGGAATAAGTGTTTTAAATCTTGCCGGGCAATAACGTTGATCAGCACAGTAGCTCTTACCTGTGCCTTTCCAGAAGCCCACTAGGCCTTAGGAGTGCTTATGCAGCTGGTCCCCTGATTCTGGACTGGGGAGTAAATCAAGGCTTTAGACATCAAAGGTGCTAGCCGGTGGATGGGTCACTGAAATTCTGTGGCTGATGGGCACGTGAGGTAGGAGCATTGACTCACAGCGATGCAAAACGTGCCCCACCCCTCCCCCCCTCCCGCAGCTGCATGGCGATGGAGCCCTAAAAGGGCACTCAAACTGTCTGCTTCGCTGCTTTACAAAGACATTTGGCCTGATGGGGGAACCCCCGAGGGGCGTGCAGCCTGCCAGGCAGGTCAGCGTAGTCTTTCAACTGTGGAGCTCCGCCTTTCAACCGTTTATATTACTCGTATTGGGCCGTGCTGCTTTGGCTGAAACCAGCAGCTCTCACGAGGTACCCGCACTAAATACTCTCCATTTTATGTGTTGTAGTATGGGTATGCCCATTCAGTAGGTTGATCAGAATTTTAAAGGCAAAAACCGGGACATTTCACAAAAAATAGAAGGGCTACACTTTTACTTCATCCGAGCTTTAGGGGAGCGCTGACTTCCATACAATTACAGAAAAGGCAGTAACAGATAAAGGAAAGGCAATTTTAAAAGCCAGTATCATGCCTCTTAATTAAAGTGCTTTATCATAACAGTTGATAACCATCCCTGCTTTGGAAAACATTATAGGGCACCTCCCACCGTTTTCACTAGACCCTCTCTAAAAACCGGGACAAGACCTATATTTACCAAAAATCTACCGGTACAGCTGGTGGAAAACCGGGACTGCCCTGGCAAATCCGGGACGCCTGGTCACCCTACCATTCAGTTTTATGTGGTCAGTTTATTTGAGGTCAGTTTCATATGAGCGCTCCTAGGCAGGGCTTTAAGAATGCCGGGTCCTGCCTTTGCTCAGCACGGCCAGTTCTTAAAAGCGGGTTGTGAGACGGGCACCTTTCGGTACCACCACTGCTCAAAGCCTTTGATGTAACCTCAAAGAGACTCGTTTTATTTATTTTTTTACAGTTTCATCGTTTCAGAATGGAAGCATTTCAATATTATATACAACAAAGCCACAGTTGTTGCAGAGTGACTAGGGAGTGCTATGGAGTGCTAGGGACTGCAGAGTGACTGCAGAGGCTAATGGCAATGTAAATGACAATGCCATTTATTTATCTGTTTTCAAAACCAACACATAAATACAAAATTTTGTCATTTACAATGCCAATAGCTCTAACTTTTCCAAAGGCGAAACCATTGCATTGTAAATGCTTGTTTCTTAATCGGAACGTTGACCTGGAGTGGGGGGAAAAACAGAAAAGGGGGAGGAGAAAAGCAGAAAAACAAAAGAAACAAAGGAAGAAAGCAGGGATGAAAAACAAACTGCAAGAGTGACATATGGGTCAGGAGTGTATGGCAGAGGCAGAAAGAGGCTTGAGAGATGGAATCAACTCTATGCAGCCTTGGTACTCTGCCATTCTGAGATTACTCAGTTCCAGTTGCGGGCTTCTGAAAATACCTTTGGGCACCGGCACTTATTATTTTACAAATAAAGCGCTGCCATTATGTAAGGTTCAATCCCTAATCTTTGTTGGACCAGCAGTAATCGGAAAGGATACACAAAAGATAACTAGATGAGAAAAAAGAAAAAACAACTTGTCTTTATATACAGCTTGTGCACCCATTTTGTTACTAAGGGGCTGAGCTTTACATCTGTTTATTTTTGAATTTTGAATTTGAATTTTAAAATATTTATAGAGCGCACTTATACCAGAATCGGTTTCATGGCGCTAGGTGGCAGAAAACCAGTGGGTGCGGAGGAAGGGTTATAAAGCTACAGATCTGGAGAACAAGAATGTTTTAAGATGTTTGCGAAATTCCAGGTAGGAAGATGACGACCTGAGAGTAAATGGAAGTGAGTTCCAGAAGGAAGGAGCCAGCACTGCAAATCTGGCCCCACCGGACTTCTGTTTTCTGAAACGAGGGACTGACAGAAAGGCCAAATGAGTGGAACGGAGTTCTCGGGAAGGAAGGTAAGGGGAAATGGCTTCACACAGGAAGACGGGAGCGGTCCCTGATCTGGCCTGGTAGGTGATACACCCAAGCTTAAAAAGGGCCCTCTCCCTCACTGGGAGCCAATGGAGAGATTGCAACAGAGGGGTCGTATGATTAAACCTGGGGAGACCGTAGATCAGGCGGGCCGCCTGATTCTGAATCTGTTGAAGCCGGCGGAGCAGATAAGCCGGCGCACCATTGTAGATGACGTTCCCATAGTCAAGGCGCGAAAGCACCATGGCCATGAGAATGAGCTTGAGTGCAGCAGTTGAGAAAAAGCGGGCAACCCTTCGAATAATCCGCAGAGAGAAAAAACAAGCAGATACAACTGCATTGATCTGCGTATGAAGGGTAAGCATGGGATTAATGAAAATACCCAAGGTTTTAACCTTGGAAACAGGAAGAGGGGAAGGGCCAAGGGTAGAGGGCCAGAAGGAAGGAGACCAGGGACTGCAACCACCCCCCGTCAGGACCAACTCGGTCTTGTCCGGGTTCAGTTTGAGGTGGTTGCAGTTCATCCACCCTTGGATAAAAAGCATAACCTTCTGGAAATTAGAAGCCGAGGAAGGAGAAGAGGAAAGGTTGAAAACAAGTTGGAGGTCGTCGGCGTAGTTAAACACCGAGACCTCCATCTGCTGTAAAGTAAAAATGAGAGGTGAAATGTATAGATTGAAAAGCAAAGGGGACAGGGAAGAGCCTTGGGGAACTCCACAAGTCACCCTCCTAGGAGGAGCGGTGAAGTTGGCAAGCTGGACAGCCTGTTCCCTGTCCGTCAAAAAGGAACGGAGCCAAGCATAGGCCGAGCCCCCAATGCCCGCCGCCACGACACGGGACAACAAGATGTCATGGTCCACCGTGTCGAACGCGGCGGACAGGTCTAACAGGACTAGAGCCTGTGGCCGGCCAATATCGATCCCCTCTCTTAATTGATCCATCACCGACACGACTACCTTCTCGGTAGAGTGCAGCGGGCGAAAGCCCGCTTGGCGGGCGGCCAGGCAGCCTGTGGATTCCACAAAGGAGCTCAGGGACCTGGTGATATGAGCCTCTGAGACCTTTGCGAGGTATGGGAGGAGAGAGATCGGGCGGTAATTGGCGGGCGCAGAGGGATCGATGCCAGGCTTTTTCAAAATGGGAATGATGACTGCTGATTTGTGGGCAAGGGGAACAATGCCCGAGTTGAGGGAATGATTGATAAAAGTAAGTGGTGGAGAATAGCAGTTAGAAAATAGCTCTTTTAGGACAAAAGCAGGACCAATGTCCCGAGGGGAACCTGATTTGATCCGAGCTAGAAGAGGAAGGAGAGAGTCTCGGGTGAGGGGAGGAAACTGAGTGAAGGAGGGGGGAGGGAGGGGTGAAGGGATAGCAGAGGGTACCGTGGATGGGGGAGGAATGTTGGCCCTAATGAGGGCAATCTTCTCAAAGAAAAAAGAGTTAAGGGAGTTACAAAGTGTTTGGGACGGGGGAATTTTAGAGACCGCCCTATCGGAGGCCGCCAACTCATGAATGGTGTTGAATATCTCTTTCGGTTGGTTTTCTGCAGCCAAAATTCTGCCAGAGAGATACTCCGTTTTGGCTTTTAGAATGTCGCGTTTGTAATCTTTTAGGGACAGGCAGTAATTGGCCTTAAGGAGAGGGCAGTAAGTGCGCCGCCAGGCGCGTTCCGCTCTGCGGGTCGCAAGTTTTTTCCCCCTGAGGGCGGGAGTAAACCATCGGTTGGCCCCATGGGCACGCTTGACAGTCACTCTCTTGAGGGGAACGATGGGATTACACGCCTTTAGCAGCCAGTTGTTAATGGCTGAGAGCTGGGAGGGAGGGGATAAATCTGTTTATATGTTCATTCATTCACCCTCTGGGTGCAAGATTGAACTACTTTTAAATCATCAGAAAAACTGGATTGTAGATATGTTTTTTAGCGCATTGGTTTCCTAACTGAAAAGCTAAAATGATTATAAATGGACACATACTCTAGATGCCAGCGTAAAAGGGCCATCATATGCGCATGTTAGGGCCATTGGCGAAGGACCTGTGGAGGACGCTGGAGATTTGTCCCCCACCCCCCCAATTGTTGAAGTTGGGGGAAACAGGGGATAAGGGTGGTGTGGATGAGGGGCACAAACAACCCGGAAGTTTAAAAAGAGACAGCTATGCAGTCCCTGTTTAAACTTCATCTGTTTTTCAGTGCATTATAAACATCAGGACTTAAAAACAAATGACATTTAAACGGGTTGCTCACTTAAATTCAGCATGTCTCTTTTCACGAATCCAAGCTTGCAACGTCCATTGCACTAAAAGGGCTTCATATCTCTTCCCAACCCGCCTCATGTGCTGTAGCACTAGCTGCTGCAGCTTTCATGAGACAGAGGACGCTTAGGTGATATGTGGTCTAGACTCTAGTACTACACAGGTCATATAAAAGTAGAGGAAGCTTTTTTGTGTGTTTGTTTATTGTGACTCCTGTGGCCCACTTGCAAGGTGTCAATTAAATACTTACAGGCACATGCATCAAAGCATTTTGCGATCGCAAACGGTGCGAATCGCAAAAATCGTCCGTTTGCGATCGCAAAAATAGCTTTTGGAATGCATGAAACAAGAAGCCCCTCGAAATTTAAGAAATCGCAAAATTAGCGATTTCTTACATTGCGATTGCATTTAAGGAATCGCAATTTGCGATTCCTTAAATGCAATGCAAGAAAGTAAAAAGATTTGCGATTTTGCAAATAAGAATCGCAATTTACCATCACTTGTAAGGTGATGGTAAATTGCGATTTTCTTGAAAAAAGCATCAAAGTGCATTTTTCAAAGTCCCATGTAACGCACACACATGCCCCTAGGGCATGTGTGTGCGTAACATGGGTGCACATATCAATTTCAGGGGTGCAACAGGGTGTCCTTTGGACACCCCTGCACCCTTGAAATCGCAATCTCCATTTGCGAATCGCTAATTGCGATTCGCAAAATGTGAATGCCTTCCCATTCAGGTCCCTAGGAATGAATGGGGAGGGATTCCTTAATTGCGACTCGCAATTTGCGAGTTGCAATTAAGGACTGTTTAGAAATCGCAAATTTTTCGGCGATTTCTACATGCATAGGCATTTGCGATTTCTTAATTGCGATTCCTTAAAAATCGTAATTAAGAAATCGTAAATGACTGCAATGATGCATGTACCTGTTAGGGCCTGATTATGAGGTTGGCGGTGCGGGGGTGGGCCTGCCATGCTGGCTGCCTGCTCCCACACTGCCAAATCTGTGCATTCACCGCCCGCCAGATTACAAGTTTTTGTGTCGCTGGCGGGTGGTTTTTTGGTTGTCTCACGGCGGTGCCTAGTAAAGAGGCACCGTAATGGGAATGTCAAAGGCAGTACCTGCAAGGCATGGGCTGGTGCAGTCCATCTTGTGCAGGTACTGGGGTGCATGCACATAGGGGGGCACAACATGGGCCCTCCTGCATGCACCCTATGGCCCTGAGGCACAAGGGGCCTGGTAGGGTACCCTTTGTTTCCTCTCTGCCACGGTTTTCATGGAGTAGGAACCGCCATGAAAACCATGGCGGAGAGAAAACTCGTAATATGCTTGCGGGACTGCAGCAGCCTCCCCAAGCATATTGCAGCCTCAAGACTGCTGCGCCACCGCCATTGATCTCTGATCCCTGATGGTTGCACTGGTGCAATGGCGGTCCACCTCCCTAGTATAATAGGGTTGTTGGATCGCCGGTGCAGCGGCAGCTGGAACACCACTGACCTACCCCTGTGAGTCTGACGGTTCACAGACCACCAGACTCATAATCAGGCCCTAAGTTGGGACAGATAAACAGGGATGAATGGCTCCATTAGGATATCTCTCCACATTGGCAAACACACTGCAGCAGAACCTTGTGACACTCTCAACTACTACAAAGGGGAGTTTATGCAAGTTTCCTTTAAAATATAAATGAGCAAGACTGTTGCATTGTATTATATTGGCATTTCAATAGTGCTTTCCTAACCCTTGTGAGTCCCATGGAGCTGTTACATAAAAATGACAGACTATGATTATTAATGACGTTATATTTTATCTTCGGATCGCCTTAAAACCATTTATAACATAAGGTACTATTTAAACAGAATCTTTAATGAAAAAAGTTATATTCTGTCGCCAGGTTCTATAAATGATTGCATTTAATTGCCCAGCCCTGTATGTCCATCCACTCATCTCATTCCCGGTAATTGTTGCCTTTACCAAAGTGTATTGTGGGTGCTGTAGGCCCTGTTGCACTGTAAAGTGGATGTCACATTTTCCTGCTTTGGGAGTGATTGGGTGAATTAATGGGTCTTTTAACTGCGTGAAGCACTGGATTTGCAACTCTGAAGGTCGATACCCTTCATCTCATACCAAAATTGTCAAAACACAGGCCACAAGGCACTCACACACTTTTATCCATCCATACATTAGATTCACTTGAGAGTGACCTATCTCTCACTCCTTTTCATCCATACGAGCAGCAAAACTATATGGTAAGATCACAACTATGATCATCACATACAACATATATGCAACCTTTGGGCGTTAGACTGGTACTAATGAGGTAAAACCTTTGCCCATACAGTGTTGGAATTGTAAAAATGGCAATATAAAGTAATGCAATCACAAAAAGTGTCACATTATACAGCATATTTAGTTTTTTACTGCTGCATAATGTAGTTAATGCTGTCCTTGTTTGGTCCTCCCTGCCATATAATCTCAGTGGCCTTGACCATGGGCAGTAACTGCATGTAAAAAATAAAATTGCAGACACCTTAAATGAAAAATAAATGTAAGATAAACTAACCTGTTGGAAATGCATTCTTCTAAGAGTAAATCTCAGTTGGTTAATATGGAGGCGGGAGAGGCAGCAAATTAACATGGTGAAGCAAGTCAGTGCCGAGTCAAAGGTCAGGACTGGCTCTTTAGAGACCGTGCATTTGCTAAGCCATGAAAATGTTTTCCATGAAATCACACACCTAACAACACTTAAAATATGATAAAGTCTCTTTAAAATGGAAAAAAGGGTATATCTTTAATATGTGGAAGTTTCTAGCACTGCACTGAGAAGTATTTATTAAAAGTGATAATTTTAGACATAAACTTAAAACCATTCCTGTCCTGACAGTTTCCATGTGAATCATTTATGCTGCCCACATTCTTATAAATAGAGTAAATATTACAGCCTATTAAATAAAACACAACAGGCTTTGTACAGCTCATACTCTGAACTCTTGTATTTGAAGGTGCATTTATTTGCAAAACTGAAATAAGGAAGAAGGGTAAAATAAAACATTTGCCTAAGATCACACAATTTGGGTAACCTGGAAAGCGATGATTAATTCAGGTTATCTTTTTTCACTTTGAAAAATCCAGCCACTAAATTGGTTTTTATTTGTCTCTCCTTTGTACTTCAAATGTTAATGTTTTGTATTTACCTTTTTGTGCATGAGGGCAGAATGAGGGTGGCAGTCTTAAGCCACAAGAAATCTCTAGTTGTTATGGGCTCGAGTTTCCAACGAGACCCTGATCTGAGCCAGGGCCAGGCTTAAGACTTGAGCCTGCTTGAGCTTTCAGTGGCTCACCAACCTCTAGGTTAATATGATCTGTATGTATAAGTGTTTGGTGAACTGTAGATTGGAGGCTTGTGTGATTATAGACCTATGCGGTTCCAGCTTGGAAGGTAAAGGACTGTGAATATGTAGAAACATTTATAAATGTAATACCAGCTGCACACAGTATAAGGCACACTGCCAGAAAATGTGCAAAAAGACTCGAAGGGAAATTTCCTAACATTTTCACCAAGTTTCCGTCACAAAACAAATTGACGCAAATTAGGGACCAAGTGCTGAGCTGGAATTTACATTCCACACACATCCTGATTTGCGTTGGAAAGTTACCTAACATATCCCAAAGTAGAGCTAATCGCTACTTTGCGTCAAGGTGTGGAAATTAGCAAAATTAATGTACCTAAGCGGCGTTCATTTGCCCTCTCCCGTCCCCCTCCCTGTAGACACCACGTATACCCTGAAATATTGACCGTATCACTCCGCCAGTAAAAGCCCGTGCCCATATGTACCTGACAGCCATTTTAGGCACCTTGGCCTCTTGCCCACTCATTAGAATCACTGGCTTCCCTCCTGCGCGCATTTGAGCACCCCCCTCCCACTCTCACATGCATAGACCATGAAACCCAGCACTCTGCGCGACCCTGCTATGAAAGGCAACCCTCCTGCTTGACCCAGGCACCCCCCCCCATTTCCCTCTTGAAGAAGCATCCTTCGCCTCAGCTGACATAGCCCCCCAGCTGTATCTGACGGCCCCTGTTCTCTCATGTACGGGTCATAAGATCTCTCTCTCTCTCTGTGCGACTCTGACCCTGCGCGCACCCTGACCCCCTCCTTCTCCCTCACATGGACAAGTCATAAAGCCTTCCTCCTCTGCAAGACCCTGTCCTCGGGAGTCACGGCCGCGCCTGACCAACACCTCCTTTCCTTCCATGAATGCCCCTCTGTTGACGAGCCTTCCCTCCGCGCTCGATTGTCCACGTGGCATGAATACCACTCCTTTGATGACCCCTTCCCCCGGGTCCAGCTGACCACACATGTCCGAGGCCATCGCCTGAGTCAGGGGATACCATTTACTGCCCTTATTGTATGCCACTATTGATCCTAGCCACCCCACCCCCTGGGCTATGATCAGGCGTACACATCCTAAACAGTTGACGGAACACTCAGCTGCGTGATTGCCCTCCCCTCTTATCAGCAGGTCAAGGGTCCCCATTGTGAACACATGTGGGGTAGGATCACCACGAGGATTATAGGGATGTTCTTCTCTTGCGTCATACAGCCCTGATTGTGTTATCAAGTGTTCTATAAGGTATAAAACCAAGAGTCTCAGCTCACTTGTTAGAGCACTTCCCGATGGCACCTTGTTCGTGTCTGACATGACTGGCTCTCCTCATGAGAATTAAACTCTGTTCTTGATTCCTGCTTCCAGCGCCCGTCTCTTTATTTTGGTAATTATTCAGAATGGGAACTAAGAGGCGACTTGCGCCAGCAGCCTGGGCATCGATAGGATTATGGGCTCTGTTTCCACAATTGGCGCCCAACGTGGGGCCCATCAGTGACATAAGGTTCAGTAAGAGAGATCCAGACGATGAGGTGAACATCTAAATGATCGGAGTATACCTGCCTTGAGAGGGCCCTCGTCCGGCTGCCGATTGAATGAACTTCACCTATTCTGAACGGACCTCTCTTGAGTGACCTATTGTCCTGACTGGAATCCCACAGGACTGCTGCGGTAAAATCATGGAGTAAGAGAACGATCGGGCGCTGGAAGGAGGAAGGCGAAGAACTGCCCACACGGTCCGGTCCGGGTAAGGTCGCGTAAATGCGACAAATTGTTGTGAAATGATTGTTTTGGATAATACTAGTATTACGCTTTGTTGAAACCTCTGGAGATTCACCGTCTGCAAACGGAGAAAACAACAGGCTCTCTCTTTGCAAGCAGTGAAGGATAGGTAACGCAGACTTTTGTCCCCATTGTAATCCGTCGTACCTGTCTTCCTCCCCCACTGTTTCCCGAACTGTCGTTCGTGGATTATTGTCTGGAGATTCTTTGTCTGCAAACAGGGAAGAACAAGGTCTCTCTTTGCAGGTAGAGAAAGAGTGGGTAGCGATAACTTTTCGTGCCCACTTATTCTCCCCACTGAATTGTTTGATTGGCCGATTGTTCGGTATTGGTTCTTTTGAGGTATTCACCGCCGCCAAACAACGGAGAATAGAAATATTCTGCCTAGTCTTTGCCCGCTGTGATAAGATAGGTAATGCAGACCTTTGTCCCCGTTGTAATCCGTCATGCCTATCTTCTCCCCACTGGTTGGTAGCCTGTTTAGCCCGGACCGCTTATTAGAGATGAACCACCCAGCTCCACTGGAGGGTACACCTAATAAGGACATGTTCATTAAGTGTGGACTAGTCGCTATAGCTTATAATAGGTTATGGCATAAAAATACAAGAAAAAGAGTTGAGCGAAATCAGTAGGCCACTGATGAGTTATCAACTTCGCTAAAAATAAAATAAGAAATGTTAGAAATAACTTGCAATAAGAAACATAAAAATGGCGAGGGAAGACAAGCTTGACACCAAGGCAGCCACGAGGTAGCTAGGCTCCATTGCCTACTCCTGCTCCAAACATGTCTGCCTCGTTGCCCGCCACGCCCAAATAACGGTCACATGAGATAGAAACAATTCAATAGGTACCTACCCCCATTCCGGAAGCTCCCGAAGTGCAACAGGTCCGCGGTTACGCCCATCCGGAAGGCGAGGCCTCGAGGCATGCGAGGCTCGCCTGGCCGCGGTCAGAAGGAGATGATGTTGGGCAGGCGGTCCAAAGAATGGCAGAGTCCTCTCCTTCTCTCCTGCTGCCCTGCGGGCCACGGGGGGGGGGCTGTCTTGCCTCAGCCACCGACCACCCCCCCCCCCCTTCTGTCTCCCGCCTGGTCCGACCCACGAAGAAGGCCGAAGCCAAAAGCGAGAATGGCGGAGCTTGCAAGTAGTCCCGCCACATGTCAAATCCCTGGATAGTTACAGGTAGTGCCGCCACATGTCGACGCCTGGACAGTTCCAGGTAGTCCCGCCACATGTCGACGAGAAAAGGGGGGGATGTCTTGCCGCAGCCACCGACCCCCCCCCCATCTTCAATGGCTGGCACGGCCAATATCGAAACGACGGAGCCGAGGAACGGCGCAGGGTCGCTGGAAGGGGGAGGTGACGCGAACGAGCCTCCCCCACCTCCCTCCAGGTGGAGGCTTCCAGCGACACCCCAATGCTCTTACTTAAAGAGGGTCAACATCAAAGAGCGGTCTTCTGCCCTGGACGGGCGCACGCCCCATGTCTGTTCTTCTCCTCAACCTTGAAGATTCTATAAGATCCCTCCGCATGGGCGCCCCCGTCCCCCTCACTGGGAACCGCGACATCGACGCACTCCTGCCAGCGCCAGCTTCAGTTTGGAAATGGCTAAGGTGCAGCCACGGCACAGACTTGTTCAGTTCCGGAGGAACACCAGAATGACCCGGTAGGAAAAATTGTTGCCGCCCTCCCCACTCTTTGACTATCGTTAGACTGTTACCACATGATTCAAAACTTTTTGAACTTCCAACGGAAGGCCCCGGTCCGACCACGAATCATTGGAGACATTCTGACTGTGCTGGAACTCGCCTGACCCCACCCAAAAATGGCGCCGGCATAAAATGAAACGTTTTGAATAAACTTTGTTGCACCCTGATTGCGCAGCCTTTTGTCCCGAGATATATGCGCAGTGGTCTCGTGCTGTGGTTTCTGCAGAATTCAGACTGGGAGATATCCAGGACATTGTTGGCTTCGATGAAGTTTGCTAGTTGGGCGTTGATGGCCTTTTCAATGACCTTGGCTGAGAATGGAAGCAGGGAAATGGGCCTGAAGTTCTTGAGGTCCGTTGGGTCTGCGGATGGTTTCTTCTTGAGGGGGTTGACTTTGGCGTGTTTCCAGTCATTGGGGAATGTGGCAGTTTAGAGGGAGCAGCTGATCGTCCAGCGTAGTTCGGGTGCTATGGTCTTGGCGGCTCTGTGGAAGATGGTGGGCAGAGGTCTGAGGGTGCTCTGGAGTGGATGCTCTTCATGGTCTTTAAGATGTCTTCTGTCGTGAGTGGGGTCCAAGTGGGCAGGGTCTGTTGGGTGACGTCACTGGGGGTAGGAGCTGGAGCGGTACAGAGGTCTTGGTTTCCAAAGATGTTGTAGATCATCTTAATCTTGAGGTGAAAAAAGGTACTGAGTCTGTTGCCAATGTCTTGGGAGGGGACGTCTGTTGTTTCACTGCAGGGTTTGGCAAATACCTTGATGATGGAGAATAGTTCTTTGGTGTTGTGGGCATTGGTGAGGATTCTGTCTTCGAAGAATGTATTTTTTGTGGATTTGATGAGTTGGGGGTGTGCTGTGGTGGCTGCTCTGTAGGCGGTGCATGTTTCTGGGGTGTTGTTGTTCCTCCATGAAGTGCAGAGGTGAGCTGGTCTTCAGTGACTTTGTTTCAGCTTCTACTAGAGAGGCAGTGGGGTGCTTGTACACAGGTGTTTTCTGAAGGATAAGTGGATACTGTGGTGGTCTGTCCAGAGGAGTTCCGTGGTGTGGCTGTAGGAGAGGCAGTTTCCTTCTGCGAAGACAGGGTTGAGTGTGTGCCTGGGGGCGGTGACAAGTTGCTTCAGTCCTATGTTGGTGAGTTTCTGTAGAGGGCGGTTATGTTGGGGTCATTGTGGTTGTCCAGGTGAAAGTTTAGGTCTCTGAGTAGGAGGTAGTCTGTGGAGTAGGGGGCGTGGGGTGCAAAGAGGTCAGAGATGGTATGTCGGTGAAGGGAGTGAGGTCCCAGGCGCCCTGTAGATGAGGGCTCCTCAGAGAGTACATAGTACAAACCTTTCCAGAATTGGTAAAAACCTTAGCGTGCCTTTCAAAAAGGAATAACTCTTTGACACCAGGAAACTTCAAATGATTCTATGAATTAAAGCCTGTACTGGCTCCATAGAAGCCCTTAGATTTGCTTATTAACCAAGCAATACCCACACCCACCTCATTCTGCATAATTCTCACAATGCTGTGCCACATTTCTCATTGTTTCAAGCATCCCACATTGTAGGGTACTCTGTGTCTCATACAGCAAGCTTTATGTGTTTGTATGGCCTGTCAAATACACACTGCAGCTTGTTTAGCGAACATGTTACACACACATACACTGCATCTTGTTTTAAAGGCATCTTACATACTAGGCCTTATGTATCTGTTTCTTTCACATAAACCTTTTCATATTTGTATAGCATCTATCTCTAATACACACACACTGTGCATCTCATTTTGCGAGCATCTCATACAGAAGGCATATTTCATGTCATGCTTGTCTGCGTCTTCAGCTATTCAGTTTGTGAGCACTCTACACGCATGGCATCCATCTGCATTAATTCTTCCAGCAGAGTAGACAGCAAAAGTTTCAAGTGTTTTTTCTAATGTGTTTTATATTTTGTGTTGTGATGACTGCATACAGTGCCTCGATCACCAACGTTCAGCCACAAGAGAGCAAGCAGTATTCTTCAACTGTCTGTGGATGTATCCTCACTTCCCCTCCACTACTGTGCAAATGACAGCAGAGTTATATGTTGAAAATATTATTGACCATGAGCACACATTTTTTCAACAGGGACGCTGGGAATAATAATAATTTTTCCTGGTTCCACATTGATAACAGCAGTGCAGTTATGGTGGGGTAGGTTCTGATAAAAATGCCCAGAGAATGCCTGTATAGACAAATGTCACTGTTGAGAGCCCTATGTAGATCTTATTGCAGTGCTTATTGCATCATACTTTTATTTAAAAACGAGAAGCTACACCCAGGACCGCATTTAATGGATTGATGCTGTCTTCTAACGCCGATGACTTGTCCACGGGAGGCATGGTCAAGTGTTTTATAATAGCATTGTTTCTAAGTGCTTTCATCTTTTCACAAGCAGATTGTTTAGCCTCTTCTAGATGCATGGGGTAGTAGGTGGCTACTGAATCATGGATACTGTAAGAAATTTGGTTTTTGATTGAGTGGGATGAAAACCCTTCTCAGGTAACAACCAAAATCCTGATCAGGGTAAAACCACTAAAGACACTACATTAACCTGCACTTAACCCTCTGGTAGTTTGGGACAAAAGCAGCCAGGCTTAACTTAGAGGCACTATTTTAAGTATTTATGCAGCACACAAAACAGTATTAATGTGAAAACCAAACTCAAGAAAATCCTCACACATATTTAGAAAACATATTAACAATTAATAAACAAAATGAGACTAAAATGACACTCCAATCTGTAGAATCAGAGAGATGCAATTTGAAAGGTTTAAGTAAAAATAGCACCAGGAAGCAGAAAGTTTTAACTGTGGCTATCTGGTCGCTAGACTGGGGCAAAGTCACAAATTCAGGCCGACCTCAATGTTGTGTGGGCCAGATACAGGGACCAGGTTAGTCCAGCTGAAAATATTATCTTCTCAAAGTTCTGCGCACAAAGTTCAAAACTTCAGAATTTCAAAGAAGGAGCTAAACTAATGCCAATATAGGGTCAGACACTGGGGAGGCACCTTTTGGGGATCAGGAACTCACTCCAGCAGAGACCAGCAGGGCTCCAACAGGACTCTGGCAGATCGAGCTGCAGGTCCAGGCATGGCCAGTTACAGCAGGTCAGCTAGGCAGTTGCAGGGAGGCCCCTGGAGCGTGCTGTGTCTCTTTAACTCACAAAAGGAGATCAGCCACGTGAACCTTGAAGTCACTCTGGTATTCCTGGGTTCAACCAACAAAGCAGGCCTCAAGAAGCAGGGCAGTCCTCTGGTGGCAGCAGGTCAGTCTTCTGAGAAACAAGGCGGTCCTCTGGTAGCAGCAGGGTAGACCTCAGAGAAACAAGGCAGGCCTCAAGTAGCAGGGCTGACCCCTGGAGTACAAGGCAGTCCTTCTGTGGCTTCCACACGTCCTGGAGTGTACTGAAGAGTTGGTCTGAGGGTCCAATATTTATACCTGGTGCCAGCCTTTGATGTGGGAGATATTTCTAGACTACCCCCAAATCTGGTTCTGGAATTTCCTTCCTTCCCCTGCCCAGCCTCCCAGGGGCATAGGGTGACAATAGACTAGTGTCAAGTTCTTTGTGATTGTGCTGACGCAGTCCCTTTGAAATAAAATTGGGCCAAAAAACAGCTCTGCATCTCCAGTCCTGCCAACATCGAATCCCCCTCTGTCTGGGAGGAATACACAAAGGCCATCTGCCAACTACACCCAGTAATGTGACCCAGGCTGCAGGTACCAAATAGTTAGGACAAATAAATGGCCACTTTCTAAAAGTGGCATTATCATAATTGCAACTTAATATCCAACTTTACAATTAAAGATAGTTTTAAATTACCATTCTTTAGACACCAAACCCGAACTTCCTACCTGTTCCCAATTGAAAGTAATCACTATGGGAGAGTCAGGTCTTGCAGTAGTGAAAAATGAATTTAAGATATTTTCACTACCAGGACATATAAACTTAAAAGCACATGGCCATCTTTTTAAATACACTGCACCCTGCCCTATGGGCTGTTTAGGGCCAACCCTAGTGGTGGCTTATATGTATTCAAAGGGAAGATTTAGGCCTGGCAAAAAAAGAATTTGCAGGGTCGAAATGGCAGTTTAAAACTCCACTATAGGCTGCAATGGCAGGCATGAGTCCTATTTTTAAGGGCTAATTAAGTGGGTGGCACAATAACTACTGCAGGCCTACTAGTAGCATTTAATTTACAGGCCCGGGGATGGGAAACAGCCATTACAACGTGGCTGTTTCCCTGCATGCCATTACATCGCAAGTGTTACAATGCATGCGATGTAACAATGCGTAGCCATTACTATGCATTTTTTTACATCGCATGCGCTTTTATAATGATGGCGACCCACCTTGTTGTGTGGAAACTGGGGAACTTCTGTGTTTCCTCAGAATGACATGCACCTAGTTCAAGTTCAAGTTCAGTAATTTGTATAGCGCACTACTCACCCAGAGGATCTCAAGGCGCTTGAGGGAGGGTGGGTGCATTACTTATCGAATAGCCAGGTTTTTAGCTGCTTTCTGAAGGAGAGGTGGTTCTGTGTAAGGCGGAGGTGAGTGGGGAGAGAATTCCAGGTTTTAGCCGCTAGGTAGGAGAAGGATCTTCCTCCCATGGTGGATCTATTGATGCGCGGAATTGCGGCGAGGGCTTGATTGGATGAACGTAGTTGGCGTGTGGGTGTGTAGAAGGACAGTCGTTTGTTGAGGCATTTGGGTCCTAGGTCATAGAGGTGTGTGCGTGGGTGAGGAGACGGAACGTTATTCTCTTGTTGACGGGAAGCCAATGGATATCTTTCAGGTGACCGGAAATGTGAGCTTGACGGGGGATGTCCAGTATGAGTCTGGCTGAGGCGTTTTGGATGCGTTGGAGTTTTTTCTGTAGTTTGGCTGTGGTTCCGGCGTAAAGGGTATTTCCATAATCTAGTCGGCTAGTGACCAGTGCGTGGGTGACTGTCTTTCTTGTTTCGGTGGGGATCCAGCTGAAGATTTTTTTGAGCATGCGTAGGATGTTGAAGCATGAAGATGAGACGGCGTTGACTTGTCTGGTCATCGAGAGGGAGGAGTCTAGGATGAAGCCCAGGTTACGTGCGTGATCTGTAGGTATGGGTGCTGTACCCAGAGCCCGTGGCCACCATGAGTCGTCCCAGGCAGAGGGGGATGATCCTAAGATGAGGACTTCCGTTTTGTCCGAGTTTAGTTTTAAACGGCTGTTCTTCATCCATTCGGCTACTTCTTTCATTCCTTCGTGTAGATTGGTTTTGGCGGTGTTAGGGTCTTTGGTGAGGGAGAGGATCAGCTGGGTGTCGTCTGCGTAAGAGATGATGTTGAGGTTGTGTTGTCGCGCGATGGATGCGATGGATGCGAGGGGACTCATGTACACGTTGAAGAGGGTGGGATTGAGTAATGATCCTTGTGGTACGCCGCAGATGACTTCGGTGGCCTCTGATTTGAATGGGGGGAGGCGGACTCTCTGGGTTCTTCCGGCGAGGAACGAGATGATCCAGTCCAAAGCTTTTCCTTGTATTCCGATGTTGCTGAGGCGTTGTATGAGGGTGTTATGAGGGTGTTATGACAGACTGTGTCGAAGGCGGCGAAGAGGTCAAGTAGGATGAGGGCAACTGTTTCTCCGTTGTCCAGTAGCGTTCGGATGTCGTCTGTAGCAGTGATGAGGGCGGTTTTGGTGCTGTGTTTGGCTCGGAAGCCGGACTGTGAGGGGTCGAGTGAATTGTTGGATTCAAGGAAGGCAGCGAGCTGACTATTGACGGCTTTCTCGATGACTTTGGCCGGGAAGGGGAGGAGTGAGATGGGGCCGTAGTTCTTAAGTTCAGAGGGGTCTGCTGTGAGTTTCTTCAGAAGGGCGTTGAGTTCGGCATGTTTCCAGCTTTCTGGGAAGGTCGCGGAGTTGAAGGAACAGTTGATGACATCGCGGAGATGGGGTGCGATGATGGAGTCTGCTTTGTTGAAGATGTGGTGGGGGCATGGGTCAGTTGGTGAACCTGAGTGGATGGAGTTCATCAGGCGGATGGTGTCTTCAGTAGTGATTGGGTTCCAGGCGCAAAGGTTGTGAGAGTGCTGTTTTGGTTCGGAGGTGGGTGGAGTGGACTGTTCTTCGGACTGATTTTCAAAGCTGTTATGAATGTCGGCGATTTTGTTGTGAAAGAAAGAGGATAGAGAGTCGCAGAGGTCTTGGGAGGGAGTGATGTCGTTGGTGCCGGCGGTGGGGTTTGTAAATTCTTTGACGATGTTGAATAGTTCCTTGCTGTTGTGGGCGTTGTTGTCGAGTCGATCCTTGAATGCTGATTTCTTGGTGGATCGGATCAATTGGTGGTGTTTGCGGGTGGCGTCCTTGAAGGTGGTCAGGTTGTTAGTGGTTGGGTTTTTTCTCCAGGTTTTCTCAAGGGTACGACATAACTTCTTGGATTTCTGCCATCCCGACCGCTTTGTGGGCTCAGCGCTGCCTCCGCGCTGACAGCCGATTCCAGGGAAGGTAACTCGGCGCCATTGCCGGTGTGCGACTTAACCACGCCCCCTTGGTGGCCACGCCCCCCCCACGGTGTACTTAAAGCTGAACGCTTAGCTTTACCTGCCAGAACCCTTGATACTCCTGAGGCGAAAAGCCGGGAGCCGCTTGTTACTCTATTTTAATCTTTGTGTGTCACTTATTTGCATAATTGCCGATTTTATCAGCACTCTTTACCTGTGTTATTAACTTGTGACTGCCATCCCGACCGCTTTGTGGGCTCAGCGCTGCCTCCGCGCTGACAGCCGATTCCAGGGAAGGTAACTCGGCGCCATTGCCGGCGTGCGACTTAACCACGCCCCCTTGGTGGCCACGCCCCCCCCACGGTGTACTTAAAGCTGAACGCTTAGCTTTACCTGCCAGAACCCTTGATACTCCTGAGGCGAAAAGCCGGGAGCCGCTTGTTACTCTATTTTAATCTTTGTGTGTCACTTATTTGCATAATTGCCGATTTTATCAGCACTCTTTACCTGTGTTATTAACTTGTGACTGCCATCCCGACCGCTTTGTGGGCTCAGCGCTGCCTCCGCGCTGACAGCCGATTCCAGGGAAGGTAACTCGGCGCCATTGCCGGCGTGCGACTTAACCACGCCCCCTTGGTGGCCACGCCCCACCCCACTCCTACATAAATCATGTGTCACTTCCGTACGCGCAGCGGACGGGCGCAGCGGGCGCGCCTAGGGCAAGCCCGTCTGCGCCCGTCCGCGCCTGGACCGTGCCCAGGGCCAGACCCCCTGCCAGTCCCGCTGATTCTACCCGCACGTGCTGGACCAACACCCAACTACATCTATTAAATTCCTCCCCCTGCTCGGCCACTATTCTCTGCAACCCTGACCATTTGGAAAATGTTCCTTTCCGTTGCCCTCAATGTAACTTTACTCTCCCGTCCTACCTACCTCGTTTGCCTTCTTATCCCACATCGCAGCTCTCTTCGTCTCACCACCGGACGCTGAAAGCAGGCCTGGTCAACTGCCGGTCACTCCCCCGCCATGCCAACGATATCTGGATGTCAATTTCCTCTGACGAGTGGGATATTTTATTTCTCACTGAGTCCTGGATCACTGATTCCTCCTCTCCGGATATCTATCTGGCCATCCCCCCAGGCTACGACATAAAATGCATCAACCGGGCTGGAGGAAAATCTGGAGGCGGACTAGCCGTCATCCTCAAATCCCATCTTCAGCTGACCACTACCAAACTTACCAACATCGGTATAATTGAAGCCATGTACTTCTCTGTATCTGACTCCGCGGCAGTTATACTGGCTGGCACCTTAGTCTACAACCCCCCAACTGCCGCCTCCCCTTCTCTTACTGCACTTACCCACCAGCTGGCTGACCTATCCCTTAAACACCAATATTTTCTAGTCCTAGGTGACTTTAACCTCCACGTAGACAACCCTCTCTGCGTGAAGGCGAACAATCTGTTGGAAACCATGGATAGTCTGAACCTCACACAATTAGTCACCGGTCCCACTCATGTTGCTGGTCACACCTTGGACCTTATTTTCGCCAACTTTTCGACTATCACAGTCTTCCCCCCCCTCCCCCTTACTTGGTCCGACCACTATCTTATCCCCTTCTCTCTTGCCCTAGGCCGGAAATCTGCCCCCCTGGCCCCCAGGAAGGAGTTGGGAAGAAAGTGGCATAAGGTCACATGTGCTACCTTGGACCCGGTATTCCACTTCCAGACGGAATACCTCTCCACTGATATTGACGGAAATGTCTCTAGGCTAAATACTGCCCTTATCAAAGCTATTGACACCATTGCTCCCCAGAAAATCATTGCCTCCACTAGATCTCGCCCCTCCGCCCCCTGGTTCTCCACCTCCCTCCGCGAGGAAAAAAGCAGATGCAAAGCACTCGAATGTAAGTGGAGACTAAACTATGACCCTGAAGCTAAACTTACCTACAAGTCTGCTTTGAAAAAATTCCTCAAACAAAAAAAAATCACTATGAAAGATCATTTCTCTCTTCAAATTGCTAATGCCAAAAACTCGTCAAAAACCCTCTTCACCATTGTCAAAGACTTCATTAATCCTCCGGCTAGGGCCACTCAGAACTCTGCGAGTCAGGCCCTATGCGAGGGACTCTCTGACTACTTCCTTGAAAAAATAAACAAACTCTGTATCTCCTTCCCTAAAGGGCTAGCCTCCCTGCCTCCCTCCACAAGTCCCCCAGCTTCTCCGTCCTTCCTCTCCTTCAATAAACTCACCCTGGACGATGCTATTAGGTTACTCACCCACTGCAAATCTGGCGCCCCCTCGGACCCTGTCCCTGCTAAACTTATGGGAGAGTTGGCTCCCTCGTTAGCCTGCTCCTTCCTCTCCATCTGGAACGCCTCCCTCCACCATGGCTTTTTCCCTACCACTTGGAAGGAGGCTTTGGTGATTCCCATCCTAAAAAAGGCTGATGCTGATCCCACTATCTTCGCCAACTACCGCCCCATTTCCCTTCTCCCCAAACCCGCAAAGGTCCTGGAGAAAGCCGTGCAGCTGCAACTCACGGAGTATTTGGAAAGCAACTCTCTACTGCACGACTCACAATCCGGATTCCGGGCGGGATTCAGCACAGAGACGGCATTGCTGGAAGTATCGGAAACGATCCGGGAATGCGTGGACAGGGGCGAGGAGGCTATGCTGGTCCTCCTCGACCTGTCCGCTGCATTTGATACTGTCTCCCACCTCATCCTCCTTGACCGACTCAAACAGATAGGCATTGGCGGCACTGCCTTTAACTGGATCGAGTCCTTCCTTTCTGGAAGAAGTCAGAGGGTGTTGTTGCGGCCTTTCAAATCGGAGGATAAACCCTTGTCATGCGGTGTGCCACAGGGCTCTGCCCTCAGCCCTCTATTTTTTAACATCTATCTTGCCCCACTGGCCGACGTTGTGGAGTCCTACGGAGTCAGGGTGGTCTCTTATGCTGACGATACTCAGCTGATGTTTTCCTTCAGAGACCACTCGGACTCCGCGTTCACCAACTTCCGCCAGTGCCTCAACAACATCAGTGTCTGGATGACTGATAACCACCTTAGACTCAATGCAGACAAGACAGAGGTGCTGTTTTTTAACCAGAAAAATCCCATCCCTTCCTTTTGGTGGTGGCCCACGGCACTTGATCCTGCTCCCTCTCCCGTTCACTCTGCTCGTAACCTGGGATTTCAGTTTGACGACTCCCTCTCATGCAAAACTCAGGTCAATAAAGTGACCTCTGCCTGCTTCCTGAAGTTGCGCATGATCAAAAAGATACTTCCCTATCTCCCTCTGGACTCCCGCCGTACAGTTACCCATGCCCTCATCACGTCTCACCTGGACTATGCCAACAGCCTTTATGCTGGTGCCCCCCAATATCTGATAGACCGGCTTCAGATTGTCCAGAATGCGGCGGCCAGACTGATTGGGAATATCCCCTACCGTCAATCAGTCTCCGCTTATCGTAAGGAACTTCACTGGCTACCGGTGGCCAGCCGGATCCAGTTCAAGATCCTTACCCTCGCCTACCGAGCCATCAACGACCTTGGACCCAACTACTTGAAAAAACGCGTCTCAATATCCCGTTCCATCAGATCCCTGAGATCCAATGACCTCCGCCTTCTGATCTCTCCCCGTTTTAGACTCACTAGAATGGGTGGCAGAGGGTTCAGTGTTATCACGGCAAAATTGTGGAACGCTCTGCCAATTGATCTTAGATTCTGTCCTTCTGAATCCATCTTCCGGGCCAGACTCAAAACTTGGCTCTTTTCTGGACTCTGATTTTTATCCTGCTGTTTCCCTCCCTGCCCCTTTCTTCTCACCTTGAGGTTCAGGTTCTAGCGCCGGGACACCCCCTCGGGGGTAGCTGTGCGCTCTACAAACTACATAAATAAATAAATAAATAAATAAGGTCATCGTTGAACCAGGGGGCCTTTTTGCTACCTTGTTTGATCTGGTGGTTTTTCAAGGGTGCTAATTCGTCAGCGCTGTGGGTGATCCATTGTGTGAGTTTGGTGGCAGCTTGGTTTGGGTCCGATGATATGGCAGGAGGGTTTTGGTTAAGCGATGTGAAGAGTTGGTCGGTGGTGATTTTGTTCCAGTTTCTTCGAGGAATAGGTTGTGGTGGGATGTGGGTCGTGGTCTTTTTGTAGCAGAAGTGAACGCAGCTGTGGTCCGTCCAATGGAGAGCTGTGGTGTGATCGAAGGAGATGTGTTTGCTGGAGGTGAAGATAGGGTCGAGCGTGTGTCCGGCTAAGTGGGTGGGGGTGTCAACAAGTTGTTTGAGTCCGAGATTGGCCAGGTTGTCCAGAAGGGTGGTGGTGTTGCTGTTGTTATTCTTTTCCAGGTGGAAGTTGAGGTCTCCCAGTAGAATGTAGTTCTCGGAGGTGAGGGCATGTGGGCTGATGAAGTCAGTGATGTCTTCGTTGAATTGTGTGCGGGTTCCTAGTGGTCTGTAGATGAGGGTGCCTCTAAGTGTGGTCCTGGGGTCGGTGTGGATCTGGAAGTGAAGGTGTTCGGCGGTCGCGAGGTTATCGTCGGAGCTGGTCGTTATTCGGATGGTGCTCTTATGGGCGATGGCGATGCTTTCTCCTGTTTGGTTGGTGCGGTCTTTTCGGATGATCTTGTAAGCGTCCGGGATGGCTATGGCGATGTCGGGCGCTGATGAGGCGTTCATCCAAGTTTCTGTAAGGAAGGCGACGTCCGGCGATGTAGTGTCGAGTAGGTCCCAGAGTTCAGTGGCGTGTTTGTGGACCGAGCGGGTGTTCAGCAGGATGCACTTCAGGTGGTTAGAGTCGGAGCTGTGTTTGGAGGAGGAGGATTTGGTGTGGGTCCTGATGCAGGCGAACTTGCAGGAGTGGCAGGCGAATGGTCCGTGGGTGTGTCCTGGGGTAGCTACGCAGCATTGTGGAGTGCGTCCGGAGTTAAGGGCAAAGAGGATCGTGGCGTCATACGTTAAGTGAGTGGAGTGGGTATTGCGAGGACCAGGGTGTGTGGCACTGGGCGCGGTCCAGGCACGGACGGGCGCGGACGGTCGTAGACGGGCTTACCTTTGTCGCACCTTTGGCGCGCATAGGGCGCGACCGCTGCACGTGAATGCTGCGCGCAAATGCATCTGACATAAGTGGATAGTGGAGGGGTAGGGGCGAGGGAGGGTCAGCTGGGAGGCGGGAGCGGGGTGGAGGGGCGGGCTGGAAGGCACAACAACAACAAGATGGCAGCAATAATGAAAGGAAACTGGACGAGATTGGGGTGGGCAGGCACAATCAGGCACAGATACAACAGAGAAACACAATGCGAGCCTGTAAAAGCGCTACGCTGGCACACAAGCGCTACAATATGCAAACACAATCTGAACAACTCGATGTGGGCTGTGCAAAATAGCGTTACGCTATCATTAGGCAATGCGGCAATTTTAGATGATCAGGACGGAGCGCAGTCAAAATTAAAGCACCAGACAATGTTAGAAATGAAGCGCTACGATACCAGCAGGAGTCAGGGAGCGAGGGGAGCGAGGGGAGCGACCGCTACTGACGGAGTCAGGACGGTCACAACGCTGTGGTCTACGAGATCGTCCTAACCTTTCCTGTGGGAGGGAGGGTCAGCTGGGAGGCGGGAGCGGGGTGGAGGGGCGGGCTGGAAGGCACAACAACAACAAGATGGCAGCAATAACAAAAGGAAACCGGACGAGATTGGGGTGGGCAGAGGCGCAGGCACAATCACCTTGAACTGCCCATCATCCGACATGAGAGGGGGAGAGAGGAACATGAGGTGAGAGAGGTAAGGGGGATTGAGCCTGCATGGGGGTTACTTTTTTAGGGTTTAGGGTAGTACCAGGGGGTTGTGCCGGGTAGTGTTTGAGTGTAGGGACCAAACTAGGGGTCTGGGGGCCATGATAGGTGTAGTTTTGTAGTGTTTATGGTAGTGTTGTTGTGTGTGTGTAGTGCAGGGTAGTGTTTTAGGATTTAGGGTAGTGTTGGGGGGTTGTGCCGTGTAGTGTTTGAGTGTAGGGACAGGAGTGGGGATCAGGGGGGTCGTGCTGGGGGTAGTGTTTTTGGGTTTAGGGTAGTGTTGTGGTGTGTGTATAGTGCAGGGTTTAGGGTAGTGTCGGGGTCGTGCTGGGTAGTGTTTGAGTGTAGGGACCAGACTGGTGATTGGTAGGGGTTGTGCTGGAGGTAGCGTTTTAGGGTTACGGGTAGTGTTGTGGTGTGTGTGTGTAGTGCAGGGTAGTGGTTTAGGCTAGTGGGTGGTCGTGCTGGGTAGTGTTTGAGTGTAGGGACCGGACTGGGGGTTGGGGATCATGCTGGGGGTAGTGTTTTAGGGTTTAGGGTAGTGCTGTGGTGTGTGTGTAGTGCAGGGTAGTGTTGTAGGGTTTAGGTAGTGTTGGGGGGTCATGCTGGGTAGTGTTTGAGTGTAGGGACCGGACTGGGGGTCGTCCTGGGGGTAGTGTTTTAGGGTTTAGGGTAGTGTTGCGGTGTGTGTAGTGCAGGGTAGTGTTTTAGGGTTTTGGGTAGTGCCTGGGTCGTGCTGGGTAGTGTTTTTGAGTGTAGGGACTGGACTGGGGGTGAGGGGGTTGTGCTGGGGGTAGTATTTTAGGGTTTAGGGTAGTGGTGTGGTGTGTGTTTAGTGCAGGGTAGTGTTTTAGGGTAGTGTCGAGGGTTGTACTGGGTAGTGTTTGAGTGTAAGGACCGGACTGGGGGTCAGAGGGGTCATACTGGGTGTAGTGTTTTAGGGTTTAAGGTAGTGTTGTGGTGTGTGTGTGTAGTGCAGGGTAGTGGTTTTGGGTAGTGTCGGGGTCGTGCTGGGAAGTGTTTAAGTGTAGGGACCGGACTGGGAGTCAGGTTGGGTCGTGCTGGGGATAGTGTTTTAGGGTTTAGGGTAGTGTTGTGGTGTGTGTGTAGTGCAGGGTATTATTTTAGGGTTCAGGGTAGTGTCGGTGGTGCTGGGTAGTGTTAATGTAGGGAGAGGACTGGGGGTTGGGGAAAGGTCGTGCAGGGGTACTAAATTAGGGTTTAGGGTTGGGCAGGGTAGTGTCACTTACATTTCATACTTTTACCATGCATATACCTTTAAGACACATGCCTTTGCGTTTTAATGGCATGCGTGGTAAAGGCAAACTTGTGGTAAAAGTTTGCGATGTAATGGCATGTCGTTGTAATTGACAAAGCGTAGAAATACCCCTGTTGTAATGGCACTCGTGGTATTGGTATGCGTTGGGGACATGTAGTACCACTTTACTAAGGACTTAGAAGTAAAATAAATATGCCATCTGGATGTAAGTCAGTGTTACCATGTTTAAACGCAAGAGCACATGCACTTTAGTACTAGTTAACAGTGGTAAAGCACAGAGAGTTTTGAAAATCAACAAAAACAGGTTCGGAAAACAGGAGGAGAGAAGGCAAAAAATTTGGGGGTGACCCTGCATAGAGGGCCAAGTCCAACAGATACTGTTTTAATTATTGATGTTCCATTGTCTGAAATACTCTTAAATTCCAATTCAATGGGCCTTTATACTACTAACTCTCCAGGAGTAGCAATAGTGGGCAGTCATGATTTAGTTGAGGTAATAGAGCGATGGTGGCCTCCTTACAGCATGATTCATTAATCACACCCAATAAAGTTCAAAGAGTGAATGCAAGATTTCTTTCAAAAAGATTGAGGGCTTTTTGTGGAGAATGTGGATATGTACTGAAACCTCAATAATGGGCACAGAGACACACACAAGATACCATTGCTCAGTTTCAAGAAACTGACCCTTTGCTACCCTTGCCTCAGTTAACTATGTTATCAAGTATGTGTAAGTACTCTTCAACGCCAAAACTGGCAGATGTACTTGAAAAAAATGCTTCCAATAGAAAGAGCTTTTTTGTTTTACATAGATTGAGAAGCTACAACAGGTTATCTTAGTTATTTCAGTATCTTCCTTGAGGCTGAGAGAAACTTCATTGGCATCCAACAATTGAAAACTTGGTTAAGGCCAGTTGTGTTCCAGAAAGGACTGAATCATGCAATATGCAACATAAATAAAGAGATAATGGAATGATTTGTCATACAGACAATAGCAAAATAAATTGTCCTCCTCGCTGAACAGTGCAGGAAAATATTTGTTTTTTCAAACAAAAGTTCAGGATATTATCATAACTGTCTGCAGCAAAAAGGATGATTTCTGATTAGTTCAGTTTAATTTCGAAGCTTATGAATGTCGCTAAGAAGATATTGTTTGTTCTTCCTCTTTTCTTTTTCACCTTTGTTTGCTTGGTGCATGAAGATGCAAGGTTTGTGTTTTATCACATATTTTCTAATTAATTTCCAGAATGAAATTAACAATAAAGCATACTTACAGACTGTGATATGCCCTCCTTTCTTGCTATTTCACTTCGGAACTGTTCGACTGTATACATTTATCAAACTTTGCAGCTCTGGGCACTTTCTATAGTGTAAATGAAAAGTCCCCAAGGCTGTCTTTGTCGTCCCCAGTCGTCCTTAGAAATGTAGTGTCCCCTACACCCATGAAACTTACAGCCCTGAAATAGCATCTCATTTTTAGAAGGGGGGAGAAATTATTAGCCTAATACAAGGAGAGACGTTGCAGCTAAACAATACAACTATTATTTTTAACATTTATTCTAAAATGAAATCATAGGACTCTTTAACAAAACCATACATGCAAATACAGGAATGGTGACTAAAAACGTATGTATTTTAAATGGAAGAGGAACTTGTTTGTTAAAACTGAGGATTACGTAAACGTGTTTTCTAAGATGCCACCGATGGCAAGGGTCACCTACCCTGTCACAAGATGACTGGATTTCTTCTTTGGGACTGTGAAGAAACATTTAGACTACTGTGGGACACGATTTGTAATTAAGGTAAAATTGTTATGCTTTAAACATTAAATATTAGCTTGGAAAATGTAATTTAATAAACTGTCTATTTTTTCTGGAAATGTTGTCCTAGAATACAGGTTATTACAAAATAAGTAAAACATAAACTGTTTTCCAAATACTGTCTATGAACTAAACCATGATAATAATGTTTACACAAAAGAAGGTTGATTTATTCTGATTACATGCCTCTAACCTCAAAGACGTATTTGAGATATTGCCATTCAGATTTGAGTCCCCATTATTTGCATGACAAGGTTTTATTTTTACAATATGTTAACTAAGTGCTGTGCAATTTTATTTAGTTTGTTATTCATTTCTCACTGGTTTTCATCAGTGCAGCTGATAGAGATCACTATTTTATTAGTTTTATTCATTTGAAATGGTCTTATAACATTTTCCTGGGGGTTCTCTGTCCTAAATCCTTGCCTAACTGTTGTAGCCATATAATGGAGCCCAGACTGAGGAGGGTCTTCATGCGTTCGCACATGAACTAATTGGCATTTTTAGTTCTGACTCGCAAATGGTATGTTGTCATGGGCACCAATTATCCGTACAGGCTTTGTAACTTGAAAACTAACCCTGAACCATTTTTACGTAATTAACAGGTTATATTATACCCCAAAGAAGATTGCCAAATTTTCACCCCTGGTTTCTTCAAAGTGCCCTAGATGTGACACCACTCAAGCTGACGATTTGCATATATTTTACGAGTGTGGGGCCTTAAAGGGGTTCTGGCAAAACGTAGAGTGTGCGTTGGGTGCCATTTTGAAAGTTAATTTTAAGCTTGATCTCCCTACGGTTATATTCGGCATAGATAACAACCCCTTGCTTGCATTGACTGATAGGCAGAAAGGCCTTTTAATGTATCTGATTTTAATAGCCCGAAGAGAGATATGCAGGCTATGAAAGGATCCATCTCCCCCACTTTATGAGAAATGGCTTTGGGGTGCCTTGGCCATGGCGCAGCTGGGCTCGGGTCACTTGGTCAGTGACGAGCCCAGCATAAGGTCACAGCTTCTTGACTGGGGCAGAGAAATGAGGCTAATCTAAAAAAAATGTAGTCCAATGATTACACCAGGCTTTTTTTTCACAAAAAAAAAAAGAAAGCCGGCCTGGTTGGGCCCACAGCGAATGCAATTGCAGAAACCCCGGGCGCACAAGTTAGAAGATTGGTTTCTAGCTTATATTTGCATGCTTAATGGTGAGATGAGGACGAAATAAAATAAAAAAAAGGAAATAAAACAAAAAAAAAAGAAAACTAACCCCCAGAAGCATCAAGAACCCATTTTGCTATTCCTTAATAGCGAAAAATAACGATTCACTATTAAGGAATAGCAAAATGCAATGCATGAAGAAATCACTAAAAAAAATAGCGATTTCTTAAAATTCCTTAATTGTGACTCGCAAATTGCGAGTCGCAATTAAGAAATACCTCTCCATTCATTCCTATGGGCCTAGTGGCCCATAGGAATGAATGGTAAGACATTCTCAATTTGCGAATCGCAATTAGTGAATCGCAAATTGAGAAAGAGATTTCAAGGGTGCAGGGGTGTCCAAAGGACACCCTGTTGTACCCCTGAAATTGATCTGTGCACATATGTTGCACACACACATGCCCTTAGGGCATGTGTGTGCGCAACATGAAACTTTGAAAAATGCACTTTAGTGCATTTTTCTAAGTTTTTGCAAATTACCATGAAGTTCAACTTCATGGTAATTTGCGAGCCCTATTAGCGAAATCGCTATTTTTTAAACTTTAATCCATTGCATTTAAGGAATCTCAATTTGAGATTCCTTAAATGCAATAGCAATTTAAGTAATCGCAATTTTGCGATTTCTTAAATTGCGATTTTTGCATTTGGGATGATGCATCCCAAATGCAAAAATACCGATCGCAAAGGGGCAGATTCTGGGAATCTGCCCCTTTGCGAGCGGATTTTTTGCTTGATGGATCTATGCCTAAGTCTGAGACACCCATAATGTAAGCTGTAAAGTTTGGAAAGCTGAACAGGTTCATTATATTTGGTCTGTAATTAACCTTTCTTAAATTAACTTGAATTAAGGTGAATATATCGTCCTTTTAGAAGAGCAGTTTCCGGTACTGGCTTTTTAGACACATTTTCAAACAATACTGAGGCATATTTCCATGTTTCAATTAATTTCAAAGGAGAAGTGAAACAATTAATCCTTGCATGTGTTTCTTTTATTTTCTATTTTATCAAGTGTCAAATTACTCATTCTTAACAAAACACTCCCTAACACTTCCCATGACTTGATGCACATAGAAAGCCTTTGAAATGTGTTAACAACAACGATTTGAAACAGTCAAGGCTTTAGGCATGCATTTTCTGCAGAAATAAAACTTCGAGTATTTCTTGGGAAGATTCCACAAGTGGCTGGGAATCGTGATCAAATGTTGTTCCTAGCTGCTATAAACATAAGCACATGAAAGTCTGCCAGTAGCCCCCCACACTTTCAAGGCATTGCTTAAAACTGGCATAGCATACCTCAACAATTGTGTCTCTTTCCATAAACCTTTCAGACACCTCTTCACATCTGAACTCCTACTTGTACAAATCCCCCACATGCAGAAAACCAGAATCGGTGGTTGAGCCTTCTCTTACATCGCTCCTAAATTACCTGCCGCTACATATAAGAGCCTCCTCTTCACTTCTTGAATTCCATAAGAAAATGGTGACATGGCTTTACAAGTAGTCCCACTAGGCCCTAGCACCAGCTCAGCACCAGGATACCCTTCTGGGTGATACTGCACTCCACAAATCTGCATAACATAACCTAACATTAGGTGCTCCCCTTCTTTCCCTAGTAAATGGTCTGGCCAAAATGGCTGATGGTCCCCTTCCTTTATCAGAAGGATCTTAACCAAACTTTTTGTTCTTTAGTCTATGGGTTTACTTCTCAGTCTTAAGGTCTTTGATTACTGGTCTGTGTTCTCTGAAGTATTTGTCTCCATGATTTTATCTCTGATCTCTCTCTCTGAGTTACTCTGTGGGGCTCTATTTCATTTTGTGCTGTGCTTACTGATTCCTGGATATCTGGCTTTCCCTGTGCTGTACATATTCAGTTTCTGGATGATTCTTCTGAGGACTTGACTGTATAGAAGCAGGACAGTTGAATCGCCCTGACCCAAAGAGTTGAAAGAACAAGCTGATTCTTAAGGATAGATGCATATTCTACCAGTTATGTATTTATTTATTTTTATTTATTTAATGCCATTTATAGAGCGCGTACAATTACCCTTAGGCGTCTCGGCGCTGAAATTGCATTAGAGTTTCACCCTAGACAGGAAATGCGGAAATGAGAGTTACTGATTAAAGAGCCAAGTCTTCAGTTTTTTTCTGAACTGAAGAAGAGTGGAACTGGTTCTTATGTGGATAGGTAGGGTGTTCCAGAGTCTAGGGGCCGCAATTAAAAAGCGGCGATCGCCCCAGGAGGCTGTTCGACTGCGTTGAACCACCAGTTGATTAAGAGAGGTAGATCTGAGCATTCTCGGAGGGTTGTAAGGGATCAGTTGCTTTCTGAGGAATCTGGGTCCTAGGTCCTGAAGTGATTTAAAGACAATACACAGAGATTTGAACTTGACCCTGTTGTGAATGGACAGCCAGTGATATTGTTTAAGCGTGTCCGAGATGGGTGCAAATCTAGGTTTTTTTGAGAGGACTCGGGCGGCGGCATTCTGCACTGTCTGTAATTTTTTAATGACTCTGTTCTGGGCATTGAGCAACAGACCATTGCAGTAGTCTAATGAAGACAACACTAGTGAGGAAACTAGTGTTTTTGCTGCTGATTCTGGTAAGTAAGGAGTGATTTTCCTTACCATTCGCAGCTTAAAATGAGCATTGGCAGCCATCTTATTCGCATGGGCCATGAAGTTGAGCTGGTTGTCAAAAGTGACACCTAAGTTTCTAACTTTGGCCGTGTGGCAGGGAGGAGTGCCCATGGCCGCTGGCCACCAAGTTGCCGACCAGGCTGGGGAGAGATTACCGAAGATAACCACCTCCGTTTTATCGGAGTTAAGTTTCAGGCAATTTCTTGCCATCCACTCACCAATGGCAGGCATCCCATCTTGGAATCTCTCCGCCATTTTCTGTCCATCACCCTTTATGGCCAGAACCAACTGGGTGTCGTCGGCGTATGAGGTCAGGCCCATCCCGTAGGCTTTGATGACACTGGCGAGGTCCGACACATATATATTAAATAGTGTCGGACTCAGGGATGAGCCTTGTGGGACCCCACACGGTAACGACAGGTCGGCCGACTGGAAGGGACCCAGTGTAACCGCCTGAGTTCTGTTGGTCAGGAAAGAGGCCATGTACTGCAAATGACTAACAATGCTAGAAGAAATCTCAATATAACCATAACACTTATAAAACCATAACACTAAAGTAAGTTGCATGTAGTCATTTATTGGGAAAATACATTCAATAGTGCAGATTTCCAGATATTTCATAAGTCACTCTGAAGCTCAAAACTAGAAGCTTTCACCTTTGGAATTCAATATAAAGCCATTCACGCTCCATGGGGTCCATTTATTTTCTTATTTTTTCTAATGACCTGGGGCCACATGCACCATTTACTGGTCAAAGAATATTCGTCACAATTTTCAATCAGCATTTTTGTCACCAGTGTAGAATTTTAAGAACCAACCTATATACTAATAGTGCGGCTCTTAAATTTTTTTTTTTATCCTAGTGCATATTACCTCATGCATATTAATGCGGTAGGTCTCAAATTCCAACTCACTGCAATTTTTGGAGGCCATCACAATGGTGGTGGCCTGCTGCAGTTAGCAGATCGCTTTGTCTGTGATTGCTTTTTAAACCTTTTCTCAAATTCAGCCCATTTATCTCTATTTAAAAAGAAAAATGTATTTTTAAAGTTTGAGTAAGAGAAGGCAGTAGTCCTCCTCTTAGAGAGACTTTTTTTTTAATTCACGAAGGTTCCTTTCGAACCAGATGATCGCGCTGAGATGGGTGCACTTTCCCTGACACACTTTTATTTGAGCCTTTCGAATCAATACACATACAGTGTTTGGATATACACATTTTTCAAACCACCTGAGGAAGGGTCACACATAAGACCCGAAATGCATTGGGTTAATGTACTTTTCTGCTAAATAAATTACTATGGATACAATATGGAATATGAAACATGAAAATTGAAAGAATTGATAAAAAATAAAAATGTATTTGGAAGAAGAATTCAATCGAATTGGTTAATACTTGAATGAAAACATGAAACTTTTAAGTTCTTTGTAAAGTGCACTCATCCTACTGGAACAGAAATTCCTGCACCATATACCTTTGGAATTTTAGAGGGCTTCTCGAGACAAGGAGCCAGGATGAAGTAGCACAGTGTGTTAAAGAGGAATACAGTTTCGAACAAGATTAAATTTGAGTGCACGGAAGGACTCTCTTTTTATTTTTATTTTTTTACCACAGAAGAAAATGATTTAGTCAGATCACTTGTTGAAAAGTTGACCAGAAAAGGTTACTTTTCTGTTTAGTTGAATAATCATAAGAGGTTTCTGTAGCTGTGGGTCTATTGTCTCACCTGTCTGTCCCAAGCATCATTGCCTAATCATGGGATCTGGGATTTAAAACTTAATAATGTATTTAATTAGAGTTAATAGTTGTGCATGGTATGTTCAGCCTGTGTTACTCATAACTGTATGTTTTTTTCTGCAAGCCGAGTATGTTCTAATATGTCTGTCATACTTCCCTAAATGTTGGTAGATTTTCATCCAGTTTAAAATTTCCCCCAGTTTCACCACATTTCTGATCATTTGTAATGCATGTTAAGAAAGTCTTTCAAGCTGAAAATTATTCAAATTAATATTACATGCTAATAAAATGATAAACATACACGTTTCTATGTAGATTGTGGTACCAGAAAATACTAAACGGAGGGTATCATATTTTAGTGGAATGGGTTGAGAGAGCTATTTGGCAAACCTGTTCTGTTTGAAGATTTTAAATTGAATTCAGTTTATTAAACACTTTTCCCTTAATTAATCTGTTGTAAGAAAATATGACAAATAAAAGGTTTCTGTAGCTGCCAAATGGCTCCTCTAAACCCATTATACTAAAATATGATAGCATACCGTTTTTGACATGGATAGGGCAAGATACCTCTTTGTGCTGAGGCATAGCTTGATAGTGAGAGACAACAGCCATTTGAGTGCAGAGACTCATAGGTGCATAGCGTAGAGATGATAGAGCTTCAGCGTGTGCATGGACATACCAGTGGTCATGCTGGGAGAGGACAGAGTTGTGCAGGGCAAACACACGGCAGAGTAGAACGCATATGAATGCAGAGCAGAGTCCCTACATGTGCAAGGACAGATACATCATGAGAAAAGTGGGCAGAGCTCCTGTGTGTACCTGGACACACAGGCTTATGATGAGAGAGCACATAAGATCTACATGTTCAGAGACACAAATGCACAAGAAAAGAGAGGTGACAGTAATTATGTATGCAGGAACCCTTCATAGGGATATGATGAGAGAGGACAGAGCCCATGTGGACAGAAACAAGGTGAGAAGGGGAATACGCACAGTGACACACACACATCCCATGATGAAACTGGGGGAACTGTATGAGTTTAGGGAGACACATTGACACTGGTGAGAGGGTAGCCATTAGCCTAATTGACATCTCCTGAGGCGGAAGCCGGGAGGAACGCTCGCTCGTTTTCTAAAACATAAATTGGGAAAATAATTGTTGTTTTTACCTGCACTGCACTTGCTCCTTGGCACTCCCCCTCCAAAAACTCGCTCAAGCACACCCCGCGCAGCCGATCTTAACGCTGCAGCGGGTCAGATACTCATTTACCGGCATCAGCAAGGAAGCTGGGCCACGCCCACCACCCTGAGGCCACGCCCCTTCCCTTCCCCCCCAAAAGGATGTGCCTTGGCTGGACGCGCAGCAGACGCGCGCTGCGGGCGTGCTGCTGCGCGCCGAAGGCGCGCCAAAAGTAAGCCCGTCTGCGCCCGTCCGTGCCAGGACGGGCCAGGGGCCCAGTCCCTCTGCACCCTCCAGCTCGTCACCCCTAACTTACTCTGCAGATACCCTCCGGCTCCTCATGACTAGTACCCCTTACCCCTGCCTCCATTCAATCTCTCCCGAAGAGCGTCAGAACAAATGCAACCACTGCACGTACAGACTCACCCCCCACTCCCCCCCCCAAAGTCAGTACAATCAAAATGGCCCTACTCAACTGCAGATCCCTCCCCAAACACAGCACTGAAATCAACATTTTAGTACTGGATAACGATATCGATGTGCTGTTTCTAACAGAAACCTGGATCAACTCGGCATCAGATGCAGACATAGTCCACGCCTTACCCCCGGGCTACCTAATTAAACACCTAGACAGACCCTCAGGGTCAGGAGGTGGCATAGCGATCATCACCAAAGCCCACCTCTCCTGCCAACTTAAGGACAGCCCAATCCTCGACTGCGAAAATATTCATTACTCCATTCACCTATCCCCGGAGAAAACTTTGACAGGACTTTTGATCTACCGACCCCCGGGCCCACTCGGACAGTTACCCAACTCACTGGTGGACACAGCCACTCCCCTAGCCTGTCTTTCCTCCAACTTCACAGTGCTAGGAGACCTCAACATTCACTTTGATGACCCAGGGAACAAATTAGCGGGAGACCTCGAAGAAGACCTAGTCGCACTCAGCCTCCTTTCGAAAAATCTTCACCCCACCCACAATAAGGGCCATCTCCTGGACCCTATTTTCTCAAACATCCCGGAACTCACCTCATGTCTACCCCTCCCCATCCCCTGGACAGATCACCACATGATCCTTCTCAAACTTCCAATCACCACCGAACCCACCCACAGCCCTCCACCCCAAGCACCCTCTCGCCCATGGCACAAACTAGACACGGACACTTGGACCAGCCAGCTGATAGCCTCCATCCCCACCTTAGATCCGTACCCCTCTCTAGCAGATACCCAAATTCGTTGCTGGATAGAAAAATCCTTAGATTCGGTCCTCCCTTGCAAACACCTTCCCAGTAAGAGGGGATCATTTAAGTCACCCTGGTTCATTCCGGAACTGCGTGAGCTACGAAAAAAAATGTAAAAAACTTGAACGTCTCTGCAGGAAAGATTGGGCCTCAAACTGCAAAGAAACGTATAAATCAGCTATGAAACAGTATAAAATCCTCATAAAAAATACGCAGACCGCCTATTTCGAAGGGAAAATTCTAGCTGCAGCCAACTCCTCCAAGGAGACCTACCGCATAGTACGGTCTCTCATGAAAGTCCCCGACCGCAGCCTGCCGCGGATCCCACCGGCGCCAGATGCTCCCAACTCGCCGAGTTCTTCTCAGCTAAAATTCTCAAGATCCTAAAGTCCTTCCCCCAGCTCCACCCCCCGACCGACCCTCCAGCTCGGCCCATCAACCAAGATGCCCCGTCCCTGGACGCCTTCCTTCCCATTTCCATCGAGAGGTTGGAGGCCACTCTCAATAAGGTGAAAAGTGGGTCCCCGGAAGATCCAGCGCCCATGAGCAAGCTAAAATTAGTTTCTCCCACTATATCCCCCCTCCTAACCAGGCTCATAAATTCCTCCCTCTCCCAAGGGTCAGTCCCCTCCAACTGGAAAAGAGCGACAGTACGCGCTCTCCTTAAAAAACCCCACCTAGACCCCACAGATCCCTCAAACTTTCGACCTATCTCCCTCCTCCCAGGCATCAGCAAAGTGGCAGAAAAAATCGTGAACGAACAGCTTTCATCATTTTTAGAGACCAACAACCTCCTCCGCCACTCCCAGACAGGGTTCAGACCAGGACAAGGGACTGACACCGCCCTCGTAGCCGTGACAGAGGAGACTAGAGCCATCTTGGACACAGGGGGATCAGTGGCAGTGATCCTCCTGGACCTGAGTGCCGCCTTCGACACGGTGGACCACACCATCCTCCTCCACCGTCTCCACAACACCGGAGTCACTGGGACCGCCCTGGGCTGGCTAAAATCGTTCCTGGAGCATAGGACCTTCCAAGTGGCCGATAATCACGGTCACTCCAAAGCTCTTCCCCTTCGATGTGGGGTCCCCCAGGGATCGTCCCTGAGCCCCACACTTTCTAATGTTTACATGGCCCCCTTAGACGACATAGTTTCACCATTTGGCGTAAAGGTGGTCATGTACACCCAACTAGTCGTCTCCATCAACCAGGCTGATCAATCCATGGAGAATCTAGCTACCTGCCTGTATAATATATCCAAATGGATGGGCGACTCCCAATTAAAACTCAACGGTGAGAAATCGGAGATCATGCTCCTAGGTGACCCACACAGACTCCCTAAATCCCTCTTCTGGCCACCTAGCATGGGCACCTCCCCCACTCCAAAAAATGAAATCAAGAGCCTGGGAGTCTGGCTCGACCAGGACCTCAGCTTCAGATCCCAAGCAAGAAAGACAGCCGGCACTTGCTTTGGCCTCATGCGTGCCGCCCGGAAGTCCTCCCCTTTATCCCCCCCAGTCTAGAAAAATTCTCATCCAGGGCCTTATCATTTCTAGACTGGATTATGGAAACGCCCTATACCTGGGCGCGCCAGTAGCTGTCATAAAAAAACTTCAGCACGCTCAGAATGCCGCAGCAAGACTCCTCACGGGAACGAAATCAAGATGCTTGGCGAAACCCTCTCTCAAAGCTCTTCACTGGCTCCCCATCCAGGAGCGTATCACTTTTAAGACCCTATGCATTTCCCACAAAATTTTACAAGGCAAAGGCCCACCCATACTAAAACCACTCATCAATCGCTTACAACACCCCTAAGCTCTGAAATAGCCTGCCCCTTAACATCTGTAGAGAAACCAACCTGTTGTCATTCCGCAGGCTATTGAAGACCTGTCTCTTCCCCCAATAATTTCACCTCAGGAGCACTCTTAAGCTGATACTATAGCGCTGGGACGCCCTTGGGTAGCTACGCGCTTTACAAATCCAAATCAAATCAAATCAAATCAGGGTGTAGCAACCTGTCATGGGGCACCACAGCAATGTGCCTCCACTAGATCGCTTTTCACGCCTAAACGCAAATTCACGACACCTGCAGTTGTTTTTTTACAGTGTTTTATTAAGCGCAGCCATTACCACCCTGGTATCAGAGTGTTGTACAAAGAGAGTGCTGATGAGGGTTGCAGTACAGTAAAGCACCTATCTCTTATGATACGCTGTACATAGAAGTCAAAGAACAAGGTACAAAAACAATAGGATACAAAATAAATAGGGTGAATGACAGTTTCAAAAGAGATCTCTATGACACATGTTTTTTTGGTAGTAAGGCTTTAACTTCCTTCTTGAAAAGCCTGAATGAGGTAATTGCTCTTGTTGCGATTGGTAGAGAGTTGCATATTTTTGGAGCAGATCCTGCGAAAGTGCCATTGCGTGTTAGCCTTTCTTTTTTACCTGGCTGGTTCTAGCATGAGGGATTTAGCGCCTCCTGATAGCTTGATCCTATTCGCCATGTATTTAGGACCAGAATTGTGTAGGGCTATGTGAGTTATGCAGTTGGTCCTAGGTTGGTACTAGTTAGGCCCTGATTCCAAGATTATCAGAATCCATATGCTTTTTATTGCACCAGATAAATATTGATACTCTGGCATACGTTTTTTATCAGGTGTGATGAATAGAACCTATTGTGAGTTTCTGGGGAATAACATGCACATTTTAGTGATTACTGCATTAAATCTGCATGGTATGTATGTACCATGCATTTTCCCCTGTTAAGTTCCAGCAGTTTTCACCTGCTGAAATTTTAGGTAGGGTGAGACAATCAACTCACTCGGTTGGTCTTGGATTCATGATACTGAATTCTGACCCCTGCACACACACAGGGGTTTACACATGGGTTGGAAAACACCAACCCACTATGCGACAAGGCCAGAATCTTAGGCCACTTGCTAGCTCAACACATAGCTGAACAAATGCAAATAAACTCAGATCTTGATTGGAAGACAAACTGCTTCTCTTTGACACTTGTTGCCCCACACAGATCTAGCAAACCATTTCCCTGCCCTGCAACTAACTCCTTACTAATTCAATAGCTACCCAAGTATAGCTCTGTCATCACTCCTCATTGCTTGCCATCTTCTTCCTACCAAACCAGCCTCCTGTACGTCCAGGAAATTGTTTTTAACTATTTATTCTACCAATATTATGGGTGCCGGATATAAAGGATGTACCTTAAGTTAGATGTTTAGGACATTGTACGGTCTGATACTGGACAGCTATTGGGATGTTAGTGTCACCCACATGATTTTACAAGTGAGCTCCCCGGCCCTGAGTTACCCAACTGCAAGCATCCTTTGTATTGATTTTCAGTGCTCACTGTGCACACCAGTCGTGCATATACAGAGGGCCTGTATGCTTAAAGGTACCGGAGACCTGGAGCGGGACTCTGTGATCTGGAGGGGCACACAAAGCGTGTCTTCTTACATGTGACTACTGTCCATGTACCAGTTTATAGATGCTTAGCATTGGTGGCAGATTCTGTTTTTGAATCTTCAGCACCAGACAGGGCGTTTTTACTTTTCTTGGTAGTGAGTGAGAATCGCATCACCTTCGCCCTCCAATGTTCCACTGAAGCGCTTAACTGGGCACGTTGCTGGCATCCTGAGTGTGTGGTATGTGTGCTAGGAGTATTAGAAAGGTGATATTACCTATCTATATTATATGGGAGCCAGTGGGATTTTATTTGGGCTTGATGGTATATTCTTTGGTTTTGGTGTGCAAATTTTTATTTTAGCCTGCAAGTTTTGCTAAGATCTTGGATTTTTAGCCTTCTTGGCACATTACGAACTCTGCCTATCAGCACGAGCCCCTTCACACCCTGCAGTCCATCACCGACTTCATGAGTTGGGCAGACTTCCTGACTTATTCGAAATTTCAGACTCAACCCCCGTCAATATTACTCTCTAAGCTACGCCCAGGAGTTTAGGGCCTCTCATTGTATTAGAAAAATGTCAAAATGTCAGCACAAGAGTGGCTTCTCTGTCTTTTGGCTAAGATCAGAGGTAGAATTCAACTGATGTTACCCTTACCATACGCACGCGCGCGTGTGTGCTTGCGTGTGTGTGTGCGCGCGCGTGTTTGCTAAAGAAAATATGTTTCATTCGAAAGGCTTCGCATAATCTTTTGATCTGAAGAAGGACATCTGCGTAATTTTTAATAAACGTTTGCCTCGGTGAAAGCCACCTACGAATTTGACACTTTAGCTCCATGAAGCCCAGTGACTCTCAGAGAGAGGCACCTTCCACCCGTGTACTGGAAACAAAGCCAGCCCTGGCCCCGCTGATGGGAACGCTGGAGCTCTTTTTTCCTCCTGACCAGTCCCCTTTGTGTGCCTGGCAGATGTCGGGGGGCTCGCGAGGTGCGGCCTCCCCAGCAGGGCCCTGACGGTTGTCTCAGTGTCCTCGCGGACGCGGGGCCTAAGATGGCGCGGCCTTTGCACTCTGGGGTCGGGTTCGTGGCAGAGTTTCCTGCAGGGCAGGGGCCTGATGCCGCTGAATAAAGGGCGGCCGGCTTCTCCCCAGGCCCCGGCCAGAGGTGCCACGGCACCATCAGGAAACTTTGATTTATTAGCTGAGAAATTCCCCCGTCCGTCTGAATATAGAGTTCACAGAAGCGACTTCCCTAATGTGAAACTGAGACCCCCATTACCTCCCACTTACTGCTACAAGCATGAAGAATTGCTCCGACTGGGGCAGGCCGACAATTCTTGTTGCTATGGTTAAATTAAATGTATAGGGTTTGCTGCAGCGGTGTGATTCAGTCGGGGGATTTTTAGTGTGCGCGTTTGTTTTGTTTTACCTACAAACTCCTGCCACGTTGCACATTTTTTGCTAATTAATGCCACCCTGGTGGAAATGGAGCAAGCCCTCCAAACAGGCTGCGACAAATGGGGTTTTTACTGCCAAGGCGGCGCGTCCGGGGAGCCCTGTGCCAGCCCGCGGGGAGCTCTGGAGTGCAGGCCTCCCTCGGCATTAGTAATGGGCAGACTGGCAGATCTCCCAAGGGAACGTTTGGGGATTTTCACCTACGGATACGTCTGGGCTGTCAGCTGCACCCTGCATGCTCTAGTTTGACAAATGTGGGAAAATGCGTTCTGAGATGTCAGACAGCTGAGCCCGGTGCTGACTAATCTGTGCCAGGGAAACTGGCTCTGTTTTGCTAAATACTGTACGGCGGCCAAACACTCTCGCCCATAAAATATTTTCGACTCTCGTTAAACAGTATCCCAGGAAGAGAGGGATCGGCAGCAGCGCTTGTGAGATTCCTGCTTCGCGGGGTTTCATAAAAGACGCACAAGAAAGTTCAGGCTATCAGACTGGAAGCACAGAAGCGGGGGCGGGGGAGGGCGGCTGCGGAGTGTTTTTCTTAAAACTGGAATGTTCAGATGGAATGCTGTCAGCAGACGATTTATTGACTCAACCTCCAAAGTAGAATGGGATGGGAATGTGCTGTTGATGCCACAGTGCCCGATGTATAAACCGTGAGAGTAGCAGGCTGGAGTTGCGCTCGAACTATGTACCAGGCGCAGAAAATCACTCCTTTAGGGTGGAGACGAGTCCTTGGCCAACGTGGCAGGTGCCAAAGTGGGGGTGCACAATAATTGTTCTCTTTGAGTATTCTTGTTTTTGACTCTGAGTATATAATCTTATGTTTGACTGTTTGAGCATATAACCTTGTGTTCAACTCTGTTTGAGCATATAACCTTGTGTTCAACTCTGTTTGAGCATATAACCTTGTGTTCAACTCTGTTTGAGCGTATACCCTTGTGTTTGAGTCTGTTTGAGTATATTACCTTGTGTTTGACTCTGTTTGAGTATATACCCATGTGTTTGACTCTGTTTGAGTATAGCATCTTGTGTTTGACTCCATTTGAGTATATACCCTTGTGTTTGACTCTGTTTGAGTATAGCATCTTGTGTTTGACTCCATTTGAGTATATTACCTTGTGTTTGACTCTGTTTGAGTATATACCCATGTGTTTGACTCTGTTTGAGTATAGAATCTTGTGTTTGGCTCTTTTTGAGCACAGAACTTTGCATTTGACTGTTTGAATATATACTCTTGTGTTTGACTCTGTTTGAGTATAGCATCTTGTGTTTGACTCCATTTGAGTATATTACCTTGTGTTTGACTGATGGAGTATAGCATCTTGTGTTTGACTCCATTTGAGTATATTACCTTGTGTTTGACTCTGTTTGTGTATATACCCATGTGTTTGACTCTGTTTGAGTATAGCATCTTGTGTTTGACTCCATTTGAGTATATTACCTTGTGTTTGACTCTGTTTGAGTATATACCCATGTGTTTGACTCTGTTTGAGTATAGAATCTTGTGTTTGGCTCGTTTTGAGCACAGAACTTTGCATTTGACTGTTTGAATATATACTCTTGTGTTTGACTCTGTTTGAGTATATCATCTTGTGTTTGACTCCATTTGAGTATATACTCTTGTGTTTGACTCTGTTTGAGTATAGCATCTTGTGTTTGACTCCATTTGAGTATATTACCTTGTGTTTGACTGATGGAGTATAGCATCTTGTGTTTGACTCCATTTGAGTATATTACCTTGTGTTTGACTCTGTTTGAGTATATACCCATGTGTTTGACTCTGTTTGAGTATAGCATCTTGTGTTTGACTCCATTTGAGTATATTACCTTGTGTTTGACTCTGTTTGAGTATATACCCATGTGTTTGACTCTGTTTGAGTATAGAATCTTGTGTTTGGCTCTTTTTGAGCACAGAACTTTGCATTTAACTGTTTGAATATATACTCTTGTGTTTGACTCTGTTTGAGTATAGCATCTTGTGTTTGACTTCATTTGAGTATATTACCTTGTGTTTGACTCTGTTTGAGTAAAGAATCTTGTGTTTGGCTCTTTTTGAGCACAGAACTTTGCATTTGACTGTTTCAATATATACTCTTGTGTTTGACTCTGTTTGAGTATAGCATCTTGTGTTTGACTCCATTTGAGTATATTACCTTGTGTTTGACTGATGGAGTGTAGAATCTTGTGTTTGGCTCTTTTTGAGCACAGCACTTTGTATTTGACTCTGTTTGAATATATTCTCTTGTGTTTGACTCTGTTTGACTGTATAATCTTGTGTTTGACTCTGGATATATAACCTAGTGTTTGACTGAGTATATAACCTTGTATTTGACTCTGTTTGAGTATATAATCTCGTGTTTCACTCTGAGAATATAACCTTGCGTTTGATTGTTACTGATGCCTGTTACATATCCACCCTTTATGGGTTTGAGACTATGAAGGTGGAAAGAGCTGGGTCTGGTGACACAGTGGACTAATGCAGGCTCTGTAAGGATCTGCAATTGACCACATGGTGACCTGTTTGAATCTCGGCGGGTCCACTCAGCCTTTCACCCTTCTGAGAGTCGATACGATACGATGAGTATCATTGAGTTGGGTAATACCCATCTGTTATTTTAGGACAAAAATGTCATTCTGGGTAGCATGCGCTTTACAACTACACTTTATCTTAAGGTCATGTTAAAATTCCACTAGACCTCTAGGCTCTAACATTGTTAAGTGATTGTTTCCGGCTAGGAAAATAATAATTTCTAGAAGATACCAGTGAAGTGGAGCAGTAACAAAAAAAAAATACAGAAGAAGCCTAACTGATTTAGCATGTAACAATGCCTAAAATTACAGCATTTAAGGTGAAGTATTTCTCATATGGGCATTTCACAAGAAAGAACATTCTAATCAATCAAGCTCTATGTCACGTGCTTATGGTTGTAATGATCTTTAATAGTACAATGAATTATATAAATCTAAATCTAAATAAGAACTGAAGTTCTATTATACCATCCAGAACCATTTTGTGGGCTGTATATTACACATTCTTGAAGCTTATCCCCCATCATTAAAAATATAGAGTTGAGATCTTGTTCCTGGTTTGACAATGGTTGTAGACAGGCCCAAAGAGCATTGCTTATAGCCATTAAATCTAGATCACCAGATGCTATTCGTAGCTGCAGGGCCACATATAAACTTGCCCAATTAAAAGCAAAGAGGAATTGGGACGAGGATCGCTGGAGGGGGTTACTCCAGGCTTGTGATGGGCGGAATATGACACAATTTTGGCACCTCCTTAAATGGGGTTACCGCCCGCAAGATATGAAACCCACAACCCATGTGGAGCCACAGCAGTGGGTCTCGTATTTTGAAAATCAGTTTAAGTCTAAGAGTAGGTCTGTGGTTGTAACACCGTCCCTCATTTGTGAGGAAACCTTGGTATTTGTCACCAGTGAAGTGAAGTCTGTCTTAAAGCTAATCCCGAGTGGCAAAGCACTGGGGTCTGATTGTATCCCTGCTGATCTATTCAAACTTGAGCAAGACCTGTGGGTTCCTTATCTGACAATGTTAGCTAATGCCCTTGCTAATGGAGCATCGGTTCCTGATTCTTGGCTAGGGGCAGAGATATTGCCAATCTACAAGAAAGGCGATCGCTCTGCCCCGGCCAATTATCGACCGATTAGCCTTATAGACGCGGTACAAAAGATCGTAGCCTGTCTACTTTTGGGACGTATACAGGGCTGTATGGCCGATTCTGATATATTAACACCGCTTCAGGCGGGTTTCCGGTCACATATTGGGACCCTTGACCAAGCATTTAGGTTCATGCTTCTGTATTGGAAAGAGGTATTCCTTGGGGGTGGCATGCTCTTTGCGGCCTTCGTGGACCTAAGGTCCGCATTTGATGTTGTACCAAGGATCAAGTTGTGGGAAGTTTTATTGGGGATGGGCATGCCTAAAGAGCTGGTGGCTCTCCTGATTAACATGTACGAACACACGCATGCCACGGTTCGATGGGGCAAACCAGGAGAGGTGACTGAAAGGTTTGAGGTCTCCTAAGGGGTTAGACAAGGGTGTGTGCTAGCCCCCACCCTGTTTTCTTTGTTCATCAACGGGGTTATGAATTACTTTTCTAACCATCCGACAGACGCACCCTCCCTTGCCAGTATGAAAGTCCCCCTGCTCATATTCGCGGACGATACGCTCTTAATATCCAAGACGAGACAGGGTTTACAGCTAGCTCTGTCTTGCTTTGAGCTTTTCTGCCACGAACATGAGCTGGAAGTTAACGTAGGGAAGACAAAATTCATGGTCCTTCGTGGACCAAGATCTGTAAAAGCAAGGGTTAATATGGGTGGAGTTATCCTCGACCAGACAGCTGTTTTTACTTATTTGGGAGTTACCTTCAGTGAAAACTTAAGTTGGAAACCCCAGATAGACCTCCTTACCCTTAAGCATGCCCAACTTGGTGGAGCTCTGTTGAAGGAACATAGAAACTCTTTAACTAAACCATTGGCTCCCCTGATCAAAATCTATGGTTCTAAAATTCTTCCAGCCATTATGTACGGAGCGGAACTGTGGGGCTTCAGTGACATGTCCCAACTTAAGGTGGCACAGAATAAATTCCTTAGGTCAGCAATAGGGTTACCTCAATCAACACCTCGTATTCCCCTATTATATGACCTAGGTTGTCAGCCCGTTGAGGACATGGTACGGTATAGACCACTGGCGTTCTGGCGACGTCTGTGGACGACACCGGAATTGTCCATGTTTGCCAAGGCCCTACTAGAAGTTAAAGGGTTAAGAGGCTCGTACAGGATTCCCTGGTTATCTGAAATAAAAGAGGTCTAAAGGGAGATGGATCTATTCATCCACTCAAAAGGCGCTACTGTAATTGCATCAGTAGAGGATACAAAGATTCCTATTCAGCCTGAATACAAAGCACACGCTAAAAAGTCAATGATCGTGAGCACAAGTGATTGTAAGCGAGACTCAATTAAAAAAAGAAGGATTCCCATCAAATGTCTTGTGATGATCTATATTCTCATTTGGTCATCCATGGCCGTGGGGGGGTGTGTCTCTAGATCATTGAGACGATTTCCTCTCCCACTTTCTTACGAGAGTAAATGAGTCTTGTTGCCAATCAATGTGCTGACCATGAGATAGATAGAGTAGCTGTGGGAATCTGTGCAGTGCAAAGAAATAATAAATATGTGGTGAGTTAAAATAGGGTGGCAAAAGCAGAAAGACTGAACATTTTATTCTAACAATCCATAGAAAGTGGGAGCGGAAATGGTCTCAATGATCTAGAGACACACCGCCCCACGGCCATGGATGACCAAATGAGAATATAGATCATCACAAGACATTTGATGGGAATCATTCTTTTTTGAATTGAGTCTCGCTTACAATCACTTGTGCTCACGATCATTGACTTTTTAGCGTGAGCTTTGTATTCAGGCTGAATAGGAATCTTTGTATCCTCTACTGATGCAATTACAGTAGCGCCTTTTGAGTGGATGAATAGATCCATCTCCCTTTAGACCCCTGGTTCTCTGGTGTGTTAAGATTGTTGTATGGGGATACGAACCAAGGCAGGTCTTTAAATATCCCTGGGACCCCCCTTTTCCTCGTGTGTTGTTATGATATCTGAAATAAAAGCCACTCTGATTGATATGGGGATGGGGACCTTATGGGCCAACCCTTTCACTGCTGTTTTTCCCTCAAAGAAGCTTTTTAAGGAAGCTTATTGAAGCAGGATCAAGGCAAAGAGATTAGCATCTGTTCTGGGTAGTTCTATGACAGCATTATTCCTTGTTATTAAGGATGACGTCATTTATGAAGTATATTGGGACATTATAACAAAGCCATTAGATCGCAAACTGTATCATCAGTTTAGAGTAGGCTCTCTTCCGCTCCGAGGGCTAACGAAAAACTGGAATCTATCTGGTAATGATAAATGTCCCTTTTGTGTGGAAGAGGTAGAAACTGTTGACCATTTCCTCTTTTGTTGTCCAATGTATTTACAACCTAGACGTGTATGGCTAAGGCCCGTTTGTCGTTCACTGGGAACCAGATCCGCACAGGCCGCTAGAAGAATCTTGAAATCTGACACTTCACAACCTATAGTTATAGGTGTAGCTAAATTTGTCAGTTGGGCCTGGATAATTCGGTTCCGGAACATGAGTCTTTAATAAAATTGTGTATATGATGTTGTTGGTGGCTTTAGCAATACTGTCTATATTATATGAATACTGGATTGTGCTTAGATGGTTTTATCGATTTATATCAGTCGCGAGTCCTTGTTATATATATTTAATAACTTTTTACTTCTGGTCTTAGCATGTTATATATTTATGGATTTTATAGCCTATTTTATTACATTTTTATCTATGAATTGTGTAGTGTATTGTATAGCATGTCTTTTATGATGTAAATCGAAATAAAGACCTTTTTGACTGACTGACTGACTGCATAACCACAAATACATTCCACGTAGGCCAGTCTATCAACAAACGCACTTCTTATCAAGCATACGTACAGAGTAGTGAGATAAAGTCCACAAAGTTCTTTGGTGCTGCCTATACAAGGGGTTGGAAGCACTATATGAACACCATTAGAATACAATACAATATAGTTTAGACAATTGTAATGTAGATTGAAGTTAACTAACCTGGGGTGGATGATGCCGGGGGATACAAAGAGGTAGGCAGATCTACATTAGGACTCGTAACAACAGATATTCTCTGTAGCTAAAGTTGGCTTCTTAAATACCTCGATTTAGAAGATTCTGACAACATTGTTCTTCTTTTGGCACATACTGTCCCACAGTGTGCATTATTGAGGGCTTGTTTGTCTGCTCCAAAAAGTTTTAAGGGCAGTTCTGCTAATCTGAATTACATTGGAGGTCGAACCATCACTGTGGCTCTTCTCTTGTACAGTATGGATCAATGACAAAATATCGACCTACAAAATATCGAACTACAGGAATATCGATGCAAAAATATCGAAGGCAAGAATATCGACATCCTATCTACAACATGGTAAGTACAAAAATATCGAAAATAAAATATAGATGTTAAAAATATCGATGGTAAAAATATCATTTTTTTTCTGTAAAAATATAAATGTAAAATAAAGTAAATAACACTAATAAATAAAATCAACATAGTTAAAAATATCTAATAATGTTTAAAATTAATAAATAATACATATATAATAATAATACAATAATTAAACATATACAGAAAAAATATAATATATATGTACTTAACAATAAGTTGTAATAATTATTTTAATAATTTATAAATTAATAAAAAATATTATAAATTACAAATACATTTACAAACATAAAACAAAAACATAAATAAAAAGTAAAGAATTATGTTTAATAAATTAAAAAAATTAAATATACTTTTAATATTTTTAAAATTAATGATATAAAACGTTGGATAGCGTAGGGGTAAAAATTACTATTCCAACTCCAAAAAGTGCAACAGTAGGGAAAGCGTTGGATAGCGTAGGGGTAAAAATTACTATTTCAACTCCAGAGAGTGCAACAGTAGGAAAAGCGTTGGATAGTGTAGGGGTAAAAATTACTATTCCCACTCCAGAGAGTGCAACAGTAGGGAAAACGTTGGATAGCGTAGAGATAAAAATTACTATTCCCACTCTAGAGAGTGCAACAGTAGTGAAAGCGTAATGGTAAAAATTAGTATTCCAACTCCAGAGAGTGCAACAGTAGGGAAAACGTTGGATAGCGTAGGGGTAAAAATCACTATTCCAACTCCAAACAGTGCAACAGTAGGGAAAGTGTTGGATAGCGTAGGGGTAAAAATTACTATTTCAACTCCAGAGAGTGCAACAGTAGGGTAAGCGTTGGATAGCGTAGGGGTAAAAATTACTATTCCCACTCCAGAGAATGCAACAGTAAGGAAAGCGTTGGATAGTGTAGGGGTAAAAACTACTATTCCCACTCCAGAGAGTGCAACAGTAGGGAAAGTGTTGGATAGCGTAGGGGTGAAAATTACTATTCTCACTCCAGAGAGTACAACAGTAGGGAAAACGTTGGATAGCGTAGGGGTAAAAATTACTATTCCCACTCCAGAGAATGCAACAGTAGGGAAAGCGTTGGATAGCGTAGAGGTAAAAATTACTATTCCCACTCCAGAGAGTGCAACAGTAGGGAAAGCACTGGATAGCGTAGGGGTAAAAATTACTATTCCTACTCCAGAGAATGCAACAGTAGGGAAAGCGTTGGATAGCGTAGGAGTAAAAATTACTATTCCCACTTCAGAGAGTGCAACAGTAGGGAAAGCGTTGGATAGCCTAGTGGTAAAAATTACTATTCCCACTCCAGAGAGTGCAACAGTAGGGAAAGCATTGGATAGTGTAGAAGTTAAATATAACATACTTATAAATAATTGTTGTAAATAAAATAATTAAAATTTTAATTTTTAAATAACTACATCATTTGCAAATCCCCATTGATAATTACTAAAAACATAATTACAATTAAATAATTAATTAACAATAAATTAACAATAAATACCAATAAATATTAATTAATAAATATAAAGAAGCAAATAATATTGAACACTAAAATATTTTTCAAAACAAAAAACATATTAATAATAAAAAATTGATTAACAATTAAAAAATGGTAAACAGTAAATTTATTTTCAAATAAAAAGTATTTTTGAAAAAAAAATATTTACCAATTAATAAAATAAATTTCCAATTAATAAACATTTATTAATAAAAAATATTATTTACCATTTTCAAATAATTAATTACCAATTAAAAAAATGAATTGCCAATTAAAAATTGTAATTACCAATTACAAACCTTAATTACCAATTAATAAAATTAATTACCAATTAAAATAATTAATTACCAATGAATAATTAATTAGAAATAAAATAATTATCAGTACCAATCAAAAATAAATAATTACTTAATTACAATTAAATGACTTCCCACCCAATTCCCCTATAAACCTACAACCCGCTACAGAACTTAAACGCAAAAATTATTTAAAATTAATTTACAATTACTAAAAATGTATAATTAATTTAATATAATTAAATTACTTCCCACCCTATTACCCTATAAACCCACAACCCGCTCCAGTACTAAAACATAACAATAAATTAAAAATAACATTTTTAATATATAATAAATAGTACACATATAATTTAAAACAAATAAAATACTTAACAAAAACATATAACACATACATATAAAATACCTAATAAAATACATAACAACAAACAAATATCGATATTAGTAACATCGAAATTAGTGACATCGATATAATTGATATCGATATTACTAACTTCGATATTACTTACATCGATATAAAAAAATCGATATTACTTACCTTAGAGTCGATATTCTGTCCAACGATATTCTGTCCAACGATATTCTTGACCTCGATATTCTTCACCTTCGATATTTTCAACTCGATATTACTGTAGATCGATATTTTGACTGTGCACCGTACAGTATATGTGATAACTAGCTGGCACTGGTACTTTCAAGAGGTAACCTCCACGGAGTTGCAAGTGCAAAGGAAATGCACCAAATGCCAACATGTTCAAAAGTGATGTAGTGCAGATATAGGTGTGAAAGAGGTTGATCTTTATCCAACTACCAGTCCCTAAAAAGTAAAAAAAAAAAACAGAAGACCAAACAAAAAAATACCACATATGATTAACTTACAACATCCTTCTATTTTTTATGCCTTCAGCAACAGACACCTTTAAGCTGTCTACCGTAGAAGACCTATTGTGTGCAATGCCAATTCTTAGATTGAGCTATGGATCAGCCCTTTGCAAATATTTTGGTTGACTTGCTTGTCATTCTCATTTGCTGGCTTCTTACTCAATGGCTTTCCTTTCTCTCCTGTATTTGTCCTTTCCCTTGAGTGCAGCTTCCTTACAATACTTTTGATTGGCTGACTTGTAGCCTTCCACTGCTGACATCAGGAAACGATCTTTTTCTTTTTTGTTCCAGCACTCCATGATAATGCATGTGTTTTCTTGCTCTCATCCTTGTGTGCTGATTGTCAACTTACATCCCTACACCACACTCTCTGCTTGTCGCTCCTTCTCCCCCAGCTCATGTACATTTGTTTTTAACTCCCAGGCTTTTCTTTTGCTACCATGCTCCACCACACTCCCCATTGCGCTTGCAGCTTAGTGGTATTGACTTGCAATTCCCATAACCCACTCTCCTCTATTATTCCCCTGCTCCTCCCTGTTGAGTTCCTGTTTTACATTTTTTTTCTTTTTTAAAGAATTTAAATTAAAACAAAGCCAAAATGGCCGCTGTGTCATGACGCATGCACGTGCATGCATTGTGATACATACACTTCGATACACCATGACACAGCAACAATTTTGGATTTTTTTTGCTGATGTTGTTCAGTATAAGCAAAATCGCATTTTCTTTCTTTTTGCCAGGGGGTTCAGAGAATATAGGCACTGCCAAAGTCAAAAAGTTAGTCAACAAATGAGAGACCTTGTGATTTTGTCAATGCTTGTGTATGGTTTGATTTGGTTTGGAGCTCATTTATTTGTTGCACTAGTTTTACTATTTCAATTCCTAGGATTATTGCAGAGCTAATCCCAATTCTATTTCTATGGCTTTCTAGCTTGATTATAGTACCCTACTTTTTCTGAGTTGGAGCACAAAAAAGGAGAAAGGCAAAGAGAGAAAATAGTAGAGGCACAGTGCATATTCTGATCCTTACTGAGTGAAAACACAGTCACACAATACCTTGTTAAGAGAGGGTGACCATAGATGTGCATATTCCTGTAATTCTAAAAAGGAGAAGTGTTGTAATTTTTCTGCAGTTCTTACTTACAATATTAAAAGCTATTGATGACACTCCTTGTGGTATTTGCAAATGTTTTTTTTCTTTATTATAGCTTTATACACACTACATACTCTTATGGATTAAATCAGTACTTTAATGTTCAGGATACGTCACCAATTCGAGTTTCTTGTGGCAACATAAAGGCAAAGAAACTCTGCTCTCAGGCCAAATAACGTCCTAAAATGTTTATTAAAAAAAGGAAAAATACATCTGTAAATCACAGGTCCGTCCAACAGACGTGTAAAGATAGCACTGCAAAGCAGTGGCATACTTAGCATTTTACAAAGAGGCTTCCAATGAAGATCACATGGTTTCAAGAAAACAAACAGAAAACACAGGTACCTGTGAACGAGATCACGAGAAAGGAAGGAGACAACCTTCAGCTGTTACAAAAATTAACATTTTCTGGGCTAACCAAGCTAATCAACTCTTTCTCGTCTCAAGAGTCATGATGTGAGGGAGAGGCTCTTAATAGTCATATAATGGCACCCCCATTCAGGCATAGATAGTTTGGAAAGAAAACATGGCTGCAGTGGTTACATGTATGCGAATTCAATGGTATGTATTATCAATAATGTGCAGGGTATTAGATTTGTGGCCAGGAACAGGCGATGGTCATGTAAGAGTCCCTGCTGTTACTCATTTGGGTTCTGTGGACAGTTTTTAGTAGCAGAACTAATAGATATGCTTATAGTAGTTTATTGAACAGATTCATAAAAATCTAATACAATATAACAGTTAAATACAAGTCGAAAATGATAAAACACAGATTGACATTATTTAAATCAGGCACATCTTGCCAACTATAAGTACAAAATAATAAACTGTCAATAAAATAGGTCATAAAATGTTAGAAAAATCAGTCAAGAAATATCAAGCAATCACTGTTTTGCCATAATTAAGTGGCTCTGAACCACTAAAATATGTAATAGTGCATCCTATTGTTAGGTTTGATAGACCGTTCGAAACAAAATAAGATGGCCTCCTTAACTGTTCTAATATTAGCTGCACCGAAGATAATACACAAGTTGATTTAATTTAATTCAAACAGATTTGGACACAGGCAGATTGTATGTTTGTTTATTCAATCTGTTTGCATAAAATACATATTCTCTGTTATATGAACATATTTTGCTAAAAACTCTCTATTTGAAGACTGGAGATGTACTATGGGCTCGATCTTAATTAAGCCTTTTTAGTCTTCACCTTTATGCTGGGGTCTAATTAAAATTGAATAGGATCTTGCTATTTTGCTTTTTATTAACTGTTTACATTTTGAATTGTTCATGTAATAAATTGTTTCTGTTGAGGACATCTGAACCTCATTGAAGATTGTGTTAACATGTTTACTAATCGGTAGCTGTAGAATGGAGGTGGGGGAAATAGTTTCATTGTAAATATGTTTTTTCAGATTATTGTCCTCTGCATTCCTACAATCACAGAAGTAGTTGACTAATGTGATGTTATCCACTGCGAACAAAGGTGTAAATCCTAGTTAAGTGTAAGGGCCTGATTTAGGGTTTTGCGGATGGGTCCCCCATATTACAAGTGCCATTGGATATAATGCACTTTTAATACAGAAAAAAGAATATTTGTTGCATTTGTGATGGAGTAAACTGTCCACTGAACTATAAATCAGGCCATAAGTCTACAATGAGGCATAGAGTATCTAAGATTTAGTTGCTGATATAGTCTTCTTTTCCAACATTTAGATAATCGTTGTATGGAATATCAATGAGCTATAAAGCAGAATGGGAGCTATTTTTGAGCTAGCTGCAGCAATGGACGTCCCAATTGCCAGTCCCTAATATGCTTTAGAAAAGCGTTTACAGCATTTGTAACACCCACACTATTAGTATTCAGCTTTGCAACATGATTGTTTCTAGTTTGTATATTATGTATGTACAAACCGATGTATGGATAATTTGATTCTTGCTTAACTGAAGAAGTACCTAATCCCCAATGAAACATTGCAGAAGAATAGCAGTTTAGCATGATGTTGTTAATCAGTTGATGTTATTTTATTCCAGTAAACAGTTCAGTTGTTGTGTAAGGACAATTTGGTAAATGAAAAAAATACTAGGTCATTTGCATATGCAAAGCAGGATTTTTTTTTTGGCCAAGCTTCAGCTCATAACCATCAGGATATTTCAAACAGTCCAGCCAGTCCTGTAGATCGCCCTACGTATAGAGAAAATAATAAAAGGCGATAAAATACAGCTCTGTTTTATGCCATACTTGGTGTATATTTAGGGTGTTGGACCAAAAACATTTGATAATTTGACTTACACCCCTGTTTCTTTATGTAATTCAATAAAAAAAATGTAGTACAGTGTTATCACTATCCCATGAGTGTAATTTATGCAAAATTGATTTCTGTTTGCTCTGTCGAAAGCATTCAATAGTCTATAGAAAAAACAAATTGTTCTTGTTTTCCCCTTTTTAGTTTGCCAGTATAGTTAAAGCTGTGATATTATCAACTATAGAGTATTGGAATCTGAAGCTGGTTTGAGAAAATGAAATGATGCTTCTAACAGAAACGTATTCTTAATTAGGCTCAACAAATATCTGGCAAAAATATTCCCATCAAAGTCCAAAAGACCTATTAGGCGAGAACTGTTTTGCTTGATATCGGTCCTCACTTACAAATTGTTTTTAGGTTTTGCGCCTAGCGTTTCAATGCACAGCAGTGCTCGCGCTGCGAGAGACTTCTTGTAGGGGGTTTCAAAACTAACCTAGGAATCTCACACGCTCGTGCATATGCTTTTTGTTTTGGCCCACACTATTGGCCTTTGCGTACGTCTTTTTAACAAAGACGGCACGCAATTGGCCAAAGGCGGGCGCATTGCTCTGCCCATGGCCTATTGGTGGCGGTTACCCGCACGGCCGTCATGTGGTTTCAATTATCGTGCCCAGACACGGGTGCGATAATTGAAAACACATACCTTGCTGTGGCACGCACGCACCGCTCGCAGACTTGTTCTTTTTTGGATCCATTTCACAGGGAAACAACTAAATGAAAGAAGCAAAGAGAAGTTGTGAACTGTTTCTTCAAGTCACGGTTTTCAGTAAGTGAGGAGCAAGACACAAAGAGAGGGAATAATAGGAAGAGGGGGGGGGGGCGCAGATGCCAGCACAGAAAAGAAGAGGACATTGTCCGTGTCTTCGCTGGGCAGTAAGGAAGAGACTGAGTCCTTTTCCTTCTCTGCCCGTCCCCGAATGTCCACTAAAGCAAGCCGAGCCTTACCTGAATGCCTTTGCTATTTCTACCGTCCTGGGACATGCTTTTGAAAATCAAAATGTAGGGGAACTTAATTGTTTTTATTCTTGCCAGGTTACAGCCCGTTTGAAGCGTGTCTGCGTCGCGGGCTCCTTGGGTGCAACTGAAAGTGGCGGCTCCTGCATCCCGAGGCCCTCCAGTTCAAGCGGAGGCAGCCACCAACATCCTCGCCATCCTGGTACCAGGTAATGGTACTGTACCTAGCATGAGCAGTGTGCACTTCAACCAGCGGCAGGCCTCCCTCCGACTCATCCCCTTCCCCTCCATGGGCATGCTTCTCTACCTCAGTCTACCCAAACATCCTTCCCGCGCCTGTTGCCCTGCTCTGTAGTGCCCCCCCTCCCATCTTATGGCCCGTTGAACACGGAAGGTGATGTCATGGGGCAAACCCGGCATTACCTTGTAGAGAAGTTCTAAAGTTGGCATGATGCGGTCACCCACCCAGTATCAGCGGTGCTGGGGTTTAGTGTCTAATTAAATTACAAAATGCCCTAGTTTCCGCTATTACATATGTTACCCTTTTTCAACCATGTTTCAACAGTGGCGCCCCATCTGTCTTCCCTTCTAACCCAGAGTGTACCCCTCCCTTCTGCCAACGCGTGCTCTCGCTGTTCTGATCTGTGCTCTTCACAGAGATGCCCGTGTTGTTAGCACCACTAACTTTGTCCCTTGTCTCGGTCTGCACACCCAGACAGTGCGCCACCCTGTCTGAAGCTGCGAGCCCTTCTGCACGGGCTGTGCTGCCTCGTATACCCTCTATTGTGGTTGTGTGCTCTCCTGGACCCAGTTGTGCTCTCTGCGGGGATGGCAATGGCAGCTGTACCTCCTTCCCTGGCCATATGCCTCCTCCGGGCCACAGCTGTATGTTGCAGCCTACAGTGGGGTGCACTCCTTCCCTCTGGTGACTGGCTCCCTCGTGTATCGCACTATGAGGTCGGTTCTGTCCAAGTCTTTTTTGTCTCTGCTGTACTCACTCCTATGCTAGACTCCTCTACCTCAGAGTGAAGCCCTCTTCAGATCTCCCTGCAGTCTGAGACTGCTCTAGTCCGTCCTGATCTATGCTTTCTCCTCAGCCCATCCTGAGCAGTGTTCACTCTTGCCTTGGCACGTGCTGCAGTCTAGGCAGTGGTCCCTCTATCTGCTGTTAATACTAATTCAACTGCCCATGCAGCAGCCCTCCTGTTCCAGAATCTCCTCCCAACTTTTTCTCGGGCAGTGCTCCATCCAGTCTCGGGATGTGCTCCTTCCTGCTCTCTTCTCAACGCCCTCATGTATGCGCCGTTCTCCCTTCTGCCTCGCGCTGTTCTCCCCTTCTGCCTCGCGCTGTGCTCCCTTCTGCCTCATGCTGTGCTCCCTTCTGCCTCTCGCTGTGCACTCTCTGAGGTTCTGAAAATTACGAATTCGTTCGTGCTCAGCCTCCATTTTGAGATCGCCGCCATTTTGTGTTGCCCTCACTCGGCGAACGCAATGTTTTTTCTTGTTGTTTCTGCTTTGTGTGTCAGGTGGCTTCCTCGCCTATGTTTACTAACGAGTGTCAGGGTCTGGCCGAGTACACTAATTCCTGTCTGAGCTGATTAATCCCCGTCTGGACTACATGTCATTTCACACCATTGTTTCCTTCAAGTTATCTTATCTGCTGTCCTTCGCTACACAGCTCATGCATTCTCCTGTTTCTCGACTGTCCTTCTATGACACACAGCTGTGTTTTCCCTGCTTGTAAACCGAATTGTGTGGATTCACTTGTGATTTACTTAAGGGGTCGAATGACAAACAGAACCGGGAACTTGAGTTGCTTTGGCTTTAAAACATTGCCTGTAACATTTGCCTATAGCTCATGCTCGTGTTTGATTGCATTTTGCATTGTGTTGTATGATATATAAACTTGTGCGCCACGTAGTTAAGTGGCAGTCTCTTTTGAACATCGTTGTACTGACGACTTCTAAGACCACTGTACTAGCTGCAGCTAATAAATATCATCTTCTACGCCAGACGAAGAGTCCGTGTCTCTGTTTTGACAAGGCAGGTGAATCCCGGGGATTTAGGTGTACCCTGCGCCACCGGGCCTTAAGGCTGCGGTTCTCCGACTGGCGCCCAACGTTGGGTGACTTCAGCGGTAGCGGTTCAGCCCGAGGGTTGTGAGAAGCTCCGCCAGAAAACTCTGGAGGAAGCGCACCACGTGATCGACCCCTGTATGTCGGAAGTGGACCAAAGGTCTTTGACGGCGCGGCTACTCCTCTCCGACGGCTGCTGACGACTGCTGCCCTGACTGTCGCCCTGCCTTGGACCCTTCTGAAGTTTTGGTAGAGTGAGACGATAGACGGACCTTCGCTGGCGCAGAACGATTCTTAGTTAAGTATTTGGTGGGTCGCTCCCACAGACCTTTGTTTTGTTTTTATTCTTAGTCTCTGTTCAGATATTGCAATAGCTGAAGCCAAGGGGTAAGTACGATTGTACTGTTTCGCTGATCTATACCCCTTGTTGTTTGTGATCAGTCTAGAGAAGTGACGATGCCTGGACTGAGTAAGTGCAAGAGATTTTGTTGTTTGGGTTGTACAAGGGATTCCCAGTTGGAGGTGTCATGTCCGATCCCTCCAGTTGGAATTCCGACTTATGAGCTCTATTCGAAACACGGTATTGGTCCCATTACCTTTAACGAGACATGGGTCCGATATACGAAAAACAGTGGAGTTTTGAGATGGCCCCAGAATGGTAGTTTCGATCCCGGTATATATGATGATTTGGAAACAATTTTGTTTAAAAGAAAAGCCCGGCCGGCTATGTTTGACTCCTTTCGCCTCTGGCGCAAAGAAGCCAAACAGAAAGAAATAAAGCAAGCGAAAAAGGATAAGAAAGCACAAGACATGAAGGTCCTTCAGGCTGCCCAGCAGTTTAAGGATAACGAAGTAGATGATGCGAAGGAGATATCAGAGAGACAACATCATATGGCGATAGATAAATGCTATCCGATGTTGCCTACTTCCTCTTTAGATAAAAGTAAGGAATTAGAAGAAGATTCCCTAATGTCTTGTTTATTAAATTTCCCCCCCGCCCTATGTTCAGAATGCGAAAGCACCTCCGGTACCCCCTCCTGTTGCTCAACAAGTGGTTGCTCAGTTACCGATTGTCCAGCCACCAGCTCAGCCCATTAATGCTTTCCTGACGGCTTCTGCTCCGCCCTCGCAGCTTGTATCTCAGCCCCTGCCTTCTCCAGCTCCTATTCTTCAGTCTGCTACGTTTCAGTCTCCGTTGCCTTCTACATCTGTAATGCCTCCTATTCCTTCGAGGGATTCTCCTATTTTACAGAGGAGGATAGCAGATGCTGTTACAAGTTTCTTTTCTCCTTTTGTTAGGTCTATACAAATGTCTCCAGCTTTTTCTAGACAACAATCTCGTTGTCACCTTCCTTTTGCGTATGAGAAAGTTGCTTTGGGTTCTCTCGCTCGCAAATGGATTGAGCATGGACCAGAATATAGTACAGATGATATCATGAGTTGCTTTCATCAATGGGGGGAGCCCCCGCAGAGATATGTTTTCAACGTCATGTGTCAAACTCTTATTAGAAGTTGGGAAGATATGGAGTTAGATACAGTCCCTTCGGACCTTCTGAAATTGAAAGGTGATTTTGACAAAGGATTTATTGTAGGACATCGAGTTGAGGAGGCAGTAACTAGACTAATTGCGTTTCGAACGATGTTCCTATCCCTGTCCTTTTCTGAGGTTGATCCCGTCAATAAGAAGGGTAGCAAGAATTATCCGATGCGTGAAGTCCCTCCCGTATGCAGAGAAGAGGTGATTGGTCCACCTCTAATCCCTGCTCATTTCCAGCGTATATGGGTTCACGAACCATGGAAAAGGTCTGAAGTATTGGCGCTTAAACAAACTCTTCCCGACCCCCGTAAAATCCTGCTGGATATTACAAAGAATTGTCCCAAACAGTCGATGCTTGTATTATGAATTTGGCCGACATTGATATGTTATTTGGAAATGTTGTTCCGCAAGGTATATGGGCACGGATTCGTAGGGAGAATCATTTTGACTGAATTAGGTGGTGATTGGGCTGCTATTAGAGCTGCGGATGCGAATCAGGTGGGTGGTGAAAAACCCGAAGATTTGATTACGGCTCCTCCAGGTAGAATAATTGAATTAATGAAGACAATGATGCCTGCAGTACGAGTAAATTGGGATAAGTTGGCCGCGTGTAAGCAAAAGAAAGATGAAAGTGTCTCGGATTTTTTCACTAGTTTCGAAGAGACCTTTATAGACCACAGTGGTCAGGACTTGAGTGTAGAGGGTGGTCAGCAATTGTTTGTGGACAAGTTTGTATATAATTTGCCTTCCAAATTATCAAATAAATTGAAGAGTTCTGAAAGTGCATGGGCTGTCTCCTCTCCTGCTAAAATATTGGCTACTGCACAGTATTATGAAAATAGGGATATGGAGGAGAAGGAGAAGCAAGAGAAGAAAAATAAATATTTGAAAACTAAAGTTCTTTTACAGCAGGCGTATCCCCCTCGCTCGAATGAGAATAAGCAAAACACTCAGTTTCAGCAGCCTCCACGGTTTTAGAGACTGTTGCAAAAGCCTGAGTATTTTACTCCAAGACCTTCATTAGGTTCTAATCAATGTGCATATAGTAGGGAGGAAGGACATTTCAAAAATAGTTGTCCGGTCCTATTACATCGTAATAATGGGATGTCTGCTTCTCGAGGTCGTGGGAATTTTCAGACAGGATCTAGAGGTAGAGGACGAGGTGCGCACTCTCAGGAGCAGCGTTCTCGTGTCCCATCTCCCTCGAATTACTTTGACCAACAGACGGTTCCGTCTACGCAATATTACAATGATGAATATTACGTTGAAGACAGGGCTGAAAATTTTCAGACTGCATAGGACAGCCATGGACGAAGTGAGGGAGTTGTGTCGATTCCAGTCGATCAAAATGGGCCGAATGTCACTGTCAATGCAATGGGTGTTTCAGAGCCATTTCTTTTGGATACTGGTGCGATGAGAAGTTCAATCATTTATTCTAAACTCCCTGGGGCACCTTTGTCTGGCTTAGTAAATACTTCTGTGGGATTTTCTGGCGGTCCAGTCCGTAATCCGGTTTCTTGACCCTTGCCTGTTTCGATTGGTCCTTATGATTTGGAAGCTCCACTTATCTTAACAACTGGTTGTGGTGAGAATTTACTGGGTTTAGATCTGTTAAAACGACTGCATGCAACATTGTATTGTTCCCCTTCTGGTGTGCATCTTACGTTAGGAAAGAGATTGATGTCCTCCATGTATTTATCTTGGGACGAATTTCCACCTGAGTTACGTTCTCTCCCAGAAAGTCTTTGGGCCACGGGCCCGAATGACGTGGGTCATCTTTCGATCCCACCATACGTTGTCACAGTTAAAGATAATGTTCAAATGCCACGTATTCCTCAATATCGTATTTCTAGTGATGGAGAGAGAGCATTATTGGCTATTGTTGATGACTTCATTCAGAAAGGTGTGGTCGAAGAGACCAGAGGAAATGTCTGTAACAGCCCAGTCCTTCCGATCCTTAAGAGGACGGATCCTTCACAGCCTCCTGTCTATAGATTTATTATTGACCTAAGGGAAGTCAATAAAATAGTGGTACCACAGTTTCCTGTTGTTCCGGACATTACAGCTTTATTGACAATGATTCCTGCTTCAGCGGCTTGGTTCTCGGTGATAGACCTTAAGAACGCTTTCTTTAGCATCCCCAATGCTGAGGAAAGTAGGGATACTTTGGTTTCTCTTTGGGTGGCCGAAGCTTCAGATTTAAGAGAGCTCCTCAAGGCTATTGTGAAAGTCCCTCTATTTACAGCAAAGCTCTTAAATGTCAACTTGATACTTTCCCTCCAGGTGCTACGCTTGTTCAGTATGTGGATGATTTGTTGGTGGCTGCTGATACGGAAGATGTGTGTAGGAATGTGACTGTTGCGTTGTTACACCATCTAGCTGTTCTGAATCACAAAGTATCGCCCTCCAAGTTGCAGTATGTCCGACAAGAAGTGACCTATTTAGGTCATCTCTTGTCGAAGGAGGGAAGGCGATTGACCCCAGAACGTATTCATGCCATTTCACAGATGTCTGTACCCACCACACAGAGAGAAGTACGTGCCTTTTTGGGTATTACTTCATACTGTAGACAGTGGATTCCCAATTTTTCGCTTTTGGCCAAACCATTGGTGGCATTAACGTTGAAAGATACGCCCCATTCGCTCCCTTGAACGGATGAATGTCAGAAAAGTTTTGTTGATTTACGTACTGCCCTGTGTTCCGCTCCAGTGTTGGGTACCCCAGATTACAGTAAGGCCTTTACATTGTACGTTCATGAGAGAGAAGGTTGCGCGTTGTCAGTCTTGACACAGCAATTCGGAGAAAAGCAAAAGCCATGTGCCTATTTCTCCGCTGCGTTAGACCCAGTAGCTAAAGCTTTGCCCAGTTGTCTTAGAGCTACAGCAGCTGCCGCAATTTCTATTAGACAGTCTGCCGGATTAGTATTGGATAACACACTCATTATTATGGTTCCACAAGCAGTGGATACTTTGTTAAATAGAACTAAAACAAAGCATCTCACGAGTGCTCGTTTGTCTGGTTACGAGCTGACACTTCTAGCGAGTCATATAAATATCAAAAGATGTAACACACTAAATCCAGCTACACTGTTGCCACTCCCAGATGAGAAAGACGATCAGGAAAAGCATGATTGTTTTCTGCGAACAGAAGAAGAGACGAAGGGGAGGATTGATTTAAAAGACACTCCGCTCAAGGACCCAGATGGGATCCTATGGGTGGACGGTTCTTGTTTTAAGCTCCCGAATGGAGAAACCACTTCTGCCTATGCTGTCACCACCTTATGCACTATTGTTGAGACAGCACGTATTGGACATAATTCAGACCAAGCAGCTAAATTAATAGCCTTGACTAGAGCGTGTGTGTTGTCGAAGGGAAAGAGAGTGAATGTGTACACAGATAGTCAGTACGCGTTCGGTGTTGCGCATAGTTTTGGAAAGTTATGGAGAGAGAGAGGATTTTTTACCTCTCACGGGACAAAGATTCAGCATGGTCAGTTGGTGACTGATCTTCTTGAGTCACTTACTTTACCAGCAGAGATAGCAATCATAAAGTGCAGCGCACATAAGAAAATCACAGATGATGTGGGTCGTGGAAATGCGTTTGCAGATGAGGTAGCGAAAACTACAGCTAGAAATACCACTAGTCGAATGTATGTGGCAGGCCCTGCAAATTGGGTGAGGGAAATTGGAATGTGTGAAGATACGATTGAGAGTGTGAAAACGATTCAGGGAGAAGCCACTGAGAGAGAATTGAGCATGTGGAAAGAAAGGACAGGAATGTTAGATTCGACGGGTTGTTGGGCGGAGTTGTCGGAACATCAGCGATGGTTGTTACCGGACGCTTATGTGTTGCCGGTCGTGACTATGGCTCATGGCCCAGCTCACATTAGTGCAAAAGGCATATGTAAGCTTTTGGCTCCGGTATGGCAGAATGAAGGAATTCCGAAATGTGCAGAAAATGTGGTTAAACATTGCATTGTTTGTCTAATGCATAACCCAGGAAAAGGAACCCCAACTCCAGCAGGTCATTTTGCTCCCCCGTCATATCCCTTTGAGGTGTTGCAGATCAATTACATTCATATGGATCGCTGCAACAACCTCAAGTATGTTCTGGTGGTGGTATGTGCCTTTTCCCGTTGGATAGAGGCCTACCCCTTGAAAGATAACACTGCTTTGTCAACTGCTAAGGTGTTAATTAAGGAATTCTTCCCTAGGTTTGGTTTGCCGTGCATTGTCTGGAGTGACAATGGAATTGAATTCGTAGGCCAGATATTGCAGAAAGTAAGTTCTGGTCTTGGAATCAAACAAAAATTCCATTCGACAAACCACCCACAGTCAGCAGGTTTGGTTGAGTGTTACAATGGTACGCTCAAGCTTAAGCTGGCGAAGATCCAAGCCAGTACAGGTCTTGCCTGGCCTGATGCTTTGCCCTTAGCTCTTTTGTCAACCAGAACTACTGTGCACTCTCGTATGGGACTTAGCCCATATGAGGTGGTATTCGGACGCCCAGCTAATGTTTGGGGTGTCCCCGTCCCAAAAGATATTCAGATATACCATATCCTCTGTTAATTGACTATTTGCACGATTTGACTACTAAATTAAGTGTTATTCGTCAACAGGTACAGAGTGTTCTGCCAGAGGCCTCCACAGACCCAGGTCACACTATCGTGCCCGGCGACTGGGTCTGTGTGAAGAATTTTCAAAGGACTAAGAATTTGGAGCCTCGGTGGTCCACGCCTACGCAAGTTTTGCTCATCACTCGCACGGCCGTCAAGGTGGTGGGAAAGCGCAACTTGATACATGGAGTGCACTGTAAAAAAGTGCCACTTCCATTACCCTTTGATCAGTGGACTCGCAGGGGTGTAAGAGAATCGGACACTGCAGCAGTTCCTTGTTTTGTCCCGTTCAGTGATGCTCAGATTTATGGGACTCAGTCTGAAAAAGCGGATGACGATATTCTTCAAGCTGCTGTGCCTGTGCATCGTCGAATAGATACCACCAACCCAGAAACACTGTTCAAAGATCAGACCGTGCCGAGCAAAACACGCTACAATTTAAGACCAAGACCAAATTAACTGAACTCTTGACCACTTTTTATTAACGAAAGACATTTTTTTTGTCCTTTGGCTTTTTTTGTGTAATATTAGTATTAGATGTGCCATCTGACTCCGTCGCAGGGTCACGGTAGGAGACTCAGACTGTAACCTGACTCTGTTCTTTTAGTAAGCGGCTAGTGCCTCAGGATATACAGAAGTGATTCGCTGAGTGATCGAAGAAGAGTGCCGTGAGCGACATTTTTTTTAGATAAAGATGGATGGTACAATAATTGTAGGTAGGGAAAATAGGAAGCAAGAAATGAGATCAAAATACTGTAAATTATTACGTAGTTGATTTGGCGTAGCTTTGTGTGTTCTTATGTTTTTGTGTATTTTATTAGCCTGCACAGGATGGATTGTTCATATTTTACAAACAAAAAATGTTGCTAATACTACTACTTCTTTGCCTTCTCGACTTTCTGTCTTTTCACACAAAATGCATACTTTACCCCCTCATGAACAGATAAGGAGAGCTGAGTATATGAAAAATATGTTTATCCAGTTGTTGCACCAACATCAGTTGGCTATTAATATGACTGATTGTTGGGTGTGCGGACTCATGCCACACAATACACAAAAGGGAATGCCATATCTGGTTCTTCCTTTCTCATACGAAGGTTCAGCTTGGGCCTATTTGACAATGTTTTCGACCGCATACCACAACAGGCTTAGAAGACCTGTGAGAACTCCTGGGAATGGATTAGATTTTAGTCACAGCTCCTTGATAAAAAGCATAGTGGTAATGGCCAAGATCGTAGAGAAGAGTAAGATTCCATTAGATGAAAAGAAAGCTTATGATGGATGGAATGTTACCCACTATGTCTCCATTCTCAGCGACAAAACTAGAAAAGGCGAGTCTTCCCCGGTGTGGACTGTGCCCCATAAAGGAAATCTTTGTCTCCAGATTAACAGCAAGAAAGTTGACGATATCCAGAAATGTACATATACATACGTTCTTTCATCCCTTGATTTTCCTCTGCTAGTTCCTTCTCAAGGAACATATTTTGTCTGTAACGATCGAGCATGCACTTGGTTGCCTTCTAACTTTTCTGGAACCTGCTATATAGCTTTTTCTCCTTCCCCCTACATATACAGCTTCGTCAGACCATCACAGAGTTAGACATAGCAGAGGCGTATTTGATGCCAAAGACACGGCAGAGCAAGAGGGAGGAGATTTCCTTAAAGGATTCCTTCCCTTTTGGGGACCGATGGTTAACAGCAGACACATTAGGCAATTGGTTCGAGTGGTTGAAACCACTATTAATGTTACCGCAGGTGCGATAGGTAACATTACAGCAGAGCTTCAAGCGGACCGTCTTATGACGCTTCAGAACCGAATTGCGCTAGACGTGATTGTAGCAGATCGAGGAGGTGTCTGTAGATTGATCGGATCTAGTTGCTGCATTTATATTCCAGATGACGCTCCAGCAGTATACCAAGCTGTTTCTAAATTGCACACAGTCTCCGAGTCGATACATCAGGACGAAGGAGATTGGTCTTTTATGGGATGGTTTTGGGGAATATTGTTGACTTGGGGATGGAAGATCTTAACGTTCCTTGGAGCAATTTTAGCTGTCATATTCTCTTGTTGTTTATGTGTTCAGTGTGGTCCTGCAGTTTGTGGCCTGTTGGCTACTTTATGCGTTCCACGATCTGCTGCTCAGAAGACAGAGAATATTAGAATGATGGTGCAGCAACAACTTGAAGATCTTATGAACATCAGTATTGACTCTGACTCAGATTAACATGAGTTGGTTTCTTTTTGCCTGAGTAATGGCATAAGGAGGGTCTGAGGTTCTGAAAATTACGAATTCGTTCGTGCTCAGCCTCCATTTTGAGATCGCCGCCATTTTGTGATGCCCTCACTCAGGCAGCTCGGCGAACGCGATGTTTTTTCTTGTCGTTTCTGCTTTGCGTGTCAGGTGGCTTCCTCGCCTATGTTTACTAACGAGTGTCAGGGTCTGGCCGAGAACACTAATTCCTGTCTGAGCTGATTAATCCCCGTCCGGACTAAATGTCATTTCACACCATTGTTTCCTTCAGGTTATCTTATCTGCTGTCCTTGGCTACACATCTCATGCATTCTCCTGTTTCTCGACTGTCCTTCTATGACACACAGCTGTGTTTTCCCTGCTAGTAAACCGAATTGTGTGGATTCACTTGTGATTTACTTAAGGGGTCGAATGACAAACAGAACTGGGAACTTGAGTTGCTTTGGCTTTAAAACATTGTCTGTAACATTTGCCTATAGCTCATGCTCGTGTTTGATTGCATTTTGCATTGTGTTGTATGATATATAAACTTGTGCGCCACGGAGTTAAGTGGCAGTCTCTTTTGAACCTCGTTGTACTGACGACTTCTAAGACCACTGTACTAGCTACAGCTAATAAATATCATCTTCTACGCCAGACGAAGAGTCTGTGTCTCTGTTTTGACAAGGCAGGTGAATCCCGGGGATTTAGGCGTACCCTGCGCCACTGGGCCTTAAGGCTGTGGTTCTCCTCTCCTGCCTCGCGCTGTGCTCTCTCCTGCCTCGGGATGTTTCCTGACCAGAAGGTGTGTATTACTACTGTGTACCCTGTTGTAGGGTATTGATACTCGACAAAGAACAATAGGACATAAGAGCTGTATTCAGATTAATAGTATCAAAAAAGACCTAGTTCAGTCAGTTATAAAAAGTGTTTCATATTGTTTCGCTTTGTATGAGCAATACAAGTTTAAGTACTATGCGCAATATGTTGATGTCAGTACTGTGCATGGTACTCCATGGTATTAGTACTGAATTCTGCTTTTGCATATGCTTTTGCCTGTAGAATTGCAGTATACGACTACTGCTGTATGTGATGTTGGTTGTCGGTAATGCTTTTGGTTGTGTATGTTGTTAATGATACACATGGTACTGGCTTGAACTCATGCTACACGCAGTGGTTCCAGGTTATCAGTACAGCCTGCAGTACTCTTAAGTGTCATTCCTGCTCAGTGCCCTTCAGGATATGAACAATCAATACTCTATGCTCCTCACAGCCCTGCTCTAGAGCCAGTAATCCTTGACTCAGCTAATCAATACTGACACTTTTTGCCACACAGTAATTGACGAAATTCCATAACACATTTTTATTCCGTTACAAATTGCTTTGAGAGCTTGAGTGGTCTTAACTATCAGGGAAGTTATAGGATGTTCCATAACAGTTGATGTCCTATTTAGACCCCTATGGAACTATATGTGGCTCTTGTAATACAAAAATGGCAAAAGAGTACTTCAACAAGTTTTCAATACCTTGACTGCTTTTTCCAATCTGTGTAAGTATTTTGAATGGTAAAACTGTATTTTTCTAAATTACACAAACGTAGCACTCTTGTCATCTAAGGCTGTTTACAATGATTTACTTGACTTATAATTGTAGCCTCAGTATAGTAGCAGCACTCCTTAAAACAAACTGCATGTATATTTTCCATTATAAAATCATGGTAATTCACAGAAAACTTCCAGAATGGGATGTTAAAATTAGAAAAGCACACAAGTCCTGAAACTCAAAGTCCAAAATTTACTGGAATTCCTTTTTTTTACTTCTAAAGTAGATTTATGACAAACATGTCAATTATGTTGTGTGGAGTTCACATATTGGGAAGCCTATCCATTTTTTTAACTTTATTTTTGTACAATAAGAAAGACATATGAAACTTAATATTAATGTATGTGTGTATTTTTGTAGCATATAGACTATGTTGTAGCATTGTACAAGTAAATGATAAAAAAATAAACAAGATATATCATCTGCATATGTTAAACAAGCATTTGCAATGCAATAGGTCTCGCATTTATGCAAGTTTAAGCTATTGGCATTGCAAATGTCAATGCCTTTTATTTATATTTTAAAAACAAAAATAAAAAGCATTGTTATTTGCAATGTCAATAACTCAAACTGACGTAAATGCGAGACCTATTGCATTGCAAATGCTTGTTAATATTGAGTCTTCTCATCATATGGAAATTAAAAATTTTAAAAATATTATGTATGTGTCTAGTTTTTCGTTACATAGACAAAATCAACGTAGAGCTGCACAGGGCATAACCCATTTTACGGCAATCTTTTCTGACCCCTAAAATTAGTTTTGTACATATCAAATAGAGGTTTGGCTGTTGCAATGCCAGGGAATGCAAAATCCTTTAGCACATCTGGTTCTGAGCTTCCAAACCAAGACTGCTTCAGCCCTGTTCAGAGCCTACCAGACAGTGAAAGATATCTGGCAGCAAGAGACCTATTTTGGGTTTACCACGAACTTACAGGGGCTCCCAGCCTGCCCCATGCTTAACATTAGTAGGGTTTATTGTCACTCTCATTTCCTTGCTTCTTATGTAATGGCTTTTCTTGTGTTTGTTCCTCCTCTGAACCCCAGCCTCTTTCCCACCTCTCTGATTGGCCAGCTTCCGTCTTACCACTGCTCACTTTGAGGGAACATTTTTTTCCTTTGTTTTAAGTACTCCATGAGAGTGCATTTTGTTTTTCAGCTCTAAACTTCTCTGCCCTGTGTGTTCCATCTAAAGGTCTATCCCCGAGCTCCGTGTTTCTCTCCCATGCATTTCTACCTCCCTTGCGCTCCATGTTGTTCTCATGTGCTTCTTCCTGCTCCACGTATTGCTATAATTCTGTTTGCTTCCTGCTCTCGTGTCTGCTTTCCCCCGTTCCTGCTCTCTGCGTTCCTCTCCCCCTGCACTCTTTGTTGTTCTCTCCATGTGTGTACCCCCACTCCATCCCCATGCCCCATGTCACTCTCTTCCTCATGCAATGCTTTTCCTTTTGTCGCCCCACCCTCCCCCTCCCATTTGCTCACTCTTCCCACCCCTGCCGTCCAGTTTTTTCATAAATTTCTGTTTTGGTACTGTAAAAAATCAGCTTTTTTTTAATGTACCAGTCTAAGTAGTATCCTATCAAAATGTCAGTCAGGTCATTCCGCTGATGTACACATGCATTCAGAGTGCGTGATCGCCAGAAAAAGCCTGGAGCTGTAGAGCATCGACCAAAGGCATTGCCAAAGCCAATAGGTCCCAAAGGGGGTACCTATTTGCCTTGTCAGCATTTGTTTCATATACTAACCATGACACCCTACATGCTCCTGTATGACTCTACAGAGACCCCAGTCCCTCAATTAAAAGTCTTGTTATTTGTGAAGTATTTTCGCCATAAAACTTAATCCAATGCTCAAAGGGTTTTTATTTCTGTCTGATCTAACTCACAGTTCTCAATTGGCAACCCCACTGAACTTGGATGGGGTCACATGAAGAATTCAACTGAAGAATGTGTTCTGGATAGTCACTTTGGGCCAGATGTAGGTAAAAAACATTTACCGATTTCTAAATACCGAGTCCTACTGATTCGTTATTCTGAAATCGGTAAACGATATGTAGGTAAAAAATCGGTAAATATTTCCGATTCGGTACAATTCGGAAACTGTCAATCGGATTAGACCGATTTTGAAGTGACCGAATCCGAATTTTCCGAATCGGTATTTGCCATACAACCTTATGGGCCAAAAGGCCCATAGGAAAGCATTGTAAACACCGAATCGGGAAATTCCGAATCGGGTAAAACCGAATCGGTGAAAATCCGAAAGGGGAGGCAAACAAAAGTGCAACCTAACAAAGCAGCCAATCAGATGCCGCCACCCTCCCCCACCCAACCAGAAGTCGAAAACCAGGCAGCTGAAACAAATTTTAAAGCTCAGTAGAGGCAGTCAGAGCACAGCACAGGCACAGAGCTGCAGGGAGTGATCGATAGAAGTTTACCACAGTCACAATGGCCAGCAGCAGTGAGAGCCAGAAGGCAGAACGGAAGAGGAAAGCAAAGTTTAGCCCTACGGAGCTGCAAGTTCTAGTGGAGGAGGTGGTAAAAAACCACAAACAGCTGTTTGGCAGATACTCTCTCACAGTAGCAGAGTCTGTAAAACGCAAGCTGTGGCTTGAAATAGGTGAAAGGGTGAATGCTGTGGGAGTGAAAAGCAGGAGCCTGGATGACCTTAAAAAAAGATTCTATGATATCAGGAGTCTTACCAAGCGAAAGATGGCAGAGATACACAAGCAGGCTGGTCTCACTGCCGGAGGCAGGAACCCAGCGACCCCCCTGACAGACCTTGAGGAGTTGGTGGCGTCCACCATTGAGCCAGACAGTGTTGTGGGCTTGGGAGACGTGGACAGCTCAGCCAGAGCGTGAAAAAGAAAAGGTAAGATGCATGCGCAGCGTAACACCCCATACCAGCTTGCCTCCCTTAAGCCTTATCGCACAGCCAAACCCTAGTCCAGTCAGCATCTGACACCAGCAATGCATTATGGGAAATGTAGTCAGCTAGCATTAGAACATGTGTAACTGGCCAGAGGCATTGAAAGTAATGCAGAATGACGACAGTGAAATGTGTAATGCATTTATTGAAGCCAATGTGACACAGTACCACACAGTTGACATACGCTTATTTATACCTAGGGCCAACACCAGCCAGTCAAGCCACAGCTACACCAGGAACTGCCTCAGCAATGGACCAGAGTGATGTGCCAGGCCCAAGCCAAGTCAATGCCTCACTGGAGGAAGAGCTCACAACTGTTGCCTCCCAGGATGAGGACTTATTCAACACACCGGACTTTCCCCACTCCCCACACCTCTCCCAATCGCCTACTCTGCAGTTCTCTCCTGAGACCTCCCCAACACTGTCTCAGCCTGCACCTGCAAAGTCACCAGACAGGAATCGAGTTGTGGGCACACTGCCGCTGATGGAGGCAGCTGAGGGACACGGCCAAAACACTGCACCTGTGAGTCCAGCTGCACTGCAGCCCACGACAGAGTCTTCCACCTTGCGCAGACGTCAAGGCAGGCCCGGCAATACAGCTGCTCATGGAGAAGGCTCAGTGTTCCGTGGACTGGAGGGGAGTATGGTAAAAATACAACGCCAGCAGGGTAAAGCAATACAGGCCTGCCACCGCCAATTCCGTGCCCTGAACGATAAAATAGGAGAAATGGGAAATGGCATTAGAGACATGGTGGAAACCAACAGGGAGACATCCAAAAACATTGGTGACTTAGCTGCAGGAATGCATGAAATGAGCACTTCTATTACCCTGCTGTGCTCTAAACTGGACAGCCTTGCCTAAAGTCGCCGCAGGGACGCCCGTGTTCACAATAGAGCAATAAATCGCCTAGCCACTGCCATGCAGGAAAGCCTGAGTCACAACACGGCTGAGGTTACAAGGGGCATGGCTACGATCACCACTGCACTCGAGGCAATGATAATATCCAACACTGCATTGGATCCAGCCCTGGATGCGGCTGAGGGAGATGGTAGCAGCAGCCGCAGCAGCATGTCTACCGCTGTGCATAACCCACGTAGGAGCAGAAGGCGTCCAGCTGAGCCTTCAGGCAATGAGGGAGGCAGTGATCAGCACCCCAGTGGGTCTGGAAAGCGTCAGCGCAAATGACTTGAGCGTTGTGGGTGATGTAACCCAGGACATGTTTGCACCCTCTTTAATTTGTTTTATGGATTGCACTTCTATGGAATGACGTTGTGACCACATAAACATACGTTTGTTCCATACACTACCTGTCTGTGACTCATTACTTACTCAGAAGTAGTTGTTTGTAATTTCATCACGTCTGTATCTGCCGTCACTTGGGGTTGTCACTCCAGCAGGTTGTCTTTCAGGCACAGCATTGTAGTCGTCATGATCCTCGTAGTCAGACAACTCCACCTCAGTTCCTTTCCTCACAGCCAAATTGTGCAACATGGCACAGACAGCAATTATCTTGCAGCAGGTGATGGGGGTATACTGCCTTGCACCTCCGCTCTTGTGAAGGCATCTGAACTGCTCTTCCAGATGCCAAAGGTTCGTTCCACCACATTACGTGTACTTTTGTGGGCCCGGTTATACCTCCTTTGGCTGGGAGTTGAGGGGTTGAGGTAGGGAGTGAGGATGAATGAGCGGAGGGCATATGCACTGTCTCCTACATGGGAAAGGGAATACATTACTCACATGCATAACAGTAATTTGTTCGGCAATAGTTGTGGATGGGGTTGCACACTGTCTCTTACCTAAGAGGTATCCTTCGCCAAATTACCCTGCAGACAGCCGTGCATAGATGCCGCATTTCTGGAAAATGTATGAGTCGTGGGTACTTCCGGGGAATTTCGCTACAATGTCCGTGATGACACACTTGGCATTGCAGATGACCTGAACATTGATTGTGTGTGTGGACTTCCTATTCCTGTAGATGTATTCCGTGTCAGCAGGGGGACAAATGGGGATATGTGTGCCATCACTGCATCCGATGATATGGGGAAATCTGGCCATCTGGTAGAAATCCGATTTGGTTTGAACCAGTTCTGCTTGGGTGGATGGGAAAGAAATGTAATGCTCCATCCTCTGCAACATTGCGTCTATGAACTTGTGAAAAATCCTAGACAGGCTGCTTTGGGTCACACCACCCACTGCAGCAACAACACTCTGGTAGCTCCCAGATGCGAGCAGGTGGAGGCTGCACAGCACCTGTACATGGGGTGGTATTGCATGTGCCCTTGGGGTAGAGTGCTGCAGCAGTGGTTGGAGGTCCCTGATTAGGTCCTTGATGGTGTCTGGATCCAACCTGTACCTCTGCAGTATCTCTGCCTCCGTAAGCATGAACAGGGTCACTCTCTGCATGTAGACCTGCTCCTGTCTCTGCCATTCCCTCTCTCTTTGCTCCTGTAGGCGTAGCCTTCTTGCGATTACATAAAATGCTGCCATTTTGCAAGCACCATTGCATTTTGGGACTATTTTTATAGGCTGCACCTTGTTACCACCTGATTTGAATCCATGGTAAAGTCCGACTCGGAAATACCGATTTTGGAGCAAAATTGGTAATTCTGTGCTTTCCTACATCTCGATCTTCACTTTTTTCCGATTTTTCGTTTCCGATTCGGTTTGTTTCAGATTCGGTAAGTTTACAGAATCATAGATGTTAACGAATCGGTGATTTTCACAAATCGGTAGGTTTACGATTCGGTATAGTTTCCGATTCGGAAAATATTTTCCGATTCGTTAAATGTTCCGAATCAGATTATTACCGATTCGCTACAGTTATCGAATCGGAGAATTTGCCGATTTCGCACGATTTCTGACACCTACATACCGATCACTCTGTACCGGTCGGTAACGGCCGAAAATACAGATTTTCGGCCGTTACCGACCGACCTACATCGGGCCCTTAGTTTTTACTTCCTAAGCCGAGGTTTCCACTTTATACGGTGTATTTTTCAAAAGAAGGCTGTAATTGGGGCCTCTACGAAACATCCACCTTTTCTATAACATGTAAGATAGTCATGCTCAGTCATTTTTAGGGGTAATGGCTAGTAAGATCTGATTTGTATCGAGCAATTTTATTTTTCCATAATTCTTAACTCTCAGGCAGTCCTATATCTGTACTCATTCAAGGCGTCCTATCATTTAGGAAAAATGCCAAGTTGACTTGTTTTCCGTCCCCCAAGCCATTGTTGTGGGCTTGATGGTATTTATCACCAGATTTCTACCTGACAGTAACATAAATGCTATGAAGGTTAGGAGTGTGTGAGAATTAAAAAAGTCTGATTACTTTTTTTTCAATTGCTGTGACCTTAGCACAGTATAAAGCTTGCATTAAAAAAATGCAGTTTCTGCAATCTTTCACTTTTGTAGGTACAGCATCCACCCCAGTTCCTGAGCATGCAAATGACTACGCCAGAAATACCCATCTTTATTCTTCGGCATGCAACTGTTAACTGAATGCACTGCATCATAGACTTTATTGACTACACTCAGACACACTTAAATACCTCTCAATTACTACACTACATCTCCCCTGTTGTTAAATAAAAAATACAGACAACATATATACATTAGAGTTCCTCAATGAGTCGTCAAAGTGCTAGAACCAATCTTCCATATCAAGCCATACGAGGTGAAGGAGTTTCACTGGCATCTTAGATGTATATTCAGATACTTGACTTGGACACTCACGAGGAGTTTTTTCACTCGTGAGGTCTGGAGCTGATGAACGGATCACTGACATAATATCGATGACACAAATATAGAGTTACCAAAATATCGAGGAAAAAATATAGAATGCAAAAATATTGAATCCCTATCTCCAAACAGGTAAGTACAAAATATTGAATCAAAAATATCGTTGTAAAAAATATAGTTAGTCAAAATATCGATTTTTTTTTAATGTCTTAAAAGTAATTGAAAATTAATGAAATAATAAATATAATTAACTTAAACATACTTAAAATACTTAAATACCCTTACAATTAATAAATAATTATTGTAGGTTAAAAAAGAAACATACAATTAAATTTTTTGATACATATATATATATATGAACATAATATTATTAAAAATATACAATATTTTTACCGTACGATAGCGGGAGGGTAAAATTTACTCTAGTAAGTGCAACAGTAGAGAAAGCGTTGGATAGCGTGGGGGTAAAAATTACTATTACCACTCCAGTGAGTGCAACAGTAGGGAAAGCTTTGGATAGCGGGAGGGTAAAAATTACTATTCCTACTCCAGAGAGTACAACAGTAGGGAAAGCGTTGGATAGCGTAGGGGTAAAAATAACTATTCCCACTCCATTGAGTGCAACAGTAGGGAAAGCGTTGGATAGCGTAGGGGTAAATATTACTATTCCCACTCCAGAGAGTGCAACAGTAGGGAAAGCATTGGATAGCGGGAAGGTAAAAATGACTTCCCACTCCAGAGAGTGCAACAGTAGGGAAAGCGTTGGATAGCATAGGCGTAAAAATTACTATTCCCACTCCAGTGAGTGCAACAGTATGGAAAGCGTTGGATAGCTTAGGGGTAAAAATTACTATTCCCATTCCAGTGAGTGCAACAGTAGGAAAAGCGTTGGATAGCGGGAGGGTAAAAATTACTATCCTCACTCCCGAGAGTGCAACAGTAGGGAAAGCGTTGGATAGCGTAGGAGTAAAAATTACTATTCCCACTCCAGAGAGTGCAACAGTAGGGAAAGTGTTGGATAGCGTAAGAGTAAAAATTACTATTCCCACTCCAGTGAGTGCAACTGTAGGGAAAGCGTTGGATAGCATAGGGGTAAAAATTATTATTTCCACTCCAGTGAATGCAACAGTAGGGAAAGCGTTGGATAGCGTAGGAGTAAAAATTACTATTCCCACTCCAGTGAGTGCAACAGTAGGGAAAGCGTTGGATAGCGTAGGGGTAAAAATTACTATTCCCACTCCAGAGAGTGCAACAGTAGGGAAAGCATTGGATAGCGGGAAGGTAAAAATGACTATTCCCACTCCAGAGAGTGCAACAGTAGGGAAAGCGTTGGATAGCATAGGCATAAAAATTACTATTCCCACTCCAGTGAGTGCAACAGTAGGGAAAGCGTTGGATAGCGGGAGGGTAAAAATTACTATCTTCACTCCCGAGAGTGCAACTGTAGGGAAAGCGTTGGATAGCATAGGGGTAAATATTACTATTCCCACTCCAGTGAGTGCAACAGTAGGGAAAGCGTTGGATAGCGTAGGGGTAAACATTACTATTCCCACTCCAGTGAGTGCAACATCAGGAAAAGCGTTGGATAGCATAGGGGTAAAAATTACTATTTCCACTCCAGTGAATGCAACAGTAGGGAAAGCGTTGGATAGCGTAGGAGTAAAAATTACTATTCTTACTCCAGTGAGTGCAACAGTAGGGAAAGCGTTGGATAGCGTAGGGGTAAAAATTACTATTCCCACTCCAGAGAGTGCAACATTAGGGAAAGCGTTGGATAGCGTAGGAGTAAAAATTACTATTCCCACTCCAGTGAGTGCAACAGTAGGGAAAGTAAATACTTCATATATGAATAAAAATAAATTAAATATTAATACCAACTACAAATTAATTAAAAGTAATTAAAAATATATATAATATAATTAATCAATTAAAAATAAAAATAAAAATTAATTACTAAAAATAATTACCTATTATTACAAATTATTTACCAATTAACAATTAATTATTTAACAATTAAAAAAATATATATTTTTTTAACTCTTTTTATTAATGAATGGACAATACAAAAATGAAATAAAAACATCAGGTGATATCATATATTGCGCTACACACAATTCCTCCGGCCAGAAGCACGAGATTAATACGACATTTTGCATCGTAAGGGCCATGGGGATTCTTTCACTTCCAAACTCAAACTTGGCAATGGTGGTTCACACATTTCTCCCCGGTGAGTACTCCATGCTCCTCACACCTTCTCCCATTTCCTCGGGCATCCCCTAGCTATGAACACCGACTTTTCCCTGAACATGCACCAGTCAAGGTCCTCCATCCACTGGCAGACTAGGGCGGTTGGCTGGCCCCCCATAGTCGAGCAATGTTCCGCTTGGCGTCCATATATGCCAAAATGACCCACTGCTTCTGATACACATTCAGATCTGTGGGCTCCCACACATTCAATAAACACCTTCGGGCTTCCGGCAGTATCTCCGCCCCCACGACCTCCCTCAATACATTGAGAATCTTTACCCAATACTTCTGTATCGCCACACAATGCCATAGGATATGAATCAGGGTGCCAGATTCTCCACATTCACTCCTGCACTCACCACTCTCTCCCTGTCTCATTCTTGCCAATCTCAGGCCTGTGATATAAGATCTATGCAGTGTCTTCAACTGTACGAGCCGAAGCCTCATCTGAATTGCAACGACTTTAGGAGAGGAAATCGCTTCCACCCAGTCTACGTCATCCAGTTCCAGCCCGTCCTTACACCATTGGTCTCTAATGTGGCCTAGGGGACTCTCGATATTGTTGACTAGCTTCCTATATATCAAAGAGACCGTCCTCTCGGGGATATGCCCGTCTAGCACACGGTCCTCCACAGGTGACGACTCTGGAAGAACCGAGCCTCTAGGTATATGTGTATGAAGGGCGTGTCGCACCTGTAGGTACCGAAACCGCTCATTATTACGTAAGCTATATGCTTCCTGTAGAGACTCGAATGTAAGCACTCCGTCCTTCCCCCAGACATCCTTTATACGAGTGATACCAATAGTGTCCCATTTATCGAAGCCCTTGGTTTTCCAAAGGCCATCCAGCTTTTCGGAATTCAACAGGGGGCAGCCAGTGTTAGTCTACCCTCCCACCCTAGACTTTTGTTAGCTACGCGCCACACTTGTACCGCATGCGCAGTCGGGCCGGTTAAGGCGAAATTCCCGGTTTTAGAGTATAAAGCTCTGTCTATCATTCCTCCCGGCGCCTGTCGTTGGTCCATGGCAAATCCCGGGTTCCCGGGAGGGACCATAAACGATATGGTTCACTGCCGCTAACTGCGAGGCCCAATAATATCTCCGCAAGTCTGGGAGACCAAACCTGCCGTCATACCATGGGAGAGTTAGCTTGGCAAACGCAATTCGGGGCCTACCATCCCATAGAAGCCGCCTCTGGAGAGATTCTATCTTTTTAAAATAGGAGGCCGGCGCCGGGTCCATCGAATTCTGCAAGGAATATAAAAACCGGGGCAAGGCCATCATCTTAAAGAGGACGGCACGCCCGAGCATAGATAGTGGAAGAGCCTTCCAACGCTCCACATCCTTCCTACATCTATCCAATGGGAGAGCCAGATTTTTGGTGAATCGCAACCGCGAGTCCAGCGTGATATATATACCCAAATACTTGAAACCTACCCTCTCAATCTGGATTGGACACGATCGCGGGACAACCGGCGGATCTCCAACTAGGCAAAGAGCACCGACTTTGTCCAATTTATGGCTAAGGCCGAGTATCTGCCAAAGATATCCAGGACATCCAGGAAATTACTAGGGGAGGCTCTGGGACTAGTAAGGTAGAGCAAGACATCATCCGCATAAAGTGATATTTTATATTCCCATTCAGTCGACCACCGCATGCCCCATATCGACCTGTCCCATTGGACCTAGCTAGTGCAAAAAGTAGCGGGGACAACGGGCATCCCTGCCTCGTGCATCTTCTCAGGAAGAAGTCCCTGGACCTACAGTTTATAACCACCACTCTGGCCAGTGGTTCAGCATATAACAATCGTACCCAACTGACAAACTCCCGCCCAAAACCCAGTTTCGCCAACACTGCAAACAGATACTGCCATTCTACCCTGTCAAACGCCATGGTGGCATCTAGGGACACCACTACCGTTGGCTCATGAATCTGTGAAGAACCCCCAAGGATTGCTCGAGCCATGCAATTAATTTACCTGCTTTGTCGCCATGTTCATAAACGCGACTCTGCACGGCACTATTGTGGACTATTGCCCTATCTCGCACCAGTCTCTTATATTCCTCCTGTCGGAGTCTCAGATGGTGGAGTTCTACAGCCGCTACTCTCTCTTCCAGGCGTATCACTTCCGCCTCTTTCTGCATCATCTCGGCTTGGCTCTTCTTCTTTTTCCCTGCTACCAAAGATAATACCTCCCTTTAGCTACAGTTTTGTAGGCTTCCCAAAGAGACTGTGCCTAGTCAACTGAGCCACTATTTTCCAGGAAGTACCGGTCAGACATTCGAAGTATCTCTTTTTTAATAAGTAGGTCTTTTAACTGCCACGCACTAATCGGAGCAACCCTACCCGTGGCAGGTCTGTCGGTCACGAGCTGTAGCCATAGTGGGGAGTGATGAGAAATGCCTCTAGCAAGATATTTCACCTCTTGAATCATAGGGGCCATTGCCGCCGGAAACAGGAGATAGTATAGGCGCGACAAGCTGCCATGAGCAGCTGACACGTGCGTGAAATGCGTCAGGGTTGGGTTGCATACCCGCCAGCTATCAGTTAGCCCGAGTGTTTCAATAAAGTCTGAGAGCCATCTCTGTGATTGTCTGAACGCATGTGGTGGGTTACGGTCGGCTTCCCCATCCAGTACAGCATTAAAGTCTCCACCCAACACCAGACCACCCAGTGGCAATGCAAGGAAAACAGATCCCAGATCTCGGAAGGTATCTGACTGGAGAGCCGGGGGGACGTAAACCGACAACAGAGTAATGATCTTACCATCAACAAGCCCCGAGATTCCTGCATGTCTTCCCCTCTGATCTAACCAAGAAGCCATGGATCGTCAGGGGAAAGGAGTTTTTCACCAGAATCCCAACCCCCCTGGACCCAGAAGTGAATCCGGCATGTGCCACTAACTTATATCCCCCCCTCTGGAGGGCCATACACTTGTTACCCACCAGGTGCGTCTCCTGCAGCAACACTACATCAGGAGAGGGTCTCCTAATAAGCTGACTGGCCATCCCTCTCTTAATCTTGTCTCCCAATCCATTCACATTCCAGCTCAGCACTTTCATCCCGGACCCTCGATTACTCAGCGCCATTAAAAACAAAAACAAATACAAAAAAGAAAAAAACACCATCACAAACACTCCAAAACAATCCCATCCCTCCGCCCCCCACCCCCCACCCCTGCTCTCTGCATTTGCCAACCCACAACCTGCAGTGTGCCTGTCGCCTCATAATCTAACTAACCAACTATCTAAATATAGATTAGAGAAGGAGGTCGAAGCTCCGCCACCCCGCTCCCGTCTATCCGGCCATATCTTGCGCCCACTACAATACACAGTTCAGAGGGGCCGGCCCGCAAGATGTCTCGTACTCGACTTCACAGCTACAAGGCCACGTTGATCATGATGTGTAATACTTATCAGTCTTGTTGCTGAGCACCTTGGTCATCCTCGCCACCTTCCCCCCGGGGTTCCTCTCGGGGGTGAAAACTGTCCAGCCAGTCCGAAGCTATTGCTGAGTCATCAAAGACCCAAATTTTCTCCTCAGTCTCAACCCGCAGCTTAGCAGGAAACAGCATAGCATATTTCAATCCACGATCCCAGAGCCACCGGTTGACTCCAAGAAAACTATGTCTCTGCCTCTGGACCGCCTGGCTGAAGTCTGGAAAGAAATTCAGGGTGGAGTTTTCGTACCGCAAAGGTCCTCCAGTCCTGGAGGCCTGCAGGATAGCATCTCTATCTCTGAAGTTGAGCACCCTCGCGATCATTGGGAGCGGCGGGGCCCCGGGTCTAGGTCTTCCTCCTGGGATCCTGTGCGCGCATTCAATAGTGAAGAATTTCCCCAACCCTTTTGGTTTCAAGTGATTGAGGATAATGTCCTCCACAAATAGGTCAGGGGTCACTCCTTCCGCCTTCTCCTGGGCTCCAATAATGCGTACATTATTCCTTCGGATCCGTCCCTGTAATTCATCCACTTTGCAATGCATCGGAGCGCCAGACTCCCTAATATCACAGATATCCTGCTGCATCTGCGAAACATCGTCTGTCAGACTCGTGGTTTTGATGCCCAACGATTTAACCTTCTCACTGGTTTTGGTGAGATCGGCATGAATCAAGTTGACTTCTATGGTCACAGTATCCAACTTAGGGTCTAGTGACGCCATCTGTTGCCCCAAGGATGTCTTTAGGCCATCTATAGCTGCCATTACGTCTTGCAGCGTAGGCTCCGTCGCAGCATCCACCGACTCTCTGGCTCCCTCCAATACTCGACCCGATCCAGAGGCCAAGCTCTTGGGTAGCGCATAGCGGTCCAACTTGTTGGACTGTACTGCTCTAGATCCCCTGGTCGATTTGGAAGGATGTTCACCGCTCTCAGTCCGCAACGCCATTATGGAGCAGTCACCAGAAGGTACGACGTAACTGACTCACAGGCTGCCACTATTTACAGTGACGTAGTGTGTGGTAACCAGTCTGGTCGAGATCCGCCGGGTCTAGCGCTCCCGGGCCAGTTCTATCAGTCTGTGATCCCCCAGAGTCAAGGGTCGGGCGTCGTTTATCCACCGGGTGCTCCGCAAGCTTTGGCCCAACATTCTCCCTCTCAGGACCCCCGGTCTTAAGCAGCAATGTGATGGGCAGCAGAATCCATGCGGTCCAAACTCCAGCCATCCAGTGAATCTAGGAGATGTCTGCCGATATACTCGGCGCTCAATAGTAGAGGTTCTCAGACCGCTTTAGTTCGATTTGGGAGCTTAGGACCTGATCTTCCGCGGTGCACCCAGTCAATAGTGTGTCAGCGATAAATCTCAGGGCTCGGGTCGCTACAGGGCATCTGACTTCTCTGCCCGCATGTGCGGCGCAACAGCGGGTCACCACCTTATCCGACGGTGAGGCTCAATCAGGAGTATAGGCAGCTGAGGGCCTTCGAGGGTCAGCGACCTCGCCTCCAACACCGGCACCAAGCAGAAGACTGGGGCGCAACTAGTCGATACCCATCTAGGCATGTCAATGAGCCAGAGCAGTACGACAATCGTCCATCTCCGCAAGGGAGCATCTGGTTGTACCACTTGTCATTCCACTCCACCTCATTGGGATCTGCAAGGGCTCTGTGCGGAAATATTGGCCCAGCCACTCAGCACACATCTACAGGCTGGTCGGTGCCTCAACACCTGTACTGACGATAGTTCCTCCGATGTCGCACCCCGCGGGTCTCCTCACACGGGCCCCGGCACCTATATCAGTAGAGGGGGGCTGGACAGGTCTCCCCCCTCGCCGACCGGATGGATGGCAAGGCGGCCTCCCCGATCCGTCTACAAGGCTATGTAGGGACGCGACTGGCGATTTACAGTCTGTCCCTCCTATGTTGTTGCACTCCGGGTCGGTCTTAGAAGCAATCAGATCCCTGGCTCCTCTGTTGACGGAGGCCCTAATTACCGTCAACTACAGCTCCGGAGTCTTCTACTCCCGTGGGCCCGGAGTTGGATCGATCGCCGCCGCAACCCCTCCTATGCGGTAATCTGCTCTCAGCGCCACAGGATTACTGCAGGATAGATTAGGCGAGGCGCGGGTCGCACGAAGCTATAGGCTCACGCGGCCATATTGTATGGACACGTAGCTCCTCCTCAATTCAAAATTAATTCAAAATAAATACCAATAAAAACAATAAAAATTTTAAGTAATTACAATTAAATTACTTCCCACCCTATTCCCCTATAAACCCACAACCCGCAACAGAAAATAAATTAATAAAATGAACATAAATATCAATTAATCAATTAATAAAAATGAATTACCAATTATAATTAAATTAATTACCAATTAAAAATTAATTAACAATTAATTCAAGATAAATACCAATAAATAAATTAAAACATTTAACTATTTAGAATTAAATTACTTCCCTCCCTATTCCCCTATAAACCCACAACCCGCTACAGAAAATAAATTAAGAAAGTTAACATTATTATCAATTAATCAATTAATAAAAATTAATTACTAATTATATTTTAATTAATTACCAATTAAAAATTAATTACCAAATAATTCAAAATAAATACCAATAAATAAATTAAAATATTTAAGTAATTATAATTAAATTACTTCCCACCCTAATCCCCTATAAACCCACAACCCGCTACAGAATTATATTACTCAAAAATTAAATACCATAACATTAATTACTTAAAATAAATTCTAAAATAAATATACACTTTTCACACATGTACTAACATAAACAACACTTTAAAAAAATGTATATTATTAAATAAATCGATATTAACTTACCTCAAATTCGATATTTTTGTTGACTATATTCTGTCCATTCGATATTTTGTCCATTCTATATTTTGAATTCGATATTGCTGCTATTCTATTCAATATTTTTGTTGACTATATTCTGTCCATTCGATATTGTGTCCATTCTATATTTTTTATTCGACATTACTGCAATTCTATATTTTTAACTCGATATTTTGACTGCATACCCTGATGAACATCGAGGCAGATGTTTGAAATGGGACAAATCTATTGTAATAGACTTTACGGGATGCTGAGCTGTCACCATATGTCCTTTAGTTGTCACAACTCTCAATCGATTTGCATCAAAGGGAGCGTTAGTCTTACGTTTCTGTTTTTGCATGACTCGGTCTCCTTCGAAAATCATGTCCTTAGCACATCTGCGCTTATCTGAGTAGACCTTCATCTTTCGTTTGTGAGAAGTGTCTGTGACATGAACCTCATCAGTATCTAGTGCTCAGCTCGTGGTCCATTGTGGTAGTTTTATCTCGAGGGCTCTCCCAAACAGCAAGGTAGCATGGTTTTCACTTGTTGTAGAATGGGGAGTTGGCCAATAGGCTGGAAGGGCTGGAAACAAAGCTGATGTGAGATCAAGTCCTTCAAGCGTAGAGCACTGGATGACTTTCTTCAGGGTGCCTATAAATCGTTCAACAACGCCATTAGCCTGTGGCCAGAGAGGAGTGCTTTGAAGGCTATTGAAGAGCAGACCATTGTCAGATTTGATGATGGAGGGAACACCCCATGCTGCAAAAATATAATTCGATTACTTTGTCATGTTAAGTCGATGATAAATCTTCCACTAAGGGAAAACGTGAGTACTCATCAATAACTACCATGCGATGATGACCATTGTTCAAAGGTCCAAACAAATCAACTTCAATTTTTCCCCACACTTGCTTAGACAGATCAGACATATTTAGTGGATGCTGTGTTGTCTTGGGAGACAAACTGCTACACAGGTGACAGTTTCTTCTCGACTCGTTCATCAAGGCGATGAAATCACACTGAGAGCTTAAGGGCTCTCTTGGAGGCTACAATGCCACAATGTCCTTCGTGTGCCAGGTCAATAACTTGTTGTCTGAAGCTTTTAGGTAGACAATTCTCAAACCTCTAAGTATGATACCTTCTTGACTGAACATTCGTACAAATTTGATATTCAACATCATCTGTCGGGTATGTTTTCTACATGATTGCGCAGCAATTATATACTTGAGTGTGAGCATGTGTCAGTCTGTATTGGTAGCAGCAATGATCTGCTCAATGGATGGGGCGGCAGGGGTACTCAACTTTACTATGAACTTTAATATGCTTCATCCGCTTTAGGCACTGTGACGCTGCAACAGCACTTGTGAGAAGTAATCTGCAGGGCTCCGATCCTTCCCTTGCTTATGCACAATAGTGTAATCATACTCTTGCAATCTCAACCCCTACCTCTCAATGCGAGGGCGGGTGCATCTTGGTGTTCAGATTTACAAAAATGGTAGCAATGCCTGATGGTCAGTGACAAGGGTGAAATGCTTCCTGTACAAAAACACATTAAGTTTACAAGCCCATACTATAGCCAAGCTCACTTTCTGGATGAGAAAAGGCACGTTCAGTCTGAGATAGGCTTCGGCTGGAGTAAGCCACAATGTGTCTCTGAGCATTTGGATGTACATTGTGTTGAGCAAAGATTGTACATAAAGCTACCAGGCTAGCATCTACAACAATCTCAGGATGTAACTTAGGATCAAAGTAAGCTATTTCAGTTGCATTTTCAATTGTGTTTGATTTTCTTGAAACTTCGATCACATTCAGAGGACCAATGAAATGGAACAATCTTCTTCATCAACTCTCCTAATGGGGCACTCACCGTGGCAAAACCACAAATGTATCTTGAGCAAAACTGGCCATGCCTAAGATGGATCGTAGCATGGTTACATCTTGTGGGGGGCAGATGGATGACAATGCTTGTACTTTTTCAGGATCAGGAGTCATCCCCCTTTCAGAAAAAATATGCCCATAGAATTTGAGTTTACTTTTGTGAAACTCACACTTTCCTGCATTTAACTTGAGACCTGCATTGCTGAGCAATCAACATACTTGCTTAGAAGCTTTGTCATGTTCCATTTGGGTGTCCCCAATTACTAATATATCATCAGTGTAGTTAAAAGCATGTGTCCCATGTTTAATTACTTAGCGAATTATATCCTAAAAGCTTTCTGAAGCTGACAACACACCAAAACTGAGTCTTTTGTATCTGAACATGAGTTGGAAAAAGTAGTAATGTATCTACAGTTCTCTTCCAGCTCAAGCTGATCATATCCTTTGTTCAAATCAAGACGGGAGAAGACCTTGTCGCCATTCAGCTGTATAATCATGTCCACTATGTGTGGACCTAGATGTATTTCTCTCTCGATTGCCTTGTTGGCCTGGTGCATATCAACAGATATGCACGCTGCACTTTCACTGTCCCTTTTTGTCACTACCACTGTGGGCGAAAACCATGGCGCTGGACCAGTAGAGCACTTGATGATGTCATGCTTTAATAATGCTTCCAGTGGCGGGGAGGAGCCAAGATGGCGACCGGAGCAGACGTGTGAGCTCTCGGCTCCACCAGCCCTTGAGCCCCGCACCAACATCCTGCTTCTTATCCTGATGGTTTTTGGCGGTGGAACGTTTGGGATGCTGTGCTGATTTTATCCGTGTTCCCCCGAGATCTCCGCCTGCCCGGTGGCCGGAGATATCTGCAAAACTGCTCGCAGCCCTGGACCCTCGCCTGCACTGTCGCGCGCCGCCGGACCTCGGAGGATCAGTGGCGGCCGGGCTACCCGCGTGGTGCCGGGGACTTGGAGGTGGTGCCATTTGCACGAGACACGGTCCTGCCTACACTGCCTGCCGCGGTCTATCGCAAGCCGAGCCTAAAACGTGCTTGCTGGGATGAGACGCTCTGAAGATGCGGTTTCTTTGATCGGAGCTGGATGTGCGCGGCATAAATCGCTCAGTTATCCCTGTTCGACATCGGCTGCCTGCTTCTTTGTCCCAGCGATCAGCCTGATACGAGGCGGCTCTCAGTGACGGGTGATCGATTGAACTCGACCCTGGTGGCATCGGAGACCCGGCTTGGTGCTTGTTCGTGCCGCACCCGCCCCGGCTACTACACTGGATTATCGGCACCATGGCTTTGTCTGGTGACTCGTGGCATGGGGAAGATCGCCCATCCCTGCCCTTCGACTGTGTTACCCTGCCTGCGCTGTGGGCCAGCTCGCATGCACCCTCTCGGGGTTTTGAGACAAAGGGGCTGCAGCCGCCACTGTCATGTGGGACCATTATGGCCGCCCTATGTGAATTTCGATCAGCGACGCGCAATGGCTTCCACGTATTGGGTGAGAAACTTGACGAAATGGTGTCCGGTCTGGGGCGGGAGCGCAATGTCTATTCCCAGCAAGGCTTGGACCTGCCTTTGCCGGTGCTTCGTGAGGATACAGTGTTTCTCCATGCCTACAGTGATGATGTGCCTGTTATTGACTCTACTCGCACCCGGGGCCGTCCGTCCGCCAGATCCGCCTGTGATACTTTGTTTCCCTCTCCTCCGGGGACTGAATCATTGTTTCCTTCACCATCGTTATTGACTCGTGAGCCGGCTAAGCAACCTCTGGCCCCCTCGATGGCTCTTTCTTTGTGGCCCTCGCTCTTTCCACTGCGATGCCTATGCTCTCAAGATGTCCCGGAGGAACTTTTCATGGTGGACAAAGGACTTCATGGTGATTTTCGACGGCCATTTTGCGCTCCTGAGTCATTCCCTCCCTCTATGCGGCCATATTGTCTCCTTGTTTCAGAGGGGGCGGGCTTTCCTCTGGGAGTGTATTCAGGGATGCATCCACGATCGGGTCAGGGCTAGGCTGCTTTTCTTTACTTTCGGCTTACTGGCTGGCGGAGACGGGGCTGGGACTGTTTTTCATATGTTTCAGATGCACACTGCGATATGACTTTCCCCATCTGTATTAGCATTGATACTTGCTATTGTACTGGTATATTTAAGGTGGAAGATGTACCTGTGGATGGGGTGACCGGGAGCATATAGCATTGGCCCTCCTCTTGACTCATTTGTGTTCTATGGGAGTTGTAGATTAGGATGCTCTTTTCTCACTCTCTATATTTTGGATATTATAGTACTCTTTTTTCTTTTTCTCTCTTTTCTTTTCTTGCTCTATATTATTGGACGACAGACACACTGCTGGGGGGGGGGGGGTAGGCCGTAGCCTCTGCATGCGTGTAGGGTGGGGGGTTGGGGGATGGGATTTTAGTTTCTTGGTTTCAGTTTCTATGGTGCCTTATTTTTCTCTTCGCTTTTGTTTTTTCTTCTTTATTCTATCTTGGGTCTGTGTCTGGGATTGCTAGGGGGTGGGTGGCGGTGGACATTGGGTAGGACGTTAGGTCTGATACCCCTACTGCACACGCTTCTAGCCGCCATACCGCCTGGGGGGACTTGACTTTTGGGCTGTTAGATTACGTGGTGAAATTGTCGCTAATGTCATGTTACGCCTGCACGGACTCTGCTTTCTTAGCCTATTGTTTCTCTTTCAAAATTTTAAAAAAAGGACAAGTCGAACTTTAATAGCTGCAACAAAATTTAAAATTAACCTTCATTGCTCCTGGGACATGGTATCACAATGCTTTACAGTGTAACTCTTAAATGCTTGCTTATGGTAATAATGTGTTACTGTGTCGCCGTATTGCATGCGCTGGTGCTTCATGAGTATCTGTGGCCGGCCTGATGGTTGTGGGCCCGTATTTGTTCTTTTACTGATGCACAATAAAGGTTTTCAAAAATTAAAAAAAAAAAAAAATAATGCTTCCAGTTCATTCTCAACAGCCTCCTGTAAATTAAACACAATCTGACTGTGTCGCTGAGCAAAAGGACGAATGTCTTCAGTAAGGTGAAGTTGCACCTTCATTGTCTTAACATTCCCTAGTTCATTAAATAACAATGGGAATTGACTTACTATTTCAAATGTGCAATGAGGTTGTAGTTGATGGCTATTAGTCCCATGTCAGTAGCAGTGGTGAAACTGAGTAGAAGTGTACTCGACGAAGTACCTTGGAGAACATGAATTAGTGCTTGTACTGTCATTTTCTGATGCCTCATGGTTGCTATAAATGACACTTGACTTTGCAATGGCGTAGGAGCAGCCAACGTGTACACCTTTATTTTCGATGGTGTTAGACGTTGTATCGGAGACAGTTCATTGTATTTTTCTGCGGGGCATTCCAGACCATAACAGTTCCCTCTGTGTGGCCTCAATAGCGACGAAGTATGCCTTCGGGACCCGGTCTTGGTGGTTTTGTAGAGCGTACAGGAACCTAGGCAGTGTCATCATTTTAAAGAGTGCTGCCCGTCCAAGGTGGGACAGCGGGAGTAGCCGCCAGGAGGCAGTGTCTCACTTGAACCACTGGAGAGGCGGAAGGAGGTTCTTCTCGTATCTCACCTCCGGATCTTTGGATATGAATACCCCCAGGTAGCGGAACCCCTCAGTGGCCACCGTGATAGGGCAGTTCCGTGGGAGCATGGGAACCTCTCTCTGTAGTACTTTGAGAACGGATTTGCCCCAGTTGATGCTGTAGCCAGAGTTTTTACTGAAGTTGTTTATGATGTCCATGAACACTATTAGGGACTTGTTATGTTATGTTATGTTAAAAGAACTTGTTACCGCACACGGTCACCAATTGGTTTCATGGCACTCAGAGACAAGTGGAGAGAAGAAGCAGGTGAGTAAGGCACTAATCGTGAGCTAATTGGAACAGATACGTTTTCAAGTTCTTACGAAAGGTGATGTAGTCAGGAGTGAGCCGGATTGAGAGAGGGAAGGAGTTCCAGGAGGAAGGAGCAAGGAAGGAGAAACAGGCACCGCCAGGTTTCTTCCGTTTGTACCTGGGAGTGATCAAGAGATTGTGAGCAGAGGACCTGAGATGCCGTGAGGGAATGTGACGATTGAGGCTGAGAGAAATAAAAGCAGGGGCAGAAGCAGATAAAGATTTGAAAACAGTGCAGCCCATTTTGAAGATACAGCGGTACGCGACCGGGAGCCAGTGCAGTCTTTTCAACAAGGGCATGACGTATTGGTACTTGGGTTGTTGAAAGACCAATCTGGCCGCCTGGTTTTGTACCAGCTGAAGCCGATGAAGGTGGTATGCGGGGATCCCCACATACAGACAGTTTGCATAGTCAATGCGTGAGGTGACCAGGGCCATGATTACGAGAATGAGAGCCTCAGGGGATAAGAACCTTCGGATTTTACCAATTCTGCGTAGGTGATAAAAGCAGGCCGAGGTAACAGAGTTGATTTGAGGCCTCATCGATAGGTCATTGGAGATGATGACACCAAGGCTCTTCACGGAGTTGACTGGGCAGGGGGGGGAACCCAGAGCTGGGGGCCAAAAATTAGGACTCCAAGGGTTTGTGGGCCCACCGATCAGAACCAACTCGGTCTTGCTGGGGTTGAGCTTCAGCTGGCTGAAGTTCATCCACTCATAGATGGTAAGCATGATTGATTGAAAATTAAAGCAAGAGAGAGGAGAGGGAGCGATGGGAAAAATTAGTTGCAGGTCGTCTGCATAATTGAATATGGTGACAGGAGAGTGACGAAGAGAAGCTAGAAGGGGTTGCATGTACAGATTAAATAAAAGGGGGGACAAGGCGGAACCCTGGGGAACACCACAGGAAAGTGAGATTTGGGGGGCAGAGAAGGTGGAGAGCTGAACCGATGGGGAGTGTTGTTGAAGGAAGGACCCAATCCAGGACAAGGCCAGGCCCTGGATACCCGCATTTCCGACACGGTCGATCAAGATAGCATGATCGACCGTGTCAAAAGCGGCCGAAAGATCTAGTAATACCAAGGCCTGGGCCATATTCCTATCAGCCCCCTGTCTCAGTGCATCCATAACAGCCACAACGACTGCTTCCGTAGAGTGGGCCAGTCGGAAACCGGCCTGCTGGTCATCTAGGAAGTGAGTTTTTGCAATGAAGGCGCTTAGGCAGCGGGTGACATAAGTCTCTAATACCTTCCCCAGATAGGGGAGGAGGGAGATAGGTCGATAGTTATCTAAGACAGCTGGATCAGAACCGGGTTTTTTTAGGATGGGTACTACAACAGCTTTTTTGAAAGCATTGGGGACAGAGCCTGTAGCGAGGGAATGGTTAAGCAAGTCAAGTGGGGGGCCTGGACAGGCCATGAAAGCATCCCTCAGGATTTGAGGGGGGCAGCAGTCGTTGGGGGAACCGGAGCTGACTACATGTAATAAAGAAATAAATTCATCCAAAGAGATTGGAGGGAATTCGTGTAGACAGCAAGGGTTCGAGGGAGGGAGGACACAAACATTGGACGGGGAAGGGGGGGAATATTATTTTTAATGGTGGTGATTTTATCTATAAAAAATGAGTTGAGAGAGTCACACAAGGCCTGCGAAGGTTGGGGCTGGGCCGTGACGCGGTCAGGGAGGGAAAGTTCGGCTACGATGGAAAAAATGTCCTTAGTTTTTGAGGCTGATCTAATGATTTTCTGGGAGTAGTAGGAGGATTTGGCCAAAATAATAGATTGTTTGCATAGTTTTAGTAGGTCGATAAAAATGATCTTTAGTGAGGGGTCATAATTTTGCCTCCATCGACGCTCAGCTTGTCTGAGGAGTAGTTTATCCACTTTTAGTTGTTCAGTGAACCAGCGCTGTGCGTCATGTGGGCGTTTGGATTTGATGATTTTCACGGGAGCAACCGGGGACTTGCGGGGTTTAGTGAGGTATAGTAGGACATCATCCGCGTAGAGTGAAATCCTGTCCTCCCAGCCATCAGCCCAGCGTATCCCCTTCAGGGATAGATCTTGCCTAATCCACGCGGCTAGGGGCTCTAGTGAGAGGGCAAAGATGAGGGGCAAGAGGGGGCAGCCCTGTCTCGTTCCCCGTCCAAGTTAAAAAATCGTGGAAATTTTGTTGTTAACGGAGACTTGGGCTAAGGGCTCTGTGTACAAGAGGCGCACCCACCCTATAAAGCTAGGGCCAAATCCCAATTTGCGGAGGACTGCCATCATATAGGACTACTCAAGCGTGTCAAACGCCATCGTAGCGTCAAGGGAGAGCAACACCGCATCCTCTTGGAGAGTGTGGCATCGGCCCAGAACTCCATGCAACCTTCGGAGGTTGAGCGCAGTGTTCCGGTGTGGCATAAAGCCAGACTGGTCCGGGTGGACTAGAGCGGGAAGGACAGGTTTTAGTCTGTTGGCGAGGACTTTGGCCAATATTTTGGGCTCTGCATTCAGAAGGGATATGGGCCTGTAGGAGGCACAGGAGTCTCTGGGTTTCCTTTCTTTGTGGATGGCCACTATCGTGGCTATGCGCTGATCTCGCGGCAAAATACCTAGGGCCCGATGTAGGTCAGTCGGTAACGGCCGAAAATCGGTATTTTCGGCCGTTACCGACCGGTATTCAAGGATTGGCATGTAGGGGCACAATTTTACAGAATCGGTAAATTTACCGGTTCGGTAAATTTACCGATTCTGTAAAATACCGAATCGGTATTTTTACCGATTTGGTAAATCTCAGATGTAGGTGGAACTCTTCTGAGTCCCAAAGGCCCTACAAAATCGGTATTTTACCACACAATCCTATTGTGTGGTAAGATACCGAATTCAGGTGTGCATGCACATGTGTGCATGCACACCTAGCCATGTGACAGACAGACATGCCCTTAGGGCATGTCTGTGTGCCACATGGCGCACATGCCTATTTGTGGGGTGCCAGAGGGTGTCAAAGTGACACCCCCTGCACCCTTTCAAAAATCGGTATTTACCGATTCTGTAAATACAGAATCGGTATTTCCCATTGATTCCTATAGGCTTCAAAGCCCATAGGAATCAATGGGAAATACCGATTCTGTATTTACAGAATCGGTAAATACCGATTGTTACAGAATCGGTATTTCCACATCTGGAAATACCTACATATCCACCCTTTAGATTTACCGATTTGTAATTACCGAATCGGTAAAATTCAGTAATTAAAAATCGGTAAATCTAATTTACCTACATCTGGCCCCTAGTGCCTTGCACTCCTTGGACATCTTTTTTAGGTGTGGGCCAAGGCCAGAGGGGTTTAGCTTATATAGTTCTATTGGCAAGCCATTGTGCCCTAAAGCCTTTCCAGATCGAAGGTCTCCGATTGCTCGGGTCAATTCCTCAACGGTGATTGGCGCCTCTAGGTCCTCTCTCTCCAAGTCTGAGAGAGAGGGCATTCGAATATCTGTCAGTAAGGAGACCGAGTCCTCCTCTGGCCTATCCAACACTTTACTGTATACCTTTTGGTAGTGTGACGCAAATTCCCTAACAATGTCTCGGGGTTCGGTAAGTACGTCACTAGACTCCGTTCGGAGTTCAGCGACTATTCTGTGTGCCTGTTGCTTTTTGTCTAGCCAGGCAATGAGCTTGCCCGCCTTGTCCCCTTGGTCGTACAGCCTACCCTGTTTGTCCCTGGCTATGGTCTTGGCCGCATCAGTGACTAGGGCTCTGTACTCCGCTGCCTTGAGTTCCATAAGATGAACTGCCGTGGGCTCACCCTCTGCGTTAACCTCTGCTTCTCGGTGTAGAAGGTCTCTCTCCATACTTACAATTTGCTCTGCAAGCGGACGAGGCCACCGTACCATCGTTTTCTGCGAAGTAACGGTCTATAGAAAGTAGGAGACTACGTCTGATGGGTTCGCAGCGCAGGTACCACGTGTTAATCGGTGCCGTGCAGCCCTCTTGTTTGTCGCCCATTGTGAGGTGGGCCAACAGCGGCGAGTGGTCTGAGATTCCTCTCATCAGGTGTGTAACCTCCTGGATTGTTGTGTCGTGATATTGTGGCGCTAGTATGTATTCGAGGCGTGAGAACGATCGGTGTGGGCCCGAGAAGAAGGTGTACTGTGTGTCTCGTGGGTGGCGGGTGCGCCACAAGTCTAGAAGGCCGAATGCATCTAAAAAGTCAGTGAGCCATCTGTGACCTTATGGGATGTCTCTAGGTGGAAATCTGTCTAGGGTCCCTGACACTTCAGCGTTAAAGTCACCTCCTATCAGAAGGCACCCCTCGGGAAGCGAAAGGATCAGCTTACCCAGATCTTGGTCTGATTGTGTCTGAAGACCAGGTGGTATATAGACCGTGACTAGGTTAACCTTATAACCCTCCCAGGAACCTGACACCGCAGCGAAGCGTCCCAGGTGGTCTGAATCTGAATGTTCTATGACTAGGGGAAAGTTGCGCCGAAGCAATATGCCTACCCCTCGTGATCCTGAAGTGAAGCCTTAGTGTGCCGCCATATAGTAGCCCCACCGGTTCAGTGCGTGGCATGCATTGCCAAATAGATGTGTTTCCTGCAGGAGTACTACGTCAGGGAGGTGCCTTTTGATAGCCTGTAGAACGATGGTACATTTGAGCTTTTCCCCCAGTCCGTTGACGTTCCAACTCAGTACTTTTAGACTCTTATCCCACTTCATCAAGACGTGTATCAACTATCGGATTCTCCCTCCAGACCTCCTGTAAGTGTAGAGAACAGTATTTCTGGCCTGAGGCCCTGCCCAGAGTAGCGCTACTTTTACCAGAACAATAGCATGATTGATGTGACATTGCCAAAATCATGAAACAGATCCCAACCACCTCCCAACCCTTCCCACCCACTTCCCTAACACCCTGTGCTCCATCTCCCGGCCCTGCCGCCCTGCTCCGCAGGTTTAGAACGACCCACATCCCCAATTAGCAGAGTGCCTTTTGCCTCAGTTACACACCTCTGAATGGGAAGAGGCTACAACTCTCAACAACCCGTCTTCCCTCTAGATGGACCTTTTACTTGGAGCGTGTATTGGCCCAGCCCCACCCGCCGTCCGCGACCCTCCCCCCCAACTTCAATATAAGAATTGTCCACAAGTCCTGCAACTTGGAAAGCCCAGTGTCTACACTTATTTATGATGCCTGGTGGGTCACTAACCCCCTTTAGGTCGGCACTTCAGGGCCAAAAGCAGCAGATCAATATACAAAGTATTTAACAACAAGGGGTGGTGATGGACATAGTTTCTGAATTAAGCAGAATACTCTCACCCAGTCAAGAGATCAGGGCTAGATCCAACACCGTTTTTTAGATCACTGCACCATCCCAGTTCAGAACCTGGCTATATGCAAATTAGTCTGTTCCTGTCCCAGTGCATGATGGGAACAGGGCAAACCAAACTACCAAGCCAATTCTTACATTCGGGAGGAAACAAGCTTCCGGGGACCGGTTTCTGGCATTTCAGCCGTCGTCGGCCCGGCTTGCTTGAATCCTGATGGTGCAATGAGCAAGGGACTCACATCTGAGTATACCCTTCCACGCTTAGGGTGGACAAAATATTTAACAACAAGGGGTGGTGATGGACAGAGTTTCTGAATTAAGCAGAATACTCTCACCCAGTCCAGAGATCAGGGCTAGATCCAACACTGTTTTTTAGCTCACTGCACCATCCCAGTTCAGAACCTGGCTATATGCAAATTAGTCTGTTCCTGTCCCAGTGCACGATGGGAACAGGGCAAACCAAACTACCAAGCCAATTCTTACACTGTGAAGGAAACAAGCTTCCGGGGACCGGTTTCTGGCATTTCAGCCGTCGTCGGCCCAGCTTGCTTGAATCCTGATGGTGCAATGAGCAAGGGACTCACATCTGAGTATACCCTTCCACGCTTAGGGTGGACAGAATATTTAACAACAAGGGGTGGTGATGGACAGAGTTTCTGAATTAAGCAGAATACTCTCACCCAGTCAAGAGATCAGGGCTAGATCCAACACCGTTTTTTAGCTCACTGCACCATCCTAGTTCAGAACCTGGCTATATGCAAATTAGTCTGTTCCTGTCCCAGTGCATGATGGGAACAGGGCAAACCAAACTACCAAGCCAATTCTTACACTGGGAAGGAAACAAGCTTCCGGGGACCGGTTTCTGGCATTTCAGCGGTCGTCGGCCCGGCTTGCTTGAATCCTGATGGTGCAATGAGCAAGGGACTCACATCTGGGTATACCCTTCCACGCTTAGGGTGGACAAACTATTTAACAACAAGGGGTGGTGATGGACAGAGTTTCTGAATTAAGCAGAATACTCTCACCTAGTCAAGAGATCAGGGCTAGATCCAACACCGTTTTTTAGCTCACTGCACCACCTCACCCCCTTTTCTGAATCGTTTTTGGCCACTATAGGTGTGGCAGGGTATACTCAGACATGAGTCACTTGCTCACTGCACCATCAGGATTCAAGCAAGCCGGGCCGACGACGGCTGAAATGCCAGAAACTGGTCCCCGGAAGCTTGTCTCCTTTCCAGTGAAGAATTGGCTTGGTATTCTGGTCTGCCCTGTTCCCATGATGCACTGGGCCAGGGACAGACTAATTTGCATGTAGCCAGGTTCTGAGCTGGGATGGTGCAGTGAGCTAAAAAATGATGATGGATCAAGCCCTGATCTTTGGACTGGGTAAGAGTGGTCTGCTTAATTCAGACACTCTGTTCATCACCACCCCCTTTTCTGAATCGTTTTTGGCCACTATAGGTGTGGCAGGGTATACTCAGACATGAGTCCCTTGCTCACTGCACCATCAGGATTCAAGCAAGTTGGGCCGACGACGGCTGAAATGCCAGAAACCGGTCCCCGGAAGCTTGTCTCCTTTCCAGTGAAGAATTGGCTTGGTAGTCTGGTCTGCCCTGTTCCCATGGTGCACTGGGCCAAGGACAGACTAATTTGCATGTAGCCAGGTTCTGAGCTGGGATGGTGCAGTGAGCTAAAAAACGGTGATGGATCAAGCCCTGATCTTTGGACTGGGTAAGAGTGGTCTGCTTAATTCAGACACTCTGTTCATCACCACCCCCTTTTCTGAATCGTTTTTGGACACTATAGGTGTGGCAGGGTCACTCAGACATGAGTCCCTTGCTCACTGCACCATCAGGATTCAAGCAAGCCGGGCCGACGACGGCTGAAATGCCAGAAACGGGTCTCCGGAAGCTTGTCTCCTTTCCAGTGAAGAATTGGCTTGTTAGTCTGGTCTACCCTGTTCCCATGATGCACTGGGCCAGGGACAGACTAATTTGCATGTAGCCAGGTTCTGAGCTGGGATGGTGCAGTGAGCTAAAAACGATGATGGATCAAGCCCTGATCTTTGGACTGGGTAAGAGTGGTCTGCTTAATTCAGACACTCTGTTCATCACCACCCCCTTTTCTGAATCAATATACAAAGTGACACTTATCGGCATTGTAGTTCTCTCGATTCTCGCCTCAGGACGTCTCGCTGCTGTGCCTCTCATCTCGGACTGGAGGAGCGGGATCTCCAGGAGCGTTGACTTTGACCATCCTGTTCAGATCTCCCGGCCGCAGAACCTGGGGATGCAGTCCGGGTCTCTCTCCAGTTCTGACCTTCCGCACCCTCGCCAGCAGCGGGCACCTCCTTATCAATCCAGTCCTGCGCCTCCGACGGCAAAGTGAAAAAGAAGGATTTATCTCCCACGAGAACCTTGAGTTTGGCAGGGAAAAACATCATGTATTTGATGTATTTTTCTCGAAGCGCCCTCTTCACACCCGCAAAGGATCGCCTCTCCCGTTGGACCTGGAGGGTGAAGTCAGGGAAGAATCGAATTGTGGCGTTCTCGTAGAGTAGGTCCACAGTTTGTCTGGCCACCTGCAGGACGGCATCTCTGTCTCTGTAGTTGAGGATTTTAGCGATGATCGTCCTTGGCGGTGCTCCCGGTTTAGATTTTGGGATGGGCGCCCGGTGTGCACGCTCAACAGTGAATATTTTGGACAGGTGTTTTGGCTTGAGGTGATTAAGGATTAAGTCCTCAACAAAGAGCTCCACACTGGTCCCCTCGAGGTCCTCCGGAACACCTACAAGGCGGACATTACTTCTTTGGGCCCTCCCTTCCTGGTCGTCCAGCCGTATCGTCATCTGGCGGTGTTGATTGACCAGATCATTTACGCGCCTTTCCAGTTGCCTAGTAGACGTCTGCAGGTCCGCAATGTCGGCCTCATTAGCCTTAGTCTTTTCCAACGTTTTGTTAAGGTCGGCTCGGAGAAGGTTAACTTCTATGGCCATTTTGTCTATTTTGGATTCCAGGGTCGTGCCCAGTGATTGAATGGCCGTCATAATACTGGCCAGCGACGGTTCTTTCGGACTCTGACGGTCGTCTGCCGGTACCTCCGTCCACCGCGTGCCCCTTTGCACTGTGTATTTGTCGAGGTTATTCGATTGGGTGGACGTTCCCTGCTTAGGTCTCATCGTTGTGCTTCATTTGTAGACCAGTCCCGTGGGTAGGAACAGTAATTTGTCGCGACAGGCAAGCAGTGGGAAAAGGTTCACTAAGAGGGACGCTACCGAACACGCGCCGCGGCTCTTCAGAATGTAGTCTCGCCGCAGCCGCCTCTCCAGCACACCAGCGCGCCAACCGGCCGAGCAGCGGACCCCACTGCGTCCAGGACAGGACCGCAATGCCAGGTGGAGTAGACTGCACTCCAAGAAAGTGCATTAAGGGCCAATGAGTGTGAAACAAGTGATAAGGGCACCAAGGGCCGCACAACCAGGTCGCCCGGCACTGCTGTGATTTACTGGCAAGGTTGGTAACCGCCTCCGCGCCGTCCCGTCCAAACTACAGTTCAGGGACCACCTCTCCAACGATAAGGCCCTTCTGCTACTCAGGCCCAGGCACAATAGGGCCACAGCCACCCAGCGCAGGCGCGCCGTTGCGCCAGAGGTAACAGCCGGTTCCGCCTTCTTCGGCGCCCCGCAGCCTCTCACGGGCCTCCTTCCTCCTCAGTCCGGTGCGCCACACTCACGGTCCCGCCGGCGTTGTGCCGAGGATCTTCGCACCCAGAGAACCTCACCCTCATGGGGCACCGCACAGAGAAAGTCGGGCGCGTGCACCAGGGCTCAGTCCGCCCCCACAGATATTAGGCCGCAAGCCGGGGCCTCGCTTAGTGCACTTACTTCCTGGGCCCTCTCCCGGGCCGCCACTCCGAGGGCCGCTTCTCGGCGGCGGAAAGACGCAGAGGGGCTGGAGTTAGACCGCTGTATGCGGCGAGGTTAGGGGAACACAGTGACACTGGGCATCAACGGGAGTCGGCGGATTTTGGGCAGATGGAAGGAAGTTGGAGGCTTGGGCCGACGGAGCTCCCGGTTCAGGCGGCCATTTCAGCCGCCGCCAAGCCACGCCCCCTGGTTGTAAGTATTTACCTACAAATTGTCCGACAGGTTTGTGAATGCTCCCACAGGTCGAAACAATTGGTCTGAAAGGTGGGTCTGTGATATTCTTGTGGATTTTTGGTACCATATATAGTACCGGACTCTTTGGGTTCTCTTTCAGAAGGAATGTCCTCGTGTTCTCCTGTATTGTGCCCATTTCATAAGCTTTGTCAATAATGGTTCTTAGATCTTACAAAAATTCCTTAGTTGGATTGTTATCCAATCTCATGTATGTACTTGTATCCATTATGTGTTCTTTCACCCGATTTTCATAATGTTCAGTGTTCAATATTACTAAAGCTCCACCTTTGTCTGCTTTTTGGAACACTTTGTTGGGATTGTTTGCTAGTTTCTTCAGGGTGGTCCAGTCTTTTTGAGTTAAATTTTTTGTTACCTTCTTTTTGTAATTGATTTGAGGCACGTCTTGTTTAACCAGATTTTCAAAAAGGTCTAAGGGTTTATGGCTAGTTAGTGCCATGTAGGGGCTTTTATTTCTTAGCCCACGTAGCTCATCTTGGCCTTCATTAGGTCTTTGGTCTTGTAAACCATTAACAAAGAAATTTTTCAATCGAAGCTCTCTCATTAATTTAAAAACACTTATTTCCAATTCCAACCTGTTGCAGTCCGTTGTTTGTACATATGATGTTCCTCTTTGTAACAACTTTGATTCCTCCAGAGTTAACTTATAGTCTGATATGTTTATGACTAGGTTTTTTTCGGTGTTTTCTTCTTGCCACTTAGCACGCAATGGTGACTCAACCAGGCTTGGTCGTCACACCTGATTTAACGTTGTGTGGTACTTTCCTGCTCGTGCTGGTAAATACGTCTGTACTTTCTGTACCCGGTTGTCACTGTCTTCAGAGATTTCTCACACCTGGTTACCACTGCCTTTAGTGTTCTTTTGCACCTGGTTGTCTCTGCCTCTTAAGCTTTCTTGCACGTAGTTGAATCTAGTGCTTCTTCGTACCTGGTCATCGCTGGCTTTAGTGTTTCTGTTTTATGTTGATGATGGCTGTATGTTACTGTGTGGCGCAGTATCTCTTCTTTCGGCCTTACTGGTAGGCTTCTGGTGGGCTTTCTGACTGTCCTGCTTTATAGAGCCTTCACCTCCTTCGAGGGTTTTGTATGAACTAGAGCGGTGCTTTGACTTCACATACGCCAACCGTAGCTTGCTTCTTTGGACGCACGTGGCATGCATGAGTAGTTTGTTGGACCTCGGAAAACTCTCAGGGGGAGCAGTATAGTTTCTTTGAGGCACACATCCCCTACTTATCACCAGTTGTAGCATCTACCCCAGCTGTGGAGCATGTAAATGACTGCACCACACACAGAGTTCAGTAACACACATCTTTATTCTTTGGCATGCGACCGTTAACTAAACACTCTGTGTCAAGGACTATATTGACCACATCCAGACACACCCAAATATCTCCCAACTGAATACATAACTTTGTAAGGAGTCCGCCTAAGGCCACAAGGACCCTACTGCACATGATCACCTTACACCTCAGCAGGAAATTGTCCCAGTGCCTTGAACCGGCAGAGGGACAATTACAGCGGCCAACACATGACTTCCTTACACAGGGCATTCTGCCCATGGGAAATCCTGCGCAAGGAAGTCCTGACCTGCAGTGATACTGGACAGATTTACTTTAGCTTTTTTGAAAGTGGGCAAAGTCACAAAACTTCACACTTTGGAGAATATGTGGGGTTTCCCAAAAAGGATCACATTATCCTCAAATAGTAGGGTTGGTAAAGTAGGCCATCGTTGTTTAGGAACATTATTATCCAGATCCTGACCTACTCAACTTACACTTTTTAAATAGACCAGGTAGAATGTGGAGGAAATATACAGCCTTCGCAGACACCACATTTATAGCAAATATGTCCCTAACTCAAGTACCTTGATATAAGGCTACTAACAATTCATGGGCACTACCTAATCCCAAGATCCGTCAAGGTTAGGCACATGAGCCCTCTATTTACAGGATAACTCTCTCGATGCAAATGTAAATTCATACATTGATCAACAGTGCTTTCATGGGTGCTTACTCATATGCTCTGTTTTCCTGAAGTGTACTTGGAGTTCCCAGCACAGGAAACTGCCACCCTTTAAAGATGTGTGGTGCTCTATCATATGCTAAAGTCCTTATTTTCATTACTCATTCATTATTCTATCCTATACCTCCTATATGTTTTAGTTGTGTTAAAAAATACGTTAACAGTCAACCCCCATCCAGATGCTTCATCTTGCACTATACACTGATCTGATTGTATTGGGGAAATGGCCTTTTCATTCTTATTGTAACTTTACTTTCAAGTAATGCAAACACTAAGAAGCCATCAAGCAATCCAGTAGTTGAAACTCAGTAAAAGAAGACTAAAACATCATGATAGAGCTGGGCATACAAAAGCGAGCTATGTATTACACATTCAACCAGAGAACATTGGAGATTATCAGTGGAATCAGATTCCTGACTCTGTGTTGTCCCTTTGAAAGGAATGACATGTCTCTCACTCTAAAATTGTGGTTGAGACAGCCAAGTCAAAACATGTTGATCGAAGGATTATGGGTTAACCAGTCCTATGGCTAGGTCAAAGATTGTGAATGATATTTTAAGCCAAATCATCAATGCTATCATGCACTGTGTCCATTAACCAGCCACGGTTCGTGCAGGTTAGAGCAGTGGGGCCGGGTTGGGGGATGGAGTTCGACAGATGACTACAAGAGAAAATTAAATAAATAATTAATTTTCCCTCGTCATCGCCTGTCAAAAGCCCCCCTACACGGCCCCACCACCCCACCGCACTGCCATTAACTATTTTATTTATTTATTTATTTATTTATGCAATTTTATATAGCGCGGACTTTACCCGAAGGTGTCAGAGCGCTTCACAATAGGAACAGAAAAGATACAAACTGAGAACGTTACACGAGCAACAGATTGCAGAGGCATTCGTTATGTTACATACGGTAAAGTGATAATTGTGAGCAACCAAGAATACATGAGGTAGTAAAAATTGTGAGAAACCAAAAATACATGAGGTAGACAAGGTAATTGTGACACTTGTGAGCAAACAAAATACATGAGGTAGTAAAAATGTGGGCTACCAAAAATACATGAGGTAGTAAAAAGTGCTCAGGAGGGAAAAGTGACAAGTGTGCAGGCTACAAGAGAAAATAGAGTATAATTTGTGGTATAATACTGCAGTATATGTTACACACTCAAGCACAAGAACAACCGATTACGTAGGCAAAAGTGGCACTTGTGCAAGAATCAAAGGTAAAAAACCTGTGAGAGGAAGCAAACCGTGTGTTACAGGGGCAAAGTGGTGAGTGCAAGTTGCAAGAGGGTACCAAACACAAGTACATGGATAATACTGCAATAAAAGGCAAACACTCTAACCGCAAGAACACACTGGGAAGGCACTTCCATGGACATGAGAAGTAGAAATTATCAGTAGTGGGAGATCTTCCTACAGACAGAAGAGAGTTACTTTTGGAGGTGTCTCTGGAGGAGGAGAGCTTTGAGGTCCCTTTTAAAGGCCTGGGAGGAGGCTGTGGTCCGGAGCTGAGGCGGCAATGAGTTCCAGATTCTCACTGCGTTGCCTGAAAATGATTGGGCCATCGTTCTTTCCTTCTTGAAAGTGGGAGGTTCAAGCAGTAGATTCTCCGCATTGCGTGAAGGTCTAGAACCTCCAGAGAGTTTCAGTTTATTCGCCAGGTAGAGAGGAGAAGAGGAGTGCAGGGCTTTGTGGGTGATACAAGCGGTCTTGTAGATAGCTCTAGCCTCCAAGGGAAGCCAGCGGAGGGTAGATAACATCGGTGTGATGTGATCGCTTCTTTTGGCCCCATAAATGAAATGAGTTGCTGAGTGGAAAACAGACTTAAGTGGGGACACGTGGGATTTGGGGAGGCCAGTAAGAAGAGAATTGCAGCAGTCGAGTCTGGAGAGGACCAGTGCTTGCACCAGGGTTATAAGGTCCCGCTCCGCGAAGAAGCGACGGATTCCCCAAAGAAGGCGCAGTTGGTATCGAGCTGATTTCGCAATGGAATTGATGTGGGGAATTAGATTAAGTTTTTTGTCTAGTATGACACCAAGGGATTTGGCGCTGTCGACAATGATGGGTTTATTGTTTAGTAGATTCACCTGATCCATCCATGATTGAACCGGGGGAGGAGAGAGTGAGGAGGAGAAGAGGAGGAATTCAGTTTTGGAGGGATTCAGAATCAGTTGATGAGTTGACATCCAGTTTTGAATGGAGTCGAGAGTGGAGCTTAGGATGGAAAGATCGTGAGTAGAGGCAATCTTGAGGTAGAGTTGAGTGTCGTCAGCATAAAGATGATAGTGAATCCCGGATTTACTTAGGAGATTTCCCAGTGGTTCTAAATAGAGATTGAACAGTGTGGGAGCAAGTATCGAGCCTTGGGGAACACCTAGCGCATACTGGTACAAAGCTGACACCATAGCTATCATTCATGGCACCACAATCTGCCTTGCAGAGTGTTGGAGTACAAGCACAACTGAGTGCACTGACCTTCATAGAGAAAAGTAAAATTTCACATATTGGGTTGATATCCCATAGCCAAATGATGCATCTAGTAGTCATTTAATCAACAGAATAACATAAACTCAAGAATAAATGAGGTCACACTAGTTTCCTCTTGAAGAAAACTATGTTGCAGGTTTATTTGACAGGGTACTAGGACTGATATCTCTTTGTCAGGTTACACATCTAGAGCCATTTAATCTATAAAATAACATAAAAATAAGAATAAATGAGGCCACACCAGTTTCTGCTGGAAGAAAATTATGTTACCTTTTTATTAAACAAGGTAATGAGCCAACTTACAGGTGATCCAGTGATAATGACTTAATACATCTGCCCACCTGACTTGCTAATCACCAGGAAAACATATCATCTGGTGTTTAAATATTTTTGAGGTGACCCCAAATCGGGACACTTTAGCACCAGGAAAATGTAGCTCAGGCAAAGTGATTCCAAGCCTTAACCTAGTTGTTCAGGCTTCTGAATGTTCTAAGGAATAATGGGATGCCATTGTGTTCATCCTGAGGCCTTGCCACAAGGACTCTGAAGGTATTGGCATTCAGCCTCCTTTGTGCTCTTTCTTGGATTTGCTTTCTACACTAAAGTCCTTTGGATCCTCCTGGAGCTGTACCTGCAGGTATCAGAATGTGATGCACAAAGTATAATAACACCATAACAAACGCATTGTAAAAAAGTTTCAGTAAGGGTTAGTGGTAGGTTGTGTTTTGCCTTCAGTGCACCACAAAGAGGGGAAGCTTTGTAGGCACTAGGACAATGTATCAATTTCTAGGCCTCATCCCACACTCAAGGAGATAAAACTGATGAGAGGAAGGGGACCTTCCAGATATCTGCGCCTTTCCTGAACTCCCCGTGTCTAAAGTCAATGAGGGAATTGTAACTCAGCAATGGGAAACAACACTACATTGTCGCTCCCTAAAACGCTACCACCCATGTGACACAGTCTGATTCACTTTTGAGTTAATTCTTCTTGTGGTCCAGAAAGTAAGGAGAGAGGATTTTATTTTGTAGAGTTCCATGTCTTTCTATTCCTACATTTCTGATACCCTCTCCTGAGGTTTTCCATTTTGCTATTTGACTTTTAAGAAGAATTTGAAGGATTCTGTTACAAGTTTGTCTTAAATGGGAGTTTACATTGCACCTTGTTTAAAGATGGCACACCTTGTATGTAGGTCATCCTAAGAAAACCGAACATCAGAAAGTACTTCTGTATAAGCCTCAAATAACCGGGCAGAGAATGTGTCTGTTGTTTATACAGATGTATGTACTGCCTTCCTTTAGGGATCTGATTAATACTTTGACTTGAATTCACAAATGTTTTCATCACCACTAGCCAATGCATCTTTGCAACAAGATAATATTCTTTCCATTGCTAGGCTATAGACATAGTTACCACTTGGTGGTGCAGTATTGTCCACTGGACAGTGATGAGTGGTGACTGGTAGCCACCATCCTGCCACCATATTGCAGTAGTAGACTGGGGCTCATTTGCTTGGGTCTATAGCTCATGCAAATGAGTCCCGTTCCCTTCTTCAGCAGGGGTTGTGTGTTCATTTTGGTGTTTTAGTGCCAATGGGGTGAGATGGAATATTGCCCACACTGAGACCAGCTTTCTGCTGATCTCATGAAGAGAAATGTTTTAAGGGACAAGATCAATGCTCCTCAAGACCTGCCAGAGTGTGGAACCCGCTCACCAGTAGATAGGACATCGAGTAGGAACTCTATTGGAGAGAACTACACTTCCCACTGCTACTAAGCCTCATCTTCCCAGCAGCCCACAGGAGTGTTCGGCCGAAATGATGTGTGGCCGAAAATGACACATGTCCAAGTGTCCCATTTAATCACCTCCTTCAGTACTGAGCAATTACTTTATGTAGTCCCTCCGCTATTCAGATCTACTGCAGGATGGAAAGCAATGAAATGTTCTGCTAGTGTATAGTATTTTTCTTGTGATTCGGGTCTATATACATGCTGAAGAGTTATTTCTTTCCCAACCCTTTACATTTTAAAGGAATGGATGGGAATCTCACAAAAACGCATGTGAAGAGAACAATATCTTATTGCTTTTCTAATTATGTTGAATTTCAATCTCATCTGACATGTGGGAGAACTATGTTGGCATATTTTATTAGTCAGTGGTTGAAGCGGAGTCATCAGTCTATTGCAGGGAGCATCACCCCACCGGATTATATTTTTGCTGCTGATATTTTATTATCAAAGTTAATTTTATTTAAAAAAAAAAGTCTGCAGTTAATGGGCAGGGTAATTTATCAAACGCCTGAATTCTTATTTGCCCTACTTCCACATGCTAAATTGTTTTCTTGAATTCTGGGAGACCATCTTTTTGAATGGGTTGATAAATGTAAGAATGGATTTAAGATGGGATATCCACAATGCATAATTTAGTGGCATTGGTTACCATGGTGCGGCCAGCAATTAAGGCTTGTGCCCTGCAGCTGCATTGTGCATTCATAGATTTCTCCACAGCTTTTGACACCATTGGATGATCACATCCCTGGAACAAGATTATTAATTGGGTCAGAGATGTTTTAAGGCATGGGCAAAGTGGGCAATTAACCACGGTCCCCATCGTACCAGGGACCCCCAGAGAAGGTGTACTTTCTCTCCATTTCATCTGTCTCTATTATGCCTATTCCTATATCTACACCTCTCTACATCTCCCTCTCTCTGTCTGCCTTTATCACTGGCACTGTACCTCTCTACCAGTGTTACTTTCAGGAGTTTGGGTGCCAGAGCAAGACATATTTCAAATATGTATGTGTGTTCCTGTTTCCAAAAGTATATCATATAATTCAGTACTGTTTGGCATCATGCTGGCTTGAGTTAGCAGGTAGTGGATAATAAGTTCAAAGTTATTTTGAACTGGGGTTACCAAAATATGTCTTGACTGGGGTCCCCAACATTATTAAGGTGACACTGAATTGGGTTCACCAGGCAGGTTTAATAATATCTTTAGTGGTCTTCACATCGTAAATTAGGCACAGGTGAGACAGTGGAAGTAGAATTACACCTCTGAGGGAATAGGTATGTGGGAAGTTATAGAGGTATGGGAAGGGGTGGATAAATGATTAGCGAATAATGCAATCCTCTCAAAAATTAGCCAAAGGATCTACAGCAAAAAGGCCTCCTGGTTAGCAGATAGAGGCATGTTGGCATCAAAGAAAACCTTAGCCTCCTATACTAATATTGTAGCACCTGTAAAGGCTCCTTTACTATCTCTCCCCCATTCATTCAGAGGTTCATAGAAACTATTTGTTGTCTCTCCTAGGAATATTTCCTTTTTTATATCTATGTATCTGGAATTTGGCTAAGAATATCCGGAGTGTGTTCAAGGAGGACACATGATGTGTGGGATAGAGCCATATATGGGCGGCTGGTATATTGATTGAGGGCTGCTATCATGCAAGATGCATGTTTACAGCAGATTGCAGTGACCAGTAGAAATTGAACCAAGAGGGATACTAATTATATTTAATTGTATCTATTGTGTATTGAGTATAACGATATTTAGCACAGCATGATTTCACATGTATCTAATTTCTTTTATGTGAAAGCTGTGATTATTTTGATAAAACCACAGCTGTGTATGTTTTTAAGCATAAATATCATTAAAATTATTTTAGAATGTAGCTAGACCTAATGCAGCATGCTGCTACGCTGTTCTTAATGTTCTTACTTGAAAAAGCCAAATAACATATTTGTGAACTCACCCCATACCAAGAAACTCACAGGAAGTCTTCTGTTTTGTTTAATCCTACAGCATTGGCAAACCAATTCGAATATAACGATTAAGAAAAAAAAAACGAAAATCTCCACAATCCTAAATATGATTGTCTGAAAAGTCAATAATGGCTGGTGACGTGGGCCAGGTAGCAACACTGCGAACTTCTGATACAGAGGCATCTTCAAAGGAACCAGCTCTTGAAAGCTCTGCAGATGTAATGCCTTCAAGATATTGTTTGTGTAAATTACAGGTACAGGACCTTACAGTTTCTTCAAATGGAAGGCATATTTCATGAACACAGGCTGCATGCAATATACCATACCTCCCACCCTACTGATTACATTTCACAATGCGCTATCAAACAAATCTCTGTGCCCATAAGAGGCGCAAAGTAAATACAAATATATTTGGCGCTCAGTTTTAGTCACTTCACAAAAGTTCCCTTAAAAATGTGTTCCAGGTCGTAAAGCAAACGTCTTACCAGCATGGGTGTGATGTTCATTAAGGGAATTTCATATAAAACGTTGCTAAATAAAATACTTAAATACCAATGGGTTCCTCCGTTTTCTAATGAGCTTCATTCACAGGCCCTGGAGGGTTCATTAAAGGTAAAGATGTTATCTTTGCAGCAAAAAACGCCTCTACCAAAACTAAACCAACTCGCAAATAAGCAAATAAAGTCGCTTTAAATGGTCAGCAGCGCAGCAAGCTTTTCCGCTTGAGCTCCCCGTATGCCTGGGAGCAAAAAAACGGATTAGAAGGAAGGAGATCACAGGCCCATTAAAGAACACATTTACATGTGGTCACATGCAAGATTTGAGATGTTGCATAAACCACAACAAGAATGCTTTACAGAACCAGCAAGGCACAGGCGGAATTAATGACACGGCAGCCCCCAGCCGAAACACAGAGAAGCATGTAAAACTCGAGCTGTTATTAGTCCCCGCGTCCCACACTCCAGAGCAAAACAAGGGCACGCGGTCATTAACTTCTCTGTTCTTTTCCACAAGTTCATTCGCCTGGCTGGTGTAGCTGCATAAACTGTAACCTGCGAGGCCTTGAGACGCTAAAGCTTCTGTGACTTTTTCCTGATTCACTTGGTTGTCTGATTACTAATTACATTGAACGACCATCGGCAAAGCCTGAAGGTCTGGCTTTAGAGTTTCTGACAGATTTTAAGCGAGATGATGTGTTGTTCGTGCAGATTTTGAATGACTGTATTGCTCAAGAGATACTGTGTGTCCCGCATGCAGGCCATGTATCTCGCTAATAATGATGCCCAGAGGTCATTTATACTTCCGATCCAAAGCAATTATTATGTAAAACCGAAAACAGAGATGGTGACTAAGTGGACCAGCAAAAGAACAATTTATAAATGTAAACAATTTGATTAATGTGTGCAAGGAATACAAAGATTTGAAAATGTAATCGGAAATCGGTTTACTTGTGTACATTGTTATACAGCATAGGTGTTTTATTGCATATGAAGAAATCTTACTCAGGGAGGGAACATTCTAGGGCGGAGATTACATGGAAAGTTTGGAACATTTAAAGATTGTTTGACCCACTCCGTTTAGGAATGGTCTTAGATTTATGCATTTCAAGGCCAGGAATAAATGCATTTCTCGTGTGAGATCTTGGGGGGGAAAAGGAATGAAATTAAATAATAGGACATCCTTGGGGGCTAATTAACCCTCCTATTGCCTCCAGTAAGTCCCACACAGCAGGTTTGCTGAGGTCTGATAGCAGGCCACGTCCCTTTCTCCACCACTCTGCAAACCTGCCTCCTGCGCACTCTTTGTTGGGGGATGAAGTCCCCTTCACTGCTGAGGTTCCTTAGGGGCCAACTAGCCACCTGTAATCCCCTCACAGTGGGATTGCTGAGTGGTCATCAGAGGCCACGCCACCTTCCTCAACCTTTACGCAAAAGGGCCTCCTGGTGCACTACTATTTGGGAGATTAAGTCCCCTTGCTTCTTGAGGGTCCCTGGGTGCCAACTAGACCTCCTGATACCTACAGTAAGCCCCACACATCTGGATTGCTGAGAGGTGGTCAGCGTCCCCCTCCCCTTTCTCCACCACTCTGCAAACGCACCACCTGGCTCACTGCTGCTTGGGGGATGAACTCCACTTTAGTCCTGAGGCCCTCAGGACATAAGAAGACCTCATCGCCCCACCAGCAGTGCGCCAATAGGCGCGTTTGCAGAATGGTGGAAAATGGAGCATGGCCTCCGATCACCTCTCAGCAATCCCACTGTGTGGGGCTCACTGACGGTAACAGGTGGGGTAGTTGGCCCCTAAGGACCCTCAGCAGCGAAGGGAACTTCATCCCCCAACCAAGAGCGTGCCAGGAGGCGCATTTGCAGAGTAGTGGAGAAAGGGGGCGGGGCCTCCGGAGAGTTGCCGGCTTTGTATCTTTTTTGTTATTTTAGGAAGAGGGACTGTGTGGCCTTCCTTCCCAATGACCATTTTGGGCCCAGGGGACCCCGACCCCAGGGGCCTGACCCATTTTTAATTATTTTCTTGAATTAAAATGGGAAGGGGCTGTGCGACCCCCTCTCCCGAGGCAGATATATACCACGGGGACCCCTTGTCCCGGGTCTGGGCCTTCGTCTATATTTTTATTTTTAAAGGGGGGAGGGCTGTTTAGCCCCCCTCCCCAGGGCGATTTTGGCCCCAGGGACCCCATCCCTCGGGGCCCAGCCATTTTTTGTTTTTTTTAAAATGTATTTTCAGGGGGGTCTGGGAGCAGTCCCCCTCCCAGGCCAATTTTAGCCTGGGGACACCATCCCCTGGGGCCAGGACATTTCTTTTTTTTATATAGTGTTTTAAGAGAGGGGGGACACGAGGCCTCCCTCTTCAAGCCAATTTCTGTCTGGGGACCCCATACTCCGAGGCCAAGCCATTCTTTTTTTTTTAAAAAGGGAGGGGGGCCTCATGGGCCATTTTAAGCCCAGGGACCCCATCCCCTGGGGCATGGTCATCTCCTTCAGGACCGTGGGGGGTGCCTGAAGGCCCCTGCGGTCCCGGCTGGCTCCCTCCCTCCTGCATGCAGCTCCCAGGGGTAAAAAGCAAAGCCTGTGCAATATCAAAGGAGGGTGGCAGTGTGGCTCACATCCTCCAGTCCCCAGGGCCGGCTTCTTATGTCCTGAGGTGTTCAACCTTGTGACATAGATATTTGTTTTCACTTGGCAGGAGTTTTGACAGCTCCCGCCAAGCAAGAGCAAACAGTAAGTCCACTCCCAGTAGGACTATCTATCTATCTATCTATCTATCTATCTATCTATCTATCTATCTATCTATCTATCTATCTATCTATCTATCTATCTATCTATCTATCTATCTATCTATCTATCTATCTATCTATCTATCTATCTATCTATCTATCTATCTATCTATCTATCTATCTATCTATCTATCTATCTATCTATCTATCTATCTATCTATCTATCCATCTATCCATCTATCCATGTATATATGTATATATATATATATATATATATATATATATATATATATATATATATACGCAAAGTGTAGCTCTCTCCTGTGATAACCGCAACTGCCGCAGCAATGTCGAAAAGAAGCCACGCCACTCCAACGTTCGTAATGGGCCAAAAAACAGTTTATTTGCGCTTAAGCCACCAGATCCTACGCGTTTCGGGCATCCGCCCTTGTTCACAGATCGTTTGTCCATAAATCTCAACAGCTTAAATACAAAAGTTTTCTCCCGGGCATTTTTTTCACAACCTCGTGATGATAGACATTAAAGACACACTACACATCTTAGGCTGAGCAGTCTTTCTTCTCCAAATTCAGTGCCATATAGAGTCATTACATGAATATTATACCAGCATAAATGCATAATCATGTTAAAATCACAATGATATTACAATTTATTTTATGGATTAAAAAACATAAATACATTTTAGTTTATAAAAATATATTATTGATTTCTATAAAGAACACGCAACAGAGACAATGTGCAAATATCGCAACCAGCAAATTTGTGCAAAAAATGCAGGGATAGTGCAAAAAGCAATGCATTAAAGTGCCGTGGTCTAAAGTGCAATGTTGTTTCAATAGTCAATGACTAGAATTTGTAAACAAAACACTCGGTGCACAAAGAATTATTTGTACATACTCCACCGGAGCTAAGACCTGTTGTATGTTGTCTCGAGTCTGTTAGATAAGAAACTCATCCAATATCAGCATAAATGCTCTATAGATCCATTCTGATTTTGTATTCTGTTTAGAAATGCTCATATGGTCACTGGAATAAATCGCATATTACGAAAAAGTGTTACCACTACTCGTCATCATGCCCCCTTTGTCTGTGTCAATGTTAAAGTGCTATGATAAACCCAAAATCATGAGTACACCCAAAAGAAAAAAAGAAATGGAAAAAATCCTAAATGGTATTCTTCCAATATGAATGGAGAGTGAAAGAAGAACTCTTACCCAATTCCAAACATGTGTGCCGAAAAATAAAGAGATGAAATTAAACATATATTTCATTCAGAGACTTCAAGAAAGGTAGTTGACCAAGATGTATTTAGTTTTAATGGCAGGAAAGCTTAAAACTAAATACATCTTGGTCAACAAATAACTTACAGGAATACATGGAGGTCTTCAGTCGTATTTAGACCGTTAGGAAAACGACTGTCCAGCTCAAGGATAAACTGGGATTCCAGTCTCCTCAGCATTAGATCCCTGTCCCCTCCTCTGATAGGTTTAGGTATGGAGGCTATGACATAGTATGTCAGGCATTCAAGGTTGTTGTGGTGAATAGCCTTAAAATGTCGAGCCACGGGGTATGAGCTGTCGTTGTTAACGATAGCTCGCAGGTGTTGCAGTATTCTCACATGCACCTGTTGGCGTGTGCTGCCAACATATCTTAAGCCACAGGTGCATGTCAGAACATAGACTGCGAACTCGGTTTTGCAGTTATGTTTGCCCTTAATTTCCACTAGATCAGGTCTGAAGGGTGTGGGGTACTTGGTGGTGTTCACCCCAAATTTACAGGCTCTGCAGCTAGAACAACGGATGAAGCCAGGCTTAACCATCCAATTGTCTTTTTTGATGATTTCAGGGAAATCTCTGCTCAGCTGGGTTCTCAGGCTAAGGCCTTTCCTGTATGTAATGTTGGGTCCTGCCGCTATTCTGGGTGCCAATACCAAATCAGTTTTTAAAACCGGCCACCTTTGTTTAATAATAGACCGAATTTTACGTTCCTGTCTATTAAATGTCAATATCAGTCTAGGTGCACTGATGTCTGAATCTGATGCTTTCTCCATAATGGATTCTGAAATGGGTGTGTTGGAGTTTGACAAGAGAGAATCTCTGGATCTACTTTTAGCTTTCTCAATCGATTGCTTCAAGACAGATTCTTTATATCCCCTCCCTCGAAATCTATTAAGGGCTTCTGCCGCACAAAGTTCATAATCTTCATCAGTGCTGCAGATTCGTTTGAGCCTTAATAGCTCACCGAAAGGGATATTGTCAATGGTGTGTCAGGGGTGAGAGCTGCTGGCATGGAGTGTACTATTGCCCGCAGTCCTCTTACGATGTAGTTTAGTGCATAATTTGTCAATTTTAACAAATATCTTGACATCAAGAGAGTCTGCCTCTGCATGATTGATGTGTGATGTAAAGTGTAGATTTTCGTTATTGACATTGAGTGATTTTATAAAGTTTTCTGCACTCGTATTATCCCCCCTCCACACCAAAAAGACATCGTCTATGAATCGCATCCAGTGAATTACATTGTTCGCCATGATATCTCTGTAGGTGATGTTGAGTACCTGCTCCTCCCACCAGCCCACGTGTAAACACGCGTAGCTGGGGGAGAAGCAGGCACCCATCGCCACCCCTCTCTGTTGCAGAAATATTTCCTTACCAAACATAAAGTAATTATGATGCAAACACCAATTTGTTAGTTCTATCAGCATCTTATTATGTTTGTAGCAACTGATGGGTCTAGTTCCTAAGAAGTGTTCAAGCGCTCTAAGTCCAGTTTGATGATTAATGCTGGTATAGAGTGATTCTATGTCTAAGGTGATTAATAGCAGATCATCACTCCAAGGAACATTCCTGATCTTATTAAGAAAGTGGCCAGTATCCTTAATGTAAGTTGGCAATGCTTGCACCAAACTTTGAAGGAAGTAATCAATATATTCCCCAATATGCTCAGCCACACTGGAGATAGCAGAGATGATGGGCCTGCCAGGAGTAGGACTCACCATCTTGTGCACCTTAGGTAAAAGATATAATTTGGGAAGCACTGGATTTTCAACATTTAAAAAATCGAATTCTTGTTTGGACAACATATTTTCCCTTTTCCATTTAAACAATAGTTTTTTAAGGGCCTCTTTTGATTCGTTATACAATCTCATGGTAGTTCTCATGTAGCAGGTCTCATTGTTTAATTGCAGCATCGCTTCATCAAAATAGTCTTTTTGTGGCCAAATCACGACGTTGCCGCCTTAATCTGCCATGGTGACTATGATGCTTTGGTCCTTGCTTAACTTATTTACCAGAGTTGTGAAGGCCTGTTCTCTATTGCTTCTGTATCTCTTTCTGTGTTTCACTTTGTGGTAAAGTAGTTTCAAATCTTCAATAACCACATCGTGAAATGTGTCAATTGAGTCACGGGGCATAATTGGGATGAAACTTGATTTTGGTTTGAATGGACTTAAATTCATTCCTACCTGTGGTATTTGTGCTGTGCAAAGTTCATCCTGTGTTAGCACATCTTCAGCAACCGGCGCATCATTCCTTGCCAATTGATGTACAGTCAAAAAAGCTCTGGTGTCTCCAGCCGGGACGTTGAGCAAGCTTGAGGTTGATGCAATTTCAGGTTGCTTTGAAAGATTGTTTTTTATGCCCTCCTTGATGTTGAAAAACTTCATAAGTTTTAACTTGCGAATATAAAGAAAGATGTCTACACGTGTTTTAGTGTAGCTGAAGTCGGAAACAGGGCAATAAGTGAGTCCCAAACTTAGAAGCTGTTTTTCTGCTTCAGTAAGTACAATGGTGGATAAATTAATGATTACGTTGTCCATTACTTCTTTTTTCGCCAGTATTGCCTCTTTGGCTTTTTTGGTGATTTTTTGCTTTTTGCGGCGCTCTCTTCGGCGTTTGTTTGCCCTTGCTCGTTTTTCTTGCTTTGCGGCTGCTGTTTCTGGTTTCTGGGTCTCAGTGTTTGCAGCCGGTCTGAGCATAAAAAATCAATCTCCTCCCCGAGCAGGGCCGGTCCTAGCCATGGGCGGTATGGGCAGCTGCCCAGGGCCTCGCGCTCAGGGGGCCCCGCCGCGGCGCCACCGGCCCCGCAGAGTGAATGGAATAGCGCTGCGCACAGCACTCTCGTGCTCGCGCAGGGCCGCAGGCAAAAAGAGGCAGGGAAGGGAAGGGAACTAGTCCGTGTCCATCACTGTCTGCGCACGCACCATGATGCACGCACCCCACCACCTAGCTTAGTGTTGGTGGTGGTGGTGCCTTAGTGGTGGTGACGTGACGTGCGCAGTGGGCAGTGGGCAGTAACCGGGCGGATGATGCGGGTGACAGACAGTGGGTCCGTCCCAGGGCCATCAATCTGGTAGCGCGCGCGAAAGCGCTACCAATGACGGCCCTGGACAATGACCGACTCGTTCAACTTACTTTCGTTCGGTTTGTGTATAGCAACACGTCTTGGTTTTCAAGTGCTCCTTTTGGCAAGGGCGTAGTTTCCATTGTTTCAGCCGGTGCAGTGGCACCGGGGATCATATGCCCGAGGGACGCACTAAACCCCGAAAATTGCTGTATTTCACTGTTGGGGGGGAGGGGTGGCGGGGGGGGGCGTTTCCTTCTTTGCACTAGGGCCCATGGCAAACTGGCTACGCCAATGTCTGGCTGGGGGTGCTGGTGACAGCAGACAGGTGCCATCCACTTTTCACCTCTTCACGCTGCTCTACAATGTCCTTTCATGCATGTAAGAAAGAGGAGGACCTCTGCTGTGGGTGGGAAGGACAGACAAGGGACGCCGACTGGCCGAACATTCCTGTTAACAGAACCGGCCTAGAAGAAGTAGCAGACGTAGCCGGCGCACTCATCAGTAAACTGAAGCACGGTTAGTAATTGAAGTAATGTCTGCAATATGACGAAGGACAAAGTAATCCCTTGGAGACCTCATGCAGTGCAACTAACCCAGATATTCTGCTGCTGTGGTCCGATGAATCAAACACACAGCAAGTGATGGGAGAGCGCTTGCAATAAATCCAAACTCTGGCAAACGCTCCAGGCAGCATCCCGGCCCACCAATCTTCTGGCCACCATGCCGCCCACCGTGGATTAGACTGCAGCAGGGTCAAGACTGGTTTGCATACGGCTGGGTCCACACTGAGGTGGCATGCCTGGCAAAATAACGCTGGACTGGGCTGCAGCCCGCCTGATTACCAGTGGCCAAAATTAATTCAAGTATTCCATCCATTACTCTTTTGTATACTGTAGTAATGTTATGAAGGCTAACCCTTTTCATTTCTTTCTGTAACTTTATGCAGGGGAATGCAAAACATGTAATCTCCGCCTGTTATTTAATATATGCAAACTCAATTAGAGTAATCATTTATTTGTTAACTAACACAGAGTGAGTAATGCTTCTCTATGGGGCCATCCACGGCCCCCAACCATGGTTAATGCTTCTCTATGCGGCCATAAAACAAGGAATGGTAACTTTTGAAAGGCCATCAGGCAAATATGTTAGAAATGGTGAACTCGAAGCAGGAAAGAATAAAATCACAGGACGGTGCAGTTGTGACCCGAGAACGGCATTTATTGTCTTACATCCTTTTTCTTGAAACATGTGAAAGGTAAACCATGTAAACAAATAAAAGAGCAAAGTAAATCACGTATTAAACACATTAAAACAAATGGATCACAGGGAGTTACAACAGAAGTATTTTCAAGATACGTGTGTGCCCCATTTAGACCTCCTCAGTGCTTCCCATGCACCCGTGAGCTGCCAGTCCAGTGCACAACATTGTCCCCTTACACCTCCTGGGCAAATATGATGCAGATACAGCCTTTAGTTATCAAGATGGACAATGGCGCTAAGGGTTAAAACTCACGTTTGAAAGATTCACAGACAAAATATAGGACAACAAATGGGACTTAGACTCTCCTTCCAATCCATATCCTCCAGTCACCCTGCAACCTCTCATGCCACATGCATCATGGCACTCATTAATTTTTTTGTAGCCCTTTATTAACCCTTGAGCCTCTCCTATGAATTAGGGTCAGACTGATTTGCATATAGCCATGTCTGAACTGGGGTGGCAGAGTGGGCTAAAGAACAGTGATGGTTTAAACCCAGATCCGTTGACTGGGTGTGAGTGTTTGATTGGTTCAGATGCTCCGTCCATCTCCATCACCACCCCCTTTTGTACCGCTTTGTTCGCCATAAGTTGGCAGGGTATGCTCAGACGTGAGTCCCTTGCTCACTTTGCCACTGGATCCAAGCAAGCCTGGCTGAAGACGGCTGAAATGCCAGAAACCGGTCCTAGGAAGCTTGTTTCCGGTCCAGGGAAGACATGGCTTGGCAGTTCGGGCTGGACTGTTCCCATGAGGCACAGGGTCAGACCGATTTGCATATGGCCATGTCTGAACTGGGGTGGCAGAGTGGGCTAAAGAATGGTGATGCATTAAACCCAGATCCGTTGACTGGGTGTGAGTGTTTGATTGGTTCAGATGCTCCGTCCATCACCACCCCTTTTGTAAATCAAATTAAATGCATCTAAGCAAGAATGTGGTTATGGAGACTTGAGGGGCACTGTTAAAATGTGGTAGTGGAGGAATCCGTGGAAGAGCGAGTCATTGGGTGGCACCAACATTGTAGCACAGGGCTCCACCAACACTAAAGGCGGCCACTTCTACTTCCTACAGTTCTAACTCCAAATCAAAAATGTTGATTTCAAAACCCCTTGAATCTGAAGCATACCTTCAAGTTAATGTATGATTTAGTAGTGTTCTTGGTCGTTCTAAGTCTTTTTTTAATTATGTACAATCTTTATTTGTTTGTAATGGTGTCTTGTAGTTTTTTACTATATGTGTTGTGTTTTTACACTTAACATAATTCTGGCGAGAAAAGAGCCCACACACAAAAAAGATTGTTCTACGTCTCTTAGCATTGCGTGTGGGATACTGGTGAGAGGATTTACGTTAAAAGAAATTACAAAGTATTAATGTCATCCTAAGGTAGCACAATAATGGCATAGAAAGATGAGGGAGCCTTTTGAAATGTGCAATTATATCCATGGTGTGAGAGGTATTCTCTTGTATCATTTTATATTTTGAATGATCCTGGCCCTCATTACCTCACAGGATCTCCCCCCCTTTATGAGGTAGAACTGGAAATTGTATCATGCACTCATCTGGAAACAATCAGTTAACGAGGAGTAAATAATATACATCTTTGTAAGACCTGCACCTAGCTTTTCCATCAAATGTGACAAATGTAATCCATTTAATACAGTTTTAAAAAAATATATGGACTTATTTCATTTGTAGATTTATCTTTTTGTCCATGTTACTGATATCCACGTTAGGTCTCTTCAGGGATGCCAAATAAGATCAATAGTCCTGCGATGTCACTTTCTGTGATGTCACTTCTTGTGATGTTACCAAGGGCGGCTCTTCCACTACGGCGGAGGAGCGTCGCCCCACTGCTTTCTGGCAGTGTGAGAAGCAGAAACACAAAATGCTAAAACTACCATTTTATGTTACTGCTACTCGCACTGCGATAAAGCAGAAGTGTTTGGTTGGGGCGGGCGGGTCTGTTTTAGGGCAGGGTAGGAGTGCCTTGCCCACTGCTAAGGGCGCTGACGGTTTGGTCAGCCCTCAGGGGCCAACCAAACCAGTCATGCGCACTCTGCCATGTAGGCACCAATGCACCCTTCATGGAGAAAATGGCCTCCCCATAGGCGCCTGGCTGGTCGGCATCTCTCCCAATCACAATGCTGCCATTGCAGCGTTGTGATTGGCTTAGGGGAGGGAGGCTGCCTGCTTCTTCTTCCTGCTAGAGGCAGGAAAGAAGGAGAGCAGATCAGGAGCAGAGATGACGCAAGACCTGGGAAGGTAAGTTTATTTTATTTTTCAATTACACCCCCCGCCCCCCTTCCCCGAGCGACCTGCCACCCGCAAGTCATGCTGGCCGCGACTGGATTTTACATGCAAATTAGAGGGGCCTCACATCTTCCCTTTCGCCCAGGGCCCCAGAAGTTCTAGGACCGGCCCTGTCCCCGAGATTCAAAATCGCTGTTTGTGTGTCCATTGACTTATCACCTCTGCTCTCCCAAGACGAACCGCTGGTGAGGGACTCATTATCGCTGTTTTCAGATACCACGCCAGTGCCTGCCAAGGTGGGGGCAGCCACTGGAGTCTCAGTAGAGGAAGCAGGTTTCTTTGATGCCTGTTGTGCCAATCTTGTCCTTTTTGCATTCTCGTACTTTTTGGCAAATGTGAAAATTCTCCCTTGGGCATAATCCTCCTTGTCACGGGCGAATTTATATATTTTGCGATTTTTGATTTTCTCCTCTTGTTGTTTCAGACGGTCGTCAATTTCTTTCCGTAGCTTCCCAATTAAATCATTGGGTTCAAACGTGCAAAGCAGTTCATTTATGCCCTCTATTTCCTTCATTAGGGCTTCCCTGTCAATCACAGCGTATTTGACAAGTACCTGTATCAATTTGCTGGAGGACTCAAGATTGGTTTGCCCCCATTCCCTTAGCATATCCGGATTAGGATTTTCATAGCTCGGAGCTAGGAGAATGTGAAGACCGCGGGGCACCCGCCCCTCCTCCAGGTACTTAGTAAGGGATTTGTGTTCCCACCATTTGGTGAGTTCTTGCCGCATGCATTTTTCGAGGCGTTTCATGGCAGCTCTGATTTTATCTTCGTCGGTATTTTCAGCGGTATTGGGCGCGGCTTTATTAGCTCCCTGTTTGTTGACTATATTAGGGAGGTTAGAGTAAAGCACGTCTGCCGCCGCCTACCTGTCTCTCAAAGTCTCTGCTGACATGTTTATGGTGACTTAATATTGCGCAAAAAGATCGATGCAGTTAAGATACGAACACAGGTAGTTGCCGGTTTCTTACTGCCAAGGCCAAAGAACTCCTCCCCACCGCTTGCTTGCTCACTGTCACTCACCGCCGAGGTCAATCATGCGTTGAACGACAACCATGCAGGTCCGTTACCGCAGAAACTTTACGGAGTGAAATCCAGAGAGAGGTCAGGGGCTGCTGCTTGATTATTTCCTTTGAAGAAAGTAGCACGTTTGGTTGAACAGCTGCAGCCAATCTTCCAGGGAGTGGAGTAGCTTCGGAAGCAACCACCTTCCGAAGTGAAATGCGCAAAGTGTAGCTCTCTCCTATGATAACCGCAACTGCCGCAGCAATGTCGAAAAGAAGCCACGCCACTCCAACGTTCGTAATGTGCCAAAAAACAGTTTATTTGCGCTTAAGCCACCAGATCCTACGCGTTTCGGGCATCCGCCCTTGTTCACAGATCGTTTGTCCATAAAATCTCAACAGCTTAAATACAAAAGTTTTCTCCCGGGCATTTTTTTCACAACCACGTGATGATAGACATTAAAGACACACTACACATCTTAGGCTGAGCAGTCTTTCTTCTCCAAATTCAGTGCCATATAGAGTCATTACATGAATATTATACCAGCATAAATGCATAATCATGTTAAAATCACAATGATATTACAATTTATTTTATGGATTAAAAAAATAAATACATTTTAGTTTATAAAAATATATTATTGATTTCTATAAAGAACACGCAACAGAGACAATGTGCAAATATCGCAACCAGCAAATTTGTGCAAAAAATGCAGGGATAGTGCAAAAAGCAATGCATTAAAGTGCCGTGGTCTAAAGTGCAATGTTGTTTCAATAGTCAATGACTAGAATTTGTAAACAAAACACTCTGTGCACAAAGAATTATTTGTACATACTCCACCGGAGCTAAGACCTGTTGTATGTTGTCTCTAGTCTGTTAGATAAGAAACTCATCCAATATCAGCATAAATGCTCTATAGATCCATTCTGATTTTGTATTCTGTTTAGAAATGCTCATATGGTCACTGGAATAAATCGCATAATACGAAAAAGTGTTACCACTACTCGTCATCATGCCCCCTTTGTCTGTGTCAATGTTAAAGTGCTATAATAAACCCAAAATCATGAGTACACCCAAAAGAAAAAAAGAAATGGAAAAAATCCTAAATGGTATTCTTCCAATATGAATGGAGAGTGAAAGAAGAACTCTTACCCAATCCCAAACATGTGTGCCGAAAAATAAAGAGATGAAATTAAACATATATTTCATTCAGAGACTTCAAGAAAGGGAAGGGGGGCGGGTAATGGCAGGAAAGCTTAAAACTAAATACATCTTGGTCAACAAATAACTTACAGGAATACATGGAGGTCTTCAGTCGTATTTAGACCGTTAGGAAAACGACTGTCCAGCTCAAGGATAAACTGGGATTCCAGTCTCCTCAGCATTAGATCCCTGTCCCCTCCTCTGATAGGTTTAGGTATGGAGGCTATGACATAGTATGTCAGGCATTCAAGGTTGTTGTGGTTAATAGCCTTAAAATGTCGAGCCACGGGGTATGAGCTGTCGTTGTTAACGATAGCTCGCAGGTGTTGCAGTATTCTGACATGCACCTGTTGGCGTGTGCTGCCAACATATCTTAAGCCACAGGTGCATGTCAGAACATAGACTGCGAACTCGGTTTTGCAGTTATGTTTGCCCTTAATTTCCACTAGATCAGGTCTGAAGGGTGTGGGGTACTTGGTGGTGTTCACCCCAAATTTACAGGCTCTGCAGCTAGAACAACGGATGAAGCCAGGCTTAACCATCCAATTGTCTTTTTTGATGATTTCAGGGAAATCTCTGCTCAGCTGGGTTCTCAGGCTAAGGCCTTTCCTGTATATAATGTTGGGTCCTGCCGCTATTCTGGGTGCCAATACCAAATCAGTTTTTAAAACCGGCCACCTTTGTTTAATAATAGACCGAATTTTACGTTCCTGTCTATTAAATGTCAATATCAGTCTAGGTTAGGCATGGGCGGAAAATCCGTTCCGCTCGCGGATTTTGCGGATTTTCGGGAAATCCGCAATCCGCGAGATTTGCGAATTTCCTGAAAAATCCGCAAATCCGCGAGCAGCGGATTTTGCTCGCACTGCTCGCACTGTTCGCGTGAGTTCGCGCCCCGCGAATAAGTGCGAAATTGCAGAAATACGATTTTAGCAAAACTGAAAGTAACTACTTACCAGGTTCAAAAGTTCAGGCTCATCATTAGTAGCCATTTCCTGTAGTGCTTCCTGAGGGGCCCCTCCAGAGTTCAGTTGCCAGTTGCAACTATTATGTGACCCTGCTCTGAACCTCAGAATAGTTACACATATGCCACAAAGGTCCTGAATTACAGCTAAGGGAGACAAGCAGGAGCCAGGCTGGAAGTTAAAATCCATTAATCAGCCCCTAATTCATTATTGTCAGTTGGGGCAGGGCAGGTGTTGTAACTAATTTTGCAACAATGAAAGCACTTAGCAAGTGCAAAAGATCACTAATCAGGGCGCACTAAGGAAGCAGGTGCCAGCTAAAAAAATATTCTGTGACACATTAATCAGCCCCAAATTAATTCAGGTCACTTGAGGCAGGGAAGGTGTGCTTTGCTTTGCCAAAAATAATGTACACTGGACAACCAGAGGGTGTGGTGATGAAACAGAGGGTGGCATGGGTGGGCCAGAGGGTGGCATGAGTAGTCAGAGAGTGGCAGTGGTGACAGAGAGTGGCAGTGATGAAGAAGAGTGTCCCAAACAGGTTGGACACGTAGAAACAACAAGTTCGCAAAACTTGCGACCCGACAGGTAAGTTCGCAAATTGCGAAATTGTAAAAACCCTCGCGAACTGGCAGAAACACGGGCGAACACAAAAAAAAAAAAAAATCCGCAAATTCGCGGGAATTCGCGGATTTTGCGGATTGCGAGTTTGCAAATCCGCAAATTCGCGGATTGCCAATCCGCAAAATCCGCTCATGCTTAGTCTAGGTGCACTGATGTCTGAATCTGATGCTTTCTCCATAATGGATTCTGAAATGGGTGTGTTGGAGTTTGACAAGAGAGAATCTCTGGATCTACTTTTAGCTTTCTCAATCGATTGCTTCAAGACAGATTCTTTATATTCCCTCCCTCGAAATCTATTAAGGGCTTCTGCCGCACAAAGTTCATAATCTTCATCAGTGCTGCAGATTCGTTTGAGCCTTAATAGCTCACCGAAAGGGATATTGTCAATGGTGTGTCGGGGGTGAGAGCTGCTGGCATGGAGTGTACTATTGCCCGCAGTGCTCTTACGATGTAGTTTAGTGCATAATTTGTCATTTTTAACAAATATCTTGACATCAAGAAAGTCTGCCTCTGCATGATTGATGTGTGATGTAAAGTGTAGATTTTCGTTATTGACATTGAGTGATTTTATAAAGTTTTCTGCACTCGTATGATCCCCCCTCCACACCAAAAAAGACATCGTCTATGAATCGCATCCAGTGAATTATATTGTTCGCCATGATATCTCTGTAGGTGATGTTGAGTACCTGCTCCTCCCACCAGCCCACGTGTAAACACGCGTAGCTGGGGGAGAAGCAGGCACCCATCGCCACCCCTCTCTGTCCACTCCCAGTAGGACTATCTATCTATCTATCTATCTATCTATCTATCTATCTATCTATCTATCTATCTATCTATCTATCTATCTATCTATCTATCTATCTATCTATCTATCTATCTATCTATCTATCTATCTATCTATCTATCTATCTATCTATCTATCTATCTATCTATCTATCTATCTATCTATCTATCTATCTATCTATCTATCTATCCATCTATCCATGTATATATGTATATATATATATATATATCCAAGCTCCCGAAAATCCTAAGAATACCCAGCCGGGTTCCAGGACGAAAAAGCACTCACAGGCACGGCTCAGCTCGTTTCACAGGGCAATTTATTAAAGACAGACGCGTTTCGGGAGAGCCCTCCCTTTCTCAATGTATTTCATCTGACAAGACGTGCGCAGCGCCATTATGAGTGTTTTCAAAACATTACAAAAACAAACAAAGGACTGATTCATGTTTGCAGCACAGGGCGCCATCTTGAAATGTATAAATTTAACATATATTACACTTGATTCCCAGTAAGTGTACCACATCCAAATACTGCCGTGTATCGGCTACCTTGGTGTCTTAAAAGTAAAACCAAGTACTATATAAATATAGTACATTGCATGGCTAAGACAGCAAAATGCTGTTGGGAATTACCCAACCTACGACATAAACACAAAACTGGAATGTGATCAGGTCGAACATAATCTTGCCGTGGATCGGCAATTGCAGCCCCAGTACGGACTGCCAAAACATTCGATGTGGTCAAAAACTAAAACAAGTCATCTAGTTCAGTCTCAGTGGTGATGAAAACATCCATCACACAACAGACAACAAAAAACAAAAACACTCAGAACAATTCCAGAAAGTATTGCATCGATAATCAAACTGTAAAGTCGAGGTTGGAGACTCAGTATTCAACTAAACAGAACTCATAGCACAATAATACACACAGCTAACCCAAATGAGAGGCCAGTTCTTCTCCCATGTTTAAGCCTCCAGGTGCTTTAGTCTCCAAATCAATGATGAACCGGGACTCAAGTCTCCTGAGTGTGAGCAATCTATTGCCCCCTCTAGGATTCTCTTCGACTTGGTCCAAACAAAAATATCTGAGAAGGTTCCTATCACTGTTATGTTTTAAGGAGAAATGCCGGGCCACGGGATACGTAAAGTCCTTATTCACAATGGCCCGCATGTGTTCTAATATTCTCAACTTAACTGGATTAATGGTACTCCCAACATACCGTAACAGACAGGGACACATTAGGCAATAGACAACAAAGTCAGAATGACATGACATAAACTTTGTTATTCTCCTCCCATCCTTTTTACCCGGGACTTGGTATGTTAATGTCCTTTTACTTGAAGCACAGGCTTTACATTTTCCACAAGGGAAAAATCCTTTGGTGTCTTTCAAGGTTCCTAATGGTTTCTTCGTGGATGGTAGGTAGCTCTGAACTATTTGATCTCTAAGAGATCTGGCCTTTCTGAATGTAATAAGTGGAGTGTTAGGAATATCAGGCCCTACGATCTGATCCGATTTTAAAATGTGCCAATGTTTGGACAGAACAGATCGCAGTTTGAACGAGTCCGCAGCATATGGCGTTATAATGCGAAATTTGCCTTCAGTATCTGGGCCTTTCTTCTTGGCAAAGAGACTAGCACGTGGTATGCTCCTAACCCTATTCAGGGTGTCTTGCAAAAGGGAAGAGCTGTAACCTCTTGTTAGAAATCGTTCCATGCATTCACCAGCTGCTTTCTCGAAGTAAGTGTTGTGGCTGCAATTGCGCTTTAACCGCAAAAACTCCCCGTATGGGATATTATTAATCAATTTACGGGGATGGCCGCTGGAAGCGTGTAAAACGCTATTGCCGGCCGTCGGCTTGCGGTAACGTTGAGTGCAAATGCGTCCCTCGCTGACACCGACTTCTAGGTCTAAGTAATTGACCCTGTCCCTACTGATTTCACTGGTAAATCTCAGATGGTACTCGTTTTCGTTGAGCAGATGGATATACTGGTTAGCTTCCTCAACCGTACCATTCCACACCAGGAACAGATCATCTATGTATCTGCTCCAGGTAACCACCTTGGTGTTCCATGTGGCAAGTCTGGGGGCCCAGGCTACCTGCTCCTCCCACCAGCCGACGAAAAGATTCGCGTAGCTGGGGGCGAAGCAGGAACCCATGGCCGTACCAGAGAGTTGGCGATACATAGTGTCCTGGAAGAGAAAGATGTTATTGCGCAGACAAAATGAAATAAATTCCAGAAGCATCTTATTATGCTTTGCATATTTGAGTTCTTTTTTGCTCAGGAAATATTCCACTGCATGTAACCCCTGTTCATGGTCAATACAAGTGTATAAACTTGTTATATCCAGGGTAATCAAGAGATAAGATGATTGCCACTCCAGCCATTCCACCTTTTCAATGAAATCAGTGGTGTCTCTGATATATGATCTTAGGGACAGTACAAAGTTAAACAGGTGGTGATCCAAGAATTTCGACAGATTTTCAGTCAATCCTCCCATGGACGAAATTATGGGTCTTCCTGGGGGTTCCTTGATGTCCTTGTGGACCTTGGGTAGATGGTAGAAACAAGGTAATATGGGATTCGTAGTTTTTAGAAACAGATACTCCTCCAGGTCTAGCATTTGTTTATCATACCATTTCTTCAGTAAGGTATGAAGATCGTTGATGCTGGTAGAATATTCCTGTTTTTTGATCACAGCATAACAGGAGGTATCCTGAAGTTGGCGCATGGCTTCTGCAACATATTTAGGCCTCGACATGATCACAATGTTGCCTCCCTTGTCTGAGGGTTTGCATACGATGGTTTTGTCCTCCATGAGTGAATTGATAGCAGATTGTTGCTCCTTAGTGGTATTGTATTGCGTCTTATGGTTACTTTGTGTGTTTCTTAGAGTCATCAGATCCCTGGTGACCACATCCGCAAAGACGTCAATAGGATCCACCGCTAATTGGGGGACAAATTTGGAGGCCAGCTTAAAGTCACTCTTGGGTGCGACTTGGTCTATGTTGACATTGGCCAGTCTTTGCGTGAGTGTGTTATCCGCCACACTGGCTTCCATGTCGCCTTCTCTCCTTAAATTGTGTAATACTTCACAAGCAGTCAAGTCGTTAACCGTGAGGAGGTCCGTATCCTTACGATTCAATCTTAGTTGTTGAGCTTCTTTCGCTGTGGGCTTGGTTTTGTGAAACTTATGCAGTTTGACTTTCCGAATAAATTTGTACAAGTCTATACGCGTTTGCGTATACTCCATGTTTTTATTCGGACAAAAGGAGAGTCCTAGCTTTAACACGGACTCTTCAGCTGGCGTAAGGTGTCTCTCAGAAAGATTAACGATGGTGAGTTGCTCCGACGAACTCACCATCTTCCTCTCCTCTGACTCCTGGTAACCCTCGCGATGGTTTTGGTCTGGTTGGTGCCTCTGCCTCTTCCCTTTCCCCTTCCAGCCTCCCCGTCGGGTTTGTCGGCCTCTTCTGGTGGTTTGTTCTTGCCGTCCCTTAGCCAGCTCTCTTGGATGACCGTGAACTCCTGTTGAAAAGGGGTCTGCTGGGCCACTGTCTCAGATGCAGATGCCAGGCCAGTTGTTTCATCGCCTGACAGTTCACTGGCATTCACGTCGGAGTCTGATGTTTCCACTCTGGTTTCGACGTTTGATTTAGGCATTTGTCTTTTTCTTGCCACCTCCTTGCGTGGCTGATCATATTTCTTAGAAAAAGTCAGAACCCTTCCCATGGCGTAGTCCCGCTCATCTCGGTCAAACTTTTCTTGTTTGCGTAATTTGATTTTAGTTTCGTATTTTTGAAGTCTCTTCTTCATGTTAGCCCTTAGCGCTTCTTGTTCCTCTTTATCCGTATTTTGTGCTATTATGGTTTCTAATTCTTCAATTTCTTTTACCTCTTTATCGCGATCACTCCAAGCAAACTGGATTAAGATCTCCAGCATGCCTTTGCATGAACTGGCTATATGGGCAGCCCAGGCTTCTAGTAGGAGGGGGTCTGGGTTCTCGTATGCAGGGACGGTAAAAATTCTCAGACCTCTAGGTACCCTCTGTACCTCGATGTAACCCTGCAAAGAGGTACCCTCCCACCATTTGCGCAATTCACGTTCATAGAGTTTTTCCAGTTTTTGGAACTGCGTTGTATATATATATATATATATATAAACCACGAATCTTCACCACTTCCGACACACGGCGAAATGAAGACACGGACCCCAGGCTGTCGGCAAGGTAGATTTATTAACCTCACAGGCGACGCGTTTCGAGCAACGAGTGCTCTTGTTCACACACCATACACCTGGTCAGCTGACTATTTAAATACATTTCTTTGTAGTGATGCTCCACCTCTCTAATGAGTCACGTGCTAATACCATGAACATAAACAAAATACTGTGTGATACACCGCATGAATGCGGAGTGGGGTCAACAAAGGCATAAAAACAATATTACAGCATGAATGCATAATCTCATTATATCACATACACGATCAAATAACGTGGCCAGAAAAAAGATTCATAACTATAACCCATCTATATATAAGACCGATTAAACAGTGTATATACAAATAAATATAAGCCTATTTACACTAATTACATACATTACACCTATATACAAAAGACCAAAGATGTTATGTTCAGCCTTATGTGTATTAAACTGTACCTGGCTATTATTGAAACATCCTATAAACAGTTCTAAACCGTGTATAAGATATAAGCAACATAGTTGCTACAATTCATAATGTATTGTAAGTGCTCTAGTGACCCTGCATCCCCTCCTATAACTGTTTAAATATCAGTAATGAATCTTAGACATAGAAAGAAAAAGTCTTCCTACTACAAATTATCAGAGGAGAAGTGAATGTTCATGGAAACAGAGAAAAAAATACACCCTGTGAAATGGTGATTGACCTAAACAATTATTGTTCAAAGTCCTAAATAAATAAAAAATGTGTATATACCTTGAAACAATAGAAAAAAGAGAAGAAAGTACCTTAGAATAAATATAAACAATATTTACATAGTTACGTCTGGTTACACAACAATAACGGGTGAAATAATTCAGCTAATGGGTTCATGATAGTTGATTTCTTAAACAACTTGTTCACCCGTGGTGTACCAGGGGCTAGTCAAACTTCAAAATTCATTGTGAAATTCAGTTCTGGAGATCCCTAAATGATGGAAACATAAAATAATGCTTACTCAACAGATAGCAAAATACCGAAAACACATGCACAAATGTACAAATGAACTACTACAGAAAGTGATGTAAGTCTTCTGTGGTGTTGAGCCCATTCGGGTATTTACTGTCTAGCTCAACTATGTATTCAGTCTCCTTTTTTCTCAGTAATTTTTCTCTATCACCCCCTCGTTTGAGAGGTGCCACTGCATCAATGACAAAATATGTCAAATTGCTTAGATCGTTGCTGTGAGTTGATCTAAAGTGGCGAGCTACGGGGTATGCACTATCATTGTTGACTATTGCACGTAGATGTTGTAAAATCCTGACGTGCACCTGCAGTTTGGTACTGCCTATGTACCGTAGGCCACAGGTGCACGTCAGAACATATACTGCAAAGTCACTGTGGCAGTTGTAATTCCCTCGGATAGCTCTACTGACTTGACTGAAAGGCGTGTTGTAGTGCGTAGTGTTGATACCAAATTTGCACGCCCTACAAGTTGAGCATTTGTAAAAACCGTCTTTCTGTTTCAGCCAGGTGCTGCCACCACCTAGCTCTGGACTTGATTTCACCAAACTGTTGTGCATGCATCTAGACTTTTTATAGGTTATTGTTGGTGTAGCTGACAATGTGTCATTAAAGAACCCATCGGTCATAAGAATTGTCCAATGTCTCTTGACAATAGATCTGATTTAGAATACAAAAGGGGGGTTGCTGAACTGTTCCTATGAGGAGCTAGGGAAGATTTAGCTGGCGTGACCAAAGGTGTTAGAGTAACACCCTGGGGCATCCATTTTGTTGGATGGAATTGCCTCACACACCCAGAAGGGTGTCATGCTTCATCATAGGCGGTTGCTCCTCGTCGGGGAGGCGGTGCAATCCCCGACGGGCTCACCTCAAAGAGGGGCTCTTTGGCGGAGATCTTTTTATCCAACAGCCTTATGGTGAGGTGGGGTATGTGGGCAGGATGGTGTGTTAATGTGGATGGGATATTAAAATGTAGCAAGCGGTACCGGAATTCACTTTATTCTGGGGGTCCCCTGGCTGCAATTAAAAACAAGGGGCTAGCTCGCTAGGTGTCAACAAGTTAGGTCAGGTGACCCTAGATGAGACTAGGAGTGAAGGTGGTCGACATGTTTCTCGCAATGGGTTATAATCGCCCGCGATTCATCAGGACCTTAAAAAGGTGAAGAAAAACATGCTAGTGTCATGTGTGTGATGGTGTATATTACCTCTGTGGGTTCTCCTATGCCTATACATAGGGAAGAGATAAGGAAACAATGGTTAGATACAAGTTTGCAATAAGTAAAACAAGTCACGTCATTCCCGGGGTGTGTGAACAATGTGGCATGCTGTTGGTACTGTGGAAAACTGAACACAACCACTGCATGCCTTGTAAATTGCGTGTGCAAAGTGCAAAGGGTGGAGCACACACAACAACCGCTGAGTATGTGAGTAACCCATTGGCGCTATTTATGCTCCAACTCTAGCTGAACCCCAAGGGCTCATCCCTGATGTTTTGTCCCGCCGACCCCTCATGTGGCATATAGTCCTTGACCAGTAGGTGAGTAGGGTACGCGAGCCTTACAACCCTAGAGCTTTTCAAGTCACAGAGTGTGTGTGTGTGCTTGTACCTAGCCACAGTATGTTACAAACGGTGTCTTTTTCACAATACCTGCTCGTGTTAAGAAACCAGATGAACAGTGCATCTCGCCTCGACTGCTGCATTTTAACCTTTTTAACTATTGCTCTTAGCCAGCACCTTCCCCCACCACAATCCTCCTCACAGACTCAGCGGTTGTTGTGTGTGCTCCACCCTTTGCACTTTGCACACGCAATTTACAAGGCATGCAGTGGTTGTGTTCAGTTTTCCACAGTACCAACAGCATGCCACATTGTTCACACACCCCGGGAATGACGTGACTTGTTTTACTTATTGCAAACTTGTATCTAACCATTGTTTCCTTATCTCTTCCCTATGTATAGGCATAGGAGAACCCACAGAGGTAATATACACCATCACACACATGACACTAGCATGTTTTTCTTCACCTTTTTAAGGTCCTGATGAATCGCGGGCGATTATAACCCATTGCGAGAAACATGTCAACCACCTTCACTCCTAGTCTCATCTAGGGTCACCTGACCTAACTTGTTGACACCTAGCGAGCTAGCCCCTTGTTTTTAATTGCAGCCAGGGGACCCCCAGAATAAAGTGAATTCCGGTACCCCTTGCTACATTTTAATATCCCATCCACATTAACACACCATCCTGCCCACATACCCCCACCTCACCATAAGGCTGTTGGATAAAAAGATCTCCGCCAAAGAGCCCCTCTTTGAGGTGAGCCCGTCGGGGATTGCACCGCCTCCCCGACGAGGAGCAACCGCCTATGATGAAGCATGACACCCTTCTGGGTGTGTGAGGCAATTCCATCCAACAAAATGGATGCCCCATGGTGTTACTCTAACACCTTTGGTCACGCCAGCTAAATCTTCCCTAGCTCCTCATAGGAACAGTTCAGCAACCCCCCTTTTGTATTCTCAGTACTAGATACGGACACACGCTGTGACTGGACCTTCCACCACCCTGAGTGGTAAATAGTGTCTGTTGATCAAGTGATCGTTTGTCCTTCCTCCCTCTTTTTGACAATAATAGACCTGATTTGCCTTTCCTGTTTGCTGTAAGATAAAATCAAGCGAGGAGTACTGTTATTGTTATCTGACTCTTGTGTTTCAGATTTCAGCAGAGACTCCCTAGATCTTTCTCGGCTATGTCTCAATGCACTTTCAAGTATCTCATCGTTATATCCTCTAGCTTTGAGTCTGGTAATCGTGTTTTTTGCCTCATTGTCAAAAACCTCAGGAGTGCTGCTAATTCTTTTTATACGCAACAACTCACCATATGGAATATTGGCAATTACATGTTTAGGATGTTTACTACTAGCATGCAATATGCTGTTTCCAGCCGTTCGTTTGCGGAAAAGTGATGTTGTTACCATGTTGTTATCAATGGTGATGTGTACATCTAAAAAATCTGCTTTTACTTTGCTTATACTGGAGGTGAAAAAGAGATTTTCCTGATTTTGATTCAAAGCACCAACAAAATCTAAAGCATTTTGTTCATCACCTTCCCATATGCAGAACACATCATCTATAAATCGCATCCAGTGTTTAACACGATTAAAACCAGGTGTGCCGATGAGACCATGCCCCTCCCACCAGCCCACGTGTAAACACGCATAGCTGGGGGAGAAGCATGATCCCATCGCCACACCCCTGATTTGTTTCCAAACTTCTTTAGCAAACATGAAAATGTTGTTGTGCAAGCACCAATGTATCAATTCACACAGCATCTTATTGTGACTATAATATTCGCATGATCTTAAACCCAAATACTGACGAACTGCTTCGATTCCCTTAGCATGGTCAATGGAAGTATATAAAGACTCGATATCAAGAGTCACCAAACACCAATTGTCCTGCCATTGGATCGAGTTCAATTTGTTTAAAAAATCACCTGTGTCTTTAAGGTAGCTCGGTAAGCTTTTAACAATGTCTTGGAGAAAAAAATCAATATAACGGGAAATATTTTCCCCAATGCTATTGATGGCCGATATAATTGGTCGACCCGGTGTTGGAACTTTCTGTTTATGCACTTTAGGAATCAAGTATAGAATGGGGAGTACTGGATGTTCCACGTGCAAAAAGTCAAATTCTGTTTGTGAGATAGAGTTGTTTCTTTTGTAAGCTAACAGCATCATTTTGAGTTCATCTTTTGCTTTTTTATATGCCATTCCATTAGATCTCACATAACAATTGGCATCATTCAATTGTCTCATTGCTTCTGTAATGTAGTCTTTTCTTTGCCATAAAACAATGTTTCCGCCTTTGTCGGATTTATTTACCACTACTTCATGATTTAGACTTAATTTTTTCATTAGCATCATATATTGATTAGATACAACATTGCGCTTATGGTTTTGTGCCTGTGTCGTGCGGTGTAGCTTTTTTAAGTCTTCAATTACACATTCATGGTAGATATCTACTGCATCTTTTGGCATGACAGGCAAAAACGTGCTTACCGGTTTGAATGGACTGTCACCGGCTCCCTTCTGGCGAATATCCACATTATATAGTTAACGCTGTCTGTTCGAAATCTCAGTACTTGTAGCATTAATAGATGGAGTTCCAGAATCTCCTAAATCACAAAGAGTTAGTAACAGTCTAGCATCACGGGCTGCTGGTATTGTGGGATTACAAGTGGATCTTGATGCTGGGTTGGTGCTGCCTTCAGTTGTTTTGGACGTCGGTTTGGAGGAGAAAAACTTTTTTAGTTTTAGTTTGCGGATAAAACGGAAAACATCCGCTCTCGTATTGGTGTAGTTGAAGGTGCTCTCAGGACAGTAATTTAATCCTAGAGCTAGCAACTGTTTCTCAGCTGCAGTCAGTACAACATCCGATAAGTTGGTTATGGTGCAATCTTGCATTACTTTCTTTTGTTGTACCATTGTTTCTTCTTTTTCTGCGTTTGCTGCTGCTGCTGTGGCTTTTCGTTTTTTCCTTCTGGCATGGCGTTTTGCGTTCCGTTTTTTGCATTGTAGTTCCTTCGTAATCTTGGGCGCAGAGTTTGCAGCCAATCCTCCACTAAAAAATCAATCTCTTCGCCGAGATCCAATATTCTGCCTCCCGGTCTGCCATCGATGCTGCCTGTTTCAGACAAGGAGGTACTTGACGCACTAGCTAATGAAACTGCATCCGCGTCGGAGTCTTCATTGTTCTCTACCAGTTGGTTGGCTCTGATAGGTGCACCAGTTTGATTTGTTAACTTCAACTGTTTTGCTTTGTCGAATTTGCGAGAGAAGGCGTAAACTTGACCCGTTTCATAGTCTTTAAGGTCTCTTGCAAATTTGTGCACCTTCCTAATTTTAATTCGTTCTTCATGTTTATGGAGCTGTTCACTGATCTCCTTCCGTGTAGCTGTTATCATTAGCTTAGTGTCGGGGTCAGTAATGTTATCAAGCTGCTCATCCAGTTTTTTTAGGTCTCGCCTAGACGAAAGCAAAAGCGAAGCTTTTGCTGTCTATGCGAGACAACTTATGTTGCCGCTTTTCTGGGAATATTGTGGACATCAGACTGTGACGAGCCTGTCCTCCTGGAGATTGCAGCTCGTGAGCGCGCACGTCGCGTCGCCCTGCCTGCTATTCGCATTCACACAAAGGCTCCCGCACGCATGCGCACATACACACACTCCATACACACACACGCACCCCCCTTTAACAGACACACGCGCAGACAGACACACGCACGCACAGACACACTACAACAGACACACGCGCACACCCCACCCCCACTCACCTCTCTCGGACAGTCTCTTCTCTCTCGCGCTGCGATGGGGGCGGGACTTCCGGTTGGGGCCGCGCTGCGATTGGCCGGCTGCCCAACCGCTTCCGGGTCGTCGCAGGCAGCGCGGCGGCAACTTGTTTATGGAAGGGATGGTTTACTAACCTTCATTTTAACTTCTTGGTGTTGGCAGGTACTGTCTGGCCCCTCCCCCCGCGCCCTTTCCCGTGGTACGCGGACACCTGATAAAACGGCGGCGTGGGCAAGTAACTAAACTGTTTTACTGCTCAGTTGGGATGAATCAAAGTGAGGTGGAGAGACGCGGCACCCAGCAGCAGGAGGAGAAGCACCACGAGGATGCGGGGAAGGCAGACCCCGCCGCCGCTGTGGAGCAGGACTCGGACCAGCGGGCCTGTCCGTGCTCAGAGGGGAGGGAGGAGACCCTCGAAGGCCGCTGCCCCGCGCCCTCCCCGGCGTGCCTGTTACTCCTCAGCGATGAAGTGCTGCTGCTGGTGCTGCGGATGCTGGACCCCTTCTCCCTGCTGCGGGCCGGCTGCACGTGCACCGTGCTGTGGCGCGTCTGCTCCACCGCCTCCCTCTGGCGCAAGCACTGCATGGTTAGTACCGCTTAACAGTATGTTTTTTATTTGCTGTAGACCGGAGTTTAAGTGGGCCGGGTCCTGCCGGTGCTCAGCACTGCCAATTCTACAAAGCAGGTGCGGAGACGGGTCTCTATAGGGCTCCCCATTTTTATTTAAGTTAGTCAACACGTTAATAGTTTTATAACAGATGCATTTCCGCGTAGTTAACTAGGGAACGTGCTATTGTACCAAACCGCGCTTCCTTGAGGGCAAGCGCAGCGATGTATACCTGGCAAGTGTTTATAAGGAACGATATTAGTCTTTAAACGGCCCTTAGGTAGTATTTTCCACTATCACGTTGCATGTAGTTTTCGTTTCCTGTTATAAGTGCGCGCCTTGATATTGGCCGTTGGCTAACAGACCAGGGCTGGCTGCATGGCGGGTCCACTCGCAATTTTGCATGTTAAACTATCGCCGATATTTTCGAAAACAGCTGAAAAGTAATGGTTTGGAATGTATTGGTTAGATGGTCCGCGCTAAAGATGCAAGCATTCCTCAGAAAAACCACGCTGGTGGCGGTATGCGTGGCGCTGTGCAAACGTTTAATGAATTGCGTTACTGGTCTCAAATTGTAGATAAGAAACTTTTATTTTTTTTATTTTTATTTTTTCTATGTCGCACGGTGATGGGGGTCACAGGGAGTGGTGATATTGCCTGTCAAGGGAATGTGGGTCGGGGGTCTGTGCAGCCAAGCTTTGTGCTGACTGGTTGGGTGAAGGCGAGGTTACCCTCTAATAATGGCGTGTTAGGGGCTTGGGTGGATAGGGGCTGCTGGGATGGACAGGGGTCTGTGGTGGGCCCTATGCGCGTCTTGGTGGAGAAGTGTAAGTTGTGGGTGTTGATGGGTGGGCGAGTTGGTTGGAGGAGGCCATGTGAGGAAAGAAAGGCACGGAGTGCCCACTGAGAGAGAACAATAGAGGGAGGCAAGCAGTGGCGTCACTAGGGTTGGTGTTACCCGTTGCGGGTATCTCATGGTGTCACCCCCTCATGACACGACTTACCCCATGAATCCATCCTCCTCGAGGAGATGCATTCATCTGTGCAGCACCCACGGAGGGGGTCCTTCTTCTGCCATAATTTTGAGTTACAACACAGGCCTTGTGCATATCTCCTGGCTAACCCTCCCCCCTCCCCCCCCCCCCCCCCCCACACCTCCCACCCATCTGCAGCATTAAAATGTGCTAATCACTGTGGCTTTCATGGCTTGTTCAGCTCTCCACGCAATCCTCTTTCCTTCACAGTTACAAGATGACATCTCCTGAATCCTACTCCAGCATCTTATAGGTCCAGCCAGGGTAAGCATTGTGAAAATACTGCCCTCACTTCAAGGCTCCTGAGTCCGTATATATGGGTGCAGTCTGACTTTTCAATACTCTACTTATGTAACTCTGGAAATACAGGGATTTTTTTTTTTGCAGAGTTTTATATAGCGCGAACTAGACCCGAACTGAACAGAGTATCAGAGCGCTTACATAGCACCAGTTACGTTACACAAGGACACACATTCATTTTGTTAGGCACACTTGCAGCAAGTTAAGTAATCGAAAAAGTTCACTGGCAAATCTGTGAGACTTGAGCTTGATTGCTTATTCAGTATAAAATGCTATGGCTCTATCAACATGTTCACAACTGCAAGCTCACTCCTGGAAGGTACATACACTTGTGTGCAAAAATCATGCGGCATTATCGGACTTCACCAAACAGCAGGCGAACTCCCAATGTACCTGTGCTGATTGTGTTGAAAGAAACTCTTGTTTTCGTTACCACTGCACAAGAGCAAAGAACAAAAGGAAGTGCTGACAGGTGATGTCACCAAAGGGAACTAATTCCACAAAGAGGTTCTATGGGACATCTTAAACAATTACCGCAAAATTTGAGCTTTCTATGATATCACAAAGACCCGCCCTGTGGAAAACATCTTCTTTTTTGACAGATACCCACAGAGAATTTTGTTATGATATAGTTCCCATATATGGTAATTATTAACAAACCGTTCTTTGTTGTAGTTACAGGTAAAAACGATGCTAAAATGATTTATCAATGGAGAATGGTATTTTAACTGGTAAGAACAGGTCTCCATTTATATTTAGCTTACTTGTGTTTATGCACACCACAAAATCGCTTTTTTCATTTGAAATATCTTAGCATGTGTTCCGGTGTATTTCTCTTTATTTCATTTTTGTGTGGAAGTCATATGCTTTCCACGTAGGACTGTTCCCTTTATGAGCGTTGTGTTCTTGTATTTTAGGAAGAAGAGGGTGCTTAATGGGAGTTTCTTTCGGCCGTATATCACATCAAAGCGGTGAAAATCCTGTGTTTGGTCACTGCTGTGACGTCAGACAATGAATGTCTGTATTTCGAACAATAGTGAGATACTGAGTGTATACTGGAACCATAAATAACAAAGATCAACTTCTATAAATCACTCCATGCACAACAGCTGAGATTTCTTAACCCACTTCTTCCTACACAACAGGGGTGTAGCTGCCAATAGAGTACAGCACAGTGGTGCCGCCCAATGCAGAGAGGGGGCAGTTATTACACTACTTAATTTAATTCCACACACGGTCTGTTTTACAGTGCCTGGAATACGGTAGCTGGAGAGATCACAAATCGTTGTGTGATGTGAGCATAACATGTGTATATGAACTGTGTAGATGTCAAATGGACGAAGCAGCTGCAAACTTGAATGACATCTTCGTAATCACAAGCATGGAAGCGAATAAAAAATCATTTTGAGCGGGAATGCAAAACCAACAAAATGATTAACAATTCAAAACATTTCGACCAGCCATGTATCGTTTGAGGTTCACTTTAATACTGCTTTCAGATCTCAGATCCCCGTTTAGTACAGCATTTTCATGTTACAACACGCTTCTCGTGTACAGGCTGCTCTCATTTCTATAGGAGGCACCCTCTTTCCTGGCGGAAGTTTTTCTACAAAGTTAAACTTGCATTAAGTTACCGACGGGATCAACAAACGAAAGTGCAATACCTCGATCGTGAAAGAAAGGCACGTCCAGGCTGCCAGCTTCCTTCTAATGCTACCTGTACAGAGCAGCCTGGCGTGTAAACCTCCCCGATCCTCAGCGTGCCACTTACAACGGCGACTCCGTTCACCGATGCTTATTCCTGGCAATGATATAAACAGCGGTCCGGGAGCCACGTCACGTGAGTGACGTTTCGCACGTCGCCGACGTCATAGCGGTAGCGTAATTGTCCAATCTTTCCCGTGGCCGGGTAAGGTTGGATAGACATTCACTAATATTTTGCATTTTGGGCAGGTGTCACCCCATGTGAGGGTGTCACCCGGTGCGGTCCGCACCCCCCTAGTGACGCCACTGGAGGCAAGGACAGTGACACAGGCGTCTGTTGGTGGATACCGATGTCATGGGTAAAAGAGCTCTGGTGGCCAATCTTGCTCAAGTTTTTTTCGTACAAATACCTGTGGGACTTTCCAGTCAGGATCTCGGATAGCTAGAACGTCCAGTTCATGTGCTGCACGATTTAACTAGTACCAGGCAAATTCCAACTGGTGTAGGTAGCCAATTAAGCAGCTTTCTCTTTTTTGGTGCAAAACAGTTGTAGGCCTTTGAGGCTACCTGCTGTGTAAATGTAGGCATGACTTAAACCTGAGTAGCCAGCACCAGCGTTGCAGATCATTTTGCTGCGCCTAGTTCTAAAATCTTGCTTTTCATTAAAGCCAGAGGGTCCACTTCCTGGGTGCACCAGGGGAAGAGACTCTTCCCCTCTCAAATTCATTTTTTTCAAAGGGCGACTTCTAGTCAGTTCAGTGAATGAATGGCTGTGCACAACAAAGTTAAACATGTCACCCTCGGGAGGGATGGCTTAGCCAAGAACGACTGACTATGTGATAGTGTGGAAAAGGCTGCTTTAATAAAACAGGTGCGCAAGCTTTATACAGAACTTGGTTCTACGCTTTACATACTAACTCAATCTGGCCTCACTATACATTTTAATACACATCTAAATCCTCCTCCCCTAAGCACCCCCTTCCAACCAAACAAAATCCAGTTCCAACTCTCCTCCCTGAAACTCCCTGCACCCAAACCTTGTGCATACAGCTGTTGCCCTCTCATTCCATTCATAAACTCTGCCCCCCCCGCCCATTTCAACAGGATCTCAACAAGATCCATGTTTCTTGCAATAACGTTTGAACTTTAGTACCAAACTGCCACCAGAACCCCCAAAGTTCTCTCACCCCCGCATGAAAAATGTGTACATTGCTAACCGGCAAATGCAGCATCTCCACCAAACCTCTGTACCTGCATCAAATACAGTTCCCCTCTCCCCCATAGATGGAATGATGTACCCATGTCGTCATAAAAACTCCAACAATTCATATTTGATAATCAGAATGTTCCATAAATATCAAACCCTCCGCTTTGCAAAACTTCTGCAGTTATCTATGCCCTTTCCTGTGTGCCCTGTCAATAGCCCCATGTTTCTTTGCACCGCCAAACTCTTCTCAGCATTAAATCTAACAGATCCTCAGCAGTGGTCGAAGTGGGGGAAAAAAAGTAGGGGAACTGTGGGCGGAGAATCAGAGGGCGGGACTAACCTGTGTTGGGTCAATGGGCGGAGTCAGAGGTGTGGCAGGAAGAGCAAAATATCCCAATTTTTAGTATTTGTTTCCTATTTCACTAACAGGTTACAGCTTATTACGTTATTTAATTTAACCAATGGTTACACATGTTTATTTAAGGTGTAATGAGTTATTGATATTAAATACATTCACAAAATGGGATTAGTTTCCAATCACAGAATGTCCCACATTTTAACTAAATTTGTCTTTCGTTAGGTTGACTTAGCACCCAGGATAATGTGTTGCATGGCTAAAAACCTTTAAGGTCCCACAAGCGAGACCTATTGGCTATGCCAATGCTTGTTATTTCTTCCAACAGCTTGTCACGATCTATTGCAGCGTATTTAATGAGAATTTTGACCAGATTCATTGAGGCCAAGAGATTACTTTCACCCCATTCTTTCAGCATCGCAGGGTTCGGATCCTCGAAACTTGGTGCCAACATTATTCTTAAGCCTCGTGGCACCCTACCCGCTTCTACAAATTTGGTGAGCGATTTGTGCTCCCACCACTTTGTGATTTCAGATTTTGTTTTCTTTTCAAGTGTTTTAAAAAGTTACTTGGCCTCCGTTGTGCACCACTGGGTTGGCTGACTTGCGTGACAGTGCTTGTATTGCTCTGATGTATATTGCTGAACAGAGCCTCTGCCGCATCTTCACGCTCCCTTACCAGACTTGCTGACATGGTGCTCGTGAGACGATTTTTACAACGTAATATATATATATATATATATATATTCAAACAAACCGGGTTGCCCACTTGAAGATGCCACACACGGGGGAGCTTTCACCTTCTTTATTAAGGACTAGCAGCCCGCCGCGACGTTGTCCAGGGCAGAAATACAATGTGTGCAAAGGGTTGTAAGGGGACAGCATTGCTGCAGGAAATGCGCAGCAGAGCGGCCAGCACCGGGAGCAGCAGAGCCGGGGTAGGAGCGGACTGTAACCCTAAAGAGCCGCGAGGGGCGGAAGTAGTAGCGCGGCTGAGAGCCGGGGGGAGCAGGCGGGGCCGAGGACAGGCAGCGGACGATGCGGCTGAAGGTGGGCTTCGTCCGGTGCAGTGTGCTGGTGATCGGCACGTACCTGGGGCTGGTGCTGCTCTGGGCTTCCATGTCCCCCAAGGTGACGGACGAGTCCGGGGCCTCTGTGGCCGGAGAGCGGGTGAGTGCAGCATGGCGACGCAGCGAAAGGGGCTCTGGGAAACCGGATCTTGTACCGCCGGAGGGCGTGTGAGTGCTGCATGGCGACGCAGCGAAGGGGGCTCTGAGAAACCGGATCTTGGACCGTCGGAGAGCGTGTGAGTGCAGCATGGCGTCGCAGCGAAGGGTGCTCTGGGAAACCGGATGTTGGACCGCCAGGCGCGCTGATGCCGGGCCCCCAGCGTTTGCACACAATATGATGGCATGAAGGTGCGGAACGTACCACACGCCCCCAGCGTTTGTCACGCCCCCAGCACACACGCCCACAGCACAACGCATACACGCCCACAATGGACTACTTTGCTGGCACGGGTCTTTTAGCTTTTAAATGTATATGGTGGCCGTCTGCATAGCCTATGTCCTTCTGCTGCAACTGTCCTTTCCAACACTGTATTGGGTGCTGTGATTGGTGCTGTGGTTACTGAGATTACCCGCCTCAAAGGTTTGGGCTTCTCTCTTTATAATAGTAGTATAGAAGATCACAGGTAAGTATGTCCACTGGGGATATACTGTTTTATTTGCGAGAACCAACAGCGCTCACTGGAGAAGATCGTTGTTTCATAAACTGCAAGTACCAGAAGCACATTGTTGCTGATGCCCACTGGGGCAGGATATACATTTCAATGCGGACATTTAAACAACGCGGCTGGTGGTTGCTGTTACATGTGCCTGTGAACAAGAATGACCTACCATCGGACCGCTTCTGACCTTTTACTTTTGAGTGCGAGGTGCATTTCAAACTTACCTGCAATCCTTAATAAAGAAGATGAAAGCTCCTGCGTGTATGGCATCTTTAAGTGGGCAACCCTGTTTATTGGAATTAGTTGCGGCCGGCCCGGTCGCGAAGATGCCCCACTGCGGCAGCGGATCCAGCAGTGACCCACTGGGTCACGCATTTGGAATGGGGGAGACCGCATTTGAGGACATGTAAAAACAGGAAGTTTTCTCTTGTACCCCATCCCAAACCCACTGGGGAAAGAAATACTGTTTTGTTTGCCAGAACCAACAGTGCTCACTGGAGAAGATCGTTGTTTCATAAAACTGAAAGTACCAGAAGTACATTGTTGCTGACGCCCACTGGGGCTGGATATACATTTTAATGCGGACATTTAAACAACGTGGCTGCTGGTTGCTGTTACATGGTGCCTGTGAAAACAAGAATGACCTACGTTCGAAACTCGTCAGGCCTTTTACTTTGGATTGCGAGGTGCATTGCAAACTTACCTGCGATCCTTAATAAAGAAGGTGAAAGCTCCCCTGTGTGTGGCATCTTCAAGTGGGCAACCATAATTGCTGGAATTAGTTGTGGCCGGCCCAGTCGCGAAAATGCTCCACTGCTGCAGCGGATCCAGCAGTGACCAACTGGGGTCACGCATTTGGAATGGGGAAGACCGCATTTGAAGACTTGTAAAAACAGGACATTTTCTCTTGTCCCCCACCCCAAACCCACTGGGGAACTACTGTTTTATTTGCCAGAACCAACAGCGCTCACTGGAGAAGATCGTTGTTCCATAAACTGCAAGTATCAGAAGCACATTGTTGCTGACACCCACTGGGGCGGGATATATATTTCAATGCAGACATTTAAACAATGCGGCTGCTGGTTGCTGGTGCCTGTGAACAAGAACGACATATGTTCGAAATGTGTCAGGCCTTTTACTTTTGAGTGCGAGGGGCATTGCAATCTTACTTGCGATCCTTAATAAAGAAGGTGAAAGCTCCCCTGTGTGTGGCGTCTTCAAGTGGGCAACCCTGTTTGATGGAATATATATGTATGTTGGAATGTATATGTATATATTGTATATATTGTATTGTATGCGACTGACCATACAGACCATACGCGCCCGCATGCCGAGCCAGCGGTAATCGCATTCGCGATCTACTGGGGACATTACACAGTAAATAGTACACTTGTACCACACAGACAGAGGGCGCTTTGTAACATACAACCAAGATGAATCCCGCGCAGTCGTGTACGTAGTCAGTATTATTGCCTGCAGCAAGGTACTCAGTGGTATCACAATTAGGAAACACACAAGTAAAGCAATTGTAAAACATAATTTCCCAATTGTTTTTCCAACATTGTTTTTTTGCTTTTTTGTTTTTGTTTTAGTTGGTGCTTAATTTGTGCAATATATTTGTGTAATATTTGTGCGTATTTAACAGATTTTTGCAATATATACAAACTGTACTTTGCAAGGGTGAATCGCTAAAAAGAAGAAACACTGTATGACACACCATGACATGCACTTTTTCTAACACATGCAATTCTTCTATGTCCTTCGTTACAGAGTTGGTTGCCATGACAATTCACTTTTGCTTGTACTAAGAGGGTCAAGTATAAAATGTTTTTTACCGTAGTGTGGACAGATGTTGTGAGCAAGGCGGTCTCGTCCGCCGAAACACGTCAAAGTCCTTCACTCATGGAATAAAACTTCTCTTTGATTTCACCGCATCCCACGGAGTCAGCGCCTGTTTGTTTATCTGATATTCGGGATTGGATATAATATATTCATTCGCTTTAAAATAATTTGTAAATGGTGCAATGTTTTTTAGCTAGTAATTCATAATCGGCAATGACATAAATTGTCGATCATTTACATAGCATGATTTATATGTGGTTAAACCTTAAGATGCTTTGAATTGTAAAAGCGGTAAAACTACATAAAACGCTGTAACTTTCCAGTGAGTTTACAACTGGTAACCATGACTACGGGGAAACCAAATTGAGATCCAATGGAATGCTGACATGTTTAAAAGCAATGACTCATTGTTTGCTCTGTGTTGTGAGCAAGGCGGCTTTGACCGTCGAAACGCGTCAATCCTATTGCACTGAGAAAATAAATCTTGTTTCTGAACATGACCCCACGGAGTCAGCGCCTGATTGTTACTGTTGTGGTCAGGATTGGAAAGAATATATATATATATATATATATATATATATATATATATATATATATATATATATATATACAAAACAACAGAAATTCAGCAGTTATAGTTAGACTTTTCTCAAGTAAAACTATAACTCATGCCCTCACCAGGCACTGCTAGTTACCCCAGATATTCCATCACTGATAGTATCTTCTATAAGATCATTGATAATATCATTGCAACATTTGCTGTAAAGTTATTGATGAGAAAGCTGCGCATGGCAGGGGCGCAAGTTATAGTTACCGTAGGGCACAAGTTACAGTTTCTTGGGTGAATCTACCAGCTACTTACTCACCTATACAATTATACACACACCTGCTCACTTATTTATACAGATACTGACACATACTCACTCACCTATAAAGTCATTGACACAAGCACAAACTCAACCATACAGCCACTCGCACAATCACTCTCTCGCACATAGCCACTCATATACTCCAACACTCACCTATACTGCCTTTCACAAATGCAGTTACTCACCAATATACCACTGACACATCCATTCACTCTCCGACACAGCCATAGACACACTCAGTCACCAATACAGCCCCTCACAGATGCACTCACTAACCCATACAGCCCCTGATTCAGCCACTCACTCATCAATGCAGGCAGTCCCACACCCCCTCACCCACCCACACAGATACTCATACATACTCATACATCTATACAGGTAGTCAGACAACCAATCAATCACCCATACAGCCACTCATGTACCCACTCATTAACCCAAATAGCCAATTAGACATTAACTGAAAGAGTGATAGAGACATTCCCACAGCCTAGTCACTCACCCAGATATTCACTGAGACACCTAATCACTAACTTACACAGTCAGTCATGCAACCACTGAATCATCCATAAAGGTTCTCATACACCCACTGATTCAGCAATACACCTTTGTATATATATTTAACACTCATAAACTTTTGAAAAACACTCACAGTCACTGGATGATGGATGTCATCAGTGATGTTATCAGTGACGTCATTTGAGCTGTCCACAGGGATGTCACTGACCATGTCATGAGTGATGTAATCTGTGAGGCCATAAGCAGTGCATTGCGTGGGTACGAGCTATAGTTAGCTTTTAGCTCAGCTGACTATAACAGCTGAATTTCTCTGGTTTTGTATGACTGAAACCTGAGCCTAAGTAACTTCTCTGTAACCTTTTGTTTTCTCAGTGAAATTCTGTGTTTTTTAAAATTCTATTTCCTATACATTGGAAGGAACGTCATGGTGCGAGCTGTCAGTGTAGGAAATGTTTGATGAACAGCTCTGTCGAACCCAATTGCTGGCGTCAACCCTTTCTAAAGTTTTCCATTTAAAAAAAACCAAAGTGTGATCATCCATAAAGGCACTCATACACCCACTGATTCATCAATACACCTTGGTATATATATTTAACACTCATAAACTTTTGAAAAACACTCACAGTCACTGGATGATGGATGTCATCAGTGATGTTATCAGTGACGTCATTTGAGCTGTCATCAGGGATGTCACTGACCATATCATGAGTGATGTAGTCTGTGAGGTCATAAGCAGTGCATTGCGTGGGTACGAGCTATAGTTAACTTTTAGCCCAGCTGACTATAACTGCTGAATTTCTCTGGTTTTGTATGACTGAAACCTGAGCCTAACTATAACTTCTCTGTAACCTTTTGTTTTCTCAGTGAAATTCTATGTTTTTTAAAATTATTTTTCCTATAAATTGGAAGGAACGTCATGGTGCGAGCTGTCAGTGTAGGAAATGTTTGATGAACAGCTCTGTCAAACACAATTGCTGGCTGTCAACCCTTTCTAAAGTTTTCCATTTAAAAAAAAAAAAAGAGTGATTTTGTTTTTTTTAAAAAAAACCTAAAAAACGAATAACCCACACCATGAAGGTTTTCCCAGGGTGTGGGGGTCAATTTTCTTTTTTACTGTCCCTTACAGCCAGGATATACTCTTTGGTGAGGCACAGAAAAGAAAAGCCATCCATCTGTCCACTCTCGATAGGGCGGATTGTCAGATGGCCTACCTCAGGCGACACCTACTCGTTCAGGCTCTTGGAGGAAGTTTTACACCGATGGAGCATTGTACTCTGTCAGCGTAAAACTTACAGTCCGTCTGACTCAAAATGGGGAGGGTGTACCTTGAGTTTGGTATGGTAGACAGGGTACACTGTTGTTGCAATGGAGCACATGTCCCCCAAACCCAAAGTCAGCTCCAGAGGCCAACCTAATGCAAAACAGTACTGACCCTCCTCATCTTGGGAGCAGTCCATCTCGAGCCTTGGTCATCTCACCCATGGACCCTGTTGCCCACTGCACTGCACTGCAGCCCCCTGAAACTCACTGACTAAGCAAGCCCCTTACAAAACTGATTTTTTAAATTCTTTTATGTTTTTCTCATTTTCCCTTAATGGGAATTTTCACTACCCTTTATATGCTGGACACACATGCACCTCTTTCTTTTGTAAATCTGATTTGCCAATAAAAACGCTTCCTGAATGCACCATGTTTGAAAAGAGCGGAGTTTCAGTTGTATGCTCCCTGTCAACTTATTAGTTATATCCCGAAGAACAGAGAGCCACCATCCCCCAAATCCCCCATCTCCCAGCCTTGTCTTTTAACACTTTAACTCGCCTTTTCGACAGAGAGCTGTAAGTGAACACCACCCCAAACACAGGGCCTCTTTCCCCTGAATAGGTTTTCCTAGAAATACTTCTATTTATGTTTAAACCCGGGTGGGAAGCGATCATTAACTCCCTTTACTGATGTTACAGAGAAAATAAACATCCGAGTATGATTTGCCGCGGTTTGTCGGATTGGTCGGCCCCTGCACATTCAAATATCTTGTTTTTTAAACCTTGATTGACTGCCTCTTGGCTAATGACTGACACCTGAGAAGCAGGTGGAACAAGTAGTCTGTGCCTTTTAAAGCGTGCAGCTTGGTCTCATGTCCCTTAAAGACTACAGATTGGCTGCCTGTCCCTTTTAAAGAGTTCAGATTGTCCTCCTGTCCCTTTTAAAAAGTACATATTGGTCTCCTGTCCCTTCATAGAGTGCAGCTTGGTCTCATGTCCCTTTAAAGAGTACCTATTAGTTCCCTGTCCCCTTTAAAGAGTGCAGATTGGTCTCCTGTCACTTTTAAACAGTGCAGTTTGGCCTCCTTTCATGAAAAGCAGATCTGATGCTTTGCCCAATGCACCATTATTCTTGTTGGTGGAAATATGGAACTCCGTTGTAATTACTACAAAGAGCGCGCCAGGTACTCGCTATACATGAACGCGTACCACTGAGCCGTGCAATCAATGTTTCTAGTCTTTGGAAGTGTACACTCCAAGCCCTGTTCTTCTTTAAATACTTGTTTGATTTATATACGTACACACCATACATTTCTCGCTAATGAAAGAGCACGTGCAGTAGTGATGAACAAAAGTAAAAAGTCAAAACAAATCACAACCCTGGTGAAAATTCGAGTTGAACAGTTGCTGGTGACCTCTGCTTGAACAAGTTGTTGCACTTGGATTTTGGCATTTGGACTGTTTCAGTCCAGCTGGAAAAAACTCAGGACAAACTCTACTGATTAAATAAGAATCCAAACGGAAGCCAATTTACACAATTATTCACTAGTAACTGATTTCAAGGTTCAATTGGATACATCTGAATTTTTCTCCACACAGTTCATTTAATGTCCATAAACCAATGAGCAGCTAGTGGATGTAGTAGAGCACATTTGTAATTGGACAACTGCGATTTTCATAAAGAAAGTGGCCCAATAGTCAGATGGATTCAGAAGGCTCTTTGGTGGAGGTAGCCTTGTGTTCTTTCTGGGTGCCTTGCATGTCGGATCAACTGTGACATATTACAGTCAACCACATTCATACAATACAATTTTGTGTCAGAATTTCAGTTGTTTTTAGAAATATAAGGTGACTCTAGCGCCTCCTCGCTCCTATCTGACAATTCAAACCCTCCACTCCAGGCTTAGTACCATGGTGGCACCATGTCTACACTTTAGAAGTCACACATACATTTTCGGAGGGTATTGACACGAGCTTTGAAATTTAAGGTCCTGTATCCTCTTTCCTGTTTTCCAGCCTTATGATGCCTAAATAAACTTGGGTGAGTAAAATCTTTGACCCGAGAGCGATTAGGCTAAAATGGTGCAACCTCTACCATGCGGTTCTGAATATGCACCTTATGCCCCTGATCTAGGCAGGCATCAGAAGAAAGTCTATATCTCAGGAGCTCTAATGCGAGTCAACCAAAGACAATGCACCACTGTATTTTAAAGAGTGATGGTGCATTTTTGTGGTACTGTAGACCTTATAACTAGACGTATACTGAGACCAGGAAACTGTTTTTACATAGGGCAGTAGACCAGCTCATCATGATGTTTTCATGTTGGCACAGCAATGCAATAAATAACAGAGATGACATGCAAGTGTAAATTAATGATAAGAGAACTCTATGGTCATATATTTCTGGTGAATTGAAGGTCATCGGGCAATGATCTACTCTCAGTGCACTTACTCTCTAATGCAATGGACGTCTGCTTCCTGATTAAGGAGATGTTTCAACCGACACAGACATTGTGCTTAAGATCACACTGTTGGTGAGGAAGAATTGAGGAGCTGTAGATTGGTTGCATAAAGTATTGCGAAGCTGCAGGTAGCCCAAAGCAGCAGTACGCCAGCCTTACTGTCTGAGCCCCACAGAGCGAGACTGAGAAATCCTTGTTGTGACAGTGTGACAGGCAAGTGGTAGATGAACACAAATAGCTAGGTTGAGGAAACTCAGGCAGTGTAGGGTTTTGGTAGACTTGATGCTCTGCCGACATCCTTAGTCTTAACCCATGCTAAGAAGTTGTGTGAAGTAGGTTGGAGGTGAGGCATTCCATCAGCACTGCAAGAATTACATATGATCTTCCTAAGAGTGCAGGAATTGCCTAAAACACCACTGAAACTTTGTGCCCCTGATGCGGTGGGGCCATGTCTTGGGTAGAGAGGATTTCATGCTATTCCACATGCAGACCAAAGGCTCATTATGTGACTCCTGTACAATTGAGTGCACCTTTCTGTGACATAGGTGCACTGTCATGTTCCCATATGTAGGATCTGAGCACATCTCTGGTCATTAAGAAGAAATAGTTTGGATATTGTGTATTGCACAAATGCAAATGTCAATGCATAGCAATTGCCTTGACTGTAATATTTATGGTAGGAAATTATCACCCAGAAAGATCTGTGAATTTGCTAATAAGTCCAGGTCAGAGTTGTGTTGTTCTTCTGCGAACCAGAGTTGGCTCCATGAGAGGCACATTGGAGCCTTCCTGCTCTTTGATTTGTTAGTAGCTTTTCCTTTCAAGTAAAAAGAGGTAGCTTTTCCGAAGGACATATGATGAACTGCATATGCCACTTCAGATGAAATCTCTCAGGATGTAGACATTTCACAGTGTAAAAAAAGGGCAATAGGCCAGCATATGAAATGTCTAGGATTAGGGCTGTAATGGCTTGCTGGCTACACAATTGTACCATCAGAGTTGGGGTTTTCATTTGTAAAAGGAAAAGATGGGTCCATCCTGCAGCAGCTTGTTTCAAAATTAATTCTCTGACTTACTGGACAATGAAGCAGAGGAGAGGTATTCCCTTTTCTATCAGTGTTCCTACCTGGATTGAACTTTCCTATCAGAGGTGAGAAGGCCAGCTTGCATATCCGTTTCCATGGATAGTTGAGTACACTTCCTGTCAGGCATGCCTGTGCCAGGCCACCCTGATTGGAAGCACCCTTTTCCATGTAACATGGGGGATCCTAGCTGTACATTTTAGAAAGAACAAAGGATTCAGAGAAGCTTCTGTAGGGCTCATCTTTAAGTTACAAGGCAGTTGGGCCTAAACCTGTGCCTGGATGGATGTGCATTTATAGAATTAAAGATATATTGACAAACATTAGCTCAGTGATAAACTGTGGCTTGGGTGGGAATACGGTGTTAGTAACCCCCTGGATCCTTATGTGGTATCTGAAGACTATCTAAATTAACCATCTCAAAATTGCCAGTGGTAAGGGTGTACTGCCCAAAACCTTTATGAGAGTCATCGAAGGTCCAAGATGAAGATCTAGTAGACCTTCAGAAATGATGGAGTCTTCACAAATGCTTCAATCTGTTTTTGCTTTTTAATTTAGGCAAACTCTCTCAACTGCATATTCTTGACTCTCATATTGAAAATATGGATACCGCTTTAAGACAGCCAAACAAGAGAGGGCTTTGCACAGCAGAAATGTTTATATCAATTCAACTGTGCTCACCAGGGTAACCTCCCAGGCACATTCATGAGTCAGCATGATGTTTACTCCACACTCTGGAAATGCTTTCGTGAATTTATCATCATTTACATTAACATAACCTTGGCTAGCCATAGTCTGTCCATACGGGCGAAGAAGCCACGCTCCCTGACCTTTTTCTGAAGAAGAAGAGTGTCTGTTAGGCTCAGCAAAGATCAGCCTGACAGACGATCTTCTTTTATATGTCAGGCAGCCAGGAGCTAGACATGCTCTAAGGGCCAGATTAATTACCAGTTTTTGCCTGCGCAAACGGGTTTGCAACCCATTTGCGCACGCAAAAACCTACATGGCCATGTACAAACACTACTTTGCGACTCACAGAAAATTGCGACTTGCAAAATAGTGTTTTGTGACTCACTATTAGGAAGGGGCGTTCCCTTCCTAATATCGACTCTCTAGCCATGTATGACTGTTTTGCGACCACAATTGTGGTCACAAAACACTCACAATTTACTGCTCTCTTCCTTCAAGAGGGTGGTAATGGAGTCGCAAATGTAACGAAAACGTTTCATTTAAAAAAAAAATGCATCCCGTTTTCCTTTAAGGAAAACAGCCTGCATTTAAGAAAAAAACTGCTTTATTGACAAACAGTCCCAGACATGGAGGTCTGCTAAGCTCAGCAGGTCACCATCCCTGGGAGAGCCAGCCATTCCCAATGTGGTCGCAAATTGAGAGTGGCTCATAAATATTCATGAGCCTTGCATTTTGCGACCCCATTGGGAATCGCAATCGGTGTATCTGACACTGTTGTATATTCCAAATTGTGAGTCAAAATTTGCGACTTGCAATTGAGCACAAATTGGGAGTCGCAATTTGGGATGGGTGTACATCTGGGCTCTAAATGCGCTGGCTCCTGGTTTTCTGAGCTGAATTTTGCCAGGCTCAAGATTTCACAGTCCTGTGTGCATAACCTCCTCAGCCTGGCAAAAGTGCCTCGAGGTCCTCCTCCTTGTGACGAGGAGGAGCATCACTGATTGCTTCTTGGGCACTTTTAAGCCCTGAAGTACCCTGGCCGAGTGTCAATCAGTGACGCCTCATCACAGAGTGGGGTGGGTTAAATCGTCTCTCTAACCCTTTACCATTCTATGACATGTAAGAGACTGCTGCCCTCCCTCATTGGCTGACCTACGGTAGCAGCCCCAACCCTATTATATTAACAGCATTTATTTAGTGCAGAACAACTCACTCCCGAATCCTTTTGGGACCTCTGAGGCTTTTCCTCCTGGGAGCTGCTGGGCAGGTACGTTTTATGTTTTTGAATGTTTGGTGCTTGTGTGTGTGTATGTACATATGTATGAATATTTGTGAGTGAGTGTTGTGAATGGATGTGTGTGTAAGGGTTTGTAAATGCATGGGTGGGAGTGACTCAGTGTATATGTGTGTGTGTGGCCTGCCCATTCGTGCCAAAATGATCATCCACAACTGACCTTGGCTTCCATATACTTCTATGTTTAGGGACTCTCACTGAAATGATTAACAATATTCTATTCCATTTTATGAGTTGTGTTCCGTTTTATGTTGTGCTCTTGGACACCACTCCACCTCATTCTGAGTACGTTTTTATTAGGCTAGCCTATGCTATCTAAGGGCGAGGCAGTGATATTGGAAGATATTGTTTGGTTTCTCTTTGTGAGAGCTCGCGGAGGTATGAGTAGCTCCATTTGACCTCTTTCTTCCCTGAACATATCAGGGAGATTTCTTATATATATATTCTCTCTCATGTTTCTAATAAGGGTTTCTATCTTTTTCTTTGTTTTCTCTTTAAGTTTGGCTTCATCATCTTTGAACAGGGTCAGATTCAGATTAAAATTTCTGGTTTGTTCAGCCTGATTTTCTGTCCTGATACTTTCTTAAAGCATTGCATTTCTTTGAGTGGGAGACCAGAGTGTGTCAAGTTGCAACTAGGGCCAATTTGTGTTCTTTAACTACATATGCTATACCCATAGCTTGTCCAATGTTTAAACCATAAAAGCAACTAGAATCAGCAACAATGAGCATCTCTGAATATTCCCTCTGAGAGATACCAGTTTAGAGGAATTTCAGAATCTGAGATACATAATTATAATGCAGCATCCTCATGAGATATGGGCTTTAGCAATACACAGTTCCATTTTTAAATAGTCATGAGTTGCTAAAACAAATTTGCTAAGTTCGATACCATTAATTAGGAGAAGCAGGCAATCTCCTACAATTATGTAATTGATATAGAAATATGCGAATGGATCATGCATCCCTGTATGCTTTGCTGAGTGTCAGGGTCACCCATTTCCAATGTCATCCTAAGATGTTGTGATACAAGATCTGATGATCTTTATTGTTTAGTTAATTAAAACCATAACAATTTTTCTGCATATCTCGTCTTTGATTAAAAACAGTCATTAACATTAATTCATCAACCCAATATGTCACAATATAATACCACACTGTTATAAAATATGAATCTTTCATTGTCAATATTCTCTAAAACCCTATGAAATGGTATGTAAATTATGTAAGACGATTGATTTGTTTGGGACAGACATGTGAAAACCATCAGATAACGGGTGACAAACGCATTAGTTTCATTTATGGTAGGAATAAATGATAAATTAAATGTTGAGGTAGTAAGTCTCTTGTATTATAGCACAGTCATTGGGCCTTTGTGGGTTGTGATTGTGATACAAGGTCCATAACATATCTGTTTGTTCTTGAGGTTTCTCAGTCAGAATCTGTTATCAAATGAAAGCCTGCCCTTTTTCACTTTCCCTTTGGCAAATGCCATCAAAGGAGCCTTGAAGAACTCTGCTGCAAGCTGAGGCCATGAGCAAAGGCTATTTTAAGCAGTCTCCCTAAATATGCCCATTAAAATATATTTTTCACCCAATTTTGAGAGGTATATGGTTTTTCAATAGCTGGGAAAGCTCTTTGCTGATCAAACACTCTGTACCATTTTCCTTTGCTCATTGGCGAAGGACAAGAGTAAGAACTAATTATGAAGTCTGGAACGCAGACTTTTGTGGTTTGTTTTTGTGAAGTTGGTTTCCTCCATAAAGGCTATGTCTACTAATTTTATATACAGTCTTACGGCTAATTTACTTCTCTAAAATTCTGTGAGATCACTTTAATTATACTTGTAATTTTCAAAGCACTTGAAAACACCAAGTAGTCAAGCGTTAACATGTCCCCTTTCAAAGGAAACTTCCTGTTCAGATGAATTTGTCGTTTCCAAGAGTTATGCCAAATTCCATCTAGGTCAATATGACCTACAAGTGTACTTGCCCTAATGCAAAAAATAAGAAGCAGAAAGACAGTTCTATTTAATTCCAAAAATCATCCTAACTTGATATTTGTTTTATTTCTGTTTACTGAAAACATCTGTGGATACAAGCAGGATATTATAGCAGAGTGCTACCTTTTGTATATTAAGAAAGGAGCCGGAGCTCCATACAACCTGTACATATCATCTTCTAGTGCAGGAGCCCATCATCGTCATGTAATACATTTATATACTGAGTTCCAGGTTACACCCCAGAGAGCGTTAAGTAGAAAGGAAAAGAAACCATAGGGGGAATGGAAAGGGGGGGGACGGTCTACCCATTATGTGCCCTGTCATCATTATGTTTCTAACTGCCATCAGTCTGATCCATTTTCCTCAGGTATATTTGGCAACGAAAGAGGCAGGGAATTGAGATCGACTTTTATCTCTCGCACTCAGCCGCAGGTAAGTCTGTAGTGGCTCCCAATCCTAACTGGATATTACCTGTCGTGTATTCCCTACTTTCAAGTCAGCTCACCTTGTCAATGAGAATTGTGATAGTTTCCAAAAAGCTTTACTTTCATCAAAAGGGCAAGATCATTTTTTATGGTCCAAATCTCGGTATCTAAATCTGTATTTTATGTCTTTAGGTTCAACTTGGGACACTGAGCTCCATCATTCCTCTTCATTTTAGCTGTTACTCCACAGTGATCATGCAGATTTGTTGCAGTGTCTGATGATTTATCTGGTTGGAGCAACATAGATGCCCTGTGTTGCTTTTTATTATAGGTGAGTGCCAGTCTGAAAGGGTGAGCCTACTTATATTTTCCCTTGCTAGACTCTAGTACACTCCATTATTTTTCAAAGGTAATCTTTTTGAGACGTTGTCTGGGTTACTTCTTGATAGAAGACTAGAAATGGAAATTGAAAGGAGAAATAGGTATTCTCTCTAGCTATCCTCAGCAACCGTTCCCTAACAGTAAACTAGTGAAACAAGCGCAGGCAATTTTTTTTTAATCTAAGCATTTTACACTGTGAGCTCATTCTGTGCTATGGAAGCCTGGGTTTACTTGTGAAAATATGTCTTCTAATAGCAGGATCTGCCCACAAATTCTCTCAGTTACACCTATAACTCTAATATTCCCTTGTCGACATGTACAGGGACTCCATCGTCTTGACCCGCGCTTGCCAGAGTTGGTACGGACTTGCTTTGACTTTCCAAAGGCTTGTTTGTTTGTGCTTACTTTTGAGTTCTTCATTAGCAAGACTTTGCATGCTTCCTTGGAAGTCTTTAAATATATATGCATTTTAAACTTTAGGTACGTCATGAGGTCTGTTTTTGTTAGAAGTGGTTTGCCTATGTCTTGATGACCATTGCACTAGTTGCTACCTCATGGTCTACTGTGTAGGTCTTTTGCACATGGGCTGTGGGAAGGGTCCCAAATTATAGAGCAGATACAGAAAGAAAGTCCATCTTTTACAAAAGTTGTGGCTTCCTATCTACTATGTTGGCACACAGTGCTGCTGAGGTGCCCCAGGAATACCAGTAGGCCTGCTTCCAGGTTCAACTCATCACTTTCTAAGTAAGAAGATCACTTGAAGGTTGCTTTGTTTGCCTGTCAAAGCAAGAATCTCAAAAAATTGCACTTACAATATACAGAGTTAATTTTTGGATGTTGGTAATTTAGAGAAGAGGCTTTTTGGCTTATTCACCAAGAACCAAAGTGAATGTTTTACTAAAAGGTGTAAATAAATCAACACAAGTCCTCTTTGCCCTGTCACAAACAAGGTACATCACACTAAAGTAAATGTAAATGTAAATGTCAAGGTATTTGTAGAGCGCACTGCCACCAAGCGGTTTCCTGGCGCTATTACTCATACTGCTGTGGAACCCTTCCTGGCTTTCCCTGTGAAGTGTCCTCTCCTGGGTACCCTCAGGGTGAAGCCAGGCATCCTAGCGCTGTTGGGGCCGGTGTGGAGGTTAAACAAGCTATTGCCCAGCGTTGCAGCGGGGGACCCATGATTAGAACAGGCACCGAGGTGAGAATTGTCAGGTCTGAGGAAATTGAGCCCAAGACCCGCTGAGGGGGGAATTGAACCCTGGTCCCGGGCCAGATCTCTGCATCAGGGTCTGCCGCTCTAACCATTGAGCCACACTCCTCCACAAAAGAAACAGTGTGGTGAAATGAAACTTAATCACTGATTGGTATCCTTGTAGTACCATGTTTAGCATTCAATATGGAGTACACTTTTTACATTTATGATTGTAAAGTAGCCCCGTTATAACGGATGATTGTGAAAAATGTTGACCCATTGACATACAACCAACACGTGTACTATAGACATATGTAATATACGTAAACAATCTGAAAATAGTGATTGAAACACAGTACTTCCTAACCCAATCATCAACAAAAATAATAAATGCGTTAGGAAGGATACCTCCAGCAAGAGGTTACTTTAATACCCCCTTATTTAGTAGTATTAAAGATGAAAATCAAAGATACCCGTTGCCTCGCCAGTCAATTAACATGTATCAACTAGGGGTTGCGTGCACCAGACCCTGAGGTTTCTGGTGAACTGAAGTACAGAAGAGGAACCAGACAGGGGCATGCAGCACTTTATAGCCATTATGAAAACCCAGACCAAAACCCTGGTCATACTTGATCAATTAAATTAAAGGGGCAGAGGGATGGAAAGTAGAGGGGTTAGTTGGGTGCAGGTACACATGAGATCATGGGTTCACATCTGAGCTCCTCATTTAACGAGCTTCTTGTTTAGGGTGCTGGCCAGCGCGACTCAATTAGTGTTCTATTGTTTTTAAGCAGGGATGCCAACAGGTTGGGATTTGAAGGACATTCCAAATTTAATGTTCCAACAAAAGTGAAGTGCACCTCTTTACAATGCTCATGCATCTTTCTAGCGTAGTTTTAACGAATGGGTGTAGCAATCTGTAAATATGTAATTGTTGTGCTGCCATCGATAATTTTATATTTAATTATTTAGAAAGGGGCTTGATCTGAGAGGAAGAATTGGATCACAAAGTACTGTGGAGTTCCAGACGTGCTGTTCATGATATGTTTTTCTTGCAAACAATCAGTGCAAGTAATCTCAGTGCTGGCCCTGTGAACTGTAAAAAGATGTTGGACAAACATAAGTTTGACACCAAGCGCGTGCAGTCATTGCCCTCTTACTGCAGACTAAAACTCTTAAAATTGAAGAGCTAATAACTTAGCGTTGGTAGACACACATAAAGAGTTTACACGGGCACGTGGGTTATAAAATAATTATTTTGTAGTTATGGGCAGCGATAAATTGTAGTTTACAGTCATAAATGTATGCGCAGGCTCATAAGGGACAGACTACTGCAATAAACTCCATTTTATAAGCATGAGTTGTAATTGGCACTTTTATTAAAATGACATTACTCCCTGATGTTATTAAAAGAATTTCGAATGAAATCCATCCGGACTGCTCAATAAATCATTAGATGCAGGGAATCCTGCTGTTTTTAAAATGTGGTCCTTATAGACCCAAAAGCTTTCAGCATCCTGGCTCACTACCTTCTTTTTGTAATCTATGATATTAGCTCAATGCCCAAATATGTTGATGGTCCCTGTTGTGGAAAGTGCTGAAATGTGCTGTGACTTGACACCATCTCACGTCTGCTCCCCTGGGGCTCGACAGCACAATGGAAAACTGTTGCAGGGCAGTTATGCATTGGCATCTGCAGTGCACAACCGGTGCAAAAAATAACTTTTGTACCGAATGACCAGCCCACAAAGACATTGTTCAGTATCTAGAAGGAATAAAACACAATCTTTACCTAGGTTGGACGTGCAAAATGCCTTTTATCCTGTCTTTGTGGTGCAAATGAATGGCCATTCAGTGCAAATGTCAGACAAAATCCACAATCTGTCAGTTTTGCCTCATGTAATCTGGTACATGGCCCATAGATGGCCAGACCTTAACATAGCATAAAATGTGTATTTGTAAAGTGCACTTATCACCCATGGCTCTCAAGGTACTGAATAACAGATGTTTATTGTTACCTAACTCAATGGTACTCATTTTATCAACCTCAGATAGATGAAAGGCTGAGTTGACCCTCCGGGATTTGAACATGTGACCATGAGGTAGAACACAGGCCCCTGCAGTGGATGTATTAGTCTACTAAGCCACTAGACTTGGCTTTCAATAACCTTGTCCTTGATCTTCTCTTTCAATAAAACTACATGATTGATGTATAGTAAAGCCTATGCCACACAGGTGACACTTTGGGCATGATTTGCAAAGTGCGTTTTGTAGTACCAAATTAGTACTATTACATAAGATGGGAAGGTGTATGACAAGATAGCGGAGATCTACAAACATGTAGGAAGGCATATGTTTTTGTTGTACATGTGGGAGGGACAATGGGGAGTGGCTGAAAAATTGGAATTCTTTCTACTAAAGGGAAATTCAATGTCAGGCTTATGGAGGGACATGTTAATGCAAACACACACCCAAAAAAATAGTGGATCATTGCTATTTTAAAGTTATTATAGCCCTAAATATGTAAAAGCAGGTGTAAATGTACTTAAGCTTTCAAACACACAGAGTGCCACGAGGGAGTATTTAAAGACCAAACCTAAGTCACTCCCAATTACAAACAAAAGACACAAAGAACATATGGTTCTTTCCAAAACAACAAACTCAATGGTCGTTCTTCACAAATATTGATATCTTTGAAAGTAGAAACACAGATGTTGAAATGAAAAACAAAATTGAAGAAATTCTTATATTTGAATAACGAAAACCCTCACCCACCAATGGGTGGCATGCTTCATCATCGGGTTCCTCCTCACCCACGCTAACAGACAAGGCAGTGTGGTGGGCTACAACTTTTTTGAAAAGGAAAAGAAGCACCTATATATTATATCTAAGAGGTTTTCCGATGTGAGCTGTGTGATGCTGGTGGGAGTGAGCATAGTGCAAAGAAAAAAGGGTAGGAAAGAGTGGTTAAAAATGACTCTGGTATAATCTTTTGGATGCTCCACCTACCTTGAGAGCTATCTACCTCTTATTCACTATCATCCACCAAGCGTATTTTAGATGCTCTCACTGTCTTAATGCGCTATCTACCTCTTATTCCCTATCATTCAACCAACATTTAGGCAAACATTCACACAAAAATAACCCAATGGTAGCTCCCAGCTTAACACAGAAAGAGTTAAAATGAGGTCTAGTGTACCCAGAGTTTACAAATTTTAACCTGGTAATGAAAATTGCGTTTACAATATTGTTTATTAAAAATTTAGATTTTCATGAGATCAGTTAATGTGGGTATTATTTGTCTATGCAACATCCAACACAATTTATTTATTTTTAAGTGTATTTCATGAATTTGTTTGTTTTTTGATTGATGAAAATTCTTTTTTGTGTCTGAGCCCGGACATAGACAACCAAAAATATGTTTTTAATTGCATTTTATAAATTGTGTTGGATGTTGCATAGACAAATAAACTGTTAAATTACCCAGTTCCCTCTTGGGTCACAAGGGTTACTCTCTCTCTTTATTACAGTAAAAATGCCTCTGGCGACATCCTCTTCCAGTTTCTGAGCTATGGTAGTATCAGAGGAATTAGCAGAACCCCTGTTGCTTCAACATTAATTGAGCAGGATTTCCTATGTGGATATTTCCAGAGGTCTGCAAGCATCAACAGATCTCTCCCTGCATTCACATTTTTCAAATGAGAACCCCCGAAGCAGGGTGAACAAACAGGACAACTCCACACAACCCACTGTACTCTATGCCAATGTACTGTAGCCCATTTCACTCTACCCAATTTAAATCTATGCTGCTCTACTCTATGCCACTCTCCTCTATACCGCTCCAAGCCATATTACTCCACTCCACTCTACTGCACTCTATCCCAGTGCACTATACACCACTGTACTCTACTGTGCACCACTCTACCCCACTGCACTCTACACTACTGCACTTTACACCATTGTCCTCTACTCTACACCACTCTACTATGCCACTGCACTCCTCGTCTCTGAACTCTATGCCACTCAGAGCCACTCTATTCCACTGCACTCTACACCACTGTACACTACTCAACTACTTCACTCCACTCTACACCACTATACTCCACTCTACTCTACACCACTATACTCCACTCTACCCACTCCACATCACTGTATGCAATGCCTCTCAACTCTACGCTACTCAACGATAAATTGTGGTATTGTTGAACTGTAAAATAAAATTATATTTGAAAGAATTAATACCAAAACATAACATTCAATGAAAAAAACGAAGGTTGAAGATATGTTATGGTTTGGACAACATAATTATTTATTTGTATACAAAACCAACTTAGACTACAAAACATTAGAAATTCTAAAGTTATAGTTATGACAAAGTTTTTATTTGTGCACCACCCAAAACTTAATATAACTCATGCAACCTCCGTACACAGTGTTCTGAACTCGCAATGCAGAGTAAATTAAATATAGCTTGTGCCTTCCCAATGCACAGCTTATAGATCACTTATATCATGCTAAATCAAATTCTTCATAGCATTACCCCTGACATCTCAAAAGACATAATTTGTGAGTGCACTGTGCATGGTAGAGTGCTGAGTTATAGTTCATTTAGTCTGCAAAGCTAGTTCACAACACTGTGCATGGAGTTATATTAAGTTTTGGGTGATGTGCATCCACTATAAAAATGTGCATGTTTCCGTCAGCACCCTAGGGAGCTGGCAGTAGCTGTTGGGGCCTTGGGGCTCCTCTCCGTGGCCCACAACATTTGCCCATGTTGTGGATGACCTGGGTGGCCAGGAAGGCAGCTCTGTAAAAAAAATGGTAGGCTCCTACCGGAACCCGGTTTGGATGCTGGCGGGAGAGCCGACAGTGGCTGCGAGGGTCTTGTGATTCCGACGGAAGTACAACAGCGCCCCAGCAACATTTAAAACACACAGTAAGTCTCCTCAGTCATTGAGTTCATGATCCCAGCAGGGAGGGCTAGAACATTTGATGTATATTTCCTGGCGGGGCAGCTTCAATGACTGTCCCGCAGGATGGCCGGACGATATCTTAGGGAGAAGGGCTTAGAAGTCGGGCCCCTGCCGACAATTTGTTGCTTACTCTTACGGGGGGGGTCAGACCTGTCCCGACACATCCTGTTCAAGTGACGATAGCCAAAGCTAGTATGCTAGTATGGCTAGTATGGCTAGGATACACTGTCTTTCTTCGGACACTCCGCTTTATATTTATACTCCTCTACTACCCGAGGGCCGGGCTATTACACAGCCGGGGAACTATGTGCATGGACCAGGTGTTTGCTTCTTGAAGTGGAAGCATTTTCTCAGAGATCCAGCTTCTTCAATTGCTCAGCTAGCTGAGGAGAGCGGACTCCCCAAGGGCAGTTCCTTCTCCACAGGTAACCCGAACACTCCTGCAAGCGCCTATGGAATCTGTCAGGGGGTGAACCGCTGACACACCCAGTGTCACCTCATTACCTGGATGTACAGGGACATACGTAAGTTATCGACTGCATCACTAGACACACTGCGCCAAAAGTGGAAGTGGGAGTTTGGAAGGGTGCTTCGTGATAAGGAATGGGACAAGGCCCTAGATTTCCCGAAGAAAGTCTCCAGAAACTCACGCTTTGAGTACATACAGTTCTTTATCCTCCACCACGCCTATCTAACACCAGCGCAGCTCCACCCCCACTTCTCAGAGTCACACTTTGCTTGCCCCCAATATCAAACTCATATACACATGGGAAGCTTGCTCACTGTGTGTCTTCAAGTGCAGGAAGCAGCATAAGATACACAAATGATTTGCAGCCCTTGGCACTACTTTAAGCAAAACGCATGATCACGCTGTACTGGTGCGCACCTGCAGGCCTGGTAAGTGGAGGCATGGGTGGGGCAGATGCGCAGATGGGGCACTGTGTAGGGGGAGGCACTACGACATGAAGAGGTGTGTCGGGTCCGGTGATGCCCTATCTTCCCATGGTGGGCCCTTTTGCTCCCACACTTCTGACAAATCTCAGACAGGGACCCTACACTCCTGCCACAATAGGGCTCAGCCATGATACCCGGAAGGCACCTTTCTCTGCGGCTTCGACTGCTCATCTCCTGTGGGGGCTGCCCCTTCCAAGCAACACCATCCATATCCATACTAATATAATAGAGAGAAAACAAACCTTTGAGGCGGGTAATCTCAGGAACCACAGCACCAATCACAACACCCAATACAGCGTTGGAAATGGCAGTTGCAGCAGAAGTACATAGGCTATGCAGACGCCCACCATATACATTTAAAAGGTAAAAGACTCGTGCCAGCAAAGTAATCCCTTGTGGGCGTGTCTGCATTGTGCTGTGGGCGTGTGCTGGGGTCGTGACAAACGCTGGGGACATGTGGTACGTTCCGCCCTTCATTCCATGTCTCATATTGTGTGCTAATCCCACCCTGTCCCTTTAAATACCCCTGCACCCCATAATCATAACCCACCCTTACTCCTTAAAATACCCCAACACCCTTAAACACTAACCCATCTTAACCCTATAAATATACCCTGTACCCCTAAACCCAAACCTATCCCATGACCCTAAAAATACCCCTGTACCCCAAAACCCAAACCTAGCCCTGAACCCTATGAATACCCCTGTACCTCAACCCCCAAACCTACCCCTGAACCCTAAAAATACCCCTGTACCCCAAAACCCAAACCTAGCCCTGAACCCTAAAAATACCCCTGTACCCCAAAACCCAAACCTAGCCATGAAGCCTAAAAATACCCCTATACCCCAAAACCCAAACCTAGCCCTGAACCCTAAAAGTACCCCTGTACCCCAAAACCCATACCTATCCCTAAACCCTAAAACTACCGCTGTACCCTATAACCCAAAACTATATCTGAACCCTTAAAATACCCAAACACCCCAAAACATATACCTCAGTACCCCAAAACATATACCCCTATACCCATACTTACCTTATCCAAACATTAAAAAAAACATGCTTTTACCATTCATGTATTTACAACGAATTTCGTTGTAAATGTATGCGTGGTAAAAGCATATAAAATGTAATGCCATGCGTTATAATGGCATTGCGGAGTCATGGTACTTTCGTAATGAAAGTATGCGGAGTGATGGTATGGGGAAAGAAAGTTGCGGAATAATGGGTGTTTACCCTCCTCCGGTAAGTACATTGGTGGCACGGCGGCCCACATCTCCAGCAACATACTCATATTTTTTCACCACCCATTTGAAAAATGCACAGGTCTCTCTCATTGATGGCCAGCACCGACATACACTTTTAGAAACACCTCCCGCCACAAGTTCTAGAATTGCGAACTTTAGAGCTGGGGAGCTACGTTCGAATCTCGGCATCAGCTCAACATCCTGTGATTCCAGGCAAATCGCTTTGTCTCCCCGTGCCCACCACAAATGAATGTGTTCTTCTGTAATGTAAATTGTGCTCATGCCATGTTCTCGAGTTTGCGCTATATAATATTGCAAGGAAAAATAAAGTAGGGAAACTCGAGTTCACACACTACTGAACGTGCACTCTTAAGTGCATCAGCAGTGCACTGTGAATTGGAGCGTATCACAGGCCTGTCACAGATAAGAAATGCTATCAAAACGAAATCCTACAAAACAATATACTACTGGCCGGCAGCAATTCATACCCGGACCACGTCGGGACGGACTGCTAGTATATATATATATATATATATATATATATATATATATATATATATATATATATATATATATATATATATATATATATATATATATATATATATATATATATATATATATATATATATATATATATATATGTATGTATTACCTACTGGCGGTCGCCAGTAGGTAGTTATAGTTAGGACCTAGCTAAAATAGGAAATCAGCAACATTCTATTGGGAATAACTTTGGCGCCGGTTGAGGAATTTGCGTGTAATTGTCCAAAATTCTGGCCAGCTCCGCTCTGCTCCTTTCCTGAAAGATTCGGGGGGATTCGTCAAGTGGGGGCTGAGAAAAAAGGGGGATCCCAAAATGTGTTTTCCCCATGCAATTTTCCATAGGACGTTCTGACACGGCTACAGCTCGAACCGCTGAACGGAATTTCGCCAAACTTCGCAAAATTGTAGGGACTGGTACGCAAATGTGCCTTTGCTATATTTGGTGAAATTTACTACAGTGGTTTTTACGAAAATGAACTTAAAAAACACATATATATCTATAGGCGCGCTCCGAGCGCTCTTCGGTACGCGTACCGGGGAACGCACTCGGCGCGCTATGGGAGTGCGCGAGCGGAAAGCTGATTGGCTGTCGGATGTCTGTTAACATTCTAAACAGTCCGGAGAGTCCGCCATCCTGTGTCTCGGTAGAATCGAGACATAAGAGGTGAAAGTAAAAAGGGGGAAATGTGTAAAAAGGGGCAGGGTACACACCCCCTGACCCCCTAGGTTTTTTGAGGTTGGCCTAGAAGGACCCTGAAGGGCAAAAAAACTTTTTTTTTTTTGCAATTTTCGCGGGGTAAGCGCTGGGTGCGTTCCCATGTACGCTCTCCGGTACGCGCACCCTGAGCGCACCACAGGGTAAAACAGTGAAAGAAAATAATTTTAAATAAGAATTTGGATTGCATAGAGGTAGGGTAGCTCAAGAAAGAGCTGTTGTGTTATGTGAGTGATTTAAGTACCTACAAGTAGGTACCGATGTAGAGTCTAAAATTCAAGAGAAAAACTCTGTTCTCCTCATCTGAGAAATGTACATCGTCTCCTCTGTAGATATCTTGCATGTTGTAATGCAAGTTATTGTGGTATATTGAACTCATACCATAGTCTCTCAGGAAAGCAGAAACAGATCCTTTTGGGACCTCCTGAGAAGGTCTAGGGGGTGAGGGGCACTCTACCCTGCTCCCTTTTCAAGTTTTGAAGTATTACATTTCACTCTCTTCTCAAACTACACAAAATGGCGGCGATAGGGTGCATCAGAGACAAACAGTGCGAGAAAGGAGGCAGGAGATGAAGAAGAGATGTCAAATATACATTGGTAAAAATACATTGGGAGAAGGGAAGTAAACATGGTTGTGATGCTGTGTGCTGTGATGGCACTATGACACAATAAACCCTGCTAATTCAACGTTCCTGAACGTGTGCGAGTATAATTGTTTGGAGGCGAATCTATTTCAGGGAAAGCCCGTCCCTGTGAACTCGCACCGGCTGTGCAAGAGTGTGCCCTTGGTAACGGGATTACTTTGGTGTGATAATATATATATATATATATATATATATATATATATATATATAAACACCAAGTTTGCCTGCAAAGGAAGGAGCCCACAAGCAAGGTGAAATCTCGGCTTTTTATTCCTGTTGGGAGCAACAGTGAAATGGATGCAAATTTCCAGCAGCAGCATCAAAGTCCAGCCTGACGCGTTTCGTAGCCTTACTTCATCAGAGGCTTGGGCTTGTACTCGGAGGCAAGCCTTTTTTATCAGGCAGCAACATACTTCCCGCCTCAGTGGGCGTTGCCAAACAGATGGCCTTTTGGTCTTGGTAGTCACCTGTCTTACTCGAGTGAGTAGCCTGCCCCCAAGCACCTAAGTAATGTCAAAATGAAAACCCGAGTGGGGTGTGCTGTTATGCTTCTCAAATCAAAGCTGTCCATAATCTGCCAACAAGTGCCCCTTTGCTTCCATACCGGTGGCGTTTTTAGGCGTCTCCGTGGGGGGCCAGTAAGCCCCGGGGCCTCCTTCCACGACTCAGGCTCACCGCTCAAACATAAACACCAAGTTTGCCTGCAAAGGAAGGAGCCCACAAGCAAGGTGAAATCACTGCTTTTTATTCCTGTTGGGAGCAACAGTGAAATGGATGCAAATTTCCAGCAGCAGCATCAAAGTCCAGCCTGACACGTTTCGTAGCCATACTTCATCAGAGGCTTGGGCTTGTACTCGGAGGCAAGCGTTTTTTATCAGGCATTGTGCGTTGCCAAACAGATGGCCTTTTGGTCTTGGTAGTCACCTGTCTTACTCGAGTGAGTAGCCTGCCCCCAAGCACCTAAGTAATGTCAAAATGAAAACTACCTACTGGCGACCGCCAGTATGTAATACATATATATATATATATATATTCACAGAAAAAACCATAGGTTATAGTGGATATATAGTTAGGAATTTGCATTTACAAAACCTTGAAAATTCAATGAAAAAACCATTGGTTTTAGGCCATATATAGTTAGGGATTTGCATTTACAAAACCTTATTTTACTCGCATAAAACCATTGAAATTCCATATATAGTTATAAGCGCTAACTATATATCGCGCACCCGCAATCCACTGCTGATGATGTCACATATTACATCATTCATGACATGGTTAGTGACATCACTGATGACATCACTGATGACATCTCAAATGACATCACTGATGACATCACTGACATCTCATTTGACATTACTGATTACACCACTGATGATATCATTTATGTGATAATACATCTTCAGACTCTAATATAACCTTAGATACACTCAGTGTAAACAGGCACTCACAGACTGTCACACATCCATGGAGTTACTCACACACCTAGTCAGTCATGCAAAGAATCAATCACAACTCCATTTCCTCAACTATATAGTTATACACACTTTACTTATTCAAACATATAGTAACACATATTTACTCTCTTATACAATCCCTGATACAAGCTCACAGTGATTCATACAGCCACTCACACATTCACTGGCTCTTATCCACAGTTATTTATATATGTCAACTCTCACATGTATTGTGTTTTACATACATACTTACTTGCACATGTAGCACTGAGATATCCATTCACTCACCAACACACCCATGCACAGTCAACCGCCCATATAGCTGTTTCCACATGCACTCTTGAACTCATACACCTAGTGAATCAACAGCTTACACATCTATGCACAGAGTCACACACCTCCCAGCCACCCACACACACACTCAGCCTCCCATTCAAATACTTGGGCAACCAATCAATAACCCATATAGCCACTCTTATAGCTACTGATCAACACATGCAGCAGCTTACACAACAACAGACATACTGATGCACAAATTAAGACAGTTTAGTCACTAACCCATGCACTCAGTGAGACACATTTAATCACTCACTCATACAGTCAGTCATGCACCTACTAAATCCTTCATCCAGACACTTATACATCCACTCATTCTTCAATATGTAAGACATATTTTAACTTTACAGAAACATACAGTCACTGGATGTTGTCATCAGTGATGTCATTTGAGATGTCATCAGTGATGTCATTTGAGATGTCATCAGTGATGTCATCAGTGATGTCACTAACCATGTCATGAATGATGTAATATGTGACATCATCAGCAGTGGATTGCGGGTGCGCGATATATAGTTAGCGCTTATAACTATATATGGAATTTCAATGGTTTTATGCGAGTAAAATAAGGTTTTGTAAATGCAAATCCCTAACTATATATGGCCTAAAACCAATGGTTTTTTCATTGAATTTTCAAGGTTTTGTAAATGCAAATTCCTAACTATATATCCACTATAACCTATGGTTTTTTCTGTGAATTTCATTGGTTTTTTAATAGCAAATATGAAAAGCTTTAAAATGTCAAGTACGTGATAGATAAAAACATTTTCGTATTTATGCACGCTGATGTGCTTTGAACGCTGCACCCCCCCCTCCCCTCTTTTGTCTTAGTAGTACTCTCTCTTTGCAGATAGTGAACGGTAGTTAACGCAAGCCTTTGCCCCCGTTGTAATCCGTCGTGCCTGCTTGTCTCTCCATTTGATTGATTGTTGTCCAAGCATTTACTGTTTTAGAATTGGTTCTCTTTGGATCATTCTCTATTTACAAACAAGCACAAAGTCGCAATACTCTGTTTAGTCTTTGCAGATAGTGAAAAATCGTGTAAAAAAATAAAAGTAATCGAGCAAAATCAGTAGGCCACTAATTGGATCTCTTTTTGACCTCGCTAAAATAGAAATATTAGGAACAACCCTTCATGAGAAATACGAAAATAGTGAGATGAACTGAGCTCCACACCATGAGGGCTGCAAGACAGCTCGGCTCCATCACCCATCCCGCACAAAATAACGACAAACCCTATGCAAATATTAAAAATATAGACAACACACCAGCAAAGAAACAGGGTAAAACATTTTATTAAAAAACTATTTACATAACGTTGGTTTATAAGATGATGTCAGTAGTGGACCGATGTGTGAATAGGTCGAAAGCAGCACAAGGCTCCAAGATCCGGATGGCAAGCTCCTGGATGTTGGGTGCCATAGTTCAGAGTTCTGAGTTTGAGCCTTTTTCAATGCCTGTGCTTTGTTGAATCAAAATGGCGGCTTGACACAAAGCTGACTCAAGCGTTGCTACTGATGCTATGCAGACCAAAACTGGTTTTCAGTTTGTACATTTTTCTAGATTTTTCAATCCAAGTTTGGTTGACTTTGTAGAACGATGGCTTCAAATTTTCAACATACGGTGTGGTGGCCGTGACTGGGAGGGGGCGCTTCGCTCCTGCCCCCTCCCCAAGTAAGATTTTCATACGTGAAAGTACGTTAATGGTTTTGGTCCCTGAGTTGCTTCGAAGTCACTGTCATTCTCAAGTGGCATAAGTTCTGGATGTTGGGTGCCATAGTTAAGAGTTCTGAGCAGTGCTTGTAACACTGTCTGAAGCTTATTTCCACCTACTGCAGCTTCACTATTCTCAAAGTAAGTGAGTGTCGTTTGTGGACCTGACTGCATTAGAAAACAATGTGATATGTTACCTTCCTAAACAGCTTGACGGAGGCCCCTGAGGGGCGGTGTGATGGCCATGGACTCGGAGAAGACGCTTGGCTCCGACACCCTCCCCAAGTCTTATAGCACTGGTGTAGCCTGAGATCGCCCCCGACATAGGCGGCCGGCTCCCGGGGTCCGGCGGAACTTTTTGCCTTTTGATGACTCTTCAATTCTGAACCTTGTCCCACAATCCGTTTGACCTGAAGACACGCTGTAGTGGGGCGCCCCTTTACCGTTTCAGTTGCCATTCCGCCCGCTTTTGCTACACTGTGCCTCTTCCGCCATTCAGCTGTTTACCGCCCGCTCTTGCGACTACAGCGTCTCGCTCATCATGTAGTTGAGTTGCTCCCGCTCTTGCGGTGCAGCGATAGGCGGCTGCCACAGGACTCTCAAAATGGCGGCCGGCTCTTCGGTTTTGAGCCTGGTCCACTAAAATGGCCCTGGGACACCTTTGAACTCGGACGCTTCCCTGATAGGGCTTGGGTCCCATTCTCGAAAAGCGTCCCCTCAGCCGTGAAGATTCTACAAAAGTCTTGGGGGCCTCCGACTCCCGCAGGCTTCTGGTGGGGAGCGGCTGCCATGATTGCTCGTGGAATGGCCACGACGGAGCTACGAGATGGTAGTGGTCTCATGCTGACGCCAGCTTTAGTCTGAAACATCCAGAAGCACTGTAGACTACCAATTCGATCAGTTCCGGTAGCGCCCCAACATGACCCGGAAGAGAAGAACTTGCCCTCCCCTCTTTGACTGATGGTTCTTGTTGCCTGTCCCCTCTATTGTCATTTAACAGAACTTTTTGGACTGCTGAAAGGGGTTGTGTTCCGAACGCTGGTTGGTGGAGACATTTTGACTATATTCTTGACCTACGTTGTCGCGTAATGCGTTATATGACACGCCGCGTTAGCGCACCCGGAAGTGATCCGAGGCGCGGCGCGCAGCGCGTAACGTAAGCATAACAGGTCATGTGACTTGTTAATAAAACTTTTCATTGGTTCATTTTACTTTTGTTAATTTAATGATGAAAAGCTTGGTCATATGACCTAAAAAATACGCTTTTTATTGTTTTCGAACAATATTTTTTTTTCAAACATATGTTATAATATTCCAGGCTAATGTACTTTCCCGGAAAATTTACAACTGTCTTGCAAGTAAAATATATTCCTTTTTCGAGAAAAAGGGCGTTTCTTCCTTCCATGACGGAGCCGTTGAGTAAAAGAGATTCCGCCTGCTGTCTTAGTCGCCGATACGCCTGATTATCAGATTCTTATCGATCACTTTATGTTGCAGACATGAAAAACACAACTGCCCTTGACCATTTATCTTTACTGCGTTCCTACATATTATACCTTTTATCCGTCATGTAATTGGACTGCTTTATTTCACTTGCCTTTTACTGATTCGAAAACAGTGACTAAAAGTAAAAACTTTACCAATATAAATACTACTACCGTGTTTTGTTTTAAAAACCTTTATTGTGAAAATGTCAGTATACAAATACGGGCCTATAACCACGTGGGCCGGCCACGGAGCAAACTGAAATCGTATATGATGAGGAGACATTTACACTGTAGAAGAACGTAACGAGCGGCCCATTAGGTTGCAAGAACAAAGGTGTCTAACAGTTGCGGAATCGGTGGACGTACATTTTGTAATTAAAATAAGACAGGGCCACTTACAATAACATTTTCTAGATATACATTTGCGGGCAAGGAGTTACGAGTCCCATTTATACCGGCGCCATTTTGGGCGAGGCCGGGCAGGTCCAATATATAGTCAAAATGTCTCCACCAACCATCAGCCAGACCAGAACCCCTTTCGGCCCTTTATGCTACAAGATGGTGTCTTCCATTCAGAAAATATTGTTGGCAGCATTTTGAAAGGAAACAGAAACAGCCGTTCTCCTAGTGAGTTTCACATTGTTACATTTAGGAAGAATGTTGAAGAGTAGTATGTGGAAAATCTGAAGCCATTTTTCTACAAACTCTCAATCAGACTTGGATGGAAAAAAAAAACCTGAAGAATGTACAAACTGAAAACCAATTTTTGTCTGTATAGCATCAACAGTAACGCTTGAGTCAGCTTTGTGTCAAGCCGCCATTTTCATTCAATCAATAGCGTCCCCCTGCACACATTCAGGGACCTGGTCGTGTCTTCAGATGAAACGGATTGTAGGGAAAGAAGCAGAAAGGAAAAGGAAAAAAGTTCCGCCGGACCTCGGGAGCCGACCGCCTATGTCATGTGCGACCTTTGGCCACACCAGGGCAATAGTGAAGCTGCAGCAGGTGCAAATAAGCTTCAGACAGTCTTACAAGCACTGCTCAGAACTCTCAACTGAGGCACTCAACATCCAGGACTTGCCATTCGGATCTTGGCGCCTTGTGCTGGTTCCGACCTATTCACACATCGGTCCACTACTGACATCACCTCATAAGCCAACGGGGCACCCCACGCCGACTTTCGGCGCAGCATTGTAGGATGGCCACACCAGTGCGGCAACTTGCTGGACACAACATCGGGGCCATCCAGATCTCGGCGCGTTCGACTCACTGTACCGCAAGAGTGACCGCAACTCAGCTGGACACGCCGTCTTTCGGCGCAGCATTGTAGGATGGCCACACCAGTGCAGCAATTTGCTGGACACCACCTCGGTGCCATCCGGATCTCGGCGCGTTCGAGTCACTGTACCGCAACAGTGACCGCAACTCAGCTGGACACGCCGTCTTTCGGCGCAGCATTGTAGGATGGCCACACCAGTGCGGCAATTTGCTGGACACCACCTCGGTGCCATCCGGATCTCGGCGCGTTCGAGTCACTGTACCGCAACAGTGACCGCAACTCAGCTGGACACGCCGTCTTTCGGCGCAGCATTGTAGGATGGCCACACCAGTGCGGCAATTTGCTGGACACCACCTCGGTGCCATCCGGATCTCGGCGCGTTGTGCTGCCTTCGGCCTATTCGCACATCGGTCCGCTACTGACGCCGCCTCACGTGCCAACGGATTTTCTACGCTTTTTGTAGCCCTATGCCGCATAACAGGTCATGTGACTTGTTTATAAAACTTTTCATTGGTTCATTTTACTTTTGGTTTCCTAAAGATGGAAGGCTTGGTCATATGACCTAAAAATAACACTTTTCATTGGTTTAGAACATTTTTTTTCCCCAAACGATGAAAGCCCCACCTTGTTTCTGGATCATTCAGACTGAAGCTGGCGTCAGCACGAGAGCACCACCATCTCGTGGCTCCGTCGTGGTCATTCCGCGAGCAATCATGGCAGCCGCTCCCCACCGGAAGCCTGCGGGAGTCGGGGGCCCCCAAGACTTTTGTAGAATCTTCACGGCTGAGGGGACGCTTTTCGAGAATGGAGCCCAAGCCCTAGCAGGCAAGCGTCCGAGTTCCAAGGTGTCCCAGGGCCATTTCAGTGGACCAGGCCCAAAACCGAGGAGCCGTCCGCCATTTTAAGAGTCATGTGGCAGCCGCCTATCGCTGCACTGCAAGAGTGGGAGCAACTCAACAACATGGTGAGCGAGACGCTGTAGCCGCAAGAGCGGGCGCAACTCAGCTGGATGGCTGCCACCTGGGGAGGCCCGTTCACGCCGCCTCCCCCACGCCCCCCCCCCCCCCCCCGGGCCGCCGCACGCCAATTTTCGGAGCAGCATTGTAGGATACCAAAACCAGTGCGGCAGTTTACTGGACATCACCTGGGTGCCTGTCGTACATGTTGTGTCAGCCATGGGACACTGGACACAGTGCCATCAACATCTCAACGCGTTCTGCTGCCTTGGGACTATTTGCACAACAGACCGCTACTGACGAGGCCTCCCCCCGCACCACCCGGGACGCCCCACGCTGTTTTTCTGTGCTGCATTGTAGGATCCCAAAACCAGTGCGGCACCCAGGCGACATCACCTGGGTGCCGTCCAGAACTCTGCACGTTGTGCTGCCTTGAGACTATTCGCACAAAAGACAGCTTCTAACCATTGTTGCTTTTTGGGTTGAAAAATGTTTAAATGTTTTTAGTTTTTGTTCCGTTCATTATAGTTAAAAGTTAATAAAGTTTTATAATCTTACTTTGTTGGAGTGTTATCTATTTTTTTAAAAACGGGTGAATGGGGCCTTGAATCGGGTTATTGTCATGTGTGGGCTTTGGAAGTGTGCTGCTGCAGGATCGGAGATTTCAAACTCAAATGCACGTTCTTTTTCTTACCTTTCCGAAGCATGGAGCGCAATAGCAGGCAGAGAAAGGGTGATGCACGTGTTGAACACTACCTGACCTGGCAAGTTGCTGGCAGTGCCCCCCCGCCCGCTCCTGAAAGAGAGCACACACACACCGCCGCCCCGAGTACTTCACAAATCTTTAAAAGACCATGCGCTTGTTCATGAGGCTTAAATGGTTTATCACCTCTTCTAGAACCCCTGCATCGACCCTCTGACGTTTCCTGGAAAAATTACCATGTAACACAATACCAAGCCCTGTCAGCTGAAACCCCCAAGGAATCGCGGGGCATATTATCAAGGGGGTTTATCTCCGCTTTTTTGGCTTTAAAAGCCATGAAAGCGGAGATAAAATTATCTCCCTATTACCAAGCTGTCGCTAACACCAGTTAGTGACAGCTAAAAGGAGATAGCGACCATCTTGGGCCCCGCTTTGCATGTCAGTGATACTTATCACTAATGACATGCAAAGTGGCGTGCCAAGATGTTAGCGACTGGAAACAGTCCCTAACATCGCTATCTCCTATTACCAACTTTTGGAGATATTCGCGCTAAGCGCGAATATCTCCAAAATCTAACACCTGCCCTGAGCAGTTCTTAGCCATGTTATCCAATGGGAGGTGGATAACATGGCTAAGAGCATTTTCTCGATAATACATGAATATCGCTGACTTTTCTGCGATAATAGCAAGGTTTATCTGCGATAAAAATCGCCGATGTGCGGCGATAATTTTTGTCTCTAAACAAGTTAGAGACAAAAATTATCGCTAGTTGTTCGTAATATGCCCCCGGGTTTTTGCTTGCAGAAATCGGGAGGCGGGAGACTAGCACTGAAATCAGTAGTCTCACGCCTGAATCGGGAGGGTTGGCATGTCTGAATTCTCTACAGCTGGGGCCATAAACTACATCCGCAGGGGTAGGTGATAGCCTGGGACCAGCCTGGCATCTAAAATGGCTGCCGTGCACGACAAAATTGTGGCATTGGAAAAAAGGCAAGATGGCGCAGCCGCTGGAAGAGATGTATCAACATATATCAGCCTCCTCAGCCACCCTCAGGAAACATAGGGGATTAGGATACGTCTCCCGCACCCCCTTATACCTAGTAATTTAATTAACGAAGCACAAAATGGCGAATTCCCGTTTCGCTACCAGTTTGCGGCCCAGTTCGCGGCCCGTGAAGCGCTTCTACCGTGAAAAATCATTTTTTTTTTCTTTTCCCCACGGGACCCTTTAATAACCCCAACAACATTCCTAGGGGGTCAAGAAGGGGATACCTTGCCCCCTTTCATTAAATTCCCCCTTCGTTTTTCACCTCTTCTTCTCTCTCGATCCTACCGAGAGACAAGATGGCGGCCGCTCCGGACTGTCACGCAGCAAAAAAAAAAAAAGCTCACGCACAGCCGCTGGAAGAGATGTATCAACATATATCAGCCTCCTCAGCCACCCTCAGGAAACATAGGGGATTAGGATACGTCTCCCGCACCCCCTTATACCTAGTAATTTAATTAACGAAGCACAAAATGGCGAATTCCCGTTTCGCTACCAGTTTGCGGCCCAGTTCGCGGCCCGTGAAGCGCTTCTACCGTGAAAAATCATTTTTTTTTTCTTTTCCCCACGGGACCCTTTAATAACCCCAACAACATTCCTAGGGGGTCAAGAGGGGGATACCTTGCCCCCTTTCATTAAATTCCCCCTTCGTTTTTCACCTCTTCTTCTCTCTCGATCCTACCGAGAGACAAGATGGCGGCCGCTCCGTGTGGAATTTTAGTTTGCGATCTGAACATCATCTGCGCCAGCTTGTCACCTATGTACTACGTGCACGGCAGCCATTTTAGATATCATGGTCTCCCTGTCCACGATCGATCACCAGCACGCCCCTCTGACCCAGCAAGCAGCCTCCGCGCACCCTGGCTCCCCCTCCCTCCCCCTCATGAGCGTGACCCTTCTGCATGACCCTGTCCTTGGGAGTCACGCCAGCGCCTGACCAACACCTCCTCTCCTCCCATGAATGCCCCTCTGTTGATAAACCTCCCCTCTGCACTGGATTGTCCACGCGGCATGAATACCACCCCATTGATGGCCCCTCACCCCGTGTCCAGCTGCCCACACAGGTCCGAGGCCATCGCCTAAGCCAGGGGATACCATTTACTGCCTCTTATTGTATGAGGTCGCTCTCCTTCAGAGGACCCTCTATTGATCCAGGCCTCCCCACCCCCTGTGACATGATCAGGCGCACACATCCTAAGACTCGACGGAACACTTAGCTGCGTGATGACCCCCTCCTCTTATCAGCAGGTTGAGGACCTCTATTGTGAAGGTATATGGGGGTGGGATTGACACGAGGATTACGGGGATGTCTTTTCCTTTATGCTACAATGTTCTGATTGTAATAAAGAAAGGTCACATGCCATAAACCAGTGTATAAGAGGCCAGGCCTCCGAGAGGCTGCTAGAGCACCTCGAGACGATACCTTGTTGTCTGATCTGATGTGTTCTGCTCCGTCGGAATAAACTTCTGTTTCCTGCCTTCTGGTCTCCGGCGCCTGCCTCATTGCTTGGTAAACTTGAATGGTACAAGGGCGGTTAGCGCCGGGCAAATCCTGAGAAAGGTCCTAGCCCTACCTTTTTCCACAATTGGCGTCCCAAAGCGTGGGGCCCATCAGCGACACGTGGATCCAGTGGGAGAGGTCCCGATGACAGAGTGAACGACTGCAACGATCGGGAAGAGCTCGTGTCCGATAGACCCTCGTCTGACAGCCGATCATCCGACCTTCACTAGTTCTGAACAGACCTCTCTCGAGTGATCTACGGTCCTGACTGGGAACCATCAGGAGTGCCACGAACATCACGAAGGAGAGAGGACGATCGGGCGCTGGATCCAGAGGACAGGAAACCGTCCATGCGGTCCGGGTAAGGTCGTGTAAACTCGACGAATTGAGAAAAATTGTTTTTGTTTGGATAATACTAGTATTACGCTTTGTTGAAACCTCTGGAGATTCGCTGTCTGCAAACGGAGAAAAACAACAGGCTCTCTCTTTGCAAACAGTGAAGGATAGGTAACGCAGACTTTTGTCCCCGTTGTAATCCGTCGTGCCTATCTTCCTCCCCCACTGTTTCCCGAACTGTCGTTCGTGGATTATTGTCTGGAGATTCTTTTTCTGCAAACAGGGAAGAACAAGGTCTCTCTTTGCAGGGAGAGAAAGAGTAGGTAACGATAACTTTTCGTGCCCACTTATTCTCCCCACTGAATTGTTTTGATTGACCGATTATTCGGTATTGGTTCGTTTGAGGTATTCACCGCCGGCAAACAACGGAGAATAGAAATATTCTGCCTAGTCTTTGCCCGCCGTGATAAGATAGGTAGTGCAGACTTTTGTCCCCGTTGTAATCCGTCATGCCTATCTTCTCCCCACTGGTTGGTAGCCTGTTTAGCCCGGACCGCTTATTAGAGATGAACCATCCAGCTCCACTGGAGGGCACCCCTAATAAGGACATGTTCACTAAGTATGGACTAGTCGCTATAGCTTACACTAAACTATGGCATAAATATACGAAAAAGAACCCTGAAAGTCAGTGGCCACTGATAGGGTCCTTTAATGAAAATAAAATAAGAACATTAGAAATAGCGCTCCAGAAGAATAAGACCACGCCCACTATGCTCGACAGTATCGGCATGTGGCGCAAAGAAACGGAACAACGAAAGAAAAGAGAAGAAGCAAAAATAGGGAAAGAATTACGAAAGGCAGCCCACCTAGCCGCAAAGCAACTAGAAGAGGAAATAAAAGAAAGAAAAGAAGCTACACAAAACCAAGAATCAGGGTCAACAGGCCAATGTCCTGTTAGGACCCCCTCTGCACTCTACCCTGAATTGCCCTCCAAACAACGGGCAAACGATGAGTTACTGCTAGGTCCCCCAATCATCTACATGCCCCCTCCATATGCTCCCAGCCAACAAAACCTGCAAGCCCCGAGTGTGAGTGAAAGTGACCCTAGTGCTAGTGCACCGGCCCTCACGGCCTCCGCACCAGCCACATTAACAACTTCGTCAGACGACCCCGAGGCTAGCAAACAATCATCAGCCAGGCTAAGTAGGTTAAGCAAAGATGAGCGGGATGGGATCGACAAAATAGCAAAGACATTGGTAGAACGAAGGGAGAGCGAAGAATACACAATGAGCATATATAATTCACATGCCGACAGCCACAGACGGCATTTCATCTTGCGATTCAGCTACCACACCCTGAACGCGTATGAAGATAGGTATCAGAGTAAGGGTCCCGCTAAACTAACAACACTGTATAGGAAGATTGATGTTGGAGATGGGACTGAACGTGAGGCGACGGAGCTCTTCATGCAAATGCTTGAGGTCTTCCGCCACCTCACGGAACAGAAACCAGAAGCCAAGGTTACGGTCCCTGAAACAACCTCGGCAGAAGTAGCCAATACTATGATGCCTATCAGAGAAGCGGCTCCTTACTGGATCCCGCCACGGGGCCAGGGAACGAGCGATGATATTAATAATGAAAATGCAAAGGGGAGGGTTGTGTACAATTGGGTTTACCAACCATGGGACCGACAGGATATCCTAACCTTCAAACAAACCCTGCCCGATTTAAGAAAGAACCCGACGGCATTTTATACCGAATTAGGCACAGCCTTGGGTTCGACAATAATGACTTTAGCGGACATTGACTTGTTCTTTGGGTTATGCCTGCCAGCTGATGTGTGGAAGCAAATCCGGAAGGCTGACCACACGGATCTGTTTGGACATACCTGGGACCAACTCGGTAAACTAGATAGACAGCGAGAGCCGGGGAGTAAACCAGTGAAAGACATACTGGAACTCCCAGACAAACTAGTTCAGAAGTTAAAAACACTGGTCCCGGAAAGAAAAGTAGACTGGTCGATAGTCACGGCCTGTCGACAGAAACCCCAGGAAGATGTGTCAGAATACTTCTCCCGATTCGAGACAGTGTTCTCCGACTACAGTGGCCAAGACATGACCACCGCAACCGGACAGCACCTGTTTGTGCAAAATTATGTAAAGGGACTAACACAAGAAGTCTCCCAAAAACTGCAGACGAGTGAGAGTAGTTGGGGGGCCTCCAAACCCGCAGCTATCCTTCAGATGGCTCAGTATTACGAGCACCAAAAGAATGAGAATGATAGGGCGTCCGAGAAAAAGAAGAAAGATTTAAAGGAAAGGGTAATGATAGCCCAGATACAGGGTATAGCGGTAGGACGGGAACACCAAAGGGGGAACTACCAATCAACCACCCCCAGAGATCTACCTCCTAAAGATCACACCCCAACATCCCACACTGGACGGAGAGACATTAGCAATGACCAATGCGCCTTCTGCAAAGGGTTCGGCCATTGGAAATCCCAGTGTCCGGTTTTGCTAGAAGTGAATAGAAATAGAGACTCCAGGGATGTGGCAGGTGGTCCGAGAAATAGAGTACAAGGACGAGGGAGCACCAACGACACCAGCAATGACAGATCAGGGAGACTGAACACATTTGACCGTCCCCGACAGAACCAATATCAGCTGTCCGAAGGTGAAAATGCCCCCGACTTTGCATAGGACTGCCAGGGGCAAGGGAGGGATCCAGTCGAGCTCTGTGTTGACCAGCAAGGTCCTTATGTCACCGCTAAGGTCCTGGGTACAGAGTCTCCATTCTTGGTAGACACTGGGGCGACACGTAGTGTGTTATCAAAACGACTGATTCCAAGGGCACCCTTGTCTGGCTCACACATAACGTCGATAGGTTTCGATGGAACGCCCTCCACTAACCCCCTGTCCGTACCTATTACCTTTGACCTAGAAAACAACACCACTGACGCGACATTTCTACTCTCCTCCAACTCCCCTGACGCCATTATGGGCATTGACTTACTGAAACATTTTCGAGCTACCATTAGGTGTTCCCCAGATGGAATACGAGTCATCCTGTACGACAACCCAGACATGCCCAGATCCCGTCCCCCACGACACATGTGCTCCATAACTGACGCTGACCTGTCCCTGCTTGACACCCTGCCTCCGTACCGTACCTGTGGGCCAAAAATGACTCTGATGTGGGGCGAATGATGATTGATCCTATTCACATAACTGTACGACAGGACGCTATGCTCCCGAAACTCCCGCAATATCGGATATCGCCAGAGGGTGAGAAGGCACTGGTAGCGATCATTCAGTCTCTGGTAGATGCAGGAGTGGTTGAAGAGGTGGTTAGCAACGTCTGCAACAGCCCAATCCTACCTATTGTTAAGAAGCAAGGTGAAGGAGATGAGAAAGCGTACCGCTTCATCATCGACTTACGAGAGATTAACAAAGTGGTTGTACCCCAATATCCTGTAGTCTCTGATATCACCACCATTCTGACCCTCATCCCGTCCACTGCCACCACCTTCTCTGTTATCGACCTTAAGAACGCGTTTTTCTCTATCCCCATTCATCCAGACAGCCGTTATCTCTTCGGCTTCACTTTAAAATCCCGCTCGTACCGATTTTGTAGAGCTCCCCAGGGGTACACTGAAAGTCCCAGCATTTACAGCCAGGCCCTCAAAAGACAGCTGGATGCCTTCCAGCTACCAGAGGGAGTGGTGTTGATCCAATATGTCGATGATATCCTTTTGGCGGCCGACACCACCCCGCTTGCAACGACAGCCACCGTCCAACTCCTACACTTTCTTGCAGAAAATGGCCATAAAGTCTCCAAAAAGAAGTTACAGTTCTGTCAGCCACAGGTGACTTACCTAGGCCATCTTCTGTCCAAAGAAGGGAGGAAACTTACACCCGACCGAATCCAAACCATCCTAGACACCCCCATCCCAAAAACACAAAAGCAGGTCCGCTCTTTGGTTGGCCTAACCTCTTTTTGCAGACAGTGGTTGCCTAATTACAGCCTCATTGTGAAACCATTACTTGCCCTGCTGACCAAAGATGTCCCCTCCCCGCTTCCTTGGACCGCTGAGTGTCAAGCCTCCTTTAAGGAATTACGGGATGCACTCTGCTCAGCGCCTGTCCTAGGAACCCCGGATTACTCCAAACCCTTCTCCCTCTTCACCCACGAAAGGGAGGGATGCGCATTGTCTGTCCTAACTCAATCAATTGGTCCTAAGCAGCGCCCTTGTGCCTACTTCTCCGCCACTCTTGATCCTGTAGCCAGAGCTTTGCCTGCCTGCCTTCGAGCAGTAGCCGCCGCTGCTGTCTCTATCTGTCAGAGCGAGGGAATCATACTTTCCAACTCCCTCACAGTGCTAGTACCCCATGCAGTCGACACCCTCTTGAACCAGACCAAGACCCAACACCTGACTAGCGCACGACTGACAGGGTACGAGTTGACTCTGCTTGCACCCCACATCACACTAAAGAGATGCACGACTTTGAATCCTGCCACATTGTTACCCCTGCCTGAAAATGACCCCGACATTCCTCCCATCCACGACTGTGTGACCCTCACGGACGAACAAACTAGGAGTAGGGTTGACCTCCGAGACACTGCTTTTCCTGACCCCGATGGAGAGCTATGGGTAGACGGCTCATGCATCAAACTCCCAGATGGCACCACTTCAGCTGCCTATGCAGTAACGACAGCCCGAACAGTAGTTGAGACAGCCTGCATCACACAACGATCTGCCCAGGCAGCAGAGCTGATAGCCCTCACCCGAGCATGCATCATAGCCGCAGGGACCACCACGAACGTATATACGGACAGCCAGTATGCCTTCGGAGTGGTCCACCATTTTGGGCTCCTGTGGAGGGAGAGGGGATTCCTGACGTCCCACGGCACCCCGATCCTCCACGGAGATCTAGTCTCCGCTCTGATTGAAGCAGTTCTCCTCCCCAAACGATTAGCGGTGATAAAATGTCAGGCACACAAAAGGGTGACAGACTTGGTCGGACAAGGGAATGCATTGGCCGACATCACTGCACGAACCACAGCTGAGAATAGGACGGTGACACGCATGTACATGACCAGGTCACAAGCAGAAACATGGAGTGACACAAGGATAATGATCAGAGACATACAGTCGGCCAGCACCCCTCACGAGCTGACTAAGTGGGCAAGGGTGGGTTTGAAGGATGAGGAGGGCTGCTGGCGAACGAAGGATGCAAGCAAATGGTTGCTGCCCGACTCATATCTGATTCCCATACTGACAATGGCTCACTCCCCCGCACACATAGGATCTGCACCCATGATCGAACTCATTTCCAAAGTCTGGCACAACGACAAAATCCCTGACTCAGCCAGACGCCTAGTTCAGCAGTGCCTTATCTGTCTGCAACACAACCCCGGGAAAGGAACTGTAGTACCCCGGGGAGGGTTTGGGACCCCCAATCACCCCTTCGAGGTCCTTCAGATGGACTACATCCAACTAGAGAGATGCCAAAGCCTGAAGTATGTACTAGTCATTGTGTGTGCCTTCAGCAAATGGGTAGAAGCCTATCCAACCCGTGACAACACTGCCATGACTACTGCCAAAGTACTACTGAAGGAATTCTTCCCTCGCTATGGCCTTTGTCGAATTTTATGGAGCGACAATGGCCCCCACTTCATAGCTGAGGTTATCCAATTAATCCTAAAGGGGTTGGGGGTGAAGCAACGATTTCATGCGGTCTTCCACCCCCAATCCGCCGGTCTAGTGGAACGCCATAATGCCACACTGAAGCTGAAACTGGCAAAAATAGTGGCCACCACTGGACTTAACTGGCCGGATGCCCTCCCACTGGCTTTGTTATCGATGCGCTCCACTCCCACCAAGCACCATTTGACCCCCTACGAGGTCGTGTTTGGGCGACCGATGAATCTCTGGACTGCTCCCAAACCGACCTCCATTCATGACGTCCCGGACGTCCTACTGTCTGATTATTTGTGCAAGTTAACTAAAACGTTGTCTGTCATTCATCAACAGGTGCAGCAGGCCATCCCCGATGCTTCCAGGGGCCCCGGCCATGACATCCAACCGGGAGATTTCGTATTGATACGAAATTTCCAGCGAACCAAGAGTCTGGAACCTCGGTGGACGGGCCCCTGGCAAGTGCTGATCACCACCCGAACGGCACTCCGAGTGGAGGGGAAGAAGCACTGGCTGCACGCGCATCATTGCCGGAAGGTCTCTGCAAACCTGGCCACGACAGAAAACGTCAGCGCCCAAGAAGAGCTCCTGAGCAAAGACCGACCGATATTGGACTGTTATCCCGATACTGAGGCACTCGAACTTGCAAAATTCTCTGATCCCACTGTGCCATCCAGAGAAGGGTATTTCCTGCGTCGAAAGGAGGGAGTTTCGGCTAAGTAGGCCACGGACTAAGTTAAATCTCAGAACGGTGACCTAAACACAATCAAGGGTTGCCGGGAGAGAAGCTAAACGAAGTCTGTGGTTCTGCCCACTACCGAGCCCCTTGAAGGTGATGGAAGCGCCAGATAAGAAGATGATGGAAGCGCCAGATATGAAGATGATGGAAGCAACAGGAAATACTCAGTATAGAAATCCAAAGACTGACAACTTGCACAAATCAAAGACAATTGCACTCTTCATTGTCTTCCTCTTCTGCCTCCTCCTCATGACCTCCTTCTGGATTCTGGAGGAAAGCACACCGGCTCATGAGGCATTGCTACCTACTGCACAGCCAACACCCCTGAAAGAGCATCACCTAATCTCTCTGTCGCCTCAGCTCCGAGAAAGGCGCAGGGAATTCTGGAACAATTCCTTCGTGCAACTGTTGCACCAACACAACCTTGCTGCGAATGCTACGAACTGTTGGATCTGCGGGTTGCTCCCGCATGCCACTGGACACTCCATCCCCTTCATCCCTTCACCCTTCTCAGTTCACGGCTCTTGCCTCGCCTGGTTGATCCTCATGCAAGAGAGCCACAAGGACAACGCCACCTCCAGCCGGACAGTGTCACACTTCTACTCTGGGTTCTGGCTGAACAAAACAGGAAAGACCCCTGCTGCCCTGTGTCCTGCGCTCGCAGGCGCCACCTTCATCAAAGACATTCCAGCCAAAGAACGAGTCGAAGTACAGGTGCTCCACAATCCAGCCAGAACCACCTTCACTCATCTGCAAAAACAAACTACCGCCACTCTAACTGTGGCCCTGTCTGTTATCAATGTCACAGGTCTCGTGTGTCTCGAAGGCCATGGAACGCAGCTGGTGGGTCACAGCGCCTGCCGAATCACCAGAACATTGGACTCAGCTGACCCCCCTTCCTTTGTTGCTTCTCCGAACATGTACTTTGTGTGTGGCACCAAAGCTTACACCTGGCTCCCGAAGGGTTGGAGGGGTATCTGTTACATTGCCTTCGTTCTTCCACCCACATATGTAGCCCCTGCCAACCATCACCGGCAGAGGCGTGCAGACGACCTTGGACAAGCCGACTCCACCGGAGCACAGTTCCTGGATGCAGCAAAGGATCTTGTTCCTCTGTGGGGCCCAATGGCAAACAGCCGTGCTATCCGACACCTGACCCAGGCAGTAGAAACAACGATCAACATCACGGCTGGCATCCTCGCCAACAACACTGCGGAGCTTCAGGCGGTCCGCCTCGTGACCCTTCAAAATCGTCTTGTCCTAGACGTGGTCCTAGCCGACCGAGGAGGAGCATGCCGCATCATCGGATCCAGCTGCTGCACCTACGTGCCAGACAACTCGCCTTCAGTCTACAAAGCCATTGAACACCTCCACAGACTGTCCTCAGAGGTTCACCAAGAACAGGAAGGATGGTCGCTTGGGAGCTGGTTTTGGGACACTTTGAAGAATTGGGGTTGGAAGTTGTTTTCCTTCGTGCTGATACCTGTTGTGATATTATGTGGGTGTTGCTTAGGTATCCAATGTCTGCCACCTTTGTGCGGCCTTGTTTCTAACTGTATGTGCCCAAAGACTTTGGACTTCCGAAATGAGCACATGAGCCCCCTCTATGAAGTAGAAATACGTGGCCTTATGGGGATAAATCCAAACTGACAAGTTGGCGAGACATGTTAAAAGGGAGGACTGTGGAATTTTAGTTTGCGATCTGAACATCATCTGCGCCAGCTTGTCACCTATGTACTACGTGCACGGCAGCCATTTTAGATATCATGGTCTCCCTGTCCACGATCGATCACCAGCACGCCCCTCTGACCCAGCAAGCAGCCTCCGCGCACCCTGGCTCCCCCTCCCTCCCCCTCATGAGCGTGACCCTTCTGCATGACCCTGTCCTTGGGAGTCACGCCAGCGCCTGACCAACACCTCCTCTCCTCCCATGAATGCCCCTCTGTTGATAAACCTCCCCTCTGCACTGGATTGTCCACGCGGCATGAATACCACCCCATTGATGGCCCCTCACCCCGTGTCCAGCTGCCCACACAGGTCCGAGGCCATCGCCTAAGCCAGGGGATACCATTTACTGCCTCTTATTGTATGAGGTCGCTCTCCTTCAGAGGACCCTCTATTGATCCAGGCCTCCCCACCCCCTGTGACATGATCAGGCGCACACATCCTAAGACTCGACGGAACACTTAGCTGCGTGATGACCCCCTCCTCTTATCAGCAGGTTGAGAACCTCTATTGTGAAGGTATATGGGGGTGGGATTGACACGAGGATTACGGGGATGTCTTTTCCTTTATGCTACAATGTTCTGATTGTAATAAAGAAAGGTCACATGCCATAAACCAGTGTATAAGAGGCCAGGCCTCCGAGAGGCTGCTAGAGCACCTCGAGACGATACCTTGTTGTCTGATCTGATGTGTTCTGCTCCGTCGGAATAAACTTCTGTTTCCTGCCTTCTGGTCTCCGGCGCCTGCCTCATTGCTTGGTAAACTTGAATGGTACAAGGGCGGTTAGCGCCGGGCAAATCCTGAGAAAGGTCCTAGCCCTACCTTTTTCCACACTCCGGACTGTTTAGAATGTTGACAGACACCGGAGAGCCAATCAGCTTTCTGCGCGCAAAGTTCCGAAACGCGAAAAGTAAGCGGACCGGATCGCTGCCCGGAGCGCTGTTACAGATATATATCTTGATTTAAACGTTAATTTCTCAAAATCCACTGAAGCACATATATTGAGACCTAGCAAAGGCACATCGGGCTAACAGTCCCTACAATTTTGCCAAGTTTCGTGCAAATCCATTCAGCCGTTCGAGCTAAAAGTGAGTCCAACCGCCCTATGGAAAACTCAATGTTAAAAACGCGTTTTGGGACCCCCCTTTTTTCTCAGCCCCCCCTTGACGAAACCCCACCAAATTTTCAGGGGCTGCTCAGAAACAAAATGTGCCATTTTCCTGAAAATTTCAGCCGATTCCGTCCACAAACGCCAAAGTTATTAGACATAGAATTTTCAAAAATCCCATAGGGAAAAAATCCTAACTATATATACCTACTGGCGACCGCCAGTAGGTAATTACCTACTGGCGGTCGCCAGTAGGTATATATAGTTAGGATTTTTTCTCTATGGGACTTTTGAAAATTCTATGTCTAATAACTTTGGCGTTTGTGGACGGAATTGGCTGAAATTTTCAGGAAAATGGCACATTTTGTTTCTGAGCAGCCCCTGAAAATTTGGGGGGGTTTCATCAAGGGGGGCCGAGAAAAAAGGGGGGTCCCAAAACACGTTTTTCCCATTCATTTTTCCATAGGGCGGTTGGCCTCACTTTTAGCTCGAACGGCTGAATGGATTTGCACGAAACTTGGCAAAATTGTAGGGACTGTTAGCCCGATGTGCCTTTGCTAGGTCTCAATATATGTGCTCCAGTGGATTTTGAGAAATTAACGTTTTAAAAAACAGATATATCTGTGACAGCGTCCCGGGTAGCGATCCGGTTCGCGTACTTTTCGCGTAACGGAACTTCGCAAAGCGAAGCTGATTGGCTCTCCGGTGTCTGTCAACATTCTAAACAGTCCAGAGCGGCTGCCATCTTGTCTCTCGGTAGGATCGAGAGACAAGAGGAGGAGAAAAACGAAGGGGGAATTTAATGAAAGGGGGCAAGGTAGACCCCTCTTGACCCCCTAGGAATGATGTTGGGGTTATTAAAGGGTCCCGTGGGGAAAATAAAAAAAATTTGATTTTTCGCGGTAGAAGCGCTTCCCGGTTCGCGAACCGGTAGCGAAACGGGAATTCGCCATTTTGTGTTTCGTTTTAATTAAATTACAAGATGGAGGAAAAACAATGTGGGAAATGGGTATAAGGGGGTACGGGAGACGTATCCTGACCCCCTATGTTTTCTGAGGGTGGCTGAGGATGCTCATATATGTTGATACATGTCTTCCAGCGGCTGCGCGTGAGCGGATTTTTTTTTTTTGCTGCGTGACGTCTGTTAACGTTCGATTCGAAGGAAATCAGGAAGTGTTGACCGCCATTTTGTCACTGCGAGTAAATATATTGTTCATTTCAAAGCGTTGGAACATGGAAAAGGGGGAAGGTAGAGATTGTCTTGCTGCGTAGTTTTTCTCAGGGTGTGCAGTAAGGCCCCGGTTGTGCTTATACTCACGGTGGGGTCTTTGAACACTTTAGCAAATGATGATCCAAGCTGAGGCAAAGGAGGGTGTCAGTCGGGGGGGGGGAGCAATGGTGCAGTTTTCACTTTCATGTCTAAGTGTTAAAATCTGGTTTGCGATGTCAACATAATCGGCGCCACCTTGTCCCCACACGTACGCTCTAGCAAGCAGCAGCCATTTTGAAAGAGCTATGGCCCCTCTGCCCCTTGCCGGTCCCCAGTGCGTCTCCCTGGCGCTACGAACACCCCCCCTCTCTGACCTCCCCCGTTCTCTCTGTGGAAAATTAATCCGTATTGATAAACATTGTCTGCGCCATCTTGCCTTTTTTTCAATGCCACAGTTTTGTCGTGCACGGCAGCCATTTTAGATGCCTTGACCAGTCCCCCTCTCTGCATGCTGCCGATCCTCAGCAGGGCTCCCCACCCTCGCAAGCATCTCCCCCACGTATTGGTCACCCCCGCTCTCTCTCTCATGCATGGGCCATAAACCTCCCCCCATCTGCGCTGCTCTTCCCTGAGAATCACACCCCTTGTCCGCCCGACACCTCCCTTTCACCCTATTCACTACCGCACCCTCTGACACTCCTCTTCCTCTGTGTCCGATTGGCCAGGCCGGTCCCAGGCTATCACCTAGCCCTGCGGATGTAGTTTATGGCCCCAACTGTAAAGAATCTGTAAAAATCGTTTTTTTTTGCGTGGGGAGCGCCCGGTACGCTTTTGTGCAATGGGCGGTGGTAATTTAAATGATGAGGAGAGGGGGGGGGGGCAGCGTTCAAAGCACATCAGCGTGCATAAACACGAAAATGTTTTTATCTACCACGTACTTGACCTATCTCTCTGAGATGCATTCCCTTGTGTTTCGGCAATGGTAGTCTGTTCATTACATATATCGCCCGAGGGCGGTAGTACAGACCGTGTGTAGGAAAGGGTCAAAAGCCAGGGTTATAGGAGTATGTAACAAGCGAGCCATTTAATTGAAAAAACTAAACGTGACAAACGGTTGCAGGATCAGTGAAGGTTGATTTTACAATTGAAAGTATAACAGGATCAGTTACAATAAAATCGTCCACAAAGTGCACAAAGACCGCATACATCCCCCATTACGTCAAGGCTAAGTAACTAGAATGTCATAAGGAGTTGCAAGTCGCTCCCATACTGGCGCCATTTTGGTCGAGGCCAGGCAGGTGCAGAGTATAGTTCAATGTCTCCAATAAGTAGCGGCAGGACCAGAATCCCTTTCGGCAGTTCTGGCTTCGTCATTACGAGCACTAGAAAACAAGACATTCTGGGCAATACCACCCTTGACGCAGCTCTTTATGCTACAAGATGGTGTCTTCCATTCAGAAAATATTGTTGGCAGCATTTTGAAAGGAAAGATAAACGGCCGTTCTCCTAGTGAGTCTCACATTGTTACATTTAGGAAGAATGTTGAAGAGTAGTATGTTGAAAATCTGAAGCCATTGTTCTACAAACTCTCAACCAGCCTTGGATGGAAAAATCCTGAAGAATGTACAAACTGAAAACCAGTTTTTGTCTGCATAGCATCAGCAGCAACACTTGAGTCAGCTTTGTGTGAAGCCACCATCTTGATTCAATAATTAGCGTCCCCCTGCACACATTCAGGGACCTGGTCGTGTCTTCAGGTCAAACGGATTGTGGGACAAGATGCAGAAAGGAAGAGGAAAAAAGTTCCGCCGGACCCCGGGAGCCGGCCGCCTATGTCGGGGGCGATCTTAGGCCACGCCAGGGCAACAAGACTTGGGGAGGGGGCAAGAGCCAAGCGCCCCCTCCCAGTCCGCGTCACCACACCGTATGTTGAAAGTCTGAAGCCATCGTTCTACAAACTCTCAACCAGCCTTGGATGGAAAAATTCTGAAGAATGTACAAACTGAAAACCAGTTTTTGTCTGCATAGTATCAGCAGCAACACTTGAGTCAGCTTTGTGTGAAGCCGCCATCTTGATTCAATCAATACCGTCCCCTTGCACACATTCAGGGACCAGCCCGCAGGACGTGTCTTCAGGTCAAATGGATTGTGGGACAAGGTCCAGAATGGAAGAGTCACCAAAAGGCAAAAAGTTCCGCCGGACCCCGGGAGCCGGCCGCCTATGTCGGGGGTGATCTCAGGCCACACCAGGGCAACAAGACTTGGGGAGGGGGCAGGAGCCAAGCGCCCCCTCCCAGTCCACGCCACCACACCGCCTCTCGGGGGCCTCCGTCAAGCGGTTCAGGGAGGCACCGCATCACATTGCTTTCCAATGCAGTCAGGTCCTCAAACAGCCCCCACTTACACTCACCTATGAAAATCTTACTATTGATGCTTGACTGAGACCAAGGAGATCAGAGTGCATGTCTGTGTAAGGTGATGTACCTCTGGGGAGACAAGGTCCAGAATGGAAGAGTCGCTGTATCGCAAGAGTGGGTGAAATTTAGCAGGATGGCGGGTGAGACGATGTAATAGCAAGAGCAGGCGCAACTCAGCTGGCCGAGAGGGACTTGGGGAGGGGGCAGGAGCCAAGCGCCCCCTCCCAGTCCGCGCCACCACACCGCCCCTCTGGGGCCTCCGTCATGCGGTTCAGGGAGGCACCGCAGGCAGTTGTTCTTCAGATCAGTGGCTCTCACCGGCAAGGCTCCCCTCCGTCAGCAGCAATCGTTGGCGCTGTGGTGGCGGCCGGAGGCCCCGCCTAGTCAACGCCCCGGCCTCTCCATGTCGTAGGCCGCAAGAGTGGGCGCAACTCAGTTGGCCGAGCGAGACTTGGGGAGGGGGCAGGAGCTAAGCGCCCCCTCCCAGTCCGCGCCACCACACCACCCCTGGGGGGCCTCCGTCAAGCGGTTAAGGGAGGCACCGCAGGCAGCGGTTCTTCAGGTCAGTGGCTCTCATCGGCAAGGCTCCCCTCCGTCAGCAGCAATCGTTGGCGCTGTGGTTGCGGCCGGAGGCCCCGCCTAGTCAACGCCCCGGCCTCTCCATGTTGTAGGCCGCAAGAGTGGGCGCAACTCAGCTGGCCGAGCGAGACTTGGGGAGGGGGCAGGAGCCAAGCGCCCCCTCCCAGTCACTTTCTTTGCCATGGGACCTCCTTGGCTGTTCAGGTAAAAACCTCCCTGTCCCTTGCTCCTCTTCCTCTTCTTCCTCCTCTTGTTGTAGGATGATCTGAGGAGGTGGTCCTCTCTTCCTAGGAGGAGGTGGTGGTGGTGGGGATGCACCAGCTGAAGCTACAACACTTGCTATTGCTAAGTGATGAAAAAAAGGTCTTCCTCTCACAAAGATGAAAGTCAGAGTGAGGAAACAAGGAGGGGTTTTCATCATTTGGGACAAAAAATAGTTCTAAACCAATGAAAAGTGTTATTTTTAGGTCACATGACCTAGCCGTACATAATTAGGAACCCAAAAGTGAAATGAACCAATGAAAAGTTTTATTAACAAGTCACATGACCTGTTATGCTTACGTTATGCGCTCCGCGCCGCGCCCCGGATCGCTTCCGGGAAGCTGCGCTTCGCGCCTCTCGCACCGGAGCACTTCCGGGTGCGCTAACGCGGCGCGTCATATGACGCATTACGCGACAACGTAGGTCCAGAATATAGTCAAAATGTCTCCACCAACCAGCGGACGGAACACAACCCCTTTCAGCAGTCCAAAAAGTTCTGTTAAATGACAACAGAAAGGACAGGCAACAAGAACCATCAGTCAAAGAGGGGAGGGCAAGTTCTTCTCTACCGGGTCACGTTGGGGCTCCACCGGAACTGATCGAATTGGTAGTCTACAGTGTTTCTGGATGTTTCAGACTGAAGCTGGCATCAGCATGAGAGCACCCCGTGGCTACGTCGTGGCCATTCCGCGAGCAATCATGGCAGTCGCTCCCCACCGGAAGTCTGCGGGAGTCGGGGGCCCCGGTGACTTTTGTAGAATCTTCAAGGCTGAGGGGACGCTTTTGGGAATGGGGCCCATGCCCTAGCAGTCAAGCGTCCGAGTTCCAGCGTTGCCCAGAGCCATCCTTGCAGGCCAGGCCCAAGTCTGTGGAGCCGACCACCATTTCGTGAGCTCCGTGGCAGCCGCCTGTCGCTGTACCGCAAGATTGGGTGCAATTCCGTTGGATGGCGGGTGAGACGCTGTAATAGCAAGAGCAGGCGCAATTCAGCTGGCCGAGCGAGGCACTGTGTCGCAAGAGCGGGCGCAAGTCAGCTGGTCGAGTGAAGCGCTGGGGTGTAGCTGAGAAACCTCCACCTGGGGATGTGGGGGAGGCTCGTTTGCGCCGCCTCTCCCTTCTAGTGCACCCCACGCCGTCTCCTGGCGCAGGTATATGTGATGGTCGGATCACGGTACCGCAGGACGTGTCTTCAGGTCAAACGGATTGTGGGACAAGGTGTGGAGCAGGCGCAATTCAGCTGGCCGAGGGAGGCACTGTTCCGCAAGAGCGGGCGCAAGTCAGCTGGTTGCGTGAAGCGCTGGGGTGTAGCTGAGAAACCTCCACCTGGGGAGGTGGGGGAGGCTCGTTCGCGCCGCCTCTCCCTTCTAGTGCACCCCACGCCGTCTCCTGGCGCAGGAATATGTGATGGTCGGACTAGGGCACCACAGGACGTGTCTTCAGGTCGAACGGATTGTGGGACAAGGTCCAGAATGGAAGAGTCACCAAAAGGCAAAAAGTTCCGCTTGACCCCGGGAGCCGGCCGCCTATGTCGGGGGCGATCTTAGGCCACACCAGGGCAACAAGACTTGGGGAGGGGGCAGGAGCCAAGCGCCCCCTCCGAGTCCGCGCCATCACACCGCCCCTCAGGGGCCTCCGTCAAGCGGTTCAGGGAGGCACCGCATTACATTGTTTTCCAATGCAGTCAGGTCCACAAACAGCTCCCACTTACTTTGAGAATAGTGAAGCTGCAGCAGGTGCAAATAAGCTTCAGACAGTGTTACAAGCGCTGCTCGGAACCCTCAACTATGGCACCCAACATCCAGGACTTATGCCATTTGTGCAAGGCAGTGACATCGAAGCATCTCAGGGACCAAGCAACATACCATATCCAGAGTCCTTCCCACAGCCTCTGCCTTCCTTCTTACCTAGTTATTGTTCTTTCACTCCCACTCCAGGCTTTTAGTCTGTGGATGGAAAACCATGAACCTACACTCACCTATGAAAATCTTACTATTGATGGTTGATTTTGAGCCCCAAATACAAAGGCTTGTTTGGATCGATGTTGCAGCAGACTGCCATGTAAATAGTTATTTAATAAAACGTTTTACCCTGTTACTTGTTGATTTTGAGCCCCAAATACAAAGGCTTGTTTGGATCGATGTTGCAGCAGGCTGCCATGTAAATAGTTATTTAATAAAACGTTTTACCCTGTTACTTTGCTGGTGTGTTGTATATATTTATAATATTTGCATAGGGTTTGTCGTTATTTTGGCTGGGGTGGGCGGCGGAGCCGAGCTGTCATGCAGCCATCATGGTGTCGAGCTCAGTTCCTCTCACTAGTTTCGTATTTCTCATGAGGGGTTGTTCATAATGTTTCTATTTTAGCGAGGTCAAAAAGAGATCCCATTAGTGGCCTACTGATTTTGCTTGATTCCTTTTGTTTTTTTAACGATTTTTCACTATCTGCAAAGACTAAACAGAGTATTGCGACTCTGTGCTTGTTTGTAAATAGAGAATGAACCAAAGAGAACCAATTCCAAAACAATAAATGCTAGGATAACAATCAATCAAATGGAGAGGGAAGCAGGCACGATGGATTACAACGGGGGCAAAGGCCTGCGTTACCTACCCTTCACTATCTGCAAAGAGAGAATACTCCTAAAAGAAAAGAGGAGGGGGGGGCAGCGTTCAAAGCACATCAGCGTGCATAAACATGAAAATGTTTTTACCTACCACGTACTTGACATTTTAAAGCTTTTGATATTTGCTATTAAAAACACATTGAAATTCACTGAAAAAAACATAGGTTATAGACCATATATAGTTAGGAATTAGCATTTACAAAACCTTGAAAATTCACTGAAAAAACCATGGGTTATAGACCATATATAGTTAGGAATTAGCATTTACAAAACCTTATTTTACTCACACAAAACCATTGAAATTTCATATATAGTTAGTTGCACTAACTATATATCGCGCACCCGCAATCCACTGCTGATCATGTCACATATTACATAATTCATGACATGATCAGTGACATCACTGATGACATCACTGATGACATCACTGATGACATCTCAAATGACATCACTGATGACATCACTGATGACATCTCAAATGACATCACTGATGACATCACTGATGACATCACTGATGACATCTCAAATGACATCACTGATGACATCACTGATGACATCTCATTTGACATTACTGATCACATCACTGATGACATCATTCATGTGATAATACGGTGAACCTCTTCAGACTCTAATATAATCTTAGATACACTCAGAGTAAACAGACACTCACAGACTGTCACTCATCCATGGAGTTACTCACACACCTAGTCAGTCATGCAAAGAATCAATCACACTTCCATTTCCTCAACTATACAGTTATACACACCTTACTTATTCAAACATATACTAACACATATTTACTCTGTTATACAATCCCTGATACAAGTTCACAATGATCCATACAGCCACTCACACATTCACTGGCTCTTATGCACAGTTATTTATATATGTCAACTCTCACATGTACTGTGTTTTACATATGTACTTACTTTGACATGTAGCACTGAGATATCCATTCACTCACTAATACACTCATGCACACAGTCAACCGCCCATACAGCTGTTTCCACATGCACTTTTGAACCCATACATCTAGTGAATCAACTGCTCACACATCTATGCATATAGTCACACACCTCGCAGCCACCCACACACACACTCACTCTCCCATACAAATACTTGGGCAACCAATCAATAACCCATATAGTTAATCATAAAGCTACTGATCAACACATGCAGCAGTTTACAGAACAACAGATATAATGATGCACAAATTAAGACAGTTTAGTCACTAACCCCTGCACTCAGTGAGAAACATTTAATCACTCACTCATACAGTCAGTCATGCACCTACTAAATCCTTCATCCAGACACTTATACATCCACTCATTCTTCAATATGTAAGACATATTTTGACTTTTCAGAAACATACAGTCACTGGATGTTGTCATCAGTGATGTCATTTGAGATGTCATCAGTGATGTCATCAGTGATGTCATTTGAGATGTCATCAGTGATGTCATCAGTGATGTCATCAGTGATGTCACTGATCATGTCATGAATGATGTAATATGTGACATGATCAGCAGTGGATTGCGGGTGCGCGATATATAGTTAGTGCAACTAACTATATATGACATTTCAATGGTTTTGTGTGAGTAAAATAAGGTTTTGTAAATGCTAATTCCTAACTATATATGGTCTATAACCCATGGTTTTTTCAGTGAATTTTCAAGGTTTTGTAAATGCTAATTCCTAACTATATATGGTCTATAACCTATGGTTTTTCAGTGAATATATATATATATATATATATATATATATATATATATACTAGCAGCCCGTCCCGACATTGTCCGGGTATGAATTGCTGCCGGCCAGTAGTATATAGTTTTGTAGAATTTCGTTTTGATAGCATTTCTTATCTGTGATAGGCCTGTGAAACGCTCCAATTCACAGTGCACTGCTGATGCACTTAAGAGTGCGCGTTCAGTAGTGTGTGAACTCGAGTTTCCCTACTTTATTTTTCCTTGCAATATTTTATAGCGCAAACTCGACAACATGGCATGAGCACAATGTACATTACAGAAGAACACATTAATTTGTGGTAGGCACGGGGAGACAAAGCGATTTGCCTGGAATCACAGGATGTTGAGCTGATGCCGAGATTCGAACGTAGCTCCCCAGCTCTAAAGTTTGCAGTTCTAGAATTTGTGGCGGGAGGTGTCTAAAAGTGTATGTCGGTGCTGGCCATCAATGAGAGAGACCAGTGCATTTTTCAAATGGGTGGTGAAAAAATATGAGTATGTTGCTGGAGATGTGGGCCGCCGTGCCACCAATGTACTTACCGGCGGAGGGTAAACACCCATTATTCCGCAACTTTCTTTCTGCATACCATTACTCCGCATACTTTCATTACGAAAGTACCATGACTCCGCAATGCCATTATAACGCATGGCATTACATTTTATATGCTTTTACCACGCATACATTTACAACGAAATTCGTTGTAAATACATGAATGGTAAAAGCATGTTTTTTTTAATGTTTGGATAAGGTTAGTTTGGGTATAGGGGTATATGTTTGGGGGCACTGAGGTATATGTTTTGGGGTGTTTGGGTATTTTAAGGGTTCAGATACAGTTTTGGGTTAAGGGGTACAGGGGTAGTTTTAGGGTTTAGGGATAGGTATGGGTTTTGGGGTACAGGGGTATTTTTAGGGTTCAGGGCTAGGTTTGGGTTTTGGGGTATAGGGGTATTTTTAGGGTTCAGGGGTAGGTGTGGGTTTTGGGGTACAGGGGTATTTTAAGGGTTCAGGGCTAGGTTCGGGGGTACAGGGGTATTTTTAGGGTTCAGGACTAGGTTTGGGTTTTGGGGTACAGGGGTATTTTTAGGGTTCAGGGGTAGGTTTGGGGGTTGAGGTACAGGGGTATTTATAGAGTTCAGGACTAGGTTTGGGTTTTGGGGTACAGGGGTATTTTTAGGGTTTAGGGATAGGTTTGGGTTTTGGGGTACAGGGTATATTTATAGTGTTAAGATGGGTTAGTGTTTAAGGGTGTTGGGGTATTTTAAGGAGTAAGGGTGGGTTATGATTATGGGGTGCTGGGGTGTTTAAAGGGAGCAGGGTGGGATTAGCACTCGATATGAGACATGGCATGAAGGGCGGCACGTACCACACGCCCCCAGCGTTTATCACGCCCCCAGCACACGCCCACAGCACAACGCAGACACGCCCACAAGGGACTACTTTGCTGGCATGGTTCTTTTACCTTTTAAAGGTATATGGTGGGCGTCTGCATAGCCTATGTCCTTCTGCTGCAACTGCCCTTTCAAACGTTGTATTGGGTGTTGTGATTGGTGCTGTGGTTCCTGAGATTACCCGCCTCAAAGTTTTGGGCTCTCTCTTTATTATATTAGTATGGATATATATATATATATATATATATATATATATATTACCTACTAGCGGTCGCCAGTAGCTAGTTATAGTTAGGACCTAGTTTCCATAGGAAATCCTCAACATTCTATTTGGAATAACCTTAGGGCTGGTCAACGAATCTTCGCAAATGTTTTCAAGAAGATGGAGTGCTCCGCTTCGCTCCTATCCTGAAATTTTTCGGATGATTCGTCAAGTGGGGGTTTAGAAAAAAGGGGGTCCCAAAACATATTTTCCCCATGCAATTTTCCATAGGGACCGTTAGACACGGCTACAGCCCGAACTGCTGAACGGAATTACACCAAATGTGGCAAAACGGTAGAGTTTGGTTTGTAGATTGTGCTATTTGTTAAATGGTGTAAATCCGTTCAGTAGTTCCTGAGAAAATCAAAAGTAAAATCATAGATACATCTATAGACGAAGTACGGTACGCGTACAGTACGCGTACCCTCCCGAGCACAAGCTTTATGCTAATTGGCTGTCAACACTCCAAAGCAGGAAGTGTCGGCAGCCATCTTGTGCCTCGGTAGAACCGAGGCACAAGAAAGCAGTGAAAGAAACAAAGCAAAACACGCAAAGGGGGCAGGGTAGAAACACTCTGACCCCTAGGCCTGCTTAGGGGGTCCTACAAGGACCCCCAAGGCCCCAGAATTTTCTTTTTTTTTTAAATCACGGGATATGCGTAGGTACGCGTATCCCGCAAAAAAAAAAAACGCTGAAGTCTGATTTTTTTTTAATTAGCCCCGGGGGGAGGGGGCCAAATCCCAGAGGCAATATTGTTCATTATAATATAAGGAGGCCATGCATAGTGGAGGTTCCTGGTGAGCTAGTTGGCCCCCAGGAACCCCAGTTTTCAAGGGGAATTACTTCCCCCTCTGCAAACGTGCCAGGGGGTGGGTTTGCAGAGTGGTACAGGGAGGGGGCGGGGCTTGAGGTGAAAGATTGCACCACTCTGCAAACGCACCCCCTGGCACCTTTGCAGAGGGGGAACTAATTCCCCTTGAATACTGGGGGTTGCGTTGCCGAGAGTGTAAAGAGGCCACGCCCCTTTTTACATCTCTCTGCAACGCAGCCCCCTGGTGCATACTGGAGGTTCCTGCTGGGCTAGTTGGCCCCCAGGGACCCCCAGTATTCAAGGGGATTTAATCCCCCAACTTTGAACATGCCACAGGGCGCTTTTGCACAGTGGTGAAGGTAGGGGACGGGGCTTGAGTTGATGTGTGTGCAAACACGCCCTTTGGCACATTTTAAGTTGGGGAATTAATTCCTCTTCAATCCAGAGGTCCCCTAGGGAACAACTAGCCCACCAGGTACCTCCAGTAACCATCACGGAGCTGTGTTGCAGAGTGTTGTAAAAAGGGGCTTGGCCTCTGAACACCTCTCTGCAACGCAGCTCCCTGGCGCATACTGGTGGTACCTGGTGGGTTAGTTGGCCCACAGGGGACCTCGGGAATGAAGAGGAATTAATTCTCTAACTCAAAATGCGCCACAGGACGTGTTTGCAGACATGTCACCTCCGACCACGCCTCCTTCCTTCATCAGTGTGCAAACGCGCCCCGTGGTGCGTTTTCAGTTGGGGAATTAATTCTCTTTCAATACTGAGGGTCCCTGAGGGCCAAATAGCCCAACAGGTATCTCCAGTATGCGCCAGGGAGCTGCGTTGCAGACAGATGTTCAGAGGCCACTCCCCTTTTTATACCTCTCTGCAACGCAGCTCTGTGGTGCTTACCGGAGGTACCTAGTGGGCTACTTTGACCCTGGGGATCCTGATGATTGAAGGGAACTTAATCTCTCAACTTAGAAAGGTGACAGGGCACGTTTAGACAGTGGTGAAGGGAGGGGACGGGGCCTGACATGATGTGTGAAAACACGCCCTGTGGCGCGTTTTAAGCTGGGGAAAAAATTAAACTTCAAACCTGAGGGACCATGGGGGCAAAGTAGTCCACCAGGTGCTTCCAGGAAGCGCCACTCCGCTGCGTTGCAGAGAAGTGGTGCATGCCATGCCCGTTTTTACATCTCTCTGCAACGCAGCTCTGTGGCGCTTACTGGATGTAGTACGAATTCCAATTTACTCACCTGTTATCAGGAGAGACTTCAGTGCTGCATCTTTAAGCCCAGTACTGATCCTCAAAGGTAATTCTTACCATACAGTACCAGTAACTTGAATATCCTTCCATAGGCTAACATTGACTGGTTTCACTTGGAAATTATTCTAAGTGTGGAGTTTTGGAACTTTAAAATATTCACCTAAATCATCTGAACAACGAATTCCGATTTACTCACCTGTTATCAGGAGAGAACCCAGTGCTGCATCTTTTAGCCCAGTTCTGACCCTGAAAAGTAATTCTAACCATACTTACCAGTAACTTGTATTTCCTTCCATAGGAATCCATTGTCTGGTTTTCACCAGAAAAGTTTCTGTGTCTATTTTCACAAACTAAAAATATTCCTTAAAAATCGCCTGTATGACTTGAACACATTCTTTCAACTGTTTACAAGAGATGCACCAGTGCTGGATCCAGGCTCCACCACTGAGTAAGAAAAAGTAATGATAACACTACTTACCTGCTAAGTGAATTTCCTTCCATAGGGTAACATTGAGTGGTTTCACTTGGAAATTCTTCTAAGTGTGGAGTTTTGGAACTTTAAAAAATCCCTCCAAAATCAGCCTCTTTCAGCCCACTACTGATCCTAAAAAGTAATTCTAACCGCACTTACAGTAACTTGAATTTTCTTCTATAGGAATCCATTGTCTGGTTATAGGAGAGTAGGGTCTGCTTTCCTATGGTCACCCCACTTTTTGCTTTTTGCTTTTTGCTTTACTGGTTTTTGAATTAATGTGGCTGTGGGCCTGCTAATCAGACCCACAGCCCAGCCGCTCTCTCTCTAAATTCACTACAATGCACTTTAGGTGCATTACCAATTGGATACTGGGTCACCTTATGAGCCCCTGTACAGTGTACTATAGGTACCCAGGGCATAGGTGCATCCAAGGCCTACCAGGGGCTGCAGCATGTATTATGCCATCCCTGGCTGGCCACTCGCATTGACACAACTGGCTGATCACTCAGCTGGGGCAAGGTCGTGTAATCACCCCTTGCTTAGATATAGTATTCCTATATCTAACCTTCTATCTAGACACATATACACGTATAAGTCACTCCTATGGCAGGCCTTAACAATCCTGGAGGCAGAGTGCTTGGTTTTATGTGAGATGGTGCTCTAGCATGAGCTGAGCCAGTCTGCAGCTTTCGGAACCATGTCCTTATAACTGTTCTAGGATATTGCCATACCATATACTCTTAAGTGCATTATGAACCTCGCGGTTAAATGCTAACTCTGGTTTGGCTTTATCAAAACATGTTGAGTAAGGTGTCCTACATTTTGAAATACTACCCCCTCGCCAGTTATGGTGACGGGGGTAGCATTCCGCCCTTCTAGAGGGAGAAGACATGTTGTTCCTACTAATCCCGGTTAAAGTTAACCAGAGCCTCAGCATCACAAAATGGATGCTGCTGCCACAGACACAAGTTTGACCTCCTGCTGCTGGGAGTCCTTCCAGCGTGGGAGGCTTTGACAATAGGTTTCCTGTCTTGGGAGGTGCTAGCACCACCCCAGACAGGCTCTTGTGTATTGGGGCAGGGAGGGCTGAAAGAAATGAGACACTGCCTGGGGCACACAAGGTGTCCCATGCATAGTCCAGTTCAAACCGGTGCTGGGGCACTCCAGCCCCAGCTCTGGCACGAAACTGGACAAAGGGCAAAGGGGTGTAACCACCCCCTTCCCTGGTCCCATCCATAGGAGGGACCTAGCAGGTAATCCAGCCGCTAGATTTGGTATATAGGTAGGAGCTGAGTCCCAAGACTTTAGATTTATCCTGACTGAAACTCTGAAATGAAACTCTGGACCTTCGACGATCTACTTTGCAAGAAGACGACTGAAGAATCTCCCTTGTGGTCAAGGAGTGACCACCCTGCACAAGCAGGCACCATCCAGTGATCAACAGCTTGCTTTGTCGATGCTCCCGCCGGAGCACGAGCACAGAGCCTGACAAGAACTGGACTTTCAGACTTCCTTCAGCCCGATCCACAGCCCCAGCAAAGCTGAGACCCGTGGAGGCGACGCGAGACGTGGGACCGGCCATCTTGAAAAGTCAGTGACTTGCTTACCGTGCAGCTTCTGAGGCATCCTTGAAGCTGTGCATTGGGAATTCAGAAGCCCAAGCCCCGAGCATCATCTGCACTGAAGATCAGCCCTGCACACTCCATGAGTTATGCGTGGGGCCCTTCTGCATTTTCCTGCTCAACATGTCTGCCCGGTCACTTGCCTGTTGGCTAGTGGCCATCTTGGCAACAAACCTTTGAATTTACACCGCTGGTCTGGTTGCTCCAAACTGGCCCCTGCTTCCCTGAAAAGAAGCAGTCCATCAGACTTTGCTGGTCTGATTAGGAAGCCAACTTCGATTCCTGCATGGGTTGCCTTTGCCAAGGCTTGCTGACTCCATTCTGGAAGCCGACACCGCCGACAGCGAGAGCCTTTATGGGACAGTCCGTGCCTGACTCCTGGTTGTCGTCGACACCTCCTGGTTCACGTGGCTGCAGAGACAATCTTCACGACACCACCTGATTACTTCACGACATCGCCCAGTTCCTGTCTGGTTCCTTCCTGGTCACTGGTTAGCGACCCAGACTCTGTCCCCTCTGATTTTAGGTAATCTTCATCCTCGATCCGCCCTTGGATCCACGCGGACACTTCTCTCCTGGTCGCCTGCAGCATCTTTCTTCACGGCTCCATAGGATTCAGCGACGAAACCCGACACACTTTGACACCTATGCACCCGCTTCCTGTGGGTGAGGTAACGCGAGTACTTCGGTGCTCCTGTGGGTATTGACTATCCAACTGTCTAGGTTTCAAGTAACTTTCATCGAGTCCTGTCAGAAGTGCCCTAAAAGAACTAGTTTCTAACTCTTTCGTTCCCATTCATTCTTTATGGTAACTTGCGTGTGAGTAAAGACTCTGCACACGCCTCCCGTGGCCCTCCTGCTTCCTATCCCTTGATAGTACAGTGTAGCCCCAGCGATTCCCTAGGCCCTAGGCCTATTCCTTTTTCGAGCAGTGGTACTTATACCACTATTTTAGTATATATTTAGCGTGCCCCTAGGGCCCTACTGTATTCTGTGCAACTTATTGCATTTTAATTAAGTATCTTGTTATGTGTGTGCCTCTGACCGGATTGGTGACGGTACAACGCGTACCGTCACAACGCGTGCTGTTACAACGCGTCCCTTACAACGCAAGTCGTTACCACGACTTGCGTTGGGGGCGCGGATATCGAATAGTATAATTTACTATTCTAACACCAGTCCCCGTGGACACTAGGGAAGGTGTTGGAATAGTAAATTTACTATTTTTAATCTTCTAGCGCCCTCCAGCGCAAGTCGTGGTAACGACTTGCGTTGTTACGGACGCGTCGTAACAGCACCGCGTTGTAACATCCGCGTTGTAACGGATGTTTCCCCTCTGACCTCATAAAGAGTTCAGAGGGATTGTCTAGAAATAAATACATATATATTTTATATATATATCCTGTGTGGTGTCCTTTCAATTGGTATTTAAAGGGGTTACATATGGTAAAACAGCTGGCTTCACATGCCCTCTTGAGTTTAGCCTAAGACTGCTTTGTCCATGCTACCACTAGGATAGCTGGTCTATAAGGTTGACTTTACAACCATCACCATAAGAGTTGTTTGGACTGGTGCAAGGTCTTCACTAGAATAGTGAACATCATATACCAGGCCAACTTCTCACATGGTTTCACTTGGAAATTCTTCTAAGTGTGGAGTTTTGGTACTTAAAAAAATTCCTCTAAAATCAGCCGAACTACGAATTCTGATTTACTCACCTGTGATCAGAAGAGACCTCAGTGCTGCATCTTTCAGCCTAAGAATGGGCGAATTTTGCGAATTCGCAGTTCGCGAATTTGCGTATTTGCGAATTCGCAATCCGCAAAATCCACGAACTCTCGCGAATTTGCGGATTTTTTTTTGTATTCGCAAGGGTTTCTGCCAGTCCGCAAGGGTTTTGTACCAGTTTGCAAATGTGAACTTACTTGTCGGGTCGCAACGGTCGTGACTATGTTGTTTCTACGTCTGGTTCATCACAGCACCCTCTGTTTCACCACTGCCACCCTCTGGTTCACCCATGCCACCCTCTGATACATCACTGCCACCCTCTGGTACATCACTGCCACCCTCTGGTTCATCACTGTAGATTATGGGGGGAAAAGGCAGCACACCTGCCCTGCTTCAACTGACATGAATTCATTTGGGGTTGATTAATGTGTCACTGAGTCTGGCACCTGCTTCCTTATCTGTAATTGCTTTCTGTTGCAGTGCAATTTTTTTTCACAGGACCTTTGTGGTCTACTTGTGCTATTCTCTGAGCCTGCTGTCAGAGCAGGGTCATAGAATAGTTGCACGTAAGCAACTGAACTCTTGAGGGGGCCCTCAGGAAGCACTACAGGGAATGGTTTCTAATGATGAGGTTGAACTTTTGCACCTGCTGAGTGCTTTCAGTTTTGCAAAAATCATTTTTCTGCAATTTCGCGGGATTCGCGGGGTGCGAATTTGCGCGAGATCGAATTCGGAATTTTTTTGCGGCGTGTTAGTTCGCAAGGTTTTGTGCGTTTTAGCGAGCCGCTTGTAGCCCAACGGCGTGAAGTTACTCTCACTGTCGTTCGCGGGCGCGGCCATTTTGTTTGCGTGACGTATTTCCGTTTCCGGACGCTATGTGTAATCTCGCAAAGTGTGCAGCTCGCTAGTACAAGTTCGCGTGTGATCTCGAGGAAAATCTTGCGCGAACTTACCCACACGGTCGTGAACGGGCGCGGCCATCTTGTTTTTCATTCATTGCTATGGTTCTGGGCATGCTTTCTGTATCCTCTGTTTTCTCTGCCATCCTTTGCTTGTTTGAAGTTTTTTCTATCTATTTTACTTATCATCTGTCCCTCTATTTTTCTAGCTCTATATTTTTGTGTTTTCTGCTACTTTTGGTTAATTTTAAACTACTTTTTTAAACTCTTTTCTTTTCTTCTTTCCTATTCTATTTCTTCTTTATTATTTACCTTCCTTTCTACCCAGACCATGGTAAAGGGAGCCCGGAAGCAGCCTGAGAAGGGGAAGGGTCCCGCACCCCGTGCCCGGCTCCTGTGCGGGCGTATGAGGGGGGAGACAGTCACAGCCCGGGAGATCTTTAGCGCGGTAGAGGTGGCCGCACTAGTCTTTTATGTCCAGCGCCGCCTCCCCAGGACCATCATGGCAGGTAGCAAGATCGCTAGCGGCTACGGGATCCGGGAGCGCCGGAAGCGGTGGGAGAAGGTGTGCCGGGCCATGTACCAACACTCTCGGGTCCGGCGCACCTACAACCAGGCCACCCACCGTTGGACGGATCTCCTGGACCGGGAACGCGACTTGATCGACTTGCTCGGCCTCGAGATCCCCGGGCTTGGTGAGTAGTAGTAGCTATTTCTTCACTACTCTGTTTTCTCCTGCAATAATGCTACTGATTACATTGTAGGTAAATTATATTTCAAAATCTTCTGTGCATTTCAGGCGCACTGCTCTCCTTCTCAGTAGCGTTGCTACTATGCTTATTTGTTTTCGATTTTGTGTTCATTTCATTGGCCTGAGAAATTATGTATGAGTGTAGTTTAAAGAACTGCGTAATGCTAGACACTAAGGGTCAGATTTTTAATTACCGGCGCATCCCTGCAAAGTAGCAGGGATGCGCCAGTAATTGTGCGCCACGCCACCACCACCCATGGTGCGCCGTATTTACAATGCGGTGCACCCAGGGCCCAAAACGTCACCGAAGCGTTATGCATCTGTGCCGTAAAGGCGGTGCATTGCTTGAGTTGCGGCGCAACGATGGAGCAGCTACAGCAATGCTCTGGGGTGCCCTATCTCCGCAATGCTGCGTCAAGCCGTACGTCTGCTTCAAGCAGGCGCAGGGTTTGAGTCTCGCATCATTGTCCTAAAAGTGACTGATTGAAATCTTGTAGATTTCCCTCAGCCACTTTTAGGATGCGTTCCTGCGCAGGAACGCCCTCCCATGCCCCGGAACGCCCCCTGATGGTGCAGGGCTTTACAACGTGATGCATCTCCCATATGCGTCACGTTGTTAATATACGCCGCACCATGGCGCCTCTTTTGTTCTGTCGCTGCGTCACAAAAGTCACGCAACAACGGAGCAAAAGAGCCGCAAGGGGCTTGTAAATCTGCCCCTACAGACTCAAGTCCAGTCCTTCCTTTGTACACCTGGCAATAAGAAGAAATAGTGGTGGTGGATTGATAGTTTGAGTATTTTAATGACTGGTTAATGTAGTAGGAAACTTTTTAGTGTTGTCGCTGATCTGCAATCATGATGGAGTTTGTCTGTCACTTCGCGTGCTGCAGACTGCTGCCTGCCAGTCCTAGGCGAACCTTTTTAGTAGTTTGTTTAGTGAGTTACATAACTTTCCAAGTCGGCGGTCCGCAAATCAAGCAATACTAATATCGTAGTAGACCACATGAGATAGGTCAATATATCCCATGGAATAGTTGTCTATTTGCTATTTCGCCAAAATATTTTGTTATTGTTCTTATGTAATGTTTGATTTGGTTGACCACAATCATCCATGTTTTCGGGTCTTTCTTTCTTTCATGTTGTACATCAGCTCCCCCCAGGGGCAAGAGGACATTGGAGGAGGCTGCTGCTGCTGAACAAGGCCAGGATCGGTCAGGCGAGGGCTCCTTTGCTGGCCCCGGTAAGTTTTAATTTTAATATAGAGTACCTATTTTTTCCTAGCGTTCCTCATTCGATTTTTTCTAAATCGTCTTTGATCTTCTTGTAGACTGTATCTAAATTCTTATCCTGCCTCGACTATGACTCTCTGTGGTATTACTAGATTATTCTTATTAGTCTGTCTGTGTAGCTAACTAAGGTTGCACATTTGGCAAAAGGTGTTAAACAAAACTCCCATTCTAGTCAGCAATAGCTCTCTATGGGGAACATCCTTTACGACGCGAATTTTACTCCGCAGGTACCCTTACAACGCGTCTTTTACAACGCAAGTTGTAACCACGACTTGCGCTGGAGGGCGCTACAGGACAAGGAATAATTAAATTTACTATCCAACACCTTCCCTACTGTATGTAGGCTGGTGTTGGAATAGTAAATTAAAAAATTTCTAAGTCCGCACCCCTCCAACGCAAGTCGTGGTAACGACTTGCGTTGTAAAAAACGCGTTGTAAAGGTACACGTGGTAAAACCATGCGTCGTAACGTCGTACATCCCTCTCTATGCACTGAGTGCAGTCCTCTGGGATTGTCCATAATGTCTTTTCAAGTCTTCTAAATGTTTATGCTTTGAAATTACCAACAATAAAAAGGTGAATGACCACCAAGAAAGAATAAGATACTACTTTACTTTTGGTTTGGATAGGAGGACAATCCATACTACTACTGTTGCATGGACAAATCTGCACAAACAGAACTATGGACACTAAATAGTGCATTGTTTATCAATTATAGTAGGCGCAGGTAGACTTTCCACATACCTCAGTGATATCAGTCTTTGAAGAACCCCCAATCTCCTTACTGACTAGATAGTGTGGCAGAGTCATTTAGCTCCCGAATTCATCGATGATTGATCCCCAATGATGATTATCCAACGCAGGACAAGAGTACGGAGTCAGAGTCCAGAAGTGTCAGAGGCACGGACTCATGCTTGCAAATTGCAAAACCTTTTGCTCATTCACTCTTGACCAAAAACCACAGAGTCTTTATTAAAAGTAAAAATATTTATTAAAATCAAGCTTGTCATAAAACATAAACGGTTGATTAAAAATGGAAAAGTGCTTATAGTGATTTATTTCACACATTTATTGTGGGCGAGCCGAGCCCTCACCTGGTTTGAACTTTAATTTTTCTTTTTGGTGCTGAATCGTTGGTCCCTCTGTCCTAGTGGTGATGATGATGATTTGTTCTTAGAAGTGAAGCTTCTGTCTGTGATGAGAAAAATGGTGCGTGTTAAAAAGCAAGCATTCATCAGTTGTGCCAAAAAGTGCAGCAAGACAACACCCTTCCCTGGAAAAAGGGACATTTTTACTTTACAGTAGACAGTCACAAATTATTAGATTGGTTTCTGTATTCACATTTCTTCATTCCTAGACAAAATACTAGTGAGTGGTGTATGTCTATGAAATCTAACATTCTTAAATGTACTTTGTAGGTGGAACATCTGGTGCTGAGCCCAGCGCGGAGGTGGAGGAGGAAAGCTCTGTGGAGGAGGCGGTGCAAGTGCCGGACCAAACTGCTGTGCGGGTTGCCATGGTAGTGGCGGGCAGTGGTAAGCTCTTATATTTCTTACTTATTGAGATTACAGACTGCATAGTGTGCTCCCCGTGAGAAAACGTAAGGTTTGTCCAGATGAGAGACATGAAGAAGAATGATTGACATATAGTTTGAATGGATGGATGCCTGGATTATGGTACTATCTGACTCTTAGATAGCATATGTGTATCTAGAGAGAGTAGACGGTCACTGGACGAACTAAGTGTTACTTTGAAGAGCATGTAACACCACACCCGCACGTCCGTCCCAGTGTAGGAAAGGCAAGGAAAAGAAGTTGTAATTTTGTCCGAATACTACCATGAATAGTAGCAGTAGTTTGTATTGCAAGCACAGCATATATCCAGCTATTACAATGGCCACTCACTCACTACCTCTGTTAATAAGTTTAGTAGAACTCGGTCATTCATGTGTGGATGTATCACTGTTCACTCAATAAAAACCAAAGCACCTAAAGTCATCCCATATGTAAGCAAATACATACCATGTGCAGTGATAGATAATCAGATTATTTATCTTCTTCATTTTCCTTTTCTACTATTCATTGGCACTGTAGGGTTAAAGTTAAATTAATTAAGCAGTAGCCCTTGTAACAGAGTATTCTCAGTGCCACCCATAATAGAAAAGTAAGAGCATCACCACCTGCATGTACTGGACTGGTACAGTAACGCAAGTCTGTCTCACTCATCATGGCGGGCGTCTGTTTTTCTCGGGTGCAAGTTGATTGCGCTGGCATTATGATGGCTTGCAGAAGTTAACATACCGATTTTGCTAAACAAGAGAGAAGAAGAAGAATAAGAGTGGTGTACTGTCATAGTCGACTCTAATGGAGTGAGTCCATAGTGCTCGTAGAATTGATTCCTTAAACTCCCACTAATGTTAGAGCAAGGATGAAGAAGTGGGAGGTTAGATAGATACTGGCCACAATAGTTATGTACTGCGCTTGCAGGTTGCTAGTTCTACTGTGACACAACTTTCTGCTGAATCATTTTGTGTTAATCTTAAAGAGCATTGGTTACAGACTATGTCTTTCTTTCTTCATATAGATGCTCCTTCCAAACCAACCCGGAAGGAGCTGGCTAAAAGGGCCTGGCAACGGAGGCTGGAGGCCACTGTCGGCGAATATCGGCGGCTGGTGGCCCAGGAGGAGGAGGACACGCAGACTAGTACGTCAACAACATCCACGGCGACACCTGCATCCTCCTCCGCGCTCCCTGGGTCAGCCAGTCAGCGCAGCAGGTCTCCAGCGGTACGGAGCCGGGGTACCGCAGCCACCCGCCACCGCCGAGCAGCAAAGAAATCAGCTGCCCCCCTCAGCAGTTACAAAAAAAGGATGCACCGCCTTTCCCTGAGGGTTTCCTACCTCGAGCAGGAGCTCCTCAACACCAAAACCCTGCTCGAGACCCTCCACAAGGAGCATGCCGACCTCGCCCGAAAAGTCAACAGCAGTCAGCAGTAGGAGGAGACTGTCCCTTGCACCTTTTTTAAAGACTTCTGGGGGGTGGGAATTGGGAGTTGGGTTTTCTACTTTTTTGGACTTCGTTTTCAGGGACATTCGTTGGGGTTTGGGAGGGGGGGTTGGGTCTTGCGGGAGATTATTTATGTTATGGATATATAAATATACTTTAAACTTTATCTTAGCATACATGTTTTTTACTGCTTTTGAGGCTGGTGGGTGGGGGTTTAACAGTCCAGAAACTTAAGTGGCATCTTGATTCAAGTTGTGTAAGTACTAATGGCCCAAATGTTTTCAAAACTAAGTGCCTCTCACAGAGTAAGTGAATTCAATAGTCCTAGGACCGTCAGTCTCTCGTCTCTCCGAGTCCTAATACTCCATTATACTACCTCCCCCCAAACGCTTATCTTACCTGTAATTTGTGTTTGGAAATAGGGCTAGGCACAGGGCTGGCTGCACGCGAAATGGCGATTAAGGTTGGCAATCCTGGGTGGATGAAATGTCATCATTGCGGTGGTACTTGTGGTGTTACACAGTGGCAGTTGCAGCATCTGAAAAAAAAGAAAATGAAACCTTGTTTGTCCTTACCGTAGCATTAGAACGGTACGATAGAGAATATAGCAGGTGACAGTACACTAGAACAGTGCCACAATGCAGCCTAACAAATGGTAAAGTATTGAAAGTATAACTAGTACTTGCGTTGAATTTCTTTGACATTGGCTACTACTACAAGAAATAGTACCGAAGGTGAAGGACACAGCAGCATAATAATTTGCCACGGCTAGGAGGAGGATGTTCTTGATGACAAATCAAGTTGATGGCGGACATAAAAATCTGCTTTCGTTTGCCAATAGTGACTGAGTGTCAAGCTGAGTAAGAATAGAATATATCCTCGGATTCCTTCACCAGCCTGTTGCTATGACCTTATCCTCCCCAGCAAGTATGTGGAATTATTGCTGTCATTTAGTCACACATCAATCAAAACCACACAGCCCGGGGGAAGAGGGTTAGGGTTTGGAAAATGGATGGGAATGGGGGATTTTGGGAAAGTTCTGTTGAGAGAAGAAAAAAAAAGCACAGCATGGACAAACAATAATTGAAGATAAAGAGATCTTTGGGTACAAAGCTAACCATAAATCTTTTAAGTGACATAAAGGAAGTGCATGCACTACTGCATGCATGGTTACTGAAAAGTAAGTAGTACTTTCGACAACCGTGAATGAAAGAATGAGACAGTACAGGGCTGCAGTAATAATTATGCGTTTTCACTTGCCTATCTCTGCACTCAGAGAAACACTTCTTACATTAAATTAGGTTTAAAAAATAGCACAAGTAAAACCTATAGAATGGCTGTAGGGATGAATTTAGAAGCAGAGATCAAAGAAATGCAGAGTCACACTCATAGAAGTTCACAGCAATAACATTACTTAAAAGATAATTAGAAAAGAACGGATACTGTATCTGTATGTTGTTGTAGTTGTCCTGTTGAATTTGGTAAGTTGCATGCATCAAACCATTCCTCTTATTAGCGGGACTCCTCCATTCCAGCTGACGCTCCGTCCATCAATGTTGGTGACCAGAAGACACCCTGTCCACTGCCTGCCTGGCGGATTCTGAATTGCGGCTCGCTAATGTAAAGCCTGACTTCATCCTTTTTTCCCATTGCACAGACTGAAACCCGGCCTGTAATTATTGATGGAAAAACAGGAAGTGATATTAGAACACCATTGACAAATAAATATGAGGTATGTACGCTGTGTAGTGCAAAAAGTCACACTTTGAGTTTCCTAATAGACAGTACAATATTTTTGAAAGTGCGTGTCTGAGTCTCCTTTTGAAGGATAAATAAGTATGGGCGAATTAATTTAGCGGATCTTTCCCCTCAAGCTAGGTGTACTGTAAACTGTGTTTTAGAACAAAATTAGACCTTCCCAGCAGTGCTCCCAGACCTTTACTAAACCCAGTCCCAAAAATGTAGAAGACCCCCAATCAGATCTCAAAAAACGAGGCCTAATAGAAAAATGGTGACAAAACGTACTTTGAAAGTAAAGTAGGCCCAAATCCCCCCTTACCCACCATGGATTGTATTCAAACCACTTACAAGCAAGCAAAAGTATCCATACCCAGCATCGCTCCAAGACTCGCAAACCCCCCACAAACAGCCCCCCGCCCAAACACATGCAATACAATACTGCTAACCCTAACGAGCCCTAAGTTAAGAATAGTGGCAAACGCTTTCTTTAACTAGGCCAAATCCCCCCTTTCCCACCATGGATTTTCTTCAAACCACTTGCAACCAAAATTACACATTCCCACAACTGCTCTAAGACCCCAGAACTCAGTAGCAAAAATCTAGAACACCCCGAAACACATGCAATTCTGCTGCTAGTGCTAACCCTAACGAGCCCTAAGTTAATGTGCCAAAACGCTTTTCAGCATGGATTTTCTCCAAACCACTTTTATCCGGTATTAGACCTTCCCAGCAATGCCCCAAGACCTGCCCAACCCACCCACAAAAAATCAGAACACCCCCATACAGGCAAAAAGAATGAAATGGAAAATCTCATACTTTGAATATTTTCGGCCTTCTTTCAATTCTGTCCAAAGGCGCTGTGCAGGTAGGCCCTAACTCCCCTTTTCCACCATGGAGTTCCTGAAAAACAAATGCAATCCACATTAGACTGTGCCAGCAGTGCTCCCAGACCCCAAAACCAACCCACAACAACCTAAAAGCCCGCCAAACAGCACCCCAAAGACAGGCATGTGATCAAAAGCGCAAAATCTTTTTCTGCTCCGATTTTCTCCAAACCACTTTTATCCTGTATTAGACCTTCCCAGCAATGGCCCCAGAGCCGTCAACCAAGTTGAAAACAAGTAGAAGACCCCCAAACAGCCAAAAAGCAAAACTTCAAAAATGAGCACTTAGAAATTTTCAGGCAAATTTCCAAAATCACTCCACGCGCGCTCTGCAGCTAGGCCCTAACTCCCCTTTGCCACCATGGATTTGCTTCAAACCACTTGCAATCAAAAGTATCCATACCCAGCGTTGCTCCAAGACCCCGAAACCCACCCACAAACACCAGGAAGCCCCTCAAACAGGCCCCGAAAACATGATAGTGAGCAAAAAGGCAAACACTTTTTGCTCATAGATTTTCTCCAAACCACTTTTATCCGGAATTAGACCTTCCCAGCAATGCCCCAAGACCCGCCAACCCACCCGCAAAAAAGCACAACACCCTCAAACAGGCAAAAAGCAAAAATGGAAAATCTCATACTTACAATATTTTTCGGCCTTCTGTCCAAACACGCTGTGCAGCTAGGTCATAACTCCACTTTTCCACCATGGATGTCCTGGAAAACAAATGCAATCAACATTAGACTATGCCAGCAGTGCTCGCAGACCCCAAACCCACCCCCAAACACCAGGAACCCACCCAAACAGGCCCCCGAAAACATGATAGTGAGCAAAAAGGCAAAATCTTTTTCCTCATGGATTTTCTCCAAACCACTTTTATCCGGTATTAGACCTTCCCAGCAATGGCCCCAGAGCCGCCAACTCACCCGCAAAGAAGTAGAACACCCCCACAAGTGCAGAGTCTTTCTTCATTGGGCGTAATCCAGCCATCTGCTTTGAGGGAAATAGGAGTCTGGAGGAGGATAGAGGAGCATGTTCTTGTGAACTTGTGAACCTGGGGAATGCAGACTGCGGCACCTTCAAATCAATAAGCAAATAAGTGAAGACAGTTCTGCTGATGGGCTTGTTTTTGTGATTAGGTGATTACATTTTTTTTATATAGACTTTGCAAAACAAAGAAAGACAGACACACAGGAATAAAAGTGAATAAGGACGAAAAAGACAGTTATTGATTCATTGGCTCATTTTCAGGGCTTGGTGCCAGTGAAGAAGAGTTTGTCCTCATACTCTGCAAATTTTGGCGGGAGTAGGTCACCTAACAGAGAAGAACTTCCCTCATCTAAGTTGGTGCCCTCCTCATCTTCTTCCTGCGTGTATTCTCGTATTTTGTAATCTGGTGGTATGAGGTGCTGATTCATCTTGATCATTGTTAACCTCTCCACATTTTTGGGCGAGAGGCGGGTCCTTTTGCAAGTTACAATACCACCAGCAGCACTGAAAACACGCTCAGAAGACACACTTGCGAGCGGGCAAGACAAGTAATTTATAGCCAGGTTGGAGATCTCTGGCCACAATTCTTTTTTCCCATGCCAATACGCCAATGGGTCATCATGGACATAGACCTCTGTTGAGTCATTCAGATAGTCCTGCACCATCGACTCAAGGTTCTCCACGGTTCTTCCACTTTGCTTACTTTTTGCTGGGACCTTTTGAGAAGGAAACCCAAGCTGAGTTAGCCAATCCGGTTGCTGGTGTCTTTAACGGCTGAGAGGGAAAATCACTCACTTCTGCCACAGCCACAGGTGCAGAAGTGGATTCTTTTGACTCCGGATGGCCTGCTGATGCTGATGCACTGCCTTTTCCTTCAATTTCCTGCCGTTCTCTTTCAAACCTCATGGCTGACATAGCTAGCCAACGTTTGTACCTGGATGAGTGCTTTCACTGGCAGTTTATGTTGATGTAGCAGCCCCTCAGATGGTTCCGGGCCTTAAAAGAATGGCTGAAATGTGTGCACATTCTTCGGCAGCTGGTCAGTAACTCGCACACTGGACTTTCATCACTCAAGAATTTTTTAACAACCAGGTTTATACAGTGGGCCAAACACGGCACTCTGAAATAGTTACCCATATCCATGGCCTTAACTACATTGGCGCCATTATCCGTGGAAACATAACCAATCTTGCGTTTTCTCGGGGACAGCCATTGAAAGACCTTTGTGTTAAACTCCTGCAAAATGTTTTCTCCTGTATGACTTGTCTCCATGCCAAACATGGCTAGTGTTGCATGTTACCGAGCAGCTTTCAAAACGTTGTCCGGGTCAACACCTGCGTTTAGCTTTGCTTTAACCCCTGAAAAAGAGACCCAGTGTGCAGTGATGCACATGTAATCAGTGGCTGCGCAACTGGTCCACATGTCTGTTGTCAGATGTATAGTGTCAACAACACTCTTCTGCAAAGCTGCCCCAATCACCTCCAGCACATCTTCATGTAGTGCTGGAACCGCAACTCTGGCAAAATAGAACCGGCTAGGAACCTTCCATTTAGGACAGAGCGTTGCCACTAATTCAAGAAAACCAACCCCTTCCACTAAAGAAAAAGGGAGAAGGTCCAGCGCTAGCATTTTAGCCAGCTTAGTGTTATACAGACGCGCCGTTGGGTGGTTGCATTCAAATGGCGCATCTGAAAACAACATGCTTCTAATGGTGGGCTGGACCATGATTTTACGGGATGATGATGATAATGACTTCTTCGACCCAGTTACGCTCGGTGATGATGAACTTTTTTGCATTGGTGTCTCACTCTCTCCCACACTCTTATTGTGGCTCACAGGGGGTGTGCTGCTGACAGGGGTACTGGGTGTAAGTGAAGTGTTTGATGCTTCTTCCTCCTCGTCATCATCAGATGAAACATCAATGGATAAAGTTTGAGGACTTGCAATTCGGGCTTCCTTGATCTCCTTTAGGTGCGCATGCCATTTGACAGTGTGCTGTCTCTCAAGATGACCTCTCTGGCCTCCGGTACCATAGTTGGTACCAAGCTTACCACGACTAACTGCAAGCTTACAAATGGTACAAATGGCTATGTTTTCCCTTGTTGTGCAAACACTAAAGAAGTCCCAAACTGCGGACTTCAAATGTCTCTGGGGGACGGAGGAGGCAAAACTGGTCATGCTGCTAATGCCAGATGAAGTGGAGGATGTGTGTTGCCGAACTTTACTACGTTGTGCACTTGCAGCACCACTAATTGAGGAAATGGAGGTCGAGGTAGATGGAGGTCCCGTCTGGCGAGACAATATGGAAGCGGTAGGTGGTGGTGTACTATTTAACTCCAATGGTGGTGGTCCCATTACCTCCTTGTCGACAACATCACGCTCAGCAGCTTTTTGGGCTAGGGTAAAAATTTCTGTTTGCTGCATGCCCGCTGAGGCTGGAGTGGCGTGTATGATGACTGCGTCATCATCGTGAGAGTCTTCATCAGCAGGAGTAGTATACGCCACTTCTTCTTCAGCGGCATCACACCCCATAACTATGACACTTTCGGAGACCTTACTTTTACGCTTAGCTACCTTTGTCAGATCATGGTGTGCCTCACTCTCAGACGGCAGTGGTGGTTCCCAATTTGGATCCATATCATCAGAAGGAAAGGGGCTTGAAGAAGATGTAGACACCATCCTTGATCTTTTCCTTGCTAGGGATGTGGAAGACAATGAATGATCAGGAGGAGTGGCTGCCTCAAATGATACCTCGGCTTGAATGTCGATTTCCTGATGTGCCCCTACTTCGGGAGGAACAACTATTGTGTTATGTTATGTTATGTTAGGGTTTTTTGTAAAGCGCACGTACGCCCGTGGGCTTCATGGCGCTGTTGAAGTAGGAACCTAACACAACAACTTACTGAAAATAAGCCTGTCTGAACAGCCAAGTTTTATAAGAACGTCTAAAAGTTAAAGTTGTGGGCACTTGTGCCGCTCCATGCACCTCTGCTTGCGCATCTCCTTGCGCTGCCTCTCCTTCCACATGTACTTGGGCTTGTACTTGCACATGTGGTTGTTGTTGCGGCTGTGGTTGTTGAACACTCGTCAGATGAGTTACAACAACCTGTGTTGATTGAGGGATGCTGCTACTTTCTTGCGATGAGCCAACATCACTGGTCGATGGTGATTGAACAACTAGACTGGCTGCCTCTAAAGCTCTCAAGGGCTTGGATTTAAGTTGGCGTGGTGGTGGTGGCACTGAGCCCAATGGAGCTGGGGGGCTGCTCCCAGCTTGGTCCCCAGCAGATCCCGCTGCTGCAGCAGGTGTACTTTTTTTTATTCCCATAAAATGTGGCGGGCGGCACACCAGTCTCCTTGGTAAGTGGCGACACTTGCTTCTTCTGCTCCTTACTGGCAACTTTCTTGCTAGAGGAGCTATGGGGAACTTTTTTTGGGGCCATCTTCTTCAGATGTCAGAACAGCAGGCTGCAGTTGCACGAGTTGCAGAGTTGTCTTGTCTGGGGCCACACGTGACGTCCCGTGATGTTATGCTGCACACACCGCTGCAGGCCTTCTTCCTGGCACTGGTGGTTCTCTTGTGCACCTAAAAGCAATGGAAGACAGAGGAACATCAGTTATACACCCCAAAACGTCGAAAACACACAAAAATCAGCACAATCCCATGCCATCCATGCCCTTAATGATGTTTAAATTCAAGACACCCCACAGAAAGACTAGGCCCATGCACCACTCACTACCTCTGGGCATAAAGGATGAAAGCTAGGCAAAATGGGTGCAGGCCTGAGAACACTGCCTGCCTTCAAAATGGCCCCTTGCCCCCCAGCACATGGACAGGGCCTGCCTGTACCAGCACTCAAAATGGCCCCCACCCACATGGCCAGTCCCCATCAACACAATCCCATGCCATCCATGTCCTCCATGATGTTTACATTAAAGAGACCCCACAGAAAGACTCAGTCCATGCACCACTCACTACCCCTGGGCAAAGGGCCCCACCAGCAGCCAAAAAAAATTAAAAAAAACACAAAAATCAGCACAATCCCATGCCATCCATGCCCTCCATGATGTTTACATTAAAGAGACCCCACAGAAAGACTCAGTCCATGCACCACTCACTACCCCTGGGCAAAAGGCCCCAACAGCTGCCCAAAAAATCGAAAAACACACAAAAATCAGCACAATCCCATGCCATTCATGCCCTCCATGATGTTTACATTAAAGAGACCCCACAGAAAGACTCAGTCCATGCACCACTCACTACCCTTTGGCAAAAGGCCCCAACAGCAGCCAAAAAAATCGAAAAACACACAAAAATCAGCACAATCCCATGCCATCCATGCCCTCCATGATGTTTACATTAAAGAGACCCCACAGAAAGACTCAGTCCATGCACCACTCACTACCCCTGGGCAAAAGGCCCCAACAGCAGCCAAAAAAATCGAAAAACACACAAAAATCAGCACAATCCCATGACATCCATGCCCTCAATGATGTTTAAATTCAAGACACCCCACAGAAAGACTAGGCCCATGCACCACTCACTACCCCTGGGCATAACGGATGAAAGCTAGGCAAAATGGGTGCAGGCCTGAGAACACTGCCTGCCTTCAAAATGGCCCCTTGCCCCCCGGCACATGGCCAGTGCCTGCCTGTACCAGCACTCAAAATGGCCCCCACCCACATGGCCTGTCCCCATCAACACCCCAAAAAAACGAAAAACACACAAAAATCAGCACAATCCCATGCAATCCATGCCCTCCATGATGTTTACATTAAAGAGACCCCACAGAAAGACTCAGTCCATGCACCACTCACTACCCCTGGGCAAAAGGCCCCAACAGCAGCCAAAAAAATCGAAAAACACACAAAAATCAGCACAATCCCATGCCATCCATGCCCTCAATGATGTTTAAATTCAAGACACCCCGCAGAAAGACTAGGCCCATGCACCACTCACTACCCCTGGGCATAAAGGATGAAAGCTAGGCAAAATGGGTGCAGGCCTGAGAACACTGCCTGCCTTCAAAATGGCCCCTTGCCCCCCAGCACATGGCGAAGGCCTGCCTGTTCCAGCACTCAAATTGGCCCCCACCCACATGACCAGTCCCCATCAACACCCCAAAAAATCGAAAAACACACAAAAATCAGCTCAATCCCATGCAATCCATGCCCTCCATGATGTTTACATTAAAGAGACCGCACAGAAAGACTCAGTCCATGCACCACTCACTACCCCTGGGCAAAAGGCCCCAACAGCAGCCAAAAAAAATCGAAAAACACACAAAAATCAGCACAATCCCATGCCATCCATGCCCTCAATGATGTTTAAATTCAAGACACCCCACAGAAAGACTAGGCCCATGTACCACTCACTACCCCTGGGCATAAAGGATGAAAGTTAGGCAAAATGGGTGCAGGCCTGAGAACACTGCCTATCTTCAAAATGGCCCCTTGCCCCCCCAGCACATGGCCAGGGCCTGCCTGTACCAGCACTCAAAATGGCCCCCACCCACATGGCCAGTCCCCATCAACACCTCAAATAATTGAAAAACACACAAAAATCAGCACAATCCCATGCCATCCATGCCCTCCATGATCTTTACATTAAAGAGACCCAGTCCACGCACCACTCACTACCCCTGGGCAAAAGGCCCCAACAGCAGCCAAAGAAATCGAAAAATACACAAAAATCAGCACAATCCCATGCCATCCATGCCCTCCATGATGTTTACATTAAAGAGACCTCACAGAAAGACTCAGTCCATGCACCACTCACTACCCCTGGGCAAAAGGCCCCAACAGCAGCCAAAAAAATCGAAAAACACACAAAAATCAGCACAATCCCATGCCATCCATGCCCTCAATGATGTTTAAATTCAAGACACCCCACAGAAAGACTAGGCCCATGCACCACTCACTACCCCTGGGCATAAAGGATGAAAGCTAGGCAAAATGGGTGCAGGCCTGAGAACACTGCCTGCCTTCAAAATGGCCCCTTGCCCCCCAGCACATGGCCAGGGCCTGCCTGTACCAGCACTCAAAATGGCCCCCACTCACATGGCCAGTCCCCATCAACACCCCAAAAAATCGAAAAACACACAAAAATCAGCACAATCCCATGCCATCCAAGCCCTCCATGATGTTTACATTAAAGAGACCCGACAGAAAGACTCAGTCCATGCACCACTCACTACCCCTGGGCAAAATGCCCCAACAGCAGCCAAAATAATCGAAAAACACACAAAAATCAGCACAATCCCATGCCATCCATGCCCTCTATGATGTTTACATTAAAGAGACCCCACAGAAAGACTCAGTCCATGCACCACTCACTACCCCTGGGCAAAAGGCCCCAACAACAGCCCAAAAATCGAAAATTCCAAAATTGTAGTTGCAGCATCTGTAATGCCCCAAACAAACTTACTTGTGAAATTTCTAATCCAAAAGTGATCCAAAGAAAGTCAAAAAGGCCTCAAATCCAAATATCCAGCAGCATCCACAAAAAGTAATCCTTCCAGGTCAAGATCCAAATGAAAGTGACCAGCACATGAAGAAAGCACTGGTAGGAACCTGCTGGTCAGGAACAGGAAGTTGGAGACTGTGGGGCACTTCCTTCCTCACACCCCCCCCCCCCCAAAATGGAATCCTTGCAAAAAAAAGTGCAGGCAAATGTCAACCTGAGGAGTTATTCTGATAAAAATCATTATTTTCAGAAGGTTTATGCTGCTTGCTGGTGGATTTCTTGTGCAGAATTGCAAATTTTGCAATTTCGCGAGAGTGTTGCTGCCCGCCGCATCTACGTGTTCGCAATTGCGAACTCTCGCGATGCGTGCTGTGCAAGGTGGCAAGCCGCGATGAAGTAATCGCGGTCGCCAAACTCCCGCTGGATCCCGCAGCAAGATCCAAAATTGCGCAGCACACCTAAAATATGGAGAAAAACAACAATGCAAACGCTGAATGACGGTAAGTAAACGCCGCGCGCCGCAATATTGTATCACCAAGCAAAAAAATCCGCTGCGTGCGCATTTGCAAATTTTCGGCAAATTCGCAAGAGTTCGCGTATTGCGAATTTGCCGAAAATCCGCAAATTCTGCAAGCGGAACAGATTTTACGCCCATGCTTATTTCAGCCCACTACTGATCCTGAAAAGTAATTCTAACCATACTTACAGTAACTTGAATTTCCTTCCATAGGCTAACATTGACTGGTTTCACTTGGAAATTCTTCTAAGATGGAGTTTTGGAAGTTTAAAAAATTCCTCTAAAATCAGCCGAACTACGAATTCTGATTTACTCACCTGTTATCAGGAGAGACCTCAGTGCTGCATCTTTCAGCCCACTACTGATCCTGAAAAGTAATTCTAACCATACTTACAGTAGCTCGAATTTCCTTCCATAGGCTAACACTGACTAGTTTCACTTGGAAATTCTTTTAAGTGTGGAGTTTTGGAACTTTAAAAAATTCCTTTAAAATCAGCTGAAGTACAAATTCCGATTTACTCACCTGTTATCAGAGGAGACCTCAGTGCTGCATCTTTCAGCCCACTACTGATCCTGAAAAGTAATTTTAACCATACTTACCAGTAACTTGAATTTCCTTCCATAGGATATCATTGCATGCTATATAAAATATATATAAATTAAAGAAAATATAACATAAAAATAAAAAATATTACAATTTCAATATTTAAAAATAAATAAATTTCAGTTTATATTAAAAATATGTAATGAAATTTAAAAAATAAAATATCTAACAATAAATACTTTAAAACAATGTAGTAAATCAGTATAAAAAAATAATAACAATTAATACATTTATAAATCATAATTTACAAAACCTTTGAAATTCACTGAAAAAACCATTGGTTTCAGCCAGGTTATAGTTAGGAATTAGCATTTAAAAAACCTTAGAAATTCACTGAAAAAACCATAGGATTCAGCCACGTTATAGTTAGGAATTAGCATTTAAAAAACCTTTGATATTCACTGAAAAAAACATAGGTTTCACACATATTATAGTTAGCTGGACATTCCACTCATACAAAACCATTGAAATATTTTTGAATATGTGTATGAAAGGTTATATGATGGTGGGAGGAGGTCGGCCACTCTTTCACAAGGATGATGTCATCAGTGATGTCATTTGAGATGTCATCAGTGATGTCATGAGTGATGTCACTGACCATGTCATGAGTGATGTAATATGTGACGTCATCAGCAGTGCATTGCTGGCGCGCGAGTTATAGTTAGCTGAACTAACTATAACGGGGGAATTTCAAAGGTTTTGTATGAGTGAAATGTCCAGCTAACTATAACATGTGTGAAACCTATGGTTTTTTCAGTGAATATATATATATTTATAAATATATAAATATATATGGTGAGAAATGAAACAGGTTCCATCCCCGTGTGTTGTGCACCCGCCATGAGTTCTGAGTGCAGGCTTTGATGGAGTTGGAGCGACAATCTGTTTGCCTGCGTGAACCGCCACCAAAAGCAGCGCTGCCGACCTTGGTCACGGATTATCCAAATCCGAGGTGTCTGAGTATCGAACGGACACCTGAGGCAGCTCGGCATTGAGGTGGCAGGCGAAGGACGTAGTTGGCTGAATTGGCAAGGGGCTTGGGACATTTTGCATCAAAGCAAGAAACATCCAATGAAATTGCCCCATGGAGGAAGTCGCCTCCTTATTGGACGATGAAACACCAATAAATGCCTTTCAATTTATGAAGTCTACAGCCCATGTCTTAAACCGCAATGATGAAGCGAGAGCAGAAACGCGTCTGCGGAGGGAAACTGCGACCTATGAGTGCACAAGTGAGCATTGTTTTGGCGAGAAACGAAACGGGTTCCATCCCCGTGTGTTGTGCACCCGCCGTGAGTTCTGAGTGCAGGCTTTGATGGAGTTGGAGCGACAATCTGTTTGCCTCCGTGAACCGCCACCAAAAGCAGCGCTGCCGACCTTGGTCACGGATTATCCAAATCCGAGGTGTCTGAGTATCGAACGGACACCTGAGGCAGCTCGGCATTGAGGTGGCAGGCGAAGGACGTAGTTGGCTGAATTGGCAAGGGGCTTGGGACATTTTGCATCAAAGCAAGAAACATCCAATGAAATTGCCCCATGGAGGAAGTCGCCTCCTTATTGGACGATGAAACACCAATAAATGCCTTTCAATTTATGAAGTCTACAGCCCATGTCTTAAACCGCACTGATGAAGCGAGAGCAGAAACGCGTCTGCGGAGGGAAACTGCGACCTATTAGTGCACAAGTGAGCATTGTTTTGGCGAGAAATGAAACGGGTTCCATCCCCGTGTGTTGTGCACCCGCCGTGAGTTCTGAGTGCAGGCTTTGATGGAGTTGGAGCGACAATCTGTTTGCCTGCGTGAACCGCCACCAAAAGCAGCGCTGCCGACCTTGGTCACGGATTATCCAAATCCGAGGTGTCTGAGTATCGAACGGACACCTGAGGCAGCTCGGCATTGAGGTGGCAGGCGAAGGACGTAGTTGGCTGAATTGGCAAGGGGCTTGGGACATTTTGCATCAAAGCAAGAAACATCCAATGAAATTGCCCCATGGAGGAAGTCGCCTCCTTTTTGGACGATGAGACACCAATAAATGCCTTTCAATTTATGAAGTCTACAGCCCATGTCTTAAACCGCACTGATGAAGCGAGAGCAGAAACGCGTCTGCGGAGGGAAACTGCGACCTATGAGTGCACGAGTGAGCATTGTTTTGGCGAGAAATGAAACGGGTTCCATCCCCATGTGTTGTGCACCCGCCGTGAGTTCTGAGTGCAGGCTTTGATGGAGTTGGAGCGACAATCTGTTTGCCTGCGTGAACCGCCACCAAAAGCAGCGCTGCCGACCTTGGTCACGGATTATCCAAATCCGAGGTGTCTGAGTATCGAACGGACACCTGAGGCAGCTCGGCATTGAGGTGGCAGGCGAAGGACGTAGTTGGCTGAATTGGCAAGGGGCTTGGGACATTTTGCATCAAAGCAAGAAACATCCAATGAAATTGCCCCATGGAGGAAGTCGCCTCCTTATTGGACGATGAAACACCAATAAATGCCTTTCAATTTATGAAGTCTACAGCCCATGTCTTAAACCGCACTGATGAAGCGAGAGCAGAAACGCGTCTGCGGAGGGAAACTGCGACCTATGAGTGCACAAGTGAGCATTGTTTTGGCGAGAAATGAAACGGGTTCCATCCCCGTGTGTTGTGCACCCGCCGTGAGTTCTGAGTGCAGGCTTTGATGGAGTTGGAGCGACAATCTGTTTGCCTGCGTGAACCGCCACCAAAAGCAGCGCTGCCGACCTTGGTCACGGATTATCCAAATCCGAGGTGTCTGAGTATCGAACGGACACCTGAGGCAGCTCGGCATTGAGGTGGCAGGCGAAGGACGTAGTTGGCTGAATTGGCAAGGGGCTTGGGACATTTTGCATCAAAGCAAGAAACATCCAATGAAATTGCCCCATGGAGGAAGTTGCCTCCTTATTGGACGATGAAACACCAATAAATGCCTTTCAATTTATGAAGTCTACAGCCCATGTCTTAAACCGCACTGATGAAACGAGAGCAGAAACGCGTCTGCGGAGGGAAACTGCGACCTATGAGTGCACAAGTGAGCATTGTTTTGGCGAGAAATGAAACGGGTTCCATCCCCGTGTGTTGTGCACCCGCCGTGAGTTCTGAGTGCAGGCTTTGATGGAGTTGGAGCAACAATATATATATATATATATATATATATATATATATATATATATATATATATATATATATATATATATATATATATATATATATATATATATATATGTATGATATTTATATCAATATACATATATATACATATTCACTGAAAAAACCATAGGTTATAGACCATATATAGTTAGGAATTAGCATTTACAAAACCTTATTTTACTCGCACAAAACCTTTGAAATTTGCATATATAGTTAGTTCCACTAACTATATATCGCACACCCGCAATCCACTGCTAATGATGTCACATATTACTTCATTCATGACATGGTCAGTGACATCACTGATGAAATCACTGATGACATCTCAAATGACATCACTGATGACATCTCATTTGACATTACTGATTACATCACTGATGATATCATTCATGTGATAATACGTTGAACCTCTTCAGACTCTAATATAACCTTACATACACTCAGTGTAAACAGACACTCACAGACTGTCACTCATCCATGGAGTTACTCACACACCTAGTCAGTCATGCAAAGAATCAATCACACCTCCATTTCCTCAACTATACAGTTATACACACCTTACTTATTCAAACATATACTAACACATATTTACTCTTTTATACAATCCTTGATTGAAGTTCACAATGATCCATACAGCCACTCACACATTCACTGGCTCTTATGCACAGTTATTTATATATGTCAACTCTCACATGTACAGTGTTTTACATATGTACTTACTTTGACATGTAGCACTGAGATATCCATTCACTCACCAATACACTCATGCACACAGTCAAATGCCCATACAGCTGTTTCCACATGCACTTTTGAACTCATACATCTAGTGAATCAACTGCTCACACATCTATGCACAGAGTCATACCCCTCCCAGCCACCCACACACATACTCAGTCTCCCATACAAATACTTGGACAACCAATCAATAACTCATATAGTTACTCATATAGCTACTGATTAACACATGCAGCAGTTTACAGAACAACAGACATAATGATGCACAAATTAAGACAGTTTAGTCACTAACCCATGCACTCAGTGAGACACATTTAATCACTCACTCATACAGTCAGTCATGCACCTACTAAATCCTTCATCCAGACACTTATACATCCACTCATTCTTCAATATGTAAGACATATTTTAACTTTACAGAAACATACAGTCACTGGATGTTAACATCAGTGATGTCATCAATGATGTCATTTGAGATGTCATCAGTGATGTCATCAGTGATGTCACTGACCATGTCATGAATGATGTAATATGTGACATCATTAGCAGTGGATTGCGGGTGCGCGATATATAGTTAGTGGAATTAACTATATATGCAAATTTCAATGGTTTTGTGCGAGTAAAATAAGGTTTTGTAAATGCTAATCCCTAACTATATATGGTCTATAACCTATGGTTTTTTCAGTGAATATATATATATATATATAACATTTCTATGGCAAAATGAAACCCCTCATTTTGTTCCTTTGCAAATTAAATGTTTTAAGTGTTAACACTTTATTCCAATCAAAATGACTTCAGGTGTGCCATACTTTTGTCATAAGTAAGACTGTTAGCGCTCTAGTTGTTCTTTAGAACACTCTGGGACATTCTGTCACTGGGCTATAGTTGGGCTACATCTGGCTGATATTTGGGCTACATTTGTTTTTTTTGTCTCTGGTGGCCATCTTTGGGCTACATTGGGCTACATTGGGCTTCATTGGGCTACATTTGGGCTCTAACATATATATAGCCTAATGTAGCCCAATATATATTTTTCAAAGTTAATTTTCATAAAAACCACTGGAGCATATATCTTGAGACATAGCAAAGGCACATTGGGCTACCAGTCCCTACAATTATGCCAAGTTTTGTGGAAATCCATTCAGCCGTTCGAGCTAAAAGTGAGTCCAACCGCCCTATGGAAAACTCAATGTTAAAAACACGTTTTGGGACCCCCCTTTTTTCTCGGCCCCCACTTGACGTAACCCCCCCCAAACTTTCAGGGGACGCTCAGAAACAAAATGTGCCATTTTCCTGAAAATTTCAGCCAATTCCCTCCATCAACGCCAAAGTTAGTCAACATAGAATTTTCAGAAATCCCTATTCTGTAACTATATATACCTATTGGCGACCGCCAGTAGGTAATATATATATATATATATATATATATGATATTAATATCAATATACATATGTATAGATATACATATACATATATTACCTACTGGCGGTCGCCAGTAGGTATATATAGTTAGGATTTTTTCCCTATGGGATTTCTGAAAATTCTATGCCTAATAACTTTGGCGTTTGTGGATGGAATTGGCTGAAATTTTCAGGAAAATGGCACATTTTGTTTCTGAGCAGCTCCTGGAAATTTGGGGGGGGGGGGGGTGTGAAGGGGGGGCCGAGAAAAAAGGGGGGTCCCAAAACGCGTTTTTCCCATGTTAATTTCCATAGGGCGGTTGGACTCACTTTTAGCCCGAACGGCTGAATGGATTTTCACGAAACTTGGCAAAATTGTAGGGACTGTTAGCCCGATGTGCCTTTGCTAGGTCTCAATATATGTGCTTCAGTGGATTTTGAGAAATTAACGTTTAAATCAAGATATATATCTGTAACAGCGGTCCGGGCAGCGATCCGGTTCGCGTACTTTTCGCGTAACGGAACTTTGCGCACGGAAAGCTGATTGGCTCTTCGGTGTCTGTCAACATTCTAAACAGTCCGGTGCAGCCGCCATCTTGTCTCTCGGTAGGATCGAGAGACAAGAGGAGGCCAAAATAAAGGGGGAAATTTCCATAAGGGGGCATAGTAGATCCTCCCTGACCCCCTAGGTTTTATGTGGAGGTTTTAAAAGGGCCCAGCAGGGTCCAAAAAAAAAAATATATTTTTTTTTTCGCGATGAGCGCCTAGTACGCGAACCGGAAAGCGTTCTGGGCAGCGTACTATAAGGATAATAGAATGATACACTTTTCAAAGACTGTATGTTAATTGTTTGTTGTTTTTTTTTTTTTTTTTTTGTTTTCTTTATTTTTAAAGTTTTTTTTTTATTTTCATTGTTTTTCATAATTTATTAAACTTTCTAACATTTCAGTGTCTGAAATGTCATTATTTTCTTGAAATATTGTTTGCAATCTGTGAGGTTGTAAAATGTCCTCATTTGCAAGGAGGGCATCTACTGCTTGGACACATTGCAGCAGTTCATTATCCAAGCTTTCATCCATAAATTCTATGTCAATTTGTTCAATCAATTCCTGGCTGCTCTCTTGCAGGTCCATTTCAAAAGAAACTTGGTTTTCGCCTTCCATTTTGCCTGAAATTTGGATTAAAAAAATATATATTAGTAGAGATAGGGCACTGTTGGGATTAATTTTAGATAGGCAGTTTTTATCAGTGAATTTATCTTTTGGCAGTGTATAGTATCAGAGTGGAAATAGGACTATAAAAAAGTGTATGTGATTTAACCAAGACAAGCCTAACTTCATTCATAACTATAACAGAGAAGTCTATCTAAATACATTACTACTACAGAGGGATAGTGTATATCTAGCAGAAAAATTCTATTATATTAAGTTATAGTGCACAATATATTTCGTTTTTAAAAATTATATCTTACCTTCACAAAGAAGTTGAAGTTTTTGGAAGCTATTGAAAGGTGTTGTACAACAAGAAGTAGTAGTCAAAATGGCTGTGTTTTCTTCTCTTCCTTTATATATATTCAAGTATATAACCAATCAAATGTCAGGTAATAAAAGTAGAAAATGAAAGTAACATTTTCATTGGTTGTCAATTCCAACAGTTCAGATGTGTTTTGTGAAGTAATTTACCTCACGGTACTTGGAGAGGTCTAAAGGCTAAATGGCTAAATGAAATTTCAATCAAATTTGTGAGAATGAAAGGGATTGTTATGTAGTATGAGCTAATTTATATTTGGTGAGAGTGTCTGTAGTCGTTTTTCTGTAAATTACTTTCCCACCTTTTTTTTGGACCGCTTCCCGGAAAGCGGTCCGGTCCGCGAACTAGGAGCGTAACGGGAGTCCACCATTTTGTGTTTCGGTCGAATCAAGGTATAAAATGGAGGGTAAATAATGTTCTGAATGGGTAGAAGGGGGCATGGTACAAGTATTTTGCCCCCCTACGTTTTCTGAGGGTGGCTAAGGAGGACTATATTTGCGAAGAAAAAACTTTTTTTTTGAAATTTTGCGCGGTTAGCTTCCAGTTCGCGTACCGGATAGCGCCCTTTGAGCGTAGTTTGTTGAAAATTACAGAAAAAAGTTAGAAAAAAAATAATAAAAGTGTGTGATCAGATGAAGGGTAGCTCTGAGAAGAGCTTTTGGGTTTATGGTACATTTAGGTACTTATAAGTAGGTACCAATGCAAAGTCTTAAATTCAGAATGAAAATTCTGTTGCCCTCATCTGAGAAGTGAACTCCATCTCCTCTGTAGATATCTTGCATGTAGTAACGCAAGTTATTGTTGTACAGGGAGCCCATTCCATGGTCTCTCATGAAAGCTGACACAGATTTGTTTACATGCTTCCTCGCTTTCTCAATTTGTGGACAAAATTGGTTGGACCACCTCCATTTCTGTCTTTGGCATATATTGGAATATACCAAGGCAGTTTGAGGAAAAAGTGCCATTAATTGCTCAAAGGTGTCCTTTAAAAGCATTTCCAGACCTACCCCTGTCAAAGTGCCCAAATCATTACCTCCACAGTGCACTATTAACAGGTCAGGTTTTGGCAAATGCATAAAGGTTTTCACCAATGGTATCAATTGGTGACATTTTAATCCTCTTTGGCCCAACCACTTAATTTCCACATCCTGTAAATTGAGGTTAGGTAAATTTCTGTTCTCAGCATACCTTTGAGCCCAGTGGATGTAACTATGTCCAACAATCCAGACCTTAAACATGGTGGGAGAAGGTTGTTCTGCAGTCAGATGAAGTGTGGTAATGAAAGGGCAGTTGAAACAGTAGGAGTTTGTAAAGAAAAAAAACTGTGGATTTCCAATGCTAATGAATCATTAGCAGTGATTGGTGCATTTCCATTTCTGAAAACAGAAAGTTAGGGTGCATGGATGTGTTCTTTGAAAGATGTAATTTGAATGGTCAAGGAAGAAACATTTCATGAAAGATTGCACTGGATACGCAGGTGCACTGAGAGTTCAGAGTTCAATTGAAACATTGTTGTGTGAATTTGCAAACATGAGAGCTCTTCCAGGAGGTGGTTGCTATGGAAAAAAGGCAGAGAGGGCAGAGGGGGGAAGGGTTTTGATTTGAAAAAAGTGAGGGAAGAGTTATGATTGGCTAATATGAGAGATATGTGAAATGAATATCTGTATTTCTGTGCTTTCAATAGCTGCAGCCTCTGGAGTGCATCCTTTTTCTTCTGCTGAAGACAATTTGGTGTATTTCTGAGACTGTTTTCAAAACTCAAAAAATATTTGCTAAGGTGAGAAAAGATTTATTTAATTTAGATAGAGAATAGTATGATTTAAGGAGAAAATGATGAAGAAAGCTGTGTTTTTAAAATGTGGTTTTGTCTCTACTGATATACAAATAGAATTAGATTCTTTGAGAAATTGTAATTGCATATTCGGTGTAGCATTCTGGCATGCAGTAACACAAGTTATTGTGGTACATGGAGCCCATTCCATGGTCTGTTATGTAAGCTGAAACAGATATGTTGTTTTTAAAAACGATTTTAGAAATCAATTACATTTCTGGATATGTACTGCTAGAGCTTCATAGGTTGTTTTGGGCCATATTTATAAGGCATTTGAGTGTCTTTGATGTTATGTTTTCCTTTTAAAATGGAAAGCGTTCCTCATGGGGCAAGTGTCTTGTAAATACGCTCCCACTTGCGCTTGGCAAATTTAGATTTTGATTATGGGAGTTACCTAGCCATGTTAATAGTGTCCCAAAAATGGTGCTAGGGCATTCCAGAAACACTTTCATGTGTCTCAAGGACATTTTCAGTCATTTCTTCATGAATGCAGGTATACAATTGATTTATATGCGGTGTTTAAAACGAATTTTGAAATCAATTACATTTCTGGATATGTACTGTTAGAGCTTCATAGGTTGTTTGGGGTCATATTTAGAAGGCATTTTAGTGTCTTTGATGTTATGTTTACCTTTTTAAATGGAAAGCCTTCCTCATGGGCCTTGAGCAGTTCTTAGCCATGTTATTTAATGGGAAGTGGATAACATGGCTAAGAGCATTTGCTGGAAAATGCATGAATATCGCTGACTTTTCAGCGATATTCATGCATTGCGGCCGTTTTTTTTCGCATTTGCGAGCAGTTCTTAGCCATGTTATCCAATGGGAGGTGGATAACATGGCTAAGAGCATTTGCTGGATAATGCATGAATATCGCTGACTTTTCAGCGATATTCATGCATTGCGGCCGTTTTTTATCGCATTTGCGATAAATCTTGCTAAGGAGAAAATGATGAAGAAAGCTGTGTTTTTAAACTGTGGCTTTGTCTGTAGTGATATAGAAATAGATTTTGTTTCTTTGAGAAATTGTAATTGCATATTTGGTGTACCATTCTGGTATGCAGTAACACAAGTTATTGTTGTATATGAAGCCCATTCCATGGTCTCTTATGTAAGCTGAAACAGATATGTTGTTTTTAAAAACCATTTTTGAAATCAATTACATTTCTGGATATGTACTGCTAGAGCTTCATAGGTTGTTTTGGGTCATATTTATAAGGCATTTGAGTGTCTTTGATGTTATTTTTCCTTTTTAAATGGCAAGCATTCCTCATGGGGCAAGTGTCTTGTAAATACGCTCTCACCTGCGCTTGGCGAATTTAGATTTTGATTATGGGAGTTACATAGTCATGTTAATAATGTCCAAAAAATGGTGCTAGGGCATTCCAGAAAACGCTTTCATGTGTCTCAAGGACATTTTCAGTCATTTCCTCTTGAATGCAGGTATACAATTGATTTATATGCTGTGTTTAAAAACGAATTTTGAAATCAATTAAATTTCTGAATATGTACTACTAGAGCTTCATAGGTTGTTTGGGGTCATACACCATTTTTGGGAAATTATTAACATGCCTATGTAACTCCCATAATCAAAATCTAAATTTGCCAACCGCAGGTGGGAGCGTATTTACAAGACATTTGCACCATGAAGAACGTAAAATAGCATAATAGACACTCAAATGCCTTATAAATATGACCCAAAACAACTTATGAAGCACTAGCAGTGCATATTTCCAGAAATGTAATGGTTTTCAAATAATGACTTACTTCTTTGGTAGGTCTTTACATGTATTTTCTCATTGGTTTTTTTCAGTGAAAATCTTATCTGCAACCATGTGTTGGCCTCACCTCAAATAAACAAAACAGGTGATGGACCGAATGTGGATCAATGACACACATTCACCCCAGTCCAAAGATCTGGGCCTAAACAAACCTTTAGATAGGCTACATCTTATCGTCATCCTGAATTAATCATTTAAAATATTAGGGAGTGATTTATGATTGTTCTATGCCTGTTTTGTACCATTGAGTGTCATTTTTGTGATGCAGTGCTGGTGCAAAAGATTTGCTATGTTCAATAATTAGTAGGGCATTAAGTTTTAGATGACTGTTATTCATTTACTGTTTGGTAATAGTGGTTAATAACATTTTTTATTATATTTTTCCACAGATTCAACTGCAGATTCTTTCATAGTTTGGAAAATGCCTACAAAAAATAGAATTAGAAAGGCTAGAAAACGTCAAAGACAGCAGGATGATGTTTTATTGCAGCAGTCCTCTTCCCCAAATACTTGTCAAAACACCAAGAAAGGTCCGGGTAAGAGCACGAAATCATTCTTAAGAAATATTTGTAGTAAAAAAAGTATTTCTCCAAAAAATGTTTCAGTCCACAAAAAGAAAAGCAATTTAAATGGAAAGGAGAGACCCATCAAAAATGTTACTGGTAGAGGAAGAGATAACTCTGTGCATGATAGTAGAAGGAAACAACAGTTTAGGGACATTCGAAATCGAATGTTCCGTAACAGAATAATAGTTAATTTATTGAAAAATATAAAAAAAAAGGCCAACAGAAAGCGGCATTTTATAAGAAGAAGAAAAATGTAGAGAAAATTATTGATCATGCTTTTGAAATTAAGCGAAAGTTATTTATTTTGGTAATCAATAGAATTAGGAAACTAAGCAAGGTAATTTCTGATTTCAAAACAAAAAGTAGATGGAAGAGAGTAGTAAATCGTACTAACTTTTGTGAAGTTTTTTCCGGAGAATGGATGCATAGTTCAAGTTGTGAGGCATTTTTTAATGAGGAGAGTTATTTTCAGGATAATGATTTGGTGTTTGCAGTTGACACCAGTGGTCGAGCTTATGAAGTGAAGGATGGTTGTCCAGTTGAAAAAGAACAACTTGTGACAACAGAGACAGAAGAGGCGCTAAGTGATGAGGTTTTAGGAAGACGTCCTAAGGGTCCTGTGTACATTTGGAAGTGTAGTTCTATTTGCAGTGTGCGACAGGTTTCCATCAATTTGCTTTGTGATTTTATACGGACATTTAATAAGAAAAGTTTGAAGCAGAAAATAAAGTTGTTGCAAGATTTAGATCCTTGCAGAGTGAGACAAATGACAGGTTTGCGTGGTCATTCACTGGCTTGTCTTTCCAGGAGAGTATGCCAGAGTGTTTTTCATCATTTCAGGATGCTAGCAGTGCATCATAATAAAGTGAGAAAATTAGTGAGAATGTTGTATTATGCTAAGAGTCCAGCAATTATGCTTAAACAATTATGTGCTGCTCTTTTGCATGGTTCTGAAATAGATGTGAAGAATATTTGTGAAGAAATTGAGTTTTGTTACTTTGGTAGTAGAGATGAGAATGTTCAAATTGACCCAGAAGTAGAGGGTTATGTTGAAGATTATATACAGGTTTCTAGTTCAGATAATTTTCAGAAGGAAATTGCCACGTTTCAGATGAAATCAAGTGAGAGGCCTAATTTTACGTGTGTATGTTGTCGACGCACTTATTATAAGAATCAGACTAAGTTAGTGGATTTATATGCAAAAACTGAAAGGGAAAATAATAGTGAATGGAAGGATTTTGCCACATACTTGATGGTAGAAAATTGTTTTGATTTGGGAGTGGACCAACGTGTGTGTACTTATTGTTGTAATAAATTAAATCAAAACCAGATGCCTGCTAGGGCAGTTCATAATAATCTGGAATTGGTTGAGATTCCTTCAGAATTGAAGGATTTAAATACTTATGAATCTATTTTGATTCAAAGTATCCATCCCTTTCAGGCTATTGTAAGAATGGAGCCAAAGACAGGGAAGTTGCCTCCAACAGATTTACAGAGAGGATTAAAGGGAAGAGTTGTTTATTTGCCTCTAGATTTAAACAAAAACATTAACACAATTGGAGTTGAGAAAGTGGAAGAGGAACCTCTGGTTATCTTGGTTAATGGGGTTCCGACAAAGAATAAGAAAATATGGCAAGATTTAGTGGATGTTAGGAAAGTGAAAAATGCAACTTTGTATTTGAAGAAAAATAATAAGTACTATAAGAATGTATATGTAGCAGAAGAGGAAGTAAGTGATGAAGAGGATAGCGTTTTGTGTGCTGGCCAAATTGAGAAAGTAGAGGTGTCTAATAGTGAAGAAATATATGAACATTATAGTGTTCATCCTTTGCATTCCAAGGAAGTCATGGGGAATGCTATTGAGTTGTTTCAAATGAAACAAGCCAAAGGGAGTCCCATTAGTGTTTGGGAGGAAAGTTTGGAAGCTCGGTGTTTCCCACAGCTATTTCCCACAGGTCAAGGAGGAAGATATGATGAGCGACCTCATCAAATTCCTGCGTCTGAATACCGGACTTTACGATTGTATGCAGAAGATCCTAGGTTTCGTCAATGCATTCCCTATTTGTTTCATCTCCTGTTTGAAAGCGATCTGTCAGGACTGTCATATGCAGTGAACCACATTTTAAAAAGTGGTATACAGATGCGAAACATCTCGGCAAGTGATTTTATGCATAAAATCAATGTCCAAGACAGTATTTTGGATTCTCACTTAATTAATCTCATGGCGTGTCAGCGTGGTACTAATGAGTACTGGTACCGTCGTCATGGTGATTTAAAATGTATGCTGAGGAACTTAGGAACTCCGACATGGTTCCTCACTCTGAGCTGTGCCGAGTATGGCTGGGAAGACTTACTTGAATTTCTACGAGAGGCAAATGGAAATATTGAAAACATTGAATTCAAGACACCTGGAGAACTGTGTTCTTTGGATCCAGTGAATGTATGCAGGTACTTCAATCATAGATTTGAAGCTATGATGTCTTTCATCACAAATAAGAAGAATCCACCTCTTGGAGAGGTGTTGGATTTCTTCTGGAGAAAGGAGTACCAAGCAAGAGGTGCCCCTCATATACATATGTTGTTGTGGATCAAGGATGCACCTAAATTTGGAACAGATCCGGATGACTTAGTGATGAATTTCATAGAACAGTATTCTACGTGTACTGTTCCAAACGCAATGGAGAAGAAAAGCCTAAGAGAACAAGTTCTACGTTTCCAAAGCCATCGTTGTGGAAAGTATTGTCGTCGTAAATTCAGAATAAGGACAAGTTCTACACCAAATGTCGTTTCAACTTTCCACGACCGGTGATTTCTAAAGGAAGAGTGAACAGTTTGATGTCTTCGCTGCGACATAATGTGACGAGGAAATCACCCAAGAATACATACAATTTGAAAAGGAACGAAGAGTCCAAGTACATCAATGACTACAACCCAGTGATTTTGTCCATGTGGAATGCTAACATGGATATACAGTTTGTGGCTGACAACTGTATGGCTGTGGCTCGGTATGTGACATCTTACATCACCAAAAAAGAAAAGACAGAACTGAAGGATATGTGGGAGGACATTTCCCATGAAAAGAGCCTCAGCAAGAAGTTGTACAGTTTCAGTCTGAAGATGTTGTCGCATCGAGAAATCGGAGCTTACGAATGTTCTGATCGATTGTCTTCAGCAAGTCTCTATGCCAAATCCAGGAGTATCGTTTGGGCGAGTCTTGGTCTTGCTGCAACGCGAAATCGAGTTCTAAAACCTGTCCGGGAAATTGAGTATTTGGCAGAAAAGGAACCAAACAGTACCGACATTTTGAAGACCAACATGTTGGATACATATTATCCAAATCGAAGCAGTCACCTTGAGAATGTTTGTCTATATGAGGTTCTCCAAAATTATATATTCAAGAGGAACATCAAAGAAGATATTGAGAAAGGAGTGTATGCTGTAATTGGAAGTGAGGGATGCCTGGTCAAGCAAAGAAAATGCCAATTAGTAAACCATCGAAAATTGAGTGGTGAATCTCCAGAAAAAAAGGAGTTTTTCTATTTAGCACTTTTGCAACTTTTCAAGCCTTGGCGTGCAGAAGAGGAACTGCTTGGAGATTTCCTTTGTTACGAAGACTCTTTCAATGCAGCCAAGGAGTCCATAGAATGTCCTGCTTTTCCTAAATATCAAGAAATGCTAACGTTGGAAATTGAGCAGGAAGCAACGATTGCAGCCGAGATTGCCAGAGACAGTTCTCAGGACAGTCAGAGTTCTGTTTCATTGAGTCAAGATCCACTTGGAGGACCTATTATCGAAAATGAAGCTGCCACTGCTATGAATGAAGTGGAAAGAGCCATGGCACATGCTCAGGAGGATTCAGTTAACTTAGAAGACTTGGAAAAACAACTCAACGTTGAGCAGAGGAAAATATATGATGAAGTTACCAAGGAAATTGAGCACGGATTAAGTCATGAGAAGAAAGAGTGCTCATGTACATCGTTGAAGCCTGTCCGACTGTACGTGAGTGGAGAAGCGGGAACTGGAAAAAGTTTCCTCATTAAAGCAATTTCTTGTTATTTGCAGGAAAGGACTGAGTCATCGCTGTCTTGTGTTGTCACCGCTCCTACTGGACTGGCAGCACATAACATTAAAGGTATTACTTTGCATCGTCTACTGATGCTGCCGGTGGAGCATGACAACAAATTACAATACCACAAGTTATCTGGGGATGCTTGCTGTGAAGTTTCAAGAGTCTTGAGGAAAATGAAACTACTTATCATTGACGAAGTAAGCATGGTTTCCAATGTCATGCTTGCCTTTGTGCATTTGAGAATGCAAGAAGTACTTAAAACTGAATATGATGTGTTATTTGGTGGCAAACACATCATTGTTTTTGGAGATCTTCTGCAGCTGACACCAGTAAAAGGTCAACCTGTGTTCAAAATACTCACGCATGAAGATACCAGGAAGTGCCTAGGGAGCATTGGCAACGTCAATATATGGTTAAACTTCAATTATGCTGAACTGCATGAAAATATGCGTCAGGCAAAGGATGAAGATTACAAGAATATTCTACAAGATATTAGAATTGGAAAAGTGACTGAACATGGGAAAGAAGCTTTAAATGCACGATTACTGTCAAATTTATATCCCAAACAAGAGATTGTGCCTGAGAATATTTTTCAGAAAATTACTGAGAAGAAATCCGGGATATGTTTGATGCCAACTCTTGCAGAATGTGCCATCTTCAACAACAAAATGTTGAATTTAGAAAAGCAAGAGATTGTGAAACTTGAAGCTATCGACAAAATAGAGCACATGGGATCAACAATTATTTTGTCAGACAATTTGAAATCAAAATTGGATTCATTAGAGAAGACTATATCTAAAACAGCGGGTTTTGAAAAGACTTTGAATGTGTGTTTAAATTGCCGAATCATTTTGAGAAGGAATTTACATGTAGAAAGAGGTCTGGTGAATGGATCAATGGGTAATGTTGTTGATTTTGAGAAATACAGAAATAGAGATGGAATAGAATTTTTAAGAATTAAATTTGATGGCATTGAGGAAGTACAGCTAATTGGTCGTTGTTCTGCTAGGTTTTTGCTTGTTAAAGACTTATATGTTCGCCGTAAACAGTTTCCTGTTTGCTTGGCATATGCGGTGACAATCCATAAATCGCAAGGTTTAAGTGTAGACAGTGCATTGGTGAATATTGGCAGTTCTGTGTTCAAGGAGGGTATGGCATATGTGGCATTGTCACGAGTTAGAACTTTATCGGGATTGTACTTGATTGACTGTGATGTCACAAACATTTGTGCGGATCTAGATTGTGTTAAGGAATACAATAGGTTAAGAAGAGAGTATGCGCCACATTTGCCTCAATATCCTTTGTTTGAGAAACGTGTGGTAGGCCGGAAACGTAGAAATATCAGTAATAGTAGGGAGGTTGTTGCAAAAAGACTAAAAGTCAATGAACCGAAAATTGTTAGCAGAAAGAAAGTGGATTCTGTTGAAGATGTTGTCGGTTTTCAATTTGAAAACAGTTCTGGTGTCAACTGCTATGCAAATGTAGTGGTTAATGTTCTCTTTTCACTAGAGAGTTTAAAAGAACAGATTCTGTTGAATTCAGAACAAATTTTATGCTGTTTGTTGAATTCTGTTTTCGAGAAATGTAGCACTGATCGAACAAAAGTAGAAAGTGTGTCTGAAGTTCGTTATCTGTTAGATGAATGTTCAGGTCAAACAGACTTCTCTGAAAATAATCAGCAAGATTGTCAGGAGTTTTTAATGTATATGCTTGATGTATTGCAAGATGAGGGTGTAGATGTAGATCACCTGTTTGGGCTTTCTTATCAATGGCAGCATGACTGCGAGAACTGTATGGTATCAAGTACTACTAGTGTAGACTCAGAAAGATTTATATATTTAACTTTGCCAGACAGTAAATCAGTGTCCTTTAATAAGCTAATAAATGCAGCGGATCACAACATGGAGTGTACCCAATGTAAATGTGATATGATGTCAACATTATTTATACGTAGATATGGCCAGTATGTCATTTTAATGATCCAACGATGTAGGCCTGATGGTTCAAAATTGTCAACTTTAATAAAAAAATTTGTGGCTTCTCAGCTGTCAATATCAGGGAGGACTTTTGTAACTGTAGCAATTATCTATCACGATGGTCTATCAACAACATCAGGACATTATACAGCTTACTTAAAGTCTCGAAACGGCTGGTCATTCTGCAATGATTCCATTGTAACTTTCAAAAAAAAATTGCCGTTTGACCTTAAAAATTCTTATCTGGTGTTTTTAAAACCAAAATTTTAAGAAGAGGGAATGTAAGTCTGCAATGCTGTCTAGATTAAAAATCCAACTATATAAACCTGATGCAAGTAAGTCTGCTTCATAGTAAGCAGTAACAGTGTCATAGGAAAAGGAGAACATGAGTGACAAAGAAGAGTAAGATATTAGTAGTCCAGGATTGTGAAAATAATCTCAAATGTTTTCTTTTTGAAAGTTGCGAAAATAGAAAATGTCGGGATTTGATTGGAAGAATTACAAGACTTGCAAATCGCGGCAACATGATTTGGCCTAGTGGAAACATGTGATAGAATGAGAGAAGTCTTTTTTTCTATGTAACATATTTTTCGTATCGATGGAGGTTTTCTTTCAGAAAGTGGCGGGCTGAAAATATTTATAGCACAACAGAGTGGATGCTGTTTATAGGACATCCTTCGACGTCATTGAAAGTAAGTTAATTTTAAGGAGTTTTGAAATCAGTTTTCTTAGTTTGTATGGGTTTTTTAAACACAGTCATTTTGATTGTGTTTTTTTTTCCCCGCTGTTACATGATGAATACCTTCAAGTCACTGATTTAAGTGAAATTTGATACATTCTGAGAACAGCAAAAATAAACCATTTAACATGTATAATTAATGTTATGCTTTTTGAAATTATGATATATATTTAGAAATGTGAGGTAGATATGGAGAAGCTGAGTCTTCTGTAAGTGTCAATTTTAATGCTTACAGTGCTGTACTTCTAGGTACTGTTTTTTAAAAAAAATAAAGAAATAGGCCTCACCTCAAAGAAAGCTCTTGAAAGCACACATCTTATTTGCATCCTAAAACAATCATTTAAAATGTTTGACACAATTTTATGATGGCTTTACATCTTTTTTGCGCTGTTATTGCATCACTATTGTGAGACATAAGCAATGCAAAAGAAGCATCATGTTTCAAAATAGGCCTCATTTCATCAGCATGAAGATACTGTTTTTTTAAAATAAATATCTTTAGGATTGTGTAGGGGTCGTAGAGAAGTAGAGGTTTCTGTAAGTGTCAAAGTTGTTTAAAAACTGTTTCTTCTTGAACCTTTTCCCTTCTTTTTTCTAATTTTTAAATACATGTTTTAATATTTTTGGAAATGTTTGTTCTCTCTTTTACAGATTGAATGTATGAAAAATGTGCTTGAAAAGTTAACATGAATTATAAGGTAAATGTTTTCTACTTTTTTAACCTGCATTCCACTGCTGATGATGTCACTGACTATGTTATGATTGATGTAATAAGTGGGCATGTTTTACTGCAATGGTAGGTCTTGACATCTATTATCTCGTCTGTATTCTTCAACAAGCATAAATTTGATATGCAACCCAGAGTACGGTTCACCTTAAACAAACCTTTAGAGAGGACACACCTTATCGTCACCCTCAATCATTCATTTAATCTATCACATTTAACATCTATTAGTTCTACTGCTTCATTTCTTTAATCTTTACTTTCCTGTGTTTGCTACTTCTCTCCTTCCTTTCTCTATTACTTAATTTTTCTACTCCTTCCAGTATTTTTCTCAGTCCCTCTCTTCTCATACTTCTTCATTATTATTCACTAATTCTGTCTCTATTAATGTTACTGTTTCTGAATGATCTCCAAAAATTTTTAAAACAAGAACAGTAAGTATAAGGATAGGAAAAGACATTTATGTTACAAGAAAGACAACTATAGGAAGTAAACAGAAAAAACTGTTACTCGCAATCCACTGCTGATGATCTCACTGACCATGTCAAAAATTATGTAATATATGACATGATCAGAAGTGAATTGCGGGTAACAGTATCTTTTCTTTACTCCCTATATCTGTCTTTTTTGTAACATAACTGTCTGTTTCCTTTCCTTATACTTACTATTCCTTTTTTAAAAAAAAAATTTTTTTGGTACGCTCAAAGTACGCGTACCGGAGTGCGAACTGGGAGCGAACTAATAGAAATAGAGCTTGGCAGAGTTCAAAGAATTCTACCAATTTTTTTTAATAATGGGGAGGTAGTTCTGAAAAGAACTGTTTTTTTTTGTTTTTGTTGTTTTAAATTTTTTTTATTAGTTTTCTGAACATTTTTTATATTTTTTTGTTTTTTTATGAACATTTTGTATTTTTTTTTATTTTTTGGGGGGAGGGGGGAAACAAAAATGATTCATCGAAGACGGCTCAACAGGAGCAACAAAAAAAAGAAGAATTTACTTTTTGGGGCGTTTTGGGCACACATGATTGGTGATGGCTCTCATTATAAGGGTAATGCTACTTTCGCGGTAGCAAAGTGTCTGGTTGCACCACACACAGACTTGCTTCACTTCTCCCATGTTGATCTGGATGTTCGGGATCACCTCCCTCGCCTCCGGTCCCGATACCTCCTGAACAACAGATCTTCTTGCCATTTCTGGGGGATTTTGTTGTTGGTCTCGAAGCTGGGCATTACTGTAGTTGTTAGGGTGCCACCGACTCATGTGCCTGTGCATTGTATGATTCCCATAGCTGTACTTTTTGTCTGTGCCCCTTGAAAGACGATAGCCGCAAATACGACAAAATACGTATCTAGCATTAACTTTTTTTTGGTCAGCAGGAAATTTAAAAAATTGCCAGATATAATTTTCTTTCCTGTTATATCTCCTGGGCTCCTCTGGCAAAAACTCTTGATTTTCTTCCTCTTCCTCCTCTTCTTGATTTTCCTCCTCTTCTATAATTAGTGAAGCAGGTGGTCCTTTCTTCCCATGAGGAGGTGGAGGAGGTGGTGGGGGCACACTGGCAGAAGCAACCATTGAAGCCATTGCTGAAGAATCAAAAAAGGTCTTTCTCTCACCAAGATGAAAGTCAGAGTGAGGAAAGAAGGAGGGGTTTTCATCATTTGGGAGAAGGAAAAATTCTAAACCAATGAAAAGTGTTAATTTTATATCACATGACCAAGTATTACATCATTAGGAAACCAAAAGTGAAATGAACCAATGAAAAGTGTTATTTTCGAGTCACATGACCTGCTGTGTTTACGTTTCGCGCTTTGCTCCGCTTTCCGGTCCACTTCCGGGTCCGCTAACTTGGCGCGTCCAATGACGTATTACGCGATAACGCAAAACGTCATGCAAACGTAACAGTTACGCTAAAGGAACGTTTACCGGTTCGCGTACTAAGCCGCGGCTTTAAATTGAGCAAACGGGAAGCTGACCGGTTCGCGGACTGGGAGCGAAACAAAAAAAAATGTTTTAAAAAAATTGTCTAAAAAACATGAAAAATATATTTCAAGATTTAAAGAAGAATATATTTTACAGCTACAGATATTAGCTTTTAAAAAACCATTGAAATTCAATGAAAAACCATAGGTTATAGTCCATATATAGTTAGGAATTTGCATTTACAAAACCTTGAAAATTCACTGAAAAAACCATTGGTTATAGACCATATATAGTTAGGGATTAGCATTTACAAAACCTTAATTTACTCGCACAAAACCATAGAAATTCCATATATAGTTAGAAGCGCTAACTATATATCGCGCACACGCAATCCACTGCTGATGATGTCACATATTACATCATTCATGACATGGTCAGTGACATCACTGATGACATCACTGATCACATCTCAAATGACATCACTGATGACATCACTGATGACAACATCCAGTGACTGTATGTTTCTGTAAAGTTAAAATATGTCTTACATATTGAAGAATGAGTGGATGTATAAGTGTCTGGATGAAGGATTTAGTAGGTGCATGACAGACTGTATGAGTGAGTGATTAAATGTGTCTCACTGAGTGCATGGGTTAGTGACTAAACTGTCTTAATTTGTGCATCATTATGTCTGTTGTTCTGTAAACTGTTGCATGTGTTGATAAGTAGCTATATGAGTAACTATATGGGTTATTGGTTGGTTGCCCAAGTATTTGTATGGGAGACTGAGTGTGTGTGTGGGTGGCTGGGAGGTGTATGACTCTGTGCATAGATGTGTGAGCAGTTGATTCACTAGATGTATGGTTTCAAAAGTGCATGTGGAAACAGCTGTATGGGCGGTTGACTGTGTGCATGAGTGTATTAGTGAGTGAATGGATATCTCAGTGCTACATGTCAAAGTAAGTACATATGTCAAACACAGTACATGTGAGAGTTGACATATATAAATAACTGTGCATAAGAGCCAGTGAATGTGTGAGTGGCTGTATGGATCATTGTGAACTTGTATCAGGGATTGTATAAGAGAGTAAATATGTGTTAGTATATGTTTGAATAAGTAAAGTTTGTATAACTGTATAGTTGAGGAAATGGAGGTGTGATTGATTCTTTGCATGACTGACTAGGTGTGTGAGTAACTCCATGGATGAGTGACAGTCTGTGAGTGTCTGTTTACACTGATTGTATCTAAGGTTATATTAGAGTCTGAAGAGGTTCATCGTATTATCACATGAATGATATCATCAGTGATGTGATCAGTAATGTCAAATGAGATGTCATCAGTGATGTCATTTGAGATGTCATCAGTGATGTCATCAGTGATGTCATTTGAGATGTGATCAGTGATGTCATCAGTGATGTCACTGACCATGTCATGAATGATGTAATATGTGACATCATCAGCAGTGGATTGCGTGTGCGCGATATATAGTTAGCGCTTCTAACTATATATGGAATTTCTATGGTTTTGTGCGAGTAAATTAAGGTTTTGTAAATGCTAATCCCTAACTATATATGGTCTATAACCAATGGTTTTTTCAGTGAATATATATATATATATGATATTTATATCAATATAAATATATATATATATATATATATATATATTGATATTGATATAAATATCAAAGTGCAACTAAACAACTGAATTTGCAAGATCCTGGGTTTTGGTCACATGATCATCATGATCACATGATCATCCTCCTAGCATACAAACTATTTACATACTTTCTTCACCATGAACATAAACAGAGGACTTAGTTCATTGTTTTGAAAAAGTTTAGTGCAAATCAAACAAATAAATAGGGCTATGGTAAAAATCATTCAAAGTTCATTACAATGTTATGATTCATAAAGAGTATTTTTATCATATTGTTCCATCTAGTGAACTGCATTCCAATAGTCTATGTCACACTCTATTAATAGATACAAGAAGTGGACTGGGCCTGACCCAAAAGGTCTTAAGTGATTGTAACAATTGAAAAATTATAAAGCCATATAGGTACAATTTAGAAACTATAATAGTCACCGTCATAAAAATATACGTATATTAGATTATTAACTATTTTAACATGTCAATATATAATAAACTTATTTTTTTTTAAATAATTCAACTTAAACTTTTATTAAAAAATGTAAACTAATTTACATTAATTTAACACAAAACTTTCAACACATTTACTACGTATTTAATAAAAAGAAAAATGTTAGCGAGGGTGAGACTTTTTTAAAACTGATGCTTAAACATTATTTATCATTTAAATTAATATATTTAAATGAATTAAATGAACATTTAATGTGATCAGTTAATATGATGTAACATTGTATTGTGTTAGTTCTAGATTAATACAAATATTTTGAATTCATTTACATTTATATTATACATTAAAATAGGTTTTATGTTTTTTAAAGAACAATAACATTTAATAATGTTCCTTATACTTTCCCAATGGAGAGCTTCAACTTGGTAGGGGAGACCTCCTCCTATGCGTGCAAAGTTACTTGTAGTATCTTTACACTTGTAAATTCTTTAATAGTTGACTCTTCCCCCTGAACTGAAGTAGTGGAGAAACGAAGGTCACATAGGTATTAATTTACATTCGGTCAATAGGAAAAACGAGTAGAGTTACATGTACATGTAGAAGTAAATATACTTTTGAGTAAATGTACACATATATATTCACTGTGTGAATCAGACCATAGTTCTGAGGACAGAATACGTGTTAGTAGTATGATAGTTTGAAGGTCATGACAAGATTTAAAGCCATAACATTCAGGTTGCACACAGAGGTCAGCAGTAAGTGTTTAGCATGCTGTGGTCTGACCCATCTTACTTAGACGCTATTACTCTATTGTTAAAAGATGAACACTTGTGGCGGAACAAGATGTGTGATGAACATTTTCCAGGCTGTTAGCTAAATATATTTGATGGCATTGCATATTGTGCACTTAGAAAATCAAAATGGATACTGGTTTTCTCTGTCAATTAAAATGTATTTATTATTTATGAAAATGCATATTTATTGCATTACTTTTGGTATTTTTAATACAGTTTAACAAATGGTAAGATCGCGTGCTCTCATCAGTAACCCCTCAGTCTGTTCTCCTCTAAAATTAGCAAACATACTTCTCGTGTTCAGGTTAGTTTGATTCCCTTTTAACTTGAAAGGGTTCATAAAGATCATAACCATGAGAGGTATTTATACATTACCTTACAGAGGCTCATTTCAAGACCGACAAGAATCAACGCAAGAGGTACCTGAACTTCTGCCATTAGCACATGCCCTCCTATCAGGCTGCCGCATCAGGGGCTCTTCTGTTGCAGGAGTACTAGTGTCTTTCACTAAGGCCTGAACAATCTGCACTTCCATGTGTGCAAATTGAGTAGCAACAGTTGACTGCATTCAGTCTATCAACCGAACTAGGTGATGTTATCCTGGTAGACAGGCATCCTTCTATAAAATCTGATTACGCTGGACTCAAGGACGAGTTTGTGACTTGTTGTGGCACTCATAACACAAACCTTTGCAAGCCAATATGACAGATGTCTTACTATTAGTTCTGCCTTTGCCCCAGCAAGGACTTGAAGTGGGCTCTGTTAAAGGTTGTTTGGCGGCTCTTTCACCAATTTTGTGTTTACCAGACAAACCGTCCTTGTTCAAATCACCTGTTGTGATGTGTTTCCTCAAAGATTTGATCAACATGTTTCCTCCTAAACCTTTTTGTGATGCCACAATGGGAACCTTTTGTGAAACCATCTTCTTTTAGGACAAATTGGTGTTAACGACTAGAACGACCTTTCTACCGAACATTGTGACTTCCTTTCATTTGAGGCAATTCATCACTCTTCTGATGTTCTTTGTCCTACTTTAACCCTTGAAAGAGAAGGAGAGACTTTGTTGATTGGACCACAAAACAATGCTCAGCTTGTACATCAATCGTACCAAAGACCATTCAGTGGAGGATTAGCTCTTTCTGAGGTTCTGCTGGATACAGAAAGGTAAAGCGATGCAAAAATGGATAGTCCTCTGCATTAAGATCTGCTATGCAGATGGAACCTCTTTTTAAGGTCAGACTTATGACTTTTTTTTTGTTATGAGAGGTGTTAACGGGTGTTGCTTTCTGTCTTAGCTCAACGCCAGGACACATCCCTGGAAACAGCTGCTTGTGCTTTAGAAATTGTTTTCCATTCATTCAGGCAATTGCCAAAAAGCAGCCTTCAGAAGAGTTGAGTGCCTATTCCACCAGGCCCAAGGCTTCTACCACTGGGTTAGCACATAGAGTGCCTGTTCTGGATATTTGTCAGGGTGCATCATTGCTATCAGTGAACACATTCACAAAGAGCTTGTGCCTTGACAGTTGGGTCTCTCAGGAAGAACATTTTGGTGTTTGATCCTGCAGGTTTTTTTTGCCTGAGTCATTCCACAGGCTCCCCACTGGGATGGTAATGCTTTGATATCTATTTTAAAGGTGAGGAATCTGTGGTTAGAAGTATCCATCAGCAGAACAAGTTACTTACCTTCGGTAAGCTCTTTCTGTAGGCCCTTTATCTTACTGCAGATTCCTCACTACCCTCAGTCTCGCTGATCTATAGAATGGACTCTTTTCCATGAAAAGTAGCCAATTTAGAAATCTGCACACTGGCACTAACAGTACGTTTTACAAGCTTTGTCTCCAATTTACAGAATGAAATTGATGTCAGTGCACTTGGATGGCACTTCTATGTGGCTTTAGTGTCACTTCCGCACTGGAGCGGAGTCAGTATGAAACCTCACAACACTTCCTATTAGCGCACAGGGGCAATGCAGAAAAATCTTCTAAATCCAGTCTGGCACATGGGGATATTCTAACAGTGAGGGATCTGTTGTAGATAAAATATCTAAGTTTTTGTTTTTCACACAGAGATTTTGGCTGTTGAAAGCAGCCACAATCTCCATTTGAAAAACATGCAGGAATTCACACAGGAAACACTGATTCTCAAATGAGTATACCCAAAAACATGCAATTGCCAATATATACCGGCCCCTGGAATTATGGGGAACCCTAGTAATGGTAATTCCTGGGCTGGTAACTAACAGAGATTTTAATTGGCCGAAAAGATTGTGAGACTTATAATGAGCACCTGACTATTTGTCCTAATATTCCATGGCTGTAGGCTAGATTAGCCATCCATTGAGCCTGTTAAGACATGCATTTTATGAAACTTAAAATGGGACCTTCAGAAATGGTATGGACTTCTGATGACTCGACACAAAGTTTTGTGGTTTGTATTTTTGTGGTTCTTTGGACTACTTTTGCCTGACAGTCATATTATTACAACTTACTCATAACATGGTGCTCATGCTAATGGCGAAAAGACTCAATTTGTGGAATGCTTATGACACAGGAGAAGTCATCACAAATAAAAGAAAGCTGGGACAGGACAAAGGGAGCAAATATGGTGTAAAATTGTCTTCAGGCTGCTAGTTATAATTTATTATGAATTTAACACCTCATCTTTCCCCTTGCAAGGTTAAAACTTGTCAATATGTGTGACTGTTCCTTAAAGATGTAGCATTATCTTTTTTCACATGTTCTGCCACCAATCCATTGCATTTATTCGGATTAGTACAGGTAACATAGTGCATACATGGATTAAATACCAGTAAAATGGCACGTCAAGAACTACTTCACAAAGCTCTTGACTTCAACATCATCAATAAAGTCTCTCTACCACTGCTGATTGAATGTTAGCAGCGTGCTAGCTTCAGGTCCCCTGGTTCTCAGGGATCGTGGGGGTTGGACCCCAATGGTCATGCTGTGGACTGTTCTATCGTACCGTTCCTCCGACCCCTCTGTTAGCAGTGGAACAATGCTCAACCACTTGCTTTCACAATGGGAGTGTGAAGGTACAGAGTCCAGGCTCCAAATCTGTGAAATAGACTTAAATCATGTCACTGCTGCCCCAAGGCAGCATCCATCTTCAAACCACTTCTTTGCCTAAAGAATAAATCATGCTTAGAGGAACCACAACACACAGCAAGTTCAGCTCAAAATCTTGTGTTTCCATCTTGCATGTGGGCTCTCTTGTTTGTGTTACAAATTATAGAACACAACAAATCAGCAGCTAACCTATTAGTAATCATGTCCAACCACAAGTTCTTAACAGGTCTGGACAACAATTCTTCTTCAACTAATTTTGCCAGAAATTGCGTTTAACCTCAGGTTCCACACCTTATAAATTAACATCAATAGACAGCTGATTTGATGACAAGCAGTACCAACCAATTACTCTCTTCCATGCTGCTATCAGAAGCCGTGGTTAATTAATTCAATTAAATTCGCCCATACCATTCATCACAATTTTCACACATACACTACAACAGTTCTTTAACATGGGCATACCCTGTGGCTTATTTACAAACTCCTTGCGCCGCCGGGGCGTCACTTTTAACATGGAAAAAATGGACGCACCGCTGGTGCAAGGGGCTTGTAAATAAGCCCCCCAGGATCGAAATGACATTGCTAGTAGATTTACTTTCCTGATTTCTACACTGACCAACCTGATTATAGTATTTGGATTTAGATTTATACATCTTGGCCTTTCATCTAGGCATAACTACTGCTCTATCACAAACAGCTTGTTCATGTAAATCATTTAAAACTTCGAGACATATCTTTCATCTTCACCATAGCTCCTCAAAACCCTAGGGAAGCACATCTCATTGCATACACCCCATGAGCCCATTCTCTATGAAATCCACTATCCCCATCCATAAATAAGCTCAAAACAGAGCAAAAAAACAATTAAAAACAAATTTGCTCATCACCCATCCCTGGACCTTTGTACCTGATTCCGATTCTCAATCTAGATAAAGGCAACACTTCCAGTGTTCATAGGCTTCAATTATCATACATATCTACAGTGGCTGGAAGATAATGATAGAGGCAGACCAGTTTATCCTCTGATCTTTCAATAGAAATTTCACAGCGCTGTAAGCTATCACACGTAACTGATCCTGTCAGACTAATTTAACCTGTCCCTGACTAGTGTCTGCCTCAGATTTTCATTTCTCACCTTTCCTTCGTGGTTGTCTGTCCAATCTCCCCCCAAACCCGGTCCCACTGCACCACTGCTCTTACCTGCACAGACCCCAGCTGTTTTAGCTCCTTTCAATGGACCTGTGATCATATTTTCCCATGGATTTTTGTGTAATCTTCTTTCTAGCATTGGTGACATTCTGGTTTTGTAGATTTAGTCACTCCAAATGCAGTCCACAAAACTCTACCTGCATGACCAAAGATTACCACCATTTGTCTCTTATTCTTGCCTTGAATATTTAAAATACCTATATGTGCTTCATGTGTTAGATTGACCAATGTATTTCAATTGAAGCAGAAGGAACTAGTCTCCTACCTCTAAATATCAAACCATCATCTTCTTCTGTCACCCACCCAGGTTTCATGCACTCTCCACTACAGCTTCCTTTATTACCCTAATATCCCCTTATTTCATTCTCAACTCCTTTACATCCTGTAACCCCTTCTACTTCTTTCAACACTCTTCCTTTTGAATTACCCTGCCAGTAATCACACACTTTAATGTTTTTCTCTTCAATCTCACACTCATTTTAAACGTCTACCCTGAGCATCAACCTGAAGAAGCATGCATCTATGCAATGCATGACCCCATAATGTATTCAAACTCAAATATTTTTTCAAGCCACTATCCATATGCAAATCCTACTTGATATTGAGTCTATTTTCTTTTTTGTAAATACTACTCTCATTAGGTAGTCTTTATTTTAAACTCCTATCCAACAAAAACAATCGTTAGTTTTGTAATCGCCCAATAGACTGCCAGAGTTGAATATTTTCATGTAATGAATAATTTGTTTCATCACCCTTAACCTTAAAGAAATGAATGTTGTGTTTTTATTTCTCTAGTTCACCTTCTATAACATGACCACCCCTTCGCCCCAATCCTTTGTTGCTGGCGTCTATCATATTGGTTACATTCCTGGGATTGAAACTGTAAATTGTGTATCTCCCCAGTCACTTTGTTATATTTTCAATCTCATCAGTTTGTCTTTTATCCAATGCAACCTCTATTCTCTTTTTGAACAAATGTCCCATGTTTATATACTTCTGCTGGCATCTCTCGATTAGCCTAGTATAAACTTTTCTTTGGTTTTAGTCCCTCTCCAGTAAATTTGGGCCTCGGGTAATCTGTCGCATATATGTTAAAACCTGCATTTTCCAGTAGATAATGTGAACATATTTTCTTCCAATCTGGTTAGCACTTCTACTCTTTCGTTATGGTCCTCACAGTTGCTTGCGAAAACAAATATATCATCCTGATATGCCTTCATTTATAGGATCCCTTTTGGACTATGGAAAAATTGAGGCTGCAGGGAATAAGCAAAATCGCATCCTTAAAAGCTATAATTCCCTAAATGAATTCATGGATACCGTTAAATATAGGTGTAGACTGTTGAATATTTTTGCCTTTGTCAGCAATCGCATCATTCCCATTACATTCAGGACTGGCTCTAGGGCTGTGCAACCGTGCACACATTCTTTCAGGCATCCTAAACAATTTTTAAACATTGCTGGAACCTCATCAACAAATATATATATCTTTTTTTCATCATGTAATATTTCACTGACATCTTTTCTCTCCCTAAATAGTACTAGTAGACTATCATTTAGGTCTACAATCAGGCCTAAGTCTCTTTGGTGAAATCAACTTAAGGCACCATTAGCCCTTTCGTCCCTCTCGCCGTGATGTCTCACATATTGAGGCTCCCATTGCCTCCAACCACACACCTTCCCAACTCATAAAAGTCCTTCCCCCTCTAAACTTTCTGTTCCTGTTTTGTGCCAGTCATTACACATCTATGGGCTCGTGCGGTGCTCGTGCTCCGGAGTTTCATTGCGGCTCATTCCTGGCTGTTCGGTGCCAGCAGGGTTGGGTAGCTCGCATGGACCAGTTGGAGGCCTTCTGCTTTGGCTGCGTATGTCTACAAATGCGATGTGTAATGAGGAAGTTTGTTGGGGTGCTTCAGGTGAGTGCGGGGGGCGGCCTGCCTGTGGTCTGGCCACTTGTGCCCTTGCCAACTTCTCTTCTTGCAGCCTGGCCAGAGGTTTGTGGTGCTTTACTCCGACTGGCAGGTGCTTGTTTCCCAGGCGACAGTGTCTCCTGGGATTGCTGTGTCACGGCTGGGCCCACCCCTGGAGCTTCTGACGATTCAGGCCGCAGGCTTGGCTTGGTGTACGGGCTGACGGTGTGGTGGATGTGGCCTGTTCTTCTAGGAGCCTGGTACACTCAGGTTTGGCTTGTGGGTTTCCTGTGCTGGCATGTAGTGTTTTTACTGGCATCACCCCTAGGGAGCATCTTCTAGAGTTTTATTTGTTCTGTGTTTCTGGGGCAATCTTCGTTGATGTTTACATTGGAGCGGCTTGGGGCGGATGCACTCTCACCAGGGCTTGAGTCGGGGTACAATGCTGGTGGACAGCGTGCCCCCACTTATTTTACCGGGTTGACGCCGTCCCCCATGCCAAACAGCTGGACTTCACTCTTTGGCCTCTCTGTGACGAGATCGGAGCTCACAGCACACTGCTCACGCTCTGGCTTCTCAGATGCAATCGAATCTAAGGGGTGAGCGAGGGTAGGCAATGAGCCAGATGGTGCAACCCACCTTTCGTGATGTCACTTCCTGACGTGACATCACTTCCGGTGACAGCGTCCCCCCATTTCTTTTTTTAGGACTTGTGCCCTGACCCCTAACACCTGCCTTTGTGCTTGTGGCTGAGCTTGCCCTTGCTGGCCTTGGCATTGCGTAGCTGTTTTGGCTCTTGCTGTTTCGCAGGTTTTAATTGATCTGTGATGCCCAGATGGTCACCAAGGATCTTTGGATCGGTGGCACGGTCTTGTGCTTCTGTTGGCGCAGGCTTCCTCTGGTCTGGGGTTCGATTCCTGCCTCTGCTGTCAACGTGTCGTAAGGGGCCTGGGTAACATGATGGGTTCTGTGATGTCTCCACTTCTTGCTGGGGTGGGCGAGTTTTGGTGGCTTTCTGTTGTGTTCCCTTGCCTAGCTGTACTCAAGGTTTACTGCTTTGCTGTCTGGGTTCCATGCCTTGCCTTCTTTCCTTTCCATTGCGATTGTCTAAGCATGTTCTTCGCTTCCTTTTGTGGCTGTTGTCTGGTGCCAGTCTGCTTCTTCTATTTTCTCTGGTTGTTTACATGGAATTAATTTGCTTCCACAGTCTCTGCAAATGGCTGTCTGTTTGATGTTTCTGTGGCTCCCGCTGTTCGGTCCTTGCACACTTCACTATTGGTTGTTTGCTGCCCGGCTAGTGGTCTGCAATGCCTACCTCCGGCCGAAGTTAGTCTGGGGCTTTTCAGGTTGGACCGTATGGCCCGGTTCCTGCTGTGCCTCCCTCCAGCTGGGGTGGGCATGTCTTTGTTTGCCCAGTTGGGGGTCTGCGGTGCTTTCACTCCGGCTGGTGTCTTTTTCTCTTTTTCATCAGTCCCCTTTGTGCCTGGCTGCCTTGCCAGTTGTGGTGGGCATTGGTGGGTGGTGGGCATCATTGCTTGCGCTTTTCGTATTTCCTTGCCTGTCTGGATGGTTGCCTGTTGGGCTCTGCTGTAGCCGCTTTGGCCTCCATTGTAGGGGTCGGTGAGATGGGCTGTGAGCCCGATATTATTAATGCACAGCTGCCTGTTGTTGTGTTGTGGGCTTGAGCTTCAGTTTTGCCCCTTCCTCTGCTTTCTGTTTTTTTTTCCCTCTGCTTGTGGTGTTGGTTCTCTGGTTAGTGTTTTTGCCAGAGGTTGTGGGGGCTCCACCTCCATGTCCCTGCGCTTGTGGGCCAGGAGGCTGCGTCCCATAGGCCTGGTTGCCTGATGGCTGGAGTTGGGGTTGTGCTGTTGCCCCTTTCCTTTGGGTTGTTTTCTTTTGGCTCCTCTTCTTGGTTGGCCCTGGTTTTCTACTGGGGGTTGTTTGCCTTCAGGGCCTGGGGTTCACCTGGTAAATGGTGATCTGCTGCCGTCCAATTCCTGTCTTCTTTGGAGCCTGAACTGGTTCATTAGGGGCTGGCCTGCTCCTTCCTTGGTGATGGTGATGGTCCTTGTGTGGGTTGCTGGCTGCCTTTCCCATTGCGTTGCCTTGGATTCTGGTTTGCCTGTCCAGTGGGGTCCTTGTGGTTAGCCTGGCATTCTTTTTGGCCTGGGTGTTTTCCAAGGGCATTCTGCTCCTGCACATTAAGTCCTTGTCTTCAGCGGCTCTGTGTGTTTGCTGTGGTGTCTGGCTTGCCGGCTCCTGGGGCAGCTGTGCAGCCTGTGTCCTGGTGTCCATGTTGGTGCCTGCATGTTACCTTGTCTTCTGGCTGTTCTTTTTTTTAATTTAATATTTTATTGGAAAAACAAAAAACAACAGCAGAGTCATCATCCAATTAATCAAGCAATGCAGTACAGAATCAGATATATCAGGCATGCACAGAAAGAAAGCACTTTAAAGATCATTACATCGTCTCGATCCAGCCTTACCCATTGCCATTTCCACAGAGGGGGAGGTACATACCTCTCCTCTAAACACGTTCCAGTGTCCCCACTTTTTATTCCACTTCTTGGGACACCCTCTGATCTTAAATACAGATTTCTCGGCCATCATGCATCTATCCATTTCGGCCACCCAACCCACCAGGAGAGGCCTCTGGGGGGCACCCCAGTGCATTGCCACTGCGCGCTTCACCAACAAGAAACCCAAGGCTACCCACTGAAGCTCCACTTCCGTGAGGTCTGTAGGGCCTCATATATTAAGAATTCCTTCCTTAGGGGAAGGAGGAATGGGCTTCCCCACCGCTTCTGTCATTTTACGAACCGCCCTGTCCCAAAACTGTTGGATAACTGGACATTCCCACAGGACATGGTAAAAGGAGCCAGGGAGGCCGCAGCCACGGAGACACAGTTCATCCGGGCGTCTTCCCAACTTGGGCAGGAGGGGGGCAGACATATACGTTCTGTGCAAAATTTTCAATTGGATCAGCCTGAAGCGGTGGTTTATCGCCGCTTACATGGGGGACATCAGTGCCGATCTCCAGTCGTCGTCGTCTAGGTCTCCCACATCTTTCTGCCACTTGTCTTGTAGGGCCTGGAAGGAGTTGGGCATATTGTTGCGTAGTTTACGATACGTGCATGATATTGCCTTTGTCTGGAGTGGTTCCGAGAGTAGCCTGTCTTCTAGAGGAGAGGCCTCCGGAAGCGATGAGAGGTCTGGCATGGTGGTAGAGATGGCATGTGCAATTTGGAGGTACCTGAATGCCTCGGATTGAGGTTCCGTGGGTATCGTAATGACGTTTTTGACTTGTTCGAATATGGACGAGTTTGGTATCTATGAACCGCAAATGACGAGTTTAGTGGGTGTATGCGTTTTCGCTACTCTACTCTGCAGCGTTCGTCCTATTCGTGGGTTTCTCCATCTGAACCCACGGGTTCCATTTTAGATACGGCATCCATTTTGTTTCTTGCCCTCACGTAGCCAACGAACGGACGATGTTCGCTTCGTGACCCTGGGATTCCCAAGCTCTTGCGGAAGACGCATGTTCCTTTGAGTGTGTCTTTATGACTAGGGGAATGATACGGAAAAGGTAGATGGCTCCGCTCGAGGACCATCTTGCCGTGCCGGTCTATTGTTTCAGCCTTGCATTCATTAGGCTCGAATCCTTTGATCCTGTGATCACGCTTCCGATATTGCCCCCTCACTCCTTTCAATCTGTTGTCTGTCTTTGTCTTCCTTGCACCTGTTTCTGTCTCTTCTTTTAGCTCGTTTACAACCAGAGTGGAATGTGCCTAATGGTGGGATAACGTGCTTTTACAGTTGGGAACCGGCGATGTTACTGTAATTATGTTCCGGGCTTCTGAAAACATGAATGCAATCCTTTTGAAGTGAACTGTGGGAACTGGGTTGTAACCTTTTGTTTGCCATGTTGTGCAATGACGAAAATATGTATAAAAGGAGCGATCCACTGTTGCAACTCGAAGCAGACTCTCAGAACCTACACTTTGCTGTACTTCTTGCGATCTCTGTATTCCCTGCAGTAAATAAACGCTGATCTTTGACGCCGAAGGAAGTGTCCCGTGTCTCTGTGATTTGTACGCCGGAACAGGTAACCCACGAAGGTTTCAGGTGTTGTCCCCTGGCACCGCTGGGCCTTAGAATAGCCCAGTCCTTCAGTTGGCGCCCAACGTGGGGCGACATCAGCGGTACCGGTCCAAAGCCCGACGATCGTGAGGAACTTCGTGTGAAATCTCCGAGGGAAGGTGCACCCAGCTTCATCGATCCTGTTGTCGAAATAAGTGGTCCGAAGATTTTTCCCGCGAAGATTCCCGCCTCCTGACGGCTGCGACGGACTGATGCCCTGACTGTCGACCTGTTTTGGTGCCTGGCGTAGTCCTTTGTATGGCGAGACGATAGACGGGCCTTCCTGGTGACGCCATTGTTCTCTCAGTTAAGTATTTGTGGGTCGCTCCCAGAAACCTTGGTTGTTGTTGTTGAAACTTGGTTGTTTGCATGGTTCCATTGCATTTGTGGTTCTTAGTTGTTGATTCTTAGTTGTTGGGTTTTTATTTGACGATTGCAATTGCCAAAAACCGAGGGTCTCGCATTTTTTTGCGACGATATCGTAATTCGATAACCCTTGAAGTTTGTAAGCTCGGTTAGTGTGCACGAAGCCTGGCCGTAGTACTTTGTTTGGTTTCCTTAAATGTTGCGGTGCGGATTCCCGGTTGGAGGACTCATGTCCAATACCTCCAGTTGGAACTCCGGTTTATGAGCTCTATAGTCGACACGGAGTGGGTCCAATTGCTTATAATGATTGTTGGATCCGCTATACGAAAAATGACGGTGTCCTTAGCTGGCCACCCCATGGTAGTTTCGAAACTGAGATATTAGATAATCTCGAAGCAAAATTGTTTAAAAAGAAAGCTAGGCCAGCAATGTTTGATTCCTTTCGGTTATGGCGCAAACAGGCCAAGCAGAAAGAAATCAAACAGATTAAGAAAAATAAGAGAGAAGGTATCATTACGATGATGCAAAATGCAGAACAATATCAGCGAGACAAAGAAGAGAAGGAAAAGGAAGTTTTTACCAGATTGCATCGTATGGCGGTGGATAAATGTTATCCGGTTTTACCGTCAAGTTCTGATAAAAAGGAAGAAGACTCGAAAGAGGATCCTTTGTTATCCTATTTATTAAAATCACCACCTCCTTATGTGAAGGGTACTGCAGCCCCTATTGTTCCTCCTGTTCCTCAACCTGTTGTTCCGGCGGCTGCTGGTCAGCCTATCGTTGGTTCTGTTCCTCCGAATCCTCCTGTTCCTCAAGTGGGCCCTGCTTCTTTACCTCCCCTTCTTCCTACTGCTCCTCTGCTTGTACCTTCTCAGTCTGTTGTTCCTACCACCCCTGCTATCTTGGCTACTCCTACTGTTCCTACGTTTATTCCTAATGTTGTTGCCCCTGTACTTCTCTCCTCTTCTCCTTCTGTTCGTAGTCGTATACCTAGTACTGTTGCTAATCTTTACTCTCCACTTTTCGGACCGATACTTGGGTCCGATGTCTCTGACGTCTCTCAGAGACGGAGTCAAATTCTTGGTGGCAGGGAGAGTGAGACGTTAGTGACTATGGCGCGTAGGTGGATTAGACATCCTGCTAAGTACACTCCGCGCATAGTTTACGATACGTTCTCTCAGTTTAATGAGCCCACACAAAGATTCGTGTTCGAGGAAATGTGTAAATCCTTGAGAGAGGAGTGGGATAATGATGAGTTAGATAATGTACCGCCCGATATGACTGAACTACAGAATCAGTTCTCGAGCGGCATGATTGTAGGCGGTAATGTACGACGTGCTTTAGAGCGTTTGTTAGCCTTTAGGACTACAGTGCCTCCTCGAGTGTCGTTTGACGACGACTCCGATGATTCGAAAGCACAACCTGGTCAGTATCCTATGCGAGAAGTTCCCCCAGTGTGGATGCCAGGTGATGCTACTGTCAATCCTGCAATTTTGCCACACTTCCAGAGAGTTTGGATACACCTCCCATGGAAGCGGTCGGAAGTTTTACAGGTGAAACAATCTTTACCTGACCCTCGGAAAAATCCGGCAGGTTATTATAAAGAGTTATCCCAACTAGTGGATGCTACTATTATGAACCTTGCAGATATTGATATGTTGTTTGGTAATGTCGTACCGCAACCGATTTGGGCGAAAATTCGTCAGGGAAATCATGCAGCTGAGTTAGGTGGTGATTGGGCTGCTCTTGCGGCGGCTGATGGACGACAAGTTGGTGGGGCTAAGCCTGAACAGTTAATCACGGATCTGCCCCAAAGAATCATTACGCTTATGAAAACACTTATGCCAGCGATGAGGGTGAACTGGGATAAATTGTCTGCTTGCAAACAAAAGAAAGACGAGAGTGTCTCCGATTTCTTTACTAGATTTGAGGAGGCATTTATCGATCATAGTGGTCAGGATAGGAGCACTGAGGGAGGTCAGCGGTTCTTTGTTGATAAGTTTGTGTTAAATTTGTTGCCTGAGTTATGCAACAAATTGAAAAATTTGAAAGTTCGTGGGCTGTTTCTACCACTGCTCAAATATTAGCAACAGCTCAATATTATGAGAATAGGGAGAAAGAAGAAAATGATCGTGCAGATAAGAAAACGAAGGAGCTTAAAACTAAGGTTTTATTGCAGCAAGCATATCCTCCGCTCTCGAATCAAAATGACTCACAACAGCAATATCGACCACAGGCACAGTCTTCTAGGACGCAGTCGAGTTCTGACTCTTCTGCATCCAGATCTATGCTTGGGTACAATCAATGTGCATATTGTAGGGGTGAGGGCCATTTAAAGTTTAATTGTCCGGTTTTACGTGACCGAAATAATGGTGTTTCGGCCCGAGGAGGTCGTAGTGGTCCTCAGCAGGCATCTCGAGGTAGAGGTCGTGGTACCTCTCAAAATCAGAATGAGCGTTCTACTTCTTCATCGGACTCAAACAATTGTTTTGATCAGCGAAATACATTGTCCGATAGATCTGCGCAGTATCATGTGGATGACTATTATGTTGAGCATGACATTGGAGCAGACGGCAATTACTAGGACAGCCACAGACAAAGAGAGGGAGTAGTATCAGTTCCGGTTGATCAGAGAGGGCCTTACCTCGCAGTTGCCACATCGGGCGTAGTTGAGCCTTTTCTGTTGGACACTGGTGCAGCGAAAAGTTCCATCATGCTTTCGAAACTCCCTGGCCCACCTTTGTCTGGCTTAACGAATGTTTCCGTTGGATTCTCTGGCGCCCCGGTTAGCAATCCAGTTTCTAGCCCTTTGCCCCTTACAATTGGGCCACGTGAGCTGGAGGCTCCTTTGATTTTGACTACTGGTTGTGGTGAGAATCTCTTGGGCCTGGATTTGTTGAAACGGTTATATGCGACTTTGTACTGCTCTCCTACGGGAGTGGGGCTTACATTAGGTCAGAGAGTGATCTCTCCTATGTACTTGTCAACTGATAAGCTCCCACCGGAATTGAGTTCTCTTCCTGAGTCTTTGTGGGCAACAGGTCCCAATGATGTGGGCCTGCTGGACATATCACCTTATGTTGTCCAATTGAAATCAAATATGCGATTACCACGTATTCCCCAGTATCGTATCTCTCTTGATGGCGAACGAGCGCTATTAGCGATCATTTATGACTTGATCAAGAAGGATGTTATTGAGGAAACTCGGGGAAGTGTGTGTAATAGTCCTGTGTTACCTATTTTGAAACGAACTGACCCATCCAAGCCTCCTGTGTACCGTTTTGTTATCAATTTGAGAGAAGTAAATAAAATTGTGATCCCACAGTTTCCCGTGGTGCCTGACATTACAGCTTTGCTGACCCTGATTCCAGCCTCTGCCTCTTGGTTCTCGGTGATCGATCTGAAGAATGCTTTCTTTAGCATTCCGATTGCTGAGGAAAGCAGAGATCTATTCGGCTTCTCATTAGGTGGTCGCAGCTTCAGGTTTAAACGCGCACCTCAGGGCTACTGTGAGAGTCCATCGATCTACAGCCAAGCCCTTAAGAGTCAACTTGATGTGTTTGTGTTACCAGCTGGTGCGACCGTGATTCAGTATGTTGATGACTTGTTAGTGGCTGCTGACACTGAGCAAATTTGTAAAACTGCTACAGTATCGCTGTTACAGCATCTATGCGACTTACATCACAAGGTGTCACCTTCTAAGCTACAGTATTGTTGCCAAGAAGTAACCTATTTAGGTCACTTATTGTCAAAGGAAGGAAGAAGGTTGACCCCAGAAAGAATTGCAGTGATTGCTCGAATGACTGTGCCAACAACTCAGAGAGATGTGTGTGCCTTTTTAGGTATCACGTCATACTGCAGACAATGGATTCCAAATTTTTCATTGTTAGCGAAGCCATTGTTAGCTCTCACGTGCAAGGATGTTCCGACTCCTTTGCCATGGACCGAAGAGTGTCAGAAACGTTTTTCTGAATTACGTGATGCGTTGTGTTCGGCTCCTGTGTTAGGTACTCCTGATTACAGTAAGCCGTTTACACTATACGTTCACGAGAGAGAAGGTTGTGCGTTGAGTGTTTTAACGCAACACTTTGGTGGCAAACAGCGTCCATGTGCATATTTTTCCTCGAACTTAGACCCAGTAGCTAGAGCATTGCCGAGTTGTCTAAGAGCGACAGCGGCAGCTGTGGTGTCCATTCGACAATCCGCAGGCCTGGTCATGGATAATATGCTTACAGTGATGGTTCCGTATGCAGTTGACACTCTCTTGAATCAAACAAAAACTCAACACTTGACGAGTGCAAGATTGTCCGGTTATGAGTTGACGCTTTTGGCAAGTTATATACAGATAAAGCGTTGTAAAGTGCTGAATCCAGCGACATTGTTGCCGACTAATATGGAATCAGATGATGTAGCACCACATGATTGTTATTTAAGAACTGAAGAAGAAACGAAGGGTCGTATTGACCCGAAAAACACTCCATTGGTAGATCCCGATGGTACTTTGTATGTTGATGGTTCATGTTTCAAGTTGCCGAATGGTGATGTGACGACTGCGTATGCTGTAGTGACGTTGAGTACGGTTGTGGAAACTGGGAGATTGAGTCAGAATTTAGCGCAAGCGGCAGAGTTGATTGCGTTAACGAGAGCGTGTGTTTTGTCTAAAGGAAAGCGAGTGAATGTGTTTACTGACAGTCAGTATGCATTTGGCGTAGCTCATAGCTTTGGTCGATTGTGGAGAGAAAGAGGATTTATGACGTCGCATGGCACGAAGATCCAACACGGACAGCTCGTGAACGATCTTTTGGATGCACTTACATTGCCTAAGCAGGTGGCAATCATTAAATGCAGCACGCATCGAAAGGTTACGGATGATGTTGGTCGTGGTAACGCGTTTGCGGATGAGATTGCTAAGGAAACGGTTAAGAATCTGACAACTCGAATGTACGTTATGAGTTCAGTGAGATGGCCGACGGAGACTGGTATGTGTGAGGACACTGTTGAGAGTGTGAAAGCGATTCAGAATGAGGCTACCGAGATTGAAAAGACTAAGTGGAAAGAAAGTACGGGAAAGTTAGACGTGAATGGATGTTGGGTTGATTTGTCCAAATGTCAGAGGTGGATGTTACCGGATGCATATGTGCTTGCCGTTGTTACTATGGCTCACGGCTTGTCACATATTAGCGCGAAAGGTATATGTAAGTTGTTGTCTCCTGTATGGAAGAATGATGGGATTGCTAAGTGTGCTGAGAGGGTGGTTAAGAATTGTATGGTATGCTTGATGTATAATCCTGGCAAGGGCACCCCCACTCCACCTGGTCATTTTGCTCCGCCTACATGTCCCTTTGAAGTTATCCAATTGGACTTCATCCATATGGAGAGATGCAATAACCTGAAATATGTTTTGGTTGTGGTTTGCGCGTTCTCCAGATGGATTGAGGCCTACCCTCTTAAGGATAATACTGCCCTGTCCACAGCAAAAGTCCTACTGAAGGAATATTTTCCTCAGTATGGAATGCCACGGATCCTATGGTCGGATAATGGAAGTGAGTTTGTGGGGAGTGTGATGAAGAGTGTGTGTAAGGGCCTTGGAATACGTCAAAAATTCCATAGCGCTAATCATCCCCAGTCGGCGGGTTTAGTGGAAGGGTACAATGGCACTCTGAAACTAAAACTTGCCAAAATTCAAGCGACGACTGGTCTGTCATGGCCTGATGCACTGCCTCTAGCTCTCTTATCGACCAGGGCGACTGTGCACTCTCGAGTAGGGCTTAGCCCATATGAGATTGTGTTCGGCCGTCCTGCGAACATTTGGGGAGTCCCGAGGCCTAAGCATTTCGACAGTCTTGAATACCCAATGTTGATTGACTATCTTTATGATCTGACTGCTAAATTGAGTTTAATTCATCAACAGGTTTTTGAAACTCTACCGGCACAAACAGAGGGTCCTGGACATCGGCTCCAACCAGGTGACTGGGTTGTCACCCGGAACTTTGGGAGAAAACGTAATCTCGAGCCAAGGTTTGTGGGACCTTACCAAGTTTTGCTGGCAACAAGGACTGCAGTTCGGTTGGAAGGCAGGAAGAACTGGGTGCACGCCACCCATACGAAGAAGGTTCCACTTCCCTTGCCAGCAGATAACTGGGTAAAAACTGGAGTTGCCCCAACGGAGACCGAGACCCCTCCACGTTATGTGCCATTCAGTGATGCTCAACCTGTAGAAAAAAATTCAGCTCAGCCAGATATACCTGTTGAATCGTCAGCATTGGAGAATTCAAGCTCTGAACTGTCATCTGAACGATCGAACACTGTTTTTCCATCTGAACCGTTATTTGAAGAGCAAACTCGACCTGGAAGAAGTCGATATTTTCTTCGATCGCGTGACAAAGACTAATAAAATTCCCTTTCGTTTTTGAATTCATATTACCCCCCTTATTGTTGCTATGAACATTATGAACAATTGCATTTTTTTTATTGATTTTTGAGTTCTTTTTCCGTGTGTTCCTCTTTTGCACAGCCAGGAGACTTATATCATTTGATTAAAACCTACCATCTGGGTTGACCGTAGGGCCATGCGGGTACTTCCTTCTGTTTAGCAGGTATCTGACACTAGGTCGGTTACTTTTGTCGATTCCTGGGAACTCCCGAGAATTGATAATCGCTACTCAGAACGAAGTGCGTCAAGAACGTTACGGACGGTTTTTAGAGGATGGAGTTCTCTAAGCTGTCGGAAGTAGAGAGGATGTCGGCGCAAAGATCTAAATTGCACAAGATTTTGCGAACAAAATGTTTTCTGTTTCAGGTTTTCATGATATTTCTAATTGTTTCTATGCTATTGGTGGGTGGAGTGTATTTTGGAATTCAGTCGTTATTGCCTTCCACTTCACCTACTTCTCCTTCTCATGAATTGAATTCTGTTCTCACTGTTTCTCCACATTCCTTTCATCTTCTGCCCCAACATGAACAGGTTAGACGTGCGGAATTTATGAACAACTCCTTTGTCCAACTTCTTCATCAACATTAGGGGTGGGCGGCCAGCTACGCTCCGTGCACGGAGTGTGCGTAGTGCCGCCTACTCCGCATTTTGCGGAGCGGGCGTAGCCAGGCGGCACTACGCACGCTCCGCAGACGGAGCGTAGCTGGCCGCCACCCGCCTCCCTCCCGCCCTCCCTAAATACTTTCAATTAAAGGAGTAAAATAATTAAAATGCACTTACCTTGCCCGCCGCTGCCCGCCGCGTCCCCGGGGCTCGCTATCTTCCGTCTTCCGTCTTGTTTACTAATGCGCATGCGCGGGCGGCCGCGCATGCGCATTAGTAAACAAGACGGAAGACGGAAGATAGCGAGCCCCGGGGACGCGGCGGGCAGCGGCGGGCAAGGTAAGTGCGTTTTAATTATTTTACTCCTTTAATTGAAAGTATTTCGGGAGGGCGGGAGGGAGGCGGTTGGCGGGGCTGGCGGCCAGTGGTGTTTGCGTAGTGGGGCTACGCGGAGTGCGGAGGTGGGCGTAGTTTCTCGCCCACTTCGCGTAGCTCCGCGAATCCCCACTACGCACACTACGCCCAGGGCTAATCAACATCAACTGGCGATGAATACTACCAACTGTTGGGTGTGTGGGTTAATGCCACATACCATGGATAAGGGTATTCCGTATTTGGTTCTTCCTTACAGCTCCCAGGGGTCAGCTCGAGCATTCCAAACCATGTTCCGTAGTGCACTAGATTCCTACCCCCGTCGAGAGCCACGCTCTACAGACCTTGGTCCCGGCCCGTACCACAAGTCTTTGGTGATAGCGATCGCTGATTTAGATAGAGATATTTTTGATGCATCGCTTATTCCAGAGGAAGAGGTGCGAGCATACAAGGATCTGAGTGAGGCTGAGTATAGTATGTCAGTGGGTGATAGACAGCTTAAGAGCTCGTCTCCGATCTGGATCGTACCCCACCTCAGTAATTTCTGCTTGCAAGGTCTTGGTCATAATCCGAGAGCTCAGCTTGGGAAGAGTGCTTGTACTGAGACATATGTTTTACCGATGCTCTCTTCCCCTGTATTTCTGACTGCCAAGGGTACCTATTTTGTGTGTTATGATCGCGCTTATACGTGGTTGCCCCGTGACTTCTCGGGCACCTGTTATGTCGCGAATCTTTTGCCTCCGACTTTCACAGTTGCCTCGGACTATCACAAGACTAGAGTTGTGAGAGGCGTTATTAGCAAAGAGGATACTGCCGGTCAAGAAGCAGGAGACTTCTTTAAGGGTTTCCTGCCGTTTTGGGGACCTATGGTTAATAGTAGGAACCTGAGACAGTTGACTCGTGTGGTAGAATCGACTGCTAACATAACTGCAAGTGCTCTTGGTAATCTGACAGCAGAGCTTCAGGCGGATAGACTTATAACGTTACAGAACCGAATGGTTCTAGACGTTGTACTCGCAGATAGAGGTGGTGTGTGCAAGGTGATCCATTCGAGCTGCTGTATTTTCATTCCTGATAACGCTCCAACTGTTTATCAAGCCATCTCGAAGTTGCATAAAATCTCCGAGTCCATACACGTGGACGTAGGTGATTGGGCGCTACTAGGATGGTTTTGGGGCCTGATGTCGACTTGGGGTTGGAAGATTCTGATGATCGTAGGGGTTGTTGTGACGTTCCTGTTCACGTGTTGTCTTTGCGTGCAGTGTGGTCCTGCCTTATGTGGCCTCTGTGCTACAACGTGTATAAGACGGCCATCTGTTACCAAAGAGACATTGATGGATAGAATAATGTTGCAGCAACAGCTGAACGATCTGATGAATATCGAAATCGATTCTGATATCGACTAGTGCTTGCCTACATGAGGGCAAAAGGAGCGTCTGAGGTTCCGTGGGAATCGTAATAACGTTTTTGACTTGTTCGAATATGGACGAGTTTGGTATCTATGAACCGCAAATGACGAGCTTAGTGGGTGTACGCGTTTTCGCTACTCTACTCTGCAGCGTTCGTCCTATTCGTGGGTTTCTCCATCTGAACCCACGGGTTCCATTTTAGATACGGCATCCATTTTGTTTCTTGCCCTCACGTAGCCAACGAACGGACGATGTTCGCTTCGTGACCCTGGGATTCCCAAGCTCTTGCGGAAGACGCATGTTCCTTTGAGTGTGTCTTTATGACTAGGGGAATGATACGGAAAAGGCAGATGGCTCTGCTCGAGGACCATCTTGCCGTGCCGGTCTATTGTTCCTGCCTTGCATTCATTAGGCTCGAATCCTTTGATCCTGTGATCACGCTTCCGATATTGCCCCCTCACTCCTTTCAATCTGTTGTCTGTCTTTGTCTTCCTTGCACCTGTTTCTGTCTCTTCTTTTAGCTCGTTTACAACCAGAGTGGAATGTGCCTAATGGTGGGATAACGTGCTTTTACAGTTGGGAACCGGCAATGTTACTGTAATTATGTTCCGGGCTTCTGAAAACATGAATGCAATCCTTTTGAAGTGAACTGTGGGAACTGGGTTGTAACCTTTTGTTTGCCATGTTGTGCAATGACGAAAATATGTATAAAAGGAGCGATCCACTGTTGCAATTCGAAGCAGACTCTCAGAACCTACACTTTGCTGTACTTCTTGCGATCTCTGTATTCCCTGCAGTAAATAAACACTGATCTTTGACGCCGAAGGAAGTGTCCCGTGTCTCTGTGATTTGTACGCCGGAACAGGTAACCCACAAAGGTTTCAGGTGTTGTCCCCTGGCACCGCTGGGCCTTAGAATAGCCCAGTCCTTCAGGATTGGGCAAGATCGTGTTTCTGTTGAAGTTCGGAAAAAGTCAATAGTTTCCCCTTGTGTATCAAGTCACCGAGGGCGGAGATGCCTAGCGTGTCCCATCTGTCAAACCCCTTCAGATGACCGTGGGAACCTAGCTCCTGTGAGGCCCAGAGCGGGATAGCTTGAGTAAACACGCCAGACCAACCCAGGCTCTTGGTAGCCCGGTGCCAAATAGCAATGGTTTGTGTCATGGGTCCCACGTAGCGATTTCGGGGGAATTTGCCATATAGGGCGCCTAAATACCCCTCTCGTCCCGTTTGATAGCATTCTAAATGAAAGGCCGGGTTGGTAGGTGAGCCATGGAGTCAGGAGTTGGTGGCCACCAGTTGGGAGGCCCAATAATAGAGGTGCATGTTTGGTAAGGCAATACCCCCATCATACCATCCTTGAGTTAGTTTATTCAAAGCAATAAGAGACGCCTTACCATCCCATAGGAGGAGCCGCAAATCGCCCTCCAATGCATGGAAGAAGGAGTCAGCAATTGGGAATGGACAATTTTGAAGGACGTACAAAAAACGCGGGAGTGCCAACATTTTGAAGAGTGCCGCCCTGCCAGGGAGGAATAGGGGCAACGTACGCCAGTGGGAAATGTCGTTGTGGAGCATCTAAAGTGGGCCCTTTAGGTTGGACTCGTAGAAGAGTTTGGGGTCTGGAGTAGCAAAAATACCGAGATATTTGAAGCCGTCCTTGGCCACCGCAATGGTGAATTCTCTTGGAAGAACAGGTGGAGGGCCACAGATTCAAAACAGGGATGACTTGGACCAATTGATTGAGAAACCAGAGTATTTTCCAAAATTTCTAATGACATGAAATAGACTGTTGATGGAGGATCTAGGGGAGGAAACATATACAAGAATGTCATCTGCATATAGGGATATTTTATCAATTGTGTTGTCATTCCATCTCAACCCTTTAATGGAGGCATCCGTACAGATCCAATGGGCTAGGGGTTCCAATGTGAGTACAAATAGGAGGGGGGAGAGGGGGCATCCCTGCCTGGTCCCTCTATGCAACTGGAATTGTCTGGAAGTATGGGCGTTGACCCGTACCTGGTACAGCAAGTCGGTGTATAGCAATCGGACCCACTGGATGAAAACCGGGCCAAATCCAAACCGTATCAGGACCTCAAAGAGGTAGGACCATTATATGGAGTCGAATGCTAGGTTGGCATCGAGGGACAGAACTGCGGCATCCTCCTGTATGTAGGGTTGCCTGCCCAGTACGTTATGTAGTCTGCGAAGGTTTAATGCCGTGTTCCGACCCGGAAGGAATCCAGATTGACTGTAAGGAGTCTGGTAGCCAGGAGTTTAGCCAGAATCTTGACCTCAGCGTTAATGAGAGAAATCGGCCATATAGGAGCCACAGTCAGTGGCTGGCTTGTTGGGTTTATGGATGACTGCTATTGAGGCCAGGCGCTGGTCTAGTGGTAGACTCCCCGTTCAAAACTTTCTTCAAACATCTCCTTTAAGTGTGGAACCACTTCTTGGGTTGGGCCACCCCCTTGAGAAATTCAATGGGGACACCATTAGGCCCCATAACCTTGCCCAAGTTAATAGCAAAGAGGGCGCTCGTAAGCTCCTCGGTTGTGAGAGCAGCGTCCAATTCTTCCCTATCTGAGTCGGAGAGAGTGGGCAACGGCATTTCCTCCGAAAGGAGTCGGGATTCGTCCGCTGAGTAGGATACTCTAGAGGAGTAGACCTCTTCTAGGTGGTCTGCAGACGTCTCAGCAATGTCCAGCGGGTCCGTGATGCGCAAGGCATCAGGACGAATCAGCAGCGGAACCCATCTAGAGCCCTCTTCGCGGCGTTCTAGCCAAGCGAGCATTTTACCTGCTCTGTCACCCAGCTCATAGACCCGGTGGCGGGTTTGTAACAGTTTTGCTTGAGCCTTTTCTAAGGCCATCATCTTGTATCCTGTTTGTTTCAATCGAAGACGGGTAGCTGTCTCATCGGACGGGGTAGTGTTGAGGTCAGATTCTAGGTGGAGCAACTCTGATTCAGTCTGAAGTAGCAGCTCGGCCTGCTTGTGTTGATATCCAGATTTAAGAGCTAGCGCCCTCCCTTTGATGACGGCTTGTATGCTTCCCAGATCGTAACGGCCGATTGGACCGAACCGAGGTTCTCGGCAAAGTAATATTCAGTGTGTTCGAGCAAGCTGTCTCTAATGTCAGGAATTTTCAGGAGCCATGGGTTGATAACTATGGGACCCCTGGTTACCTGTTGATGATAAGTGAGTTCGACAGTGAGAGGAGAGTGATCCGAGATACCTCGGGGAAATCTCTTTGGGTCGCGAAATAGGTCAATTTCTGCCGTGTGGCAAAAAATATAGTCAATACGGGACATACTGTTGTGGGCATTGGAATAATGCGTGTAATAAGGAGTGTCGGGGTGTGATGCTCGCCAGAGGTCCTCCAACCCCATCGCCTGCGCAAAGTCAAAAAGGTCCGAACTCTGTTAATGGGAGCCCCGTTGGGGGTGTCTATCTATAGTGTCATCCATAGTCATATTAAAGTCCCCACCCATAACCAATGTGCCCTGGGGGAGGTCTAACAACAATCGTTCTAAAGTCGTCAGGGCGTCCTTATTCAGTGCTGGTGGGATGTAGGCCGAGATAATGTTTAGGTGCCGCCCCTCCCATGTGGTCTCGGCCACCGCAAAGCGGCCCAGGGAGTCAGCCCATGTCTTTGTACAGGTAAGTGGAAGGTTTTTCTTGACAAGGATACCAGTGCCTCGGGAACCAGAGGTGAAACCAGCGTGCACCAATAGTTTGTACCCCCCACGATGAAGTGCCCGACACGTGTTGCCCATCAGGTGTGTCTCTTGGAGTAGCACCAGATCAGGAGCGTGACATTTGAGGTATTGCAGCGTCACTCCTCTCTTTATCTTGCTTCCAAGATCATTAACATTCCATGTCATCAGGGTGAGCACCCTAGTTTGGGATTGCATCATGGTGGAATGTATAGTAGAGGACGTGGGGACAGGATTGCAACCAGAAGCTGAGTCAGTCGGGAACAAGGACAAACATCCATAAAGGATAGAGTGGTAACTGAGGCTGTACGGCCGTGTCGATTAAGGAGGACTCTGCAAAATGTACAAACAACAAAAGAAAATAAAAAACACTGTCGGAGACGGAATGCAAGCCTGCAATAGGATCTGTGAAGCAAAAACAGAATGAACAAACAACCCCAAACCCGGTGTCGCCCCCCACCCCTCCCTCCCCCCCACCCTGCTTCCCTGCCCGCGGACCTGAAACTATCCACTCCCCAACTTGGCAGAGTGCCTTTCGCCCTCCCAACCATAAACGGGGAGGTTGGTTAGCCTGTGATACCTCTCGTCTAAGAGTGGAGGAGTCATTTTTGGGTGATGAACTTAAAGAGTCAAATGAAACCTGGTGTGCACTAGAGACAATCATAAGGAGTGTAGAAGTCCAATGGAGAGCCAGAGCCTCTGAAGAATGAAAGAAGGGGGGAAGGAAGGAGGGGGGAAAGAGGGGAAGGGGGGAAGGGGGGTAAAGGGGAGGACAGGGTCGAGAAATTAAACTCAGGGCATAGAGTAGTCCCCGTCTCACAATTCAAAAATCTGCAACGTCCTAGATAAGAAGGATGTGCACAGCGCGATAGTTCCAGCAGTCCAACCCAGTGTCCTGGTGTAATCTGCGGCAATCATAGTCGACTGTAATATATCAAGTCAATATCAAATACATACTAACGCTAGGACAAGAATACGCCATCAGGGAAAGGAAGGGGGACGGGGGGGGGAGACAACTGGGTCAAGGAATCGAAACACATGGCTAAGGCTGCCCACTGTCACTCAAATAAAGAAGCATACCACACTGGACTACACAGCATCAGCAACGGAGTTTCAACAGTCCACCTTCAAGTGTTCTGGAGATCTTACTATTCATCCTGGGTGACTGCAGTAAACAGTTCAGGGCTCTCCGGTTGTGGATCTCGATCGGAGCGGGGACCAGACGCTCTATGTTTGCCTGGAGTCTGTCCTGCCCGGCGCCAGCCCTCCAGCCAGTCCCACACCTCACTCGGATATAAAAAGAACCAGGCCCGTCCTTCTGATTCTACTCGCAGTTTGGCCGGGAACAGCATGGAATACTTTATGTGTTGATCCCGAAGCGCCTTTTCAACTTCCAAGAAACTGCGTCTCCTGGCTTGCACTTTCAACGTAAAGTCTGGAAAAAATTTGATATGGGCGTTGTCCATTCTTAACGGTGAACCAGCCCTGGCCATCTGAAGGATGACGTCCCGGTCTCTGAAGTTGATGACTCTTGCAATGATGGGTCGGGGGGGCCCCTGGCTTCGGCTTCCCCCCGGGACTCTGCTCGTTCAATTGAGAAATAGTTCGACAGATTTTTGGGCTGGAGGTGCTTCAAGACTAAATCTTCGACAAAGAGGTCGGCTGCGGGCTCCACCATCCTTTCAGGTACCCCCAGGTTGCGGATCTTGTTCCGTCTCGCCCGCCCTTCATACTCGTCCAGGAGATCTCCCATTTGTCGCTGCTGCTGTTGGAGTTGCCTTGATTTTGTTTGCATGCGCACAACCAATAATTAACTTGAATTTGTTGACAAAGTATTTAATTGATTTTCCAAAAATATTAATGAAGTTTTAGGTTGCTCCCAGGGTTTTTTACTTTTCCGACCTGTGAACGTCTACTAGAAAGTATTATTGTGTGTTTCCAATCACTTGGTTACAAATCCCTGTCGGGGCACTCCTTTCGTGATCAATAAAGTTTCATAACAGAGAGTCAGTCTAAAAACCAGTACACTTCAGACGAATGTCAAGGATTCATTTACCTTTGTTTTCCCATAGAGTGTACAGATTTACATCACCATACCCCTACATCATAACGTGAGTACCGCACGCTGTTCATATTATATGGAATCACTATACTATTGTTTCAGAGTACACTGTAATTCACCATAAGCTTGCAACCAACAATAATGTTTATGTATTTAGCTGTTCCTAGTTCAAACTTAAATCATGTTATATCACTTTTCCCAGATCACACTCCCTGACGAAGAGCATAAATATGCTCGAAATGCATTGGAGAATAAAATGATGTGATGTGGTAACACATTTCGAGAAATATATGAAGTCTTGTATGAACATTAAATTGATGCAAGTAAAAACAATTATGAATGAAGAAATTTATGTTGAAGATAATACAATTGAAAGCACAATGAATGAATAAAATTCATGTTGAAGTGAACATTTATAATGAGCTGTTGGAGTTGCGCCACTTGTTGCTGCAAGTTGGAGGTGTCGTCAATAAGTGCTGCAGTTTTCACCTCAACGTCACGCACTTTGGAATCCATTTTGCGGAAGTCGGCGCGCAACAGTGTCACCTCTACGTTCACTGAGTCTATACGAGTCTCCAGTGAGGACCGGACCCCCGCTATTGCCTCCAAGACATCTTCAAGGGTTAGGGCCTTTGCCGATGGGGCTTGGGAGACAACCTGTGGAGGGACTTCAGATGGAGGATTCTTACCGTCTCCCTTAGCTCCCCAGGAAAGTTTATTTATTTGCCTCTGCGAGGAGTTCTTGGTACCCTTACCAGAAGCCATCAGAATGACGGAGAAGGGACCTCACTGCAGGCCAGCCTCCAAGGAGACACACAGTCAATGGACGGAGAGATCCAAGCCTATGAGCGGCGGCAATAGAGGAGATGACAGTGAGCCCCCAGGTAACACTACAGCAGCAGTATTGTATGGATGGCGTCAGGCAATGGGACAGGGAGGGCTTGCCCAGCGTGAGGTCGTCGATTGCACTGTGCACCTCCGCCCCGTTGGGGGTTCGCCCCCAAGTGTACATGTACCCCGGTACGGTCTACGGGGTCTCGCTGGCCAAAACAATGGATGCGTCATCTGGGGTGGGCCCAAAGCAAGGCTTTGGTTTGCGTCTCTGCAGGGACTCGACAGCGTATGCTCCACGTACCTTCAGGCAGGCCTGCAGCACGGCTCGTGGCTCTCTACCCTCAATTCCTCTGAAGGGAGGCCAGGGTTATGTATCAGCAGTGTGAGCCGCGTTAATTGTGGGTCAGTAATTCGGCGATTGCGGGAGCCAGCAGTGTAGCGGCGCAGCAGGGCCCAGAAGAGCAGTGGCGCTGCAGCAGGGTCCGCTTCGGTGGACTCGAGGGAGGATGGCCACTGTCGTGTTGCCGCCCGCACTCCAGGCACCTTTGTGGGGTTATATAAAAAGTCCGGGGCCAGAGGGAGGAGCCGCCAGGGTGCCGTGGAAGAGGAGCGGAGCTCCGATGGATGACGTCGGGCGGCCGGGGAGTAGGCCGCAAAACCGGGGTGTGCCGTGAATTGCAGGCCGAGGTCAGGCAGCCGCCCGTACCGCCCCTCCTGACTCCCCCGTGAGGGCCTGCGGAGTGCGTCGCTGTGCCTCAGTGGGTGGGGAGGGCGTCCAATTGCCTCCGGTGGCCACCCGATAACAATCTTCAGGTTCGGCGGGCAGGGAGGGCTACCGGAGCACTGCCGGGCTAAGTCTGGTGTTGTACTCAGGCCGCCATTTTCCCCGGATCCGCCAGGGGAGGATTCCTCCCCGCTTTTTGTATTGCAACAGCGCTGGTCCAAAGTGCTTTTAGGAGGTGGAGAGGTGCACACCAGGCGCCGTTATCAATTCTCCCCCTCTGCAGGGAGTCTTACGCCCAAGATCGGATCTTTAGGCCGGATAGTCAGACGAGGGCCAGGGAGCCGCGCTAGCAGGCGACCATTCCCTTCGGCTGTTGGCCACGCCCCACGCTCTTCTGGCTGTTCTTGGTGGTGGGTTCCTTCTGCCTTTTTTGGCCAGCTGTTGGTCCCCGGGGGCTTCTTCTTCTCCCTTGCCCTGTTTGTTGGACTGGCTGTGCTGGCATTTCTGCTGTATCCTGGCATGGTGTGCTCTGAAGCTTGAGGTTCCGCTTTGTGTTTCTCTGCCTTTGGTGCTGGTTTTCTCTGGGCAGGGCTTTTCTAGTTTATGGTCCCCTTCCAGAGGTCTGTTGGTTTTCCCGGGCCTGGTTCCTGGTCCTTTTTCTGAGTTTTTCGGTTCTCCGTCCTGTCCCTATGGTGCTCTGCTCATTGTGCTTTGCCTCTGGGGTTGCGGCCTCCCTGGTTTCCCTGGTTGTGCCTTTGGCCTCCGTGGGTCCTGCATTGGTGCCCTGCCGGTGCTGTTTAAGTTACCATCTGCCGGAAACATTGAAATGGGTAGTTCTAGAACATATAACACTAGGCCCAAGGGGAGGTGATCTATCAAGTATCCTAAATCTGAGAGAGATGAAGTGGATCCATATTTTCAACTCTGTAGCAGAGGGTTTGAACGAATCTGAAAGTAGTTTCACACAATTAGCCAATCTTTGATTTTGTGTCCTTATTACCACCTATGTGACAATCAATATTATCCATGTTTCAGGAAGCCTCTGTGTACAGCCAATTGGTGATTTCGTGTCCTTATGCGATTATCCTCAATTCAGGGAAGATTTTTAAACAGCTGGGTGAGCCATTACCTGAGTGTAATATATCTTGGGATGTGTCGTAAATTGCCAGTTACCTATTCCTCTCCTGATTTGTCATGTTAACAGTAATTTTTATGGACCGGGATAGAGTCCCACTATCCTACGAGATAAGTGCACCCTATTCCCTAGAGATAAGACACCATTGTAACCTAATAAAAATGTTCTACATCCAAATTTTTAATCGGGTGAGTTTACACTATCCTATGAGACAAGTGCACTCTACCTCTTTGAATGACCTATACTTTACTAAATGTAATAACTTCTACCTGTCTAAATGTTACACATTGTACAAGTTGAATGCTTTAGATTATGCACTTCTTGGGTTTTGAGACTCTGCTCCTATGCATATACTACAGAAGCATATTTTGATATTTCATACGTAGGTCCGATGATACTGTGGAATGTTTATATTTACTCTAGGTATGAGTTCTCCCCCAGAAAAAAGATACACGAGGGTCAGAATAATGGCTTTACTCCAATTGAACGTTCAATACGAACAACCCTGATCGGGTGAGGCGAGTCTTTCTTCGTTTTCTATCAGGCTTTGTAACGAAGCTCCACCTCTTAAAAAACTAACCAGGAAGTGAACGCGCTCACACTGGATGTGGACAAGCGCGTTGCATTTCAACTTTACGGACGTTTGCCGGCTATCTTCAAAACCAATCAAGGTAAATCATACCGCGATATCCCTCAGCGTTTGAGGCAATGAGACCAGCGGTACTGGGCAATTTTAACGTAGTGTTCCCACTGCTTTCTTCCAGTTACCTCTTGTGTAAAAAACGCAATTGGGACCCCCTCCAGACATCATGGGCGGTAAGCCTTTTTTCAACGTAAGGTTTAACAAGATGTCTGTCATAGAAATGGGGACTTTTCTTAATAATGCCTTTTCTCATTTTCGCAGTTAATAAATGAAAGTAATTACTTTTCTAAAGCTAACGGTGGATGCCACCAGGATCCTACAAGGATCGGAGGGATGTTCCTCTAAAATCAGGTCCTGTTTTATTTATTATTTTTTGTAATATTGAGTCCTTGTCAAGTATTTCAAGACTCCTCCCCGGTTGTTCACTAAAATTCATTTTTCTAATTCTGTCTCCCCTTTGCACAGATCACAAATGAATATTTGATATTACCCAGTACTATGCTAGCTGAGTATCAAAACAATCGTGTAATAAACAGGTCCCATCTGTTTGCCTAACACTGAATGTATAGTGGTAAGCTTTTTATAATTTGTGCTCTATTAAAACCTGGGCCACCGGACCCGTGCCTTCTAATAATACATTTATGTTTTCTTTGTTTTTTTAAAGCATAAACGTATCTGGTTGGTTAACTGATCACTATCAGTTATTGAAGGTTTTGAAATACAGATTCGTTCTGTATGCTACAGAATTGATATTAGTGGTAAGCTTGATAACGTCTTCTACTCTATGTAATTCAGACCGCTTTAGTATATCTATGAACAATATCCTTTCCTAATTTTAAGGAGTCGGGAAGAACGACCGCTAAGGACCAAGGTCCCCTTCTATCCGAAGCTCCGAGGAACTTCAAAAATTATAGGTACGAGTTTTTCAAGAGTTATGAAAACATTGGCACTCTGACAGCCATTTAGGGTCGAGTTAATGTATGTAGTAAGCTGTACCGAGATGAGTCTAATCTTCTAAGCTCTCATGGACACCGTTCAGTGTCTAAACCTACACTTTGCCTTAATATGTTTAGAGGCTTCTCGTTTTTCATTTAGGTCTCCTGTATGTCCTTATATTTGTCTCACGCTATAATAATTTGGTTTATGACCAGACCATTCGACAGCACGTTTTTAATTACAATTTGTATTTCTCAATCCCGCCCTCCTTATAGCAACTAACAGGATGGGTGTGTTGCTAATTAATTTCCTTTTAACTATTCCCTAGGAGGTTGCCCACCCACAACTCCCTTGTCCTGAAGAAGACCCGCTCCGTAAGGACCACTCTCCTACCCTTAAGTCGGGTCGAAACGTTGACCACATAACTACGACCAATCTCCTACCCCAAGCAAGACCGTTACGGCCGCAGCGGAGTTTGGTTTTGTGCTTCAGTCATAATTTGGACTCCTTTGGAGCCTTATGCTGTGGCCCTTTGGCTGAAGGGACCACTTGTATTAAACAAGCAAATTGAGATTAACACTTGTCACAGAGCGAATCTGATTATCCTTTGACCCAACCCTGTCCTTGACACTTCCATCACTTTCTTTTCCCCCCCTCTCTGTTGTGAATGTGGGCACGTACATTTGTCACCAATTTGTGATGTATACAATTGAATATAATATGAACTTTGACCAGTCAATGGTAAGCGTGCAAATCTGAATTAAACTTTTTTGCAGCTACTAACTTTTGTATCTTGAATGGATTTAATATTATTGACTTAAGCTTACAATAATTTGTCTTTGTGTCTGGGACCCCTTCCCTCTATAACTGGTACATTTCAAGCATACCACACAGGGAGATGCTTTGAATAACATTATTGTGATAATTGACCTTTGCAAGTTAGATATGGAGACTAGCACCGCATTGGTGCCGATACCAACCTTCCAAGGGACTGGGGGTAAATTAAGTGTAATCGATTTTGTATTGGTCTCTAGTAGGTATGTCCACCTTATTGATGATTTTAGAATAGTAGCAAATCCTGCTAGCGATCATAATCCCCTTGTTTTAATGCTGAGTTATAATGCTGACGCAGATAAGAAGCAGTCTTCTGAACAACCAATGAATTACAGTCAAAATCAAGGCCTTAGAGTAAAATGGGACAGGGTTGAACCCAAAAAGCTGGAGGAAACAATCTTCGGGGTTAATTCTTTGCAAGTAGATACCTGTCTAACAAGTACCTGCGAGCCTGAACTGATAGTCTAGAATTTCGAGGCGCTATGTGGGAGCGTGGCCACATACCTTCTTAAACCAGCTGGGAAGGGTGATACCAGGGAGCACAAATGGTTTGATGCTGAATGCTCTGAGGCACAAACATTACTGAAGAAGGCACTTCATCAGGTCCCTCGGGATACGGAAATGGTAAAAAAGGCAAGAAGGATTTATAAGGATGCGATTGATAAACGAAAACTGGAATTGAAAAAGCAAGCTTGGGACGACCTCGAGAAAGCCTCTGATTTGAGGGACAGCAGATTGTTTTGGGAGGTAATAAACCGCCCGTTCCTTAGTAATGAAAAAAGAAGCATGATTGCCCATATAACCGGGGATACTTGGGAAACCCATTAAGTCCGAATTTTTTATTCAAAGTATGCATCCTTGGTAAATGAAGGTGAGGATAAAAGGGACTTTAATTTTGAAACGGCACACCAACTTAGCCTCTCACTTTCTCTGGGTGAAGTTGAAGAGGCACTAAGAAAAGGTATTCCCCTAAAAGCACCAGGTCCCGATGCTGTACCTCTGGATCTTTTTAAAAATAACTTTGATGTATGGGCACCATTGCTCCTTAATGTTTTTAAAGCGATTGTGGTCGGGCGCATCCCTTCATCGTGGAAAGAGGCAGTAGGCGTACCAATTTTTAAAAAAGGTGATAAAAGCGACCCTTGCTATTATAGGTCAATATCTTTAAAGGATGCTTCCTGCAAGTTAATGGGGAGAGTAATATTGGCTCGTTTGGAGACTTGGGCGGATTGTTCTGGCCTCATTGTAGATTCACAGTATGGGTTTAGAAAGGGCAGGGGGACAATGGAGCAATGTCTCAACTTGGCCCTGATCATGGGCAAGTACATGAAGGCCAGGGGTGTTCCCATACACTTGGCCTTCATGGACTTGTCCATGGCCTTTGATACTGTGTGTAGGGAGAAATTGTGGTTGCTAATGGAGGCCATGGGGTTTGAGGAACCCTTGGTCACCCTGTTGCACAGATTACATGCTGCTACTTCTGTGGCCATCAGATATGGCCCGGGGGTGAAAAGACAAGGCCCATTCCATCAACTGAAGGTGTCCGTCAGGGCTGTATTTTGCCCCCCTTCTTGTTTTTAGTCTATACAAATGGTTTAGAATTTTTTTTATTGGGAAAATGTTCAGTCTTCCCTAAAATAAACGGCAAACAAGTACCCTTATTGTCTTATGCTGACGATGCTGTGTTAATGACTTTAACTGCAAACAGGATGCAAGTATGTTTGAATGCTTTTAATGAGTTTATGCAGGATCTAGACCTTAAGGTGAACTTTACAAAATCTTTCGCAATGGTCTGTGGTCCAAGTGGGACCAAAACTCGTAGGTTTGTTGTAGATAATTTGACTATTGAAAAGGTCCCGAATTTTAATTACTTGGGAAATCTCTTCAACAAAAGCCTGAGTTGGGACCCGTTAATAACATCATGAGTACAAAAAAACACGAGATCAATAGAGGCCCTTTTTCGCTTTACAAGCAAATTAGGACAAAAACCAATTGCTGAATTAAAAACACTGTACAAATCGAAATGTTTGCCTGTTGCGACTTACGGAGCAGGGGCATGGGGATACCATAAATGTGCTCAACTTCAAGTTATGGAGAACAAGTTTTTAAAACGCCTTTTATCAGTTCCGATTAGTTCTCCAAATATTTTTTCTCACACTGAGTTGGGTATAGAATTTGTGAGCGATATTATCCATGTGTCCCCATTACTTCTATGGGGAAAAATTGGGTCCTCTGAGGATTTGCAGCTCTCAAAAGAAATCCTAAAAGATTGTGTAAAGTTGGATCACGCTATGCAGATCCCATGGTTGTCTTATGTAAGAGAAACTTTTGATGAAAGTGACCTTGGAAATTTTTATGATACTCCAGATTCTATTAATTCAGACACAAAGATGGTAATTAAGAATGCATTTTAACATCTTGGGATCGTTAAAAAATGTAGAACAACAACCATATCAGGGAGATAAATTACAGCATCAATTCTATTTATCGTTTACATTACATACGCAATGGCGTTTTTATCTAACGAGATTTCGATTAAATGTACTGCACTTTTTAGTTGCTTTCCCGAAGCAAGGGGGTTGGTGTGAGAGGCTACCCCATGCCCATGTGATAATGAAGTTCAACAATGCACTCTGCACTTTGTACTTTTCTGTACCTTTTATAAAACCCCAAGAAACCGATTTATTAAACCCATTTTAAATGAAATTCGACCCTGTAACTTTAAAGAAGGCTATGAGCACTTAAGATCATTAAACACTGCTGCTATTTGCGGTGCTATGCTTAGCTTCACTAGATTGGCACTTTCAATTAGCAATCGTTATTGAAATTATAATTTCTGTTTTTATACCTTGTGTTTTAAATTGAAGGAAATTGAAACTCATGAAATTGATAGACTATCAATCTATAGGAAATTTTTAAAACGATTATTTTAGTTGACAGAATATAGAAACATGTAACTAAAGTGTGTTAAATTAAGTTGGAAAGTGTGAGAGGCTAACCAATTTACACATGAGATATTATAATACAATAATGCACAATGCACTTTATACCTGTTAGTTCGTGTTTTTAGATGTCCTTTCGAAAGGTAATTTTTTGGTCTCTTTAGCTGTCAGGATATGCAAATATGCAACTAAAGTGTGTTAAATTAAGTGGATAGTGTGGGAGGCTAACCAACTTATGTATGAGATTTTGGGCCAGATGTATCAAGGCTTTTGCGACTCGCAAAGGCCGAAATTCGCAGAATTTCGGCCTTTGCGACTCGCAAACGGCCTTTTAGCATGATTTTGAATGTATGAAAAAATCGCAATTTAAGGAATCGCAAAAAATTGCGATTCCTTATTTTGCCATAGCATTTAAGGAATCGTAATTTTTGCGATTCCTTAAATGCAATGTATGTAGCAATTTAAATTTGTGAATTTGGGTTAAGAAATCGCAAATTACCACCAACTTGTAGTTGGTGGTAATTTGCGATTTCTTTTAAAAATGCCCTATTTGGCATTTGTACGGGTGGCATATGACGCACATACATGCCCATAGGGCATGTATGTGCGCCACATGCACACACATGTAAATTTCAGGGTGCAGCAGGGTGTCTTTGAGACACCCCTGCACCCTTGAAATAATTCTCAAATTGCGATTAGCAAATTGTAAATTCGCAATTTGAGAATTATTGCACTATCATTCCTGTGGGCCTCCTGGCCCATAGGAATGCATTGGAAATTATTCCTTATTTGCGAATTCGCAAAATGCGAATTCGCAAATAAAGAATATTAAGGAATCGCTAAAAAATAGCGATTTTGTACATACATTCCATTTTGCGAATTCTAAATAGCGATTCGCAAAAAATCGCTATTTAGAATTCGCAAATCGGAATCTTGGTACATCTGCCCCTTTATAATTTTTTTAAAAAAATGCACAGTGCACTTTTAGATGGTTTTTAATGAAGTATGGCTTTTCTGATAGAACAAAATGCCTATTAATAATGTGCTTACAATCTCCACTATGATATGTGTCTGAACCTTTGGATTTGAAAAACCATTTGTAAATCTGTTTTGTAATTTTTTTTTTTTAAATGTATAATTTTATGATTCTGTTGAATCGAATAAAGTTACTTATGATGATGATGGTGTATAATGAAAGTTGCTAAATCACAAAGGACCACTCGCCCTTTCATCCTTCAGGCGTCGATGAAATGTGTGCCTTAGGTTTGAGAAATAATTAACACCTCTTATGAGTGCCTTGAGAAATGGTACAGTGCGCTATGTAACTGTAACACGAGTTCTTATTACTCCTGCAGCAATGGACAGGAGCACAGAAACAGACTATACAAATGGCTAACATTGCAGTGCTGTGAGTTTGATGTAGCGTGAGTATATTTCGTCTTTAAATGCCAAACTCCGCTATATATATAATATAATATATTTTTTAATCCAGCCTAGGGCCATGCAAACTTATACATTAGTCAGTAAAATGTTGTTAACCTTTGGGGAGTTTGGAAGTGTGTCACTTTTGCAAATGTTCACCTGCAGGTGAAAATAATTCCCACAGAATACGTTTTTGTGGAAGATGTCTGTTTTTGCACAGGCCTGCTTTCCGCAAACGTTCCATCGTGGATTCTTACCCACCATTTTTTGAAGTTCACTATCTGTATATGCTTTTGGAAGCTCACAAATTAAAAAAAAAACTCTACAGTTTTGGGACGAACTCGTTCCTAAATTCACATACCCCTCACTTATTTATATCTCCTTCCCCAAAAACGAGCAATATTTTGCGCTGAAGAACTGTAATTTAATTCTAACAAATATTGAACCTTTATGAAGTCATGCACTTGAGACAGCTAGTTCTGAAAAGTATAGTATTCCTAGGGCACACATTTACTTGCAGTGGCGAAGCAAGGTTGCCAAGGGCTCCAATGTAAGCAAGAAAACGTATCCCTCCCACCCCACCCCTCCGACCGATCGAGGGTTGGTGGACTGAAATATAGCAATAATGAGGGCTCATTGAGCCCCACAGGGTTCGGGGACCTGGTGCTACTGCGCCTGCTGCTGCGTTAATAGCTATACTCCCATTCCCCTGCATCCTTTTCACCTGTGGTGTGATGAGCAGTGGGAATGCCACCTCGAGTTCTCACTCAGAGCATCGAACCCACTCACATACAAAGTTGAGCCTCAACAATTATTCTCAGTTGACTGCCAGCCTGGAGCCCATGTCCATTGACTGACGCCAGCCCATCTACCATTGGCTGCGGACGTTTACCCCATGTGACACTTCTGGTTGCGCATTATCTGCTCTGTCACCCGCGTGGAGTCCCGCTCTGACAGCTCTCCACACCCGCGGCTGTGCACTCCTCTACAATCCGCAGATGGCGCAGGGGGACAGTGATGGCGCATGCACTTCAAATGCACGGACTCCCTGTGGGTGACAGGGTTATCCGCGCTTATCTTCCGCTGCTCAGAGCTGGTGTGTCTGAGATTCTCTGACAACTTAAAAAGGCTTTGCCTGCCTGTTCAGTTTTCCATTGTACGAAACGGAGTTTCACAGACGCACTGCTGGTGTCAAAACTGCTTCAGTACAGATAGTGCGGAGCGGTATAGCTGCATGGCGTGATACCATTGTGCACAACTGCAAGTGAGGTATTACTGCACCTAGTATCACTATTTGTTTTTCCAGTCATAGATTCCACCTCGTCCGTGCAGGCGGAGTTTTGAGTAGCAAGTGCCCTGGATTTCGTTACAACATGAAGTAGATGCTTCCTGTGCTACACGTTGTATGTACCGTCCTTTAAAGCAGAATCGTGCGACTCCCACTTGCTGAAGGTGGAGCAAAGTACTGACCAAGTTGCTATAAGTCAGTCAATGCCTTTGCCTTGCGTCGGGAGTGTTTGTGAGGGGAAAAAACAGGAAGGAGTGGGAAGGAAGTTACAGAGTGGCTGGGAAGCAGCAGACGAGGGAAGGGAATTATTAAAAGCCAAGGACGAGGTCACAGTGGCGGATCCTCCGCTAAGGCGGAGGAGTGTTATCCCACTGCTCAAAAGGAAAAATAAAATGATAACGTATTGTTTTTATCATTTTATTTTTCCTATTGAAGTCAGTGGCTCTCGGGGCGAGGGGGTGGGGGGGGGCGAGGTTGGCCAGAGCAGGGAGAGAGAGGGGTGTTTTTCAGTCCCTAAGTGCGCATGACTGTTTGGCTAGCCCTCTTGGGCACTTTATATCTTGCCACCAGGCTTGCTTTACACAGTCTTGTTAGGAACATGCAAAGCATCCAGGTCCCCGTCTAAGCGCCAAACCATGGCGCTCAGACCAGGGTCGGATTGGGATCACAATTTGGCCCGGGCACTGACGAAAAAAGTGGCCCACATTCAAGGGGCGTGGCCCACAGTTAAGGGGCGTGGCCCACATTCAAGGGGCGTGCCCTTTCATGAAACACCATTTGGTTACACACGTCAATGTCCTTGAATATTAGATGTAAATACATTAGGAATTTGGACAAGTATGGTAGTGCACTGTCCAGTGACCAGCTGAAAGAGGGCATCAAAGATCAGAAATTGGATTATAAATTCAAATCTGTTCCGAACAGGAGCCCAAAAATATGTTTGGCCCAGGGCCCCCAAAATCCTTAAGATGTTTGGCACAGAAATGAATTAAAGCGCGGAGGTACCCCTTCGGGAGTGATTCCAGCGCTATATAAGCACATAATTAATTAATTAATTTAAAAAGTGAGAGGATACTGTTCTTGCACAGGAGACACAGGGTAAAGGTGACAATGGCGCCATGCTGAGCAACTAAAAAAACAGCAAGGCCCCTTTCTGTCACAAAATTATTATAGCCCTTCAGGGAAGGAGCACCTAATAAGCAGCGAAGCCCCTGCTATTACTAACCTACTCAGCCCTCCCCAGACCTTCAGCTCAGGAGCACATGAACAGCAGGGAGGCCCTGCAATTAGTAAATTAATCAGCCCTCCCCAGCACTCCAGGCCTCAGGGCAATGTCCTGGCAGGGGAGCAAAAAACACAGCTGCTGGGTCATCCATGGTATCCAGGGGGGGGTGAGGTGAAGATGGTGCAAGTTGCAAAGATCACCTGGCCCCCACAGCGAGACCCATTCTTCCTCGCCCACTATTCCCCGGGCCGTTTTTCTCTGGACCCCGACCGGCCATCTTGTCCATTCCCTCGTCTTGTACCCTTCTCCCTCGTTACCCCCTTGACGATCCTCAAATGTTTCTTCCCTTTTCTGTTTTACCTTTTCTCCATACCCTTGTATCCCTCCCACCCACCCTTGGTGCTCTGACTACATCACCCTCCAACCCCACTTAATGGAACTCTGCCTTAGAAAATCTACTATGTGCATATATATATGTATATAGAGAACTCTAATCACTAGTATATGAAGTAGACCTTTGTACTATCTACCATTCCTATGTGACTCTTAGAGTATATCCATTTGTTTCTCTTCCTTGAGTGACTTTACTACTTGTACATTTGCAATTTTTCTTTCTGTTTGTATCTCTTCCTTGTGTGACTTTACATCTTGTACATTTGCAATTTTTTCTGCTACTATCTTTTATGTAACGCATGTAATCCTAAATCCTTATGTTTCGCAACTGATTCTTATGTAAAGCGCTCTGACTTCTTCTGGTAAAGTTCGCGTTATATAAAATCGCATTAAATTAAAAACAAACAAACAAAAAAAAAACTAACACTGTTCATGTGCTGCGTGGGCCCCAGGGGGGCCGAGGTGAAAATGGCTCAAAGGCCTGAGCAACACCTGGCCCTCAGGGAGGCCGATTTTTGCAAACAATCACCCCCTCCCCAGCCACCCTCAGCCTCATTGCTTTGCTGGGCAGGGGGGGAAGAAGAGGCCAAAGCGGGTGAAGCTGCATTCATTTCCGTTTCTCTGTCTCCATGCCCTCTGTGGGCCGTTTTTTTTCCTCCTCTTTCCTAGTCCACAGAGATCACGGAGACAGAGACAGAGAAATTAATGCAGCTTCACTGTGCGGCTGGGAAAGGGGAGAAAAAAGAACGGCCCACAGAGGGCACGGAAATACCGGCCCTTCGGCCGATGTCCAAATGCCCGCATTGTCAATCCGCCCCTGGCTCAGACCAACCACTAAGCTGCATTGCAGCATTGTGATTGGCTCAGGGGAGCCTGGGAGCCAAGGGGGCTTCCTTCTGCGTCCTGCTGCCAGTGGAGATAGGAAGAAGAGGTCGGAGGAGAGGCAGTGACGGCCAACTCAGGTAAATGGTTTAAAAAAAAAATCCTACCCCCCAGAAAGTTCTCTACCTGTCTACTGTGAAATTGTATCACCGGGCGGTATGCAGAACTCGTGCCGCCTTTTATGCTGCACAATTCAGGACTAGTTCGAACCCGTCTAAGGCTATTTTTAAGGTATTGAAAGACCTTACTGCCAAAAAGGTAACAACGACGTACCAGAGCTCTGTTGAGCACTGTGAAAAATTGGCAGAGTTCTTTCTGGAAAAGGTGAATGCCATTTATCGGGCCTTTCCTTTGGCCACTCCCTCGGCTAATCCATCTTTTAAGCCGCTATCATCTGAGGGATTGCATTCCTTTCCTATTTTAACATCCGATAGTCTAGACACATTGGCCCGTCAAGTGAAGTCTGGGTCCCCAGAGGATCCACTTTGCCCAGATGCGTTCAAAGACTTAGCGGTACATGATATCTCACCGCTATGTTCTCTGATCAACTCGTCATTGACATCTGGTGATGTTCCACTGAAGTGGAAGCGAGCCATGGTTCGTCCTATCCTCAAGAAACCCAGCCTGGACAGCAGCAAGCCTGAGAGCTATCGGCCGATCTCACTCTTGCCGTGGCCGGCTAAGGTTACGGAGGCGCATGTAAATGCAGTCCTCTCGGAACATCTCCGCCGCGCAGATATCCTCGATGCGACGCAGAATGGGTTTAGTGCTGGTCATAGCACGGAGACGGCTCTGCTTTACATGGTGGAGCACCTTCGCTCCGTGCTTGACGCGGGACAAACGGCAGCGCTTGTGCTATTAGATCTGAGCGCTGCCTTTGACACCGTCTCGCACCCGATCCTTTTGCGGTGCCTAGAGGAGGCTGGTGTCACCGGTATCGCTCTCCAGTGGTTCCGGTCGTTTTTAGCCAACCGGGCCTTTAGCGTGACCGTCCCACCTTACCAGTCCAAATTTCATCCGTTGAACCTGGGGGTCCCCCAAGGCTCCTCGCTGAGTCCTACGTTGTTCAATCTTTACGTAAGGCCGCTAGCTGAGGTTGTCAGGCAATGGGGTATGACGATGGTGTCATACGCCGATGACACCCAGCTAGCGGTTACGATCAGCGGGGATGCCGAAGTCGATGCCCCCAGGTTTCAACAAGGACTGCGGGCGGTCGCCAGCTGGATGACGTCCAACTGTCTCCAGCTGAACGCTAGTAAGACCGAGGTCATGGTTTTTGGCAGACAGCCGGATCTTTGGGGAGAGAGATGGTGGCCAGGGGATCTGGGTCCTGCTCCCATCCCAGTTGCCGAGCTTAAGAACCTCGGGGTCTGGCTGGACCCTTCCCTTACGTTTGTGTGTCATACCAAACGCACGGCGGCCTGTTGCTTTGGCATCCTGCGCGGGCTCCGTCCAGTGCTTAAGTTCTTCGATGCCCCCACCAGGCAACTCATGATCCAAGCCACTGTCATCTCTAGGCTGGATTATGCGAGTTCCTTACTGGTTGGTCTGAATCAGGCAGAGATCGGGCGTTTACAACGGATCCAGAACGCCGCAGCAAGAGCGGTGGTAGGCCTCCCAAGATTCTGTCCTACCTCCAGTACCCTGCGGTCACTGCATTGGCTCCCGGTGGCCCAGCGGATCCAGTTTAAGGTCCTCTGTGTCGCCTATAAAATTCTGAAGGGGTCCCCAGCAACGATTCTTATGGCCCTTCTAGCCCATTACACCCCAGCTCGACTCTTAAGATCTGCGGACCTAGAACTGGCTGATGTGCCGCGCTTTAAGGGGAGTAGGGCAGGAGGACGTTCGTTTCGAGTTCGCGCAGCGGTCCTGTGGAACTCCCTGCCCCCGGCGATCCGTGCTATGAGGGATCTGCTTTCCTTTCGCCGTGCGGTGAAAACCTTTTTATTCCCTTAGTTTGTTTACACTGTTTGTCTATTGTTTAGTTGTGTTGTGCAGCTGCCTTGTCGGGCGCCAGGACGCTCCTTAGCTGGAGCATCTGTGCGCCAAATAAAAACGCATAACATAACATAACATAACATAACATCCCACCACTCCCGTCTGGTAGTAGCCGCTACTGGAGGAGGATGTAATGGACAGGGTGACGGGAGGGAGCAACATGGAGCACATGAGGTGGGTGCATTATGGGACACAAAACACACAAGGGAGAGAGCAAGTGGGGTGAAGAGGGAGTATTATGGTGCACCCGGGGAGGTGGTTAGTTGACCTGTAGGGATTAAGCAGTAAATGAGGGAAAGATCCTGAAAATACATGCACTCTCTTGGAGTGCTTAAAGAAAAGATATTTCCCTAAATATAAGTAGTGGAAGGAAAGAAGTCAATCAACCAATGGGATGGTAAATAGGTTATTGTTGCATCCAAAGTATGACAGGAGAAGGAGATAAACTTAATGAATAAGTTTAATCTGGAAATCCAAGTACAGCATAAGATCTATCAGAGTGTACATCCAAGCAGCTCCAGTCTTCAACTGAAGATCAGGAGAAGAACATTCTACAATAACCTAGCAACCAGGTGCTAGGATACAAATACATGAAACAGCATGAGCAATAAGGAAACATAGGATAGGATAACATAGGATAGGATATAACACACCTCCTTCCCCACAATTACAAAACAATGTAAGATAAAATAAACAAAGTGAAAAAACAAAAGAAACAAAAAATTTGTAAACTGAACAACATATCAAGTAACGTAATCATTCAAATATTTAGGTGTAAACTTAATTCTAGATGACTTTGAACAGGATGCAGAGACCTCAGAAGAACCTGAGGAAAGTTGAGGTACATCTAAAGAAGTTGAGTTATTATCATCAGAAATCATCAAAGGAATAGATTGAAGACACTCCTCCTCATGAACAATAGGATCGTGAAACAAAGATATAGCTCCATCAGACACGTTGGAACTACATGAAGGAAGGTTGTAAGGAGACAAAATGTTAGAGGCAACTGCATTTGGAATAACGTTGGACCCTGAAACATCAACAGGAGCAACGCCTGAGCCCATCACTTTTGAAACGGCTCTTTTACTCCACCACTTACCACCAGTAACCTTAACAGCATGTTTGCTGATTTGAACAATAGTTGTCTCCGGATAAAACTTTGAACCTTTGGTCTTACATGGTCTACGGATTCTAACTTTGTCACCAACATTTAAAGAAATCTCTTTTACATGTTTATTCAGATCATACCTGATTTTGGACTTGAGTTGTGCAGATGCAACCTTGTCCTTGACAAAATCAAGATCAACAACACTTTTACCTTGAGAGGTTTTGCTAACAACCCAACCAGGTGACAATTCATTAAAGGATTGTCTCCCTCTTAACAAGAGGAAAGGTGTCACCCCAGTGGTTGAGTGTGGTGTGTTGTTGTATGACCAAACACTGTCGCAGACAACATCTTGAACACAAAGACCAGATGAAATGGCTAATTGGACTGCATCCTTCAGGACACGATTCGCTCTCTCCACCGTTGCCCTGTGGGGAGTACAAGGCAGTGGTTAAATGTTTAATGGCAAAATTATCCAAAAAACTGTTCATCTCATAAGATACAAATTGTACCCCATTATCCGATACTAAGAACTTGGGAATTCCTTCGGACTGGAAAAGTTTCTTAAGGCATTTTATGACATTATGGGTATTGGGTTCTCTTAAAAATTCACAGGCAAGCCACTTGGAGTGATAGTCTACAATAGTAAGTATAAACCTGAAACCCTGGTTTAAACCACCAATAGGCCCTAGAAAATCCATACCCAATTTCTCCCATGGACTGTCAGGGAAAGCAACAGGACACAAGGGTTTGTTAACAGTCCGCAAAGATTTCTCAGCATGAGAACACTCGCTACAGCCATTTAAAAAGGTATCTACACAGATGTCCATCCCTGGCCACCAATAATGGAGCCGCAATCTCTTTTTTGTGCTTGTGATCCCACCATGACCTTTGTGAGCAATTTCAATGATCTTATCTCGAATAGAAAGAGGAGGAATGAGGGAAACACCTCTCAAAAGTAAATCACCCTCCAAACTTAATTCATCTCTTATTTTGGAGAAAGGAAGAAGATCCTTATCAACGAGATTCTCTCTTGGCTAACCTTCAGCAATATACTTTTTAAGAGTTTGAAAAGAGAAATCCCGCAAGGACTCTTTAATCCAAACAGACTCAGGGATCACATCCTTAGCAAGAACTAGTCCATCTAGAAGGTTGACAACTACCTCTTTGTCATCAAGAATGGGAGAAAACTTCAAAGAACTAGAAGGACATCTTGACAAAAAATCTGCCGTGAAGTTCTTCCCACCAGGGATATGCCTCATAATGAAATTAAAGTCATAAAGTTTTGAAAGAAGACGGCTTAATCTCGGGCTAGCATTCCTGAAACCCTTGTCATTCCAAATAAAAATCAAAGGCTTATGATCTGAAACCAACACAAATTCACGACCCCAAACATACGTAGAAAAATGTTTAACTCCCCAAACGCAAGCTAAAGCTTCCTTTTCAATGGTACTATAATTTCTTTCCGAAGAGGAAAGTTGACGGGATGCAAAGGCAACAACATTTTCAATCCCACCATCAGCTTGACTCAGTACAGCACCTAAACCGGTATTACTAGCATCCACTGTAATAAATGACAGAGAGTTCTCATCAAAGGGCTTGAGAGCTGGGGCATGTATAATCAAATCCTTTAGAGAATCAAAAGCCACTTTATGTACTTCATCCCACACAAATTTGACATTATTTCTAGTAAGCGACCTCAAAGGCTCACTAACATGTGCAAAATTCTGTACAAATCTCGAATAAAATTCACTTAAATCCAAAAATGATCTTAATTGATCTTTGTTAATGGGTTGAGCGCAATCACGGATGCCCTGCAAGAGATCATGTTTTGGAGCAATGCCTTTGTGAGAGATGGTATGACCAAGATATTCAACCTCACTAAGGAGAAATTTGCATTTCTGTTTTTTAACAGTCATACCATGGTCACTTAAAATACCAATAACTTGATCAAGTTTGACAAGATGTTCTTCTACAGTGTTAGTAGAGATCAAAATGTCATCTTGATAGGCTAAGACGTCACGAACTTCTCCAAATAACTGAAACATTAGTTTCTGAAAAACTGATGCCGCTGAGGCAAGACCAAAAGGTAACCTCAGATACCTAAAAAGACCAAAAGGAGTGTTGAAAGCAGTTAAATCTCTAGACTCTTCACATAACTCTATCTGATGATAAGCTGCTCGTAGGTCTATGGTAGAGAAAACCTTTGTACCCCTTAATTGAGCCAACATATCTTGAATACGAGGGAGAGGAAAACAATCCACTTGAATATTTTTATTTAGAGCTCTTAGGTCTACACATAGCCTGAGCTCATCACAGTTCTTCTTAAGTGAGACTACAATTGGAGAAACCCACAACGAAGAGTTGATGTTTTCAATGACTCCCTCTTTACTCAGCTGTTGAAGATGAGTCTTCAGTCTTTCCATAATGCTCAGTGGAACATGTCTTACCTTATGAATTACTGGAACAGCATCAGGCTTCAAAATAATTTTATGTTCGAAGCCTTTAACTGAACCAAGATTATCAGAAAACACATTGTTGTATTTATTTATGATACTTTCTAGAGAAAGTTCCTCAGTAATCAGAGCATTAATTGTGGTAGAACGGTCTAAAGAAATGGGGTGTCTGGTACCAGGTCTTAACACTAATGGAAATTTACCTTGATCTTTCCAACCCAAAACATTATAACCTTTTTTAGATACATAAATTTTTGCCTGAATAGAACGATCTTCAAAGGTTAAACTGTCATTGAAGAAACCCATTAAATCAATGACTTTGCCATTAAATGCAACAGTACGTATATCAGGAGGTAGAAGTAAGTTTTCATCCCAATGTTTAAGAAATAAAAAATCCGCAATGATGGCAATAGGGGATCCCGAATCTACAGTGACCTTAACAAGAATCTTACCAATTTTTATATCACATACTGGATCATAGACAGAAGGATCTTCATGATCATCTATCATATCCACGGACAACACATTTTTTTTTACAATCTGTTCTTCACATGCATTGGAATTATCAGGATCAGAGACTTCAAGGTACATTGTCTTGGACTTAAACTTGCAAACTGCAGCAAAATGACCAATCTTTTTACAATTAGTACATTGTTTTTTTAAAGCTGGACAAGAAGTTGAGTTGGCTAGGTGTAATTTTGATCCACATCTATAACAAATGGGAGGTTTATCAGACTTTTTCCATTCAAGTTTAGGAGGTTGGTTACGTTGAGAATTTTTTGAGGAAGTAGATTTTACTAAATCTACATGTGTAGGTTTATTATTGCTTAATTCTTTAGAGGCAGAAGCAGATCTCTCTATACCTCCAGCTAATTCTAAAGTTTCTTGCAAAGAAGGATTACGACAGCATAAAATTCTTTCCTGAACTTTGTTGTTAAAGCAATTTACGACAATTTGGTCCCTGAGATACTGATCAATAGGGCCTTCAAATTCACAAGTTGCAGCCAAAATTCTTAACTCAGCTAAGAATATATCAATTTTTTCATACTCCCTTTGTTTGCGTGTGTAAAATCCGTGTCTCTCAACAATTACACTTGGTTCATCTTTAAAATATTTTTCTAAACGAGCAATAGCCTCAGTGTACTCATTCCAATCATCTGAAGGAGGTCTAATAACAGATGGTTGATGGTCAAAAATTCTTTGACCTTCCGCACCTAAGGCACTATATAACATTGCATTTTTTCTGGCAGCAGAAAATTTTACAGCATCAATGGCAATTATGTAACTATTAAAAGCTTTAAACCAATGTGACCATTTTATTTTTGGTGTACCTGGTTCTGGCAGAAAGGAAGATGGAAGAACTGCAGTTTGTTGGGCCATCCTGAATTAACAAATAATAACAAATGAGTATAAATATATATAACCACAACAAGTAATCAAAGTTTACTGTAAATAATACACATTGTAGTAAGTATGCAATATCAAATATGTATAAGAATATAATTAATACAAATTGTAGTAAATGTGCAGAGTTAACTGTGTGAATCAGCGTAAAAACGATACACGTTGTGGAAAAATGTAATATCAGCTGTGTGTATCAGCGTGAATGATACACATTGGAAAGAATGTAATATCAGCTGTGTGTATCAGCGATGAAAATACATGTAAATCTGTATCAACGAAGAAAATACATGTAAATCTGTGAATAATTAGTCTTAGAGGATAATTATGTAGAATCAGCTGTGTGTATCAGCGTAAATGATACACGTTGTGGTAATTATGTAGTATCAGCTGTGTGTATCAGCGTAGACGATACACGTTATGGTAAATAGGCAAAATCAGCTGTGTGTATCAGCGAAGAAACACACTTGTAAGGATTTGTAAGTAACTAGTCTTAGAGTAATATAAACAAACCAAAGAAGTATCAAATACCTTGTAGAAGAAAAATAATGATGATTGTAATAGCGCACTGAAAGTCCGTGAAGAGACGTTGTATTAGCGGTAGCGTTGTGTTAGCGGTAGCTAGGCAACCGCAAAATGGCCGCTACGTTGTACAATGTACGTGAAAACGTCAAATCGTGATGACGTGCTTTGTTGAGAAGACTGCTGATGGACGCCGAAGAAGGAGAATTGCAGCGCGCGTCGTTCTCGTGGAGTTTAAACCGCCATGGCGATATTTTGAACGAGAAGAGTTCTAAGTAGGTAGAAGGCAATGAATATATTAATTAAACATGTAAAATTGAAAAAATAATATAAAAATTAAAACGGGGAAAATTGTTTGGTGTCTCTTGAGAAAATCGACAGGTTCAGGGAGAAAAAGGTGAAAGAATCTGCCGCAGGTGCAATCAAAGGCACAGTAAACTGACAGCCGCTGAATCTCAATGAAGGAAAGGGTTTGAGGTGAACAATAATAAAAGCTGGCGCTGGTGCAATCAAGGCACAGTGAGAAAATATGAGCAGGCGCAGGTGCAATCAAATCACAAAGAATAAATAAGAAGTCTATTTCTTGCACTTTTTAACTAAAGTCACTGTTATTTTCAAGGGGTGTAGTAAGAGATAAACCCAGAATAAAGTGACAGCAAGAATGATAGGTAAAATTAATGAACAGCCGCTGGTGCAATCAAAACACAGAAAAACACAGGCGCTGGTGCTATCAAATCACAGAATATAAGAAATATCTTACTTTAAATGAAGTCACAGTTGTTGAATTTTGAAGAAATTCAATATGAAGCCGGTTGATAGAAGACTTGAATTGATGTAAAGGAGTAAAAAAATTCAAAAGTCAATGATGAACATCTGAAGCCTGATGAGATCTGTTTAAAATTGAAATTTGAGCGTAGGTTTGTAGGTAATGCTGACTTGACCACCTTGTCGCCAATTTATGTTGCATCCAAAGTATGACAGGAGAAGGAGATAAACTTAATGAATAAGTTTAATCAGGAAATCCAAGTACAGCATAAGATCTATCAGAGTGTACATCCAAGCAGCTCCAGTCTTCAACTGAAGATCAGGAGAAGAACATTCTACAATAACCTAGCAACCAGGTGCTAGGATACAAATACATGAAACAGCATGAGCAATAAGGAAACATAGGATAGGATAACATAGGATAGGATATAACAGTTATGCTTCAGGGGTAGGGACAAATACAAGAAGAGAAAGGCAAGCCATCGAATAAGAAGGAAGCAAATGAGAGTGACACAAATGCCAGCCAATGGTAAAGAAAGGGCAGGCTTTAAGACCAATGTAAGATTTTGGTATGGCCCACAAGAATCTGTCTATTGGCAAAATTGGCAAATGTTCTTTGCACGCTGCCATTGCCTTGTGCTACTGGGCATATACTACTACAAACACATAAAGTATGAAGGAAATAGAAAGCAGGTGGCCATGAATACTATGTTCTGATTTTTTAGATCAGATGTAAGCCAAGATCTTTTGATTTTCCTAACTTTATATGTATGATACACTTACTTATAGGGGCTATCAGTCAACTCTCATGATCTATTAGTCTGCTGTTGTGTCATCCACTTTTTTTCTACCGCCGACTACAGCATACAGTTGTGGTTCTCAACCTGTGATCCAAGGACTGATGGGGGTCCTCGAGAACTACTCAGGGCGACTGTGGTACAAAATTAAATAATAATACAACTATTACATTAAAATGAATAAGTATATACAAATAAAGAATCAACATTGAAAATGTGGAAACTTTTTCTACATTTGATTGTGAATTCAACTAAATGTTTCAATATCTGAGCCTTTGTTTGGTGTATAGTTTTAGTATTTGTGTGTACTTTTTTGAAGTTCTAATAATAGAAATTGCTTAGGCCGGGGTCCTTAGTTTCCAATATTAACTCAGGGGGTGCCCCAGAGTTCCAGTAATTATTCAGCGGGATCTGCAGAAGTCAAAAGGACCGCTGGCAGACAGCATGGGACTAGGTCACCCTCCTTGAGCTATTGGCTAACTTCAGTGTCAACACAAGGAGCACATCCACACGCAAAGTAGTTCCCTTATTGTTAAAAGAATTACAACAGTGAGAGCTTTTCAGGACCCAAAAAATATTTTGCTTTTAGCCAATGTTTTTTTTCAGGTTGACGAGGGCCTAGCAGCTCCAGGAACAATAAAGTTTTGCAAAACCCATAACAAAACAAGCATTGACAAAGCCAAAAGGCTCACGGCCAATGCCAGACCTATTGGCTATACCAATGCTTGTTAAATATACGCATACATGTTTTACTAACGAATGTTTCTCTTAACTCAGTCACACAAATTATATCTGCCCTGGAAACACTGGTCAGGAGCAGGGGCAAGTCCCCACTTCATATCTCTATCTCTCCTAGAAACCAATACCAAATCAGATGCAGGAAGTGAGAACTATATGGTCTTTCGAAGAGTGCCCTATAGAGGAATCCATGATTAAAAGGGCCCTCTGTATGCAGCACTTCTCACGAATGCTCCGTTTGGAGCACATTGGCCTTGTACAAGTTGAAGGCACGTGACCCCCACCTGTCAGTCATGTACTGAGATGTGTGTGAGGGAGAGTAGCCTGCGTGATAGGGCGTCCCATCTTGCAATGCTCTTACCGCTGCCTTATCTTCTTCAGCGGCACTAATGAAAGCTGCGAGACGAAGGGCTGCCTTCCCCTCGCCTGCCACCACCATTTTCAGTTCAGGAATTTCACCCAGCGCTCGTGGGAATTTCAACTTCTCGACAAATAAACAGTTTGGGTCAGGTCTTGGAAGCCCAGAAGTGCTCAGTTTGTGTTTCTTTTGGAAGGCTTCCACAAATAAGTGAAGCCTTTTAAAGCAATTTACCATGATAGCTGAGACAAGACATGGCCAAGTGGAAATATGCATGGTTCGATTTGGAGTGAGAAATGCCAGCAGCAGATTTTTAGAACAGAGTTGACATTGCTGCCCAGTCTCTCATGCCTGGAGTGAGACATATCTGAAGAAAGGAATGATGAAAAATAGTATTAAAAGGCAATGGCAAAATAGTCAGATATTAATCATGTGGGAAGCCTTGGTCATACATAGTCCATTAGGGTAACCAATCATTTTCACAATGGAGTGGAAGAGATTTTAGAAAAAGTGGCTGTTAGGGTGTGCCAGATTTTCATACAATTAATAATGCTAAATGTCCTGTTATTTAGTAGCGACCCTCCACATTTTGAACAGGTGCAGCACATAGACTGATATTACAAAGTGCCTGGTATATGCACATCAAAACCTTTTCGAAGAGGTTGGCACCTGTGTGCCTGTCTAGAGCATTGTGACTTACACTGTGGCTGGGCTGCTCCAAATAGTTATGATATACTGTCTAATGTCTACTTGTCACTAGGCAGGAAACCAAATAACTAACACAATGCAGTCTCCAAGTGACAGCGCCAGGACGTTCAATATGCTTATGGGAAATACCACCAAAGTGAGAATGGTTGTCAGAACTTGAATATTCACACACTCATCCACATATGCATTCCTCTCAGTGAGTTAAGCATCCACTCCAGAGATCTATCTTTACATTACATGTCACTGAAGCCTTGTTCTGTGAGCGATGAAAGCTTGCACTAGTCTGTCCTGCCGAATCTGGTCTGCAGGGAACAGAGGATTGAACTTGCTGCTTTTTGTGAGGGAGTGAATCTTGTTTTGTTACAGCTATGCAGTACCAGTTCTGTGAGGATGCAGAGCTTGCATTGCTGCTGCCTGATTTATACTTTTCCTTTGATAGTGAAAGGCTGTGCTGCACTGCTGCCCTAACAGTGCCTATACTCTGAAAAATGCAAGCTGGCACTGTTTCTGCCCATGGTACACCTCTTTTATGTTTCTACTGCTGTTGCCCCATCTTTTGAAAAAGACCAAGGAGCTATTGAAGGATCTTTCATAACATGCCCAACGAACCAGGGACTAGTTTGGAATATTTGATGTGAGATACAAGGACCTATAGTGGACGGCATGTGCCTGTGTAGAGCAGTAGTCGAAGTGAGGGGGAAAAGTAAGGGAACTGTGGTAGAGATTTAGAGGGCGGGAATAACTTGAGGATTGAGTCAGTGGTCGGAGTCAGAGGTGTGGCTAGAAAGTGCAAAACATCCCAATTTTTAGTATTTGTCTGCCAGTTCACTAACCAGTTACAGCTTATTACATAATTTAATTCAACCAATGGATACACATTTATTTAAGGTTTAATATGAGTTATTGACATTAAAATACATTCACAAAGTGGGATATGTTTCCAATCACAGAATCCCAAATACGCTTAGAAGTGGAATCACAAGCCATTTGTCTCCGAACCAGGCAGTTTCTGTCATTAGCACTTTTCCCTTTTTCCACAAGAGCTGTTCAAATATGAATGGCAAATTCGCCAGCTCTGGCCATAGTGCCACTTCCTCTCCCACATTGAACACCAAGGTGCTCCACTGAGAGCAACTCGCACTGTCTTCAGCTATGACCCAATTGTGCCTCGCTATACACACCTGGATGCGATTCAATTCAAATTATGCACCACAAAAGTAATATGCTGCCTGAAAAAAAGTAATAACATCCTGGAGAAGCAAACACTCCTAGAGAATGCAAGAGTAAGTAAAGCCTGTGAAATGTAAGCGGGATCAATATGGTTACCTTAACACTTTTACAGTCATTATTCAGAAATCATGTTTTTGGCTAAAATGTTAAGGACATGACTACAGGGCCTGGAAGGGGCCCGTTTCAATGTCCATTGCTTATATCCTTACAAAACTTAAGCAGTATGGTTTAAAAAGACCACATCCCTGTACACAGAGCCATGGTACACATTTATTTTATAAACTAAAATAAGGAAAACAGCTGATAAGGATCACATTAAACTTTTTCTACTCCACGCATCAACCAGGTATTGCAGTACCTCCAGGAATGTTGCATTTCCCCACCTGGGGAAAACAATGTTGTTCGAAGAAAGACGAGAAAACGAAAGTAGCACTTCACTGTCAAACTCTGTAAAGTGGCACTAATGTGTTTGGATGTGAATAGAACCAATCTGGCCACTTTGCGACCACTCTTGTCTCACTTTAATCAGTTATTTTTCGTATTTTTAACCTGTTTTTCTCTCCGTCCCATGGCTGCACTTCAGAATAGATAAATGTCAGAAATAGAAGGTTTCCAGGAAAGTGTTATTTTTTATTTTTATCCATTTCACAGCGGAATGAATAGAGGAAAGAGAGGGTAAGAGTCAATTCTTGAAGTCACGGTTTTGAGCAAGGGAGGAGGAGTGAGACAGAAAGAGAGGGTATAAGAGGAAAAAAGTGAGGGGGCAGCTGACAGCGGCAGAACAGAAGTGGTGGACACTGTTCTTGCCTTCTCTGGGCAAGAAGGAAAAGACAGAGTCCTCAGTGCCGGTCCTAGGCCTTCCGAGGCTCCGGGCGAAAGGAAAGATGTGAGGCCCCTCTAATTGCATATTGTGTTGCAAGAAGTGACATCACAGAAAGTGATGATGGCATCTGGGAGAAAGGCTGTCATACTGTCTTGACTATATACACCACTGCCTCCTATATTATCCTCACTGTATACACCATTGCCTCCTATACCATCTCTATATTATATGCGGTACTGCCTCCTATACTGTCTTTACAGTATGCAGCACTGTAATCTATACTATATCTTGGCCATATGCACCACTGACCCCTCTACTGTATTTTCACCATATGCAGCGCCTCTTTTACTGTCTTCACTGTATGCACCACTGCCTCCTTTACTGTCTCTACACTGCATGCAGCACTGCTTCTTATGACAACATCTTTACCGTCTGCAGCACTGTCTCCTATATTGTATCTTAACTCTACGCACCACTGCATACTGCACGTTATCTTCACCAAATGCACTGTAGCGCCTCCTTTACTGTGCTCCCTGTATGCACCACTGCCTACTATATTATCTGCACTGTATGCACCACTGCCTCCTTTACTGTCTTCACAATGTATGCAGTACTGCCTCCCATTTACCGTATGCAGCACTGCCTCCTATATTGCCTTCACTGTATGCACCATTGCCTTCTATAATTTCTCTAGAATGTATGTATCGCTGCCTCCTTTGCTATATGTTCACCGCCGTATTATGCACCACTGCCTCCTACTGTGTGTCCTCCCTGCATGCACTACTGATTAACACTATGAGTGCATGCACCACTGGCTGGTATACTGTATTTACTGTTTGCACCACCAACCCAAAACAGGATCTGCCCTGCACAGTATTCACTGCAAGCTGCAGCTCCTGTACCTTACCCTCAGCATGTATGTAACACTGGTCCCGGCGTCCCGCCCTTATGAATGACAAGCGATGGTGGATCAGGAGTCTCTCTATAGTATGCAATCATCATCATGTATATATAATATAGCAGGAGGTCTCATTTCGAAAGACTGCTTTTGTATTAGTAAAGTTATGTGACAATGTGCAGCTAGGGCAGGAGTCGCAGCGCGTGATGTGCCTGTGCTCGTGGGAGCGATGGCGTAGGTGTGTGCCCCCCAGGGGGCAACCGGGGATGTGCCACCGTTTCGCCTTCTTTTACACCGGTGATTTTAATATCACGTTCGTACAAGATTTAGAATGTGTGCAAACGTTCTGAACCCGTTTTCCTGAGCCGAGTGTTTCTCCTGAAGTAGCCTGTGCATTGGGTGAATGGGTGCTCGAGCGTTACTGCCTGAACGTGTGTCTTTCTCTGTCTTCGCCCGGTGCAGGGTTTCTTGCCTTTGAGGAGCTGCTGTTTATTTATTTATTTATTTATTTTGAAAGTTTTATATAGCGCGGACAAGATCTTTGCAGATATCAGAGCGCTTTACACAGAAGGGGTACATGAGGGAGCATAGTCAAACAGGTAGGTCAGAAGAGCAAACAGTACAATAATGTGAATCAATAACACAAAAAAAATACAAATAAGTCAAATAAGTAGTACAGATCGGTGCAAATTCTTTAAAGAGTCCGAAATAATAGTTCAGGTGTATTTTGCCATGAGGATAGCTTTTACTTCTTTCTTAAAGAGTGTAGTGGAGGAGATGAGCTGGTTTTGGGAGGGAGTGAGTTCCAGATCCTGGGTGCCATTGGCACTGAGGTTATCTTGCACACAGTGTTGTGCACACAACACAGCAGCCCTCGCGTTAAGTACCTCAGCAGGTGCTGCGTGCTGGCATAAAAGAAACCGCTCATTTCAGGCGACCACACGCTTACCTTAAGACGTCACGTTAACCAACTTATGCATAATGCCAACCAACAACGAACTGGGCCAGTCCCGAACCGACTCTCCTACTGGCCAGGGTGCGCGCGCCACGTACGGGGTGCATGCTGCGTCACAGACAGTGCTGTTAACTGCAGAGCGGGGGCTGGTCAAAATGATGTCAAGGGCCGTCATTGGTAGCGCTTTCACGCGCTACAAGATTGACGGCCCTGGGACCCATCATTAACGGCCTGGCCTGGCGCCCGCACACTGCGCACGGCATCACCACCACCACTAAGGCACCACCACCACTAAGCTAGGTGGTCACGTCACTAAGCTAGGTGGTGGGGTGCGTGCTGCGTGCACGGTGTCTGACGGACTGCAGCCTTCCTGTAACTTATTGCCTCAGCTGCACAAGTGCGCGCAGCGCTTTTTTACCTAATTTGACGGGCCGGCCAGCGGTGGGCCCCCTGTTCTGCGATCTACTGCGGGGCCGGCGGCGGGGCCCCCAGGAGCGCGAGGCCCTGGGCAGCTGCCCATACCACCCATGCCTTGGACCGGACCTGAGAGTCCTTTTCCCTCTCTGCCCTCCCCACCCGTCCAGAACGGCCACAAACAGCTGAGCCTTATATATAGGTCTTGGCTTTTCCTGCCATCGTGCAAAGCATTTTTTAAAAACAAAACAGCAGGGGAATGGATTCTGCTAAATTAACCCCTTCTGTGCTCTTGACTGAACCACTCCGTCACGACCCTTGGACGCGCTGTGCTGGTGACGGAGTGGTTCCGTCACGGCGCGGCCGCCCCGCCTACGCGGCGTTAATTCCGCACCTGCGCGGCCGTTTTATTGAGCGGGAGGGTCTGTGACGGAACGACTCCGTCACAAGCACAGCGCGCCCTTAGCTGGTTACGGAGTGGTTCCGTCACAAGCATGGTGGCGCCACGCGGCCCCCCTACTCCCCAGCGTCACGGCAGAATTACCGCCGTGGCCAAGGGGTTAAAAAAATGCCGCACATCGTCCCTGCCGATCCCACCCACTTCTACCACTGGTGTAAGGGCAATAGTTGAGTTCTAAAGCATGTTGATGGAAAAGAGAACCAGTGTGCATTGCTCGACCCACTTGTTTTTAATCTTGTGGTTGGGCACCACCAGTAAACTCAATTTTGGCTCACCCACAGGGAATTTTAATCTAGTTTTGACAGTTAAAAAAAAGGAGAATATAAATATCGATGTAAGGGGTATAACCTCACCCAAACCATAACATAATTAGCTGACTGTTCAACCTGTAAACAGTAGACAAAGAGACCAGCCAGTGTTTGATATTGAACCCACTCTTAAAGCAGACCACACTACTAAGGCGAAGTGTCTTTGTCCTACATGAGTACATAAATAGGTGGTAATTCCATAAGAGGTTTGGCTGTTTCTTCAAAGAGTTTTGCACTTCTTATATGCTGTGTACCGAGAGCACACAACAGTCCTTTAACTTCTCTCACGCCCTCTTTAGCGTGTGTTCCATCTGTTGTGTCTGTATGTCTGAGAGAACTGTTTAAAATGTTGCTTCTATTACTGCCACCTGTTCTTCTAATTGTGCTGGGAAAGTCTGTGCTGCTGCTGTCTATGTTGTACGGTGAAGTTCTACATTTAACACATGATGTGAATGAAATATGTGAGCAGATTTTACTTTTGGTGTTAGGAATGAAACATGCAGTTTTTTTTAATGGACTAGACGACTTTGTACAGTTTTAAAATAAAGTGGACAGGTGGCTCTGTGTCATGCATAACACCTTCAGCCATTTGTGGCATTTTGGCAGAGGTTTTGGGCCCATAATGACAGTGTTAAAAGCAAACATACAACCTCCACAAAGCAACATGCTGCTGGCTGAAAAGTCAAGAATTGCTGATGGTATCATATGTCATAATGCAACTTGACGAACTTGTGAAATGCAAAATGAAATTCTTTTTTTTTTTTTTTTTTTTTTTAAGTTTGAAGTTTATTAAGGAATGAGATTAGCAAAGCAGTACAGTAGTACAGGAAGAAACAATCATAAGTTATAAAAACACAACTTTTTCTCTTACATTACAGTGGAATTATTCATGAAAAATAACGTAAAGAAAACAATGTATATTGAAGAGATGCAAGAATATTGAGGAGAAGGGAAAATCATTAGAAGTAAAAATCGTAGAAATAACAATAAGAAAACATAATGTGCATCGATAGATTCATATATATTAAGACTAAACATTCAAGGTGGTTTTTGAACTTCGACATTGCGTAATGGAGAAGTGGGAGGTGGTCTGGAGAACTGGGATAGGTATTCGGTAAGGGGTATCCATAGTAGGTCACGTTGAATTGCTAGGGAAATAGGGGATACAAAATTTGTGTCTAGACGATGGTTAAAACACACTGCGTTCCACCATGCAGTGAAGGAAACATCATTAGCCTGTTTCCAATGTGATGTAATATGGTGAAAGGCTATGGCAATCAGGAGGTCCAGTAGTTTGAGTTTGAGGTGAGATCCAGGAAGATCAGGGGAAAGGGAACCCAGAAAAATATGAAGGATGGAAAAGGGATGAGTGATATTGAAAAGTTTTTGGATTTGAGACCAAACTAAATGCCAGAAACGGAGAATGGGAGGGCATTCAAAGAGCATGTGTTTCAAATCAGCTATAGGACAAGAACATGACCAACAGGTGGAGGGAGTGTCTGATGAGAAAGATGACAAAATAGAGGGAGTGTATAATGTACGATTGTATATAAAAAATAAGGTTTGGGTAGTATTAGCAGCTCTAGATGTTTTGTGAATTTTAGACCAAATCTTATCCCAAAAAATAGGGAGCCACTCTTGAGACAAGTCTTTTTCCCAAGCCAGCTCAACCTTAGATTTAGAGCGTTCAGTCGACGATTGTAGATTTTTATATAGAAAAGAAGCAGAGGGAGATTGGTCAAGGGCATTAGAGATGGAAAGATGAGGTATAGGAATAGAGTTGGTAGAGGGAAGATCGGAGAGATATTGGAGAAGGGAAGGAATCAGCGATAAATATTGTTTACGAGAAGAGGAAGGTAGTGAAAATTGTTCTTGAAGAAGGTGAAAGGGGAGAGGATCGGTATCAGAAAGAAGTTGAGAAATCCATTTTAAACCACGAGAGTGCCAAGATTTCCAATAGAGAGAGCGGTTGCGAATTTGAAGATGTTTGTTATGCCAAATAGGTTGAGTGTGAAGAGAAGAAGTAGAAGGATAAGAAGATAATAAGTAGGGCTGGAGAAGGGAGCGAGTGCGAGAAATTATAGGGGACCGAAGAGAAGAAACATTAGAGGAAAAGGAAAGAACTTCATTGAAGTCATAGGGATGGAGGAAGGATGATTCTAGCGTAAGCCATAGTGGAGGATAGTACGGAAGATCTGAAGTGAGCCAGCGTAGAGCTTGTTTTAAAGAAAAGGCATTATGATACGCTTTAAAATTGGGGAATTTGACCCCACCCATAGATTTGTCTCTCTTCAAAACTGAAAGAGCTATTCGAGATCTTTTTCCTTTCCATAAAAATTTCAACAAAATAGAATCTATGGACTTGAAGTAATGATTTGGGATATGAATAGGAGTCATAGAAATGGTGTATAAAACCAAAGGCGCCAGCATCATTTTTATGGAGTCCAATCGTCCCCACCAAGAAAGAAAGAGAGGATTCCAACGTGTGGTAGAATTGGTGATCTTAGTAGAAAGAGAATCAAAGTTAAATTTGAGGGTATCAGAAAGGCGAGGGGCGAACCAGACACCCAAATATTTAATCTTAGAAGGTTGCCAGGAGAAACCAGAGGTGTCGAATAGATGTTTGAGGCATAATGGGTTCAGGGGGAGTATTTCACATTTGTCCGTATTTAGTTTATAACCAGATACAATGGAGAAAGCAGATACTTGATTGAGGAAGGAAGGTAGAGTTGTTTGAGGGTCGGAGCAGTAAAATAAAATATCATCCGCGTAGACCGATAATTTGATCTGTTGTTGGGGGCCATATTGAAAACCAGAAATGTGCTCATCTCGTCTAATTTTAGTTAAGAAGGGTTCTAAAGCTAGGATAAATAAAAGAGGAGATAGAGGACATCCTTGACGAACCCCTCTTCGAAGAGGAAAATAATCAGAAGTAATACCGTTGGCAAAGATGGAGGCATGGGGGCTGGAATAAAGTAAAGAAATGAGAGAAATGAATTTAGGTGGAAAACCAAACCAACGAAGAGCTTGAAACATAAAATCCCATCCTATTCTATCAAAGGCCTTTTCGGCATCGAGAGAGATGGCAGCCAAAGGAGATGGAAGAGAGGACGCTTTATTTAAAATGTTAAAGAAAACACGAGAATTGTCGGACGATAAGCGACCTTTAACGAAACCGGATTGTTCCGGACCGATAAGTTCTGGTAATAGAGGATCGAGTCTAAGGGCTATAATTTTGGCGAAGATTTTATAATCAGTGTTTACCAGAGAGATTGGACGATAATTTTTACATAACGTATGATCTTTATCTGGCTTGGGTATGAGACAAATTAACGCTTCCTGAAAAGATCCCTGAGAAGATCCAGATTGGACAAAGGACTGAAATAATAGTAAAAGCTTAGGGAGGAGAAGGGAAGAGAAATGATTGTAAAACTCAATAGTAAAACCGTCTGGCCCTGGAGCTTTGCCTTTTCGGAGAATGGAAACCGCATGCGAGATTTCAGAGGGGGAAATATCCAGCTCCAAGGATTGAAAATCTACATGAGAAGATTGAGGGGAGGGGGTATCTTGGAAATATGATAAAAGGTCATCAGGGGCAGGGCTAGACTCAGGAGTGTATAAAGTTTGGTAAAATGAGACAAACTGAGCTAATATATCTTTGTCTTTGAACAGAGAAACACCGGCTGAATCCAGCAAGGACTCAATCTTTGTTCTTTCTTTGCGTATTTTTAGGTAGTTAGCTAGAAGTTTGCCCATTTTGTTTTGACCTCCATAATAGCGGGAGTTACATTTAAGAAGAGAGTTGGAAGCTGCGTTAGTAGTAAATCTATTGAATTCAATTTTGGCAGAGATAAGTTCACGAAGTGAAGATTCAGAGGTAGAATTATAATATGTATATTCTAGTTTCTTTATTTTATCCAAAATTTGAGTTGACTTGAGAATCGACTGTTTTTTCTTTTGAGAGACAAAATTAATGATAAATCCTCTAGCAGCTGCTTTGAAAGAGTCCCAAACATTGACAAAGGAAGACTCAGGGAGGTGATTTAGTGTAAAAAATTCAGAGGCAAACTCTATAAATTTAGTGGTGAAAATGGGGTCTAAAAGTAGAGAATTATTGAATCTCCAGCGTCCCGAATGAGGGGAGAAGGGAATGAGGTCAATATCGACAAAAACGGGGGCATGGTCTGAAATTAGAATGGAACCTATTTCTGAATGAGTGACTAGTTGTGCTAGGGATTTACTGAGAAACAAATAATCTATACGAGATTGAGAATGATGGGTGGGGGAATAAAACGTGTATTCTTTAAGGTCAGGGTTACATAATCTCCAAATGTCAACTAGAGCATAGTTTTGAATCGAGGCACTAAACTGGGAATGCATCTTGGAAGGGATAAATTTTACTTTGGAATTTCTATCAAGGAAAGGGTCTAGGACTTGGTTGCAATCACCACCGAAAATAACATATTGTTCATTAAGAGTAACTAATTTATCAGAAATAGCAGGCCAAAACAATTTATCAACACCTGTAGGAGCGTAAACATTAAAGATAACAATAGGTATTTTATCAATAAGGAGCTTAGTAATAACCCAACGTCCACTATCATCATGTTCTTGAGTAACAACAGAAACATTTAACTTCTTATGACATAAAATAACAGTACCATTTTTCTTACCTAAAGCAGGAGAATGGAAAACATGTCCTACCCAGCATCTTTTAAGTTTAGTAGCTTCTGCATCAGAAAGGTGGGATTCTTGTATTAGAGCTACATCGGCCTTGAGCCTAGCCAGGTGGGTGAGGACGCGCTGACGTTTAATGGGGTTATTTAACCCTTTAACATTCCAAGTAACTACTCGGAATTTACAAGATTAGTAAAATGATATGAGGTAAGATATAGTAAGAGATAAGTGAAAATGTGAAGTAAGGTAAAGTAAAAATGCGAAAAAATATGAGATAGAAGAGAAAAAGAGCAAGAGAGAATATAGATGATAAAGTAGAGGAATAAAGAGAAAGAATTGAGTAAGGAAAGAGAAGAAAGAAGTAATAGAAAAGAGATAGCGATGAGGACAGAGAGAAGCAACATCGTAACTAACAACGAATAAATCAAGAGAGTTGAGGGATGACGACGCCAGAAGAGGACGACATCAACAACGGAAACTCACATCGTCGAACACCGTAGGAACCAGCGAAGGAACAAATGAATGGAAGCACGGATACACCGGGATGGAGAGACATAGGGTTGGGATCTGTGAAGAGATAAAAATTGGAAAGAACATTAGGCGTACATATGAAGAATGAGAGAAGAAGAGTACCGGAGAAATTGAACAACGAGGGCAGAATGTAGAAATATAGGAGGCAATCAGTAAAATACAAACATTAGAAACAAGAAACGACAAGGGACTTGGAGGGAGACAAGTCTAGAGAGCAAGGTAAAACAGAGATGATTAAACAGGTCTTGCAGTGTCCATGTTAACAGTCTCATGACGACGAAGAAATTCCTCCAGGACGAGTGGATCTTCGAAAGTGGTTGTTCTGTCTTTGTAGGTCACCTTGAAGAGACATGGATGAAGCAGTCCATAACGAGCGCCAAGATCTCTCAAACGCGGTCTTAAATCAAGGAATTGCTTTCGACGATCAGCTGTGACTTTAGCAACGTCTTGAGATAAGTATAGCCTGCGACCCTCCCACATAATTTGTTTTTTAGTCTTTGCTGCTGATAATACTTGGAGAAGATCTGTGTATTGGAGGAACAGCATGATGACTCCTCTGGGCTTGGTGGAGACTTTAGGGCCGAGACGGTGCGCACGTTGAATATTAAGAGAGGTGGAAGAAGGAAGGTCCAAAATTTTTGGCAAAAATGTTTGGAAGAAAGCTGTCGGATCGGATCCTTCTGTAAGTTCCGGAAGATTATAAAGGCGGAGGTTATTCCTTCTATTACGATTTTCCAACTCTTCCGACTGTCGTTTCAAGATTGAAATATCCTTTTCCAAAAGTGTAATTTTTGCACAGGAGGTTTGAAGAGATTCTGTAGATTGTTCCACCAGTAAAACCCTTGATTCCAGAGTAGACCATTTGTCGTGAAGGAATTGTAAAGTTTTAGTCGTTTCAGCCATGAAGGGTTTGAGTGCACGAAGTTCCTCCAGAATAAGATCCATTGACGCAGAATGCGCCGAGGAATCCGGAGATGGAGGGTCTTTTTTCAGACGTTTGATTGAAGCAGGTTGAAGAGGCTTATTAGGTGTAGCCGATTTAGGAATTGCGCCTTGAGCTGTGGACGGTTTGACAGGAACAGAGTCATCCATGACGTGAGACGCAGAGTCAGAGTCTGAGGAAAGCTGTGGTTTAGCTTTGGGGGCTGTAAGCTTGAGTTGTCGAAGCTTCCCCATAAATAACGGGAAAAAGAAGTGTATTAAGACCACAACTTGCGTAGGAGTGCAGAGAATAAGCACAATGTTCTTCCACAAAAGTTTTTATATTGCCTTCTCAAAGAAATAAGGAAGATTAGATAGGAAAAATATCACCTCATGTCAAGGAAAGCGCATAATGAAATGGTGGCTGAACTGCAGAGTCAATGTAGAGCAATGCGACAGAATATTGTGGAAAGGAAGTTCACATACACGAGGAACTAGCATTCAGTTAGGAGAGAAGAAAATACCTCATCGTTTTCTGTCACAGAGCTAGTAAATACACTTTACAAATGAGGTGGTAAAGTGGTGAAGAGGAGGCAAGAAAAGCAAGAGTCCGGTGCTTGTAATAACCGCGTTGCATTCATGGCAGTGAAAAAGCGGCGTTTTGAGGAAAGGAGCGTTGCGCACTTAGAGTGGCGAAAATGGCGGCCGCTGACGAGCGAAGCGCGTCGCAGATGTTATAATCTGACACCGCCGGTTGCGAGGAGAGCAGATTAGTTCCCCCTGCTCACCTCATGTTCCGGCGGCGGATTCCAGCGACAGCGCTCGCATTTGGTCAGGAAACGCGGAGAAAATCGCCGGGTCCGGTGGACGGCTGACGGAGCTCCGAGATCAGTCCGCCATCTTGTACGGCGTTCAAGCCACGCCCCTGCAAAATGAAATTCTGATCCTCGATATTACATCCTTGTTTTTTCAAGGCCCACTTTACAAAAGTAAGAGTAAATCTAGGACAGTTAAAATAAGTTTAGGTTGTCTCAAGACAAACTTTTCATTTGAAAATCTCCAAGTTTTGAGTTATGCATGCAATTTATAATTCTTGGGGTACAATATAAGAATTGGTACCACGCGGTTTTGATTTTCTTGACGATGCGTTCTTAGTAGGAGAGGGCTGTGTCAAGGGTGATTATATTTGTTGTTGTCAGCTGGGGCGGACGATCTGTCCAGTTTTATTTCAGTTTGGAGAGCCAAGTTTGATTTTGTGGCTGATTGCTGTTACTTTGATCGAACAGGAGGTGAGCGCTCTTGGTTGAGTTGAACTTTATATCTGTGTTTGATATCTAGTTCCCGAAGAAGAAGAGACAAGTTTTGAGCTTCTGGATTTCTTGAGCAATAGATTTGTATCTAATGCCCAAATGGTTTGTCCATGGATGTTATGGATAATAGGGATATTTGCGCCAAGTTGTTTGAAGATAGACTGGTGTGCCCCAGTCAGTGGCTACAGGCTAGGTCATTAGGGCAGAGATCTGGGCTGGATCTACAAATGGGAAGACAGGATCTGACTATCTTAGCAAATACATTAAATAATCACTAATAGTTCTGCAATGTAAGAAAGACAACAAACGTGCAAAAAAATACTCATTGCCAAAAAATCCAAACATTAATCATTTAAATTCTAGTGGGAAAACTGGACTAGTAAACACATATACACATATACATTTAGACTTGTTCCAAGGCAGTAAGGAACAAATGGCACAGAATTGACAAACAATCCTGATCATCTTAGGTGGAAATATATTCACCCGATACTATTAAAGTTATAACAGGATCCTGAAACCAAGATTACATTAACCAGCTGTGTTTCTCAACTATGGGTGGAAAAAGGTTGAATGAGCTTATACTTTATCTAAAGAGGAGCTGATGGCAAGCATTTAGTACATCGTCTACCACTTCATCATCATGGTAAGTCTGTTATTTTGTACCCCCATGTTGTCTACCTAACCCTATTGATTATATTTACCTGTTTTACTTACTGTGTAATGTAGTGGTTGGGTCGTTGTAGTAGATACAATATTTTTGCCATGTGATATAACACAAGAAATAGAGAAGGGGTATACTGCCTGTAATATAATGCATGCAATAGAGAGGAGTATTTTGATAGGACCTGCAATAGGCAAGAGAGCACACGTGCATTTTACTAGTACACATTCCAGAAAGATTTCTGCACCAAGGCAAACCATGAAACACTTTCAAAATATTTATTTATTTAAATGTACTTATTGATTTTATTTTAGAAATCCATAACATACAATAACATATATGACATTCAACATGACAATATGACATTTGGCATTGCTTATATTTTCATACATCACAGTGCAGCTTTCCGTAGCATAGTGCAATATCCGTACATCATCATAACTGTATATCTGGGTGGCCATCAAGCCCTCAACACCTCTCATTTTCCACTGGTGTATTAAATTGTGACTGCAGGTATTGTACCAGGGGGGCCCATATATATTTTGGCCTTGAGGATGCAGGGAGATCCTCTGCATATATTTCTAGTTGTTCTTTACAGTGTACCATATCATCTATCCAGCATTGGCAATACATCTTTTAGCTAGTCAATCTACAGTTAGGTGGCTTCAACGCCTTCATTAGGCTCAGTAGACAGATTCATGGAGTATTGGGGACTACCTCTGACAGTATAGACCCCATAGTATCTGTTTCTTCCTTCCAGTACTGCCTGACTGGAGGAAATACCCATGCGACATTCAAAAAATCTACGCTCATGTCCCCGAAACATTTTCAAATGACTCTACTTTCTACTCTGTTTACATACCTAGGAATGAAAAAATAGTTGTTCTTCTTCTTTTTAAGTTTTTAGATGTGGTTCATGAAAATAGGTTTTAGCCTGTATTGGTTTGCTAAATTTCTGATTAGAGATAATCATAAATTGTGGAAAATCAGTTTGCTTCTTTTTTAGGTCTGGCTTTACCCAAGACCTCTCGAATTTACTAACATTTCACATATAATGAACTTACTTATGGGGATTTTTAGACAACCCTCTTCATCCATTGGGCTGGTGCGTCATTCACATTTTTCTTCTGCCCACTGCAGTATACAAATGGGGCAATAGGACAGCCCACTTTAGCCATAAGCTAACTTCACTGTGCATGACATCATTCTGGGCACTAATCAGAAGCACATCCACACAGAAAGCAGTTCCCATAGGAGTTAGGGGCAAAAACAATGTGTACTTTTAGAAACCCAAAAATATTTTTATTTTTAACCAATGTTTTTTATACTGGTAATGGCCCAGCAGCCCACCACCCAGAAATAAAGTTCTATAAAAATTGTTAATATGGAAATCGATGCATTCTTTGATGAAAATGAAATCTCGTCCTTATTAACAGAATCGCCCATTGTGAACTCCACATCAGCCTTGACTTGCACTTATGTAGACAGGCAAGCCCTAAGACCAATGACGAGGATGGCGATTGATAGGTCTCAGGTGGGAGGGAGTGTAGCTGGCAGGCAAACTCTCGGGCAGGAAACTCATGATCAATCCAACAGATAGGCGCAGAGACATTACAAAGGTCAAGGAAGATTGCCCCCATAAAGCACACATTGCTGGAGGGGGTACGCGCCCTTAAAAAACACCATAGAAGATACCACATGAGATAGGAACACATAGCCAATCAGTACCTAGCACACGCAGTCATCACGCGGTTCCCATGCCAGACATCTGTACACGTTATGTACTGTCCTCATTGTGTCCACGCAAGGTCAAGACCCACCTGTGGTAACTGAAGGGGCCTGGGCCCATTTGTTCTGTTCTCCTCTGATGTCAATCCTCCGATGTCTCTTTTCAGCAGCATGAAAGTGTAGAGGGGAGCAATATTTCATAAATTAATTTAGTATACCGTGTACCTCAATACATGGTTACACAATATCTCAGGTCGATAGCCAAATGAAGGTTAGTCAAAATGTATAACAAATTCAATAATAGTTAAACATATACAAATCTTAGCATCAGTGTATAAATGGGAAACAAAAGCAATCCAAATCTCCTGAGGAGATTTACACAAGTTCTATGACTATTTTGCTTGAAATCAGGAGGCACATTTTAGGTTCCCCTGCATCGGCACTACCTTGGAGTATAGAATTTAATTCTATCTATCCCTACTCTAACTCTAGATGTGCATCTCTAAATTAGCATTTAAGCAAGAGGTTCAAAAGAGAAAAATGTCAGTGGTTAGAGTCTTCCTAAGAAGTGACTCTACCATCAGATGGGTCAACAGCATGAAGTCACAAGCAGGAAAGGAGCAAGCTAGCACTCAGGTGCTCTCTGGCAGAGTGACAAAAGGGAATGGGCATCTGTCCCTCTCTGCAATGCATCATATACTCAAAGTATTCAGCAAGTCCCACCATGCTTTTCTGGCATGTAGTCCACTGTAGGCTTAGCCACAAAATTTTCCATGACATTGATTCCTTTCACGGCATTCTCCATGTACGCCCTTCTGCACAATTCTTCCTTGTTTTTTTCTCCTTTTCCTGGGTGAATGCACCTCCCTTCTCTTTACCTTCGCCAGGCCAAGCGAACTGTAACTCCTTCATTTCTTAACTAATGGAACAATACCCTTACTCTTCACTAACAAGCGTTTGTCCACCTGCAATGCAAAACATTGGAACAAGTAACATTCTTCGAAACTCACATGATAATCTAAGCATTAATTTTAGAAATGAGAACATTTAAAATGTACTGTAGATTCAGGCCTACAACTTAGGCTAAAATAATGAATGCACCATATTATTTATGTTTAGCATTTCCATAAAACCATGAGCATTTCAGTAGAAGCATTCACTCAACTTTATTAATACGTCTATTTTATCTATATCATTGACCTAAGAAACATTCAAAATACATTTAATATATGTCAATGTGTCACATCACTAATGAACCCTATATAAGTGTGTCACATCATTTATATGTATTCAGTACAATTATATGAATCATTTGTTAAGCTTCACATTGAACCATGTTAATTTCACAAGAACATATTGCTTGATTCACATTTCCTCTATCATCAGGTTTTAACAAAAACACTGAATAATACGCGAGTGCAGAGTACAAGTGGTCACATTGCACTCCTAACAGGTACCCTTTGTAGGATATGAACTTCCTCTCTGTCATAGCCATTAGACAATTAATTTACGACTCCAAAGGCAGCAACCAACATTCCTCACCTTATATCGTATGCAGGAACCTTTTATAACCCGTCATGTTTTGTATAAAAGAAGGACATGTACTAATTGTAAATTGAGACAGTCCTCAGACCTTGTGCCTGTAACTATTCTCCCAGCCGTAATGTGTAATTAAGGAAACTGTTCTTGTTTTGCCAAATGCCTCTTGTCTTTTGTTTCTTAAAGGAGTTCTAGCTCAAGTAACATTTTGGCAGGCCAGCATAGGAGGGATTGGCACCTCAAAACCAACTGCAGCTGAAGGAAGGAAACACTGCCCAGACTGATTCACGATTGCACAGCAAGAGTGGTGGGCAGACTCTGCAATTGATTGTAAGTTCTGCTGAACTTGGTGGTGGAGGTCCGTCCTGAAGCAGCCATCACAGAGGGTAAGGGAATATATCCAAACCTAAAACATAGCCTAAAGCATTTGGCATATGGTAAACTAGGGAGAAGCGGAAAAAGATAACGCATGTGCCACTGACAGGCTCTGGCATATTACCTATTTTGTATGCCCTAAATCAGCCGTAGGGCAGCCTTGGAGGCTTTCTAGCGGAAGTCACCTTTTTTCGATTGGCGAGAATGCTTTTTTAAGGTAAAGATAGCCCTTGATAACTCCCAGGACATTGATTTTTTATTATAACACTCCTGATGGGGCGGAGTTGATACCTCAGTCTCGTGGTTTTTTAGTTGGTAAGACATTTCTTAACACCCTTAGTATCTGGAAGGAGTGTGGGAGGTACATCTAGCTTGGACCCAGGGCATTTAACAGGGTGGAATTCGAACATAGGGGAAAAATTGGACGCAGGAAACTGGGTGTAACTTGTGTGTGGCCAAAAGGGGCAGGTGATTCCCGATTTATTACGATATGCTTTCTATGATTACCAACTTTGTCTTGGAGCAGATATTGTCAGACTATCCAGATCACTTAGGAACATGTTCCACGCAAGCCTTCTCTTTTTAGAGGATAACGTGTTGAGATCATCCTATATTTTTGACAAAGTAATTTTTTCTGTCAACCATTATTGAACTGTGTTATGTATGTGATGATGTTATATTGATTGCAAACTGTATTGTGTGAAAAAACGGAGGTTGTGCAGATGCTATTTTAACATATTGAATATTCGGTCTATGTTGTAATATTACATATGCATTTTTATCTTGTTTTTATTGAAATATTCAGTCGAACTGTTTGATGCAAATATTGTAATAGTGCAGAGCTCCTATTATGTAATTGGTATGAGTGCAACATGTATGATTGCCCCTATATTTAGACGAACCAACCTTCCAAACATCATTTGAGTTGTATAATTCAAATTACTAAAATTGTCATGGATTGCCCTTTGAAAATAGGGAATCTTGGTTCCCCAAATAGATAAAGAGAATGTATTTGATTTGCCAAGAGTGGCATTTACACACAAAGGCACTCACATTTCCCTGGTCTATAAAGGGAACATTTGACACAGATGTAATTGAACATACTAAAACACATATAAAAACTAAATATGCTGGACAAAAGAAAGACAAAAGAAAGTCAATGTTAGAATTATGGGCCATCTTTGAAGAAGCTAAAACCGATAGCCCCCAGTGCCTATAGCAAGCAAAGTGTTGCCCCTCCCCCACCAAATATACTCACACCACCTTCCCCTGCATTAAGATCTTCAAATCCAACAGTAGTAGATGCCGATGAGCCCCCTACTGAGAAAAGGACAGTTAGGTCTAAGCCAGAGAAAGCCGAAAGCAAGCGAGCCCAGATGCTGCCAGCGCAGTCCAAGTCCCTAGGAAAGGTCCCCAAAAGCTTGACTCCCCATCCACAATGCTCAACACGTGATACCTCAAAGGCAAAGGCAAATGCAACACATACTCCCACTGGTTTAGGCGAGCATAAATGAGTATCTGGAAAGTCTGTGGCGGTTCTCGATAGCGACTCGAAGAGCTCGGGAGAGGAAGGAAACTCCAGTCTCCTGGGAACCGATGACGAGGGTGGGGATAAAGAGATTGCCCAGGTGGCTGAGGAGGAAATGAAGAGTGAAGTGAAAGGTGAAGCCAGACCAGCGAAAGCAGTGCATAGCTCACAGCAAAGGAGAAAGGCCAGACGGTGCGAGGAGGAGAGGCGTGAGTAGATGCTGGAGAGAGAAAGGGCACAAAACCAGGAGGTAGAGGAAGAGTACAGGACACTGCACTCTTTACACGAAGGAAGTGGTGCCAGGTACAGGGCGCAGTGCTGAGAAGAATCGGTGGTAGATGAAAGGCAACCAGCAGGGCTCAGAGCCACACCATCCAGTCGACAAATGAGAGGGGCTGACCTAGATATAAAGGAACAAGGCAGCCTGGTACTTACCCACCCACGTCACAGGACAAACAAAATGGCATCCGTGCGTACACACAAGGGAAGCAGTGATGAGAATATGAGCTCCTCCGCATGGGTGGTACGACAAAGATAAAATAACCCTGAGGGAGATATTAGTCAAAAAAGAAGGCAAGACCCGTTTTGTGATCTATTAGCCGATTGGACTTAGGAGAGGTACAAATATGACAGGTCTTTGCCAAGGAAAAGATAGTTTGAGCCAGAGAACATGGCAGAAGCGGAGGATTGCATCAGGCATGAAGGAGGAAAACCCAGTTGGAACTTCCTCTACATGCAGCAATCCTTGCAAGATAGGAGCGCTATGTTGAGGCGAAACCCATAGAGTCACCTAGAAAAGAATGTACTTGTTACTGCAGAAGGGCACATGGGGATTATATATGTACCGTGGCTACTACAGATTGTATTATTGATCATACTGTTTCAGCTCTTATGGTAGATCCTTCAACATTCCCTCCCGTCCCTGACGGTCTGCTCTATACTTCACACTGGAAGGGGTTTCCATTGCAATAAGTTCAAGTAGGGGAAATAAAGCTCCAGGACCTGATGGGGTTCCAATTGACCAATTTCAAGCTAATATTGATCTTTGGGTCCCCCTTCTCACCCATGTTTTTAGATCTTACCAGAGTGTGGGGTTCCCTTCTTCATGGGCAGAGTCTAAGATTGTACCTATATTTAAGAAAGGTGATCGCAACTGCCCAGCGCACTATAGACCAATCTCCCTACTAGATACGATGGTTAAGGTGGTTGGCTGTATTCTCTTAGCTAGACTACAAAGCTAGGCAGATTGTAAACAATAAGTTCTCTGACTTACAATATGGATTCCATCAGGGCATCAGGACCACGGAGCAAGCCGTCAACTTGAATTTGTTACTGGGCACATATGTGTATAGTAAAAGTGGCAACCTGTATACGGTTTTTGTTGATTTATAATCAGCTTTTGATTGTGTATCCAATGACAAGCTTTGGTTTATAATGAGTTTGATGGGTATTGATTGTACTATTATTAACTTTTTAAGACACTCATACTCAAGCAGTTACGCTAGGGTACATTTTGGTATAAAAGGTGAGTTTACAAGCCCTTTTGTATTGAAAAGGGGGTCCGCCGAGGGTGCTTACTTGCCCCTTTTTTATTTAACTTGTATATTAATAATTTAGGTAACACACTCGCAAGTACGTGCACAGACCTGCCACAAGTTAAGCACCGGCCAATACCTGTTCTGCTATAAGGGCATGACGCAGTACTTTTGGCACACACCCCTCTGGCATTGCAGCGTATCCTCAACAGCTTTGACCTTTTTATGGAAAATCTGGGGTTACGAATTAACATAAGTAAGACATTTGTTATGAAAGTGGGCCGTAATGCAACAAAGTGCCGTAACGTTTATATAGGAATTCTATTTGACTGTGACGGAAACTGGAAAAGTGCCATTAATTCGAGAAGGTTGCAATTTGTTAGATCTAATATGGCTCTTTGAATTTTTGCAAGGAAACTGGAGAGTATTCAGCTGAAAGAAATGTTAACTATATATTATGCAAAATGCAGAACTATTGCAATATACAGTTATGGAATATGGGTCCGCACAAATGCTGAATCACTTCAGGTGGTGGAAAATGCCTTTTTTAAATCTATTATCACTACCGTCAAATTGTTCAAACTGTGCATGTCACTCTGAACTGGGAGCTAATTATTTAATAGATTTGATCAAGATTCAGCCAGTCCTGCTTTTTCACAAGATATGTACCTCAGATTTTATGGACTTGAACTGTGTCATAGTAAAGGACTGTTGTGACTCAGAGTTTGTTTTAAAAAAACCCTGGCTATGGTATATTAAGAATTATATGTCAGATATTGGACGTCCTGAATTTTTTGATCAACCTGAATCTTTGACAAACATCTCAAAAAAAGTACTAAAGACAGAGTGTTAGATATAAGTTTGCACTTTAGTGGAGGGAAGTTGTTCTATATGTGAATCAAACTATTGGTGTTCCAATAGATCTATTTAAAGCGCAAACTCATTCTTTGGTATGGTTAATACATGGGTCATCTCATTGCCCATTTCGATGTTTCAGTTCACTGCCTACATGAAACACTTCCCAGTAGGTAGATATGAACCACTTGGGAGCAGCTACATACATGAATTATGGTCCCTACCCTTTAAATATCATTGTCAACGTGCTGAGAGAGATGTTTTCCTTACAGGGGAGGGTTGTGACTCCACTGCCGGTCATTCCCTTGTGTGTCAACAAGTCAAAATTCACTGCGCCTGTAATATTTCTGCCCATAATCTGGCTTGTTATTTGAAAGGAACTCCTGTTAACACAATTATTCCCACTCTCACACTACTTTCAAATGGCAGTTATCTTGTTCTTAGTACTCAAGACTGTTGCGTTATGCGGGCAGAAATCCCATAAGAGGTGTCTGTTTCCCAGTTAGTTACTTGTTGTAATTGCGCCCTGTTTTCCCCTCCACACGGGAGTGTAGATATTCATTATGGCCTTCCATTCAAACTTTGAAAACAGATTTCAATAAGCTAAGCAGGGTCAAAGCTTTATAGTTTCAACAAGAAGTGTCTCTCACTTCAGCACATGAGACCTTCGAATTGCAGGTGGCAAGAACCTTTAGTGAAATATAGTCATTGTTAAACACAAACCTCCCCCTACATTTCGATGAATTGATACATCAAATATGTAATGTGTCTGACACCATGGGCCTGGCACACTTTTTTAAACTTGTGGGCCTAGGCCCTGATGACATCTGGGGCGGCTGCTGAAGGCACTCCACTACCATCAGGACCTTACCAAGTGCTCTAATGAGGCACATAAACCAGAGCCCTCCCGAAGCACATTAGATGCATCACTCAGCATTCCTCTGGGGCACATAACATGCTGCCCCTTGCTGCTCGTGTATGGTTGTTGGTCATTATGCATTCATGCCTCTGTGTTTGTTGGTATGTGTGCATGAGTGTCCCAATATCTTTCACTTTGTGAACATTGGTATCTGTGGGTGTGTAGGTAGGTCTGTCTGTGCGCATGTCTATTTGCTCTATATATATATATATGCATGAGGGTCAATTTGTTGTTTGCCGCTATGTGCATGAACTTCACAAAACCTAGTGGAATCAGCAACTCTTCTCATCATAGGTTATTGTCTTTGTCTCACATTTGTGACGTGATTTAGTCGAAAAAATGTATTTTTGCATTTGCATTTCACAGCCTCCTTTATTTGTTTTTACTCTACAGTAAAAATGTTTATATGACATAAAAGCAAAAAAAATTGATTACCCCGTTCTCTACTTTTACATTCAACAAACATGGTGCAAAAGACCCCTTGTTGCATTTTTGCACCAGTGCAAGTTTAATGCAAACACCCCGCAGTGCAGCCCAGCACGGGCTACTTACTCTCTGTGCTGTTTCTGTTCCTGCACTGCGTGCCCAATCCCTGCTGATTTAGGGGGGCTGCAATTATTAGTGGCAGGCATCTGGAGGAAGTGTATCTTGGAGGTCCCTTTTCCAGGCGGTCATGTCATTAAAAGCATTAAGTGTTAATCTGAGCCATGTGAACGGAGCAGCGCTGGGAGGTAAGGGCACGCCGGTGCCCGGCCCTGTCAGCCTGCGTTTGCTGCTCACTCGTAGGACGTAGAGGCTCGCGCACGGTCCCACTGATGTGGCGAGGAGCACCGGGGAAAGGGGCAGGCTGCTGGCATTATATCAGAGGAATGTCTATTAATGACTGACCCGAGCGAATTAGTTTTCCTAATGAGCTCTCGCTTTTTGGTTGGTGGCTGCAGATTTTTACTTAAGGAAAGGAGCGACTCTCAAGGGCTCGGTATGCAGAGGGTCCCAGGGAATGCCGGGAATGTTTAAATTGGATTGTATCCACTTAATTGTTTTTTTCTGGTTCTACATTTAAAAGACGCAGTGCGTGTAAAACAGAGTACCACACAAAATTCCAAACTTCGAGCCATCTGTTGGCTGCAGTTTACTCCATTTAATTCCGTGGTGATAAAATGCCATATATTTTTATTTATTTTTTGTCCTGTTTGATATTTCAGTTGGCCAGTTGCAAATTGATTTTACTGCATATATAGTTTTTTATACATATACTTAACTAGTGTTGAGAGGATCAGGTATTGAGAGTGGTATCGTAAGGCGAGATATTGGTCTTTTGTTGTGTCTGTCGGTTTCAGTTGATATCTTTATTTAAGTAGTAAAATGCCCCTTGTTCTTTCTACTGGCCATATGTAGACAATACACAAAAACAAGCATTGGCAAACCCAAATGGTCTGACGCTGAACGCCAACCTTTTGACTTGGCAAAATGTTCTATTGTAATAGTTTTTGTAACACGTAATTGTTAGGTGAGCATTGGCTATAGGCAAAACAAAACTTTGGGCTCAAAAAAAGTACATAGGGAAGTTAGGCAATGGCTGAAGTGGGCTGACCCATTGCCCCATGTTGTATGATGCAGTGGGCATAGGAAAGATGTTAATGACACAACATCTGACCAATGGATGAAGACGTTGACCTGCAAGTCCGTACATATTTACATAGATACATAAACACACACACACACACATATATATGTATATGTACGGTTTGCACTTGCACTATGCTTTAATATAAAGCACTTTTGAATACCTTTCAGGACGTGGTGCTGTGATCCTTCGCCGAATCCAGCAGCGGAACACCAGAGGAATTTTATATATACATATGATTCAATGAAAAAACAAAGGTTAAAGTATTGTTACAGGTAGGTGAAAATTCAATGACAACATTACATTTCAAACTCATAAAAACACTGAAATTTACTAGTTATAGGTATCTCAAATAACTATAACTTGTGTCCTACAGTAACTATAACTTGCACCTCCGCCTTGCATCGTTTTGTCATCAATTATCTAATTTCAGATGTTGCAGTGATGTTATCAATAATGTCATTAATCATGTCATGAGTGATGTAATATGTGTTGTAATTAGCAGTGCAAGGTGGAGGTGAGATATTTCAGTTAATGTGGCTAACTTGGTAGTGAGGCATGCTATAATTAACACTAGTAATGCTTCAGTTAATGTAGGTTACTTGGACATGAGGTATGTTTCAGTTGAAATAGGCAATGGCCTTTAAGTAAGGTTCAGATAACAGGGTAAGTTCACAGTGAGGTATGTTTACATTAATATGCGTAACCTGCAGGTCAGGCCTGTTTTCGAAAACTTAGTGACCGATTAGCAAGGAGCCGCAACTAAAAGTCGGAAACCTACTTCCTTGAATATTAGGGGTACAGGTCTAATTTTCATGTTACAAACAATACTGAGAGTATATGACGGTCCTAGATTTGCAGGAGTAATCAACTTCTTGATTAAACAATATGCAAATAATTGTGCAATATGCAAACGTGTATTTGTATGTATTATTATTTTCATTTTCACTCTAGAGAAATCCCCTCTCCTACACCTTAATTTAAAACGTGTTTATTCCCTTACCTTTGTCACCTGACAAGCCCACTTGAAAGGTTTTGGTGTTCACTTTATCTTGCAAGCCACACCGTTTTTCTCCACGCGAAATTGCAATGTACAGTAGTAAGATGCCACAATTCTGAATCTGTGTATCAGGATTCTGCCATACTTAGTAGGAACTGCATACCCCTGTGATCTTTATTAGCTAATCGGAGCATGTATGCTGGACCTGTATGCGCTCCGAGTCTCGCCCTTGTTTTATATATATATATATATATATATATATATATATATATATATATATATATATATATCGTGAACTCCGTATCACTCCAGCACACGCTGCATTTCCAGCCAGCAAAACAGGACACCGGACACGGACCTAGAGGTACTTCAAACTTTATTCAAGCAGAAAGTGTCACAGACGTTTCGGCTCAACGGAGCCTTGTTCATATATGTGTGTGTGTGAACAAGAGCACTTGATGCTCGAAACGCGTCAACAAAGAAGGTTGGATAAATAAAAACAATTCCTGCCTTAAGTTGTGGGGTCTGCTTCTTCTTTTCGCTGGAACGGAGGTTTGGAAGAAAAGTGTGCTGATATATATATATATATTTATATATATATATATATGTATATATATATATATATATATTTATATACTCACTTTTTTTGGTCTACATATGCTCACAAGATAGTTTGTGACTTAGTTAATGTAGCTATGAGCCGAGGCTTGTTTAATTCAGCAAGTTGAACTTGGAGGTGATTCTGAGTAAAAACACAGGGGCATATTACCAAGCAAGAGCGATTATTATCGCTATTGCTTGGTTAGAGACAAAAAAGTATCGCTTCCCTGCGGCGATTTTTATCGCAGATAAACCTTGGTATTACCAAGGTTTATCGCAAATGCGATAAAAATCGGCCGCAATGCATGAATATCGCTGAAAAGTCAGCGATATTCAGGCATTACTGAGCTAATGCTCTTAATCATGTTATCCACCTCCCATTGGATAACGTGGCTAAGAACTGCTCGGGCAGGTGTTAGCTTTTGGAGATATTCGCGCTTAGCGCGAATATCTCCAAAAGTTGGTAATAGGAGATAGCGATGTTAGCGACTGTTTCCAGTCGCTAACATCTTGGCACGCCCACTTTGCATGTCATTAGTGATACATTTCTCTGACATGCAAAGTGGGGCTCAAGATGGTCGCTACCTCATATTAGCTGTCGCTAACTGGTTTGAGCGACAGCTAGGTAATAGGGAGATAATTTTATCTCCGCCAAAAAAACGGAGATAAACCCCCTTGATAATATGCCCCACAATTTTTCTTTTTTTTTACCTGGTTAACTTGGAAGTGAGGTGTTTGAGTAAACACAGGTGCATAGGATTCAAGTTAAATTTCTCTTAGCATGTTTGACTTGAAGGTGAGGGATGTTTCAGTGCGCAAGGGTGACTCGGAGGTGACTGTTTTGGATGTCCAGTGGCACTTTGATCCAAGCTCGGACATGATCCCTTCTTGCAGGTGGGCGGTCATTAGTGCCTGTGACTTCCCTTTGAAACCTATCTGGTGCTCTGCTGTGAAAGAATGTTCAAACAGCTCATCAGCCTCTCTGTGAAAGTGACCCCTATGGCTACAGACAGCCGGTAATTGCAACAAATTGTAGCTTAGGAAGGCGAACACCCTGAACTGGAATCTAATGACCTTGTTTTGCAGCACATTTAGAACTATGTTTTGCTCTTTAGTTAAAAGGTGAGTCAAGTGGGAAGGTATTTTCCAAGGCACAGCTTACCTGCTCCCTCACATGCCAAAAAATCAGAAAAACGTACTGAAATGAATGCTGTAATGTTCTGACCCCGACAAGGATGCCTTATGACCGTATGGCTTTATCTGTTTTGGTAAGGTTTGTTACAATGGTAAATAAATATTCTTTTCAGGACCTTTGGCAAAATAAATCCTGGCTGTCTGGATGCAGTGCATTTAATGCAGAGTTTGCAAAATCAGTATTTTAGTCCTGTTTATATTTCTCACTGGTCGTGTTTTCTCAGACGTTTTTCACCTATAACATTGTGTTGCTGTTATGCACCCTCTCTTCCTGTTCGTCGGACCACTTCCTCACTCCTTCATTTGAGACTCTGCCAAATCTCATTTCATCTGCATGGAGAACGGTAAAAAGCGCGGATTCATGCCACCAAAATACCTAAATATATGTTTCAGACGATCAGTAATCACGAACTTTAAGTATCCCCTTCCATCCATTGTAAAGATGTTTATTGATTTACCTAATAACACCATATAACAAATATAAATACAATTTAGAATAAAACTAGCACAGGTAGCGAGTTTTTGTTTGTCAAATTTTGTCTCCAGACGAGGAACAATTATTGCCTGACACCGCTGGACCAAATGGCACTATGTAATAAACTATAACTATCAGACGTTACCAGGCAGTCATTTACCATGTGGTAAGTTAGAACTTAGGGGCATATTACCGAGATGTGCGTTGCAAAACGCACAACGCACATCTCCGTATCGCCGGCTATCGCCGGATTTCATCGCCTAATTAGCGCGCAATTATCAATGCGCATCAGGCAGGCGATCAGAAATCCGGCGATAGTCGGCGATATGGCACATTAGCGCATGAAAACAAACGTTGTTTTCATGCGCTAATGTGGGCCTTGTTAATATGGGGGGGGGGGTGGATTCAGCTTTATGATCCACACCCCCATGTTAACAATGCCTAACGCCTGATCGGAGCAGGCGTTGGGAGACCTGCGATAAATGAGTTTATCGCAGGTTTTTGTCTCCCAACGCCTGCCTTGGTAATAGGGTGTTCCCACCTCCAACCACATTTTACATGTGGTTGGACATGGGAACGCCCACTTTGCATGTCATTAGCGATGTTTATCGCCGACATGCAAAGTGGGCTCGGGCCAGGCTTTAAAGTGCCCTTGATAATAGGGCTCTAGCTGTATCGCCGCTTTCTCGGTACAATTCGCCGAGAAAGCAGCGATACAAGCCCTTGTTAATATGCCCCTTAGTTTTCACAACACATTGCACCTTACAATTGCTTTGTTCTTTACCACACAAAGCTGGTAGTAAATACTGATTATTTGTGTGTTTGTGTGTGTGTGTGTGTGTTTATAGATACACAATGCGTGTGCATTTTAACATCTTTATCAAGGAAAACACACACACGCACACGCATGCACACACACACACATCCCTCCCCCACTGTCAGTCACCAGAGGGTAGGTATAGTTAGGTCAGTGTTTCCACAGGAAATGCCTTTTTGGTTTTACTAATAACTTTGGTGCTGTTTGACAAACCTTCACGAAACTTTCCCAAAAAGTTATCTTTTTTTCCTAATTTGTGCATGGAAAGTTGTGAGTGATCTGTCATGCGAGGGCAAAATAAAAAATGGGTCCAAAATGCAAAGTCCCTATTCATTTCCCATAGACCTTTTAAAGAAGCATTACCGCAAAAATTACTGAATGGAATTTCACCAAATTTGGACATTTAGTCAATTGCTTCTTCTCAGTGCTTTTGCTGTGGTACATGCTGTACTTTTTTTTTAGGTGAATGATGTTTGATAATGAGCTGAGCAGTTCATTTAAACACAGTCTCTTAACTTGACAGCCCTGCCTACTGTGAGGGCTGTTTAGGAAGGCCAAAATATCAACATGTTGTGGCTGGACCCTTTCACCCCTATCATTACTCTTGAACCCTACACCAAAGCTGCATCCTGGATCTCCTCTCAATAATCACAAACTTATTTCCTAAAATAGAGATTACAGCCAGACATCATTTTCAACAAATTATTTCTACCTAATATTCTAATATTTGGTGGCACGTCTGTCTGTCTGTCTGTCTATTTATCTATCTATTTAGCTGCCTGTCTGCCTGTCTGCCTATCTACTACATAAATGGATGGCTAGATGTTTATTCTTTGATGGGTGCTAGAGAAATCCATGTACACATTTGCATAATGTATGTGCATGATGTATAGATAAATATAAATGTATAAATAGAAATCTACCAGATAGATAGTCAGATAGATAGATTCTGTTTCTACTAATGCTTGATGCTTAAGAAAGAAGCTCAGAAGCAAACACAACTAATTGCACTGTTTATCTAAAAGTGGTAGAAGAATCTTACACTTTAAAGCAAAGGTAAGAGTAGCGGGGCTTTGTAGTTCATTGCTTTTCATGCTAATTGGTCAGATGAAGGAAAGGTGAGTCGGAATTTCACACCCTGTAACTTGGCTGATGACAGGAGTAGGAGAAGCAGTGAGAACTTGAAACAGTTTCTATTCAGACTCTACCTACTGGGTCTGACATACTTAATGATTTAAAACACTCGTCATCTTCAAAGGTAAGAAGAAGGCCAGAAAACCTTGAAAATTATCAACCCAATGTCTCTTTTCCTAAAAACCATGCTATATGCGCACTTGTCTGGAGTACGCTTATGTACGTACTTACTTACGTATGCCTACTACCCCTCTGGGATATAGACCAGCAACCAGGACTCTTCAGCATCTCTGTCCTAGGCTGTTCTTTCAGTTTGACTCCAGGGTAACCCATCTTCTTGCAGTCAGTCTCAGGGCCTCGATGCCAGGGTTTATTGGCCTTCTTCTTTTCGTTTTTTCTTTAGGGTTAGAGGTGAGGACTTGTCTAGTGCTATTTGATGCTGGTTTGCGGGGGGTGTGACCTATCCAGTCCCAGTGTCTTTTCATGATTTCTTCCTGAGCAGGAAGTTGTAAAGTTTTCTGGCTGCCATAGTGTGTTGCTGCTTATGGTGTTTGGACAGTAGATCTGGAGGATTTTTCTCAGATAAGTGTTGATGAAGGTCTGGACTTTGTTGGTGGTGGTCACTATTATCTTCCAAGTTTCTGCCCCATACAGAAGGACTGATTTTACGTTGGTGTTAAAAGGCCTGATCTTGGTTTGCAGCGTTAGGTTCTTGGAGCCCTAGTCCTTTTTTTGCTGAATGAAGTCAGCCCTTTATATGCAGATTCTTGTCTTAACATAAGCTTCTGTGCCGCCCTGCTTTTCTATTACACTGCTGAGGTAGGTGAAGCCCTAAACCTCTTTCAGTGCATCGTCTGCTAGAGTGACTGCAGTTGTGCTGACCATGATAGCCTTCAGGATCGTGTGCTTTCCTCTATGGATGTTAGGCCAAGTTTATACTGATGTGACAGCTGCTTTGTCCATCTTCTCTTGCATCTGCAAATGGGTATGGGTGAGTAGGGCCAGGTTGTCTGCAAAGCCCAGATCATTGAACTACGTACCAGGTGTCCACTGGATCCCATTTCTTTTCCATGCTGTGGATATCCTCATGATCTAGTTTATGGCCAACAGAAAGAGAAAAGGCTAGAGCAAACAACCCTGATGAACTCCGCTCCTCACTTTGAAGGCTTCCGTGAGTTGTCTTCCATGGACTATATTGCAGGTCATAAGAGCTTCTAGTGATTCTTACAAGTTTATCTGGCACATCATAGGTGCAGAGGAGTTTCCGAAATGCCTCCCTGTTTATGCTGTTAAATGCCTTCCCATAGTTAATGAAGTTGACATAGAGGAAGGAGTCTGATCCTCATCATTGTAGGGTTTGTTTTTCATATTTTCTTTTCTGTTTCCAGGTTTGAGACACTAGCCAAGGGTTGCAGTGAATTTACAGTTATTGATATTCTTACAGTAACAGTATTTGCAGATAGTGTTTGCCACACTGACAGGCAGTGGTGTCTCTAGAAGTTGTTTTTGTGGGTGGGCATACACTGGACTGCAGATACAACTGGCGGGGCAATTTTAAAGAATGTGTGTGTGTGCGTGTGTGTATGTGTTTATGTGTATGAATGTTTGATCAAAATGTTTGGATCTAACTTTGTATGGATGTGTGTATGTGTGTAGATATCTTTATCTACATATATATCGATAATCATGGTACACAGACAAAATATCAAGTTTTTAATTTCGATATACAATTATATCGAAGTTTAAATATCGATGGGACATAATATAGAAGGTAAGTAATATCGACAGTCTTAATATCGATATTAGTATGATATTAGTAATATCGAAGTTTTAAATATCGATGTTAATAATATCAAAATAAATAATTTCGATGTTACTAATATCGATTTTTAAATACATTTTGTGTATATTATATAATATTTATTATGTTTTATTATTTATTTTTAATGTAATTTAATTAAATATTGTCTTTTAGTACTGTAGCGGGTTGTGGGCTTATAGGGGAATAGGGTGGGAAGTAATTTAATTATGTTAAATTAATTAATAATTAGTAGGAATTATTATTTAATTAACTGAGAATTAATTTTTAATTAATTATAATTAATTGATTAATTGATAAATATGTTCTGTAGCGGGTTATGGGTTTATAGGGGAATGGGGTGGGAAGTAATTTAATTATGTTAAATTAATTATTAATTAGTAGGAATTAATAATTAATTAATTGAGAATTATTTGTAAATAATTTTAATTAATTGATTAATTGATAAATATGTTCTGTAGCGGGTTATGGGTTTATAGGGGAATAGGGTTGGAAGTAATGTAATAATGTTTAAATAATTATTAATTAGTAGGAATCATACATTAATTAAAATTAATTGGTAATTATATTTAATTATTTTGGTAATTATTTTAAATTAATTGATAAATATGTTCTGTAGCGGGTTATGGGTTTATAGGGGAATAGGGTGGGAAGTAATTCCATTATGTAGAATTAATTATTAATTAGTAGGAAGCATACATTTATTTTTATTAATTGTTAAATAAATTTAATTAAGTGGTAATTAATTTTAAATAATTAATAAATTGATAGATGTAATTTATAAGTATGTAATTTAAACCCCTACGCTATCCAACACTTTCCCTACTGTTGCACTCTCTGGAGTTGGAATAGTAATTGTTACCCCTACGCTATCCAACACTTTCTCTACTGTTGCACTCTCTGGAGTGGGAATAGTAATTGTTACCCCTACGCTATCCAACACTTTCCCTACTGTTGCACTCTCTGGAGTGGAAATAGTAATTTTTACCCCTACGCTATCCAACACTTTTCCTACTGTTGCACTCTCTGGAGTTGGAATAGTAATTGTTACCCCTACGCTATCCAACACTTTCCCTACTGTTGCACTCTCTGGAGTTGGAATAGTAATTTTTAACCCTACGCTATCCAACACTTTCCCTACTGTTGCACTCTCTGGAGTTGGAATAGTAATTTTTACCCCTACGCTATCCAAAACTTTCCCTACTGTTGCACTCTCTGGAGTAGGAATAGTAATAGTTACCCCTACGCTATCCAACACTTTCCCTACTGTTGCACTCTCTGGAGTTGGAATAGTAATTTTTAACCCTACGCTATCCAACACTTTCCCTACTGTTGCACTCTCTGGAGTGGGAATAGTAATTGTTACTGCTACGCTATCCAACACTTTCCCTACTGTCGCACTCTCTGGAGTGGGAATAGTAATTTTTACTCATACGCTATCTAAAATGTATTTAGCTTTTTTATTAGTATTATGTATTTTTTATGTAAATAAATGTATTAGTAATTTATTACATTTTTATTTGTTTTTAAGTTATGACAATAATTAATTTAGAGTTATTATTAATGAAAAATATATTATGTATTATATATTTATTAATATTAATTTGTATTACATTATGTATTAATTTTAAATATTATAGTACTTTTTTAAATATGTTTTACATTTATAAGTATTATTTTGTTAATATTACATTTTTATTATATTACAAAAAACCATATTTTACAAAAAACGATATTTTTGTCATTCTATATTTTATTTTCGATATTTTTGTACTTACCTTGTTAGGGATAGGATTCCTATATTTTTGAGTTCGATATTTTTGTTCCGATATTTTTGTAATTCGATATTTTTGATTTCGATATTTTGTCAGACATTCGATAATCATATATTCACACATACATGGAAATTCAGATTTGAAACTTTTAAGCAAACATGTAAGCTGATGCTTTGCTTCAAACAAAAACTGCTTGGCAGTGAAAGATATGCAGCGAAATAAATGTGTGTGGCAAGGTGCAGTGTGTGCTTTTATGCTGTCGCTTGGCAATTCAAAATCTGCTGGGGTGATGCCCAAGGGTGGTGGGGGCAGCACAAATTGATTTGCACAGGCCATATCTGTCTCCCCATGACACCACTGCTAACATGTAATAGTATGCACCAGGACTTGGATATAACAAACCTAGCTCTAAAACAATGGAGTGCTGAATTAGAAGACTGAAGGATACATGAGCAGGCGAGGATTGTTACTGGGAAAGCATAGGGAGCTCTGAAGAGCAAAGGGGTTATTAAGGGAAGGTTGGGGAGCACAGTGGGAGGGGCTGAGAGGAAAGTGAGGTGAGAGAGGAAGGAAGAGGGCTTTTCCATGTTTGACACTTAGCTGTGTCCTAGCTGCCACGTCATTTTTTTCTTTGCATCATAGAATTTCATCAGCACCAAATGGTAATCCTGGGTTTTGAGATTACTTAGGGCAAGTTAGAGGCCATCCTAGGTTGTGTGTTTAGTGGGAAAAAAGATTGACTAAAGCATATACATTTTTTTTGATTTACTACACATTTATTCGACTTATTGTGGTAAAAGCAATATTTTTGTACAGGCTAACTAACCGAAACTTCACTGAATTATATTATAAATTGGTTTTAGTGTACATTTGTTTGTAGAAATGAAATGCCTTAACTATTTAGGCTGGACACATTCACAAATGTAGTTTTCAAATTCATTCATTGCTTTAATAAGAGGACTTAATTCTAACTGAGCTTGGGTACTCATTTCCTAGGTCTTGGTGGATGGCAGGCCGAGTTGGCCTTGCGGGCTTTAAATCTAGGTCCCTGCAGGTATTCACAGAGACACATTTTTAGGGGAAATTTCAATGATGTTGTACACTGTTTTCCAGAGAGGTTCATTTCCCCAGCTCATGGGGGAACTCTGAGGTTGAAACTCATCCATGGAGTTTATTACACCATCCATAATTGTAACTTTTACATTTGGTGACTTTTCGAGCTACAGATTCTGTTTTTGTCATTGTTTATTTTATTTACAATACCTTAAACGTTACATCGCTTTTGTCAAATAGAATAACTATGTAAAATTGTTTATTTTGATTCCCAGTTTGTCCTTGTTAATTATTTTTTATAAAGAAGTGGATATTTTCAATACTTTTATTATTTCCTACTGACAGGATGACGTGATAATGCTTTGGCTACCTGAGACCTATCATCACTGGGTGAATTGGGAAGTCAATGCAGATCTTTGTACAAACAAAAAAAACTGAAAGATGCTTGCAATCAAATGCAGAAAGGCTACAAAATCGCACTACATGGTAAAAGCTAAGTTATTTTTAACATGAACACAGCATATATTGGAGACAAGTTACTTGTAGTAGTGTTGCACCACTTGCAGGCCGGGCATCCATTGTGAAGCTGGGGTTAGGTATACATTCACTATTCTTATTTTACCACTTTAGATAGGTACCTTAAAAAGATATATTGTCAAGGTACCTATATGTGGAGTTAAGATTAGTAAGTCTATGTTTATCTGTACATACCTTCAGAATATTGAAGTCCATATGTTAGAACGTGATTGTCTTGGCTGCATCTATGACTGCTTAGCATTCAACTTTGTGTAGTTTAACAAGGTAACAATTTCAACAAGTTTGTAGTAGTTTGAGCTTTCTGGTCACTTTTGCACAAAATGTAACTTATGGGTTGACATTAGCTGTTTTTTTCCTGTGTCTAACATTTAAGCATGGAGATTGGCACCATGTGCTTTAGAGGGTATTGGTTCTCTTGTAGTCACAATTTAAAAGATGAGTATGCACATCTGCTGATCAGAAGTGTCTTGGCTGCTCCATTTGCTCTGTGGGCAAACGTATGTTCTGCTGTGAATGCATTTTTCTACAAGTGGTTTTTGAAGTTCACATCCTTCGTTGCCAGGAGCTGTTCAACCATAAATTGTAAGACGATTCCATGTCTCCACATTTCTGTTGCAGGAGTTTTTATATCGCTGTTCTCTGGTGTAGGCCTTTCTGGTGCTAGGATAGGATGAACTGCCATTATTTGATGTTGATGCCTATGGCCTGTGTCAAGATCTCAAATGTTTATAGTGCTCTCTGACACCTTGTAAAGTTCAGAGTACGATTATCGGTTATAGCAAATTACTGGGGTGTGTTTTTAGAAGGGCTACCTCAACTATGTTGTTTGTTGTTTTTCTGTGTGTGGTTTTTATTTTTTCTACTCTACAAACTATAAGATAATTAACATCATGAGCATTTAAGTTATTAGTTTCTTTTTTTCTTTACAAAGATGGCTGCCATTCTATGATTCAACATGGCTGTGTTGCCACTCTCTGCACTACTTTTGTGTCTGTCACACTCACACCCCTGTGTCCATCCAGTGCTGTATATTGAGAGCTCCTGCTTTCTCTAAGCCTCACAAGGGAGCAGGTAACCCATCATTTCTGACTATTGTTGCCTTTCAGGTTAGGGAGCGGTCTTTAGATTCACGAATTTTTCTCTGGCAGTGTCTTGTTAGTCACAGCAAATAAGTGTAGGCATGTTCCTTTTCCTCTCTAGTTGTATCATTATTTTCTTTGATTCTTTGTTTAATAGGGATTATGTCCTTTGCGGTGGCAATTACTTACACGGTGATGAATTTAGCTATTAGTCACTGAAATATTTATTTCCGGTTCTAACCAACAGCTGTCACGTTGTAGTCGTGGGTACTGGATGAGCTCACACAGGGGCTATTACACTTTACAAAACTGCTAGGTACAGGTTTACGGTTCAATAGTTAACACCAAGGTCTAGTTGGGTTGCAGCACTTAGATCCTCCTCTCTGCTCTCACCTACCCTCTTGCTCTGGCTCCTCCCTCTTCCATTGTGGTGCAGTACTAAAGGAGCATAGCATGTGAAAATATTGTTAACAAAAACATATTTTTCAAAACCCCTTTTTAAACAACAAATTTTACAATTACTTTCTTTTGCCTTACCATCTTAGACAAGTTTAACTTTGCAGTCTATGGAAATGTAAACTATATTTAGCCTCTATATATTTATAGATTTAACAACACACACATCTGTAAAATGAGTACTCAATGGCCATCTTACTTCTAAATCTTCTAAGAAAGAGGAAAATGTGTGTTGCTCACAGTGAAGAGACTAAAATGCAAAAACATCAAGGTAAAGCCATATTAAATTGTACTTATTTTAGTCTTTTCGTTTTAATTAATTCATGGCTGTTAAAAGTGGTAGGGAGCTCCAGTTAGGAAAATTAATAGGAAGCAAGAGAGGATTGAAAGACAGCTAGAGGTTGTACTGGGATACTGAGATGTAAGAGAGGGAGACAGACAAATGACCCCAAGTGTGGTTAAGCAACACAACCATTACACAAAAGTTCAATGAATGCACAAATGTAAATGTAAATTGATACTTGTATAGCGCACTACTCACCTGCAAGGGTCTCAAGGCGCTTGTACGAATACCGCTGTGGAACCCATCCTGGCTTTCCCTGTGAGGCGTCTACTCCTGGGAACCCCCAAGGTGGAGGCCAGGCATCCTTAACGTTGTGGGTGCCGTTGTGGAGATTAAGCAAGCTATTGTCCAGAGTTGCAGAGTGGGACTCCATGATTGGAATAGGCACCGAGGTGAGAATTATCGAGTCTGTGGAATTTTTGAGCCCAAGACCCGCCAAGGCAGGGAATTGAACCCTGGTCCCGGGCTAGACCTCTGCATCAGGGTCTGCCACTCTAACCATTGAGCCACACTTCTCCAAATGTTTTACTACTTAAAATTCATCCACTGCAATTCTTGTTCTAGATGCTGCATAACATTTGTAACCTGCAGGGGCCTAATCTGTGAAATGTATTTTATTTTCCTTCAGCGTTTGCTAAAAATAAATGATTTTTGTTATGAATCCCTGTTTATCCTTCAATGTATATGGGCAAAATTTCTTGCTCGATTGGTTTAGACAATAAAAGTTTTTTACTACATGTTTCACTTTTTGCAGAAAAAGATATTATTACCTCAACTAAATATTTACATACATTCTAGATGCTGCATGACTGAATGCATCCCACAAGGTCAAATCTCAGAATTTTTGTTCTTTCTTCAAATGTAATTTAGTACATGTATCTACTGTACAGATGTCTACATTCGTCTAAATCTGTGCACCTTCAGCCCTTTTTATTCCTACAGTCCTCTGAAATTTGCATGGGTTCACTCTGAGCTATAGAGATCAAATGGAAATAAAATCATATTGAATTTCTCTATATATTATTGGATGTGGTTCAATGTAGTTTATTAACTTGTTTTTCATGTAGTGCTTACTGCCGCACTTTTCCAATGATGTAAATGCAACGTGCCCGGTTTTTTGAATGTCAGCCCCCTTAGCAATGCCAAAAAATATCTGACTGGGCAAAATCCGTTTTTGATACAAAGAGTCTGGATTGTTGGGAATTTGCTCTGCAAATGGGATTAGCTCACACAGAAATGTCAACACTGGTGGAATCTTCATGTAGGAAATGTGCTGCCATGAAAGGGTTGTGAAGATTCTTTGATGGAAACAACATAAAAGATTGGTGAACACCCAAAAACTGGTAGGTATATGTGTTCACCTAACCACTGCAGGTAGTTTTCCAACCTACCATCAGCTGTAAGTATACTCCTGCGCAGAGTAGAAGTAAATGGCCTTTAAGAGAGGAATTAGGTAGGAAATTCCCCAATATTAAGATGGGAAAAAGTGCTGTTGATTTCTCCATAGGGAAGACGCTTTCACCATGGAGAAACAATCCTAAAAGTTTAGTTTACCAGTTGAAATGAACCTCTCTGATTCACATTTCCATATGTAAATGTGAACATATTTGAGTAATCATGGATATTTTCAAGGTGCATATATACCCAGAAGTTCCAGGGAATTCTGGCTGTAGTCCAACAAAGTTTCCAGTCCACTCCAACTGTAACATACAACCATATAGAGTACATATCTGACTGTTTCAACCAGGTGGTAGTGAATCAGACTCTACTTGTTATTTTAACTGTATTTAATAGTGCCAAATTTAACATCCTTGCAATCAGAGACGGTTTTAGGGCACATAGGCCCACATGCATCATTCATTTTTGGAGTCGCAAACGGTGCGATTCCTTAAAATCGGCCGTTTGCGATTCCAAAAATGCTTTTTGGAATGCATGAAGCATTTTTTGAAATCGCAACATTTTTGCGATTTCCAAAAATGCGATTGCTTTTAGGAAATCGCAAATTTGCGATTTCCTAAAAGCAATGCATGATTAATTTTGAAATTGCGAATTCGCAATTAGAGGGACAAATTTACCGAGTAGTTGAACTACTCGGTAAATTTGCAAAAAGTGTAATTAACACTTTTAACGCATTTTAAAAGCATTCATGTTACGGACACACATGTCCTTAGGACATGTGTGTGTGCAACATGATGCGAAAAATACATTTCAGGGGTGCAGGGGGGGGTCCTTTGGACCCCCCCCTGCACCCATGAAATTTTCTAAGTGCCACTCGCAATTTGCATTGACTCCTATGGGCCTTTTGGCCCATAGGAATCAATGGGAATTGCGAAAATTAACTTAAGAATTCGGTATTTCTTTGGGATTCGGTAAAAATTGCGATTTTTACCGAATCACAAAGAAATACCGAAAAAAATGATGCATAGCATTTTGCACTTCTTAATTTGCGATTCCTTATTTTTCGCAAATTAAGAAATGCAAAATGACACAATGATGCATGTGGGCCTAAGGGCCATATGTATGAAGCTATTTTCGATTCGCAAAGGCCGAAATTCGCCGAATTTCGGCCTTTGCGAATCGGAAACGGCCATTTTTGCACATTTGCAATGTATGAAAAAGTAGCAAAATAAGGAAATGCAAAATTTTGCGATTCCTTATTTTGCCATAGCATTTAAGGAATCGCAATTTTGCTAATCCTTAATTGCTATGTAAGAAGCTTTTTTCTCTTGCGAATTTGGTTTAAGGAATCGCAATTTACCACCAACTGAAAGTTGGTGGTAAATTGCGATTCCTTTTCAATAAGCACAAATTGGCATTTTTCATTGTGGCATGTGACGCACATGCATGCCCTTAGGGCATGTATGTGCGCCATATGCGCACACATGTCATTTTCAGGGGCGCAGCAGGGTGTTCTTGAGACACCCCCTGCACCCTTGAAAATTCGCACAATTTGCGATTAGCAAATTGCGATTTGCAAATTTCCCCTTCATTCCTATGGGCCTCCTGGCCCATAGAAATGAATGGGAAGTATTCCTTATTTGCGAATTCGCATTTTGCGAATTCGCAAATAAGGAATAGTAAGGAATCGCTAAAATTCCTAGATTACCTACATACATACCGTTTTGCGAATTCTAAATAGCGATTCCTTAAGATTCGCTATTTAAAATTCGCAAAACGGAAGTATGATACATATGGCCCTAAAACTGGTGCAGCTGCACCTGGTGCTGAACTAGAAAGGGGTGCTATGTTCAGAAAGTTATGGTTTTGAAACCACCAGCTGCAGAGTTCCTTGTGGGCATTTTTCAGGCAGCAATAAACGGAAATGAATCAAGATAACTCTGGTGAGAAATGTTCCTGTTGGAGAGAGATCAGAGTTTTATCTACTGGCAGTTTTGTCTTATCATAAAGTAGCACAGAGGCTTAATGTGAATCCTGCAAAGAATTGTACCATGCAGATCATAGAACTGTATTTTATGCGGATAGCTCAGTGGGCAACTGCTTTCGTCACAGAGAACCTTGATCTGGCAGTTTATAAGTTACAATCCTAACATAGAATAGTGACTTATGATCTGTTATTAAAGAGCTGCATGTAAACTGCATAATATAATTTAGGATGTTATGTTTTGCTCCCCAGTCTTTCATTATCTATTCCTAATATTGCTGAAATGGGTTCATTTGGGTAAATATACCTTCTTATGTTATTATTAAAGCTGTTGGACCTGGCCCTTTTGGCAGGGTTATCCCCAAACCTTTTGCCTTCCTCTGCCTATTTGTGTAACCTTCTTTTTGTTGGCTTTAGGACTTTGGGCACTTTACCACTGCTAATAAGTGCTAAAGTCATGCCCTCTCTCCTTTATTCATAGTATAATTGTTTTCTCCATAATGGGCATATTTGATTTACTGATAAGTCCCTAGTACAGTGCATTACAGGTGCCCAGGGCCTGTAAATCAAATGCTACTACTGGGCCTGCAGCAGTGATTGTGCCACCCCCAAGAGTAGCCCTTCGAAACGGTCTCAGGCCTGCCACTTCAGAGCCTGTGTGTGCAGTTTCAAACTGCAATGTTGACCTAGAAAGTTCACCTACTTGCCTGTCCCAAACCTTCCATGTTATTACATGTAAGGAACCCCCAAGGTAGGCCCTAGGCTCTAGGCATTGGCAGGGTGCAATGTATTTAAACGGGGGTGGGGGGGGGAATGCACTTTTGAGTTTTACATGTCCTGGGAGTGATAAACTGCTGCATTAGTTTTTCCCTAAAGTAAGGCCTATCCTTCCCATGGAATAGCATTGGACCTGCTTTGTAACACTTTATAAGTGTATCTTCCAATTGGGAGCAGATAGAAAATTGGAGTTAGGTGTCTCTGGACTCACAATTTAAAAACACATCTTTAAGTGTAGTTGGTTCATGAATTGCATGTCGGAAAATGCCACTTTAGAAAGTTGACATTTTCTTATTTAACCATTCTGTGCATTCGTAGCCTTGTGTGTTCTCTGCCCCGCCCTCAGCAATGGTGCTGGCATCCGGCGTCCGGTAAGCAGGCTGGCGTTTCTCCTTCAGCGAGCACTGCACTGCTGATTGACTGTTAGCCTCGTTCCTTCGTTTCCGCATCAGGCAGTGGTGTGAAGAGGTTCCCGGTACCGACGAAGCTCTCGATTTCCTTTCTTCCTTTCTTATGGATATCGGGGGACGTTCAGTAATGGCTTGGCGGCATGTTTCTAGCGGCAGGTGAGGAGCAGAGAAAGAGGCAGGGGCGGCAGCTGCTTTGGTTCTTTGATTCTGAGCAAGTGAAACGCACAACGCCGCACAATGCCCCACAACGCCGCATAGCGTTGGAACCTTCGTTTCTTGCTGCTTACTCTTTGACTTTGTGGTGGTTTGGAGGTTTGGAGCATTGCATAAGGAGTTGGCTGTGATTATTTCTGCTGTAGCATATAGCTGAAGCACCTGATTAATAGCAGAAAAGAAGTGATTTCTTCATTTGTTTGCATTCTCCACAGCCCTCCTCAACATCCAGCATCTTGCTTGCTAGAAAGACTTTGGCTTTTCTTTTTTTTTGCTCCCTTTTGAGATATTCTTTGTTCTTTGGCCTGTCTTTAAAAACGGTGCTTCATTCTGGAGAGAATTGCGCTCTATTAAGAAAAATAAAAAAGAAAGTTTGAAGATTCAGGAGGTGTTTGGAAGAGACTGTTAAAGACTGTTCAGAAATATATGCTCACAGAATAACACAAAGGAAAATACAAAGAAGGGGGCTAAAATTGATAGTGAAGCTGGTGGACCACAGAACTCTTGGGGGCATACCTGAACGAGCGTGCTGCAGCTCCTGCAGCTCCTGGGTCCGTCATTGCAGCAGAGCTTCCATCTGCTGCCGCTAGCCTATCCCAGCAGCCGTAGCGAGAGGGGAGCACTGAGGACTCCATTGCCCAGATGCCTTAGCGGCGGAACACGCCGCTACAAGCAATTCCTGTGCCAGGAGGCGCCTGAAAAGGAGCCCAGCCCCCGCGTTGCGGGATCGCGCGTGGGGAGAAGCCCGGGACAAGGGCGGGGCCATCAAAGGCCAGAGGAGGCCGGGTCTGGACACCCCCCTTGGCACTCAAACGGTAAAGAGAACCTACGATAATCCCCAGTTACACACAGGGCCTTCCTAAGTACCACCATATTGTGACACTCGAGCAATCCTGGTGGTTGATGCTGTTCCCGTGTTAGTCCATATACCTAGTTACGCCATGACCTGTAAGGGGGTTCCAAAAAACATTTCCTGCCAGAGTGACTTGCTTAAGGGAACGATGGACTATTACATAAAGAGGGCAACTTCCCCCATTGCCAGTGAACTAGAGAAAGCAGAACAACGCCGGCTCATGGATAGTTCATCCAGTAGGAGTTCTCCCTCACAGATAGCTGACGCAGCTCCCGATTCATCACTGCTGGAGGAGCTAAACAAACTATGTAAATCTATGTACGCTCCTGTGGAATCAGGAAGTGTGCAAATTAGTGCTCCTATCTGCCCTATAGCAATCACTAGTCCCCAGTCCAGTACACCATCCCAACTAAATGAAAGTTTGCAGGGTACTCCCCTTTTTCCACGAGCAAAAGTAAATTCGCAATCTACAGTGTCCCCTCAGGTTTCTTCTGCTATGAGGAAGCGAGATGGGGCTAAACAAACGGGGAGTCAGGCAAAGCAACAAAAACTGAACCCAAGTCCCCCATCGCCCAACATTGCCACCTCCAAAGCACCTACTCAGGATACTCTACTGGCCCGGATTGAAAACATGATTAAATTAATAGTATCCCCGCTGATAGAAAAAATGAATAGCTTAGGGGATAGGCTCATGGGTGTTGAGGAAGCGATCAAGGCCAACTCGCTACTCATAAAAAGTTTGGCAGGACCCATTCAATCACAGTTTCCAGCCCCCACAGAAGTGCCTAAAACTACCACACAAAGTAACACTGCTCATAATCAATTAGTAACCTCACATATGACATCTTTAAACATCTCGAAAGCAGCCACAACAGTACGGAGGTCTTACCCTAGAGTAGGGCCGAATAAAGAATCTATATTACATAAGGGGACAGCCGCTAAACATGGCAATATGTCATATAAAACCAATCACATACATTTGCCACCGGAGGCCGCTCGTTTTGTGTGCATCCTCTCGGGAGTACCAGAACTCACAAAGGGAAAAATGAAAGACAACAGGAACTAAGAAACAAGGTTGTGTTTTGGTTAACTAAAAATAGACCTCTGCCACCTAACATCGACGGAAGAATACTAAGTGTTAGAAGGGTGGGCTGGCTAGGACCTCTTCCAAAAGATATAGCTGGCGATTTGGTACTAGTAAAATTCAGGAATGAACACGTTGTCCCACATCTCCAATCATGGCAGCCACTAATAGGAGATGGCCCTATATCCATCTGGGGCCTAAGTGAATTTTACCCTAGAACATCATACGTCCCCTCACCAAGACAAAATGTAGAGAGCAATCACCTGATGGGCAGAAATGGCCTCGCATCGAGTGGTTACACCATCCCCACTTCCAATCGATTTGATTTACTCTCTGGTTTAACTTTGATGGACTAAAATTGTATAGACATAGATATTATCCATATGGAAATTCTATCCTGTAATGAATTATATTTTCTTCCATCCAGCCCTCTTAGACCCAAAGAAATGACATAAGTCTATCTGTAGTAACAATTATATATCACCTCTTTCGTTTTTATATCATGTTAATCAATCAGCTTGAACGTTTTGTATAGCTTGTGACCAGGGAATCACGTCTTTTACTGAAATCTTTGTAAACTTTATTTTTTATGCGAATGTAATATTATGTTCTATGCTTTTATGGTTACATTTTTTAACCGAATAAAGTACTTTGATGATGATGCTGTGCATCTGCCTGTCCCTAGAAAACACATCTGGGTTGGATGACAGCTGGGCTTTGTGAATTTTCTCTAGACAGTCACACAAAAAGTGAGCTGAGGTGTGCCCCTCATATCCTGATGGCCCATGACCAGGCTGATGAGCAATCCTGTACTAGGGTGTTGTTTTCACTGTGTTAGTGTGTGTGTGTGCGCACAAATACCTTACACATTGCTTCTTTAGTTTTGCTTGACTGCTCTGAGTTAAGCTACCAGAGACTGAGTACAGGTACTACACATACCTGACTAGAGTGTGGGTCCCTACTTGGACAGGGTGCAAACCACTGCCAACCAGAGACCCTATTTCTAACATTGGTGTTCTGCGGTGAGGATAGGACTTGTTTTTGTGCAGTTGACAATACTGCTCTGCCTGACCCCACACAAAGCGCTGCATACCCCATATAGTGTGTCAGAAGCCATGATCAGTAAAAGCAGGGTCTTGTGCACTACAAAGACATTTCTTTGAAGTCTCCCTACTCAAAGGCTAAAATGGGTATAAGTACTAGAACTCCAACACCCTAGTGACTGCCACTTTGTTGGCCTGCTGCCTGCTCCTTAATGCCTAGGAGTGAGAGGACTGGGCTTTGCTCTCTGCATGCCACTTTCTAAAGGCTCTCCAAGGTCTTGGCCAAGCTTGCCTCCTGTTGCTGAAGTCTCAGGGATATTAAATACTTCACCTGCATCTTGCAGCCAGCACCTGGGCTCCCCTTCTGTGAGCCCTGACCCCCTGACCTGCCAAGTGGTGCCAAAGCCATTCCTAGGTCCTTGTAGGTGAATTTGGTGCTGCAAAACAAGAAAATCAATGCTCCGACTCCGTTGGAACCGGCACCTTTCTGCGTTGCCGCTGCCTGCACTGAAGCCATGGACACTGCTCACTGGGCATGCAATGTCACGACTGTAACTTCAACGCAGCCCAGACCTTGCCACAGCGTCTCCAAAGAACCACTGCAGTGTGAGTCTCAACACTGCGCCACTGACGTCCATGGTACCCCGCTTGACTCTGACGCATATCTGGACCTGCGTGACTCCAATTGACACAGCCCCTTGGGCCCAGCAGTTCAACTCCAATGAAGAGGAATGAATGCTCCGCACTCTCGACAACAACCCTTCAGCAATGCCACATCACCTTCTGCAACTGAGGTCTCACACCCTCAACTGACACCTCAACTCCTCTGTGCAACACATCATCCCAGAGTGGTACAAGTTTCAATGACCCTGCACCACCTTAAGGATCCCGGCGCCTCGCCTGCAACCGCAACGCCTCACCTTCACTGTGCGATGCCGCATTATTGGTTTCCATTCGTGTACTTGGTCTGACGCTGTGTTTTTGGTTTTCGATGCTACGATGCTACCAAGGTACTGAAGTGCTCCCTGATAGCCCCAGATGAGCTTTCGGCTTCTAAGCACTACAATATTGGTTTAATCTTTAAAAAAAATCATATCTTGATTTGTATATGTGGGATGTTTGACGTTTTGGTCTTGTTTACTCACATAACTATTGGCTATTTGTCTAAAACTGGTGTGGAGTACTTTTGTGGTGTTTTCACTGTGTTACAGTGTGTGTGTGTGTGTGTGTGCACGCACAAATACTTTATACATTGCCTTTTTTGTTTAGCCTTACTGCTCTGAGAAAAGCTACCAGAGGTTGAGCACAGGTAAATTTAGTGTGTACCACACTTACCCTGATTAGAGTGTGGGTCTCTACACGGGCAGGGTGCAAACCACTGCCAACAAGAGACCTCATTTTTAACAAAAGCCAACCCCAACCAGCCCTTTAAAACAAATTAATTGTAAGTGAGAGAGGGGCTATGGAGAGACGTGGGACACTGTTGGAGGGTGCGGGTGAGGGAATCCATGGGGGGTGCCAATAAAGATTGTACCACAGGGCGCCACCAGCGATGAAGCCGGCCCGCTTGCAATGGTGAAAGGGAGAGTCAGCGCTGCTGAGACTGAAAGCTGTGTCCTGCAAGTCACACACAGATGTCAGCAGCCAGCATTTACCTCAGTGTGCCCTCTTCTGAATTTATGTATGATATCATGTACAACAGAATCAAAAATTTGCTAGCATTCGCGCCAAGAATTTTCAATTCTATTAAGGACACGGAGGCGAGGATTATGCTTCTCAAACTTTACTGCATCAACATAGCAGCCAATGAAAATATATTATTTTTGCAACAAACAATAAATTACTACATTTCCCATGAACACCATGGTTATAGGCACGCCCACATAGTCCATAAGAACCCTCTGCGTGCGTTACACATCCTCTTTCTTTGAGGCGAAAGTCCAGAACTTGAAACAAAACGAACTCCAACATGGAAGAACAACTTTAGCTTGACAGCTTGACGTCCATCGTCTCTTAGTCCGACTTTTTCTCAGCTCCTGTAAAAAAGGATAACACCACCGTAATCACTGAAATACAGGGTGGGCAAGCGTATGATATACAGACATTAAGCCGGGTGGGATAATCCTCGCCTCCGTGTCCTTAATAGAATTGAAAATTCTTGGCGCGAATGCTAGAAAATTTTTGATTCTATTACAGGACCGGAGGCTTCTGATTATGCTAGTTTAACGCTTGATTAAATACAACAGAAGTAATATCTCCCACCGGCTTATAATAAAAAGTTTTAAATGTCGATTCAGACGACCAATCTGCACAACGCATTATATCTTGGATACTTGACCCCAACCCATACGATTTCGACGCCATTGCGCCTCTCACAGAATGAGCACCAAAGATCCCAATATCTACGCCAGCTTCAGCCATCACATAACGAAGCCATCTAGCTATCGTGGCCGCTACCACAGGTTTAAAGGGTTTTTGGATGGCAATCAATAATTGTTTACAACCCTGCGGCCGCAAGGCCTTGGTACATTCCTCGTAAGCTTTCAAGCAGTGAACCACACACAATTTGTCATTTGTAGGAAAAGCATTATATGACATGTGACGTGACAAAGTTTTAGTGCGACCTGTAATATGAAAGGAAACCCCTTCCGGGGTGAACACTCTACCTGTTACGTCGAGAGCTCTCACATCCGAAGTCCGTCTGCAAGACGATAGACACAATAACATAGCCAGTTTTGCCGATAGCTGCTTTCTGGACAGAAGAGCGTTGCTCGGCCAACTATTGAATAAGGAAAGTACTAAGGACACATCCCACAATCCTGTATACTTGGGAGAGGGCGGCTTGGCAGCCCTGATGCCTTTCAACAGTTTACATACCATTGGGCGCATGCCCACCGGTTTCCCGTCTAACTGGGCATGCCCTGCCGAAATTGCCGAACGAAAATTATTAACCGATCGGTACGCTAAGCCTGATCCGGCCTTTTCCGTCAGAAAATTCAAAACTCTGCCCCCACGGGATCCAAACGTCGTCCCACGCACCAATCCACCCAGTTTTTCCAGGCCGAGGAATAACGTTTCCTGGTGGAAGGCGCCCATGCCTGTCTGATAAACTCAGCAGTTTTGCTCGAAATTCCCGGCAACTGCCCTGTTCCCGGAAAGCCTCCATGCCATCAGCGACAGCTTGCCCTCCAGTAGCAACGGGTGCTGTTCCTGTTGAGGGCCCTGCAATAACCATCTCGAGTCCGGAAGCATCCGTGTGCGATCGCAGCTCCACTGCAAGAGCTTGGGGAACCAAGCTTGGGATGTCCACCACGGAGTCACCATGACTATCTCCGCTTTCTGTCTGATTACCTGTGTCATCACCCTGGGAATCAAGAGGAAGGGGGGAAACGCATATTGTGTCCCTTGAGACCAGTCCTGGAGGAAGGCGTCCGTCGCCGCCGCCATTGGGTCCGGTCTCCAGCTGAAGAACCGGTGAATCTGAAACGAGAGCCTGGAGGCAAATAGGTCCGTCTGAAACGGGCCCCACGTCGCCAGAAGCCACTGAAAGACATGAGGGAGCAGCTTCCACTCGCTGTAATCCCTCAGGTGTCTGGAATTCCAATCCGCTACCTGATTCGCCTGACCTGGAATGTATTCCGCCACCACCGAGATCTGGTTTTGAAGACAATAATGCCAAAAATCTTTGGCTATTTGAACAAGCATCGACGACCTCATGCCGCCCAACTTGTTGATATACCTCACCGCTGACACGTTGTCCAAGCGGAGGAGGATGCAACAAGACGTCTGTTTCGGGGACAAAGTGCGAATCGCAAACGACCCTGCTAGCAGTTCCAGACAATTTATGTGCATTTCCAGTTCCTGTGCCGACCATCTGCCGCCTGTAGAAACTTCTCCACAGCACGCGCCCCAGCCCCACCTGCTGGCGTCGGACTCAATCACAACTTCTGGTTGTGATCCGAAAATTGCCCTGCCATTCCAGGCATCCACGTGACTTAACCACCATTGTAGTTCTGTCCGTACCTCCTCTGAAAGAGGTACCGAGTCCGTGTATGATAGGCCCCTCCGTAGATGTTGTATCTTGAGCCTTTGAAGGGCCTTGTAATGCAATGGCCCCGGAAAGATCGCTTGAATGGACGATGCCAGTATGCCCACTACTCTGGCCAGCGTCCTGAGAGTCACTACCTGACTGTCTAACAACTTCTTTATCTCTAGTTTCAAATCCCGCAATTTGGCTTGCGGAAGGGATAGTTGTGCCGACAGAGAATCGATCGTGAACCCCAGAAAGTCCACCGATTGCGCCGGAACCAGCATCGATTTCTTTGAGTTGACTACAAATCCTAAGCTTTGGAGTAAAGACATAGTCATGGTCAGATGCCGCAGGAGACAAAGTCGATCCTGTGCCATGAGTAATATATCGTCTAGGTATATGATCAATCGTACCCCTCTTTCCCTGAGGAAGGCGACCACCGGTTTCATCACTTTCGTGAAGCACCATGGAGCCGAGGATAGACCGAAGGGAAGTGCCAAGTATTCGTAACATTGGTTGTCCCACATGAATTGCAGAAACTTGCGATGTGGTGGGAAAATCCGGATAGACAGATATGCATCCTTGAGGTCCAGGCGGACAAACCAATCCCCTTCCTGTAGCAAATCTGCCAGGAGATGAATACCCTCCATTTTGAAATGGTTGTAGGTTAGGTACTGGTTGAAATCTCTGAGGTTGAGAACCAACCTGTTTCCACCCCCTTTCTTTTGGACAAGGAAGACGTTGCTGAAGAAAGACCGAGGACCCCTCTGAACCCGGGCGATCGCCCCTTTCTTCAGCAATTCTTCCACCTCTATGTTTATAAAATTGTGATCTTGTAGGGAAAAATGGAGAGGTGGAGGGGGAGAACCCTGCGCTGGACGGGAGTAAAATTCCAGTTGAAAACCCTGAACCATTTGCAGCACCCACGCATCTTGCGTCAAAGCTCGCCACTGCGCCATGCAATGCTGCGTCCGTCCCCCCAACGGAAGAATGGAAAGATCTGTAACACTCACCGGAGTTCTGACTTGACTTGAAGGAAGCCCTGTTGTGCCCCGACTGGAAACGGCCCTTGGAGAATCTCCGCTTGGAAGGATAGAAAGTTCCACCGCGGGTGGAGTCCCACTCTCCACGACCACGGCCAAAGTCTCCACGCTGGGAGCCTTGCTGGAATCCTCGGCCTGACGAGCGGCCCCCGCCTCGTCCGGCCCTGGTGAAAACCCCTTGGCTAAGGGCCCGCTTGATACCGCTCTGGGCCTTGTCAAGGGCGGTGAAGGTGCCAACATATTTAGTAACGTCTTTCACGAATTTGTCGCCAAAAAGGAAACCCCCCGCCAGGGGTCCCGGTTCCGCTTCCGCAAGCTCCGTGAGGTTGCTGTCCATTCGAAGAAGCAGGGATTTCCGCCTCTCGGAAGAGATGGCGCAGTTAGCGTTGCCCACGAGGCAGATGGCGCGCTGGGCCCAGCCTGCCAGAATGTCCGGGTCCACTGCTTCCGTACCCTCCTTGGCCTTCAGCGCCATTTCCAATATTTTTGCGAGGGGCCCCACGACGTCCAACATCTTGTCCTGGCAGGCCCGCCAGGCCCCATCCAACCCCCTCTTCGGGTCTTTGGAGAACTTACGTGAGAACGTGAGCATGCTCGCGTCTATCTCCGGAGTGTCTGCCACGCTATCCTGAATCTCAGGCCGGGGACACTCCGACCTCAAGCGATTTCGGACCTCCCTGCCGAAAGACTTGCGGAGGTTCTCATGCAGATATTCGGCGACCGCCGGAGGTGGAATCCAGTCCGAGGACCGGGGGTGGACGATATCCGACGGATCAAAATTGAAAGTCCCGATTTTTTCTTCCGTCTGCTTCGGGTCGATTCTGGCCTTCTTAAATGGAGGAGGGTGCTCCTCCGAGGTGTCGGTGTCGGTACCCGTGTCCGTATTCGTGGTAGCCGTGTCCGTATCCACAGGTATCGGGCGTTTAGACTTGGCCTTTCCGCCCACATAGTGTTGGTCCGATGGCCCTTTTGCCGGCAGGGAAGCCAAAGACTGAGCTTGCGGCCACTGCTGACCCGCTGAGCCCTTCTCGGAAGAAGTGGCTGCTTGTTTCGGTTTCTGTTTCTTCTTCTTCCCATAGCCATGGCGTTTGGCAAAACCCTCGAGCTGTTTACGAATAGGGCGCAGAGCCTCTGCAAGTGCCTGATGCACCGTCTGCGGGACTTGCGTCTCCATAGCCTTCGTAACCGAAGCCTGGACCGAGGCATCCAAGGCTTCCACGATATTGTCCTCTAGAACAGCCTCTTGCTGTCCTTCCACAATCTCCTCCTCATCATGATGTTCCTCATCTGGGTAACGAACCCAGCCCTCCATCGTGAAGGAACGCCGGCCGTCCGCTGGTACAAAGGGGGGTAATGGGGGGGGTCAGCCCAGGCACACTGATACAAATTTCGTTGGCAACGTTTCCTAAACCCCCTCAGCAAAGCTGTAATCAAAGGTCAAAGACCTGGGCCCTTGATTCCGAGAGCGTGTGCACACTCTGGGCCACGTAGAGACTTTCCAACCAACAAGCTCAAGAGCGCTGGCGATCACACAAGGGGTCCTGCCGGTGTGTGGAACACGTATGCAATGCGTTCGCAGAAAGCCAAGGAATCAGAACGAGGCGCGCCGGCCAAACGCTACCAAAACCGCCGTATTAGCCCAAATTGGTAAGCGTGTAGGTAGCGCGCGTCGGCCGAGAGCCACCCGGAGGAAGCGTCAGGGCGTACGAGGGAAGCCTCTGCGCGCCTTGCGGCTGCCGGTAACGGGCTCGTATGCGGTGCGCGGCGGCCCCCTTGCCGGTCAAAGACCGTTGTCCTGGACGCTCGAAAAGCGCGCGGACCAGTGGACTGACGTCCAAAGTCTATGGCTCTGAAGTGGTTCGTGAACGGACAGAGAAAGTGCAACAATAATTCCAACACAAAGTAATAAAACAATTCAATTCGGAGCTAATGGCTCAATCATACAAACTCATATCAAATCAATACACATTAACCCCAAAGGAACAACCCAAACACAAGCAGAGTGAGGGGACCAAGGGGGGGTGCACTTAACTCTGACTTGAGCAGCAAAGAAAGAGGATGTGTAACGCACGCAGAGGGTTCTTATGGACTATGGGGGCGTGCCTATAACCATGGTGTTCATGGGAAATGTAGTAATTTATTGTTTGTTGCGAAAATAATATATTTTCAATGGCTGCTATGTTGATGCAGTAAAGTTTGAGAAGCATAATCGGAAGCCTCCGGTCCTGTAATAGAATTGAGGGCCAGCACCCCCTGTGCCCAGTGGCAAGCACCGGCCGAAGCCAATTCAAATGACCATAACTATTTTAATTTTCAGACAGCAAATTTTTCATATTAGTGTGTTTAGCTGTGACAGGTTCTATACCAAGAAAATCACTTTTTAAAATTTTACATTAAAAGGTACTTTTGCACAAGCAGTCATTATCAGCACTGTTATGCTATGTTATGCTATTAAGGTGGTCAATATTACACTGCTCTAGGGCCCGCAATTTAGAGAAACCATTGTTTAAATATATATATATATATATATATATATATATATATATATATATATATATATATATATATATATATATATATATATATATATATATATATATATATATATATATATATAAATGTCTGTCCATGTGAAAAACAAACCTAGCTGGAAACGGATTGCAGGGCAGGCAGGAAGTCGTTTTCCATCTGTCGTAAGCATGCCAAGGTGTAAAGCTTGGTCGCACCAGATTAAAATGTGTGTTTACATTTACATGTCAATAAAAGGATTGCCACATTGTTGCGCGGTCACGTATTTGTATTTGCTTGAGAGGGTGACCATTAAATTCATTAAAACAGTGTCTAATCCCAACGAGCAATTGGTAGAGCCACAGTGAAACCTAATGATTACAACAGCTAGAATTCTGGGAATCCCGAGCGCCCTGCAAAACAACAAATACAAGGGCAATTTCCCTTTGTTTGGGTTAAGGGATAGCCTTGGCGAAAGTTGTGAGAAATCTTGATATGCCTGATGTCCGTTTTGGGTGGTCAAAGAGGGAGTCAGGGTAATTGAGATAGGAGGCGGGACGCTGCTCCTCTTCTGGAAATGGCGCTTAATGAGACCAGATAAGGAAAGAGACAGCGCAGATTTACCCTGAGAAAGTTTAACTTTATTTGTACTGGGAGAAGGACACAATGGGCCAGATGGGCCTCGAGCTGGGGAATCTGGAAGGCGTGGCACACGAGTTTGAGGTGTGAGAATGTCCGAGAAGCAACTTTTAAAGGTGCAGAAGGAGAGAAAGCCCTTTAAAGAGAGGGCAAAAATGCTCTGTGAACTGAAAATGTGCATTTCAACATAATGCGGACGCACAGCAAAGTAGCGATTTATGGCAGTATGTGTGAAAGGAGGAACTCATCAACTGCCATTGTAACCGAGAGGTACAACTCAGAAATAACATGGAAGTTTTGTACCGTCCAGAAATTGAAAACAAGCATTTAAAATGCAACAGGTCTCGCCTTTTATTAAGTTAAAGTCATTTGCTTTGCTTTACAATACCATTAGCAAAGCAAATGGCTTTAACTTAATCAAAGGCGAGGCCTTTTGCATTTCAATGCTTGTTCTTAGATGTAACACAGTGGTAAGTCACTTGAATGTTCTAATTTGTTTTCTATGCTTGCTTAAATCCGTATTCCGAACTATGAAATAGGCTTATTCACTCATCAGCACTGATGTAAAGATTCTAGCTAAAGTTATTTAAGGTATGCTGAGGAAAGTGTTACTGAGTTCCATAAAACAATCCCAGATGAGTCGTGCATCTGGTTGTCACCATTGCATCTATTTTGGTAGACTTTGGTGAATTTGTGGTGATTGCACACAACACAAGAATGTCTTTGGCTGTGTTCACTTGGAGTTGCCTTTTCAAACACTCGAGACAGCAGCGTTGGTTCCAGCCGTTGTATTAAATAAGAAGTAGCTTTATATGTGAACACCGGCCAAATACACGTTGAGGTCTAAAGGGACTCTCAGCAATAAAACCTCCTACCCCCCTCTTTTCTCTTCTTGCACTTGAGCCTGTGTGGGCAGCCAGAAGCAAGTATACGAACATTAAGTGCTGGTGACTATGGCGATGTTACGTGCTATTGACATTTTGCACACTGTCCGGTCCTAAGACTTAAATCCCACATTTGATCACACTACTCAATACCTTGTGCACATTGCATAGCCATACGAGCTGAAGAAGAGTGAGGTTTTACCCATGTCTAGACACATTACTAGTGTTGTAGTTGTGGGCTATCCTGTAACCTCTCTGCTGAAAAGAGGTCTTGAGGACATGGATTTGGATTATTTAGATTCACCAATTACCAAAACTGTTAACTTCACTAGGTAGTCTCGACTTCATCTTTCTTTGGGGTTGGCTCCAAGTCATCAAAAATTTAGGGGTTCAGCGATAGAACTATTTTTCTGGTATTCTGCTTAGGCCAATTCTGCAGTATGCACACTGTGACAGTCTCATCCAGCCTTTTGTTTAGGTGGGAAATAGGTTATAAATTGCTGTTACAAAGCTTCAAGCTACAGCAAAATATGATGGTTTCAGAACGTTTACTATGGAAGTGCATCACTTTGCTCACCAACTACTGCCATGGCTAATCTTTCCTCTCATTGACGTCCACCCCAATGTGGTCCAACATAGAAAGGTCATCTCTCTTTATTCCTTAATTCTTACCATCCTACCTTTTTTATGTTCTGCTCTGGAAGCCCATAGAGCATGACTCATGTTTCTTCTGGCAAACCCAGCTGTCTTGCGAACTAACCGAGGGAGGATGATCAACTCACTTGAAGTTGTACATCCGGGTCCTGAGATGGACTAGACTCAGGTTCCATTATGATAAATGTGTACTTCAGTGGTATTTTACGCCATATAAGCTGCATAGTGGCCTGTGTCCAAGTGATTCTTGCTGGATGTGTAAAAAACCAGCGTGTGATGTTATACATGTCCTCGGCTGGTCCCTACTGATCTGCCACATGGTGGGCATTTCCTGAATCTAGTGACTACTTTTTTTCACGGATCACCTAGTTTGGCCATCCTGCATGAATATCTGACATTAAATGTGTTACTCCTCACTGGGGTAAGTGGATAGCATCCCTCACTTATACAAATGTATCAGTAGGACAGGCTCAGGTGATATCATAATCCACGAAGCCTAAGGCTGTGTGGTTTATAAATGTCACGAGAACTCTGAGATGGTAATATAGACCCATCTATTACACGCCACCCATTATGTATTTTATGTGTTAAGTGCTTGTTTTGCATCAGTTAGATTGAAAAGGCAGATTTCCTCAAACTGCACTAAACAGTGGTCACAGATCGGTATTAGAATATTTAGGCTTTGCTTACTTTTCTTGAATAAATCATTAAAAAACAATGGGCATTGTCGAGGGCCAGTGGTTATAGGCGATTCCGTGACTGCATCATTTATAACCTGTAATATACGTCTATATGTTGCATGAGCAAATGGATTTTCTTGAGTGCATATTTAGATAGGCAGTTTCCTCCTCCTATTTCCTACTTCACCTCACTCTTCCTGCTGTTTTATGCTTTAGACGTCATGACGAAAAATTGTATGGATTTGTGTAAAGCTTGCATGCAAGCTTGACTAATCCATACTTTACAAGGTTTCCAGTTTTGTACTGTTTTTAAAACTCCTGTACCAGTTACCAGTTGCGGTGTTGGCTCTAGGTGTGGGCGGAAAATCCGTTCCGCTCGCGGATTTTGCGGATTTTCGGGAAATCCGCAATCCGCGAGATTTGCGAATTTCCTGAAAAATCCGCAAATCCGCGAGCAGCGGATTTTGCTCGCACTGCTCGCACTGTTCGCGTGAGTTCGCGCCCCGCGAATAAGTGCGAAATTGCAGAAATACGATTTTAGCAAAACTGAAAGTAACTACTTACCAGGTTCAAAAGTTCAGGCTCATCATTAGTAGCCATTTCCTGTAGTGCTTCCTGAGGGGCCCCTCCAGAGTTCAGTTGCCAGTTGCAACTATTATGTGACCCTGCTCTGAACCTCAGAATAGTTACACATATGCCACAAAGGTCCTGAATTACAGCTAAGGGAGACAAGCAGGAGCCAGGCTGGAAGTTAAAATCCATTAATCAGCCCCTAATTCATTATTGTCAGTTGGGGCAGGGCAGGTGTTGTAACTAATTTTGCAACAATGAAAGCACTTAGCAAGTGCAAAAGATCACTAATCAGGGCGCACTAAGGAAGCAGGTGCCAGCTAAAAAAATATTCTGTGACACATTAATCAGCCCCAAATTAATTCAGGTCACTTGAGGCAGGGAAGGTGTGCTTTGCTTTGCCAAAAATAATGTACACTGGACAACCAGAGGGTGTGGTGATGAAACAGAGGGTGGCATGGGTGGGCCAGAGGGTGGCATGAGTAGTCAGAGAGTGGCAGTGGTGACAGAGAGTGGCAGTGATGAAGAAGAGTGTCCCAAACAGGTTGGACACGTAGAAACAACAAGTTCGCAAAACTTGCGACCCGACAGGTAAGTTCGCAAATTGCGAAATTGTAAAAACCCTCGCGAACTGGCAGAAACACGGGCGAACACAAAAAAAAAAAAAAATCCGCAAATTCGCGGGAATTCGCGGATTTTGCGGATTGCGAGTTTGCAAATCCGCAAATTCGCGGATTGCCAATCCGCAAAATCCGCTCATGCTTAGTTGGCTCCTTACGTTCTCCACGAGCTTGTTAAACAGTGCCACTCATGCTGTCTGTTCATTGGCCATACACTGCCTGCTCATGGGTTCTAAGCTACCTTGCACAGTTCCAAGGCCCAGTCACATCACACTGTCTATCCAAGTGCCCAAACATACCCTACACGATCTCTCTGTGTGGCCCAGGCCCCTCACACAGTCTGTCTGTGACTCCCAAGGCCTCATTAAGGTCAAGGAGCCGAGATCCCTCCCACTCTGTCCAGCAGTTCATCGCTACTCCACATCGTACATACTCCTCAAGCCCTTCACCACAATGGGGTCTATGCAACCAAAGCTACCTCATACTCTCAGCCAGGAACATCTTAGACTGCATATGGCTATACTAGACGCCACTCACTCTGATCGTTCATATGTCTCAAACTTAGGTAGGTAAACGTGCCAAGATGATAGGCAAGCAGGTTTCATATTTAATAATTTTATACTTTTAATTAACAATAGAGAGACTTGAATGTAATGGTTGTACTGTGTTTAATATAACAAAGTTATGGTTGACATGGGTAGTCCTAGGACCGGCTTTAGGGCAGTGCGACTGGTGTGTGGAGAGGGGGCTGCCCTCAGGGGGGCGCTGTGTTTAACAATAACTTATGATTGAAGAGATGAGGGGCACTTGTGCCCTGTGGAAGTGAGAGAATCAGAGGAGGCGGTCATTGGGTGTGGGGGCGCCAAAACTGATTGTCGCATCGGGTGCCACCAGCACTGGACCCGCCGATGGGTAAGCCTAGTCTTGTTTTCAATTGCACGTGGTAAGTGACGCCTGGCACTGACTGCCTTGTCTTCTCTTACTCTGCTGTGCACCGGGAATTCTCTAATGTGGCCTTAATTATTTGATTAATTGCACAAGATACCATTTTTAAATGCATTATTTTGTATTCATGTTGTTCCTGAGGAAAGGATATAGGATTTCAACTGTATACAATTGAAGGCCTTTCCATCTGCTGAGCCAAGGTGTGGTTTATAACATTTTCAAATGCATTATTTTGTATTCATGTTGTTCCTGAGGCAAGGATATAGGATTTCAACTGTATACAATTGAAGGCCTTTCCATCGGCCGAGCCAAGGTGTTGTTTATATTTGGAATGCGCTTTTGTTGTAGGGCATAATACCAGATTATTCAATAGATGTAGAAAAAAACATGTTTCCATGTGATCTGTTTTCTGTTTTACTATTGGATAGAAATAAGCAACTTTTTTGTGGAACCACAGTGACGCTACGATTTTTCTGTCAAAGTGTGGAAAAACTCAAGATTTGGGAAAGGAGCCAAGTTCTTACTTTAGAGGCAGACTTCTTGCAAAGCCTTTTATTGTTTTGCACCCCCAACATTTTCATATTCTTTCTCGCCTGCTGATTTGCCCAGTCTATAAGACTGTATGATCTTTGACTCCTTTTGCTTTGGATGAAACCATGTTCGGTTCTGACAATTTACGAGATAGGGACTCCCTTTCCACTGTAAATGACGATTTACATGTATTTGCCTTTTGAGTATTATTAATTGATTAACTAAATGTTATATTTTACCTTCTGTAGTGACTTACTATATTTTAAATAGACAGTCATGATTTGCACATCGAACTTTGTCTCCTACGAATGTTCCAGTGTGGTTTCTCTGGGTTTACATGCTTTTATGTTAACCCCTCCCATGCTCGTGACGGAACGGTTCCGTCACGAGCCTCGGGTGGTGTGTGCTGGTGACGGAACGGTTCCGTCATGGCTCGCTCGCTGCGCCTGCACGGCGCGAATTCCGCGCCTGCGCTGGGCGTTCTGAAGAGCGGGTGGGGGCGTGATGGAACTGTTCCGTCACTAGCACAGCTTACCCGAGGTTCGTGACAGAGCAGTTCCGTCACGAGCACGGGAGCGCCGCGCGGCCCCTCCTACCCCTTAGCGCTGCGGCGGAATAGCCGCCGCAGCGAAGGGGTTAAAGACCATGGTCTTTAAAAACTCATACATTGCTCCTATCCTTCAATGGGCCCTCTTGCAATAAAAAGCACCATCAATGTGACTCAAGGCGTCTTGGCTGCCATGTTGATGTATTGAAAAAACGACCTAATAAAATGGAAAATGTTCAGTTCCAACGGTAACACCCATCAAAATGAAATTAGCTGTCGTATCTCATCAGAGGTTAAAATATTATCAAAATGCTAGTTCAGAAGTGACGCAGTCCCCCACCCTCGCTTATCGGAAACGAGTATGAGGAGGTTTTATAACTTCTTTTCACAGCCATGGGAGCGGGTGGGACCAGCGGGCACCCAGGAAGCAAATCTCAAACATTCTCCACATGGCGTGTCTGTCCTCTGGGACCCGCACCGCGACGCCATACCTTGGAATTTACCCCACCCATGTCCATAGCTGCCAAGGTTTCAAATTGCTAAGGTGTGACATTTTCATAATTTCACTGTAATTATGAGTGACATTCAACAACTATGAGTGACACTTTCTCGCAATCAAAAATCAAGCTATGAAGAAAAAGGAAACCTGAATTTCAGAAATGACATAAATTTGAGGAACAAAAAAACTCTAATACGATCTTACAACTGCTTCAAAGCACCAGAAACCGAGGCCGCCCCATGCTTTCTCCTGCACCACAATATTTACAAGTATGTTTGCGGCAATTACTTCTCCACAACTGGGAAGAAACATGAAACTGGAAAGCTAGCACCAAAAGAGAAGAGGATGAAAGTACACTTCAAGAATCCAAGAGCCAAGATGAACTGTAGCTCACAAACTGGCCCAGAAACGCACTTACATATATATAGTTTTTGTAAGATCCATTGGAGGCATGTTGTTATCTGTGTAGCACATTATGCAAATTAAGACAAAATTATTGTCCACTGGATTGTAAATACATTGTGACATACTGAGGGGTTGAAAGTATCGAGCAAGGGCGGGTCGGGGCAGAATAAAGGAGTGGGTTGCCTGGGCACCTTTGTCAATGGCTTGGACAGTGTACTGAGGGCTGGAGTAGGAGCAGTGGCAGAAGAGGGGGTTAGAGTGGGCAGGAGTATAAGAGATGGAGTCTGACCAGGCCGAGCCAGGGTCACTGCTCATCCATCAGCTGCCACTGAGCCTTTTCACTGGCATTTCTCCTGGCGGGCAGAGAGCCACCGGGGGCATGTGGTAGAGCACTTAGCACACCAAGTGCTTCCAGAGCAAGAGTCTTCCGACAGGGACCGGGGCAGCCAGTGTCAATGTGGGTGGAGGGAGGAGTCCCGCTGAGGGGACGTGAATAAAAAGCCTCTACTGGTCTTTCACGAGCACAGTTCTGTCTTTCTATCTGCGGGTTTCCGTACAGGCCAGTCTGCACGCAGTAGGTATTTCCCTAGGACACACGCAGCATAAGAATCATTTAAAAAAGAAAAGGCACTTCAGAACTACTGTCATTTACACTCGCATTCGGGAGCCCAATATGAAATCACTACTACCCATCTTTTTAAAAAAAATACATTGGCAGTCAGTTTATATGCATGAAGTTGCGGATTATCTTGCCCAAAGAGCACTAAAGAAAGTGCAAAACCAATGTGGTGACGGTCAGATCTTCGCATTACCAAATTAACACACTGTGCACACTTGGCTGGCTGCAGCACTCACTTGCGAGTCCCTGAGCCACTGCAATGGGTGTACCGCACTGGTGTGGCGGCCACCCTCTCATTCCGGTCCTGGCCTCGGCAGCATCACTCCCTCCGCAATTTGCGGTGGGGTGACGGTCATCATCATTTAACATTTACTGCAACCATGGTGGTGCTTGCAGTGCTGCCATGATGTGCTCCAATCACATAATAGCCTCCCACAAACAACTGCAGCACAAGCAGGACTCAGGTGATGTCGCTATTGTCTTCTAAAAGTACACAATTTTGAAAACGTGTATTTTAAGGTACATTTCTGGCTTGCTTGGTGGCGTAATTTCTACCTGTGCCTGTGGTAATTGAGGGCCGCACTCCAGTGGCGACTTGCTGTTCCCTACGCAATGGTTAGTTCAATGTTTCAGCGTGGCATTGGTGGGGGCGGTGCGCTTGCCCTCCCAGCTGAATGCAGCTTATTTGTACAAAGGCAGTTGCTGCTGTCAACCTCTATATGCGTCTGTTTATTTAATAGAGCGTCACGCGGCGCTGTATGGTCATTCAGTGCATTGGGGTGGTGCCATACAAAGATGCGGGTTGCAGGGGAAATACCTGCAGTTTAGGAGATTGGCGAGATTTTCTCATCAGTTTTGCTTGTTGTAGTTAAAAGAAATAGTGCTCCGCGTGGCTCCTACCTAAATTTGGAATGGCCATGTCTCGGTGTGTGTAATGCTACAAAGTTTTTCTCACAAACGTAATTATGGTGGCTATGAAGATTACTACCCGGAGGTCGCAAAGGTCTGACGTTCTCTAAAAGACTTTGCCTGTAAACATTTGGACTTCTGCAGCCCTTTAAAAACAAGCACAGTCCGCCGATTTCTTGTCTTTATGGGGCCATGTGTTTTGAACACATGGCCCCATAAAGATAAGAAAAAGTTTGCGACTGGAGGAATGCAGACCAGCCCGTCCAAGTGGGCCGGCTGAAAAAGAGAAAAGTGCACATCACAAAGAGCTCTTTTCCAATGGCTGGCCACCGTTTAGCATAAACGGTGATGCCGGCCGATGGAAAAGAGGGGCGGGGCCTAAAGCCCTTTACTGAAATTACCCTAAAAACATTAAATCTCGCCAGCGAGACTGCGCATGTGCGCAGCCCACGCAGCCGAGACATAAAAAAATTTAGGGCCAGATGCTTTACTAACCTGGTTGAAACAACTGGTTGTAATTTGCAACCAGTGTTTTTGCAAACAGTGTGGAATTTTATGAAACAACCTATGTAACAACAGATTGGTTCACAAAAATCTTAATCAAAGTGGGTGTCAGTTTGACCTACCTCATCAATATTTATGAGCTAGGTCACAAATTGGGACCACAGGTTTGGTGGCCTTCAAATGTCAGCTAAGAAACATGTCTGTGATTGTGTTTAAGAAACTTTTTAGTTTTAAACATATCAGCTTTTCTTAAAGGAAACAGGACTCCGCAAAAAAAAAGTTAGATTTTTTTTAAAGGTTTCACCGATAGTTGACATTTGTTCTGTGGATAGGAAAGGTTAACTTCAGAACAGGCACTTTAAAAACGTAGCCACATCATTCACATCGTCAGTCTCATCACTATTCCTTGTTGGAACGGAATCGTCTATTGGATGGCTGTGGGGAGTGTTAACGCCTGACTTGAGTTTCCCATGCAGTGAGTCTTTGGATATTTCTAGTTTTAGATCTGAGTGCGAATGCCATGCATACATGTATGCTGAAGGTGTGTATGCATTGCTTAATTTGTAAAAAGCATAAGTGCCAGGGACCTTGTCAGGAGGCCACCGCAGTTTGGACCACACATTGCCACTGTACTTACACAACTGCTATCTATCACACTGCTACAAGTGTGACAATTCAGACTGTTTGAGGCATCCAAAGCTTAAAGGATGGCTTGGGTGGCAGGTATTAGCTGTTTTTAATGTATATTAAATTAACAAACAACTGTTTTTCTGCTCATCTTTATTTTCACAAACAGCACCCCATGTGCCAGCTGTCATAAGAGCAGGTTCCGGCAATTATGTGCCAGTGCGAGCACTGCAAACCACCGGCTCAAATTAAGTACTGTGTGTATGTAACTGGATTGAAACACTGAACTGAGCTCTGTTGTCTGGAGAAGCATACCAACCGGAACCCTCATTTTCTGAATTTGACTACCGTCAGCTCACCGTGCTAATTTTTGCTGCAGGACAGGCCTTTTTCCTGCAAAGAGAGAGTTTCTTACTGACCTCTCCTGTTTACAAGTGTCTAGCTAACCAGGTTCATTCCTCGATCCACGTGGGACATGGACGTCACATGTTTCCTTTCTATACATAGCCAGGTGAGCATGGAGTGTGTGTTATGGGTTTGACTTTTCAAGCACTCAATCTATTTTGTATGTGGATGGTACACAAGATGGAAGTTGGAGGGATACTTCCAAGTAGCAGTGTAAATACGGGAATCCTCCAAAGCATTCAAGTTGTCTTTCGAAGTGCACCATACTATAGGGTATAGGGACAGTCTGTGGCCTCTTCCTACTCCATTATTCTTCAGAGGTGTTATCCCCAACAGGATGTGAAGTAAAAGAGTAAGGATCTTGTGGCATCCTGGTGTGGGATTCCATGCAAGTTCATGGAATTTCATACAGCAGGGCAGTATTCTCACCGAAGGACCTACAGGTACTGCTAATTTTGGTGTTTGAAGGGGAAACTGTTGGAAGAGATTGAAGGGTCTGGATGAGGTGTTATCTGTAGCTCGAAAATAAACTACAATTTGCAACCAAGCCTAGCCTTCACTTCTACTTCTGTACAGAACCTTCTTACTTTTTTGTAACTTTGTTTTGAGTTTCTATGGCTAGGAGCTACCAGATCTATCCCTTCTTCATGTTTACACTCAAGGACAAATACTGTATTTTGACTAGTCCTAGATAAATATGCAAAGATACAGCAATTGACTAAAATCAACCTCAGAACGGAGCATATTGAATCCATAATGTATTTCTCCAAACTAAATATAAGCAAGGAGCAGACCCCCCCCAAATCAAAGTTTTAGGAATTTCTCAAGGACTGGTGCCCAGGCAACTCAGTGCACAGTATCGGAAAAAGACTTCTGAGATCCAGAGCTGGTGTCCCTGACAGCCATTTCTCAAGCAACGTTATTGACCATAATCTGAAGACCAAGGAACCATGCTGGGGGCACTGAAAATATAACATAGGGAGAGGAACATACCATTACTGCTGGAGAGAGACATACTGGAGAAAAAAGCTGCCTTAAGGAGACCCAACCCAGCTGTATGGTAGTTGAGAAGCTGATTCAAAGATAGACTAGATGGACATCCCCTACACTGTGAAGCTCAGGGGGGATACCAATGCTACAGAGAACCCTGGTGAGCCCTTGTTCACAAAATGCATGCCACTGGTTGCTCCCAGATTAGAACCCAAGTCCTACCCAGTCCCCTTGCCGGTGAGAGTTTTCTGGCGTTGGCAGTGCAAAATGAAGCTTTGCAACCTCTAATTCATTCTCCTATTGCACCCTAGCTGAGCTGAATTGAGTGCAAGGAGCCCATTGCTATGGAACCCCTGAAAGCCTGATGGGTTCTTATTTCAAGCTTCCAGAAACTCACTGTGCTTATGTTATCTAACTGTAATGTGGGGTTTTCCCTGGTGTGTTACTATAAATGTTAATACTCAAGTATTTCTCAACCACTGTGTAGACAGATAGTAATCTATTTATAGTTTCTTCTGAATATAACAAAGAATGTCATAGCGTAAAGGGAGATCCTTTCATCCCACCCACCATACCATCAGAGATCTTTTGTTACAGTGTCCCTTCTGATCCATTGTCCCGGAAGGTACAAAGCCAGGGCAAACAGCATGGTTATGTTATGTTTTGTGCTTTTTTAGAGTGCACAACTCACCCCGGAGGGTATCCTAGTGGACAGGGGCCCCTCTGTCTTTTGCACCTGCTTTGTGCAAAATGTCCAGACAGCACACCATTTTCTTCACCCTGGTGAGTGGCTATGTGTATAGCAGTCCAACCCAGACTAGATATATTGAGCTGAAGCTAATCAGGGACAGGTGTGCAGGTACTTAACTCGAGTCGAAGGCCTGACCTGCTTTTAGAGGCAGGACCATTGTCAGCTCTGCAGTTGTCGTCATGCATTCCATGCAGTCAAACAGCCACTGGAGAGTCAACGACATACTTCCATCAAATCTTTGAGGAAGCAGAAAAACATCTAGTCCAAGCAGGAAAGCACAAATATAAAATATACGGTTAAATATATTAAGTATGAAGAATGCAGTATAGAAGGAGGGACCCAGGGGGAGCTGTGCGCGAGCCGGTCTCCCCCTGGGTTGTTAACGCAAGGGTGCGGCCAACAGGTGCTGGGAGATTAGGGTAATGAGGCATGCAAGGGGAAATGATTTAGATGGGTCATTAAAGCGGGAAAGGCACTGTGCCCGTGGAAGATGGGTGGCGGAGGTTCGTTTTTGTGGTCGGAGGTTGCTTATTTTCACTGCGCAACGTACCTTATCTGCGTCTGGGATATGGCGGCATCCTCTGAGGTGCGGCAGGCCATCCGGGTTCTGTGTGAGGGGGGAAGAGAAGACCTGCTCCAGCCTGGTGTCCCGGGTGAGGCGTAGGTGGGGCTCGTACGCCCTACCAGGAAGGCGGCCGGTGGTGTGGCGAGGGCGGTGTCTGCCTGCTTGTCCCTGCAGGCAGACAACGATGACTGTGCTGCTGCCATGCTGGCGGGAGCGGAGAACGGAGAGGCGGGGCTTGCGGCAGAGACAGCGGACCCCCCTGCGATGCTGGGCTGCTCCACGACGGTATGTACAGCTCCCTCGGGAGCGGCGTGCAGGAGTGGGGCGGTGGGCGAGACGCAGGTGTGGTCTTGTTGGCCGGCAGCTAAGTTACGGGGCAGGGCACTGGGTCTCACGTCCCTACGCGATGCTTCTGGCGGGAGGGGAAGGCGGGGGAAGAGCTTGAAAAAGCCTTTCTAATGTGCCGCGAGAGGTGCAGCATGCCCCTGACGCCCCGCAGGTTAGTCGGCAATGGGACGCCGGTGCACAGGTTTTATGCATTAATGGGCAGAATTATTTTGTGAGCCCTGCCCCTTTGTCGCAAGGTGTTGCCATCAATGATGTGAACAGGGAGGACAAGGTGGTTGGGTCTGTAGGACATTTGCTTCCAGAGGGTGGACAAGTGCAATTAGCTGGGGCTATAGCAGGGCAGTCACCCAGCAGTGGTGAGGTGGCATTACAGGCTGGTGCAGTGGCACAGGGGGACACATTGCTGCTGCCCCTTCTGACCCAGCCATTTCAAGTGACAGGGCTCCCGGGTACAGTTGGTGGTGCGGCGAGCAAGGGGTCACAGCTGTCGCCCAGACAGGTACTGGTATCAGGTCCTCCCGGGGTGGGATTTGGTGTCTTTGCACAGCAGGTGGTTCAGGCCCCCCGGGTGGCCAGTGGGTATGGTTAGGCCCGGGTAAAGATTCAATGGCATTTTTGGATGGCACAGTGGGCATTTCTGAGTTTTCTGGACAGGAACAGTCAGGCCTGAGCGACTGCAAGGGCAAGGTTACAGCTTCAGTGAGCAGGAAGTCGGCTGGAAAGAGGAAGCTGAGGGCTGAGCACGCTATGGCTCAGTCTGGGGGTGTGTGCAAAGGAGGGAGATCTGGAGCGGATTTCCTTTCCTCTACAGGCAGCAAATTGGGGAAAACTGATATTCAATGGCAATTTTATGATGGTGGAGTTGGTGATGGGGAAATGCCTGGTGGCAGTGGGGATTATGTTGGATACGGAGACACTATGGTTTTGGATGTTGACAGTGATGACCTGGAGGAGGGTGAATTAAGAGATGGGGACTGTGGGGATGATGGTGACAATGTCTTGGCTCCGGTCCTACCAGAGAAGAGGGGGGGTCTCGGGGATATCCCGTGTTTTTAGTATTTTGCAGACATCAAGTGCGGACCGAGCAAATGTACAGGACTCCTCGTCTATCTCGACGTGGCAGTAGGACCCTGTGGCTTTTCAACAGAGAGCATCAATGTTGCCAAGAGGTAAGACAGGATGGTGGTCTGTTTGGCAACAGGGGGGTGCATCTACTATGTCTACCAGGTCTATTGGCATTGGGGATGAGATGATTGTGGATAAAGTTTCCGAGGGGACGCTGCCTGCGGGGCCTGCTAAAGAAGGGGCGAAGGCGGGTGGGGACGCAGTCAAAGTTGGTCAGGGGCCAAAGAAAGGGGATTCTAAAACCAAGGAGGCAGTGGAGGAGGATAAGAACATAGATAAGATATTGACTTACATGGGAATTGGCATGCCTTTAGGCTCTCATTTGTCGGACAAGACCAAGAACAGAATTTGTTGATGTCTTTAAATTGCTACTTCGTGATATTCAGGCCAAGGAAGGGTCTAAGGAGGAGGCGTGGGAGTTAGCTCGTCGTCCTAGGGTTCCCAAAACGATTGAGAATTGGACTTCTGCCTTCCTTATATACGCCAGTGTATATTGTGAACAGCACGAAGATGGAGCTGTAGCCATGTTTATGTATATGGATATTATCAGAAAAGCGCAAAGTTATTTTGGAGGTTATGCATGGCTCTCATATGATGAGGAATTCAGAGCTTGCATGAGCATTTTTCCTGATTGTTCTTGGGGTGATGTGGACTCGGAGTTATGGCTGCAATGGATGGCGTCTTCGCAGCCGCCTGCTAGTACACACACTGCTAGTGGGTTTCCTGTAACGTACCGGCCCTTTCAATATCGTCCCGCCCAGTCTGGGGCGGGGGTTGCTGGCAGGGGTCAGGCAACAGTCTTTGGGGCTTGTTGGAATTACAACAAATGATTTTGCTGTAGGCAGTTGTGTAGATATAAGAATGAGTGCTCCCAATGTGGAGGCAGGCATCCTCACACTCAATGTTTCCCAGGACAGAGATTTGGTGATCAGGGGCGGGGACAGAGGGGACGAGGCCAGTTGTTTCAGTTTGTTCCAAATGGCTCATACACCTATTAAGGTGGAGGTTTTGGAGAGGTGGTTGGCAGAATACCCGGACACTGATGCGGCCAATAGATTCTTTTGGGGCTTCAAGGTGGGCTTTAAGATTGGTTATCGGAAATGAGGGGGGGGGCGTTAGCAACATTAGTCAGTCTCTTCTGGGATTCGTTGGGTTAGCTTGGTGGGGGTTCATCTTTCATAGGGATGCTAAGATAAGTTTGGGGATTTGGTTGATAAAAATGAATCAAGATGTTTTTGGAAAAGATTTTATTTGCACCTGTCTTAATAAAGTGGCCTTTCTTGCTAATCAAGTAGCTGTGGACAGTGAGTTATTGCGCTATGTTTCTTGTGGTCATGTTTGGGCAAGGGAAGGGCTAGGGAGTCTCTGCTGGTAAATGTTTCTTGTGGGTGTATTGAGGCTAGGGAGCAGGAAGCGTAGGTTTTTTCTTGTGAGTCCCTCCTCTGGCGTGGGTAACCTTTGGCTAACAGCCATGTTTTGGAGTGTGCAGCATTTTATTTTCTTAATAAAAATGCGGGACTACAAATAGTAGAATGCAAAGTAGATACTAGGACTGGGTGAGCCTCTAAAACCTCACATGAGAATCTTGAGATCTTGTGGGCAGCGTTACCTTTTCAGTGTTCACGTCAATTTCTCTTGTAATAGTGGGTATTTTGGATTTAGATAAGGTCACTTCATATGTAAACAAAGAAATCTGTAAAGTCACCGACATCTGTTAAATCAGTACAATAGAGTCTAATGGGGCGTGTACATTACTGTTCCTTCTGATTTTATCTGTACAAACATGTGTCCTTATAATTATACCAACAAATTATATGATTTGAAATATTATTAAAATGAAATTCATTGTTTATTACGTTTAAAATATTATGAATAAATTGGCTGGGTACAGATAGATGGTTTATTTCACAATTAATTAAAATCATTGCAATCAGGCCATATTAAAACCATATAAAGTGCATAAATTCCAATATTATAAAAGGGTGTGTGAAGATTTACCACACTGTTCTAAAGTTAAAAAGTTTGAGTACAGAGTTTGATACAAAGTGAATATGATACAATCTGGCCATGTGTATCAAAATATAGAATCGAAAGAGCTATTTCTTGAACGGTCCTTTGGGAAATGACCTAGAGATAACTGCGTGCAGGTAGAAAATGGATTGTGCTGAACACACCAAATCGTGTTCTAAATTATTGCCACCTTTTCCTCAGACCTGGAGAAGAATATGCCAAAGAGCTGTGTCCTGACTCATGTCCTTATCTTCGTCCTGGCCTCCGGCGTTTCCGTCAAATTAGGCAGCATAGTTTTAAAAGTATTGATTGTGCCAAGTTTTAATGTTAACTTTTTTATATTTAGCTTTGCTTCGTGGGAACAAGAAGACTATTTCAAAATAAAAGTTGTGAGTCATTTATATTGCTGTATGTGCTTTGCTATCTCTACTAACAGTTTTTAAGTGGTGATAATATTTGGTGCTAATTTCACTTCTTGCATGGTTTCGGCTACATTTATTTACAGTATGTCAGTGCTGTTGCTTTTTCCACATAGTCCTATGCCCCTATTGCATACACCACCTGCATTACTTCTTTCCTCTGTTATTAGCACCAGGGCCATTAGTAGCGGCGACCTTCCACTAGCAATTTTGAACAAGTAGTAATGTAACTTTGGAGTCTTGGAACACAATTATAGCTGATCTCGCTATATGGCTATTTGTGACAATTAGCACTAAATTAATTTAACTGCATTGCCATTAACCTCTATGTAAGGTTATTAGCTCTGCGGAAAAGGAGATGAGCGGAGAGAGGTATTATTGAGGTAGAAGAGAAATAAATAGGAATATGGCAATAGGCACAAAACTCATACTAAATGAACTGCCCATTTTTACAAAAAACTACACAGCAACACACCATCTTGCGAAATGACTGCTGGGCTACAAGTTGCACACACTGTCACAAGCCTCCATACAGTATTACACGATCATGGTAGAGCAGAGATGCGCCTAATAACTTTGGGCCCTACACCATCTGGCCAGGGTTGGCTCCTCCATTAGTGCGGAGGAGCGCCGCCCCACTGCTTTCTCGCAGTGCGAGAAACAAAAAAATTAAATGGTATTTTAAATACCATTTTATGTTTCTGCTTCTCACGCTGCAAGAAAGCAGACCGATATGCCTGGTTGGGGGCAGGCGGGTGGGCGGGTCGGGGAGGAGTGGCTTGCCCAATGCTGTGGGCCCTGACTGTTTGGTCGGCCCTCTGGGGCCGACCAAACCAGTCATACACACTCTGCATTTTCTCTATGTAGTCTGCATGCAGCCTACATAGAGAAAATGGCTTCCGAGCAGTTGCCCGGCTGGACGCCATCCACACCAATCACAATGCTGCCATTGCAGCATTGTTGTTGGCTTACGGGAGGGGAGGGAGGATCCCTGTTTCCCGTTCATGCAGGAGGCAGGAGAGCAGGAAAGCAGCAGGAAAACACGGGACCTGGCCAGGAGCAGAGGCGGCGCGGGACCAGGTAAGGTATGTTCTTTTTTATTTCTTAAATTCCCTCCTCCCTGCATGAAGCCCCATGCAACTCCCCCACCTTCCCCCCACCCGAGAGTCATGCAAGCTGTGACTGCATCTGGCACTATCACTATGAGACTCTCTGTTTTACACACTTGTACTGAGTGATATATTTCCCAGCATCACTGCTGGAAGCTCTGCTACAGTCTGGATGACACCATAAAGACTGTTCCAGTCATTCCTGGCAGCAGTGGGTGTATTTAGCACTGCAGAATCTTTGAAGAGGTCGCCTGTCAAAATCATGGGCAACGGTGAGTCATCTACACAGCAGGGAAAATACCCACCTCAAGATGAGGGTAGCGTAGAGATTCAGTGTAAATATTAATAAACTGTGAAGAAAATGGGACTTCCTGTGGTACCTCACCCTACTGGTGATGCAGTGTGGAGTTGTTACTATTCCATTTACAGTCACTTTGATCTGTCTAACCTTCAAGCCATACAGGGGATTCTTCTGTACTGATGACTCTGCAATCATTTTTTATCTGCCCGACCTGAACCTTCGAAGAGTAGTAGTGCCAAAATCCTTGCCATCGAGATGTCACAAATATCACTTGGACCTTAATTGAGCTTTTTGAGTAGTGCTTTCCCAGAGCCTCACAACTTCTAATGCGTGCCTGACCCTTAAAAATGGATTCAATCCATCTCCCCTAACCTAAACACCACTGCATAGTAATATTATTTTTGTTCACTACTACTAATTTTGCCATTATTACGATTACTACTACTACTTCTTCTACTACTGCTACTAATAATGATGACATCAACAACAACACTACGCCACCAGTAATCGTAGTAAATGTGCACATGCAACAGAAATGTTCCTGACATGTACATAATTTCAATGGGTGCATTTCAAGGACAGAGTTGCTCAGCATGTAATTTTTTTATATATGGAAAAAAAACACAAAAAAATATATATTATAGACTCCTTGGCAATCAGGTTAACTTCAATTTATTCAACGTGTAACCAACATATTTACTAGCAATAAGAAAATAAAACAATGAATGACTGATGCGTTTCGGCTGTTGCCTTCAACAGGATCTCACCAACTCTGCGGTGTGGTCTGGCTTCAGAATGGTTATGCATGGAAACACACACATGTGCAAATGCAGTTTGAATGTATTAGCACATTAAAGCCAGCTTTATTTGCTTTTTCAGTGCTTGTTTCATTTGAGACCAGGTTTGTAGCTCGGACGAGAGTATTACTCAAGGTGCAGCCACGTGGGATGAGAGAGCATGCTGTTTCTTACAGAAAATGTGTTGGTATAAAGGACCATCATTGGCCGTGGTGGTAAAGGACAAATAGGTGCATCTGGCTATCAAATAATAATGAATGAAAATTCATGGCAGTACCAGCCATAAAACACTTAGTGGCAGGGATGCAGTCTGTCACTTTGATGGTGATAGGCGAGGAAAGGGCAAGACAAGATTTAGAAGTCACCAGTTAACATGTGGCGGTTGAACACAACAATAGAGCACATTTTCCGAGACGTATCGGGCAGGGAAATTCAATAATTGTCCACCAAATCCAAACGTTCCCACCCAAGCTAATATCCAAACTCATCAAAATAACCTTGTGTACAATAAACTGGCCATTCTAATCCTGAAACTAATGATATATGACAAGACAATATGTATGTCAACTATGAATTTTTTAAAACAAATAAAAGCACCAATATGGTTGTGAGGGTGGACTTTGAAGCAGCATTACATGGTTATAATGGTTATAATGGAAATGTATGTATGCACCAGGTGATGTAGATAAAGAAGTTAATGCTACCACTTCATGATTATAATGGAACAGATGTAATTAAATTGTTGTGCCTCAAAACAAATGAAACAGAGGTTACCATTCTGCTGAGGATACCACTAGCGGGCAGAGGTCTCCCCGACGGTCTCCTGTGTCTGGATACCACTAGGGGTGATACATTTGTGCCTTACAAATGTGGAATTATTATGTATTATTATTATTATTATTACTATTATTATTATGAATGTGGGAAATGATCTCAGAGATAGCCCTTTTATACATTGCTTTGTGAAATATGTTTTTATTGATGGCTAGTTCTACAGCCTGTGTGTTTAATTGAAAAGCAAGTTAACAAAGTGTCCAGAAGCAATCTTTTTCATCTAGAAATTTCCAGAAAGCCTCAGCATTTGTTGCATATCATTATCTGCACAGATTGAAAAGCTGAAAAGAAGGTATGGTTGCACTTACACAAAGTAGCTTTGCAATGCCTAGTGTTTAGGCGTTGGACTACAGTGAGACCCTCGGAGGGCCCAACAACTGAATAATGCAAATGCTGAACTGAAGCAACTGTGTCTGTGAGCAACTGCTCATCCTCTTCAGACTTCTTGCCAGGTTGGCATAGGCCATTCCGGAGCGGCCAGGTAGACAACCTCATGTCCTTTCCTTCCTCCTCCTCCTAATTTGCCCCTCTGGGGATCTGCGGATGAGAAAGCGCCTTCGATACACGAAGAACGAAGGGCGGCCGGTGGGTGACCGGACGGAGCTCATCTTATGCCACCCAAAAGAGCCTCAAATACCAAGGTCTTGCAATTCTTCGCTGCTACCGCCACTAGGTAGAGAATGTGCCTGGGACCCTGGGGCAGAGTAAACTGACCAAAGAGGCAGCAATGGAGCAGAGGTGAACGAGGGGTGGAAGCGACCGCCACATAATCAATACACAATGACAATCTCTGAGCATACTCCTGATCTCCATCCTGACAGCGGAGTCCGAGCACTATGTCCGTTGCCCAGTGGAGCTGCTCTGTTCAGCTATTGAGGAGATCGGCCTTGGTTCATCCCCTGACCATCACCTACCCAGCCAGACTTTGGGCACAGTTGTTCTCACTGTCTCCCTATCTCGCCCCCCCCCATCGTATTTCTCTTATTCTGCCTTTTCTTTCTCTCCTATCTATCTATTTGTTCCCATTCAGCATTCTTTCGTTCTTTGTCTACTTCATTTGCTCCTATCCCCTCTCACCTGAATATTTCCCCTTGCCCACTACACTGCCTAGCCCCCTGTCCTTTTGTGCCCTTTGACTATGCACTCCCTTTCCCCTTGTTTGGAAAATATCCAAGATATATACGCTGGAATCTCAACGTACCCGCTGAGAGAGTCCACAGCGCCAAGAGAGCCACTCACAATTGAGGTATGGGATGGCACCCCTTGCCAAAGAACTCCCTCTCCCCTTTTTAGGGAAGGATCCAGTAAGTAGGCCTTGGAGTCTCAGAGACCCCTCTGAGAGGGTCCACTACGCTTAGGGAGCCTCTCGCAACAGAGATGGGGAAATTATACCACTCCCCCTGGGATCACAGCTTACTGGACTTTGGGAGCAGCTTTGAGTCGTCTACCGGTTTGTGTCCCGTCACCCTCCCCCTCCTCTTACCATGCCGTGTCTCTAACCATCCCCTCCTCTTTCCCTCCTCCATTCTCTGTCTACTTCCCCTGCTCTACCCCCCCCCCCCCCCCCCCGGAATATCTCCCCTTGCCTGCTCTTTCCCTTACCTATATGTTCCTTTTTGTTTGACTCAACCTTACTTGTCACTATGTTGCCAAGCTCTAATAACTGTGTAACCTTTGTAAAGATGTAACCTGCAATTATTGTCTGATACTCATGTAAAGCGCTCTGATACCTCTGGGTCTAGCCAGCTCTATATAAAACCTTTAAATAAATAAACAAATAAATAAATAAGTCTGGATTGCATACTTTTTATTTGACTTGCTATAGAAATTCTGTATTCAATCCAAAAAAGATCCAAACTACCACAGCAAGAGTAATTACAGAAGCATACGAGGTAGGCTATTTCGCTCAAACCCATGGAAAACTACCCATCGCACCCTCTCACTCTATTTGGCGTTTTACAATAGTGAATAAAAATTCTGATATACCAAAGTCCCTCAACACAATAAAAGAATTTTCCTATATACACTGAATTTTCCTTCCTACCAGTAATCCAACTCCTAAAGTTTCACAGATTATGGAGATCATTGATAGGAGACAGGTTATCAAAGAATCACCTCAATCAATGTAAAACAATAGATACATTCAAAACACATATCTAGCATATAGAGATTCTAGCTGTCATATAGGGTTATGCAACCTTGGTCCAATAACTGCCTCTTGGTGTGAGAATTGACAGTGTTGATCAAGGATTGAGTAGGAGAATGTGGACTGTACTCGTGCTGTGATATTTTTATCCAAAGGAGCCACAAACCCCTGCAGGTCATTGGAAGGCTGAGGGAGCATGACCTTACATGCTTTCAAGTGCTCCCACTGATTCAAAACTCCTGATGAACGATGAGCCAAGCTGACAATTTATTTTATGGACTAGGATGGGAGATCTACGCTTTTCTTCAGAAGTACATTCCCATGTGAACCACTTCCCCACCTTCATCCATGAGACTGCACTCACTTGTAGAAGGAAAGCAGGTGCATTTGAAGGATGGCTTGGGTCTAAGTTTTCATCTTGCTGATGTCCATTGAGTATCTGGTACTGTGAATGTAACCCACAATGTTTGACGTTAGGATACCTTTGCCCACTTTGAATATATTGTAGTTAACTTTTTAAACTCAACATAGTGGGCCTCATTCTAATTACCTAATTATTCTTAGGGTCTTATTACAAGTTCCTTGCTAATTCCAATTGGCAATTGGAGTTACAGACCCTACTGGCTTTGCCAGATCTGTGGATTTAACAAGGATATGTGTTGCTTCACGTTGGGACTTTGTCTGCTAAAAGTAGGCAAAAAGCATGAGGGCAAATCCAAGGAAAAATGGGGTAATATTGAGGAGTCGGGCATAGAATTATTTTTCCTATAATTTCTCATTTCTGAGATGGAAGTCAGTGTTCCATTCCTAATCCTCGATAACATTGGGCCTCGCAATGACTGATACCCAAAGTTTCTGTAACGGGGAATGTTGGAGGCGTAAAGCGGTCATTAGTGGTATTGTCACACATGGTGTTGGGATGGAAAAGTCCTCTGCATGGTACTAGATATGAACCTCTGCCCTGAGTGTCCAACTGCACTGATAACTGGATCAATAATGCTGATTTCTGTTTTCACCGGCAAACACGGATCATGCGTGTGTGCCATGACAGACACAAAGATCTATCTCATCGACTGCGATCTTGTTGGACTTGGAGGGAAACCCAAAGAGCTTCTCTCACAGTGGAGGAAGGCTACTGCCTTCAGGAGTTAAGCAGTATGAGTCAAGTGATGGAAGCATACCGTGGAGTGATCAGTAGTAGTGAACAGGTCCTTTTTAGGTCCAGCCTAGCGTAGCACGCATGCGCTGCCCTATGGGGAGGCTTCTTGTAAGCACTCCCAACTCTGTGTGATTTTGTTCACACCCACACATTTTATTGCCCATTGTGTGTGGCTTTCAAAAATGAAACCACGCAAATGACCAAAGGCGGGTGTATGTCCCGCCTTTTCTGTAAACGTTCACTCCCATGGCCTATGGGTCTCCGGAGAGAGCGGAGCGAGCAGCGGCATGGAGTGTGCCAGCTTTATTCCTGGATCAGGTTACTTATTAACCCAACATGGTCGCTTTCACTATTGCGACCGCTCTGATTTTCAGTTCAATAAAAAAAGTGAATCTATCTTCGCGCCTTTATACTCTGGCGCTGCCCCTGTGCCTTATGTACAGCTGTGAATTCCGAACACCCACTGCAGCACCTTGATCTCTAGCACAGATGCTAGCTCTGTGAATTTGGACTTATTTTGCGAATTCTCAGTTTGACACGTCAGAAGTCTTGGTATGGCTCTTGGCCTCCCACGTAGTCCAGATACAGTTAAATTCAGTCACAGCCCCCGCCTGCCCATTATTTTAGAAGAGTGTGCTAGCTTTCGGTCAACGCAGAAATCCCCTTGAGGCAGTTTCACAGGCACAGCCACAAAACTGGTTTTCCTTTCCGATCTGGAAACAAGAGCGTCGCAGCTCAGCCAGAGCAGGCATTCAGGTGTTGCTGTACATTCATTCCTTACGACTGACGTGTCTATGCCATGCACTGAAATATAAAACCGATTCCTGGACTGCTCCCAAATGGCACCAACTAAATTGTCATTTAATAAACGCTTGTAGAATATTTTCTAGATGCACTCATTTGTATGCGTTCAGTGTTAAATCGTTTTCTGAGCTTTTCAGAAAACTTTGCAAAGATTTTCACTTTGTCACACCTGCATGAACGATTGTCTTTGGAACCATTTATCACGTGGATTCATACTTCATAGTAACAAAATGCTTCTCCCTAGGAGATCGTTTGCAGAAAACGTTTGCGCTCTTTTGCACTGTGATATTGTGAGTGGAAATGTATTGCTGTATTATAGTCTAAATGCTTATATGGTCCCAAAGGCGAGACCTATTGGCTATGCCAATGCTTGTTAACTTGTGTCAGTGCAGTGAAGCTTAGAGGCCCGCTCACTTTTAAAAGTTCAGCTGCTGTATGTTTACTTCACCGTTGGCCTACATTGATTTATTTATCTATTTATTTCAATTTGTATAGCGCATTAGCACCCCGGGGTCTCTAAGCGCTTGTACAAAAGAAAAAAACAACTCTACAAAAACAGGTAGCCAACTTACAACACTCCCCATGCTTCTAGGAAGAGTATGGTTTTTAACATTCGGCGGAATGGTAGACGATTAGGCTCCTTGCGGAGATTAAGTGGTAGTTTATTCCATGCTGCAGGAAGCAAAGTGGAGAAAGCATGCCCGCCCAAAATAGACAGGCGGAAACGTGGATTGACCAGGAGAGTGGCTTCAGAAGACCGCAGCACCCTACCAGGGGTATAGCCAGATAGTCTAGTTTTAATGTAACTGGGCGCGTTACCGTAGAGTGCCTTGTGGGAGATACACAATCCTGCCTTGTGGGAGATACACAATCCTTTAAACAATGCCCTCTGTCAAACAGGGAGCCAGTGTAACTGACGCAGGAGAGGTGAGGCATGCGTCTTCCTGGGCTTCTTAAAGATCAATCTCGCTGCGTCATTCATTACTGTCTGAAGCCTCGAGAGTTGTTGCTGGGGCAGCCCTATATACAGCGCATTGCCGTAATCCAATCGCCCCAAAATCATAGCTGACACAGCTCTTCTTAGGGTTGGAAACACCAGCAATTGGGAGATCTTATGAAGCTGTCTCAGAAGGCCAACACACGTGCCTACCACTACAGACATCTGCTTCTTCATAGACAGATTGCTGTCAATGTGGATTCCCAAGCTTTTCACCACGGTTGCTGGTACCGGCGTCCTACCCAACTCCTTGGGCCAAAACCCATCATTCCAAGGGCTGCCTGAGATGGTTATAGGCAGCACCTATGTGCTTGGGGTGAAGTACTGTGCAGCGCAGAGGTGGTGTATCTGCACTGGGTGTATGTGTACCTGGGAAGGATACAATACAGGGATAATGCAGTACTGACCAGTGTGTGCATGGTGAATGCCTGTGCTGACTATATATGTTTCTGTGAGTGGTACAATACATGAAGGATATAGTACTGTGCAGGGCGTGCAGGTTAAATGCATGTGCTGGGTGTATGTGTACCTGTGAGTAGTAAATTTAATGAGGGTGCAGTGCATGCATGTTAAATAGATATGCTGGATGCATGTCTGCCTATGAGTGGTACTGTACATGGAGGATCCAGTGTTGTGTGTGTGTGCAGTATACATGCTCTGGATGTATGTGTGATTGTGAATGGTACAATACACAGAGGGACCTAAGTTCCATTTTGGGAGACCCAGGCCTGCATGGTGAAACATAGGGAGGAGGTAGAGAAACCCCCCAGACTTATTTGCGTATTCCTGTAAGCTGGGTGGGACACACACTGGAGAGGGGAAGCCCAGGCTTCCTCTGTACACTTCAAAGAGTGCTCTTTGATTCAGTGAGAGGTCATAAAGAAGTGGCCTGGGCCCATCTCAGGATGGAGATGGGGCTGATAAGAGAGTCATAGGGCTGGGGGCCCTGGGCTAACCTTTTGATGAACATATCACTGTGGCTTACATCCAGGTGTGAACTCTAGTCACTCCCATAGCCTGTGTTTTGGGACTATTAGCTTTGGAGACACTCCTGCTGTACGACTGCTTTTCAATAGGAAGAGGGAGCACAGGAGTGATACTTCAAAAGAAGCAGAACAACAACATAAAACTTTAAAAACTCAGACCTTAAATTACATTTGATTTCCGGAAATGGACTATTAGAAGGGGAGTTTAAGACCCTAAACATTGTCATCTGCCAAGCAGCCATGCAGGTACTGTGAGGAGGAGAAGCTCTACAAGACTTCTGCCTGTTACCAGGACTGGGGTCAAGGCTTGCTAGTCTCCTTGCGGGGTGAGGGGACATAAACCAGGAAATCCAAGACTACCTGCCCTGGATTCTGGAGCTCCAGCGCTTGCATTCTTGCCAAGGCCGGTGTGCCCTGGTGGAAGAGGGAAGCATTGGAGGGAGCGAGGTCTACTGGGGAGTCCTGTCAGTTGGACTCCCCCGGGACTTCCTGTGTGAGTTGTGAGGAAATGTCTGCTGCATCAATCCGGTCATTGCCCTTGTGCAGTACAGAGACAGCAACGCCCCCATGCCAAGAGAGGGCTTCCGTGAAAGTAGCCACGTGTCAGGCGACAACGATTGGGCTGGAGTCTGTGTGTAGTAGAGAGGGGGTGACCCCTTATGCCAAGAGGGGCCTGTCATTAAAAAGACTGCCATGCGGTAATGACAAAAGCCTTGTGTGGTTGGGTGGAGGCAACCCCACATGTCAGGAGGGGCCATCATGGAGACCTTCAAAATGCTGATCGGGCCGAAGCCCAGGGAGAGTAAGTTACAGTGGGTGACCCCATATGTCGGAGGGAGTCACTGGGAGCATCATGGACTGCAACTTCTTCACCCTCCGCTGGAGAAGTGATGATGTGAGAGCACCTGTGCATCTTCACCTGTGCGAGGAACCCGATACGGGATTGTCGTAAACACCCTACATCAGGGGCCGAAAAACACTCACACCACAGGAGGACCTAGAGAAAGCCTCCAGTCGCTTCAGGAGTGTGACCGCGAATGAGAAACTCTGCATCCACTGAGCGCAGTAAATCTGGGTTGTGTGTGGCAGGATTATCTGAAGTTGGCTGCTGCCGCTGTGATTGTGCGTGGATGGGGTGCATTCGGAAACTCCGAACACTACACACCTGCAGGTGCAGGTAAGACAGGTTTAAGGCCTTTCGGTCCTGAGGGAACTTGTTGTTAATTTAGTGCAACATTCTTGGGACACTGTTGACTTAAAGTTAGAGTCATAGTGGAGTCTTGAGACTCGGACTACTTGTAGGGGGAACCCTGGATGTTACCAATAGTGACTAGGGAATAACTATGATCGCTAATGCGAGGAGTGAGTGGGACAGGAAATCACCAAAGAAATGCTAGAGCCTCAACCTTAGGGGAGGGCAGTCTAATGGTTTGTGAATAAATGCAAAGAATCATTATCCACTGCTGATAATCGTGACTCCAATTGAAGGGAAAATATACAATGTAAAAAACGGCCATTGGCAATTCAAATTTTATATCTTAATGAATGCTTTATATATATATATATATATGAACATAACTGCCAAGCTACACAGGTTATTGATCAGAAAAATCACAGTTTAATAAGAAAATTAGATACAAGATTAATAAATACAATAAATATAAGAAATCATCCCTATCCTGTGTGTAATCTAAAAAAGTATATATCTATTTCATAAACTAATCATTTTTTATTTTTCATACGGACGTGTTGAATGAAAAGAGGCCATTCAAAGATCTGCTTTAAACTGTGCAATATAACAGGGATACCCAAGGTGAATTGCCCACCAAAGTCGATTTTCAATATTGATGGTCTGAATTTCATGCAAATTATATAGCCCTGTAATTCAGCCAAAAGGTGCCATAAGGATAGAACTAAAATGCATGGCAGCCATCAAAGATGAATGACGATACTGCCACGTAAGCAAAACCTTGTTGTTACTTATTTCCACCCACCAGGGAGACTGTTGCATTCTGCATAGTCACCTTAAAAAAAGATTACATCTTATGCATACAGTGTTTAACTTTTTTCAAAGGTATCAATTGAATATACTATATCGGTGGCTTTTCCCTGATGAAGGCGCATGGGTTGCCGAAACGTGCGTTGAGACTCAATTTCATCGAAATCTATCATGATTTAAGCCACTCATTCTGAGATTTTTAAAGAAAATATATGAATTGTTATGCATTGGTATGAAAAATATTCTTCCCTCCTTTTTCCCTCCATTCTTCCCATTCTTTCCCTTTGAATTTGGTTATGTTTTGACAATTAATTCATGAAACAGATATATATTTTTTGAGATTACACATAGGATAGGATTGCTTTCTTATATTTATTGTATTTATTAATCTTTGTATCTATTTTCATTATTAAACTGTGATTTTTCTTATCAATAACCTGGGTAAATGTTTGTGAATGTCATAATTTTTCTCTGTGGAGTTGCGGTAGAAGGTAAAATACTTGGACTGCTTGGACCTCGTGTTCCCCTGTGAGTCAAGTGCAGAAGGGGTACTTGGCCCAGTTACTCGGAATCTGTAGTAAGTCAGGCACTGGAACGTCAGAAATAAAAATCCTCAACCCCCACAATTGGGCTCATTAACCCCTACTTGCCCCGTTGCCCTCTGAAATGGGTTCTGACACATGGTAAATAACAATACCATCAGTTGCAGTATTTTGTTGTGTGCAGTAATACCATCCTATTCCAAGTGCCACACTTGTTGTCTTCATCATGGGGGATGATACAGTGATAATACAGTAATACAACAACATTTCCTCGTCTCAGAGCTGCAAAAGCTGAGATTTGTGCCATATTTACCAAACCGATTTTAAGTGCAAAATGTTGTGTGGCGATAAAGTTTGGGATTACCACACGTTTCTGCTGGATTCATGAAGTCATAATGTATGTTTAGGTTATTCTGAGATTGTGCATGGACTTTTGGTCCCAGCTCAACCTTAGTAGTGCTTGATGTATGATGCCACACTAGTGCATGCCCATTGTCAATCTACTGTCTAACTGGTTAATCATGGACACATAACTTGTGTTTATATCTCTCCTGCCTAATTCTTCAGTATATGGGAGCATACGAAGAGAACATGTAAGAGCAGCTTTTAGAGAAATCATTAACAGCAAATAGAGCACTCCTTCTGGTTTAGTGTCACTGAGACATACCCTGGTATCTCTCAGGTAAAGGCCCAAGGTCAGACTCTCTGCTGAGCTGTGAGCTAGAATGTTGCAATGGCTGCTCCCTGTTGCAGAGCGCTTGAGTGAAGCAAGTGACCCCTCTCCCAGACCCTCTACAGTAGGGTCTGAGTGAAAGAAGGGGTTCTCCCAATCATTATTTTTGGGGTCAAACAATTAATTATTCAGCACAATTGTCTAAATAAATTACAGTTTAATGCATTTTTAATTATTTATTGTATTATAAAAGGTTTTTATCTGTAAGTTCTTTTAAATGTATTGTTAATGAACTGTGTTTTTAATTGTAAATGTGCTTTTATGATATTATATATATCGAAATAAAGCTTTGATGATGACTAAATAAATTGTCTGAAAAGCTAAAGGGTTCACAGCCGTTCTGAAGAGAAACTCATGATATATGACAGCGTTTGAGAGTCTGACACAATAGCCTGGAGTTTTTTTCGGCACAGTAGGACATAATGTGTGGGCCTTTAGATACACGTGTGTTGTCCCTCGGGCTGCCTTCAGGATTGGTTGGCCTGATGCCACCTTAGCCCTTCCAGCCCTGGAAGGAGATCCTTCCGCCATTTCCCCTACCGCATCGCCCAACGGTGATCCGGCCCTCTGGGATTGGGAGACTACACCCATCATGGCAAGCCCAGCTCTTTTCAGAATCCCCCAAAACCACGTGGGTGCTTGCTCGCTCTGATGCTTGATGTTGCATTAAAAAAAAATCTGCATTTTTATGAACCACCTCTTTTTATTTATTTATTACTGTATTTATAGAGTTTAAGTTCATTACAAAATGGTCTAATATAACAACCTACGCCATCAGCATCATAAATAGTATGCTCATATGGTAATTCTACTCAATTGCCTGGATACCTCAAGAATCGAACCGCCTCTTTTTGATCAGTGACTGTTTTCGCCTATTCTCTGTAAATTGGGGGAGGAGCCAGTGTTATGTATAGGTTCTCTATTCAAATTAAACATTATTATGATACCCAAGCTCTTTGTTGTTAGCACTGATTATATACGTGTTTACACTCACAGGAAGTGAACATTTGGCTAATATCTCTTTCTTGCATAAAAGTAATCATTTGCTATAATTGCTAATAATTCATTAGATTTTTGAGCAGCTCTGGGCTCCCAGGGAATTGGCATAAAGGCACTCACGTCTCTGCTTTGTGTTGGCAAGTATTTAATGTTTTGGGCGTCCGTCCAGGGCACACCACCCTTCCCGTCCCCGTGATTGATCTACAGAACAGCAAACTTGTTTTGCAGTGGACTTCTTTAAAGGCACACAGGCCCCCACCAACCTGCTCCATCTGTATTTTGTCAGCTGCAGTATTCAGGCGCCACCGGAACCACGTCATTTAAGGGGGAAAATACCACCCTTGATAAATAGATCAGAAGGCTTAAGAGCTGAGATCCGTCGGTACCAATTTAAGGCTTCTGTCTTTTTTTCCAATCATTTTTCTTTTTATGACAACATTTGCAGTCCCAGGCCTTTTTATAACCCCAATTCAAGCATCACCTCCGAGGTTAACACATTTGAACTTAGAAAGCAATGCTTTTAACTTCTATCCTGTGGTCAGTAAGGGCCCCGCTATCTGTAAACAGTGTCAGATGGTGTCTCACACATTGCACTTAAGAAACCCTGCTCTCGATAGCGCCTGACCCTGGTGGCCCCGCGAGCTGGGCGGCTTAAAGTAAGGCTGACTGGGGGGGGGAGCCTCCTGCGACTGATACTGTAATGTTGACAGCACACTGACAGCAGTGGCGGGCAGTGCCAGAGATGGTGCCTGACGGGAAGTAAGTGGGCCTTTTACTAGGAGTTGACAAGTATCAGGGCGCGCTGGATGTGTGGAATGTTTCCATTTGTTTGTGATCTCCCCTCAGATTATTTTCGCGCTTGGTTCTGTCAGGGGCAGGTAAACTATTTGCACAGCTGATTCCTGTTGCGCACATATACCATTACAGCTCTCTGGTTGATAAAAAACAAAACAATAGCGTTTGTGTTTGGCCGCCTGTTTATTTTCTTTAAGGGGTGGTGCAAATGTTTCGTTTGAATAAATGTATTTGTTTTTATTTTCCCATTGTGGGCATATATTTCCTCAAACCTTCAGTTCTGTCTGCATGTACTGAAAACTGTTTCTGAAATTAAGCATACATTTGAAGGGCGGGAGCCATGCTCGTTCTGAACCAAATTATGTATGATTTCATAGTCTTATGGACAAACGCCAAATTAAATATAATAATTTTATTGATTTTTGTTGAAAAAAGCAGCTTTTGGGATGATTGAGGCAATGCTTGAGGGAAAAGTTTGATATTTTTCCATTGCTGCATTGGATGTGTCTAGCTTTTCCATTTTCGTCCTTTGCTATAGTTACATTTTTGTTGTTTCCATGTAGAATTTGACAAAATCTTGAATAGCCATTGTAATGTTGTAATTGGAAGTTAAAGTCAGGGCAGTAGGACCCAGGGGAAAGGGGGACCCTGGCAGAGGAAGTCAAAAAGGGGACTGGAAAGGGAGGAGGCAGCCATGAGAATAGCGGGCTGTAGGGAGGATGCAAAGAGACAGGCTACCCTTGAGAGATTCAAATAAAACAGTTAAGTATACACCAGCGTGTCATGGTTAGTCCCTACACCGTCACAATATGACATCTGACGACAAGGGTGAGAGCCCACCCTGGGCACACTAACCTACCAATAACCTAATGGACTCCCCCTCACTTTGACCTTCAAGGATGGTGGTTATCTGACTGTTTCAATTATGTCTTTGCTTATATCTTTATGCATCCTCATGTCCTGCAATGTAATGCAATTTTTCTTTTCTTTTGTGTTTGTAAAGCGCTCTGATACCCACGGGTCTAGCTGGTGCTATATAAAATTTATAAATATAATAAAATAAAACTGCTGCAAACAGTGACAGCGAGATGCTGGGAGCCCACCATGGGTGTGCAGAGAAAGTTCGGAGAGAAACGTGACATCGGGAGCCTACCGCGGTCACGTGACACAGAACTGATGCAAGCGTGGTGCCAGGAGCCCACCCTGACCATGCTATGGTAAAAAATGCTATGATTCTTACCTGTGGTAAGCTGGATGCCTGCTACTTGTGTGCTCAGTGCCAGCCGCGGCCCGTGGAGGGAGTTTTGTGGGGCAGAGAGGCTGGGCGGGGAGGGGCAGGGTGGGGGATTCTAAACAACGGAATATGGATAATTGCAGGTAAGTAAACAATTTAATAAATAAAACGAATTTCGTAGCGCCCCCTGCATTGCAAAATACGATGCAGCGTGCGCTACGAAATTTGATTTATTTATTAAACTGTTTACTTACCTGCAATCATCCATATTCTGGTGTTTAGAACCCCCCACCCTGCCCCTCCCCCACCCCACCTCTCTGCCCCACAGAACTCCCTCCACGGGCCGCGGCTGCTTAGTGCATTCACTCTAGCTGAATGTCTGCTATGGCTCAGTTCCCACACATTTTTTGCTCCTCTTGGCGTCCATCTTTAGATCATGAGGCTCGACCAATGAGCTTTGCTGAACTCACTGCAGCCATCTTAAGGTCAGGCGCTACTGCAAACAGCCATTTTTTAAAATAATTAGTAGCCTAAGCACAGTCCACTTCAGCTACATAGCCAGCATTCAAACAAATCAGCAAAGTGGTAACCCAGTCTTTAGGAAAATATTTTTTTTTATAAATTATATAATTAATAATAAAGAGACACCATCCTATATATTGCACCCTAAAGGTGGCTAAAACTGCTGTGCACACTGGATGCACGTCAGGGTAAAGGATGATACTTGCTTCCTACCTGTGTGCATTTACGTACGCTCCTCCAGTGAGCACGTCAGCTGAACACAATACTGGGCATTAGAGATCGTGCCTGCTTCTCAAATTCATCAGGGGCACACTCAAGATTTTGGCACCTAATCACCCCAGTGTTGGCACTTGCTCCAGTTAATTTGTGTAGTCATCTCCGGATTCAATGCAAAACACTTTACCAAGACCGGCCATGCTCGGTGCTTCGTTCCTATGCCCTCAGGAACCACTGACTCTCGTGTCTGGCAGTGTAATGGGACCTTGCTGGCAAGAATGGATTGAGGACGTTATAGACTTCATGAAGGGGTCACAGGTCACTGACTTGAATCAACAACTTATTGGCCTTCGCAACCTAATAGGTAAAGATGTTGGGCAGATCATTAAAGAATTGCCGGTGATAGCCACAACATCCTATCAAAATGTGTGGGAGGCACTCAACAGGAAGTTTCTCCACAAAAGAAGCCTTGTCTGTGAACGTTACACCTTCAATCTGGCCTTGCGAGGGAAGGATGAACCCATGTGATATTGCACAATTGACACTTTCATGACAGGAGATGCTCTATGTCTACGGATCATAAAAAGATGCTAAACGGAGTCAATTCGTCAACATCTTCTAAAGAAAAGCTATTCCCTGGGTGACATAGAAGAAATAACCAGAGTCAATGACCAAGCAGAAGAACATGCAAAAAAGATGGAGGCCAGGAAATCGGAAAAGCGAGAACAAGCGTTCCAGCTACAGGCTCGCCACAACATCCGACGTCAGTCTAAGTTGAGACATACAATGATATACACAGATTGTCGTCGCAGTCCAAGCACAATTACAAAAGGAAAGACCACAAAATAGAGTACAATCACTGGGGTCAAGACTACCCGCGAATTGGATCATGCCCTGCTATAGGACAATAATGTTGGTGCTGTGGGAAATAAAATAATTTGGAGAAAGTGTGCTGGGCATCACGAGACATATTGAAAAAATTAAGAGAATTCAGACCTCAACATCACTCAAAGGCTGTATGTGGTCGGGGAGAATATTCACTCAGCTCTTCACGAGCAAGTCTACGGTTGCATGCTACATACAGATCTCAATGCTTTGTGTACTGCGACTCAAGATCCCTCACACCCACATTGCAGGACAGTGATAGATATGTTTGCATGGTTGCTGATCATGATAGGCCAAATAAATACCCAAGGCTACACATATGAATGGGGAAACACCCAGCCAAATTCATACTAGACACTGCGAAGTCTCTCAACTACATCTGTTTAACGGAATACAACAAGATGAACCCAAAGTCCAAGCTACAAAAATATGCTGTGCGAGTGTACGCCTGGATGGCCAAACAGTTACTGCCATGCCTAGGACAGTTACGAACAACTCTCACATACAAGGAGAGAGCTCTGGAAGCTCAAATCCACATAATTGATGGGCCTGAAGCAGCAGACTGCTTACTTAGCCTGGGAAACCAAAGAACGTCCCACAGATTTACCACAAAATGGGTAGGAAATGGAATAGTAATGTATAATGCGTTTTACAATATTTAGCAATACCAGTCATATACTTCTACTGGTTACAAGAGCATAAAATACAAATCATAAACACAATGTTGTACTCAGAAGACCACCAGCAGCTATAGATGTAGCAGCAATAAAGCAACAATACGTCAAATGTAAAAAACAAATCAGAAAATAGTGTTTTAGAAAAATATATATATTTTTGTCAATTTATTCAAAGAAGCACATTATCAGCACAATTACAACAAATCATTAAAAAACATACAAGTAGTAAGTTATAACATTTTATAAAAAGATTTAAAAAAACATCACATAAGCATCAGGTTAAAAAGTTCGAAGGAACAGGGGTCGACGCGGCGTTTCGGTTACAGGTAAATAAACAACCTTCTTCAGGACCAAGTTCTAGAAGGAAACATATAATTACTATTCTTTGCAAACCCGATTTTTCATACAGAGTCATTTTCTAAAACAACATTTTTTCTTAAGCTATAGCATTTGACAAGCGGTGCGGTGTTGTTTTGTCAAATGCTATAGCTTAAGAAAAAATGTTGTTTTAGAAAATGACTCTGTATGAAAAATCGGGTTTGCAAAGAATAGTAATTATATGTTTCCTTCTAGAACTTGGTCCTGAAGAAGGTTGTTTATTTACCTGTAACCGAAACGCCGCGTCGACCCCTGTTCCTTCGAACTTTTTAACCTGATGCTTATGTGATGTTTTTTTAAATCTTTTTATAAAATGTTATAACTTACTACTTGTATGTTTTTTAATGATTTGTTGTAATTGTGCTGATAATGTGCTTCTTTGAATAAATTGACAAAAATATATATATTTTTCTAAAACACTATTTTCTGATTTGTTTTTTACATTTGACGTATTGTTGCTTTATTGCTGCTACATCTATAGCTGCTGGTGGTCTTCTGAGTACAACATTGTGTTTATGATTTGTATTTTATGCTCTGGTAACCAGTAGAAGTATATGACTGGTATTGCTAAATATTGTAAAACGCATTATACATTACTATTCCATTTCCTACCCATTTTGTGGTAAATCTGTGGGACGTTCTTTGGTTTCCTACGCTATCTCCCCTGTCCCAAAGTTGACAGTTAAGGGGGCCTCCTTTAACTTTATTGCTTACTTAGCCTGGCCATGGTGGAGCAACTGAAGTTAATGGAAATACTATACAAAATCCACACAAAAAAAATGAAAACCCCACCAACTTCATGGCAAGACAGCCAACGAGACCACCAGCTGTTTCACTTGAAACCATCACAAGAAATGTGACACATCCTCTCCCAACAGACATGGGGAGACCCCTGGAAAAGGGGCAGGACCAACCAAAAAGTATACACCAAAGAACTGCAAAAACATCAACTATCCAGGAAAGGGATGTGCCCTGGTCAGGCAAGAGCAGAAAAAAAGGATAGATAGCCGAAATCATAAACGTCCGTTAAAAAATGTAAAAGAAACTATGATCACGACAGCCTTAAATGACAAGAGGATAACCAGAGACATCTCTCATTGCAAGAAATGTGAGTTGGGAGTCAATAAACCTGCAGCCAGCTTAAAGAGTGATGCCTCTGGAGCTGATCCGGAACAAGCCAGAGGAGATGACTCTGTATTCACTCTTGTAGCTGCGGCATCAACTGAGCCAAGTTCACCTGTAGCCAGCTTAAAGAATGACACCTCTGGAGCTGAAACAGAACAAGCCAGAGGAGATGACTCTGTATTCACTCTTGTAGCTGCGGCACCAACTGAGCCAAGTTCACCTGTAGCCAGCTTAAAGAATGACACCTCTGGAGCTGAAACAGAACAAGCCAGAGGAGATGACTCTGTATTCACTCTTGTAGCTGCGGCACCAACTGAGCCAAGTTTACCTGTAGCCAACTTAAAGAATGACACCTCTGGAGCTGAAACAGAACAAGCCAGAGGGTATGACTCTGTATTCACTTTTGTAGCTCAGTTCTCTTTACCCAGTTAGTCACCAACAATAAGCGTTCCTTTGTTTGGTGATGTCTGTTTGGGGTTTGAGACAAACTGTGACATCATTCACTGGATAGCATTTAATTCCTCGGGAACAGAACCATATTTGCTGCTCTGATCTTTAATACACGTGTCGGCACTGGCACATAATTGTCAACACCGGTACATATCACAATCTGACACATGATGTCTAATTTAGAGATGAGCACAACAACAGATTGTTATTAATAATTATACATTAAAAACAACTAATACCTGCCACCCAAGCAATTCTTACAACCTTGGGGGCCTGGTATAATCGGAGTGTGATGGTAAATAGTTTTATTTTGGCAGCGCTGGCAGAGGCAAAGTGAGGTGCCAGCTCTAGTGGCCTCTTGACGAGGGCCCCTGCGCTTATTTTATTACAAATTATGGACTGCCATGCTGAAATATCTCACTTCAGTTATTGATGTTTCAGCCTGACTATTGTCTCAGAGCAGACACAATCCTTCTGATACTGCTGATCTGTGTGCTCTGTCTTTTTAGGATATGAAAAAATCTTGTACTGATGAAAGATATCAGAATACCTTAAGGGAAAAACGGGGTCAGATCACATAAATTGCTCCTGTGAAACAATTCTATAGTGACATTTGGTCAACAACCTGTGCATAAACGACGTTTGCACCGTCTAGTGCAAATCTGATACTGTGTGACCGTGGTCTTTGGAGGTGATAGGTCAAAACCAGTGCAAAATGTGTTGGCTCCACTACCTAATTGCACAGTCCTGTTAACGTTATGCAGCAGTAGTGAAATATACATGATACATGGTCTGGGAGCTTCCACTTCTAAAAGCTCCATTCTTCTTTCTAATTTCTAACACATCCACCAACTCCCTGATAACATCAAAATTCACAAAGGAATCTAACCCTGGGCGTAGTTTGCGTAGTAGCTCTACGCGTAGCTACGCAAAGTGCACTTTGCACTATGCACGCTATGTTTAGCTACGCGAACTGCGTAGTGCGGTAGAGAAAATGCTGTTCGGAATGATTGCACAGTGCCGGATGCTTGTCCTGCACTGTGCAATCATTGCAAACGGCATCATGCACAGTGCGAGCGGTCGTTTTCTGCAGCTCGAGTTGATTTGTACTCAAGCTGCAGCTTTCTCAACGCTGACTGGTAGTTTCTCATCACGAGCATACGTGACCACTCGCAATGAGAAACCTGACCTCCCTGCCTTGAGAATCTCGCCAGGAGGCTTATTTTCCACGCTCGCGATCGGCACACCACAACACAAAACACAATGCAACAGCTTTCAATTCTACCAGCCCTGATTCCCTTTCGAACTTCCATTGCAGCCACCATCTCTTTGCTAGTCTTACTCAATTCTATTCTATTCGGATTTGTAGAGTGCTGCGGTCCAAGCACAAAGTAAGCAGCTGACTCTAAAGATAGAAAATCAGAATAGCCAGTTTTTCAAAAACTTCAGAATTGAAGTACATGTGATGGCGCAAGGATTCGCACGTAAAGCGACTTGCTTACAGTCAAGAACCTCGTATAACCTATAACGTTATTAATCAACCTGTTTTGTTATTAATATCGCACTTTCACACTACACGCGGGTGTCCCAGAGACGCTTGCTTATGTGTTTTCTAATAATAACGAAGCTTGCAACTGACCTGGTCGCTGCTATGCGGGATTTCAGTCTGTGCATGCGTCGGTCATACCCATGTGATGTGACGCACTCGTAGTTCTGGAGGGATTTTTTACGCACATGCGCATTATTGCAAATATGGCCGCTTTGTTCCTAACACGCACTCTGCTTGCTACCGTCGCTTTTGCTCAGCTGTCTATTTTTGCCTAACTCCTAACCGCTCTAGATATTATAAAGTAAGGGGTGCAGTGAAGCTAACCATGGTATTCAGTGTGTTAATTTTTTCCTGTGTTTCTAATTTGTTTTCGCTTACTTTTCATGTACCGCGTATCTGTGGGCCTGGGAGTGGGGAGCCTCTCCATCTTAGAAGTCTGAAAGGAATTTATCACGTGACAGGAGAAACGAAGTCTTGCAACAGTGGAACCCAGCCAGCTGGCTACCGAAACTGAGATGCTCCTGGGAACATGCCCTCTGCCTAGGAGAAGACTTCAACTTGTACCTGAAATGTATCAAATTATGTGATAATGTTTTGTGTGCCCTATTGTTTCGGCACTCTTATGCCATGGGAACTGGAATGTAAGGGGTGGGTACCGCAAAATAAATATTAATTGTGGGAACACCAAATTCTAGGTGGTGACAATGACCTAACCACCTCCCTTGTCCAATCCAAAGTTGGGGATCCTGTCATTTGCAACATTTATGGGTGGTCCATAGACCCGAAAACAGTATAATTAGTCTAGTTTTAGCTAGAGAAATTGTCCGACTTGTCCGAATAGCTGACCTGTCACCGACCCTACGAACTCTATAGGTGATTGACACAGAGAGCTGCAGAGCACTCTGTCCGTAATTTCCACAAACTCGCTGGGGTGGAATAGTCTTAAATGCTGGCGAAGCACTTTGCTGGGAGATTCGAGAACCCAATCGGGGTTACTGGCAGATTCCGTGCAGAGAGGGAGTAGTGCAGGCGTTGCATCCGAAGCTGCAGGTGTTGGTCGTGCCCTTGATGAGCCCAGTCCTGATCCAAAACCTGAGGGGTATCCTGTTCTGACTGTCCATGAGCTGTACCTGCTCGCCTACTGGTATCCTAAATCCTTGAGGGTCTTTGTCCTCGCCTGTTTTCCAACTGACCCGTGGCCAGGGTTAGTCCTCATTTCCGTCTTAGGTAAATATAACTGTGGGTGTCTGTCCATCTATTCTCTTTTTCCTCTCCTCTTAATAAAGCATCATTGCCTATGTTATTTTCCTGTCTTTCCAAAAGATTTTACATACAAGTGTTTTATTAGTATGTTCCATTTTTCCCTTTTACCTGTAAGGTATTATTGAATTGTTTATTATTGAACTGTTTACCTATTTAGTGTGAACTATTTTTCTCCCGTTTAGAATCCATGATTTAGATAGTAGCTAGAATAAGGTCTGTTTTAGGTCACTGACAAATTCTGGAACTCTACTAAATAGTATGCTCTTTCCCATTTTACCCACCTTAGTATAGGCCTGCAAACCGAATAGCATGTTCCCTGTTACCCTATTTCTGTAGATTGCTCGCACCCAAATGGCGCTCACTCTCATCCATAGTTACTTTATAGTCTTGATCCTAGTCATTGATGTTTTAATCTGTATAAACTATATTCTCATGGCATATGATCCTTAAACTTTTACTACATAAAGTCTTGAAAACCCTTCTGGTGTCTGTGGTTATTACAAAGTATAAAGCGTTATTCAAATGTATAAGATATTTCTGGTTAGCCTTATCTCCTACCCCTGCTAGCTCCTGATTCGTCGGGAACATAGGTACCTGTGACAAGGATTGGTAAGTCAGGTACATTGGAAGTAATAGTAAAGAACACACAAGAATTACTGATAGTGATGTGTAAGCTCGCCCGATTCACAAGAGTATTGTGATAAACACGTAATGGGCCCAAGTGCGTACAATTTGGAGAAATAAAGAGTCGGGCGACCTGCGCGCTCTATCAGTAATTTTCTGGTAGCAGATTGATGGTTAGGACTAGTTAAGATAGGTAGATAAGATAGTTTCTGATGAACTGTGAAAAATAAAATGTGCTGCTAAAATTTTATTGCTGCTAAAAATACGTTTTTTCTCCCTAATATTGCTTTGAAAATGTTATAAAATGTTTTGAAATTGTATTTTATGAAATGCTGCTATAATTGATATATGTACTAACCAAAATCATTAGTGATCGTTTTTTGTGTTGTCTGGAATCCCCGGGGAATAGAATAGCGGGTGGTGAGTAGAATCCACTCGGCTGTGAGGTCACTTGCCGTGAGAAAATTAGTGCATGGTTAGGAAGAACCGGAAGCGCTAATTAGGACTTTTCCTGAGTGAGTAATTGAATAAATGACAGCAACGAGACTGCTTATAGAAACTTGAGTCTGATACCACCTAGAAAGGGTCACACTAATGGAGTAATAGAGTCATCGGAGTTTGAATGATAGCAAAAGAGTGCGCTGGTGAAACTTTGGACTTAGTATATATCCCGGAAATAAGTGGATGAGTCAAAGAAGTAGAAGGTTCTCTAATGCTTGTGTGAAAGGGTAGGCAGAAGGATCTATCCGTAGTGAATGAAAAGTAGACAGAAGTGGTTTATTTGCAGTGAAAGGAAAACCTTTTTCCTTTTTAAGAATCTCAAGCACAGTGGCGAAAGTTATACGTTGTTAACTAAATTGAGCACTTGCACTTTAAGAAAAATTCAAAGTTTCCGTTACCTTGTGAAGGAGGGAGTCGGTCGCAGAGCCGCACTGACGTCACTCTGTGCCGCGCTGGTATTGGTTGAGACAGCGGGTGTGTAACGTAGCTGGAATTGTAAAGGAGGGGTGAGTGCCGAAGCATGAGACCGCGTCTCGCGAAGAGGCCGCGCACCCATTGGTCAAGAGTATTTGCAACCTCTGTGTTGATTGGTTGTTGGAAATTGAAAGACGCGCTAGCATTGGAAGAAGATTTGTAAACAAGAGACGTAGCTAAATACGGAGATTTTGGGTACACAGTCTATGTGGTATCCTGAATTTTTACCTGATCCGGAATACTTACGGCTTGGAAAGGATCAAATGCATAGAGGCAGACCTTGCAATATGTACAGAAATAAGAGAAAATTGTCATTTGCTGACAAAATCAAGAATTATTGCAAGAAAGGCAAACCGATCAGAACTAGAGAGGGTGTGATCATTCCCCCACCTAATACTCCCGCATCATTTATGATGTTTGATAAAGGGTATCATACCTGTGTGTGGTTGGAAAATTGGGTAAAGTATCCCGAAGATGACGGAGTCTTAGCATTTCCCCTCGATGGTACCTTTAATGGTAGAATCCTGTTTAACTTAAGGACCCGAATGAATGACCTACACCCCAGACCCAGGTTAACGCAATATGAGGCCTTAGAGGAATGGGAGATTGAGGCTCTAGAGCGAGACAGACCCCGAATGGACAAGGGAGTGAGCAAATGGTATCCAAAATTGCAACGGGAAACAAAGGAGAAAAAGATGAAACAGTGGAGACAGAATATGATGGTCGAGGGACTATTTCCAGTATTCGGGGTAAAGGAACCTGAAGGGAGAAAGTGCACAGAGAAAACCCGACACCTAATGGTGGTGGGTGATTTGGAAGATGAATATTTGGAGGATTTTCTTATGAAAAATCCACCGCCATATGAGGAAGAATCCCGATCTTTGAGTTCGAAAAATCCATTTAGACACCCAAGAAGGAGAAGTGCTAGTGAAGCAGATATGGCAGGGATAGACAATAGACAAACTGGAGGAGAGGGATTTTGTAGACCTGACCCTACAGTCCCAAATTATAGACCGTTTGGGGAAGAAAGACCAGGTTTGGCTATCCCAACTGCCCCGAGTATATACCCTCCTTTAGTACCCCAAGTAATGCATGACACCTCTATGGACAAGGTTTTACATGATAGAGAAAGGGAAGCATTGATAAAACAGCGAAATGAACTCATTCAGACCATAGCCCAGATTAATCCCAGTCCTGAAGCCCTGACAATCCCAGTAACTATTGGTCCTGTTGTTCCTCTTTATGGGGATAGACAGGCTAGTCCAAGAACTCCAGTTATTACACCAAGTGTAGCCCCACCGAGAAAAGAGCCGCTCATAGTCGATGATCAGGCAAGTGAATGTGAGTCTGTGATCTCTCTGATGGATCTGCCCATAAGGGAACCCGGAACTAGTGTACCACGGTCGGGAAATCAGACTAGGGCAAAGGAAGTCCTAATTGAAACAGCTTCAGGAACTAGGAGTGCCACAGTAGTGACGCCGGAAGAGCCAGATCGATGGACCCGAGGAATAGAAAAAGAAACTCCCCAGCCCAAACCTTTAGATATCTACAAACTCAGAATAAAAATGGAGGAACTAATAGCTGGTAATGTAGGATTAGACAGACTGAATACTCTTAATGAGGAGGAGTTACTGTTCATAAGCAAAAGCCTTACCCGAAACACCAGAGTGTTCTATGAGAAACTAATGGACACTGCAGCCAATATGGGAATAGACGTTAGCAAATCCAAAGTTTTACAAAAGCCCTACGGAGCCGAATTTTCAGACAAAGACCTGGAGGACATGAATGTGTCAGGGAAAAAGGTACAGATAAAAGAATTGTTGAATTTGCTGCAGAAATGGGGGGACCTAGAAAAATGGAAAACCAGGTGGGCAAAGAAAAAGGAAGATAGTAAGGCCAGACCAAAGACTGCTGAATATGTCTTACAAGAAGTTGACAAGGCAGAAAATTTGTATCCCATGAGAGAAGTACCAGGTGGGAAATATGCACATGTCCCATGGTCCCGACAGGATATTGTGTCTTTTACCAATGATTTCCCAAAGTTACGAGAGAAACCCGTAGAATGGTACAGGCAGGTTGAGCGTTTCGTGAAGGTCCAAAAGTGTCTCCTAAAGGACCGGGATGGGTTCTTTGACATTGTCGTTCCCGTAGATTTATGGACAGAATGCAAAATTGCAGTTGATTGGCCCAGTGAAGAGTATGAGAGAGACTCCAGAACCGGAGCTCCCTCGCCAGAGGTAATGAGAAAATATGATAAAGTAATACAATACCTGAAAGAGAAAGTGCCATCAAAGGAAACTGATTGGACCCGAATAGATAGAACGACCCAAAATCGTGATGAAACAGTTCACTCCTACTATGAAAGACTGCTACAGGTATTCAAAACCTACAGTGGAATCGATAACATTGAAATGAAGGATATGACCCATTTCATTTACCGATTCGTGTTGGGGTTGAGGCCTGAAATATTCCAGTGGATTAGGGATAATAAAATCTGTTGGCAGGGAAAGCCCATAGATGAGGTCCTCAAGTATGCCAAGTACTGCGTGGATGAAATGGAGAACAAAAGAAAAGCCCTTAAGGAGAAAGTGATGTGGGCACAAGTGAAATTGGCTGAGCAACAAGAGAAACAGTTAAGTAAAGTGAATAATAATTCTCAGAACACAAGCTCTAGGGGAGGGGGGGAAGCCCCGAGTAAAAATGAGTCGAGAAGAGGCCAAAAAGAAGTTCCCCTGTCACGGGTGCGGTCAGATAGGGCACTGGAGAGACGAATGTCCACAATTACAGGCTGGTAACACCCTGTAATGGCAGAGTTTTTGGCTTTATTTAGCAGTGATATAGATCATTAATCTTGCTCGCATCTAGTATAGGTATTCTTAGCCTGTGTTGGCCCTTTTAAGCCCTTTTTCCAGACCTAGAAGAGGATAGCTGCTTAATATGCCTTTATTCTTGACTTTAACCTGTCTATTGCCTATTGGCTTTGACATATTAGACACATTGGTATGGTTTATGTAGGTATTCTGACAGAGCTAAGGAGCATTTCACCCCTTTCAGGCCTACAGGCCTAGAGCTAGAGGGACTCCATCTTGATGAAGCTGAGAGGCTTTTTAGGGTAAAGGCAATGTTTATAGTTAAGGCTGTTGTGTGCTAGAGGGAAATCCAGTTAGGACTGCTTCTTATCCGAGAAATGTGTTTTTCTCTTGGGCCCAGACGTAACAAGCAGATGGCCACTGCGGTTGCGTGGAAGCCTGGGAGCTGGCACAGGAATTCGGTAGGAGACAGCCCTCCGGTGGAAATTTCCATGAGGGGAGAGGAATCCATATTAGCGAGCTACAGTAGAGGAGGAGTGGTCAGTTCAGTTTGGAGTGCAGCTCAGCATGGTGTGCAGTTCAGCGTGGTGCTCAGAACAGCTTGGAGCACAGAACAGCTGGGAGCTCAGAACAGCTTGGAGCTCAGAACAGCTTGCAGAGAGAGAGAGAATGTCTGCTGGAGCTGCAGAATAGAGTGCAGTTCTTGAATGGAGAAAGAAGGCAGACGATTGCTGAAGATGAGGAGAGAGAAAGCAGTGCAGAGAGCATCAAAGAAGGCTGTCAGCTGGAGCAACTGAACCAGAGGCGTGGTGATGTGGTGAAGGAGGGAGAGACAGAGAGAGCCCTAATCCCACCAGAGGCAGAGAGAGAGCCCTAATCCCACCAGAGGCAGAGAGAGAGAAATCTTCCTTCTAATAGGTGAGGTAGTCTGAATTAGTTACACTTACACTTTATGTCTAATCTTTTCCCTTTCAGCGGAGTGTTCCTGTTATGTTTAATCCTTCTCTTTCAGCGGTGTGTTCTACCTATAGTCTTTGTCAGTTCTGTGTAAAGATTTATATTGTACTAATAATAAATGACCCCATTAATTAGTGAATTAGTGTGCATGAGTTCTTTTATGATAAAGTTATCCTGGCTTCAAGCCAGTTGCTGTTGAGCCACTGATGGATCAAAAGGGAGTAGGAGCGCTTAAATCAAGAAATAACTCAATCACATAGTGTGTATATCTTTGTCCCTATACAGTGAGGGTAATCTTTCCTGGTAGGTATTGCTGTTTGAACAGATGCTACCCCTGATCAGGTAAGTAATAGTGAGGGAGAGAGGAGACTTGCAACTAAGGGACTAAGTTAGTACACCATCCCATAATATTATTGTAGTAGCAGACCCTTAGTGAAGAGACTTCCCAATATATATATATATGTATAGGTGTTCATAGGAATGTGGTCGTCGTTGATATGCGGCGTTAATGAGAGCACTGGGGAGGATTACCAGTGTGGATACCCACTGGATTGTGGCTTGAATAAATGAGAGCACTAGGAGGTCGAACTAGTGTGTAGTTTTGCAGGATTGCAAACACTTTGGAAAAGGGAGCATTGGGTTCTGCAGGCCCATGTGTAGACGCACCGGATTGTGTGTCATATCTGCCCTAGGGTAGAACGGTCTGGGTCAGGGTGGCCGCGAGACCAACTGATGTGAATAAGTGTGGTGTAGGGTATGGATATCCCTAGTAATCAGTGAGTATTCTTAGTATCCCTATAGATTTAGTGGTGTTTTTAATAATATGAGCTTGTATATTGCGAGTTCCCCATCCTCAGGTAGGTACCAGGTGCCTGGATAGTTGGTCCTGAGGAGGGATGTGATTACGTTCTGGCTGGGTTGGAGGGGCCCCTAGGGGCTGATCCCACCTACTCAGAAAATCCAGCCATAACACACCCCCATAAATGGTTTAAATCCACAGGTGCAGAAAGAGGAGCCACAAAAGACCCAGCAACAGGTAAAACAGAATCAGTTGCCTCGTGCTCCAAGGCAAAATTTTAGGCACAAGGCTCAGCAGAATGAAGAGGTCGAGGTATGGGAAGGAAGGGAAGATAGAAATGCAGCAACCTCACAATTCCTGTTAAATGATACATTTCTCTGTGATGAACCATACTGACGGGGCCTGAGGGGGGAGGACGAGGAGTGCGTGCTTGGCGCCTCCTTACCGGTAGACCAGACAGGGCCATACATTGAAGGAAAGGTTGAGGGAAACGACGTCACCTTTCTGTTGGACATTGGTGCTACCCGTTCTACTGTGAGAACAGCAGACGTTCCAAACCTACCCCTCTCGGGAGAAGCTATCCAAGTAATGGGCGTGTCAAACCAGATAATCAGTACTCCTGTAACTGAACCAATGGAGATTTCTATAGGGAACGTTAAAGAGATGCACAGATTTGTCGTCTGTGACTCCAGTCCTGTGAACTTGCTGGAACGTGATTTGTTGTGCAAAATGAACTGTACCATCTTTTGTACACCAAAGGGCGTTGAAATTCAGACCCCAGATGAAGATGGGCTGTACAAATTGATGCTATTAAGGCCAGACTCAGAAATTAAGAAATTGACAATACCAGACTTACCTGATGAGCTCCAACAGACAGTGATACCAGAGGTGTGGGATTTCACTGGGAAAGATGTGGGATTAGTGGCAAATGTAGACCTGATTCAAATAGCCATAAAACAAAATGCAGTTTACCCAAATACCAAGCAGTATAGAATGAATGCAGAAGTGAAAGCCGGAGTTGCCATAGAAGTAAAAAGACTGCTTGAAGCAAACATTATACAGGAAGTAATGAGCAGTCCTTGCAATTCACCCATAATTGGAATTAAAAAGCCTAGTGGAAAGTACAGTGTAGTGCAGGACCTACGAAAGGTAAACCAGATTGTTGTACCTTGCTGTCCTATTGTGCCAAACCCTGCAGTGATCTTGTATCAAATTCCATGGAATGCGGAATGGTTTACCGTTATTGACTTGTGTCACGCATTCTTTTCCATCCCATTACATCCAGACAGCAAATTTCTTTTCTCATTTGAATTTGACAGTCATGTCTACGTCTGGAATGGTGTCCCTCAAGGGTACACAGAAAGTCCTTCGATTTTCAATCAGATTTTGAAAAGATGCCTTGAATCACTAGTCTTGCCTAGAGAATCGGTTTTGGTCCAGTATATAGACGACCTCCTAGTGGCATCTAAAAGTCAGAGTGACTGTGTTACTGATACCATTGCATTGTTGAATCACCTAGGCAGGGGAGGACATAAAGTGTCTCCTGACAAATTGCAGTTCTGTAAAAACTCAGTGAAATATCTGGGGCACCAGATAGAAAAAGGTATCCGGAAGGTCACTTCAGAGAGAATGTGAATAATTCGAGATATGGAGTTGCCCAGAACCCAGAAAGAAGTTAGAATGTTCCTAGGAGTTGTAGGTTACTGTAAACAGTGGATTGTGGGATTTGCTGTTCTAGCCAAACCACTAATAAAAATGACCAAGAAAGGAGTACAGGACCCAGTTGAATGGGACAATGAGAGTATGACATCCTGTATAAAATTACGAAATTGTCTGTGTTCAGCTCCCGCATTGGGAATGCCTGACTATTCTAAAAACTTTGAACTGTTTTGTGATACACGAGACAATTGTGCACTCTCAGTCCTAACAAAAGAACATGGTCTGACCAGACGTCCAGTAGCCTATTTTCGGCTACTTTAGATCCAGTGGCTGCTGGATTGCCTGGATGCCTGAAAGCAGTAGCTGCAACTTGTACTAGTCTAGAACAAAGTGAAAACATTGTTATGGGACATCCTGTAACTGTATATGTTCCACATTCAGTTGTGATTCTGCTGACCCGAACAAAGACTCAGTATCTCACACCCAGTCGGCTGACTAAGTATGAGAGAATCCTTATAGGTGCAGAAAATGTGATAATTTCCCGTTGTAACATACTCAATCCAGCAACCTTGTTACCAAATACCCAAAGTGCAGAAGGTGAGGGTGACATTGAACATAATTGCATTGATCTGACTGAATTTAGCACTAAACCACGTCCAGATAAAAAAGAAACAGCCTTAACAGTGGCAGATCTGGAGATGTTTGTGGATGGCTCCTGTTTAAGACATGCGGATGGAGGTCTGAGTGCTGCTTATGCTGTAGTCACTCTGGAAAAGACACTAGAAGCCTCCTATTTAAGTGAAATAAAATCTGCACAAGTAGCTGAATTAATTGCATTGGCAATAGCTTGTAAACAAGGGAAAAACAAAAGAGTAACCATATACACCGATAGCCAATATGGTTACGGGGTTGTGCATGACTTCGGCCAGCTATGGCTGCGAAGAGAATTCATGACTTCCTCAGGTACCCCTATCAGAAATGGAAAAGTGGTACAGAACCTACTGGAAGCAATCCAGTTACCTAAAGAATTGGCGGTGCTCAAGTGTGCTGCTCACAAATCTGGCAATGACGATGTGACAGCTGGAAATCGATATGCTGACCAAATAGCCCAATATTGTGCACGACACAAAATGTCATTAAACATCAAATTGTGGGGGGGCAGAAACAGCTGCCAACTTATGGTGTTTGAGAGTGTATCTACTTGGGAGGAACTGAAAGGGTTGCAAATGGCAGCAGAACCAGAAGAACAGGAAAGATGGGAGCAGGATGGCTGCCGACCCAGGAACAGAGATGGTGTCATTGCTTGTAGTGATGGTACGCCTGTGTTGCCCGATAGTATGGTTGCTCCAATGGCCAGACTAATACACGGACACACACATATAGGGAGGGATGCGATGGTCCGTGTTTTCAAAGAAGTATGGTACAATTCGAAGTTCAGGAACATTGCAGAAGCACTTTGCCAGAGGTGTTTAATTTGTCAGCAGTTTAACACTGGGAAGAGAACAGCAGTGTTACAAAGCACTATTGGAAAGGCAGAAGGTCCCTTTATCAGACTGCAGGCTGACTTTATTCAATTGCCCATGTGCAAAGGATATAGGCACGTTTTGGTTATAGTCTGCCTATTCTCGAGATGGGTGGAGGCCTACCCAGCAAAGAAAAATAATGCTATTACTGTAGCCAAATTGTTACTAAGGGAACTGATACCTAGGTACGGTTTTCCAGAGACAATTGAATCAGACAGAGGTGGGCATTTTGCCAACGAAATATTAGATGATCTTTATAAAGCATTCAAAATTACCCCAAAACTACACTGTGCATATCGTCCAGAGGCTTCTGGAGTAGTCGAACAGGTGAATGGCACTATAAAGTCAAGATTGGGAAAAATGTGTAACTCTACAGGATTGAACTGGATAGAAGCTTTGCCACTTGTTCTGGTGGGATTGAGAAGCATTCCAGACCGAAAGACAGGCCTGAGTCCCCATGAGATACTAATGGGGAGAGTGATGCAACAGGCATGGGTACCAGGACACAAACTGCTAAGTATTTCTGATGATTTGGTACTAGAATACTGCAAGCAGCTGGGTGACCAAGTGCGTTCTATCTCTCACCAGGTTGGGGAGGAAGCCGTCGCCTGGCCAACAACTCCAATTCATAATCTGAAACCCAGTGATTGGGTTGTGTTGAAGAAACACACCCGGAAGAGTTGCCTTGCACCAAAGTGGGGAAAACGCAGACAAGTGATTCTTGTCACCACAACTGCAGTAAAGTGTGCAGGAGTACCAAAGTGGATCCATGCCAGTCATACCAAGCGGGTGACCGAAGAAGAAGCAACTGAGGCTGAAGGTGGTGCAGCTGAGGGGTCTCCAGATGAGGGTCCGGAACTAGCTGATGTCGAACTACCGAGCACCAGTCAAGACGAATGGTTCCCAGCAGACGATCTCATTCTTGATCCAATAAGAACCAGGAAATACTCCTACCTAGATAGAGAGTGGGATAGAGAGTGGGATCCACCTGATGAATTCCATCCACTCAGGATCCCCCACAGACCCATGTCCTCACCACATCTTCAACAAAGCAGACTCCGTCATAGCACCGCACCTCCGAGACGTCATCAACTGCTCCTTCAACTCCGCCACCTTCCCGGAAGACTGGAAACACGCTGAACTCACCGCCCTTCTGAAAAAACCCACAGCGGACCCCACCGAACTCAAAAATTACCGCCCCATCTCGCTTCTTCCATTCCCGGCCAAAGTCATCGAGAAAGCTGTCAACAACCAGCTCGCCGCCTTCCTCGAAGCCAACAAATCCCTCGACCCCTCACAATCTGGCTTCCGAGCAAAACACAGCACTGAGACCGCCCTCATCGCAGCAACAGACGACATTCGAACTCTACTGGACAATGGAGACACAGTCGCCCTCATCCTCCTTGACCTCTCTGCAGCATTCGACACAGTCTGCCACAGCACCCTTTTACAACGCCTCAATAACATCGGAATCCAATGAAAAGCACTTGATTGGATCACCTCGTTCCTTACCGGAAGAACCCAGAGAGTCCGCCTTCCACCATTCAAGTCCGAGGCCTCTGAAGTCATCTGCGGCGTACCACAAGGATCCTCACTCAGTCCCACCCTCTTCAACATATACATGAGCCCCCTCGCGGCCATCGCACGCCAACACAACCTCAACATCATCTCTTACGCGGATGACACTCAACTGATCCTTTCTCTCACCAACGACCCCAGCACCGCCAAAACCAACCTACACGAAGGAATGAAAGAAGTTGCCGAATGGATGAAACAAAGCCGTCTGAAACTGAACTCAGACAAAACAGAAGTCCTCATCCTAGGTACATCCCCCTCTGCATGGGACGACTCCTGGTGGCCGGAAGCCCTCGGAAAAGCACCCATCCCGACAGACCACGCACGGAACCTAGGCGTCATCCTGGATTCTTCACTCTCAATGAACAGACAAGTCAGCGCCGTATCCTCTTCCTGCTTCAACATTCTTCGCATGCTCAGAAAAACATTTCGCTGGATCCCCTCCGAAACAAGGAAAATAGTCACCCACGCTCTGGTCACGAGCCGACTGGACTACGGAAACACCCTCTACGCAGGTACTACCGCAAAACTCCAGAAGAAACTCCAACGAATCCAAAACGCCTCAGCCAGACTCATATTAGACATCCCACGCAACGAACACATCTCTGGTCACCTTAAAGACCTCCACTGGCTACCCGTCAACAAGAGGATCACTTTCCGACTGCTTACCCACGCACACAAATCACTCTACGACATCGGTCCAGAATGCCTCAACTCACGACTGTCCTTCTACACCCCCTCCCGCCAACTACGTTCTTCCAGCCAAGCCCTCGCCACTGTACCTCGCATCAACAAGACCACCATGGGAGGCAGATCCTTTTCTTACCTGGCTGCTAAAACATGGAACTCACTCCCCGCTTACCTTCGCCTTACCCAGAACCACCTAGCATTCAGAAAGCAACTTAAAACGTGGATATTTGACAAGTAATCCTCCTCCCCTTCCTAAGCGCCTTGAAACCCTCTGGGTATGTAGTGCGCTATATAAATTCTATGACTTGACTTGACTTGACATAGTGAGGACGAGGCAGGAACGGTCGGAGAAAATCAGGTTATCGAGAGTCACATCATACCGGATAAGGAAATAGGTCAAACAGGGTCAGAACAAGTCATCGACACTCCTCCAAAGACTCCAGGAACCGAAAAGGGATAGATAGTATTTAAGGCTGAGGTTCATGCGGAAGCAAATCAAGAGGTCGAAGTGCATGAACAGGAACAGATAGAAATAGACGAACGTGTTCAGGAGACAGAGTCTGAAACAGTTGAAAGTCAAAGTCAAATCCAAAGTATACCTGAACAAGGCCAGCTTAGTAACCAGGCAGAAGAAACTAAAGAAAGACCTGGGACTAGTCAGACAGGAAGGAAAAAAGATGCAGTTGAAATAGTAGTGCCACAACGGAATGAAATTAAAAGAGCTCGCGAGGAGAGCCAAACCACAGTGACAACTAAAAGACTCAAGAAAAAGAAAAGTGTACCCAGATTCATAAAAAGACTGAGACTAAGATTGAAAACAGTAGATGAGAAATTAGAAGACCGAAAAAGGGCTGCCAGTGAAAAAGAGAGAAACGGAGCCCCGACAAATAGAAGAAGTACCAGGATAAAAAGGCAAAATAAAGATTATCGGAGTCCCGAGTGGACTTACCTGGTGTTGGAAGAATTTGAAGATCTTGAGATAGGCAACGAAAGTGACAAAGAATCGATTATTGATCAGGGTTCCGAAGAAGAAGATCCAACCTGAGAGTGAAACTGCGTAAGCCTCTTGTGTAAAAGTAACAAAGAGGGGTTGGAAAGATTCTTTAGAGCCAAAATGACTGATTCAAATGTGAATGGAAGACCTAGAGGAAACTGTTGTAAAACATGCTGCAAAGTATGTTTGTGTAGTCGAGCCATAGTACTGATATTGTGGACAGGACTAACAATTACCATTCCATTTATGATAAGTAAAAATACTAACCTGTACCCTACTAAACAAGTGATGCCAGACACAGAAGTTGTACAAACTGAAGAAACACAACAAAGTGTAGAAAGACATGAGAAGACTCTTAGCCTTAGACAGACAAAAACGGACATAGATGCATCAGATGAGGGAGGACTACATTATCACAGGATCAAGAACAAAACACATTTAAATGTATTTGCAAATCTTTTAGTACACTATGTAGAAGCAATGGAAATAGAAGACTGTTACGTCTGCATGAAGCTACCCACTTCTGTAGCTGAAGGTGTGACCTATCACCATCTACCCCTAACCTATGGAATTTCCTGTAGTATATTAGCAAGCTTATTTTACAGAAGCACCTTACATTATTACTATTCAAACACTGACGTAATTTTTTCTGAACTTCCTATTCGGGGAAACCTGAATATTGTACATACTAAAAGTGATGTGACTCGTTATATGGGAGAATATTTTCTGACTATAGGTGACATAGATTTAAACGAAGCACACAGAAATAACTTGACCTGTTCATTACATGAACAAGAAAAAATGTTCTTAAAAATGGCAGAAAAGAGAAGGGAGAGTTTCCAGAAAAAGGCAAATGATAAAAGACAGAAAACCCCTAAATGGGCTGAAAACATGGAAAGCACCTCAAATGGTGAAGTTAATCCTGAACTGTTGCTGGACTTCGAACGAAAAGGGAAACTCTGTCTTCATAGAGAAAAGACTAGTTATTATAACAATGTATTCATCGGTTCCAGTGAATGCGAACATAACTACAAGGTAATTGGAGGTTGGGGTTTCAAAAATGGGTCAGAACCTGTGTTTCCTGGAATTTATTACATATGTGGAAACAAGGCTTATTTCAAATTGCCGGATCACTGGTATGGAAGCTGCTACTTTGGCATTGTCTTCCCGAAAATATACCATGTGAATGACGCCGCTGGAAGCAATGAAAATACTAATGGTTTAGGACGTAGTAGACGAGAGAGTGTAGGAGAAATTGTAGGTGATATATTTAGTGCACTGATACCTGGAGTGGGAGTGGTTCTGAATACTCACCGAATTTGCAAATTGTCTACAGTAGTGGATCGGTTATCAACTGACACTGCTGCTGGTATCCTGCTGGTCAATACCGAATTGGTTGCGATCAGATCGATGGTTTTACAAAATCGACTTGCTCTTGATACCTTATTGGCAAAAGAGGGCGGAGTCTGCAGGATGTTGAAAGCGCAACATTGTTGCACTTACATTCCTGATAAAAGTGTTGAAATTAAGAAATATGTGAGAAACATTACTAATTTGGAAAGGGAACTCAAACCACTGGAGGTTGATAGTGCCTGGAAGAGACTAACTGATGGTCTCTCCTCTGTAGGTAATTGGTTTTCTAACATAGGTAGAAATCTCGTAAGTCAAATACTGATGCCAATAGCTGGGATAAGTCTAATTGTGTTAATATTAATAATTTGCTGCAAATGCCAAAAATGCAGAAAGAAATATACTGTAAATAAGAGAGGAGTGAAAAGGAATGTTGATGAACTGGAATTAAAAGAGTTGAGAAACCATATTTATAAAAAGGGCAAGAATTCCCATCCTAATAGGGATGCAGAGAAGAGGTTCAACAACAAATTTGTGGAGATTGAAATGAATGAAATTTGAGAGAGAAAGTTGGCGTCTGTTTCCAATAATAGTGATGATATCATCAAAGAGGGAATTGATGGAGCAAGGATTCGCACGTAAAGCGACTTGCTTACAGTCAAGAACCTCTTATAACCTATAACGTTATTAATCAAACTTTTTTGTTATTAATATCGCACTTTCAACCTACACGCGGGTGTCCCAGAGACGCTTGCTTATGTGTTTTCTAATAATAACGAAGCTTGCAACTGACCTGGTCGCTGCAATGCGGGATTTCAGTCTGCGCATGCGTCGGTCATACCCATGTGATGTGACGCACCGTAGTTCTGGAGAGATTTTTTTCGCACATGCGCATTATTGCAAATATGGCCGCTTTGTTCCTAACACGCAATCTGCTTGCTACCGCCCCTTTTGCTCAGCTGTCTATTTTTGCCTAACTCCTAACCGCTCTAGATATTATAAAGTAAGGGGTGCAGTGAAGCTAACCATGGTATACAGTGTATTAATTTTTTCCTGTGTTTCTAATTTGTTTTCACTTACTTTTCATGTACCGCGTATCTGTGGGCCTGGGAGTGGGGAGCCTCTCCATCTTAGAAGTCTGAAAGGAATTTATCACGTGACAGGAGAAACGAAGTCTTGCAACAGTGGAACCCAGCCAGCTGGCTACCGAAACTGAGATGCTCCTGGGAACATGCCCTCTGCCCAGGAGAAGACTTCGACTTGTACCTGAAATGTATCAAATTATGTGATAATGTTTTGTGTGCCCTATTGTTTCGGCACTCTTATGCCATGGGAACTGGAATGTAAGGGGTGGGTACCGAAAAATAAATATTAATTGTGGGAACACCAAATTCTAGGTGGTGACAATGACCTAACCACCTCCCTTGTCCCATCCAAAGTTGGGGATCCTGTCATTTGCAACATTTATGGGTGGTCCATAGACCCGAAAACAGTATAATTAGTCTAGTTTTAGCTAGAGAAATTGTCTGACTTGTCCGAATAGCTGACCTGTCACCGACCCTACGAACTCTATAGGTGATTGACACAGAGAGCTGCGGAGCACTCTGTCCGTAATTTCCACAAACTCGCTGGGGTGGAATAGTCTTAAGTGCTGGCAAAGCACTTTGCTGGGAGATTCGAGAACCCAATTGGGGTTACTGGCTGATTCCGTGCAGAGAGGGAGTAGCGCAGGCGTTGCATCCGAAGCTGCAGGTGTTGGTCGTGCCCTTTGATGAGCCCAGTCCTGATCCAAAACCTGAGGGGTATCCTGTTCTGACTGTCCATGAGCTGTACCTGCTCGCCTACTGGCATCCTAAATCCTTGAGGGTCTTTGTCCTCGCCTGTTTTTCAACTGAACCGTGGCCAGGGTTAGTCCTCATTTCCGTCTTAGGTAAATATAACTGTGGGTGTCTGTCCATCTATTCTCTTTTTCCTCTCCTCTTAATAAAGCATCATTGCCTATGTTATTTTCCTGTCTTTCCAAAAGATTTTCCATACAAGTGTTTTATTAGTATGTTCCATTTTTCCCTTTTACCTGTAGGGTATTATTGAACTGTTTATTATTGAACTGTTTACCTATTTAGTGTGAACTATTTTTCTCCTGTTTAGAATCTATGATTTAGATAGTAGCTAGAATAAGGTCTGTTTTAGGTCACTGACAAATTCTGGAACTCTTCTAAATAGTATGCTCTTTCCCATTTTACCCACCTTAGTATAGGCCTGCAAACCGAATAGCATGTTCCCTGTTACCCTATTCCTGTAGATTGCTCGCACCCAAATGGCGCTCACTCTCATCCATAGTTACTTTATAGTCTTGATCTTAGTCATTGATGTTTTAATCTGTATAAACTATATTCTCATGGCATATGATCCTTAAACTTTTACTACATAAAGTCTTGAAAACCCTTCTGGTGTCTGTGGTTATTACAAAGTATAAAGCGTTATTCAAATGTGTAAGGTATTTCTGGTTAGCCTTATCTCCTACCCCTGCTAGCTCCTGATTCGTCGGGAACATAGGTACCTGTGACAAGGATTGGTAAGTCAGGTACATTGGAAGTAATATTAAAGAACACACCAGAATTACTGATAGTGATGTGTAAGCTCGCCCGATTCACAAGAGTATTGTGATAAACACGTAATGGGCCCAAGTGCGTACAATTTGGAGAAATAAAGAGTTGGGCGACCTGCGCGCTCTATCACATGGACAACCCTTCAAAATGGAAGCCTGCACCCTCTCCACAGCCCTCGCTCCATGACGCTTTATACCTCACCTTCATTAGACTACACAGTATGTCCTAATTTAGAGTTTGTCAGATGTCGTACCTAAACCGTCCTGATTTTTTCATGCTGCATGATTTGGCACCAGTTTATAGAAATTATGAAATCTCATCATTGCGTCAAACTTAAGTCAAGCAGTGAGTATTTAAAATATAGTCAGTCTCCTTTAAATTAGTGGTAATAACTGACAAACTAGGAAGCAAGCGTGCACCTTACAAAAATCCAGGCCACAACAAATTTATTTCCTTCTAGACTGATCAAAGACGTCAAGGACTGGGAAAAGATCAGAGTCTTATCAATTACATTTATTCGCGTAACTGAACAGGGTGGACGAACACTTTTAGGGACATTGAGGAATAAGGAGCTTGACCCCAGGACCAATGTAAGATTTTGTTTCCCTTTCTTTCTTTCTGACACATATTAATTGAGCTGCGCCCACTGCTACTCATCCCATCTGACACAAAATTCTGTGCAAAAAGGCCACCAAAACCCATTCTACAGTATAAGGTGCTGATATATTTTTAGGATGTGTATATTTCATTTCCACCCAACAAAGTTCAAGCTCTCTGGATTGTTAACTATTTTCTCCATTACTGTGTCTTGTCATTGAAGCTATCTTGGTTGTGCAAAATTGGCTAAAACCCAACACTGAGCATTCAGATATGGTTGCTTTGGTATATCAGAGATGTCTGAGATTCAGACTGGGATATTTAGAGGACTTAAGTATTCACCTGGCACGTGACAAGGGTATTTTATGAAAATGGTATAATATGTGATTGCAGATGCTAACTCACCAAATACATGCTTATTTCAAATTGAATTTGCTCCAGGGATTGTGCCCACACCTTTTGGGTCATGTTCTACAGTCATTCGGCCATGCCTTTGAATCAACACACTTTGAATTTTAGGACACCATATATGAAGTGGGTCTGCATGATATGGATAGTAAACTTCATCTCTTATAGAACAAAGTGGTTTGACAACTGGTGCAATTTTTTTTTGTTTTAAGCAACTTACTCCCATCTCCACTGATCTTCAGTGAGGCTCCACATTAAATTCAGTTTTATCACACTGACCCAGAAAACTCTTCCTTTGCAACCTGCCTGACTTGTTGTGTGAATAAAGTGTTGCCCTCTTTGAACAGAGGGTACTGCGCTGACTTATGTTGATATGTCGGGATCCAAAACTTTTTCAAATGCTTTTTTTATTGTCCTTCCGCCAAATGTGTGGAGTTTTAAGCAATTCGAGATGTTTGGTTCTATTGGCTTATCACTTGAGATTCATTTTACAGACGGGTGGACTGTGTGTATTTTCGTCTGTTCAGCATGTTTGTATAATTTGTTGCGACTCTTGGATATTACTTTGAAAATATATTAATAATGAAAATTGTGGCACTTTGATATCACAGTGTGAAAAAGTTAGACAGTTGGTCTTTCTTGGTACTCACTTGCAGTGTGTTATTTCAGATTCTGTGTAAAGTAGCAGCTCAAGCTGGCCTGATCTCAAATGAGGGGTTTGGGGGGCAGCCGAGCCACGAGGTCTGCCCCCCCGGGCAGTTTTGGGAGGGGGAGTGAGCGGGGCATGGGCGCGGCCATTTTGCCGTTGGGCTGCTTTTGGTTTGTAGCCCAAAAGAAGCCCAAGCCCAACGTTCCGCAAGCTAGGTATAAATTGCGCTCCCCACGTGACCCAGCCACCATTTTAGGTATCTGAAACTGGTGGCTGGGAGAGGAGCAAGGTTTTGGCCCACCCACCCACCCTAATTTTGGGGTTTCTTTCAGGCTGCAGTATTGGGACAGGTACACTGGGCAGGATTAAGTTGTATGATTGTCGCTGGAAGCAGGTGCAGGCGGAGTTTGGTGGGGATGTTGGCCAAGTTTGGCTGGAGTTCGGTATTTTGGTGTTAAGTTTAGGGACTTGGGGATCGGGAGCGGGGAAAGGGGTAAATAGTTGGGGGGTTACATTAGAGGGTAGTTTGGTTACAGTTGCAAGAGGACAGACAGGAATGTAGCTATTGTGAGGGCTTGGAGTTAATAGGTAGGGGAAAAATTTGGATACTCAGAGGATGTAATGCTGTTATATATATTGTTATGTTGCGGGTGGAGGGATATTATCATGTGGGATTGTAGGGGTGGAGGGAGAAAAACAAAAAGGGGGGTCAGGTAACTTGATGTTTAGAGAGGTTATAGTTTTGTAAGGCGGTTTGCCAGTTGGGAAATAATGTGATGTGCACTTGTTTCAATAAAGCGGCCTTTTTCACACACAAAATGGTAGTCGGTCGTGCTTGCCTCCCTCTCTCCCTCCCAAACAGTAACACCATTCTTTTTGTGTGTGCTTAATCTGAGCTGGTGCTCGCGGGTATGACCTATCTGTACTCATTTTTGGGGACCGCCACTTATTTTTTCCTCATCAGACTTTGGCCCATATTAAGAACAAGAAAAATAGAAAAGTGTGAGAGGCGGAGGAAGAGAAGAACTTAAAATAGTGACGTAGAAAGAAAGCAAGAATGACAAAGAGTCTGCAGTGGATGAAAGAGGTACGAGGTGGAATAAAGACTGCGTAGCCTTGGTTTTCGGCATCCGTGACATTCAGTAGCGCTGGTTGCGGCCTTTTGCGTAGAACATTAGGCCCTAGGCTGTCTTCTTTAACAAATCAAGCACTGCTCTTCTTGATGGGTTTCGGATTGGGCTGTAGGAGAAAATGAGAAATTAAAAGATACTTGAATATCTAATACTGTGAGTATTTCTATTCTCTCCCTTACAAAGTAAGATGTATATCACAACAATTTAATGATAATTTACTATGACCAACAGCATTTATAATTGTATTTCTTTTAAAAAATTACGAAAATGAAACTGAATTGATTCAAATATATTTACCTGAATAGGTTGAATGCCTGAGTTAAAGGTTCTATCAGGACAGTGCCACTATTCCGAAAATGCTTGCTAAACTAATACTCCCACATCTCCATGACATTAATGAAGCCTAATTCCAATAAACTATAAAAGCTGTTTCATTCCCCACTTGGCTGAAAGCTTGTAGGGCCTCACTGGAATTTTAAAATAATGCAATCAAACAATAAGTAGCAATCCATTCAATTAAGTGCCTGCACAAGAAAACAGACGTGCGCACAGTGCATTAATAGCATTAGATTGCCCGACATCTGTTGAGACTGGGTGCGTTCGCTTGTTCTTGGGAGGTGAAGTATGAACTGCCTAGGCTGCCGTAGTTCAGCATCAGCCTTCCATTGTGATGACGCTGCCACGGGTGCAGATAGCGACATACTGCAGTCATCTGTGTGTCCGGGGACATCTGACCTCCGGTGCAGGCCTGAGCGGTCTGGAATGGCGGGCTGCCGAGGGGGTGGACGGACGGACCCCCATCACCACCAGATTCCCTTGGTTTTAGAAGGGGCGCGTGCACGGTCTACAGATGGCGAGGGATGCGGCCTGTCCCAGAGGTGGGACTCCCATATGCCCTCGGTATGTTTGCCAGACACATACACGCTCGCACGCCGCGGCACCTCTTTAAAATCGTATCATTAAGTATGGCCCCTTTGTGGGGCGCCTCATTATCATTTCATTGTGCTGACTGCACAATCCGGGCCCGCTGCAATGAATATTGACTTCATGCCTGCTTTTCTAATTGAATTACAGGGGAGCGGGCTGAGTGACCGGCGCTTCCTGCCCGCACCCCGGCTTCCCTGGCAGGCCGCTGAATGGGGTTTGAAAGACAAGCTGTTTGCTCGAGAATTAGGGCTAATAGAAGCCTGTCACAGAGCTGCTACTCTGATTTATCGGAAGACTGAAGAGATGAGAGGGAAGGGGCTCGTGGCTCCGCGCGCTGGCACCAGCTGCCCTCTTTATTTCTGGCCTACATTCTTACAAAGAGAGGGGAGACGCATGCAAGCAGATGCGCCCCTCACTCCCGAGCTCTGGCCAGCAACAAGGGCAGGCCTGGCTTTCTTCTTCCAGGGGTAGGTGCTGCTGCGGATCCCATAGGGTCTGTAGGCTTAGCTATGGACAATAGGACCAGTGCAAGCAGGAAGCGTGCCAGGCACCACTTGGACCCTCATCCATCTGACAGAGACAGAGGTAGGACCAGCGACAACAAGGTCCTGATGCAACACGGAGTGCGCTCCTCCTGCAACAGAAATCCAAGTTAAGCCTGTAAACTCCATCTAATGTTTCCATTGCAAAATAATAATGCACCTCATCAGGTGCAAATTCACTTTCATTGCACAGGCAGCAGGTCAGCATTGTCAGCTTCATGCTCCGAGAGGCACCTGAGGAACTTGGGTTTTGTAAGATTTTTTTTTAATTTCTTTTTTAGTGGTTCATTGTCCCGCAGTGAAATCAAGCCCCAGGCTCCTTGGGATTGCACCTGCAGGGGTCATTGTCAGGGGTGGAGGCATCAAAGGGCGTGCTTGGGCATACTAGGTGCAAGTAATGGCTTGTGCCACCCAATGGATGCTAACTAGGTGGAATTGTTAGTTATATAGTCATCTAATCACCATCTTGCAGACACGCTTCATATAATGTTTGACACCACACTACTTTCAGAGACATTGTAAACACCATGATGAAGACGGTCTCCTTCCGGCTGCTACCTCCATCTTCTGCAGGCACTGAGTGAGTGACTGCACTAGTGTCAGAATACAACAGTCTAATCACCGCCATGAAGACACTCTCCTTCCGGTTGCTACCTCCGTCTTCCACAGGCATCTAGTGAGTGTTTGATTGTCCTAGTTTCAGAATACATTGCAATCACCTCAATGAAGCCTCTTTCCTTCCTCTGCTTCCATCGTCTTTCTAAAAACTAGCACTCTAACCTTCAGGATATGTGCTCCGGATTCCATTAATCTGCTTGCCGGACCACTTGTACCCTTGTAGGAGGCAAAGAAGCAGGCTCGGATTGGGAAGGTGGGCGATCGTGCACTGATCGATGGGCCGGTGCTCCAGGGTCACCTGTGGGACAGTTTTTTATAGGGCTCTGTAATCCGGCCCAAGAGACTGACTTGCTTTTTCAGTCCCCACCAGGCCACTTTAATGTGGCACCAGTGTCTAGGTCACTCTCCCGCTGTGCTGTAAATTGAGGCTGAGGTCAGGTGTTGCTTTTGCCTTTTTGGGGCATTCTCACCTTAGGGCTCTGCCTTGCGTGCCATTCCAGAGCAGTGTTATCCCCGGTAAAGCCATCACTTTTAGGCCATGGCGGGTGCAGGCAGGGTGGATTGTATTCAAGGGCCTCGGGGAGGGGGGGGGGGCAGGTTTTATTGGGACATTCTCACCTACCCCCCCTCCCTCTCCCCCCCATCGTTAGCAGCAACAATGTGCATTTGACACCTCTCTTGCCAGGTAAATGCCCTGAAGCTATAATGGGCTGGGGTGGGGGTGAGTAAGAGAAGTGGCCTCCGTAGCAGGCAGGTGTTGTGACCTCATCCCCAGTGTCTATTAGGACTTGTTGGGGGATAGTAGAGGGTTGCACAAAATTGTGCTATGGTCGGAGTAGCAGACCTTAAAACTAGGTTCGAGTCCCAGTGTCAGCTCAACATCCTGTGATTCTGGGCAAATAGCTCAATCTCTATACCTAAAATGAATATGATCTTGTGTAATGTAAATGGTGCTTAAATACATTGCTTCAATGACTTTGGGCCGAGGTCACACTTTACAAAACTATAACAAAAAATAACTGGCCAGATTCCAGTGAGACTAAACAGATGGTGATCCATGAAAGGGATGATCAGGGAATGTAAGCCACCTTTTTTTTAGAGTGCCCGGGCCAAATTGTGATCCCAATCTGACTCTGCATAGAACCATGCAAGAGGTGCTAATATCCTATGTAACCATTCCCGTTCATCTGTGCATTTAATCGTGCCTATTCATCTGTTAAAACTCATAGCAAATATTGTTGATCTCTGCTCCTTGGAATAAAATGGTTTTGTTGCTGATAATTGAGATTGTTTACCACAGGTAGAGCCGCCTATGTTCCTACAAGGTATCAAAGGTTTTTAGGTTGGATGAACTTCTTGTAGTCAGCTGGCATCCAAACCGCAATATCTCCTTCACCACTGTGGAATTAGACATGCCACATGGAAAAAGAATGGTTTGGGTGAGGTAAACTTGTGGTCCTTCACAGATGATCTGCAAGGACTTTCCAAAAGATTTTTCGTCCAAGGAGACAGAGCTGAGCAACTAAAGGCTGATGAACAAAGCCATTTGCAGTAACGAACCTATCAATTCACAAAATCACAGAATATGAGACTGCAAAATGGCTTTTTTCTGTCAATTAAACTCAATTTGTGATTCTGACAAGGTTTCTGATTCACAAAATGGGTTTACCGACTCATTACGAATCTCAGTTAGGAAATAGCATAAAATGAGTGTTCCCTCCTAACTACCATATGCAGTGAGATTATGAATGGTTTATGACAGCAATTGTGGCTGCCAATCATTTTTAGAGTTACCAACTCATCAACGGAGGTGGTAAAATATTCGCAAAGAGAAAGTTGCCTCTGTTGGACAGCTTCCTTTTTGGCAATTGTGTTGGCTGGCAACATTGTTGGGAGCAGCCAGTGGTCCAGTACACAACTCCCCCCAATGTCTTCTCAAATGGGAAACATTTTTTGTAGAGCAACACCCGCTCCTTTAAGGAACACAGGCTGCTCTAAAGAAAAAACTAGTTTCCCATGTGGCAATAAACATACAGGGATGGTGGTCTGATGTTCCATGCAGGACACCATTCCTATGTTTGTAGCCAACGATAGGGGTTCACAAAAAGTGACCTCCGTAATTAATATGCATGGGTAGATCATACTCGGACCCCCGTGTGACTGTAGATTTTGCGATGTAACCTATTAATAGATGGGTCTCATTGCAAATTCAGAGACTGATAACCAATACTGGGTGTACAATTTGTGCCTGTTATTTTTTAACTGTCTCTTTACACATCAGGCCCTTAACTCCAAGACCACGCCTACGGGGCCATCCTCTACAAGGAGGAAGAGGCCATAAAGATGCTTTAGTGCACGAGAAGGAAAATGGTTATATTTCTTGGCTTGTGCATTATAAAGAGGAAAGGTCAGATAACAGGGCAAAGATGAAGCTTGTCAGTGGCAATAAGAAAGTGCCTTATACATAAGACATAGATTGTTTCTATGAAACTATTTTTTGATCACACAGTACTGATGTAAAACAGATTTGCAGTTCTGCAGTTTCATGATGGCACGTGGGCTCTCAGTCCCTCAAAGCATGATTTACATATGCTTAGGGTTGGAGGTTCAATACATAAGGTTGTAACATCTGTTGCTCAGTGTTTCTGTGCCTTACTGAGTAACAAATGAACTCTGATGATGGACCCGTGCGTACTTGTGACCTAAGCCGCTGTGAACAGGGTGGCTAGTTTATGATAGCATCAGCTCACTACAGTGGGAGTGTTGACCTGTCCATCGGCGCACACATCATTCAATTGTCTCAAGCAGAAAGCTGTGCTGAGTGGAATGTGGCTATTGTGGTGCGGGCTGGCTCCTTCCTGCTGTGGGAACACTGCTCCTCAGCTGTATCAACCTGGCTGTGCCTGCAATCACAGCGCTTGCACAAGGCACTGTCCCCCAATGAGCGGATGTTCATCACCTGTCCCGGGATTTGCTGTAAATCTCATGAAAGCGACGCAGTATACTTATCATAACCAATAGGAACCATTATTGGGCTATTTGGAAAAGTGCATAGGGGTTTGCGAAATACTGATGTACAATTTCACGTTATTTAGCTGAAATTTCCCATAATTGTGCAAAAAGCATATTACACCAAATTTCTGGAAAATTATGTGAAATTATGCACATCTGTAATTTAGCAATACATTTTAGAGCGAAATATTTCCTTTTGCACTAAAAAAAAAAAGTGTAACAAGACAAGTCCTGCGAACGACAGCCACTTGCGTTCTGGTTGTTTGAATTGTTCCCACAAATAATTTAGCCTCACAATGCAGCATAATACATGACGTAGAGTAATGACGTAATTCCAAAATTCTTGCATAACAAGCATAATGTAAAACTTTTAAAAATTATGCAAATTGCGCTGGCAAAATCTAAATCGCGCTCAGACCTAACCATTATTGCTTTTTGGAAAATATGCCTGATTTTTTTCTGAATTTGTAGAAAAAATGTTGTTAGAGACTTTGGCCTTCATTATGAGTATTATACTGATCCCATCGGGTGAAAGTCACGGGGGAAATGAAGAATAACTGGGGGAACTGAATCCTGAATTGTAGATTTCTCAAGTAATTTCTTATTTGCTTATAGACTCCCTAAATGGATGGGATACCTTTCTAAAGAAAAAAACATGTAAATTTAAACTGATGTGTAAGAGTAAATCTAACGCTGTAGGTTTAATATTCTTTGTAAGAATTGTGCCTTATCTGTGTGGTGTGTATTTGTCTGGTGATCTGGATAGGGTAAAAACCCTTTGTTCTGTCTTTTTTTCCTGGTAATAAAAAGGGAGCTCTTTGTTAGTCATACTTTTTTTGTGATTCTATTTTACTGAGTTTTAAGTTACGGTACAGCATTAGGCATACAAGATCAAGCACTGTTGGGAAATACATTTGTTAGCCATCCTTTTACCAGCTACTGCTTCCCGCCTCAAGGGATTCATGTTTGTACGAGGGACACATGTTCAAGACCGAACCTGTGATTTAGAGTTTGTCGGATGCAGGGTATCCACCAAAACAGGTGTTTTGTCCATTCTATTTTTGGCAAAGGTCCTGCTAAATAAGGTAGATATGTCTGAATAGGGTGGAGAGGACATCCACTTTTTGGCAGATGTCTTTAATCAGTCAAACTCTTAGGGCCCAAGTTTTTGTACTTGTCCAACTCTTGGTGGCAGGCTGGATAATATAATGGGTTGACGTCCTAGCTGCTGAGTTTCTAGCCCCAAGATTAAAATAGTACAAACATATTTGGGCACCAAAATACTCTTCTGATAAAGCTTTCCACCCAATAAGGTGTCTAGTGTAGTTCAGCATCTCTCCTAATTTTGAGTGTTCAAGTCAGTTGAATTTAGCCACCGGTTTAGGACACAGTTCACTGGAGTTAAAAACAGTTAGAATATTTCAACTCTGTTGAGGTGGGGGCAAAGTTACTGGGAGCAATTTGTGCTACTTGTATTGAGGGTCTTTGAGTTGTAGCTGGTTAGCTTTAGGACGCAATGCATCTTAATTTGAGGTTTAAATTATGATCAGTTTACGCTTGGTTCCTTTACCAAGATATATTTTTTGTTATCCTTTCCCAATTTTTGAGATTTAGACTTTGTAATCCTGGTTTCTCTTTTGGGCCATGATTGCATGTCATTTTCATTTGTGTTTTTCAGTCTAGTAACAGTGCATCTGCCTGCACTTCCTATTATTGCCAATTCTTTAACATACACAGAGTATGATTTGTCGGTAAACAGTCAAAATATCGAGTTTTTAATTTCGACCTACACTTATATCGAGTTGCTAATATCGATGGGACAGAATATCGATGTCCAGAATATCGATGGCCAGAATATCGACCCTAAGGTAAGTAATATCGAAATCACTAATATCGATAGCATATATATCGATGTAAGTAATTTCGATTTACTAATATGTGTTAGAAATATTAGTTAAGTATTTAAATTAATTGTTATAATATGTGTTTAATATGTTTTTATAATTTAAAAATATATAAAAGTAAATAATATGTTTTACTACCACAGCGGGTTGTGGGTTTATAGGGGAATAGGGTGGGAAGTAATTTATTTGTAATTAAATAATTATTTTTCAATGATTAATTTATTTTGCAATTAAATATTAATTGGCAATGATTTATTTTAATTGATTAATTGATTAATTAATTGATAATTTATGTATATTTTTAACTAAATTATATGTTTTACTACCACAGCGGGTTGTGGGTTTATAGGGGAATAGGGTGGGAAGTAATTTATTTGTAATTAAATAATTATTTTTCAATGATTAATTTATTTTGCAATTAAATATTAATTGGCAATGATTTATTTTAATTGATTAATTGATTAATTAATTGATAATTTATGTATATTTTTAACTAAATTATATGTTTTACTACTGGAGCGGGTTGTGGGTTTATAGGGGAATAGGGTGGGAAGTAATTTATTTGTAATATTATTAATTTTGGGTAAAGGGGTATTTTTAGGGTTCAGGGTCAGTTTTCAGTTTTTGGGTAAAGGGGTATTTTTAGGGTTCAGGGTCAGTTTTCAGTTTTTGGGTAAAGGGGTATTTTTAGGGTTCAGGGTCAGTTTTCAGTTTTTGGGTAAAGGGGTATTTTTAGGGTTCAGGGTCAGTTTTCAGTTCTTTGGTAAAGGGGTATTTTTAGGGTTCAGGGTCAGTTTTCAGTTTTTGGGTAAAGGGGTATTTTTAGGGTTCAGGGTCAGTTTTCAGTTTTTGGGTAAAGGGGTATTTTTAGGGTTCAGGGTCAGTTTTCAGTTTTTGGGTAAAGGGGTAATTTTAGGGTTCAGGGTCAGTTTTCAGTTTTTGGGTAAAGGGGTATTTTTAGGGTTCAGGGTCAGTTTTCAGTTTTTGGGTAAAGGGGTATTTTTAGGGTTCAGGGTCAGTTTTCAGTTCTTTGGTAAAGGGGTATTTTTAGGGTTCAGGGTCAGTTTTCAGTTTTTGGGTAAAGGGGTATTTTTAGGGTTCAGGGTCAGTTTTCAGTTTTTGGGTAAAGGGGTATTTTTAGGGTTCAGGGTCAGTTTTCTGTTTTTGGGTAAAGGGGTATTTTTAGGGTTCATGGTCAGTTTTCAGTTTTTGGGTAAAGGGGTATTTTTTGGGTTCAGGGTCAGTTTTCAGTTCTTTGGTAAAGGGGTATTTTTAGGGTTCAGGGTCAGTTTTCAGTTCTTTGGTAAAGGGGTATTTTTAGGGTTCAGGGTCAGTTTTCAGTTTATGGGTAAAGGGGTATTTTTAGGGTTCAGGGTCAGTTTAGGGTTTTTGGGTAAAGGGGTATTTTTAGTGTTCAGGGTCAGTTTTCCCTACTGTTGCACCCACTGGAGTGGGAATAGTAATTATTGTTAAGTAATTATATATTATATATGATTTATCATTTTATTTTTTTATTAAATATGTATTATTATTTTTTTAACAATTATTACATATATTTAAATATGTTTAAGTAATTAATAAGTATTATTTACAGTTTTTTTTATGTTATTTTAAATTTCAAAAAAATCGATATATTTAACAACGATATTTTTAACATCGATATTAATTTTTCGATATTTTGGTACTTACCATGTTGTACATAGGGCGTCGATATTTTTGCTATCGATATAATTACGCCGATATTTGTGTAGGTCGAAATTCTGTCTGTCGAAATTCTGTCATAGATCCTGATTTGTCGCCTCCCAGCTGAATATCTCTCTCATGCTATTGGTTGTGGTGTTTCATAACTCCTCATAAATAGTGATTACATTCAAATGCTTGAGGGGCTATTTTACATGTCCAAAGTACACTGGGTTGTCACACCTTAAAATCTTCATTTTAAAAAATGTTTTGTATAGAAAAAACACGTTTTCTTGTTTTACACTCCAATCGTCGTATTTAATTGTTTTAGCCAGGGCTCATATAGTAAGCCAGACCCATTCGCTTCGCCAAAGCTTGTTCTAACTTTCGCGCTCCTTTTGCCTTCGCTTTCTTCGTTCAGGTTCTGTTAACAAGCTGCCTTGGCACTCCACAAGCCCTGTCGGTCACCGAGCAAACATCCTCTGCTGGTCTGAGCTGGAGGACAGACAGCAGCTCCCCTCCTCTCACCTGCACCAAGTGATGAATCTGTTTGTGGCTCTGCGGCCATCCCTCGGTAGCCGCTGAGCCGTTTGCAAACAAAGGGAAGGGCCTTGAGTGACCTGCGTGGAGATAGGGTGACAGGTGGAGGTGCTCTCGGGTTTACACTAGCAGAAACAGCAAACACGAAACTTAAACTGGCTCTCGGTGGCTTTCAAAGGCATACTTCAATTCCGTTTGGGCAAGTTTGTTTGCAGGTTTCACGGCAGATTGCTTTGAATTGGCGCTGCCACACACTGAAACGAAACGACCCCGGCAGATAGAGAAAGATGTCTGTTTTGTGTATCTGGATGTCGGAATACGTGTTAATTGACAGCAGGAAGCTGGAATGGCACCCGCCAATGACGAATTGCATCCAGCAATTAGGGGCAGCGTTTGGTTGAGGGAAACCTGCGGAATTGACAAGTTCGCATTTTAGGATAGATCTCTGTAGTCTTTCAATACATGATGTGATTGGATACAGGCTCTGGTGACGTCTGACAGGCTGCACAGTGGCGGCTCCTCTGCTAAGGCGGAGGAGCTTTGCCTCACTGCTTTGATGCAGCAAAAGAAAGGAAAAAATAAAATGATAATAACTAATGTTATTATAATTTTATTTTGTTCACCTGCTGCGGCAGCTTGCGCGAGGGGGTGGAGCTGCAGAGCAGGGGAGGAGTGGTACAACCCTTCAAAGTGCGCAATGACTGTTTGGTCTGCCGCCTCGGGCCGCCCAAAACAGTCAGCATACTTCCTGTTCTCCATGCACCTCCAGCCCCTGGCTGAACACTGTGTCACGGTGCCTCAGACCAATCACCATGCTACATTGCAGCGTGATGATTGGCTGCGGGAAGCATGGGAGCCCTAGCCTTCCTGCTTCCTGTTTCTCCCAAGAACGAAGAGGACGCATGAGAGGTGCAGTGGCCTGCCAGCTGGCCAGGAGGTAAGTAATATTTTTTTTACCCAATCCGCCCCTTTTCCCTACCCGCCCCACTGCAGGTGGGAGGTAGCATCCGCGACTGGGGCTCTGCCCAGGACATGCCCAGCAACCTGAGTTTGTACTTGTGCAGTGCTTCAGGAAATTTCTCACTAGCACAGAGACGGTCACGTAAGGGGCATAATGCTCGTGGTAGTAGTAGTGAGTGCACGTAACTGTATTCTACACAGTTCTAGTCATGAATTTGCAGTGACAATGCAGGCACACATAGTCACAGTCACTAGGGCTGGTGGATGTTAATGAAGTAAAACCATTTAGTAGGCCCAGTTCTCACAGTGATGGGCACATGGAAGCTCAGCTTATAAACAAAAATGTACCTTTTTTTAAAAACTGCTACAAAGGTATTTTTGCCTTTCGTTTGGCCATATTCAGAAGGTATTTATGAGCACAAGTTCACCTTACACGCACAAAATTCACCTGTTATGGATGTAAAGTAATTTTTGCCAGTCAAAATTTTTTTGTTTTACACTCATAAAAAATATTTACTCTCACATAGGTTTGTATGATTAGAATCAATCGCTCAACCTACATTTTCAAGTGAGTAATTCTTCAAGACGGGTCAGGGAGTAGGCAGTCAATGGTGTGAATGCCCACAAGCATACTTGTTTTGTTAGTAATCACATTTTTTACAACCTACTCCCTCCCCGAAAATGGTCAGAAAATTATTCCTGGAAGGAGACGGTGTATATTTATTTTCAAGCTGGCATTATGAAGGAAACAACCACATTTTGAAGTTGGTGTGAGTGTCGGGAAATGTTTTTCTCCACATGGAAAATATATTCCCTGTGGATAAGCATATAAGCTATGCAATGGATTTGTACACATGCAATACATCATTTTTGCATACAAAATTGTGTTCTGTTTCCAATGTGGAACTGCTTTTCCTTAAGAATAAATAAGAAATGCTCAGTTCGTTAGTTGTCGTTTTACCAACTGCTAGGTTTCTCTGGAAGGGATTCATGTTGTACAGGGGATACCGATTCAAGACTAAGGTCCTGATTTAAAGTTTGGTGGATGTGGGACATCTCTTAAAAATATGTAGATGTCCTGCCTATTTTTGGCAGATGTCCCTCTAAATTAGGTGGATATCCCTCCAAGAAGCTGCCAGAAAGCACTAAACTTGTACACTGGCTTCAATTGCAGTGATACACTCTTCCACCAATCACCTCATCCACTACAGATCACACATATGTTGGACAAATCACTCACCTCATCCACTACAGATCACACACATGTTGGACAAATCACTCACCTCATCCACTACAGATCACAAACATGTTGGACAAACCACGCGCCTCATCCATTACAGATCACACACATGTTGGATAATTACTAGAAAGTAGGGAAAGAGATCTGGAGTAAGAGAGAAAAGAGAGACAATGTAGATCGACAGCATCTCTCGCCACACTGCCTGGCATGGACATCGGCAGGTTGGAATGGATACATAAAGTCAAATCGTTAATAATCTGCCCATAATTTCCAACACCTAACATAGCAGTGGAAGGGTATGCAACCAACTCTGTGTTCTTGATATAAAGGTGAATTTCCTGAAGGTGACATATAACAAAATGTAAGTGACTACTGTAAAGCTCATCATCCTTCTTTTCTACTGGCAAGATAACTACATCTAGCTTTATAAATATGTACCACCTGAATAGTAGTCATCTTAAATTATTAACATTCTGTGTTTCCCATTCGTAATCAAATATGTATTACTTAGTAAATACCATTTGTACCATCAATGCACATTATATGTATGTGCATTCCTGATGCAGGCATTCCTTCTCTTCTTTCAACAAAGATGTCAAAGTACAAGGAGCATTTTTTACTTGAATCTTAAAGTCTTTAACTACTAAAATGTATGTGCACAAATAATTAAAAGTCAGTGGCGGCTCTCCCGCTATGGCAGAGGAATGTCGCCCCATTGAACAGGAGGAAGGCTAAAACAATAATAATAGTTATTATCATTTTAATTTTCCTGTGCAGTTATTATCATTTTAGTATTCCTTTGCAATCAGTGGCCCTCAAGGTGGGGCGGGGCTGAGCAGAGAAGGGAAGAGGAGTCATTTGCACTCCTTAAGTGGGAATGACTGCTTGACTGGCCCTCTCGGGCCGGCCAAACAGTCATGCACACTTTGCATCTTCCCCGCCAGGCCGCAATGCGCAGTCTGGAGAGGAAGATGCAAAGTCTCCCATTCCCTATATGAATGCTGATCCACGGTGCTCATTCCAGTCACAACGCGGCATTGCAGCATAATGATTGGCTAGGTGCTCCCTGCTGCTTGCCGGGACAGGAAGAAGGAAGAGAACAGAGAACCGAGGAGAGGCGGCTGCCTGACGTTTAAGGTAAGTGCTTTATTTATTTTTTCGTCCAAGTCCTCTGTCTCCCCCCTTCCGATCACCCAAATCCAATAGCAGTCACTACTGTTCAAAGTATATTTTCCAACTCAACTTTCGAACTTAATGGAATTCTTCTCTGAAACAGAATTGTTTTTTAGCGAAGTCTTGATGAAGTAGTTTTCCTTCCATTATGAACCACAAATCCATAAAACAAGGTCCTGGAACAACATTTGAGAATGATTGGCTGAGAAAGACACTTGGACCCACGAAGATTGTTACACCTGATAATCCAAAGTAACCGCCTTGACGATCCTCAAATGTTTCTTCCCTTTTCTGATTTGCCTTTTCTCCATACTCTTGTATCCCTCCCACCCTCCCTTGGTGCTGTGACTGCTTCCCCCCTCCGACCCCACTTAATGGAACTCTGCTCTTCTTTTTTTTTTAGTTTTTTTTGGGGGTCTTGACCTGAGAAAATCTACTATGTGTATATATATGTATATAGAGAAAATTCTAATCACTAGTATATGTAGTAGACCTTTGTACTCTCTACCATTCCTATGTGACTCTTAGAGTGTATCCATTTGTATCTCTTCCTTGAGTGACTTTACTATTTGTACATTTGCAATTTTTCTTTCTGTTTGTATCTCTTACTTGTGTGACTTTACATCTTGTACATTTGCAATTTTTTTCTGTTTGTATCTTTTATGTAACGCATGTAATCCTAAATCCTTATGTTTTGCAACTGGTTCTTATGTAAAGCACTCTGACACCTTCGGGTAAAGTTTGCGCTATATAAAATCGCATTAAATAAATAAAAACACAACCCAGACATGACAACCATCTACCTGTGGTGGATATGCTGCGTCTGCCAAACTCTACATCAGGGCCCAAGTCTTCGTAATTATTATTCCTGCACAAGGATGACACGCAAATTCGTGAAGCGTCCACGCATTCGCAACTGCAACCCTGCCATTCTCCTGGAAAGGCTCAATCCTCTTTCCTATCCACAAAAAAGGTGACCACTCGAATCCGGCTAATTACAGACTGATAGCCCTTCTTGACATTGAAGCCAAGATCTATGCCCGCCTGCTACTTAAGGACCTGGAAACTTGGGTGGATAAGAACGGCATACTCCCGCCCTCACAGACCGGCTTCAGGGCTAACTGTTCCACGCTGGACAACATCATAGCGCTCTCGTACCTCGCTCAGAAGGCCAACATGCGGAATAAGCTGCCCCTGTTCTGTTGCTTTATAGACTACTCAACGGCCTTCGACCGTGTGAACAGATGCCGGCTCTGGGCAAAACTAGAGTCTTGGGGGATCCCTAGAGATCTTCTAAAGGCCATAAAAGCACTTTACGAGGGGACCTGGGTTCAGGTGAAACTAAGCGCCACCTCTGTAACCACAAGAATTTCCACTGACTCTGGATTAAAGCAGGGGTGTGTTCTGGCCCCCCTGCTTTTCAACCTGTACACTGCAGACATGGGGCATGCCCTGAAAGATGCCAACCTAGCACCGCCCAGACTGGGGAAGCTGGTTCTGGGCACGCTCCAGTACGCAGATGACACAGTAATTATGGACCACACCAGGGTAGGCCTCCAAAGAGCCTTAAACAGTCTTGCGACGTACAACAAGGAGAACGAGTTACATATTAATGTGAGCAAGACCAAGATAATAATCTTTGGTAAATATCCACACAAAACTAAATTTTCATGGTCTCTGGGGGAACACCGAATCACCACGGCCCCATCCTACAACTATCTGGGCACATGGGTATCAGAGAGGGCCACCGCAGTCAAACATCTGAAGGCGCTTAAACCAAAAATCAACAAAATAATTACATCTCTAAGACGTCTAAGCCACAGCCTGGACAGTCCCTCTGCACATCCGATGCTGACAGTACTCAGGGCCAAATTGATCCCCGCTATCACGTACGGCCATATAGCCTACCCAGGGGCTTTTGTGAAAGTGGTCCAAGCAGCACAGGTGAAAGCATACAAGATGGTGCTACGGGCCCCCAAACAGGCCAGGAACAACAGGGTGAGACTGGAAATAGGCCTGAAACGTCCTGAACTGATACTATTGGGGGAATTGCTAAAATACTACATCAGAGTTCTGAAGTCGCCCGAAAACACCTTAAAGCACGCGCTAAAAACCATCTTTGGCGAAGCAGGCTCGCCATGGAAAGCCCAGGTGGAACTAGCCATTGAACTTTTGAAGATCGAGGGGCGGAGTCTGCACTTACACGAAATTCCATATTCCGCCTGGGCAAAAGCCGTCAAGCGCCAAGTCCAGTCCATTTCCTTTGAGCTAGACCTTTCCTCGCTCCGGCCCAACCCACTAACGTTGGCCCTGGACAAGTCCTACACTCCCGGTAAACCTCAACCATACTTACAAGACTCACTAACAACCGAAGCAAGACAGAAAATTCTGTTTATGCGCCTCTTGGCCCTCAGGATAACGGACTTCAATCCACGCTGGGCACGCCCGGACGGAGCCACTGCCTGCCGACTTTGCAATTATCGCAGAGAATCCTGGCTACACTTGTTATGTTGCTGTACCAAGCTGGCCAGCGACCGACAGCGTCTGCTACGACCGGCACTACGCATCTTGGGCCACAGAACTTGCAAAGAGGCCTCGGATTGGTGTTTCTCTGAAACCACAACATGTTTACTAGCTAGGATAGGCAAGTTCATCCATCAAATTAAAATGGCACTCGAAGACCAATTAAAGGATACCATCCCGAAGAGCCCTGTGACCCGCCGTCCCAAAGTTGGCAATCCATAGATAATACAGGGACCTGCCGAAAAGAAAAGGGTTCCATCAGTCAGAGGTATCCAACCGGTGCCGACCCTGAGCCCAATGTAGTCCACAGTGCAACTGAGGATGTCAAACTTATATACTCCCTCCAGACTCTAGTAAGCGAGGTCTCACGTTGACTCTAAATTTTTAATTCCTTTAATAATGTATAGCACCAGTGTACATAGTCCGCACCGAGAACAAATATCGGTACTAATGGGCCAGACCAGTGTATACCGAGCGGGGGGGGGGGGCTTTTTACTGCATTTTACTGTATTTTATTGAACCAAACTGTATTTTTCTATACTGTAATGATTTTAAGTAATCGCACAGTTCATAAATAAATAAAAAAAAGAATGCATCGTAATTATTTAACTCTAGTTAGCAAACTGAAAAAGATGCGTTTCCAGCACCAAAAATAAAATGGGCCGAAAATCTCCAATCCCAAAAATTCACCTCCAAACACTAGGGATGCACACAGTAAGTCACTATTGTAATTCAGCACCTCTGCAAATTTTGGTGTTTAAGCTAGAAGTGATCAGTAATACAGCTATCAGTGATCGGTGAGGACAATGTTCACAAGTGTTCAAAAATCTGTTTAACACCCAACTTGTATTTTTTCAGTGCGTGCTGATGTTGTAGTGGAGTAGCAGCATTTTAAAGGTAGGCACCCGCATCACAATCTCTGTGGGTTGTGCTGCAATGATCCTGGTAACAGGAGCACCCAGCCGATTTGGGGCACCCAGATAAATGGGGACACCCCCTAAAACCTATGGCTCCACTGGTTCCCAGAGGGAACTGGACTTTAGGGTTATCGCTCAACTGTGACTATTAATGTCAATCTCTCATGAATCATAAAGCAAGAAGGATGGGTCAAACAGTTCCTGAATCAAGACGATATCCCTAGTCAACAGACCTGTATCCCATGCTAGGAATGTGAAGGCAGATGACATCACAGTTCTTCTAGGAATATGGCAGGACAGGCACCCTATGAGTACAGGATGGGGTGGGCTGTTTCAGACTCATCAGCTTGAAGTGATGTTGCAGCTCCACCACCCAAATGATTTTGGCCCTGATTCTGCTGTTCTTGCTATCTCTGCCGTGGATAACCTACAGCACCTGCTTAACCCCAGCTTATTGAGACAGTCTTCCCACAGATGTTTCAGTCTTGTGGGCCTGGTGCAGGTCTTTCTGGTTGGTGCAGTTTAGACCCTCATACAGCATGAAAACTTTGTCTTACTATCCTCAGGTCGCAGAAGCAGAACTTCTCAGAGGAATCAGATGTGGGCTCAGTCTGGTTGAGGAGCATCAACCAAGCAGTAGTTCAGTCTCTGCCAAAATATTTGAACTACAGTAGTGCATGGAATCCCCTAGATGTCCATACAAATAAATCTTACTGACTCAAGAAGTTCAGTAAATACCAAACTTTGGTGGCACAGAACAAAGAAAGCTCAAACGTTTAACTGCTGGTGCAGTCCTGCTGGAGTGCGCCTTCCCTTTGGTGTCCATGTTTCTTGAGCAAGTTGGTACAGGTCAGAACACAGTCGGTGTTGTTTTCCTGAAATGCAGGTCAGACAGCGCGTGATGTATGTCGCTTGGTGACCATCACTAATACAGGAAAAGTGAAAGTTGTGTGTTTGACTTGAGGCGGTAAAAGGCAATGGACTGACTCTGAATGAAGGAGAGACACCATCTTGTTCAGATCACTCATGGGATCCAAATAAACCCCCCCAATGACTCAGTGCTTGTAAACTACACACCGGCTACACTCAATAAACACACCTGTCTCATACATGATGATGCCAAGGGATCCTAGTTATGAGGACTGGATGTGCCATTAACTGGTGAGAGCTATTAAGCCCTATCCACTAAGGGTACGAATAAAAAAATATATACACTCCTGGAATACTAATCTGCATTAAATCAACTTGTACCGCTCTTTAGTGCGTTACAAAAGGGGGTGGTAATGGACGGAGCATCTGAATCAATCAAACACTCACACCCAGTCAAAAGATCTGGGTTTAATCCATCACCGTTCTTTAGCCCACTCTGCCACCCCAGTTCAGACATGGCTATATGCAAATCAGTCTGACCCTGTGCCTCATGGGAACAGTCCAGCCCGAACTGCCAAGCCATGTCTGCACTGTTCCCATGAGGCACAGGGTCAGACTGATTTGCATATAGCCATGTCTGAACTGTGGTGGCAGAGTGGGCTAAAGAACGGTGATGGATTCAACCCAGATCTTTTGACTGGGTGTGAGTGTTTGATTGATTCAGATGCTCCGTCCATCGCCACCCCATTTTGTTCCGCTTTTGGCCACCATAAGTGTGGCAGGGTATACTCAGACGTGAGTCCCTTGCTCCCTTTGCCACTGGATTCAAGCAAGCCGGGCTGAAGACGGCTGGAATGCCAGAAACCGGTCCTCGGAAGCTTGTTTCCGGTCCAGGGAAGACATGGCTTGGCAGTTCGGGCTGCACTGTTCCCATGAGGCACAGGGTCAGACTGATTTGCATATAGCCATGTCTGAACTGGGGTGGCAGAGTGGGCTAAAGAACGGTGATGGATTCAACCCAGATCTTTTGACTGGGTGTGAGTGTTTGATTGATTCAGATGCTCCGTCCATCGCCACCCCCTTTTGTACCGCTTTTGGCCGCCATAAGTGTGGCAGGGTATACTCAGACGTGTGTCCTTTGCTCACTTTGCCACTGGATTCAAGCAAGCGGGGCTGAAGACGGCTGGAATGCCAGAAACCGGTCCTTGGAAGCTTGTTTCCGGTCCAGAGAAGACATGGCTTAGCAGTTCGGGCTGCACTGTTCCCATGAGGCACAGGGTCAGACTGATTTGCATATAGCCATGTCTGAACTGGGGTGGCAGAGTGGGCTAAAGAACTGTGATGGATTCAACCCAGATTATTTGACTGGGTGTGAGTGTTTGATTGATTCAGATGCTCCGTCCATCGCCACCACCTTTTCTACCGCTTTTGGCCGCCATAAGTGTGGCAGGGTATACTCAGACGTGAGTCCCTTGCTCACTTTGCCACTGGATTCAAGCAAGCCGGGCTGAAGACGTCTGGAATGCCAGAAACCGGTCCTCGGAAGCTTGTTTCCGGTCAAAGGAAGACATGGCTTGGCAGTTCGGGCTGCACTGTTCCCATGAGGCACAGGGTCAGACGGATTTGCATATAGCCATGTCTGAACTGGGGTGGCAGAGTGGGCTAAAGAACGGTGATGGATTCAACCCAGATCTTTTGACTAGGTGTGAGTGTTTGATTGATTCAGATGCTCCGTCCATCGCCACCCCCTTTTGTACCGCTTTTGGCCGCCATAAGTGTGGCAGGGTATACTCAGACGTGAGTCCCTTGCTCACTTTGCCACTGGATTCAAGCAAGCCGGGCTGAAGACGGCTGGAATGCCAGAAACCAGTCCTCGGAAGCTTGTTTCCGGTCCAGGGAAGACATGGCTTGGCAGTTCGGGCTGCACTGTTCCCATGAGGCACAGGGTCAGACTGATTTGCATATAGCCATGTCTGAACTGGGGTGGCAGAGTGGGCTAAAGAACGGTGATGGATTCAACCCAGATCTTTTGACTGGGTGTGAGTGTTTGATTGATTCAGATGCTCCGTCCATCACCACCCCCTTTTGTACCGCTCTTTAGTGCGTGTCATCCTTTGTAATTGCATTAGGGCCCTTGTCACCCCTGAGTTAATCATAAATACATCTGTGATTACCTACAACGATGGATTGAAGATGGGACATTCTGTCATATGTATGGGTGTGTTTCTGTTGTGATCAACATATCTGCTAGTACAGTGCAAGCACTAATGGAAGTGCACCTATATCAGACAGCCGGCAAAGCATGTAGAAGTTCTCTTGCAGAAGCCCAATGGGAGGGAGCTGAAGGATGCCAGATACTCTCTGCGCTCCCAATGATGGTACGCTGGTCCCCTCCAAAGGTAGGCGCTGGCAGCACTGGACATACACTGACAGCTGCACCCATAATTGTTCACCTAGGCCTACTGGGCACTGGCCTAGTAGGGTACTGAGGATCTCCATGGGGGAGTAGGAGGGGGGGCAGAGGTACACTTACTACTATCGCTTCTTCAGATTTTCCTAATAAACTTGCAAGGGCCCCTGCAATCGCAAGCAGCATGAATATAGGTTTTGCGAAGTGTGTATGCTGAGATAGCACCCCTTATGTAATGCAGGACCCGTTTGTTAATGGCACCAATCTCAGGGCAATTTACACTTGTCTGGTGAGTCGCAGCCAAGCCCATATTTTTATAACCAGCCCAAGATTTTATATTATTCCTGTTGATCCTCACTAGGAAGGATGACTCCACATTTTGTTACTAAGAGAAAATTGATGACTTAAGCTGTCTGCTCTTTCAATTATACTGAACATCTAATTACGCAACAATTTTGAAACCAGCCTTGGGAGGGGGTTATGATCAGCCTGATGATCAGATATTCTTTTTTTTACCTGCAAGTTGCAGGCACTAAATGAGTAAATCCAGGAGAGTATCTCATATTGTGATCTGTAATGAAACCACTTCAGTAAGAAGAATATGGTAAACTTCACGGAAATACTAAATAGGGGAAACACTGCGCAGAAATCCTGAACTGTGTAGAAACAAACATGGCAGCGGTTTTACTAACTTTTCATCCTTTTGAGCTGGAAACAAAGCTTTTTGTTAAAATCTCTCAATTATGCAGCATGTGATGAATTATGTGGCAAATGCAGCATAACTATGCGGAAAATACCATGGGCAGAGCATCGGATAATTCCAGTGGCTCCAGTTGTGGTCTAGTAATATTTTGGAATTGTACAGCAGTGCCCCGTAAAACGCCACTCTCAGGCAAAGGCTTGTGAAGGCTTTGATGACACTTGCATTTGTTTTGGACTTTTGAAACTCGATGGAGAGAACCCAATTTAAGGCCACCAGATGTTGAACATGTGCTTCCAGTTCTCTGAATGAGTTCGATGATTTATTTTCAAAATAAAAGTATAAGTTTGCATTCATGTTGAGGAAAGTAATATGAGATGCATGTTTAAAAATTGCAAGCATTCTTCTACATACTTCCCAAAATACAACATCTGTTTACTCGCACATAAGCACTGTTGTTACCTGGTGACATCAGCTGAAACAGACTATTCTTGCTCAGGACCCTGCTAATTTACTTCCTTTGTGGGAAAGATGGTTCCCTACAAAGACAGGAGAGCCCGTCCACCGAGGCCCTCATTCTAAGATTCTCATCATTTCCAATTTGGATGGTAATCTGAGAGGTGGGATAATTCTGCTCCCTCTGAAGCTTAGGGCACCCCAAATAAAACCTGGCAGAACATGTGTGAAAAAATGGCCTGGAAGCTGGAAAGTGCTTGGGAAACATGAAAGTACTGATTTCTCTGGTAATTCCCCATTTCATACGGGTAATCCCCTATTGCTGCTGTAATACCACACCCGGAGTATCCCATCCCTTTTGTTTTGGGGTTTCCAGGTGTGGAGTTACTGCCTATTTAGAGAGGTTTTTAATGCTTAGGGTCAGAATCACAAGTAAGTGGCATATTCCTGGATGCATGGGTAGGACTGTGCATTGGGGAAAATTACAACTGGTTACCGGATTCACAAGCACGGACGTGTATGTGACTAAAGTTTATGGCTAACGCAGGTAATGTATGGATTAGCAACAAAAAACAGGGGGAATTGGTTCCTTTCTGTGGTTCCTAAATCAAGACGCGATATGCTTTATGGAGTAAGACACCAAAACTTTTCTGACCTCAATAGTATATATACTAACATGTCCCACAATTATTTCAAAAAGGCATAATCTTCATTAAAATCATATTTATTAAAAACTTAATCAAAAGCAGCATGATATAGGCAAGAGTTTTGCATATAAAAACATAATCACATTACATTAAAGTTCAACACATTTACATGTAAACAATAGTTAAAAGTAGCCAATATTGTCAAAGCGTTTCGGTGTTTAAGATCGATGGTACACCTTCCTCAGGACTACAGTAAAATTCTTCAATCTAAAAAGTATATGGAACAATCAATTAGTATACATTCATTGAGGGATTTCATTTACAGAAAGTTTTTAGTCTAATGGTGTCTAAACTGTAAAGGGAAGATTCCTTACACAATTCGCAGTATTCAATTTGCGGTGCCAGTCTTAATCCTGGGGATAGATAGATCTTATCCACTGTTATAATTCTGTTTTGTTCCTTTGAGTAACCTGTGTATACACAATCATGTTTGCTGTACAGTTAGTGTGTTAATTTATTACACCAAACTACCAATAAGCCCCTTGCAAAACTGGATGATCACATGCTTACTCTGTACTTTATAGTAGGAGCGTTGGGTTTCGTTCTTTATGGCGATTTGGGAGGCTCAGGGTATTCATCAGGTTGATTCTAAGGCGTCTTTCCACTCCTCGCCCTTGCTTTAACGGAGTGCTTCTTTTTTTATAATTGAAGAAAGTTCCTTTTATCTGGATAAACAATAAGTGTGGAGTACAGGTATTACAAATTACTGTATTCCATATTGCACGGGTAAAACTATTTAGTATTCATAATGCGTTTAATTGCATAGAAAAATCAGGCGTGTTTTGTTGGGAACAAAGCATGTTTAATGTTCCAGACCAAGTTTAAATTTGGCTGATGGGACAGGTTCGCGAAGTTATACTAGGGTGCATAAAAGCCAAGACTCAAGATATAGTGAACCCAAAGGGGGCTCTGCCGAGTCGGTCTGAATATCTCATTTTAGGCTAAAGTCTATGAAAGCACAGCGCCCGGTCGTCCCCTGTCTCTTACCTCCGTGATCGGAGCTGCAAGCCGCCTGCCTGGTAACCCGGTCTCCAGCGTCAGTTAGTGAGCTGGAGCGAGACGGGTCTTTTTATCTGTTGCGGCGGTATTTTATAATGAATTAACTTTCTCCACCTGTGCCGGTCGTTAGGATAAGCACGGTGTGCGGCCGCCATTTTGGTAGTTTTTGTACATATCCGTGCGTGTTAGTGCCTACAAATGAAGAGGGACTAATCACGTGTGTTTGGATTTGCAAAGCGGAATTGTATTTTACTTTTTGCGAGACGCTAGCTTTTAGGAAATTTACACAACATTAACTTTTAGGAAGTTTACACAACATTAAAAATTATTATGTAACATCCGAGCCCGGACTTGTGTGGTTAGCTCATTGTATATGTGGAGTTTCTCAAAGTTACCCACATATAAACAGGCTAGGCTCGGCGCACAGGTGGCCCCCATGCTGGTGCCTTTTATTTGGCAGAAAAAATCACTATTGAACAAAAAGATATTGTTCAGGAGAACAGTTTCTATGCATTCTACAATAAAGGTGTTGTGTGCAGAAAGATAACCTTCTGCATCACTCAAGATGTCTCTCATCATTGCAATAGTATCCTGTTGGGGTATGTTGGTGTACAAGGACTCAATGTCCAGGCACACCAACCACTGGGTTTCACTGTTAAAGCTAATGCCTTCTATCTTGGAGATCATATCTTTAGTGTCCCTTTTATAGGATGGTAGTATCTCAACTAAGGGGCGAATGAAACAATCAGCATACTTGCTGAGTGGCTCCGTGATTGACTCAATGCCTGAAACTATGGGTCGCATGGGTGGGTCCCTAATATCCTTGTGGACTTTAGGGAGCCCGTACAGAGCAGGTATTTTGGGATGACTATTGAATAGATATTTGTACTCATCTTCACAGATGATGCAGTCTTCCTTGGCCAGAGTAACTATATTTTGGACCTTCTTTTTAAGTCCCTTCTATGAGAACATCAAACATTGGTCTAGGTTCATAGACGATGTTTTCTTCATATGGGAAGGGACAGAGGAAGATCTGGCTAAATTCTTGGAGTGGCTCAACTGTGGGGATGTGAACCTCAGATTTACAGCTAACAAGAGTCAGGTGGCAGTTGACTTCTTAGATATTAAGATCAAGGCAGATAATGGAAAACTATGTGTTGAGCTGTATGTAAAACCTTCAGACCGGAACACCTTGCTCCACCATGAAAGTTACCATCCTAAAAATCAGAAGGATGGCATCCCTTACAGTCAGTTCGTTAGAATAAGAAGGAATTGCACTGATAAAAACTCTTTTGAGAAACATGCTGAAAATCTAAAAATTAAATTACTACAACGAGGCTACCCTAAGAGGTTAATAAGAGACAGCTACAAAAGAGCCAAGTATCAAAGCAGATAATCCCTTTTTGAAACTGGCAATAAAAAGAAAGAACCTGAAAATAATATTGTCATGGTCTCAAATTTCAATGGTTTAAGCTGTAAGGTAAAAAACCTTAATACTAAGAATTGGTCAATTCTAAACAGAGAAGGTAAAATTCCCCTACCTAAACCTATTTTCTCCTACAGGAGGAATAGGACTATTCGAAACTGCTTAGTTCAGACTTACAGAGAGCCTAAAAAGAGTAAACAACTAAGCATTGATCAGGGTAAACCCATTAGAGGCAACCAACCATGTGGATCATGCACTCACTGTAAGTCAATCATCCAATCAGACAAAATTGAATTGAGAGGTACATCACATTGGGTGAACGAACATGTTAATTGTAGAACTCCTAATGTGATCTACCTAATAATCTGTCCATGCCAAAAGGGGTACATTGGCGAAACTGGGCGTGAAATCAGATTACGCTTATCTGAACATAGATCTGCCCTGAAAAACCATAAGAAAAATGCCCCATTGGTAGATCACTGGATCACAGAGAGACACAAAGAGGATGAAATAAAATGGTGCATAGTAGAAAAAATAAAAACCACTATGAGAGGAGGCAATCTGGACGTTAAACGTAAACAAAGAGAACAATTCTTCATGTCCAAATTCCGCACCTATACCCATGGTCTCAACAGCAGAGAAGAATGGGAAAGACTGGTTAGATAATTAGCCAAGTACCATTGTAAGCTTCCTTAGGTGTGCTATGCTCAGTGAAAAGATGTCTGGTATACAATTATCATCATATTCATTGTTTAAATAAATTAAATGACAAGGTACATAAAACGAATATATGCATGTAAATATACCTGTCTGTATAAATAGATGAATTGATTGAATTTGTAATGTTTATATATACAAAATGTGAATTCGTTGCTATAATAGAATATCAGCTCTGAGTCTGTGATTTGTCCATGAACTGAATACTGATTAATACAAAATGTGAATTCATTGCTAAAATAGAATGCCAATCCTGAGTTTGTGATTAGTCTATGAACTGAATAATGATTAAGACAACTAAAATTGAATCTTTTTGTGGTTATGTGGTTATATGAGAATGTAAAAGGACGTCTTGTGGTGATAACCCGGAGCATTTTTTCACTAATCCTTTAGTTATTTCTTTATACAACAAATTGGCTGTAACAAATTGTAGTTTGTTTACACTAAAAATCCTTTTAAATATAATTATTGTACATGTTCCGAGTTTCAAACATAAGTGTGCCTTAGGTATAATTACGTGTATTTGATGTGGACTACAAATCATGTACTATAATGTACAAAATAACCAACAATAATATGATCCATTCTTAGGTGTATTCTGATGTAGCATTATAATATGACTGTGGAGCTCGGTGCTATACCAGAGTAAACATAAGCCCTATACAATACACATTCACGTAGAGAAGCCCAAAAACTACCAAAATGGCGGCCCAATTCATCGGTTTTAGAACAGTAGTATGCCCCGATACAAAACCACACAAGTCCGGGCTCGGATGTTACATAATAATTTTTAATGTTGTGTAAACTTCCTAAAAGTTAATGTTGTGTAAATTTCCTAAAAGCTAGCGTCTCGCAAAAAGTAAAATACAATTCCGCTTTGCAAATCCAAACACACGTGATTAGTCCCTCTTCATTTGTAGGCACTAACACGCACGGATATGTACAAAAACTACCAAAATGGCGGCCCCACACCGTGCTTATCCTAACGACCGGCACAGGTGGAGAAAGTTAATTAATTATAAAATACCGCCGCAACAGATAAAAAGACCCGTCTCGCTCCAGCTCACTAACTGACGCTGGAGACCGGGTTACCAGGCAGGCGGCTTGCAGCTCCGATCACGGAGGTAAGAGACAGGGGACGACCGGGCGCTGTGCTTTCATAGACTTTAGCCTAAAATGAGATATTCAGACCGACTCGGCAGAGCCCCCTTTGGGTTCACTATATCTCGAGTCTTGGCTTTTATGCACCCTAGTATAACTTCGCGAACCTGTCCCATCAGCCAAATTTAAACTTGGTCTGGAACATTAAACATGCTTTGTTCCCAACAAAACACGCCTGATTTTTCTATGCAATTAAACGCATTATGAATACTAAATAGTTTTACCCGTGCAATATGGAATACAGTAATTTGTAATACCTGTACTCCACACTTATTATTACACAGATAAAAGGAACTTTCTTCAATTATAAAAAAAGAAGCACTCCGTTTCTATCACGCTAAAGCAAGGGCGAGGAGTGGAAAGACGCCTTAGAATCAACCTGATGAATACCCTGAGCCTCCCAAATCGCCATAAAGAACGAAACCCAACGCTCCTACTATAAAGTACAGAGTAAGCATGTGATCATCCAGTTTTGCAAGGGGCTTATTGGTAGTTTGGTGTAATAAATTAACACACTAACTGTACAGCAAACATGATTGTGTATACACAGGTTACTCAAAGGAACAAAACAGAATTATAACAGTGGATAAGATCTATCTATCCCCAGGATTAAGACTGGCACCGCAAATTGAATACTGCGAATTGTGTAAGGAATCTTCCCTTTACAGTTTAGACACCATTAGACTAGAAACTTTCTGTAAATGAAATCCCTCAATGAATGTATACTAATTGATTGTTCCATATACTTTTTAGATTGAAGAATTTTACTGTAGTCCTGAGGAAGGTGTACCATCGATCTTAAACACCGAAACGCGTCGACAATATTGACTACTTTTAACTATTGTTTACATGTAAATGTGTTGAACTTTAATGTAATGTGATTATGTTTTTATATGCAAAACTCTTGCCTATATCATGCTGCTTTTGATTAAGTTTTTAATAAATATGATTTTAATGAAGATTATGCCTTTTTGAAATAATTGTGGGACATGTTAGTATATATACTATTGAGGTCAGAAAAGTTTTGGTGTCTTACTCCATAAAGCATATCGCATCTTGATTTAGGAACCACAGAAAGGAACCAATTCCCCCTGTTTTTTGTTGCTATATTTCCCAGTCCTTTCTGGGTTTGTTTGGGAAAACTCTCTTTTTTGTCTAATGTATGGATTAGACCCGGATTTACCAAAATTAAAAATCTGTGCCTATTTTGCGTACCCTGTATGCATGTGGCTCAGTGGAATTAAAAAAAACATCTTTATACATTCACTTTCTTTACTTGTAAAATATTTCCCATGAAATATCGGTGTAAAATCAGTATGCCACAAATTCTCCTTCAATATGGGAATTACTAACGAACATTCACGCACAATAACGTACATTCAGATCTTTCAGGTGTAACGTGCAAATAGTGAATATAGGACGCATTACTAGTGTCTGTGAATACCCGCAAAGGCACGATTATATGGTTGGTTACCTGGATTGCACTGCATTTCATTTCCCTGACGGCTTTGCTAACATTCTAGGGAGTGCCCTCCTCTGCAGCTCACGATGATACCTAATCTATAAGGAAGTTACATGTATTTTGTATAAATTACTCGCACAAGTGACTTGTGTAACCCAGAATCTTCTACCCTTGTGAATCCCTAGCAAGGGTCCCATTACGAGTTAATCTTTATCTCATATGGGCCCGGCCACAAAAGTTAGGGGCTCATTGGGATTACCAGTAACAGTTGCAGCAAATTCTTTAACCCGGTCTGTGCTCATGACGGAGCCGCTCCGTCATGAGCCTCGGTTGAGCTGTGCTCATGACGGAGCGGTTACGTCATGGCCCGCTTGGCGCGCCTGCGCGGCGCGAATTTCGCGCCTGCGCTGAGCGTTCCATTGAGCGGGCGCGTTCGTGACGGAACCGCTCCGTCACAAGCACAGCTCAACCGCGGCTCGTGACGGAGCGGCTCCGTCATGAGCATGCGAGCGCCGCCCGACCCCCCCGCCCCCTTAGCGCTGCGACGGAATTCCCGCCGCAGCGAAGGGGTTAATAGTCAGCTTGTGGCTTCCACAGGCTATGGATTCCACCTCACAGTGGCTACAATAGTCTCACCCAATAAAACATACCTGTACGAAATAGGTATCTGCAGAGAAGAGCTACTTTAGGAGGAGGAAAAAGCCTTAGGTATTAAAAAACCCTCAATTTCCAATTTAGTAGTACAGTGAGCAAAAGATGAACACTAACTGACAGCATAAACTTCAGAAGCAAAACCTGTGTAAGTCCGGGAAGAAAGAACAAGCATTGGTAATGCATTGGTTTCGCCTATGTAATGAATAAAGAGCTGTTTTCATCAAACGTCGTCCGGGAGAAGGAAAGAGCTGCCTGACAGACAACACAGGAGTAGAGCAGATGTGGTGCAGTGGCCAGAGATGTGGATCCTGGTTCGAGTCTTGCTGGCGCTGAGCAACATACTGTGATTCTGTGAAAATCACGTAACCACTCTGGGTGATAAATTGTTATATTAACATGTTACAAGAGTAAAAGGCAAAACTTTAGGAAAATAGATTCCACCAAGGCGGATGTTAACAGTGTTTCGGTGGTTGGAAACCGATAAGAGAAGCAGATGAAGGACAAGCATTGGTAAATGCAGGAAAGTATGCTGCAGCCAAAAGGAAACGGGGAAAAGGTAAGTGGCATGCACAGGAACCAATGAGATGCCAGGAAAGAGAGGAGGCGGTATGCAAGTCCCTTCTAAGTTAATATTAAAAACAAGAGATTTCTCAAGCACAGCAAAAGAGCTACCAGGCGAAACTTAAAAAGGGGCATAAGGAAAGCTGTGGTGATGAACCGCCAAAAAAACATTCCATCTGTGTTAAAGGTCAGAGATGATCTGATTTCTTCCTGTTATACAGAGTCAAACAGGAACAGCAAATTTGGAAACAGGAAATAGCAGGCCTCCTGGATTGGTATGTCTCCTTTACAATATATAAAGGCATCCATGACAGAATAAACTCAGTAAAAAGGAAGATCTGGACTGGATTGCAATGTGCATCTATTTATGCCCCAAACTGCTCTTGGTATTCCCCTGCTATCCTCTGTCTCTGGAAAAGAGGAGCCGCCATGGTTGCCATGCTTCAGCAGCAAAGCCCGAGCTGACTGTAGTCCTCCCCAGCAGGCAGAAAAAGATCAGAGACGTCTTGCACATGTGGAAATCAGATCGACAGCCGTCACAATCAGACGATTGATAAACACCCTGCTTTTACTTTCCGAAGGACAGGTAGGACCAGTGCCGGCTCCTCCACTAAGGTGAGGAGAGCCGCCCCACTATGGAATAGGAAAAATGATAATAACGCAATGCTATTATCATTTGGTTTTTCCACTGAGGGAGGTTTGCAGGGTGGGCTCTGCTGTCGACAGAGCCAGCAAAGGAGGAGTGGTTGGGGCACTTAAGTGCGCATGACGGTTTGGCCGGTCGTCTTGGGCCGGCCAAACAGTCATGCGCACTTTGCATGTTCCCCACCAGGCTGTAATGCACAGCCTGATGAGGAACATGCAGGGGCTCACAGTTCCTGTGTCCTCCCTCGCCCCTGCCTATTTGATGGATTTTCTACATCCGCCCCCCACACGCTACCAACTGGTAATTTTCACTGCCAGCCGCTACTGGGTAGGACTGCAAAGGCCTGCGTGTCACAGCCAGTTCTGGATTACCAAATAGGTAAAATAGGCACCGGCCTATGGGCCCAACTTCTTTTAGGGGCCCTGCGACAACGGATCAAAATACAACTTAAACATCAGATTCAGATAATAGTTTGTCTCTTAAAAACTCATATTCTGGCTGCTGTCAAGTTTGTAAAAATTCCATTGCATTGGGTATTAGGAGATAATTTGCAAGGGGGTCCCTGAAATTTCAACTCCCTAGGACCTTCACAGGATTTAATCCAACACTGGTCACAGCCGGATTTGCAGACTGTGCAGGAGCATAGCAGTAATACAGTAAAACTGTGGACCTCAACAGTTTTCATGGGACTCCAGCTAGCTACATCAGTCAAAATCTTGGCAAAATGAAACCGAGAATGAGAAATAACCTAGGAAATCAGATAGTAAATCGGCTTCCCTAGTTACTCTTCATTTCTTAGTGGACAGCCAGGGTCTAACTTGTAATGACATATTTTTCTGGTACCTGGAGTAACAGTACCAGATGCTAATGCTACTCCAAGAGGGCAGAATTGCCTGTCTAATTTCTAGGGGCCTCATGATGAGGTTCTAATTCAAGCATATAGGGTTTATAACTTAGAGTTAGTAAAGCAGAGTGTGCTACACACAAGTACAAGTCACAGCATCCTCAGCCAAATCTTCAACTCATTGTTAGTAAGTCCTACTGCTGTATTATTCTGTAGGAGACAACCCAACACGAGTGTTTGATATGGAAATGAAGCACGTGTGGAACAGCCATCATTAAAGATGGCTATACACAGGAAAACCAAGGATTGTTAATAACATGAAACTGATATTGCAAACAAATTGCTCTGGGTGACTACGCTTGCTCTCTGTCGTCTAGACCAGTGGTTCTTAACTTGTGGTCTGGGGAACCTTGGGGGGTCCGCAAAGCCTACTCAGGGGGTCCACAATTGCTTAGAAAATTAAAAATCAGTAACAGATTAATAAAGGGTATATAAATAAGGAAGCAGAATGTAAAAATAAAGGACCTAATTTACAAGCCCAATGCTTTGCCGGTGTGTCACTTTTTTAACGCACAGGCGGCGCAATGGGTTTTCTCATTATTTACAAAACTATGTAAAGTCACCGTGCATGACTTTTCATGGCCTTGTAAATAAGGGTCCCCTTCACTCATTACCCTACATGAAAGGGGATTTCCTTGGGTGTTGCTGCAAATGTTCTCACGCAACCTCCATGGAACCTGACTTAGTCCCAGATTTACAATGTTTTGTAAAACTGGGAGTGCGTCAGAATCCTATGCCTTCCCAGGGGAGCTGTAGGAGTGGTGCAACAAGGAGAAATACTTTTATTTCTCTTTGTTTTTTCCATTGTATAAGTGTGATGCATTCTGCAGCATGCATAGAAAGAGGAAAATGGCATCAATGATTGTTTTTAAAACAATCATTGATGGTGTACCTTCATGCACTAAAACAATCATCCCCGCAATGCAGGAACCCTTGAAATATGACGCATGGCAGCCAATTGTGCACCAGTGCAGGGGAAAGTACACAGATGCATCATGTTGTTGTTAATAAAACGCATTCCTGTGCTTTCAAAATACTGAAGGTCGGCGCAGCAAAATGGCTTGTTATGCTGCGCAAGATCATTTTGTAGTAAATGAGGCCCTTTTAAACTTTCTGTAAATGAGAAGTAATTTTAAATTGGAGGCTAAAAATTAAGTTGGTATCCTCAGACTGATTTGTGGGAGAGGTGAAAGTGCATCAAACCAAATATAGTATGGACAATGATTGGCCTCAATTGAATTTAAAAAAGCTCATACCTTCCTGTTAAAATTAATATGTTTATTTGTTTGTGAATATTTCATCATTTGTAATTTTGGCGGGTGAAAAGCTTGTTTATGTATTTGTAGTGTATTTTTTTGCAGTTCAAATCATCAAAAAGGCTTAGACTGGGATCCTCAAATTCCAATAAAACACTATTGGGGTTCCTACGTCCAATAATGATTCAGTGAGGGTTCCCGAGTTCGAGTAATGAAGAAGTGGGGGTTCACAAAAGTCGAAAGGTTAAGCAGCACTGCTCTAGAGAAGACTGCAGCTTCTGCTGAATTCCTGCTGAGGCAACAGTTACCAAGTGATACCTCCTAACCCCGTCCAGCTTAGCTTTTCTTCTCAGAACTGATGTCGCCCAGTGAGAAACACTGAACACTTGTGATCCAGCGACCTAAACTCTCCCCATCACTGCTGTCAATATCACTAGAAGCTCCTTAAAGTATATCAACAGTGGATTTCGAGAAGGGTCAGATTGGGACAAAACATAAGCCCAGGCACCAAAATAAAAGTGGCCCCGATTAGCGAAGCAGATAGCTAAAAAAGTGGTAATATCAGGGAAATCAACAGTAAAAACCAGCCCACCTGGGAATAAAAGCGACCCACGATTGTTATGGAAACGGCCCACACACTGGTCTGTCAGACCAGCCCATCGGGCACTGCTTGATAGCCCTATAGGCAGTGGCAGCTCCTCTGCTAAGGCAAAGGAGCACCACCACACTGCATTTTTTGCAGTGGAAAAGGGAAAAATAAAATGATAATAACACCACGTTATTGTAATTTTATTTTCCCTTTGTAATGTAGTTTTATGGGGCTGGCCGGGCTTGGCTGTCGTCACAGCCAGCAAGGGGAGAGATGCTAGGCCCTAAAGTGCTCAACAAACAAAGGGGACAGACAGGTTTGTTTTTAGAAGATTTCTGATCCCGCCCAGTCAATTATTTCTGGAGGGTCATCTATTTTATTTTAATTTTTTTGTGCCTGCAGTGCCCTTGAGCTGTTTGTCCGCCTGTCTTCTTTTGCCTAATACAAAGGACTGGTTCCTATTGTCAAGTTATTGTTAGGTATTTGATTCATTACTTTTGGTGTTGCCTGTATGAATTGACTATGTATATATATTTTTTATTACTTGTATAGCACTTGTACATTATTGCACATTTCACTTGTCTGTATGTATTTTTTCACTGTTCGCTGACTGTTCGTTTGATGACATATATAATCAAATGGTTCAATGTTTTCCTAAAAACACAAAAAAATTAAAATAAAATAGATGACCCTCCAGAAATAATTGACTGGGAGGGATCAGAAATCTTCTAAAAAACAAATCTGTCTGGCCCCTTTGTTTGTTGAGCATATTAGAGTGGTCCAAGCCAGTTCAGATACAGGACCCAAACCTTTGTTCAGGCCCTTAAGTGAGCATGACTGTTTGGTCAGCCCTCTTGAGCCGGCCACACAGTCCTGCACACTTTGCATGTTCCTCACCAGATTGCATTATTCATTCTGGTGAGGCACATGTACAGGCTCCCATTCACTGTCTGAGTGCTGATCCGCGGAGCTCAGACCAATCACAACGCTGCAGTGAAGCATTGTGACGGACTTAGGGGAGGGAGCCTGTACTTGCTGCTTCAGAGGACGACGGGACGCGAGGCGGTGGTCTGGAAGTCGGCAACAAGGTAAATTAATTTCATTTATTTTTCAAACTCCACCCTCTCCCTGCCTCACCTGTGTTACTCGGTGGCAGCCGCCACTGCCTGTAGGATAATAGGACGCTGAACCCAAGGTGAGCGCCATTTGCATGCACTTTACCACCCATTATTGCTGCGAGCAGATCAGGAGTGACCCAGCCTCATTCTTATTCACCAGAGAGTATCTGATGAACCTAGGGCGATATGGAAATTGCTCAGATCAATGCAATTAAAGCTAACATCTGAAATCATGCATTTATCGCTAATGCTTCCAACCAGTTTCTGGATTTACTCCTATTTCAAACAACGTTTTGATTTGACCATGTCTATTACAGAAGAAGAGAAGTTCCTGCCTTGCAGCACTCCCTGCCTGGAAGCAGTGCGGCTTCAGGACATGTGTAGTGCACATCTGGCTAGACTAGTGAGATGTGCACCAGATGACCAGAACATGCAATGCTTCCAAAACCAACTCACTGAAGGAGCTTTCCCCTGCACCATTCAATGGATGGAGGAACAGTTAAACAGAACCGGGCTTCTGTGTACTTCACTGCCCACATATTCTTGCTTTGTAGTTATCTGCCCCAGTATTTGCCACTGATGACTTTAACTCCAGATACCCATTGTTTTTACGAAACTGTTATCTTCAAAAACGTTGCTGTTGAATCCGGGCCTCTTGCTTGCATACGCTGTGACTACGTACTTTTAGTGGGTTGGCGAGCACAGTGTGTGTGTGTGTGTTATTGCACTGTATTCCAGTCGTAAATGCAACTTTCTTCCTTCTTGCTGTCGAAAATTTATTAGATTTCTGGGGGCTGGATCTCATTTGGCACTGGCATGGACGGACATGTGTTTAAACCGCTTATTAAAGTCTAGACGCAACATAAAAGCATGTAAATTGGTTCCAGTCAGCTCTAGTAAAAAGTGCAGTAGGACGCTCGGACAATCGTCCCGTGAAACTAAACGTGACTGTTAGTGTTTCTCTCACATAATTGGTAACACTTTTTTGGGGGGCGTCAGAGGACTGGATATCTGGGCTGTGGGATTAGGTAAATTCCTACAGAGAGGATCAGGGTTCCCAAATAATCCCTGGGCAGGTTTACAGCTACTTTCTACCATGGTGGTCTTTCGTTTATCTCCATAATTTTCATACGTCAGATTTTTGCTGCCGTCTGATCTACCACAGTCTAATTGTGTTTTTATAGAGAAAGTACTAATGATGACGCACTTCAGTATGAGGCCTAGTGCGATGTTGATGCCGCCTGTAAAGCGAGCTGAAGTATTGCTAAACCCTAATCCTAGTGAAAACATATCTGTTGTCAGCTCTAGGCAGTTTTGCTGTTTTAGGCACTGTATTCAATGTCTCTAAAAATGGCAGCCTGCCCGCGGCACACCTCTGGGTTTATTAGAGAACATTGTTTTGCTGCTTAGCTCACCGACCTATCACTGTGTGTGGGTGTATTCCCAGAGGAACCAATTTGCAAAGAAATTAGTCAATTTACGAGTCCTTCATTTACGCCTTTGATTTTCGAATAGTTACACATTTTTGGGAGTCATAAAAACCCTCGAACTTGTATGTGGAAAAATCTTGTGAATGCCTGACTTTTAAGAAGAGAATTGTTCAGAGAAGCAATGTGGCTATTTGCTGATAGACGAAATGCCAATGCACCTAAACTTTTTCCTCAACCAGAAAATACGCTTTCCCGTAGAGAAATCCCTTCCGCTCCACCCTGATAAAAGTGAACAGATAATAAAGGACTCTTTGATCTGGTACATGCCATCTGCTTCATTTGATAAACCAGTGCCTGCCATTTGCCTTATTTGCTCTGCCATTTGAGCTCACTCTTGGCACTTTGTTTACTCTTAACTGAGAGCTAAGTACACAAAATGTAAGAGAATTGTACCAAGACCCCTGTATGATGAATGACCTTGCGTGGAACCAATTTTAACATCCGATGGTTTATAGTCAAGTCAGGCAGAAAACTTTTCTGCCTTATGAAATAAAGATTTGTTCAGATACTGCATTTGTATGGAATGTGTGGATGGTTATAAATTAGAATGAATGATAGTGTATGATGGAATTTGTGCAAATTTTGTTGTGTTTTTATAGCCAAGGGGCTATTTATTATAAAATTGTAATTGCATTTGTTGGAATATGAATTTTTGTACAAAACTATATATATAAAAAAGATAAAAATACTTTATAAGAAATGAAAATGAAAAACAAAGAATGATGAAATAAAATACCAAAGAAATGTTATACACTGGTTCTGAGATTATTGTTGTGCGTGAACAAATTGAAATACACAAACCATTTTGGTAATTAAAAGTATATAGATCATGAGGGAATTTCTTTAGTACTCTTTACTCCTTTCCCCTCTTTTCCCTGACCTCAAAGTAACGTCAGAGGGGTCCCCTCCTTTATGTTTCTGATGAATGTCTCTGTCCATAACTTTATTATAATTCTTACGAGGAAGCTTAATATTATTGCTGGCTTCTGCTTATTCTATCACGTGCCCCACCTCTGTCTACAGTCTGAGTCTCCACAGCATTGTTCGTGCCTCAATTAATAATCAATAAGTAAAGAAACATCATCTATTATTTCTCTGTTATCAGTGGCAGCTATGGCAGATTGGCGTCGTCCTCCCTGCTGGCCAGCTGAGGGAAAGGAAAAATAAAATGATAATAAAACACTATTATTATTATAATTTTATTTTCCCTGTGGACGGAGCCGAATCTTTTTTGGGGGGTAAGGACATGACATGACAGGCACGTAAGGAGAGTAGTGGGCAGCACTGCTGTCAGTGCGCATGCCGGTTTGGCCGGCCGTTTTAGGACAGGCATTCCGTCATGCGCATTGACACCTCCACAACCTGAGCTGCATTGCTGGGTGGGGAGAAAAGCAGGTGTAGGCTCCCAGTCCCCTTCGGAGTGCAAAATAAGCCAGCTCAGGCCAATCGCAGCGCTTCCCTCATGCTGGCCAGCATGATAGTAAAGTACTGGGATTGGCCGTGGGGAGTCTGAGAGCGGCAGCATGTACACCGAAGGAAGGAGAAGGGCGGCAATCAGCGAAGTTATTTTTTTAAATGTTTATTTTGTTGTCCATTCCACACCCCGCCACCTCATACCCCTCCCCCGCCTCTCTACGGTGAGACCAGCCGCTACTGTCTGTTACGTTATGTCAATGATTATTTGTGTGTCTGGACACCCAGATCGAGCATCTCTCACGCTGACGCCAAGTGAGAGTCAAGGACAGGGCAAACACTAAAAGAGTTTTTTCAAATGCCATGTTTATGGCAACTTCCTAAAACAGTTTAAGGTGGGGTGGAAACTCAACAAACATGGAAGGGTATGTTGTTCCAAACAGTGGCTGTAAACAGGCGCGAGAGGACACACTTAAAATTAGATGCACTGGGTCCCATTCTCAACAAAGTTTTAGTACTCAATCTAATAGTTATCCCTTCCTGAACAATACCAATCCTGCAGATAAAGCAGGCACAAGGGTGCCTGCATTGGCGCTAGGCACCACAAAGTGTGCCAGGGCAAGGAGAGCAGAAATGCATCATATCTTTGTAAATACAGAGCATTTCTGCTCTCTCCCTTTTAAGCAAAGCTGTGCAGCAATTTATTTATTTATTTGAAAGTTTTATAGAGCGCGAACAAGATCCTTGCGGATATCAGAGCGCTTTCCAGTAATCAGAGTTGCATAATACAAATTATCCAGGTACTAAAGGAGGGGTAACATGAGCAAGGGACAATAGAACGAGTGCAAAGTACAAAACGTGGGGAAGGGAAACATGGGATAACATTAAAAACCAAGATCAGGACCAGTAGTAGAGAGCTTCACTTGAGTATCTCGGTTTCTTAAATTCCATGACAGGGTATAGTGCTTAGGGAGAAAGGATAGCCCCCCAATGCGGGAAATATTGTTCTTCGGATTTGCTTAGCATCTAGTCAAGTGAATTTTGCCATGAGGATCGCTTTAACTTCCTTTTTGAAGGAGACAGTGGACGAGTTCAATCTGGTTTCCGGGGGAATAGAATTCCAAATCCTAGGTGCCATTCCAGAAAAGGTTCGGTTATATGTTTTCTTTTTGTTTAATCTTTGAGGTTTTAGAAGTAGGTTGTCGGCACCCCTAGAGGATCTAGATCCGCCAGAAATTGTCAATTTCTGGGCAAGGTAAAGGGGAGCCTTGTGGTGTAAGGCCTTGTGTGTCATGCACGCTATTTTTAAATGAATTCTAGCTTCAAGCGGGAGCCAATTCAAGGATTTTAGATCAGGGGAGATGTGAGAGCATCTTTTCGAGCCCGTGATGAGTTTAGCTGCGGTGTTTATTGAGGCTCTCAGGGGAGCTGTGATGACTTTTGGGAGGCCCCCTAGAGAGACACTTCCATAATCCACCCGCGGGATAACTAGCACTTGTACCGCTGTTTTGAAGTCGTCAGCTGGCAGGAAGGGCTTTAGATTCCTCAACGTGTTAATCTGGAAATTTGCTCCCTTTGTGGCGTTGCTAATGTGTTTGTGCATCTTGAGATTGCTGTCCAGAATAATACCCAAGGATTTTGCAGAGTCAACGATAGTAGGTTGAACATTAAATGCACTGATATGTTGGATTAGGTCTTGCATAAAAGGGAGATTAGCAGGTGGAGCGATAATGAGGAATTCGGTCTTTAGAGCGTTCAATTTGAGGTGATTTTCTGCCAACCAACTTTGGATGTTCTTGAGCGTGGTAATACGCCATTTAATGTCTTCTGAGGTGTTGATCTTAAGATAAAGTTGAGTATCGTCAGCGTACATATGGTATTGCACGTTGGATACCTGAAGCATTTCAGTGAGTGGCTCCATAAACAGGTTAAAAAGTGTCTGGGATAGTGAAGACCCTTGTGGAACGCCCAACCTTACTGGGGCTGGTTTGGAAAGGTTGTTGTTGATCTTGAATTGTTGTGTGCGGTTATTAAGAAAGGAGGAAAACCAATTTAATACTACTCCAGAAAGCCCCATCCCAAGACAATGGCCCTTGCTGGTCAGGTTGTTTGAAATAATAGTGAATGTGCCCTATAGTATTCTCTTTAGAGGTGACTCTACACATTATTTATGAGTTGCAAGAGGCTTGTGGGCAGTTCTTATGTTGACAGGGCATTTGGGTTGCTCTTTGTGATTCTTGATCTCTTAAAAATGAAACTTGTTTTGTGACCAAAGTTCTCTGTCATATACATTGATTGTCACTGTGCCAAAACGAGGTGGGAGACCGCCTGGATCAGGACACGACTCAATGAGTTTATCAGAAGTTAAGTTATCAATGAAACATCCCATGAAGAAGGGCTATTGCGGGCCAAAATGCATTGGGATTGTTTAACCTTTAACCTGATGGTTTTTATACAAATGGATCTACAACTCAAAAAAGCAGATGAAATGCTGTAATTTCACGAGAGTGAAAACACAATAAAGGAGTAATTTGAAGAGCCAATTAAGTGGAATTGATTAAAGTAAGATTAGAACATTTTTGATGAACGTCTCCCAAATGGGAATCCTGAACTGCAAATTGGGGACTCTTCCCCAGGGAAGAGCACCATTTGGATAAAATTTGGACACGCTTCGGATCAGAAGGTCATACCCTATTGCACGGCCAGAATCTAACAAACAACGTAAACACAGATATACTTTAGTTTAAACCGGAGTGATTGAGCCACCTCAAACACAAAAATTAATGGTGGAACGACATCACTTAAACAAAACTGTTGGCAAATAATTTGATGAGGAATAAGTAAATAGATTCAAAATTGAACGCATTGTGGCATTCTGCAAGTTGCAACCAATAGCATCTCTTTACTGGAGAAAATCATTCTATCAATATGCTCTCAATATAATTATTTGGTTATATGGTTTACTAATTTAAAAGGATGCTCCTGAACTCCACCAATCAGTATCAAGGTTCACGTTGTTTTTCCCATAGCTTCTTAGTGTTATGGAAAAGGATGAAGGTGAGAAGGCAAATGCAGGTATGCAACCAATGTACAATTAAAGGATGTAATTGTATGACTGCCCCTAGAATAAATACATTTTCAGAAGCAGAGTTTAGGTTCAGTTTCAAAATGTTGTGTCTGAATCCCAAAGACCTGCTTTAAGTAGTGCGTGTTTCCTCATACCTTTAGAGTACATTTAACATTTTCAGGACATTCTCAATTTCCTCAGCAGAAGTTTCTGTGACTCTACAACAGTCGTGTGTTTCCCATACTCATACAGGTTGATATTTACGCAGACACGTTTTCTACAATGTGGAAAATATTCACGAGAAATGATTGCACACCTAATTTTGAGTATTTTCCTACACAGAGAAATTGAAATTATTTTCCTATGGAGAAATTTCTTTCCCCGAAACCCCAGTCAATTTTGGATGTCCCTTACCTATTGCCACACAGGAATCACAGTTACGCTAACATTTATAGGAGCAATTTAATGATTGCTTCCCGGATAAAAAAGACAGTTTAAAAAGCTTGTGAATAACCACAAATTTACTAGTTTGTAGATGTTTCATTCATTTAGTGTGTTCACTCTACCATACTTCTTTTCCCCTTTAATCCCAAACATGTGGCAGTTTAAAATCCACCTATGTTGTACTTAAGTGGACAACACGTTTGTGAATCAGGCGCATCATGGGCACATGTTGGTTCATTTGGACCTGTTTTTGACGGGTATTGCTTCTTTTAAGATTCATTTTTTTAAACGCTCTGTCTAGTTCTGGCTACAGTGAACTAAACCGCATCCAAGCGCTGACAGGCCTTTGTAGTGTACCATGCTTTCTCACATTGGTTTACGCATTATGGTGTAAATATACCATTTACAGTTTATGGTATGGTGTTAGTGCACCCGAGTCCCTGCTGAACTGCTCTAAGGGATATCTTTCAGTGTGCCAGTGGACCATCGAAGTTGCTATTCGCTGCAAGCATCTTAAGCAAATTGAAATGTAATATCTCTTCCTAAATTTTCAAATTGAATAAGCGGTGACTGATAGTTGAATGGCGATTGGTGGGCCAGGGCCTACCATTATAAGATAAACTAAGGCTGGAGTTTACTTGAAAGGGGCAGCAGCCCTTCATGCACCAATAAAACAGGAGTGGGTTTACCAAGAACAACCTAGTGCCTGTGGTGAGTGGGATCACGAGGTTCCAGCAGCCATGCATCTAGTACAGTGCATACAACTCAAAGAAGACAATATCAGGTTGTATGGCATTGAAGGCTGTTACTCCAGGAAGTGGAGTTAGTGCCTGGACTGAGTTAATCCCCCCGGGAGACATTGGGGATGCTCAAGAGTGGTGACTGTTAAGAATGTAGCATAAAGTAGGATATCAATGGGGGATCCATGTCAGATTAATACAAGCATCAGACCATCACAACCTTTACCTAACACTCTTGGTCCAAACTATATATTCAGACTTGCCTTTATCTGAACTCAACACAGAACACAGCTGTAATCGAAGAAATGTACACACAAACTACCTTTCCTTCTGGGCTACCTAGTATATTGTAGTACACCTCCCCTTTATACAACTTCCAAATAAAAAAAACATAATGTCTGCCGAGCTGCAAGAAGCAGTAATGTACTTTAAGACACCATTGTTATTGCAACAGAAGCACCTCAAACATGTATACAGTGTCTAGTTTACATTGAAGAAACTGTGGATGTGATTGGAAAGGTGTGTATTGATCTAATTCAAACAGCACTAACACTGCATAGTTGTGTTTTTAGTAACTGCAATTCAGAGATTTACAATCGGAGGTACACGAAAATTTGGTGATTTACATCATAGACAAATTTGGTCGAGTCAAAGCCAAGGTTCCAATTCAGGTCTCCATTTTCCAAGACCAGCAAATTGTTGTATTGCATTTTAGGACCCTAGTGTAATTTTTCCGATTCATGCCCTTATATAGGTATAAATCACCTTGCCCTAATATAGGCATAGAAATCATAACCATATTTAGACATAGCCCATGCAGTCCAAATACAGGAATGGATACTTCCACTAGTTCCGAAAAGCCACAACGGTTTCTTGGAAAACTTGGCTTCAGCAGTCAGGGACTTCCCCTTGCTTGAATATTGATTTGTCCAAGAACTCATGGAGTTTGCAAAGAACTGCTATTCTTTGATGACGTTATTATGTCCAACTTTACGTCAAACTCGGCACCTTCAAGGTATAAATATGCCCACACTTACCCTAGCAAACACATGGTGGTTTGGAGCAGTTCGACTATCTACTTGCTCAGCGCAGCTCGCTGCAGCAAGTGCCAAAGGAAGCCGACCCTCCAGCTGAAGCACTGAGAGAGATGCTGTCTTTTCTCTTGCTGAGAAATCCAACTCCAGTGTTTCCAAGCTCCCCTTGCGGGGTGTTGGGAAATCGAATCCCGAGACAGAGATACCAGACCTCCTTCATTCTAAATCAAGGTACGGAGCTGATTAGACCCTAAGAGAAATCTTGGATAGATTCTTGGCAAAGAATACTAAACCTATGCTACACCAAACTTACTTCTTCCCTCGTACTAGACCTAGGTGAGGTACATTGGGGTAGGCGTATTTTAGAAGCACCAGTTGAGTACTTTTAGTCTTTATTTATTTATGTATGTATTTTATGGCTTAGAAACCATACCATGCTTTTACAGTATTATTTCATAATACTCTTCTTGCTGTACGCATTATACTTTGCAGCCAGTATTAAGATTGAAGCAGTTAATTTCATCTGCATGAGAAAGAAGACTGTTCAATAAATACTTTTATTGAAAACGCCCGTCTCTCTATTTCTCTGCACCTCTGGTGAAACGAAGCATACACGATTGACTGAGTAAAATATCTATCTATTGTTTCCACGACTCTGAAGATACGTTTTATCTAGAGGAAACAAAGTTGTCATGTTTATGCGGTTGTCAGAAACTAATCCCTTCTTGTTTATTCGAGAAAGTTTCTAGTGACCTCTGAGCTAGCTGGTACTCACCATTAAGTCTAATATATTCGATAGAGACCTAGTCGACCTAAGTCTTGTGTCAATTCTATAGGATAGATTATTCCAATGGGCAGAGCCTATTGGGAATATAGGAACCACACTACATGGCGCCCAAAGTTTGGTAAGGCACTAATTTAACGCTAGATACTAGAGTAACTCAGTGGTGCTTTTCACAGAGACCCCTTTTTCCCGTAAAAATACTCCAATAGACGTCTGGAGTGGGTAAAAGGATAAAATCCGCCATAACTGAGTAGGAGGAAAATCCTATGTATTCGTTTTTGGTTTAGTTCAACGTTGAAGGATACAGTGTTCCAAAATATTGTGCACCTTATCTTTGTTTCCTTGAAGCTTGCTCTGCAAACTTTCAGTCAACAAAATGACTGAAAACGAGACTGATGGAGCTGCAGCAGCAGCTCGACCAGGTTTTGACATTACAGGTGTTAATGAAGACGACAGAGATGCTATAATCATCCCTGAAAACGTAATAAAAACAATCACTATAAAGCTTATAACAAATGGCCGATCAGCAAGAGGTGGTAGGGTGATTTTTGTCATAGAAGCACAGGAATATCGGCAGACAGAGGTATTCTATTCATGGATTATCTTCCCAGAAGCAAATCCAACAACACATATGTTCCACTTCTACAAGATAGAGGAACCTCCAGCGGAATACACTCCTTTAGAGGATGTTGAAATTCCATTAACATACCAAGAGCATGCGCTCTGGTTTAAAGGCGCCCTACAACATCAAAATCACATTAGCAGGCTCGGTCCACTAGGTAGACCAGGAGCAACATGGCAGGTACTAACCAGCTATACACCACACCCTGCCATTGAAAGAATGTCAGATGCAGAACTATTGGTTCAACTAAAACAATTAATTAAAATACATAGACAATTAGTACAATATGTCATGCGGACTTTAACAGTCCAACCTGCTATAAGGATTCCACAACACACCCCTCATCAGGGGAACACAAATAAAATTACACCACAGATTATACAATCAGTCATTGGTAAATTCCCCACAAAACGGGAACAAATTCCATTCTGGTTAGCTCAAAATATTACTCAAATAGAGGCAGTATTTCCTGATAGTACACCTCATGAGAAACACAGGATTCTAACAATCTGTTTACCATTGGGGATTGCACCACACCTGGAGGACTGTGACACCTGGGGTACAGTCTTTGTTGCAAGCTACACAAAAACACACGGTGTTCCGTCTATGGTGGCAATACCAGACATCCTGAAACAGATTCAAAATAAATACGGGGCAGAGCCTGCTTTAAATCTAGGTATGAAATGACTTGATGATTTCAAACAGGTCTCAGCTATAATATTAGCTAATATTAAAGGTGAAGCAGCATCTGTGTCAATCTGCCAAAAACTAAAAGAACTTGATGTAACTGAGCAACCATACGAACTGGCCAGAATAATTGAAAAATCCTATGAAGAACTAGATAGAGATAGTTTGCTTGGGAAACCAGTAAAGCCCCAACTAACAGAGAACCCTGAAAAGGTCTTTATTAAAACACTCTCACTACTCCTAAGAAGAAGTGGGAAAACACTAAACAGACAATTCCTAAAGAGAAGTGTTCTCAGTCCAGAGGTAGGTCTCCTCAAAAGGAGCCCTCTGAAAAGAGGTATAACCTCAGGAATAGGGATAATTTCAGAAAACCTGATAGATATCAAGATACTGATACGTTCCTCTTGTACCTTTCAGACTTCCTCACAGAAATCCAAAAGAAGAGGACGATCAGAACACAAGGAAGAACGCGTGAAGTCCAAAGAAGATCAGCACGTTCCAAAAAATAAGAAAACTCAATTTACCAAAAAGAAGGTAGCAGGTCTAAAAATCAGACATGCCGAGGATCTTGAGGACACAACTCAAGAACGGGGAGTGGGCTCAGACAATGCTGGACAGCGCAGCAGAAGTCACCACAGCTCACAAGAACTTGTGTCTAAGTATTGCACCTGAAAGCAGGTACTTGACCGCTTTCTCAATCATGGGGACACAGAGTCACATCTGTCGTCTCCCCCAGGGATTCAAGAATAGTCCAGGGTTATTTTCAGCCAGAGTAACAGAGTTACTAAAAATGTAAGATGATGAGGCTTAATCTTATGTCAATGACATCTATCTAACAGACGATGACTTGGACAGGCACTTGAACAGAGTGAACACCATAATTCTTGGCTTCGCATCTGAAGGGTACAAATTCAATTTTAAGAAATCACGAATTGCCCACCTCAATGTCCTATTCTTAGGATACAAACTTTCAAGTGAAAGCAAAAGCCTGACAGCCAACTTTTTAGAAAAATGTGCTCTGCTCCAACCTCCAAAAACGCTGAAAAACTCTCAGTCAATTCTAGGTTTCCTGAATGTCCGAAGAACTTACATTCTAAATTACACACAAAGGGTTAAACCTGTCTACGAATTAATCAAACCTGATTTCAAAACAACTAATTGGACTCAAAAACACAAAAATATTGCGCTCAGTGCAAACAGACATGTTAGCAACAACACATTTACAGACATGAGTAAACGTACGCAACCTTGTAATCCGAATCATCCCACTTAATCACATAAATCACACTTGTACACACAAACTGAAATGAAATTCACTTTTACAGAAAAAAGTCTGACAGCGGTTCAAACTGCAGTAGCAAAAGACAGAGCCCTCGCACAGGGTAAACGTATCATGGTCGTTACTCCTGTACCTGCCTTGGAGGCAGTGACAAAAGCAAGAATTCCAAATGCTAAAGCTTTACATCTGAGATAGATACAATGGGTTAACTCTCTTGCGGCAACAGATGTTGAATATGTTTTTGACTCTTACTTGAAAATTCAGGAATTTCTAAAATACGAACAAGAATGGCCTCTGCCCACTGAGATTCTGCCTCTAGAACAGTACAAATGTATAATTTATGCAGACGGATCAGCACCGCCTGCAATTGGGGGTAAACAAGCTTATAGTGCTGCGTGTGCAATTGTTAAAGGTCGCTGGCGCGATGGGAAATTCCGACCTATGGTCACAAAAATGCAATCTCTCAGAGATTGTACAGCTCAGCGAGCTGAACTCCAAGCATCAAGATGGCGCATGAAAATACCGATCGCGAATTCCCCACACTCATAGTGTGTGATTCGTATTACTGCGTCCAATCTTACAATGAATACTTGCAGAACTGGGTTTAAAACGGTTTCAAGGATGCAAAAGGTGTCACAATCAAGCATAAGTTGCTTTGGGAACAAGTAGTTCAGTTACAGAAAGAACTCCAAAAGACTCACGTGAGCCATACACTGAGTCAGCAGCGTGATGGCGTTCACGTTGCAGAGAATTCATTGGCTGATGAAGCTGCGAAGGCAGCTTTGCAAACGGCTTCCGTGGCTGCAATCACTCGTTCAAAAACAAAAATAGACAACAAAATAATGCAAGCTGTCACTGCCTCAGAAAAAGACAGTGGTAAAACACTTCGAAAAAGCTTTCCGCTTAAGTACCCATATATAACTGATGAAAATAATGTTCCTTTTGCTCGAATCCCTGGAGTGGGGGATAGAGTAATTCCAAACATGGAACATAGATTAGGACTAATTTTAGCATCACATGAAGGACTCGCCTCTGCACACGCAGGTGTTACCGCCACAGTATCATTTTTGAAACAGCGATACTTGTGGCTGCGCATGAGGAAACAAACTAGTAACTAATTTCTAGAAGGTGAAATCTGCCCAAAAAATTAAGGTTTCAACAGTAAAATGCCCAGCGCAGACACCCCTTCTTATTTCAGATAAACCACTAGCGTGCGTTTACCTGGTCCACTGAGGCCCCTTACAGAGGGATGGCAACTATAAATATATCATGGTCGCAGTGGATTCTTGCTCAAGATTCATTTGGATGTGGCCTCAGCGCTCGGCTGATGCCCGAACTGTTATAAAAGATTTGCGAGTCTTTATTGGCACATACGCAACCGGCACGCTACATTCTGCCCAGGGTCCTGCGTTTAGCTCTCGAGCTTACAAAGAGGCCATGGGCAGTTTGCGCGTTGCATTGGGGTATTCAAGTTCATTTCATCCTGATGGAAATTCTGTAGTGGAAAGAAAAAAAACGGGACATAAAGCAATCTATCACAGCTAGGGTATTAGGCTTGGGTGACGGGTGGGTCAAACATCTAATAAGTGTCCAACATAGTTTAAACAATCTGCCAAGAAATTCTCTGGGTGGAATCATTCCATATGAAATCCTTTTTGGTACTAGAATGATTGTCGAAGATCTCGATCATCATACTTCAGTGGTAGACCAAAAACCCTTTGATATCAAAGACCGTTTGGCTGTTTTGCAGGACTTTAATGAAAAAAGAAGAAGTATAAGCAACACAATACAGAAACAAACGACCACTGAAGAAAAACCACCTGTCACAGCAAGGCCTGTCTGGATTCCAAAGATTGGGGAGCTAGTCAGAGAAAAGATCGCAGACCAGAAGGAATTTGGGCCTTCTTACAGAAAACCAGTACCTGTCCTAGCAATCCACAGATCAAGAACAGTGTTACTGCCGCCCCTTGCTGGAAGAAAAGATAACCGGTATGTATCTATCGACCTGGTAAAACCACATCATGTGGCTGATAATAAGTAGTAAGCCTAGTGGACTCCAAAGATGTAGCAGATGACCAAATCTTGCTACTATCCAAGAGGTTCAAACTGAGAGACTCATCACCTTTGAAGAATCTGCAGTGAGAAAAGAAGGACTATGTAATAAAGCCATGGAACTTGTGCCTCTTGAGACCCAAATAACAGTTAGTCAAGACACTCCTGTCTACAATCTGACTATACTAATATGACAAAGGATCAAGCAGCTCCAGCGATTTCAAGTTTTCCGGATGCAATATCAACAATTGACAGAACTGCCTCTGGCTATTTCATCAACTTTGATACGTTTTCTGAGGATCCCAGTGAGCCCGAAACAACGCCAGCAAATAAAACTTTCACAGAAAAAATAACAGAACTCTTTCATCAACTTGAAAATACATATCTGGTATCACCAAGGGTTGAACTTTGGATTGTGTCAGGCATACTTTTTCTCCTACTTTGGCTAATCCTTGTGTTAAGTTTGGGAACGCTGATAAATGGGAAATATAGTAAAATGGACACAGCAAGTAAGAACATCAACTTGCAGCTGAAGCCACACAAATCATCTCATCGTGAACAAAGAGACTTGTCATCAGTAAACATCACCGCTGTTCCTATTTCTGGTGGTATAGCACGGGACAGAACTGATTATGACATTTATGGTCCTTTAGAGCTGTTGAAGATTCCACATCAATTTAAGGTTTCCTTGAGTGACTTTGTTTCACCCAGCACACTTTCTGATGATTGGGACTTTGAGACTGTTAATAACATGATGGCATACTTAGAAATGCCAGCAAAATTTACAAAACATGAATACTTAGAAGGTTCATCAGATTATGAACAAATGTATTGTTTTAACACCTTCACCGTGGGGCTAACTCCCCCGTGGCGATGGGGGGAGAGGGGCACGCGCAGCACCACGGGGCTCGTGGGGAGTCGGCTCGTCACGCTGCACGGTGGCGCTGTGCTCATGGCGAGCTGAGCTCTTCATGACCATGCCCGTTTTTAAGAACGTTCAGCACAGCGGGGGAATTAGCCCCGTGTGTGAACGCCGCGCATGTCATGACGAGCTCAGCTCATCATGAGCACACGGCCACCGTGCCTCATGTCGAGCTGAGCTTGTCGGATGTACGACATTACAACGCATGCTTTTACATCGCATGCTTTTACAACGCAGTTTTACAATGCACACCATTACAACGCATAGTGCTTTGGGGCGCTGGATAGTGAATAGTTTAATTTACTATTCCAACTCCAGTCCCCGTGGATAGTAGGGAAGGTGTTGGATAGTAAATTAAACCTATTCCCTATCCTAGAGCGCCCCCAGCGCAATGCGTTGTAATGGTTTGCGTTGTAAAAGTTGCGTCATAAAGGCACTGCGTTGTAAAAGTTGCGTTGTAAGTGATGTTTCCCGAACTTGTCATGAGCAACGATGGGGTTAATCATTATGGTCATCATTACTTGCACAAATCTGCAAATCCTAGAAATGTTTATACTTATAATCAATGGAAACATTGTCCAACGCCACCAAAGGGTAGCTCAAAAACATTTTATGAAAAATGTCTATACTTCTCAGGTTTCAATACCACAAATGCAGAAACATTTTATTTTAGAAATGTCAATGAGACAGTAATGAAAAGTATGTTAACAAATACAAAGCAAATTTATTCAGCAACCTTTTATGCCCAGCTGTCATCATAAGGTTTCGACTTCGGGAGTGACAACATTGAAACAAAAACTGTATGGGGCACAAAAGACTGGCAAGTGCAGGGATTAGAAGCTTTATTCAGAGCCTGCATCATCCCAGAACAAATAATGTTTTTAAATGACACTGTTCAACAGACATCTTGTCTTGGCTTAGCTAAGATAAAAGATTTAAACAAACCGTCCATACCTAAACCCACACCTGATAGTGATGATACTACAGATGAGGAGGTAGACATGAAATATATTTTACAACAGAACAGAACTGATCCTGATTGGAAAAAATGGTTCATCTGGCCCACAGACACAAATAACTGTCAAGATAGATTCCTGAACAAGACACAAGGGTTTACAGTAACTAGGCCAGAGCCAAGATATGTCCAGAGACAACATCCAGGGATAGTACCAACATACAGTGTAGGGAAACTGTGCCTTGAGTGGCTACAAAAATCCACACTACCTGAAATAAAACAACACTTAACTTTACTTAAAGATGGCGTTGATTTGAGAGACTTCTTGCAAGGACCTCGTAAATCACATCATATGCGTTTCGTATACGCTGGTATATATACTGCTTATAATGAAGCATGGAAAATCTTGATAATGGAAACTGCTGAGCGAATACGAGAAATTGATTGTATTAATTTAGAGAAAGCTATCTCTGTAGTTGACAATGGGTTAACAACTCTGTCATCCAGAATGCATTCTTTGGACAGTATTGTATCCTCTGCCATAGACATAATGGAACAGGGCTTGCTCATGTTACAACATGGACAGTCTCAATTGCGTTCTCTAATGCTGCTAGGTTGGACGTTACAAAATCTTCATTCAGGCTATGTGCCTTGGCGTCTAATGAACACCACGTCATTGTTTACTCGATTTAACCTTACAGATAAACAAATCTCTTTGGCACAGAGGGTAGCAGACTATACGGTGCTGAGCATAGAAAAACTGGAAAGATTAACATTAACCGTTTTTGAGAAACCAGCAATAGACTGGATAATACATGGCACCATTAGCTTGCCTGTGACGATTTTCCAGTTTCAGTATTGCTTGAAACACATACCAGTGGGCCTGTATGAAAGTTTGGGTAAAGAATACATAAAGTCGACCTGGGATTTACCATACACACACAAATGTTGGAGAGGGGAAAAGGAGGTATTTCTTAGTGATAAAAATTGCAAAAGCACACTAAGCAGTACCCTTTCATGTCAGGGTCTTAATTTACATGGAGTCTGCGATGGTTCGTCTACCAACTTATCCAGCCACCTGCAAGGTTCTCCGGCAGCAGTAATAGATCCAATTTTTAGGCAGCTTTCCAATAGGAGCTACATAATGTTGACTGATCACAGCTGTTGTGGAATGATGCCAGGAATAGCCTATCTCGTTGGTGTGTCATCCAGGGTCACTTGTTGTATGCAAGTATTGTTTCCTAAAACTAAGACAGACGGGGAGTCGCCGCTGTGGCCTTCACTGAACATCTCTTCTATACGAATTGATACTTTAAGCAGAATGAAAGCCATTCTTTTACAAAAAACTGTGCCACTGACCTCTTCCAAAGAGAGGTATGATCTGCAAGTTGCAAGGTCCTCTGCAGAGATACATGCCCTATTATCAACGAACTGCCCCATACATTTCTTAGAAATGCTAGGTCGTATCTTAAACATGTCTGATACAAGTGGTATTGTACATGTAATTAAGATGATTTTTTCGGGACTGTTAGCACCCTTTGAAGCAGTCGTAGGCATTTTTCCAAACTTTGTGCACTCTGTGTTCGGCGGCCTGCCTCTCATTTTGGGACTCGTAGCAGGAATACTATTCCTATTCCATCTACTCCGATATGGCAATTCCGGTCACCAGCGACACCCAGATTACCATGGAGAACACTCTTCTGGCAATGCAGTGTCGTGAGCGCATGATACAGATTCTTGGCTTGGCTCGTTTAAGAGATCAGAATACCATGTGGTTCCTATCATTCAGACCAATCTGGCAAGATTGCATCTTACCTGTTCTACGATGCCTGCTTTGTGGAGAGGATTGTGTATTAGATATCTGTCTAACACTTCCATCAGCACTGCCAACGGACGTTGATACGTTCCTTGGTTCGGTAACGGCTCATGCATTGTGTTGTCCCCAGCGGATACCAATCCTGATGACGGCATTCATTGAGATCTCACAGACGCAATCTGCTGATGGTGAGACACATGGACCAACAGGCACACAAGTACTATCTACTGCGAAAATTGCTAATGCGGCAGACACAGACGGCGATGCTTCTCATCTGTGTACGATTGATCTACTTAATGAGGTAGTCCAACTTTCACCTACTGTGGTAGACAATTTCTTTGACAGCTTAAAATATTTTATGTTTTCTCCGGACAACGAGAATAACCTTTGAAATAAGCACACAGCGTTCTATGAACTCTGAACTCGACCTTTGCTTTTCAAAACAACACTTCTAACTTTGGAACACTATTTTTCTACGATTTAATTTGACTTTTTCCAAAATTGAACTTTTTTTTGCCACAAAGTAATCTGCTTAAAGTAGAACTATTCTTAGAGAACAAGAAATTCTTTGAATACTTCCTAGAGACAATATTTGACCTTGTCCACAAACCAAAACAGTTTAGATATTCTGCTATGGAATGGTCTCGACCTTTTATTCTGTAATTAAGAGCCATTTCATAAATGTAATTTTCTTGATTCATTCAGTTAGCATTGCCAATATCATACTATATGCTTAGAATGAAATCATTGCTTTCAAATGCGTACAGTACAAATGCTCATTTTCGTGTACAACCAATTTTAAAATAGATTTTGTATATTTTGGGTGGGATTGTAAACACATGCTTTAGATATGTTTTAAATGCTTATAATTTATTAATGTTGAACGTAATAAAGTGGATTGGGTGTTGTATAGCATTTTAGGACTCTAGTGTAATTTTCCCGATACATGCCCTCATATAGGTATAAATCACCTTGCCCTAAGGCATAGGCAAAGAAATCATGACCATACTTAGACATAAGCCCATGCAGTCCAAATACAGGCATGGATACTTCCACTAGTTCCGAAAATCCACAGCGATTTCTTGGAAAACTCGGCTTCAGCAGTCAGGGACTTCCACTTGTTTGAATATTGATTTGTCCAAGAACTCATGGAGTTTTCAAAGAACTGCTATTCTTTGATGACGTTATTATGTCCAATTTTACGTCAAACTCGGCACCGTCAAGGTATAAATAGGCCCACACTTGCCCTAGCAAACACACGGTGGTTTGGAGCAGTTCGACTATCTACTTGCCCGACGTAGCTCGCTACAGCAAGTCCCGAAGGAAGCCGACCCTCCAGCTGACGCACCGAGAGAGACGTTGTCTTTTCTCTTGCCGAGAAATCCAGCTCCAGTGTTTCCAAGCTCCCCTTGCGGGGTGTTGGGAAATCGAGTCCCGAGACAGAGATACCAGACCTTCATTCTCAATCAAGGTACGGAGCTGATTAGACCCTAAGAGAAATCTTGGATAGATTCTTGGCAAAGAATACTAAACCTATGCTACACCATACTTACTTCTTCCCTCATACTAGACCTAGGTTAGGTACATTGGAGTAGGCGTATTATAGAAGCACCAGTTGAGTACTTTTAGTCTTTATTTATTTATGTATGTATTTTATGGCTTAGAAACCATACCATGCTTTTACACTATTATTTCATAATACTCTTCTTGCTGTACGCATTATACTTTGCAGCCAGTATTACGATTGTAGCAGTTAATTTCTTCTGCATGAGAAAGAAGACTTTTCAATAAATACTTTTATTGAAAACGCCAGTCTCTCTATTTCTCTGCACCTCTGGTGAAATGAAGCATGCACGATTGACTGAGTAAAATATTTATCTATTGTTTCCACGACTCTGGAGATACGTTTTATCTTGGGGAAACAAAGTTGCCATGTTTATGCGGTTGTGAGAAACGAATCCCTTCTTGTTTATTCAAGAAAGTTTCTAGTGACCTCTGAGCTAGCTGGCACTCACAATTAAGTCTAATATATTTGATAGAGACCTAGTTGACCTAAGTCCTACGTCAATTCTATAGGATATATTATTCCAATGCGCAGAACCTATTGGGAATTTAGGAACTACACTACAAAATTACTACAATACCACGTCTCATCCACGTTGATACAAGTCTTAGCCAAAACTTGTCCTTGCAACAGCAATGACCCATGAGCAGCCATGTAATCAACCCATGTCTATTATGAGCCCTGGCTTCTGTTACTGCACAGGGAGAAAACTTGGCAACACCTAGGGCAGTTAAGCTGTTTTGGCACCAGTTCTAACCCTTGAGTAGATCTAGCTCCAGTTATCACTCAGAACATCACTGATATCATACATGACCAATGAGGACCACTTGCACTGGCCATGGAAAGTAACACTCCTTGGGTGATTAGCAGTCTGACACAGTGAGCAGCACCACTGACACATACAACTGATTTAGCACAGTGAGCTACCCCAGGCACTGAGAGCAGCCTCCTGGTCCACACACTGTACTACCCCTAACAATGAGCCTCTCTTCTGATATAATGAGCATCTCTGGCACAATAAGTGACCATTGCTTCTGTGAGCGGTAACACAGTTAACAGGCACCTGCCTATATCAAAGAGTAGCCCCATTTGTTTTACAATGGCTCAATGATTTATGCCAATGTGGCTTTTGGGTGGCCCTGCATCATAAATGTCCTACCTGTTTTACCTGTGCCTTCGCTGATTGTCTCTATCACTTCTGTATGTACAATATATAACATATTCCCTGCTGGACCCGTTCTGTACACAAATTGCGTACTGTATGATGCAACTGCTCTTATATGCAGTGAAGGTATGCTCACCATGTTTAAAGCACATCTTTGGTCCTCCTACACCTCAGCAAACACCTCCCATGCAGGCCAAACTACATCCAACACCCTGTCAACCCAGCACTCTGAAAAAGGGGAGCAGTAACCTGATGAGCCTTGTGACTTTCTCTGGGGTCGCAAGTGATATATAAATGCTACAGGGGGGAAACACCGTCCAATACAACACTGGGCTGAAATTGTGGTCCAAAGCTCTCCAGCAGAGCACTGTATCTCCGTTCTCCAAAGTCAATGACAATTTCCGTGTTACACTTATGGTGCGATTGAGAGTGCAGGTCCTGTAATGCAGGTGCAGGTCCTGTAAAGTAGCTCAAGCTGAGAATCTCTTCGTAGAAACAGGGTGGAAAAACAAAATGAAGTGAAATGAGGAGCTGTTGAAAGATGCCATGAAAATTATTGGCCATGTGAAATTGAATTTCATTTTCTGAGATGGTTATATCAGTTTCTCTTTTTGGACATTTGTTAGTTATGGAATTGTGCTTAAAATCAGCCATGTTGCAACAGTTGTCTCAAAATATCCTTCTACTCGAGAACCCATAACACATCAGTAAATGGTCAAGTTTGCTTAGGGCTTCATCAAAGTATTGGAATATTTTAAGAGTTCTCCCTCAAAACCTATAATTTGTAGCACATTTATGCTCTAAGATCCCTTGCATGTGCTAACTTTTAACACTTTTTTTTATCAGGGGAAGCGTTCCTACCCATGAACAACCCCTTGAAGAAATTGAGATTTCTCCCTTTACGCACTCTTTTGGTGCAATGTGTGGCTGATAGTAAAGCCACAACACTTACTAGCTGCCACGGATCACCTCAACCAGCCCTACAACCTGCTATTGCCCAGCTGGCCATTAGGACCTGGTCAAAGAGTTCCTCAAGTACATGACTACTGCATACTTTTGTGGTATTCCTACACCAGTATAGACTTTTCCCAGGCCTTGGTTCTCAAGCATTTATCTCATGTATTAAATATAGACTTCGAGTACACGTTTATATATGATAGTCTAAAGTACATTACATTCTTCATTTCAGTATAAGGACAGAACATTTTAGATACCATTTTCCAGGGTCTGGTAGCTAGAAGCAAAACATTCTCATTCTTGTAGCGATGCATCTTGCTTTCTAAAAGCATATTTCTCAAGTACAGTTCCACCTGAAAAAGGTTCTTGTGCACTGGATGCATTATCACTTAGGGATACAAATTAAGATTAACCCATACTTTTATCTGTTTAAGCTTTTTAATTAGGAGACACATTTCCTCTCACAGCAATTTTATCTGTGATCGACTGGAATCCCTGCACCTTAAGGTTTTTAATATGTGACTATCCCATGCATTATTCATTTTAGAATGATTGTAGAAATTTCCATAATGACTTTCTGTATGTTCGCATGATTTAATTTCCTATTGGCCTCTTTATAATAATAATCATGTAGGGAAATGTTTGTGCCTTAGGATTCCATGTTCATTTCTAATCGTACTGAGGCTGTCGATGTGCAGAAAGTAGTTTCGTCACTCCTAGCATTTTATACATTGCGTGCCCCTACGCGTCAGTATCGCCTGCAGCAATGTACACATGGTTGTTTGATTGGTACACAGTCTTATGTATAGTGACTACTTGTGGTCCAAGTTTCTAATAAAATATTGTGTTTCCTCCTACAAGCACTCTGGCCTTCTTAACCACTTTGTCCATGTATCCAGATCACTTAATATTCCCTGAAAAACTCCGGTAAGGATGTCCCTTTTCCCCTTCTTTTTTTTTGCTTATCCAGCTCTAACTTATGATGGTTGTTCCCAAAAGAAGCAGCCGTGTTTGTTATGAACTAGTTCAACCCCAACAATCTCTTAAATAGGTGTATTGGTGCTATAAACTGATTTTGGAGATGCCTTAAATGTAGTCTAAAAAAGCAGTGCCACCCCATATGTGAATAATTAATAAATGATATTGCTAACTTCAACCTGCTCTTGAATTTCTATGGGACGTCTCCTAATATGGGATGCATACTGAGGCTGCCAGAAATCACTCCTACCCCCACCTCGATTTGTGTGGCAAGGAATTCAATAGCCTCTTTTGAGTTAGACCTTAGAACTGCAGCCGATTGTTCATTGACAGCTTCAGGAATGATGCAAACATTTTGACCATTTCAGATAAAACAGAAAATATGTGTACTAGAGCACTTCTCACACACTAAAGACACTTTTTATGCAAAATGCAGTAGATTATTGATCCCACTAGGTGGTGTAGGAAGCTGTCTCTTTATATAGTGGACCAAAAAGAGGTGCACTGTGTAAAGAGTCTAGGTAAATCCTAAAGGAACTACAGAGGCACACATGACACCCCAAATGCTCTCTTTCATAGTAGTGTGTGCTAGCAGTTAGGCATATCGGAGGCTAGAGCTAAGCATATATTGTACACACAAAGGCAGTAAGTGAAACACACACTAAATAAAGAAATCCAACTTCAATTTATAACAATAACAAGTATTTTTTTATTAATTTTGATACCAAGATCATTGGGATCAGGTAAGCATTTTTCGAGTTATGAATGTTTATAATTTTGAAAAGATGACAGTGCAATTTTTAGGAGTGGTCATGGTATCCTATTGGCGAAAAACATATACTGCATTCTTGCACTTATCAGCGACTTACAGGACTTACAGGACTTTTGGACGTAAGGTGAGCATGGGGCAAGGTCCAAGAACACACCAACAGGTCACTTTGGGAGGCTCTGGGGCATCCGGGTGCAGAGATGTGTCACTGCGTCAAGTGTCCAATTCACTTCAATTGGGAAAGGTCCAGTTAGAAACAGGTTGCAAGCTGGGACTGGGGGATCAGTTTAGGGGAACTCACAGGGTAGCCTCATCCTTGAGATCTTTGGGCATGCAGTGACACTCTTGGTCCACTTCTCGGGCTGTGGGGCTCTGGTGCAGTTGTGTCTTTTGGCATCGAATCTGGTGCTGAAGTCTCTTGCGGCTGAAGGGGGTTTGAAGAAAGAGGCCACAGGCGGCGACTGGAAGTCCAGCCTGGGCAAACCCAAGGATGGGCTTAGCTCTTGTGGGTCTGGGGACTCTGTTGGCACATCACCTCCCTTGAAATTGGGCTCTGGAGCGTGGGGGAATAGGTGCTTTGAGGCGTCAGGTGGCAGAGGTCACAAAATCACTCTTTGTCTTTAGGTCTGCTGCCGAGGGACAACACAGAACAGCTGGGCCACACTCGATGTGGGTCTCCCTCTCCCTAAAGTCCCTCAATGTGCATGTTAGTCTTCCTTGGTGATGGCATCCAGCCTGGACACAACAAGCCCTGGCTGCTGCAAGGGGTCCTGTACCCCAGGTATTGGTGTTGTGCGGCTCCGGTCGGTGCTGGCATCCCCACACTTGTCAGGTGGCTGCTGCATTAGTAGTCCCCGTAGGTGGCAGGTCAGTGAACCAGGACTTGCTTCTTTGGTGCCTGCAGCTGCAGGGGAGTAGCTCCTCTACTCCAAGGGAGTTCCTTTGGCAATTGGTGAAGCATTGGAATCCTTCCAGGTTTCTTGAGGTCTGCACAGTGACAGGACGTCAGTTGCTTCACATGGGTTGGGTGCAGCAGGCAGACTGGAAGGGCTGGTGCCAAGTTAGTCGTGCTTCTTGAATCAGCACTATTCTTCTTTGTCCACGTCTTCTTTTGGACCATAGAAATCTGAAGTCCTGCTACCAGCGGTCCCCTAGATACTCAATGTAGGGGCATTAGGGATTGAGGTTTAGTAGCCAGTGGGCTACTTGCCCCTGGGGTGACTACACCCCCTAGATGAAAGAAGAATGAATCACATGTCCTGTTTTCCCCCACACTTCCGGGGCACGAAGAACAGAATCAGCACAAACACATATAGGACGCCAAATAGAGCGAGCCCACATTCTGTCCCCGGAAGGAGCAATGTCTACCTTCTTCTTAAATTATAGATAATAGAGGTACCTATAACCTACACGAGAAGCTGAGCAATTGGGCTCACTGTTGAAGAAGGGTAAGGGAGTCACTTATTCCATACAAGCTACATCAAAGGTAGCCCCCTTTTTTGGTCTTGAAGAAGGCCCATAGACCCGTGAGGGCTACTTAGGGCCGAAACATGTCGATCAACCACGACTACACACCAGGTGCAGCGGAATAGTAACTCTTCCACAATAGCACCTCCACTCTTGTTAACTTTGCCCCTTCCTTGGTAAATAAAAAGACTGGACTAAGGAATAGATACAATTTTAATCCCACTCACCCTTTTTATAGAAACCTCTTCACTTTCTAATCACAGTTGTCAAAAGCCAAATGGTCTCCCTTATGGTGGAGGATTGAAAATCACTTGGAGAATGGAACACTCAAGTGACAAAAGACCCAATGATGATGCTATTCACTTATCCAACAAAGCCGAGAATCAACATAGACCACCTCGTATGCTTAATGTGAATGAGGGTCTCCGGAGCATGAGATCAGTAGACCCTAGCAGAAAACAGGGCATGTAATTCATTCTTCTTTGATTTTGATGATACCTAACGGAAGCTAAATGAATCTTTGCTTCTCCCTCCTTTTGATTATACAAGTACACCCCCTAGATGACCACTTCCTTTGGGGAGTGGGCATCGCCCTATCCCAGAGTTCCTAATTCCACCACACACAAGATTGCAGAATTTCTAAATTTGTGTTCACATCAGGCTTGGTCACCCTAGAGATGTGTTCAGCCTGGCAGTGCAACACGCCTCTTGCATAGACCATTTTCCCGGTAACTACTTAAAATATCGAATGGACAGAATATAGTGGTGGAAAATATCGAAGTCAAAATATAGAATGGACAAAATATCGAATGGACAGAATATAGTGGTGGAAAATATCGAATTTAAGGTAAGTAATGTAATATCGAGTTTTTAAAATATAGAAAGTCAAAATATCGAAGTATATAATATAGTTATTAAAATATATCGAATTTTTAATAATATCGATTTTTTCAAAGTGCTTTTATGTTAGTATATGTGTGAAAACTGTATATTTTTTTGTAATTTATTTCAAGCAATTAATTTTATGGTATTTAATTTTTGCGTAATTTAATTCTGTAGCAGGTTGTGGGTTTATAGGGGTATAGGGTGGGAAGTAATTTTATTATATTAAATTAGAAATTACTAATAATTTTTCATTTAATTTTGCGTTTTAGTTCTGTAGCGGGTTGCGGGTTTATAGGGGAATAGGGTGGGAAGTAATTTAATTGTAATTAATTAACTATTTAATTTAATTTTTTGGTATTCATTTTGAATTAATTGTTCATTAATTTTTCATTGGTAATTAATTAATTTTTAATTGGTAAATCATTTTTATTAATTGATTAATTGATAATTATGTTAATTTTATTAATTTATTTTCCGTAGCGGGTTGTGGGTTTATAGGGGAATAGGGTGGGAAGTAATTCAATTGTAATTAAGTAAATAATTGTTATTTATTTATTGGTATTGATTTTTAATTCAATGGTAATTAATTGTTAATTGGTAATTAATTTGTATTAATAGGTAATTAATTTTAATAACTAATATTTATTTGTATTTTTAATTGATTACTTATTACACAATATTAAATTGGTAATTACTTTTAATTAATTTTTTATTGGTATTGATATTTAATTTATTTTTACTAATATATTAAATTTTTACTTTCCCTACTGTTAAACTCACTAGAGTGGGAATAGTAATTTTTACCCCTAGGCTATCCAACGCTTTCCCTACTGTTGTACTCTCTGGAGTGGGAATAGTACGTTTTACCCCTACGCTATCCAACATTTTCCCTACTGTTGCACTCTCTGGAGTGGGAATAGTAATTTTTACCCCTACGCTATCCAACGCTTTCCCTACTGTTGCACTCTCTGGAGTGGGAATAGTCATTATTACCCTCACGGTATCCAACGCTTTCCCTACTGTTGCACTCTCTGGAGTGGGAATAGTTATTTATACCCTTCCGCTATCCAACGCTTTCCCTACTGTTGCACTCACTGAAGTGAGAATAGTAATTTTTACCCCTACGCTATCCAATGCTTTCCCTACTGTTGCACTCTCTGGAGTGGGAATAGTAATTTGTACCCCTTTGCTATCCAACGCTTTCCCTACTGTTGCACTCTCTGGAGTGGGAATAGTAATTGTTACCCCTACGCTATCCAATGCTTTCCCTACTGTTGCACTCTCTGGAGTGGGAATAGTAATTTTTACCCCAACGCTATCCAACGCTTTCCCTACTGTTGCACTCTCTGGAGTGGTAATAATAAGGGTTACCCCTATGCTATCCAACGCTTTCCCTACTGTTGCACTCTCTGGAGTGGGAATAGCAATTTTTACCCTCCCGCTATCCAACGTTTTCCCTACTGTTGCACTCACTGGATTGGGAATAGTCATTGTTACCCTCCCACTATCCAACGCTTTCCCTACTGTTGCACTCACTGGAGTGGGAATAGTAATTTTTACCCCTATGCTATCCAACGCTTTCCCTACTGTTGCACTCACTGGAGTGGGAATAGTAATTTTTACCCCTACACTATCCAAAGTTTTCCCTACTGTTGCACTCACTGGAGTGGTAATAGCAAATTTTACCCTCTAGCTATCATACGGTAAAAAATATTGTATATTTTTTATTAATATTATGTTAATATATATGTTTAAAAAATAAAATTGTATGTTTTTTATATAAGTTAAATAATTATTTAATAATTTTAAGGTTATTTAAGTATTTTTAAGTATGTTTTAGTTAATTATATTTATTATTTCATTAATTTTAAATTACTTTTAAGACATTTAAAAAAATCGATATTTTGACTAACTATATTTTTTCAAAACAAAATTTTTGATTCAATATTTTTGTACTTACCTGTTTGTAGATAGGAATTCGATATTTTTGTATTCTATATTTTTTCCTCGATATTTTGGTAATTCTGTATTATTGAATTTGATATTTTGTCAGTGATCCCATTTTCCCACCTGTCCTGGCGCCAAATGGGCCCGGTGAGGGGTATTGGCATCCCCTCACCTCTGAGGGAAGCCAGATTTGTATACCAAAGGCAGTGGGCTTTTTGAAGCTCCCTGCCTTGGAATACTAATTTGCTAGCCTTCCAGAGGAAGGAGGTAATAACACCACTTCCCAGAGCAGGCATTGTTTCTGTCCTCTGGGAGCGGGGCTCTCACCTGCAGGGAGTCAGAAACTCGTCATTCATGGCAATCTTGACTGGACCAGTCAGCCAGCACACTTGAGGGCTGGTAGGTTACAGGGGGTACCTCTAAGGTATCCTCTGGGTGCATGTATTAATAAATCCATCCCTGTAATCAGTGTGAGTTTATTAATCCAAGGTGTTGGATACCAAACACCATACCTTAAGATGGCTTTCCTGTTCTGTTGGAATACCTAGCAATAGAACTAGACATCACAGGGGACTATCTGCTCATGCAGATATGTCCTCACATAAAAATATAATGCGCCCTGCTCTAGGGGCGACAGGCCTGCTGTAGGGGTGACATATATATTAGATGAAGTGACTTTAGCATGACACACAGGAGTGTGTCATGCCATGTTTTCACTCGTTTCTTGCACCAATTCATGCAGCCTGCAATGGCAGTCTGTGTGGACTTTGTATGGGGTTCCCCTAGGGTGGCATTAAATATGCTGCAGCCCTCAGGGACCCTCTTTAGCACTCATTCTCTATGTTCCTTGGGTATCATTTACAGGGGCCATGCAGGGGTGCTAAAGTCCTTAGAAAATTGTAGAACAATTAGACATCACCTTGTTTTAGGGAAGGAATGGCACTGAGGTCGAAAATCTGCATCCAGTGGCTAAAAAGGTGGTAAAAGGTGGGGGGACAACTGCAACAAAAGCCCAGTTTCCTAATGGGAGTGGCACCGGTGGGCTGCTACCCAACCTAACCTTATGGAAGAGCTGGCCAGAACAGCACTAATCATTGTGTATATTCCCCTAAGCATGCAGTCAAGTGTTGTCCAACAAAAAACCCCTGCTTACGGAGTCAAAGGCCTGGGTCGGGAGCAAATAATTACACAAAGATAGAAACAGGTGATTCATTCTTGTTTACTTTTTTTAAATCATTTTTATAGATTTTTAAATAAGAGAAATTTCAAGCCAAATGAGATTTTTCATGTGGGTTCAAATGCATTTTACAATCTGTAGAATGTTATATTTTTCCTTTTTTATCATTTGCATTTTTATGCAGTGCAAACTTGGCCCAAGGGCGTTGGAGTCCTACACATGAGCGCCAGATTAAATGCGTTTTTAAGACCATAAGAGATTAAGTGATTTTTTCAGAATCACAGGATGTTGAGATCAGGCTGCGACTCGAACCTGGTTTCTCAGCTTAAAAGTCAGCAGCTCTGAGCGTTAGCCTACCTCTAGAAACAACGCAGACTGGCTACACATTAATTTAAAATACTCCTATCCACTGTACAATAGTTTGGTGTCTCTTTTAATAGTGCTGGGCACTGGTCCTGCACCTGACATTCAAAACCCTTGTTTTAAACTCCACCTCCGAGCGCTGGAACAGAAGTCCCCACTCCAGTGGCTCATCTCCACTTCTTATTGTTGAAAACAGTGGACTCCGATGATTAGCATACAGAGAAAAGGTTCCTTTCAATGTCCGAGTTTCCTTTCATCTATGTAACTTAATCCAATTATCTGTGAGTAATGGGGTCATTGTAAGTGTGCCCTAGCATAAATTTGCCATTTCCTTTTATTTGCCTTAAACCTTATTGTCAGTCATATTCTTCTTGACCAGGAGAGCAGCTGCCCGAGGGCTGCCTGTGTGTTCATAATCCCATTAAAAACCATCCCATTATGGCACATACTTATTCAGAAAGAAATGAATCACCTGGGATTGTCAGGTGATTCCACTTTGAGATGTGCCACACCAAGGGAAAGGGATTTTTGATGCTCCTTGTTGTTAGCAGATCGATCCTTTTTGTTGGTGTGCCATGTTGGTGGGCTTAGATGTGCGTATTATGTGCTGAATCGAATTAGTGGCATCTGTAGTGTTCCTCATGGGACCCACCAGGGATTGTGTGCTCTTCAGACCTGTCAGGAAACTTGCAGATGTGGGGGAGTTTATGAGGATTATGGCATTAGCACATCATCAGAAACACCATGAAAGAATATCTACTGAGAGCTCAGCCTTGCAAAAAGTCTGACTTTTTTGTAAACTTTCAGAATAGTGCGAAACTGTCTAAAAACCCACTTGATACCAGAAGCGTTCAATCTACTGTTTTAGGAAAAGATCTGTTTTTAAGTGCTTCCTCCAGTGTAACGTTTTCTCCATTGTTTCTGGAATTTTTAGCTAATGTGCATAATAGCTGACATAAATATAGTTCTCCAAGTATTTCACAAGGATTATTTATTAGGATGTAGATTAAGAGAGGGAAGTAAATGTGAGGTTTTTCAGTCAAACACACGGAGCTTCCGTGAGATGTGTAATATTATAAACTAAATCAATGTTTAAACATATTTTTCATAAATGTTAAACTTGAAATGGAAAGTTTTGAAGTGTACAGAAAGGAAACGTATTGCAAAAATCGTCTGATTGAGTTTGTGAGGTTGTGTGTCTGAAGAAAAAGGAAAAAATATAAAAATAGCATTTGCTTTCACATGGTTGTTTTGTTTCCATTATGAAGAATTTGGATTACCTTCGTTTTCCTGCACAGGCAAACACAAACGAGCATGCACTCATGCACACAGACACATGTATGGAGATACAATGTTTTCTTTCTCTATGTTGTCTCTTTTTTTGTCACAAAAAGTCATTTCCTACTAATAATGAAAGTGGAAGTTTTCTGGGAGGAAATTCTCGAAGGGTGAGCGTATTGTTCCTAACAAACTAGACAGAGCAAGGGTCTAGGGGTTTTAGAAGAAGAATTTGCCTCACAGGACTGGGTGAGGACAGGAGAATAAGATGGCTGGACTGATTCGTTCTTTTGTGGTCAGAGCAGCAATCTACCAAGCATTTTGTTTATTACCGTAACAGGTGCAGGGTGTTCGCCTGGCTTGTGTTTAAGCGATGATCTGACTGGTCTTACTCATACCAGTGGCGTCACTAGGGTTGGTGTCACCCGGTGCTGGTAACTCATGGTGTCACCCCCCGCACGACTTACCGCATGGACCTCCTCTGCTCCGAGTCCGCCAAGAAGGTAGGCCGACACAGTCATGCGTCAGATCTTCCAAATACACAGTGCTGCCTTGTGCCCACCATCTTTTTCTCATTCTATATCTGATTTATCCGAGGGGATTCCCTAAGCAGAAGAAACCCTGGAGCACATACGATAATAGATTAGATACATAGCTAGGTGCTGCTCCCGACACAGACGCTTCATATAGCGATAGCGAACACCAGGCAGCTCTGAAAATAAATCGCTCTTTGACACGTCTTTAAAGCTTCCTTCCTTTTTTATAGCACTGTGACTGTCTTGGGCCGGCCTTGGGGACTGGGAGTCTAATGCGATTGCGATGCGATCTGATTGTGTTTGTGTGCCACATTCAGTCCTGCCAAGTGTCACACATCTGGCGTCACACTAACGCATTAGTTATCTCAAGAAACTATAACGCATGTCCTAAGGTAACTATAACTCATGCCCTCGCTATGCACTGCTAATGACCCACATTACTCATGACATCTTCAATGACATCATTGATAATATCAATGCAACATTTGCAATGAAATTATTGGTGAGAAAACTGCGCGTGGTGGGGCACGAGTTATAGAAGACTGGGCTATTCTTATCACTGTGCGGTCTGATGAGACATTATGGGTAATTAGCAGGCTCCCTAATTTAGACTATTTACGAAGGCACCCTCAGTGATGGGATTAGTAGTAGTACATATTAGGCAAGCACTAGCTCCAATCATGCCCAAACCTATTCAGCTCAAGTTAACTAGAGAGCATTTAATCAGTCAAGGGCACTAATAATTTGAGGAGGGACACCCCTCTCCCTCCCCTCCCCACCAAACACATAAAAAAAACATGAATCCCTATTTTTCCTGCAGTTACAGTTCAAACCTTATCAATGAGATTGACGATATATCAAAGGGAAGCACTTTCTGAAGTGATGCCACTAGCCAGGCAAGTCAAGTCCACTAAGGTTAATTTACTCAATCGATGAAAGTAACAGCATCATATTGGCATTCACAAAAAATATAATAAATATGACTGGCAACAGGTACTCAGGATACTTAACCCACTCTTACCCTAGGCACTTCTTCATTGATACTTTTAAATAATGCAAAGCATCACAAGGAAGTACACTGACCTCTAAGATGTTTCCAATTTAAATATTAATTCTATACACTATCTTCATACACAAGTAAATTGCTATCTACAATAAAAAATGTTTCCCCAAACATAATATTGCTGTGTTACAGCGTTAAAGCACAGTGAGTAAGTCTAACTTTACTTCAATATCTCCTTTCAAGGGGAGAAATAAAACCACTCACATTTTATCTGGGGGCTTTTCTACACTACAGCTCTGGCAGTGCCCAATGAATCACTTTTTCTACTACCCAAGAGTGGTCACAGCCAAAATGAACTTCCTGTTCTGCAGTCAATAACAAGGCCTGTATTCCTAAGTCTCACTCTTTCCAATACTGCCGGACAATCAGCCGAGCGCTTACACAACAATGCACAAATTCAGTAATAAACACCATGCCTTGCCTTACCTTACCGTGGGGATGGGGGCAGGCTGAAGTTCCTCATGCGTGAAACGCTCAAAATAACCGGTCAGATTTCCTTTATGGGTGAGGAATGACGTAAAATGGTGGAAACAAAACCAAGGTCATGAGAGTAACAGAAATTCGAAATCCCTGGCCATTCTTTCAGACTGCTGGTAATCGATCTCCATGCCTGGCTTTATTATTCAATAGGTATACTACACCACGTATCATCAAGGTCCCTTTAGCGGTTTATTGATGTTCAGCAATCACGCGATTGTACATTTGAGCACAAGAGGAAATATGACGGGAGAGTCTAAAAATATGTCTGTAATAGGGCTACGTCACCAAGGCCGCCCTTTTTATTATGATAAAGTGCTCGAAGTGCCCTCATGCAGACTGATACCCACTGCCACATCCTATTTATTAGGTGGCTAACGTCATCATTTCAATAGACTTAAAAGCAAATTCGGCACTTGAATAATGCTTAACACCTTCTTGCCGTGCATGCGGACTTTTTTAGCATTCACTAAAGCATTATGTTCTCCAGTGGTATTATTATTTGAACCGTCAGAGTTTTTAATACTTCAGCAATATATCACAGAAGTATTCTCTAAAGGAATCCTTTTGTTTGCAGAGCGAACCACTCAAGACATGTGGATATTTTCTGTTCTTACCGTTCTTTCGTGTCAAAAAAGTCTATTCAAGCTCTTAGAACTTCTACATTTTGGTTGACATTTGAAAGCACAGGTTCCCAGCAACTTGTATTCATTTACCCGCAATTTTTGTCCTGTCCCCTTATCCTCCTCTTCATCCGATTTCTCTCCCTCGCAGATTTCTCTCTTTCCTCTCATAGAAGCCGATTCCTTTTGCCTGAAAATGTCCTTCGTCCTCCGCAAACTCCCCGGAGTTCACTTTTGATCTTCCTCCATCTTCCCTCCACCGTTTCCACCCCGCATTTCTGCCCCCCAAAATCTCCTCCCCTCTCACAAACTACCTTCTCCCATCTTCATAGGTATCCCTCCGCCCCACAAGGAGTTTCCCTCCTGATTCCCACATCTAATCCGGCCACTCGCTGCGCTTCACAAACAAACAATCACCTTTTCACTCTCACCAGCATGACTCTATTCCCACGCTTTTCCACAGTTTAACCGCGCGCTCCTGACTCTCTTCCCTGCGCACCCTCCCTCCTTCCTTCTCTCGATGGATGCTTAGGTTTCTATATAGTTCTGATACATTTAGCCTTCTGCTAAGCGGTCCGACTTTTTATTTTTTTAAGGTGTGACCTGCCAGATAGGGTAGACGGTGTCATTTGCCCAAGATCACACATAGCTATAAATCCTGGTTCCACACAGTTGGCATGACAGACACAAGAGCACCTCTCACACCAACTTCGGATTTTTGTTTCAAAAACAAGCTCCTTTCGCCTACAGATGTTTATTTTTGTTTGTTCTTCTCCCCCGTGCAGGCCAAACCTATTTTCACGTTGAAGTGTGACCTCTCTTTTCTACACCATTCTCTTCCCACGCGTAGTCCGTTCTTCTTTCGCCACCCGTTCTGTCCTCCACGCCCTCACATTTTTAAATTCATTTTTTACCTAAGCACTTCCTGACTCTTACAAAGCAAATGTCTTTATTTTCTCCTTGTTTTTGTGCTTCCACCTCACATATTCTTCTCTTCTGCACCCCGCCTCCTTCTTTCTTTTCCCACAACATTCTGCCCTCTGCTCTTCCCACGCCGATTTGTTTTCCTCCCACACGTCTTGTCTGTATTGTACCCCTCCGGTGTGACAGAGGAACTGGGGAACCCGTGTTAGGTTGGGGTGTAGAGTTCTTTTCAGAGTCGGCGGTCCTCAACCCTTCTAGGCCTCAAAGCGGCCCTCAGCGTGTGGTACAAACCTGGCTGAGCTTAGTTCGTTGGCAGCTCTGCTCGTTACGTTAGGTCATATCTGTCCCGTCTATAGGGAGATGGCTGAATGTTTGCAGCACACGCACACTCCCCTGGCCTGCTGCCGAGACTGTCTCTTCTCCGAATCTCTGTCCGACGTGGTGCTGGCGCACGACCGCCGCGTCAGAGGACGGAGCACAGCGCGCGGGGGCTGTCCCAGGGCCGTCATTGGTAGCTGTAAAGATTGGCGGCCCTGGGACCCACAGCGAGCCAGCGTAACCAGATTGGTGTCACCCCATGATGGGGTGACACCCGGTGCGGTCCGCACCCCCCGCACCCCCCTAGTGACGCCACTGACTCATACGACTGAGGGTCGTCAGCTTTTAGAAGCCTTAAGAAGCGCGGGAAAGGCTCACATTTTTTCACATTTGAATGATTAAAACCTGGGCCGGTAAAGAGTGTCTAGTTTATGTTTAGGGTGCAACACTTGACTGCTCTTCCACTTCATCCCTTGATCATGGTGCGTTTTTGTAAGGGGTGTATCAGTATTCAGAATTCTTGCAGGGTGCATGGCTACTGCTCAATCCCCCAACTCCCGCTCTAACATTTTTGACGTAATTTTATTCATTTAAAAGCATGTCTTGCAGATGTTGCCTGAGGGATTACTGAACATTCTGTGTTTACCCCCTTTTTTGTTGTACATGCACACAAGTGGGGAAAAACAAATATCACGTGGATTCAAACTTGCTCACTGATTTGAGAGCGAAACAGTAGACATTACTATAAGCATCCTCAAAAAAGTTCAGGTGATGGCACAAGTGAAAGATGCTACTTGTCCTCTATTTGAGCCTCTCTTTACCATATGAAAGCAATAATGCAAAATAACCCCCATATAGCCATAATGATATAACTCAATGACATGTTTCCAAGCCGAACTGCAACAGCCAAGCTACAAAATGTCAATACAAATTTACTGAAAAAAGTAACATCTATTCTTTTTGCTTTCAAATCTCCAAGACACGACACAACATTGCATCCAATTATATTGACAAAGCTCTAAGTCAAGATATGATATTGTCTGCTAACCCCTCCCCACCCCCTTTTGCGTAAACATAGAAATTCGCTGCCCCCTGGCTGCTTTTAGCTCACACCACACAGTACAACCAAAGAATGCCATCCTCCAGTGAGTGAAAGCATCATTGAAGACGGTATAAAGTATCTGCGCTATAATCACACCAAGAGGGTCGGTAGGACCCATAAACCACAGTAAACCACATTTTGTTTGCATGCATTTGGAACATAGACGTGACCTCAAACCCTGACATTCACTCAGAGACATAAAAACAACTACATCTCCAGTTAATCTGTAGATTGTCTATTTCCAATGCTATAGAAATTGCACACCTCATATGCTATGAGAACCGTGATTTGCTATTTTTACAGTTTTTGTTAACCCGAACATCACAATTTCTCCTACACCAAAGGCTACAACATTGCTTGGCAATACTGGTTATGAATGATTGGAGAAGGGTTACCAGTGATTTAGGCACCTGCATTTGTTTGCTCCATCCTAAAAACTCCCTCTTGCTCATCCTTTCAGTGCTTCTGACAGATGCTAATTCAACAGTAACGAAGTATCCAAGATTTCTCACCTTATGCTACTCACCAGGGAAAACCTAAAATGTACTGAGAATTGTTATTGACTATGTGGCAAGCCAACTTCTCAACTACACAGAATATAGTATTTTCTTCCTTCTTGGATAACCATGAACCCATCCAGCACTATAAGATCTCCACCAAAAGATGATGGCATCCTTCACCTCATTATATCTATAAAGTACCCCATAAAAAGTACTGTTTTTACACCACAATCCATAGGCCATGCTTTGATGTCACTCCCCAGTCCATCCTCCCAAGATGACAAACATATCAGAGATGAGCTGGTCTAGGAGCTTGTGAAACATAGCTGTGCCAAATCTTAAGAAGCTAGTCAGCACCCAGACACCAGAGCAACAAAGGACACTAAAGGTTGTACAAATGTACACAACCCCACTAAAAAGTCAACCACAATCATAAACCAATAAAACACACTTTGAGAAGCATCCTTGCCAATGTCGCACCATACAAAAGTGATGGAAACAAGATACCAGAGCTAAAACGATTTCTGTCCTCACTTGAACAAAGAAAGATAGTGGTGGATAGATACCCACCTAAATAAAAAAAAATCACTACAAAAAAAACGAAAGCACTTTTCATCAAATGATAGATACAAAAAGTCAAAATAGATACAAAAAAATCTTCACTTTTAAACTGCAACATACAGTCTCACTAACATCTGCCGCGTTCCGGGGGGAAGATGTGAAGAATTCATTATTTCGTTAAAAAGAAAACTGAAAATTAGCTCCCTCAATACTAGACTTGCCACACGTGACCAGAGAATCCCACAACATGGGCAAATAAAGTCGTTTCAACAACTACCTAGGAGTAGTTGAAAGCCTGGCCTCACTTTCCTTCATCCCTCCAATAAAATTTCCCTGCTCCCTACTCCCTGCTCCTCCACTTTTTATTTGGGAAATATGTAGGTGTTTGCTTGTTTGACTTCAAAAAGTCCTTCACCAAGTCTCCCCAAAAAAGTGAGACTAAAAGAAAAGGGGGCTGGGTAGGAATACCCTGACCGCCATGCCATGGTCTTAGGCAGGGCCGGACTGACTACCAGGTGTTTTGGAATTCTGCTGTGCTGGTGGCTAATTTTACTGCGGTGGGGACTGATTTTGTTCATGGAGACCTGCGTGTACTTCAAAATAATTGAAGCAAAATGAACTTCGTTTAGTACACGCAGGTCCCCATCAACGAAACCAACCCCTGCACAGCAACATTCCAAAACACCCGGTAGCCACTCCAGCCCTGGTCTTAGGGTCCCCCTTGGACCTCACCATGGCATAAAAGCAATAAAAAATAATTTGCAGCAAAATCTTGAATTCACAGCAAAAAAATGTTTTCGAGCTCCAGCTCTTGCTTTTAATTAAGCCCCGGGTGAGCCAGGTCCTGGGGGCATATCATAAAAATAGGAGGGGGCACACTGGCCCCCCTCCTAGGGATTAAGAAAGCCCCGGGGACCTCCACATCCCGGGGGCACTTTTTGTTCTGCATGCGAGTGGGTTCACTGGGCCTGCCCACAGCCCCGGGGACCGCCACCTACCTGCGGCTAATTACAATATTATGGGGGGGCCTCGGACTCCCCCTGACCTGGGGACCGCCACCTCCCAGGCCACTTTTTATTACGCATGCGAGTGAGCCCACTGAGCCCGCCCACAGCCCCAGAAACTGCCACCTATCCGGGGCTAATTACAATAATATGGGACAGCCTAGGACTCCCTCTGCCCCACGGACTGCCACCTCCACGGGGCAAAGATATTCAAATTGATGCAGAGGATCTGCTCAGCCCCCTTCTGCCCTGGGGACCACGACCTCCCCAGGGCTTTTGATTTAAATGAATGCAGGGGAGGGCCTTATGGTCTCTACAAAACCCTGGGGAGTACCACCTCTCCGGTGCTAAATGAGACAAATACAGGAGGGCCCCACGTCCCCACGCAGCCCCAGGGATCGACACCTCCCCAGGGCTAAATAAAATAATAAAGTGTGAGGGCTCTGGCCCCCCTACACTGCCCTGGAGGCCACCACCTCCACAGGGCAGCTCTCTAAAATCATATATGGGGTTGCATTTCCCCCGCAACCCCTGGGACACCACCTCCCTGGGGCTTAATTAAGAAAGGAGGGGGCCCCTAAGCGCAGCCTCCAGCAACGTTTCAGGGTGCCCACCCCCTGGACATTGCAGTTTGCTATGGCTTGGTGGGATCACCGCTCTCGCCAAGAAGCCATAGCAAACACTCCGCTTCAGCAAGCGCGAGCAGAAAATGCATGTCTGTTTCCCTGCCCGTTGTCAAGCAAGGAGGGAAACATACACATTGCCTATAGATCTATAGACCTGCAAGTTGGCAGCTCCATGGGTTTCAAAGCAATGCCGGCTCCTTCAGGAGGCGGGGAGGTGGCAGGGCCTGCGGGGGTCTTTAGGCTCGCTCACAGTCTCGAATGGAGAAGCCATGCCCTGGGGATGGAGTCCCGGAGGCCAAAATCGGCCTGGGGAGGGGGATAGTGCGCCACCCTCCCCATTAAAAAAAAAATTATATATGTATACTAGCAGCCCGTCCAGACGTTGTCCGGGTATGAATTGCTGCCGGCCAGTAGTATATTGTTTTGTAGGTTTTCGTTTTGATAGCATTTCTTATCTGTGACAGGCCTGTGAAACGCTCCGATTCAGAGTGCACTGCTGATGCACTTAAGAGTGCGCGTTCAGTAGTGTGTGAACTTGAGTTTCCCTACTTTATTTTTCCTTGCAATATTATATAGCGCGAACTCGACAACATGGCATGAGCACAATTTACATTACAGAAGAACATATTCATTTGTGGTAGGCACGGGGAGACAAATCGATTTTCCTGGAATCACAGGATGTTGAGCTGATGCCGAGATTCGAACGTAGCTCCCCAGCTCTAAAGTTCGCAATTCTAGAATTTGTGGCGGGAAATGTGTCTAAAAGTGTATGTCGGTGCTGGCCATCAATGAGAGAGACCTGTGCATTTTTCAATTCGGTGGTGAAAAAATATGAGTATTTTGCTGGAGATGTGAGCCGTCGTGCCACCAATGTACTTACAGGGGGAGGGTAAACACCCATTATTCCGCAACTTTCTTTCCGCATACCATCACTCCGCATGCTTTCATTACGAAAGTACCATGACTCTGCAATGCCATTATAACGCATGGCATTGCATTTTACATGCTTTTACAACACATACATTTACAACAAAATTCGTTGTAAATGCATGAATGGAAAAGCATGTTTTTTTTAATGTTTGGATAAGGTAAGTATGGGTATAGGGGTATATGTTTTGGGGGTACTGAGGTATATGTTTTGGGGTGTTTGTGTATTTTAAGGGTTCAGATATAGTTTTGGGGTATGGGGTAAAGGGGTAGTTTTAGGGTTTAGGGATAGGTATGGCTTTTGGGATACAGGGGTATTTTTAGGGTTCAGGGCTAGGTTTGGGTTTTGGGGTATAGGGGTATTTTTAGGGTTCAGGGGTAGGTTTGGGTTTTGGGGTACAGGGGTATTTTAAGGGTTCAGGGCTAGGTTTGGGTTTTGGGGTACAGGGGTATTTTTAAGGTTCAGGGCTAGGTTTGGGCTTTGGGGTACAGGGGTAATTTAGGGTTCAGAGGTAGGTTTGGGTTTTGGGGTACAGGGGTATTTTTAGGGTTCAGGGGTAGGTTTGGGTTTTGAGGTACAGGGGTATTTATAGGGTTCAGGGCTAGGTATGGGTTTTGGGGCACAGGGATATTTTTAGGGTATAGGAATAGGTTTGGGTTTTGGGGTACAGGGTATATTTATAGGGTTAAGATGGGTTAGTGTTTAAGGGTGTTGGGGTATTTTAAGAAGTACGGGTGGGTTATGATTTTTGGTTGCAGGGGTAGTTAAAGGGAGCAGGGTGGACACCCGGAGCTGGAATGTACAGAACCTGGGAAGAAAAAACAATGAAATATTGGGCACAACGCTCGCTTTTTTTTCCATAATCCCGCGCTCCACACACGCCCCCAGCACACGCCCACAGCACACGATATGAGACATGGCATGAAGGGCGGAACGTATCACAGGCCCCAGCGTTTGTCATGCCCCCAGCACACGCCACAGCACAACGCAGATACGCCCACAAGGGACTACTTTGCGGGCACGGTTCTTTTACCTTTTAAATGTATATGGTGGGCGTCTGCATAGCCTATATCCTTCTGCTGCAACTGCCCTTTCCAACGCTGTGTTCAGTGTTGTGATTGGTGCTGTGGTTCCTGAGATTACCCGCCTCAAAGGTTTGGACTCTCTCTTTATTATATTAGTACTAGCAGCCCGTCCCGACGTTGTCCGGGTATGAATTGCTGCCGGCCAGTAGTATATTGTTTTGTAGGATTTCGTTTTGATAGCATTTCCTATCTGTGACAGGCCTGTGAAACACTCCGATTCACAGTGCCCTGCGGATGCACCCAAGAGTGCGCGTTCAGTAGTGTGTGAACTCGAGTTTCCCTACTTTATTTTTCCTTGCAATATTATATAGCGCGAACTCGACAACATGGCATGAGCACAATTTACATTACAGAAGAACACATTCATTTGTGGTAGGCATGGGGAGACAAAGCGATTTGCCTGGAATCACAGGATGTTGAGCTGATGCCGAGATTCGAACTTAGCTCCCCAGCTCTAAAGTTCGCAATTCTAGACCTTGTGGCGGGAGGTGTGTCTAAAAGTGTATGTCGGTGCTGGCCATCAATGAGAGAGACCTGTGCATTTTTCAAATGGGTGGTGAAAAAATATGAGTATGTTGCTGGAGATGTGGGCCGCCGTGCCACCAATGTACTTATCAGGGAGGGTAAACACCCATTATTCCGCAACTTTCTTTCCGCATACCATCACTCAGCATACTTTCATTACGAAAGTACCATGATTTCGCAATGCCATTATAACGCATGGCATTACATTTTATATGCTTTTACCACACATACATTTACAACGAAATTCGTTGTAAATGCATGAATGGTAAAAGCATGTTTTTAAAAAAATGTTTGCATAAGGTAAGTATGGGTATAGGGGTATATGTTTTGGGGTACTGAGGTATAGGTTTTGGGGTGTTTGGGTATTTTAAAGGTTCAGATATAGTTTTGGGTTATCGGGTACAGGGGTAGTTTTAGGGTTTAGGGATAGGTATGGGTTTTGGGGTACAGGGGTAGTTTTAGGGTTCACGGCTAGGTTTGGGTTTTGGGGTATAGGGGTATTTTTAGGGTTCAGGGGTAGGTTTGGGTTTTGGGGTACAGGGGTATTTTAAGGGTTCAGGGCTAGGTTTAGGTTTTGGGGTACAGGGGTATTTTTAGGGTTCAGGGCTAGGTTTTTGGTTTTGGGGTACAGGGGTATTTTAGGGTTCAGGGTTTGGTTTGGGTTTTGGGGTACAAGGGTATTTTAGGGTTCAGGGGTAGGTTTGGGTTTGGGGGTACAGTGGTATTTTTAGGGTTCAGGCCTAGGTTTGGGTTTTGCGGTACAGGGGTATTTTTAGGGTTCAGGCGTAGATTTGGGTTTTGAGGTACAGGGGTATTTATAGGGTTCAGGGCTAGGTTTGGGTTTTGGGGTAAAGGGGTATTTTTAGGGTTTAGGGATAGGTTTGGGTTTTGGGGTACATGGTATATTTATAGGGTTAAGATGGGTTAGTGTTTAAGGGTGTTGGGGTATTTTAAGGATTATGGGTGGGTTATAATAATGGGGTGCAGGGGTATTTAAAGGGAGCAGGGTGGGATTAGCACACAATATGAGACATGGCATGAAGGGCGGCACGTACCACACGTCCCCAGCGTTTGTCACGCCCCCAGCTCACGCCCACAGCACAACACAGACACGCCCACAAGGGACTACTTTGCTGGCACGGTTCTTTTACCTTTTAAATGTATATGGTGGGCGTCAGCATAGTCAATGTCCTTCTGCTGCAACTGCCCTTTCCAACGCTGTATTGGGTGTTGTGATTGGTGCTGTGGTTCCTGAGATTACCCGCCTCAAAGGTTTGCGCTCCCTCTTTATTATATTAGTATGGATATATATAAAAATAAAGGCCGGGCCCCGGGGATGGAGTCCCCAGGGTCAAAATCAGCCCGGGATGGGGGCCACGTGGCCCCCCCTTCCTTCTTGAAAAAAAAATACAAAATAAATGGTAGGGCCGGAAGATGAGGTCCCTGGGCCAAAATTGGCCCAGGGAGGGGGTGGGGGGGGGCAAGTGGCTCCCTTCCATTATTTAAAAAATAAAGAAAGCCTGGGCCCTGGGGGATGGGGCCCTGGGGCTGAAGTCCCTGGGGGATGGGGTCCCTGGGCCTAAATTGCCTCAGGGAAGGGGGCTACGCAACCCCATTCCCTTAAAAAAATTCACTGCTCGTTACCTCACATATTACATCACTCATGACATGGTCAGTGACATCACTGATGACATCTCAAATAAGATCACTGATGACATCATCCAGTGACTGGTTTTTAAAAGGTTATGAGTGTTAAATATATATACAAAGGTTTATTGGTGAATCAGTGGGTGTATGAGTGCCTGTATGGATGATTCAATCGGTGCATGACTGTCTGTATAAGTGAGTTATTGGATGTCTCTGTGAATGTATGGGTGAGTGACTGGTTGTGTGAATGTTTGTATCAGTCTGCCAGTTGGTGCGTGAGTGGGTACATGAGCGGCTGTATGGGTGATTGATTGGTCATCTGGGTACCTGTATGGGTGTCTGAGTGTCTGTGTGGGTGGGCGAGGGGGTGTGTGACTGCCTGTATGGATGAGTGAGTGGGTGAGTCAGTGGCTGTATGGGTTAGTGAGTGTGTGTGTGTGAGGGGCTGTTTGGGTGAGTGAGTGTGTGTATGGCTGTGTGTGAGTAGATATGTGAGTGGTATATAGGTAAGTAGCTGGGTATGGGAAAGGCAGCATAGGTGAGCGATGGGGTATACGAGTGACAGTATGAGTGAGTGAGTGAACATGAGAGTGGCTGTATGGGTGAGTGTGTGCTTGTGTGAGTGACTTTATAGGTGAGTGAGTACACGTTAGTATATGTATAAGTAAGTAAGTAAGTGGGTGTGTGTGGACCTTTGCTGGTTTATATAATATTATGGCTGATATCATAAGATAGATATATTTTATTAACCCTAAATATAAAAAATTATAGAAAGATGGCAGCATAGAGAGAGAGAGATTGGAAATTGCAGTATAGTAGGAGAGAGGAAGATAGTGAAGCAGAGGCATAAAGGAATATTGACAGAGAGCTCATAGGACCAGTAGTCAGGTTAGTTCAATGTAGGTTGGAGGTTTTGGTCCCGAAATAATCAAAAACAATGTTTGTAGAAAGAGAAACAGCGATGAACAAGTGTGAGGAAAGTTTGAGCAAATGGTTACAGGTAGCAAATTTGTGCAGTGGCATACTCGTAGAGAAGCAATACAATTCGCAATAAGAGAGCAGAGGTGAGTGTGGTCAATATAGAAGTGAGGTTTATTCCACGAGTGTTGCATTTATACAAGAACATTGATGAAGAATGAAGCTCATTTGTGAGCCAGCATCACCGGGGTTTTGGAATGAATGGCTAAAAGATTGTATGAGATGAAGAACTTGATCCAATTACTTAATAGAGATGGGGACATTGCTGAAAAAGGTTTTAGAATTAGGATATCATAGATGGTTAAATTATTAAAAGCAGGCAATTGGCAGCAAGAGCGGGTAGATCAGCATTACAGAGGTACTGATGGAGAGAAGATATAGAACTTGATATCCTAATGTGAAAATAGCATAGAATTCCGTTGAACCAGAAACAGAGGAAAGAGTATCTCAACCATGCTGCTTCAGCAGAACTTGAATGCACAGGGGAGTGGGCCTTTCTAATCACAGAGTGTGATGAGTATCCAAGGACCATCTTCGGCCTCTGGATGCTGGTGACAGATGGTGGGCTGTGAGATAAGGGTGAAAGGGATGGCTAGTGCCCTAGGTGTTGCCAGAAGATGCCACCACCAAAATCTGCATGGCTGCAGATGAATGAGCCTTTTTTCTCTTAGTGATCACAAGATTAAGTAAGCAGTGAAGCACACTTGGTGTGGATCTTCTTCCTCTGAGAGCCAATTACAGACAGAGGGTCTGCACTGCAGCAGTGCATTACACCGTTTGCTAAGACGGGCAGTGTAAGGAACCAAGGGCACTTCTCTCTGTGAGGACCAATTAAGTTAGATAAGGGCTAATGTCCACAGACTACCATCTATTTACACCATGTAATCCCTCTCTCTTCAGAATTGTAATGTTTCAAGCCCACTGATCTCTGTAGATGGCTGCAGGCAGCCAAAGCCTGTAAAACATCTCAGACTTCGTAGTAAATAGTAGCTGATAAAACGGAGAAAATAATAAATTTTCTAGTTAAAAACCCCAAGGACTGGTGACCCACTCCACCTCCAAATGAGACTGCAGAAATGTACTTAGGAGAACTTTTGGGCTCTTTCTCCAGCCAAATTTGTGTGACAATACTCATGCAGGGAGCTTGTTTCAGTGCATGTCACACATGCACCTGTGTGTGCATATTTGTGTTTAGGTATGCATGCGATGGGGCCGGGTTCCATGTTCTAGATTAACTCTGGAACCCCTGGCAGACAGACCTGTGTTTCCTGCTTAAAAGTGTGGAGGGGAGAAAAACCATTTGCCAATCATATATTACAATTCCACTGAACCATGACTCCCAAGAATCACCGACTCCAGATTCTAAGTTTAGTTAGTTTATTACAAAGCAAAGAGCAATTGGACATACAAACACCTCAAGATGAGGGTGTAGAAATACATTGGAACTAATACAAAGCCAAATCTATGGGCAAAATTGAGTCTGTGTAACACAAAGAATGACCAGTTCTAGAATCAGGATGCAGACTATCACTGCACAAACATTGAGCGTATTCTTCATTGGAGGTTTGTAAGTAAAACACATCAGTCTGTCCCTACACTACCACTAGCGTGACAACCTTACTTAGCATTTTCCCAGGCAAGGTCAGGAAAAGGTGTCAGTGCGTGAAGACTTCATAAAAAGTGCACTCACGTTGAATGGGTCAAGTAGCATCAAGCTACTCTGCTCGTTCTAAGATGCTCCTTCCTCTCTCCTGATCCGATCGCCTCTCCTCTCCGAATTTCCCGGGGCACTGTCCCTTAGCCCAACACCAAAATCTTAGGTCACACCCATCATCACATCACACGATCGTCCCATCCAGCTATACACATCCTATAAGGTAGATAACTCTCCATGCGGTTTCGATGCTCACAGCCCTCTGGCTCGATGACCTTGATTCCCAGGCCTTCTCCAGTGAGAAAGAGCACCGTCCCACATAATCAGCACCGCTTGTTAAAATGTATCCTCTCCTCCCTAAGCCTAAGTCCTAAAACAACAGCGTTATTATAAGAAAGGTGAATTTATCCACCTGCACCAGACATATGATAAAGAAAAGATTCTACATACACATGACTATTACAAACTCATTTCAGAGAGCCAGGGAAAATACACGAGGCCTACAGAAAATCGGCTAACATAAGACTCACCATAAAACTTTGTTAAACATGCATATACATCAACATTATTATTGTGCACGTTTAAATCAATGGGTTACATAGTCAGTGATTTCATTTCTCATTAGTCACTAGTAAATGAACATTACGATTTCATCATTTAGAACACGATTACAATGTTGATTTCTCCACATTGCACTTCACTTTACACGTCATCACATTACATTCTATTACCCAAATGTTAACACAACCAAGGATTATATGTGTAGGTGCGAACTACTCATGATTGCAATGAACCCCTAGAAATGGAAGAGCACAGTCGAGCTCTATCACATTCCTGTGGGCGTGGGCATCTGTGTTTATGAGATATAGTCGACACCTGTTGCTAACAAATTTCATCATTGCCTATTTGCATAAGAGCACCCTTTACACATTTTGCCGAGGTATTCAAGAATGCTAATAGGGAAGAAACAATCTTTATTTGTTGAGCGCTTTCAAGTCAGACCTGGAAAGGGAGGTGGTGCACGGTTTTGGCCAAATGATGCTTTGTAGTTAAAGTGAATTGTTTCAGATGAGTTAGAAAGAAATCCTAATCCTTGAAAATACGTCTGTTGCAAAAAATAGAGGGATTTGATTTTGCAAAATCAACGTAAACTGAATTTGCCTTAAAGAAGCTTATTTTACATTTGATGAGAAATGCATTTTATGCACCTATCATGTAAATAGCAAAATTGCCTGCTGCAGTTACTGTTTGTCCGATTTGGTATTACGCAAACATCAAAAATTATGCGAATGCAATTTGCAATCTTTTACTTTTTACATCACAGCAAAGCTTGTTAGCTTCCTGGCCCCATAATGTACTGTAATGATACAAGTGACGTTTTACATACTGGTGCCACTCTTATGTTCAGAATCAAATCCTATAGTGACTGTTGCGCCCTCTTACTCTTACACAGAAAATACACAATGAGCCTGGAACTTGCCATCTCCCTGTCTTGGAGGACTGTTCTTGCTGATAGCTGATAAATTGGTGGCATAGGCATGGCACAGCGCATGCGCGAGGCCTTAGCGCATTAAGATTCCTCGCGCCCCTCTGCCGAGGCTACTCTCGCTAATCTGGATCATAATATTTGGCAGTGTTTAGAGGGGTGTTGTTAAATTGTAAGCCGAGCCTTTTCTGAAATGGATCTGCGCCGGCTCAGTCAGAGGATTATTCTGGCAAAGCGGCCTAATCAACAGGCGCGATGAGGAAGTGGCGTCGAGGGTGGGGAATGCTTGGAGACACTGACTTGACATGCCACGGATTATGTTTGTTTACATATTTCTGGTAATCACTGTCTGTACATTAGAAGAGCGCCATTTAATTTCCCTTTTGATAGATGGTGTAGTTTTCACGTAATTGCATTTCTCCGTCGGGCGGCATGCCGGCGCTTTCCCCGCTACACTGCAGCGAATGAATGACTGCTGGCACTAGGGAAAGAGAGTTCGCCTCCTGGCAGTGCAGCTGTTCTAGTTTGTTTCTCTAATGAAACCTTAGTTGATTATCGCTGGGAAATATGGGCATTTCCTGTGGTGGCAGAGCGCCACTGAAAATGTCCAATCAGATTGGACCATTGCGTGTACTTCATCTTTAGTGTGCTTGGTTATTTTCAATTCACACCCAACAAAAAACCTCAAGTACCCATGAAGCAATCATCTCCCCGGCCCCTGTATTTAATTAAGTGTAAAAACTGTGGTTCTAATGCATTGTACGCTCCTGCTGATGGTGTGGGAAAGTCCTCTGCCTTGACTCTGTCTGTATTATCCTAGCCTATCCTGGGTGGCTTATGTTGGCCTGTTTCCCATGCAGCCTTGGTGTATTTTCAGTCTTCCGGCTATTGTGCAGTAATTTGTTGCTTACGAAGTGGAAGCAGTGTGTAAAGTGCCGCTCGTGCATCTTTCATGGCAGCTAATCAGCTGCTCCTATGGCTCAGTAGAAAGGGGTTTATGCTGGGAGAACTGTGGGACGGGTGTACAGGGCATGGTTGTCATGATTACCAATTAATGAGTGACGGGCCTAGTTTTCATCTACTGTGGGCCATATTACACATAGTGCTCACAGACATATACAGCCACTCACACACACACTCCGAAAGGTTACAGGTTAGACCAGTAGCGGCTCCTGGAGGGAGTGCTGCGGGGCGGTCGGGCGGGGGAGGGGCAGGGTCGGGGGTAATAAACTACGGCATAGGCCGCACAGAGTTAAGTAACTAAATAAATAAGTAAAACGAATTACATTGCACGCGCAGAAATGGCGATAGCGTTTCAGTGCACGCAATGAAATTCATTTTATTTATTTATTTAGTTACTTATCTCTGTGCGGCCTACGCCATAGTTAACAATACCCCCCATCCTGCACCTCCCCCGCACCGCCCCACATCAATCCCTCCAGGAGCCACTACTGCCTTTACCCATTTTAAAGTAAAAACAACACAAACAAAAATAAACCATTACCCCAAATAAATATCAAATAATTAATAACTATATATTTATTAATTAAACACAAATTACTTCCCATCCATTACCCCAATAAAAAGCACAACACACAACTAAAATTAATTACACAATTGTCAAATACATTTGTAATTAATTTAATTATTATCAATTAACTAATAAAATAAATAAACTACTTAACAGCCTTTACCCCTTTAAACCCCAAAACACACACCTAAAAAAATTACTATTATTAATTACCAATTAATTAATTATAGTTACTTAACAAACAATTATGAATTAATCAATTAATATTAAATTACTTCCCACCCTATACACCTATAAACATAAAACACACACCTAAAATTGATTACACTATTTCCATAATTAATTACAACATGAATCATTATTATTAATTAATAAACATTAAAATTATAAATGAGTTAATAATACATTACTATACACATTTAACACTATAACATCTCACTTAAACAAATATTAATAAATAAAAAATAATACATTATTTTAATATAATTAAATTACTTCCTACCATATTCCTCTATAAACCCACAACCACAACAGACCAAAAAACGCTAAATTCAAATAAAAAGAATTAATAACTACAAAAAATGTAAGACATACATTAAAAATACAACCAATTCCTATACAAAAAACATACATCATATACATTTAAAACATGTACTAAAATACATAACATTAATTAAAAAATGGATAATTTTAACAAGTATATTTTTTCAAACGATATTAAATACTTGATATTTTTAAAATCGATATTACTTACCATAAGTCAATATTCTTGACCACAATATTCTTGCTGTCAATATTTCTGAACCACGATAATTCTGACTCGATATTTGTGCAACTCAATATTTTAAACTCGATATTCTGTCTGTACACCCCCACATTCATCATCCCCTGGCTGGTGGTGTCCCTCTCAATGTCCCCCCTTCAGTCTCTTCAGCCTCCACCCAGGCTGTTGATGTCGATAGCCATGTCTTTGTCCGCGTGGGCGCACAACTCCTACTTGTTGCTTGGTCTCCCTCTTCTTACTCACTAGTTTTATCTAGAGGGCTTGTGCACCGATGAGACGAGGATGTCGTGGTTTGCCCATGGTCCAATTCAGATGGTCCTGGGCCAGCCCAGTCCACTGAAATTGAAAACAGTTTTGTAGGTGGTGTACAATTTCTAATACAGGTAGAGAAAACATAAAGCAAGCACTGACATTTTATTTCCTTGATATCACTAACCAATAATATGTGGTTTGAATCCAAAAGTAGGTATAATGTCACTGTAATGTCAAGAAATTCATTTCAGTAAAATAAATCTTAATGTAGGTCAATATAATCTTATGATTTACTAACCTCACCTTCAGCTTTAGTGCAAGGTGAGCTTCCTGACAATTTCACATAGTAATCTTCCACCAATGTTATTTTACAAGTGGAGCTAGCACACAATCAGGATGGTGATCTCCACACCTAAAAGTGGATCTTTTAGGTGTGGAGATCTCCATCTCCATATACATTTCTTACTTACCATTAAACATTCATTTATGTCTGAGTACATCACATATGCAATATGGAAATTGAATTAGTGTGTAGTGTGTTACTGTAGCATCATGCTACTCATCATGATACAACATTGGTAAACCGTATATCATGCCCACTAAGCTTTAAAATGTTCTTATCCTCACTAGGTCACCACTACAACTACTGTGTCTCCAACACCGACATTAAGTTCAAAATTTAAATTATAGTTTGTCGTTTATTACATTTTAATGATAAGTTGACCCTAAAATGTACAGTGCGTGGACCAATACGTTTTCATCACTGCCTGTCACCCTCATGTAACGAATGTTAGCAAGGGCAATTGTACAAAGTACAGTGTGCCACACAGCAAGCCATCTATAAACCATGGCTAAGTCATCATTGCTTGTAGTGTGCGTAACCTAAAATTAAAAAGATGACACCTATTTTCTATCTCATCTGCTTTACATATACATGTAGGTTTACATCTTGGACACAATACCAGTCCTCAACAACTCTATGTCTAGACAGGATTCATTGTGACAATTGCTGCAGATACATTTCTAGATGCCCACTATCAGGGGATATCCCACACATGCAGTGACATTTTCTCCCTTATGGCAACGCAGTCCTTAGAGACTTTGCCCACACTGATTATATCACATGCAAGAAATGTGTTGCATGGACTATCTTTTGACCCCTGACAACAGCTGTTGTTTACATACATTAAGTAATGTATGGACTTAGTGTTAAATATCTACCAATCATCATTGACAGCAGACTGTAAAACCACATAAAGTCTGTAACACAACTGGTGGCTCAAGGGAAAAGAGTGTCAACCAGCTGGTCATGCCCCTGCAAATGTGTGCCTTATTGTACCTATGCTGAGGTAGGTGATTGCACATCTGTATGGTGTGAGGAGATGAGGAGAGAGTGCATATGCAGCATCACCTGAGGAGAAAAATGAGGAAATATCTGTACATGTCCCTCTTGCATCTACAGAATTCATAATGCATGAAATTGTATATGCAGTGCATGTATGTGTCATGAGAATTAGTCATTTGTAATGCTTGCATATATTCAAACAACTTTTATATGTATCAGACTTGTATGGTGTTTGAGTACATACTCAGAAGCCACATGTTGCGAAATTCTCCTGCTGCCTGCCCCCGAGCCAGCGGTGAGGTGGGGAATATGTAGCTGTCATGTGTACTGCCTGGGAACACTGCATTCACATCAGTGAAGCAGTCACTGGCATCATACACACCCTGCACGTTGATGCTTTGCCAGTGGTGTCTGCTGTAGAACATGTGTGCATTGTGGGGAGGCAGCTGTAGTGCCACATGAGTGCAATCAATTGCACCTTCCACACGTGGGAAGCAGAAAAAGAGTTAGAAATCCCTAGCAGCCCTTTGCCTTCCTGCCAGTGTATGTTGCATACCTACGTAGAGGTGCTCTACTATTTATGCAACTCAGAATCAGACACAAGCATCAGGATTGACTTTCCTGAGAAATGCCCACAATGTCACTGGACACCCTCTGGAATGACCCAGTAGAAAATAAATATTAAGTAACCCCGGGCAGAGACCTCTGCTCCGCCCACGGAGTGGGCAGAGATTTGCCTCCTCTGCGTTCTGCGGAAAAGGCAAATGTCTGCATACCCTGAGCAGAGTTGGCCAGCCCCGCCTCCACCCCCCCCATATTAACAATTAATTTACATGGCTTAAAATAAATTAAAATCACTTACCTGGCATGCGCGTTCCTGGGCTGCCCTCTTCCTCGCCATCTGGGTACCGTATTTTCCGGCGTATAAGACGACCCGGCATATAAGACGACCCCCTACTTTCATTGACAAAATGTAGGTTTCATGCTATATTCGCCGTATAAGACGACCCCCACTTCCTAACGTCCTGCAGTCCCCTTTCTATCTCCATGGACTGAGGAGATCATGTGGTACTGACGCTCCTCTCCTTCCGATGAGCGTAAGAATTATGGAAGGAGAGAGAGATCAGCACATGTGGAGGAGCGCCTCGCCTGCCTGGGGATGTGCAGCTGCAGTCTAGGTAGGGCTCACGGCGCCATTTGTTTGCTTTTGATAATTGCGCAGTGTTTGAGTTGCCTCTGGCTGGCGACGGGCTGATATCGTAACTGTACCAGTAATTTATTTTCAAGACCGCTTTCAGTGCCTGGCGACGGGCTGATATTGTGTTGTTGCACAGTGCCACCATCGCCTACGTTCTTCGTTGTTGTGCTGGAGTTCCCTAAGCGCCACCATTTTCAATTGAGAAGCGGTCTGACACCTTCGGGTGAAGTCCGCGCTATGTGAAACAAACCGCCAATTTTTGTACCCGGCGTATAAGACGACCCCCGACTTCCCAGAAAATTTTAAGGGGTTAAAAAGTCATCTTATACGCCGGAAAATACGGTAATTCTTTGAGAAAACTGTGCATGCGCACGCGCCCACGCATGCACATTTCTTGAAAATGCGCATGCGTGGGTGCACATGAGCAGTTTTCTCAAAGAATTACCCAGACGGCGCATTTTCTCAAATAATTACCCAGATGGCGAGGAAGAGGAGGAGGACAGCCCAGAGACGCCGCATGCCAGGTAAGTGGTTTTAATTTAATTTTAAGTCATGTAAATTAATTGTTACTATATGGGGGGTGGAGGCGGTTGGCATATTGGAGCAGAGTTCCACGGAGTTTGCTTGCAACTCCGTTGACCTCCACGTAGTCTAGCTATGCCCCCTACACCCAGGTTTAATATAGAGCTGCTAGGGTCATGAGATAGGCTGGAATGACAGGGTAGCAGCATGTTTTAGAGTAAAGATACTGCTCCCTCTCACAAACCATGTCCAGGATGACATCAGGGGAAAATGGAATCAGGAGGTAACATCTTGGTTGGACGTTCCAAAGAGGTTGATCCTTTGTCTGAAGATCCTCTCAGCTCTCCACCTCCTAAACTCATTCTGACCCATTACAAGGGGAAAACCTACAAACACATTCAGCGATATGTTGCAAGGTCTGAAAGGGTTTGTTTGTAGCAGCTCATATTTTAAGTGTGCTGCCAGGCTGTGATTGGCTAGTGGGCTAATGATGTTCTAGTAGAGCTGGGTGGACGGAGGATGGTTGGCAAGCGCAGACACAGGTGTGTGTAGTGCATGGGAGAAACTTGGAAATCTGAGGTTTGATCAGTGCTTTTAACTTGTGTTCACATTTGAACTGATTGTGAAAGACATTACATGACAGATAAGTCATTGTTAAATGTACATTTGTAGAAGCGATGTTGTAACAAATAGGCTTCTGATGTTATTGTTGCCACTCGAAGGGCCATATGAATTGGTTATGGTATTGTATCTTGCTTGATACATGTACACTGTTGTAGAGGTGTGTGTTGGCCATCACAATTACCCTTTCTATACACTGCCTTTATAGCTAACTGGTCCTACCCCCATCACATTTGTTCAAAAGCTTTTGTTTTTCACCTGAGAGTAACAAGTGTCCTTCACTCATTGTGTAATCCTATGTTTAGCAACATGTTGTTATTCTGTACACACGTCCTATGCATACACATATGTAATAGCCCAGTGTCTACTTATAGCTGTTTTCAGTTTTAAATGAGGCATTTTGTACTATGTTGGTTTTACAACTAGATGTCATATATCTCATGATGTGTGGATTTAGGTATGTGTGTCGCGACATACATCAGTGTTTGCCCTGTTATTTCACTGTGTTGTGGTCCGCCCTAGGCATGTAACCTCTGCCTTGAATATGGAGATTCCTTTCCACCCCAAGTGTGGATCCTCCTGTATGAGTGAGGAACCTCCACAAGCGTAAAGATGCTACTCATATATCCCTTTGTGAATACCTAACTTTTGGTCTAACTTTAGGTTTGTGAATCAGGCATGTGTGTTGAACTACACTGTGCTTACAGAGAATGCTTTCTTACTCACCAAACAAAAAGGGGTCTGTAGGAGAGTAGGGTCTGCTATCCTATGGTCACCCCAATTTTTGCTTTTTGCTTCACTGGTTTTCGACTTACTGAGGCTGTGGACCTGCTAATCAGACCCCCAGCCTGCTGTTCTCTCTCTAAATTCATAATACATGTCCTATAGGTACATACCACAATTGGAAATGGACTCCTTGTCAGCCCCTGTACCATGCACTATAGGTGCTCAGGGCATAGGTGCCACCAAGGCCTACCAGGGGCTGAAGCATAGCTTTTGCCACCCCTGGCTGGTTCTTAAATTGACACAACTGGCTGATCACTCAGCTGGGGCAAGTGGGTATAATCACCCCTTGCTTAGATATAGTATACCTATATCTAAACCTATATCTGGACACATATAAACCTGTGAGCCACTCCTATGGAAGGCCTTATCAATCCTGGAGGCAGAGTGCGTGGTTTAATGTGAGATAGAGCTCTGGCATGAGCTGAGCCTGTCTGCAGCTGTCGGGAACAACTCCCTAAGCTGATCCGGGATAATGCCATACCATATACTATTAAGTGCCTTATAATCCTCGCGGTTATATAGCAACTTTGGTTTGGCTTTATCAAAACATGTCGTGTAAGGTGTCATACGATTTGGAATACTATCCCCTCGACAGTTCTGTCGACTGGGATAGCATTCCACCCCTCTAGAGGGAGAAGACATGTTACTTTACTGAAACACGGTTGATTTTTAAAAGAGCCTCAGATCCACAAAATGGATGCTTCTGCCACAGACACAAGTCTGACCTCCTGCTGCCGACCGAAACTCAGCAGAGGAGGCCTGGACAAAGGGTTTCCTGTCACAGGGAGGTGTCACACCACCCCAGACAGGAGATAGTGAATTGTAGCAGGGAGGTTTGAAAGAAACCAGACACTGCCTGGGGAGCACAAGGCTGCCCCTTGCATAATCCGGCCAAACCGGTTCTGGGGCACACCAGCCCCTGTCCCAGCGCGGCCAGGATCAAAGGAAAGGGGTGTATCCACCCCCTTCCTGGGTCCCACCCATAGGAGGGGACCTAGCAGGTAATCCAGCCCCCTAGATTGGTATAAGAATGGGAGCAGTGCCAAAGCACTCAGATTATCCTGATGAAACATTTGAAACAAAACTCTGGACCCTTCGACATCCTACTCAACGTAGAAGACTGAAGAATCTCCCTTGTGGTCAAGGAGTGCCCACCCTGTGCAAACAGGCACCATCCAGCACCTCAACATCTGCTTTGTTGCAGTTCCCGCCAGAACTCGAGCAACAGAGATCAACGAGACCAAGCTTGCCTGCCTTCTTACAGCCCAATCCACAATCCCTGCAGAGCTGAGACCCGTGGAGGTGACCGGAAGCGTGGGGCACACCATCTTGAAAAGACCACCAGACGCTGACAGTGCAGCCCATGAGTGACCCTTAAAGCTGTACACCTGGGTTTGAGAAGCCCCAACCCTGAGCCACTCTTGCACTGAAGCTCACCCCTCTACACTCGACGAGTGCTGCGTGTGGCCCTTCTGCTTACTTTGGCTTGACGCGTTGGCCCGGTCACTTGCCAGCTGGCTTGTGGCCCCTGTTCCAAAGAAAACTAAAAACCGACTTGCGATTCTGGTTGCTCCAGACTTGCACCAGCTCCTCTGAAAAGGAGCACCCGCTCTGACCCTCCTGGTCCGAGTGAGAAGCAATCCCCTGGTCCTGCATGGATTGCTCTTGCCAAGTGTTGTTTGCTCCAATCTTGAAGCCAACTGCGCCAACGGTGAGAGCCTGTGTGGGACAGATCGTGACCTGCTTCTGGACATCGCAGAGGCCCCAGAGCCCAAGTGACAGCGGAGAGAAGCTCCTCCACAACCACCTGATTGCGACCGACATTGCCTGGTTCCGTTCTGGTTCCACCCTGGTCCCTGCTGAGTGACCCAGACTCTGTCCCTCTGCTTTCAGATACTTTTCTACTCGGATCCACCCTTGGATCCCACCGGACACTTCTCCTTCACATCGCCTGCAGCATCTTCAGCTCCAAGCACCAAGAACCTGCGTGTCAAAACCCGACGCCACTTCGACCCTATGCACCCGCTTCCTGTGGGTGAGGTAACATTGCAACGCCGGTGTTCCCACACTGGTACACACCTCTAGGGTCTGTGTCTAAAGTTTGGTTCCTCTAGGTTCAGCGGAAGTGTCCTTAAACTCTATTTGTGTAACTTTTACGCACCATTGACATTGCATTGGTGCAAGCCGCACTTTAAGTGCTGCACCCGAATCCCGCGGGCTTTTCCCGACTTCAGCATTGCTTTTCCCGACTGCTCCCAGCGATTCCCTAGGCCCTAGGCCTAACCACTGTTTGATTGGTATCTCTTATACCACTTTTTTAATATATGGTTTGAGTGGCCATCCGCCCTCATCCATAATTGTGCAACTTTGTATGTTATACTGTGCTTTTGATTTAACGCTTGTGCCCCTTTACTCATAAAGAGTACTGGGGATTAATTTAGAAATAAATACATATATTTTTATAATATATACTTGTGTGGTGTCCTTTCATTTGATATTACAGGACTGTGATTGGTAAAACAGCTCGCTTAACACAACCTCTTGAGTTAAGCCTTTAAGGCTGCTTAGTCTATGCTACCCTTAAGATAGCTTGTCTAATAAGGTTGACTTACAACCAGGCACCATAAGGGATTGTTTGGACTGATACAAGGTGGTTCCAGAATTGGAAACATCATATGTCAGGCCAACTTCTCACAGGGTCTTCATATACCTCAGCATTCTCAGAATGCCATGGAAATCCTGTTTGATAGTTTGCAGGTCCCCAAGTGTGTCTGAAATGTGAAAGCGTCAGTGGGCAATTATTTTACAGGGAATTGACCACCTCATGGAATGCAGTGGTGCTTATTGTGTGCAATGTTACAGACAGTGTTGCACACTTGTGAGCTCTACGCTTTCAAGCCCTGACACATATGTATTACATAGTCAGTCTTCTATAGGGACTATAAGAACTGAATGAATATATCAATCTGGCCCTTGCAGTTGAGCATGAAGACCACCTCTTGTCTACATGCACCTAAACACAATTCCATGCATGGATACAGCAGAAAGGTAGGCCCAGCCCCATGTTGAAGCCAAGTGCAATGGCATACACCAAAGACTAGGAACATTGTGAAGCCCTAAATACCTCTACCCAAAGGGCCACTTCATGGTCTCATCATTAACCATGTGCCAAGTTTATGTAGTTCATTCCTCATTTTCATAGCAACACCATCTGTTTGGAGGATGTGGACAGGACACTTAATTTGTAGCTACTAAAGAGAAGGATCCTCCTGGGAAGAGGTTGCTGCTCTTGTATTAGACTGATGAGGAGGTAAGCAGAAGCTTCCAGTTTCTCCCAAGGGTGGAACCTACAGTGCTCATTGCCTACTGTTAAAATCTAGGTTGCGGCGTAAACATTATCGGCGCCATCTTGTCCCTTTTCCAGGCTCATACGTGTGCGTAAGCAGCAGCCATTTTGAGTACCATGGCCTCTCTGCTCACTGCCGATCGCCAGCGCGTCTCTATCTGACCTCGCAAGCATCCCCCGCGCACTGACAACCCCCGCTCTCACATGCTTGGGCCATAAACCACCCCCTTCAGCGCGACCCTGCCTCAGAGCCACATCCCATACCCGGCTAACACCTCCCTCCATCCCTTTCATGGTCACACATCCTTTGATGAACCCCCTTCCTCTGTGCCTGATTGTCCGACCCGATCCCAGGCTATCACCTAGTTCTGCGGATGCAGTTTATTGCCCCCTACTGTAGGAAGTTGCCCCTCTTCATAGGATCTATGACTGATCAAAGTCCCCACCCCATGAGATCCGATCAGCCGCACACATTCCGAAAACCGGCGGAATGTCCATGTGCGCGACAGTCATGACCTACTGAGATCGGGGTGGGGACTTCTACTGTAGATATGTGTGGGAACGGGCCTGAAGCGGGGATTCCGAGGATGTCTTTCCGTACTTCAAAGTACTTGCAAGAATGTGCCACATGTAATAACCTGCAATAAAGACCATAAACCTGTGTATAAGAGGCCAGGCCTCAGAGATGCGGTTAGAGCACCTCGAGACGATACCCTGTTGTCTGATTTGATGTGTTCTGCTCCGACGGAATAAGCTTCTGTTTCCTGCCTTCCAGTCTCCAGCACCTGCCTCTTTGTTTGATAATTATCGAGTGGTATGAGAGGCGACTAACGCCGGGCAATACTTAAAGGTTATCTATTGAATTGAATCCGCCTTCTTTTACACTACTATCATCCAAACATTAACACAGAATTTGGGAGATCCGTTCATGGTGACAGTTAATTGATATCTCTCGTGCTAGGTTTTAACATCTTTTTTGCATGCACATTCAATTTAATAGAGACTAGCTTATGCATTAGGACAAGGGTTTTAGAGACTCAAGTATGTTTTGTCATAGGAGGAAAAGGCACATGTTTGGTGTGCTCATGACCCCTCACCCACCAACCTAGTTGGTGGCATGCTTCATCATCGGGCCCACCCAGTGACACCTATCGTGTCCCGGGTGTGCTTCGACGCCTGGATACAGCGGAGCAGGTATGTCGCTGAGTGTGCGGTGAAGAGTGTTGTGAAGGTGATGTAAAAACGGCTTGGCGATGGTCCCAGTACCCGGAGGTAGATTAGACTTTAATACCTGGGCCACCGTCAGCGGTTAAAAATAAGGTTGTAGGACGTTGGAGGCGAGTTACGACCTCTCACATCCATGGTGAGTCAACATGTTTCAGCCAGTGCCTTATGAGTATGCTGGCTTTCTTCAGGACTAAAATAAAATATGTGAGTGTGATTTAAACTAGTGGGTGTGTAATTCAGACTATGTGTATATACGCCCTAAAGTGTTTATCTATGTGTGAGAGGGGGATTCCCTTCTCAAAACACCTGTACATGTAACAGATAGACAAAGACAAAACATATAGGACAAAAGAAGAGTCACTAGAATGTATTACATTATATACATCTGACTGCCGGCTCTGTAGCGAGATGGGTGCAGGCTATAGGCGGCTGTTAGTGTAATGGTATTGATGGTACCATTAGGGTGAAGTTCGCACATATAGTTCGGGGGTGGGAGTGGCTAAAACACGGTAAACACAACCAAGTGCATATATGTGAGGAAAAGGCGCAAGGTGGTATCTTACGCTAGTTCAAGCAGTATTATGCTCCAAGGTTGCAAAGAGGCAGGGGTTTCCCTGTAGGAAAGAAAGGTGTTGGCCACTTGGATTAGGAGACCTAAAAGGGAGAAAAGGTAGCGCTTACCGGTGATTGTGTTGGTTGCCCCGTCATACTCACAGCTTTTCTGGATAGGACCTGTTCTGGACCTGTAGAGCCTCCTCTGCATACCGGTAGGGAATGACCGGTAGCGCTGCGCGTTTTATACCTGGTTTAAGTGGTTAAGTGCTTGCAGCTGCATGAGGGAGGAAATGGTAAAAAGACTCAAACTATTGAGTCATAGTGCTCGCTTCGGCGCCCAGCTGTGTGCTGATACACGCGAGTCGCGTTCGCGCATGCGTGCCACCAGCGGTAATGCGTCTAGTTTTCGTGCATGCGCAAAGCAAGTCGCACGTGCGGGGAAGAGTCAAGACTCCGCGCGTGCGCGTTGCGCATGTGTCCTTCCTATTGTGTTTAAAGGGAAGAGGTGTAACGGATTATAGACACCGGCGGCTGGCAGAAAGTGCTACTTGCGCATTGAAATTCTCTAAAGGGAATGTACTCGGGCAATCACTTTATGGGATACATAAGTGAATGTACTGGCAAACATAATCGGATACGTAATTGAATGTACTGGCAATCACATTTATGGCATATATAAGCGTCAAGGTTGTTTACTGGCAAAGTTGCCAAGGTAATGATTGTTGACATAATCATGGGTGGCACCATTGACACAGCACTGAGAACTGTAGGGCTCTATCTCGGGGGAGATATGTTACAAGGGGGTTCATTAGTAATCCATGGTGGGTGGGGGGGAATACTGGTAGGTTGCCAGGCTGGAACTAGAGTCATGGGCATGCAAGGGAGTTCCAAGGGATGGCGTCATTGAGTCCCTGGGTAGCCGTAGATAGACGATATATCCATCGTTGCTCCTTGCTTAGGAGTATCTTGTCATTGTTAATGGTGCTTTCTGGGATCTGCTCGATGACCGTCCAATGTAGGTCATTTGGGGTATGGCAGTGGGTAATGAAATGGTTGGTGAGCTTGCTGATGTTTTTTCTGCATCTTATGGTGCTGCGGTGCTCCGTTATTCTGGTTTTGATCTTGCGGGTTGTCATCCCAACATATCGGAGACCACACGTGCAGGTGATAAGGTGTATCACGTTGCAAGAGTTACAGTTGGTGTGGTTGCGTTGGGTCCAGGTCTTATTGGGTTCCAGGTCCAGAGTCTTTGTGTGTGTCGTGAGGTGACACCCGCTGCAATCATTGCACGGGTAGTGTCCTGTGACCCTGGGTAGGCCCCATGCATTCAAGATGGTGTTTGTCGGTTGTTTTTGATTGCGGTCTGGGTCGGGTGTTAACCAATTGATCTTTGAGGTTACTGCATCGTTTATATGCAAATCTCGGAGTGTCCCATGTCCTCTGTCCAGAGTTGATTATTCTCCAGTGTTTTTTGATGATCTTAGCTACTTCGTTGGAGGCTGTGTTGTAGGTGGTGACACAGGTGATGGGTTGTTCCTGGTCTTCCTTAATGACGTTCTCAAGTAAGGCATCACGATTTTGGTTTCTAGCCCTTTTCTGCGTTTTGCGGATGATGGCTTTCGGATATCCACGGTTTTCCAATTTGGTGGCTAGATCTGCAGATTGTTGTTTGAAATCTGTGATGCTGGTGCAGTTTCTACGTATACGTAGAAACTGCCCGAATGGTAAGTTCTCACGAAGCGGGCGAGGGTGGAAGCTCGTGAAGTGGAGCAGGGAATTTCTCGCAGTTGGTTTGTAATAGGTTGTAGTGACCAGGGACCCGTCCTTGACTGTGATGTCCAGGTCTAGGAATGGGAGCCGTTGATTACTGGCTGTGCCGGTGAATCTCAGGTATGGGTCCCTTATGTTGAGCCAGGTCATGAATCTGTCCAAGTCAGTCTGGGATCCCTGCCAGATCACCAAGATGTCATCTATATACCTGTGCCACTTCAGGATATGATGACAAAAAGGGTTGGTGTCTGTAGCAATGTGGGTGCGTTCAAAGTTGTGTACATACAATCCTGCCACGCTTGGGGCGAAAACGCTGCCCATGGATGTTCCGTTCGTTTGTGGGTAGAAGGTACCATCATATTCAAAGTAATTCTCTTTGAGAGCCAGGGTTGCACATTCTAATATGAAGTCCCTCGGGGTGTGGTACTGCCAGGGTGATTCCATAAGGATGTCATGAAGTACCGCTAGGGTAGCATCCTGGGGGAGACTGGTGTACAGACTCTCCACGTCCAACCCTACATACAGTTGAGTGTCCTTATTGAAGTCCGTGTTGTTGATAACCTGTAGGAGGTGTTTGGTGTCTTTTACGTAAGTGGGAGTCCCTTGCACTAAGGGGTTCAGGAAGAAATCGCAGTAGCGTGATAGGGGTTCCAAAAGGGAGTTTACACCTGACACGATGGGTCTGCCAGGTGGAGGGATTATACCCTTGTGGACCTTGGGTACCGTGTAGAAGTAGGGTGTCCTGGTGTGTGCAGGGCATAGATAGTCTGCCTCCTGTTTGGAGATGTGTTCTGCATCAGCCGCCCTTTGGACGAGTGCATGTATGGTTGTCCGTAATCTCTCCGTGGGGTCATTTTCCAATCTACGGTAGTTCCTGTTGTCACTTAGTAGTCTGCTTCGTGAGAACTTACCATTCGGGCAGTTTCTACGTATACGTAGAAACTGCACCAGCATCACAGATTTCAAACAACAATCTGCAGATCTAGCCACCAAATTGGAAAACCGTGGATATCCGAAAGCCATCATCCGCAAAACGCAGAAAAGGGCTAGAAACCAAAATCGTGATGCCTTACTTGAGAACGTCATTAAGGAAGACCAGGAACAACCCATCACCTGTGTCACCACCTACAACACAGCCTCCAACGAAGTAGCTAAGATCATCAAAAAACACTGGAGAATAATCAACTCTGGACTGAGGACATGGGACACTCCGAGATTTGCATATAAACGATGCAGTAACCTCAAAGATCAATTGGTTAACACCCGACCTAGACCGCAATCAAAACAACCGACAAACACCATCTTGAATGCATGGGGCCTACCCAGGGTCACAGGACACTACCCGTGCAATGATTGCAGCGGGTGTCACCTCACGACACACACAAAGACTCTGGACCTGGAACCCAATAAGACCTGGACCCAACGCAACCACACCAACTGTAACTCTTGCAACGTGGTATACCTTATCACCTGCATGTGTGGTCTCCGATATGTTGGGATGACAACCCGCAAGATCAAAACCAGAATAACGGAGCACCGCAGCACCATAAGATGCAGAAAAAACATCAGCAAGCTCACCAACCATTTCATTACCCACTGCCATACCCCAAACGACCTACATTGGACGGTCATCGAGCAGATCCCAGAAAGCACCATTAACAATGACAAGATACTCCTAAGCAAGGAGCAACGATGGATATATTGTCTATCTACGGCTACCCAGGGACTCAATGACGCCATCCCTTGGAACTCCCTTGCATGCTCATGACTCTAGTTCCAGCCTGGCAACCTACCAGTATTCCCCCCCACCCACCATGGATTACTAATGAACCCCCTTGTAACATATCTCCCCCGAGATAGAGCCCTACAGTTCTCAGTGCTGTGTCAATGGTGCCACCCATGATTATGTCAACAATCATTACCTTGGCAACTTTGCCAGTCAACAACCTTGACGCTTATATATGCCATAAATGTGATTGCCAGTACATTCAATTATGTATCCGATTATGTTTGCCAGTACATTCACTTATGTATCCCATAAAGTGATTGCCCGAGTACATTCCCTTTAGAGAATTTCAATGCGCAAGTAGCACTTTCTGCCAGCCGCCGGTGTCTATAATCCGTTACACCTCTTCCCTTTGAACACAATAGGAAGGACACATGCGCAACGCGCACGCGCGGAGTCTTGACTCTTCCCCGCGCGTGCGACTTGCTTTGCGCATGCGCGAAAACTTGATGCATTACCGCTGGTGGCACGCATGCGAGAACGCGACTCGCGTGTATCAGCACACAGCTGGGCGCCCGAGCGAGCACTATGACTCAATAGTTTGAGTCTTTTTACCATTTCCTCCCTCATGCAGCTGCAAGCACTTAACCACTTAAACCAGGTATAAAACGCGCAGCGCTACCGGTCATTCCCTACCGGTATGCAGAGGAGGCTCTACAGGTCCAGAACAGGTCCTATCCAGAAAAGCTGTGAGTATGACGGGGCAACCAACACAATCACCGGTAAGCGCTACCTTTTCTCCCTTTTAGGTCTCCTAATCCAAGTGGCCAACACCTTTCTTTCCTACAGGGAAACCCCTGCCTCTTTGCAACCTTGGAGCATAATACTGCTTGAACTAGCGTAAGATACCACCTTGCGCCTTTTCCTCACATATATGCACTTGGTTGTGTTTACCGTGTTTTAGCCACTCCCACCCCGAACTATATGTGCGAACTTCACCCTAATGGTACCACCAATACCATTACACTAACAGCCGCCTATAGCCTGCACCCATCTCGCTACAGAGCCGGCAGTCAGATGTATATAATGTAATACATTCTAGTGACTCTTCTTTTGTCCTATATGTTTTGTCTTTGTCTATCTGTTACATGTACAGGTGTTTTGAGAAGGGAATCCCCCTCTCACACATAGATAAACACTTTAGGGCGTGTATACACATAGTCTGAATTACACACCCACTAGTTTAAATCACACTCACATATTTTATTTTAGTCCTGAAGAAAGCCAGCATACTCATAATGCACTGGCTGAAACATGTTGACTCACCATGGATGTGAGAGGTCGTAAATCGCCTCCAACGTCCTACAGCCTTATTTTTAACCGCTGACGGTGGCCCAGGTATTAAAGTCTAATCTACCTCCGGTTACTGGGACCATCGCCAAGCCGCTTTTACATCACCTTCACAACACTCTTCACCGCACACTCAGCGACATACCTGCTCCGCTGTATCCAGGCGTCGAAGCACACCCGGGACACGCTAGGTGTCACTGGGTGGGCCCGATGATGAAGCATGCCACCAACTAGGTTGGTGGGTGAGGGCTTCATGAGCACACCAAACATGTGCCTTTTCCTCCTATGACAAAACATACTTGAGTCTCTAAAACCCTTGTCCTAATGCATAAGCTAGTCTCTTTTTGATTAAAATACATATAACCCCGGGGATAAGGACTAGCTTTCTGGTCCTCTCTCTCTCTCTTGATACATAGTCATTCAATTTAATAGACATGACGAAGAAATTCATAAAATTGTTGCCTTTTAGAAAACTATAGAGGTAAATTCTTAGTGAAAAAAAGTTTGGCATTGCAGGTATCCTTGAGATGACCAGGGCAAAATAAACAGCAAGCACAATTCCTGCTTCCATGCAGATAGTTGTACAGTCAAAATGGGGATTACAGGCTTGGTGAGTGAGGGACAGGTGCTCAGTTTGCTGCTGTCACCAGACCCACTATCCTGTGAGGATATTGAAGACAACATATTAATTACCAAAGGGGCTTCTGTAAATGTTACAGGAAAGAATAAATACGAACTGTAGGGAACTCGGCTTGTGCTGCAGTTACCCCTTCCCATTTTGTGCCCCTTTAGCTACTAGATGATGATTTTCGACTCTCACCGTGCACTGAGGTCTGAGAACCAGACCTCAGTGCCTGTTCTCCTTCCCTAAAACAAGGTAAAGTCTAATTGCGCTACAATTGGCTAAAGACTTTAGCACCCCTGTACGTCTCTAGTAAATGGTACTCCAGGTACCTAAAGCAGGGGATACTAAAGAGGGCCCCTAAGGGTTGCAGCATGTCTTATGCCACCCTAAGGGACCCACATACAAATTCCACACAGATTGCCAGCGCAGGCTGCATGACATGGTGCAAACCATGAGTGAAAACACAACATGAGACACTCATGGTGTTAGGCCAAAGTAACTGCATGTATTATTTGTAAGTCACCTCTCCAGCAGGCCTTACAGCCCTAGGGCAGTGAGCATTATATTACATGTGAGGACATATCTGCATGAGCAGACATGCCCTTGTACTGGTCAGTTCCATTGCTGCCATTACAAGTGATCAGGGAAGCCATTTTAAAAGAATGTGCAGGACACTGGTGGAAACGAGTTCCCAGCTTCATGATGTTCACTGAATATAGAGATGTTTGGTATCAAACATCTCATATTAATAAGCCCACACTGATTTCAGTGTTATATTTATTAATATATGCACACAGAGGACACCATAGAGGCGCCCCCTGAAAAACCTACCAGCTACTGGTGTTCTGACGAGCTGGGTTTTGCCAGCCTGCCACCAGAGATACATTTTTGACCCCCAAGCATGAGGGACTTTGCTCTTGGAAGGCCAGAAACAAAGCCTGCTTGGGCTGAGGGTGTTTTCACCCACTCCTAAAGGATGACCTGCAGATTAGCATTCCACAGCAGGGGAGCTTCAAAGAGCCCACTGCCGGTGGAATGCAAATCTGGCTTCTCTCACAGGAGCCATCTGGCACCAGGACAGGTGGGAAAATTAACTATCCAGGAAGCGTGTTGCACCTCTAGGGTAGCCAAGTCTGTCTACAACACAACTTTAGAAATTCCACCATATTGTGTGTGATGCAATTATGAATTCTGGGACAGGGGGATGACCACTCCCCCAAAGGAAGTGGTAATCTAGGGGGGTCTAGTGACCCCAGGGGTAAGAAGCTCATTGTATAATTCCCCTCACGCCCTTCACACCTCTAAATTGAGTATTTAAGGGGACCTCCTGATAACTGGACTTCAGATTTAATTGGACACAAAAGGAGTGGAAGAAGAAGAGTGCTGACCCGAGAGCCGAGCAGCCCGACTGACTTGGTGCCAACCCTCTGACACATCCTGCCACTGTGCAGACTTCAAGAAACCTGGAGGGCTGCCAGTGCTTCGCAAATTGCCGAAGAAACTTACTTGGAGTAGAAGAGCTACACCCCTGCAGTCGCAGCCACCAAAAAGCAAGTTGTTGCTCTCCAGCCAGCCCAACAAAGCAGCTCCCCAGGAAGATTATACTGTGCTCCTGAAGGTCAGAGCTGTCTTCCCACTGAGTGAGAGGATGCCAGTACCAAGTAGAGCTGCACAGGACCGATACTGGTGTACTAGACCCCTTGAAGCAGCCAATGCTTGTGGTGCCCAGTCTGAACACCAACGTGAAGGAATACCTTAAAGTGACTCCAGGGACAGTGGGATCCAATTTGTGAGTGGCCCAGCTGTCCTGTTTTCCCCTCTTCTGCAAAACAAAGACTAATACATGAGTCTGTGACTGCTGCCACCTGATGCCTCAAAGCACTTATGCACCCGTGCTCCAGAGCCTGAGTTCAGGGGTGGTGATGGTCCAATGGAGTCCCCAAACCCACAAGAGCGAAGCCCATGCTTGGCTTTGCCCAAAACAGGACTTCCAATCGCTTCCTTTAGGCCCCACCAACCACAAGAGGCTCCTGCACCGAAATCTGACGTTAAAAGACACTACTGCACCGGGCCCCACAGCCCGAGGAGAAGTGGGCCTAAGGTGCCCCCACATACCTGAAGATTTCCTCCGGATTCGTCCCCTAGTCCCTACGGTATCCTTTTTGTAACTGAACCCTTCTCCCATTGAAGTGAATGGAACATCCAACGCTGGGACACTCCTCTGTCCCCGGATACCCCAGAGCATCCTGAAGTGACCTGTTCATATGGCCTTGGACCTTGCCCTATACCAGTGGTCTTCAAAAGTTTTAATGCAGTGCCCTCCAGTGGAAAAAAAATGATCGAGGCCCCCCTCAAAACTTTTCTGAATTATTTTATTAAACTGGCAATGTTTAAATATGTCTAGACTTATTTAAAAATTGCAATTAAGTCAAATACGTGAATACCAAACATACTATTCTGGTTAGGCAGGCCTCACTAACGTTTTAAAGGATAATAATAATAATAATAAGCAAGCTTATAAATAGGCTGTCCGGTTTTAGGTTTAAACCTAAAATACCTGATAAAACCCCACTGAAAGAGAAATATCCCTCACCAGTGAAAACCTATAAACACTGAAAAAACACCTGCCCAACCACAAACTAAATGCCATTCAAAGAAAGGAAAAAAAGAGTGAAAGAGTATTTTTTTTCCTTTCTGAAGGAGCCAATACAATGTAACTTTGTTATATAAGCTAGCAGTAAGAAAGACTGTGCTAACATTATTCTGATTGGTTTTGTTGTTTAGGGATATCACTTTATTAGTGTTTTCTTCCTTTTGCTTTTTTTTCAGTTTTATTGTCTTTGGTCTAAACATGCAGGATTTAGAAGCATGTTTTAGGTTTTGTTTAATTATTTTAAAAACTGTAGAGAATCAGGAAATATCAAAATTATATTTGATATTTTAGCTGTGTTTGATTCTTTTACTGATAGGTAAAATGGCTGGTTTTATAAGAATCTTTCCTAATATGTGTTATCACATTTACCCACAGAGAGTGGGTAAAAACCCTAAATACATCAGCCTCTAGTATCTAGTGAGTCAGTATTGATAGTAGGTGAATTGCCAACACCTCAGGCTTTAAACATTCAATGCAGGGTAAAGTGACAAGTATATGTGAAAAGAGCACTATCACCAAGCATCTCGAATAGTGGTGAAAACGTGACACCAGACTTTTGGAAAACATGGAACGCAGTGTCTTGTGGAATGCTCTGCAAAAAAGGTTCTTTCCAAGTTCAACAAAGATAGGAGCGATATTGTTCCTATTTGCAGTGATTCCTGCTATGTATATGAACATTTCTCTGTGATGACCTGTCAAAATTGATACCTGAGTTGAAGTGCTTCCCTGTAAGAGATCCTTGCCACTTATTAGATGGTATGCTGAAAGCATCTTTACAATCTTCAGAGTTAATGAGAAATGCTATTGACTTTTTAGTCCATTCTGGTGCACTGTTTTCTTATGCACAGGAACTAAAATGAAAATATTTACCATTTCATGCTTTGTGTGGCATTAACCCCTTCACTGCGGCGGCTATTCTGCCGCAGTGCTAAGGGGGCGGGGCGGTCACACGGCGGGCGCATGCTGGTGACGGAACCGCTCCGTCACCAGCCGCGGTTGAGCTGTGCTCATGACGGAGCGGTTCCGTCATGGCCCCGCCCGCTCAATAGAATGCGCCGCGCAGGCGCGAAATCAGCACCACGAAGGCGCGGCGGCCGGGCCATGACGGAACCGCTCCGTCATCAGCACAGCGCCACCGCGGCTGATGACGGAGTGGTTCCGCCATCAGCATGGATAGGGTTAAAGAGAGAGTCATCCCAACTGTGTACCTTAGCTGATAGTTCTCAGTCCAAGGGACTACCATTTACAGAATTTAACTCTGAGTGATGATGCCAAAGGCAAGAAATGTGAAGATCTTTGGTTGCATATTAATAGTAGTAAAAGTACACTCTACTGCATTCTTTAATTTTTACAGGAAAACATAACTTCTGTAGTGGACATATTAAAAAAAAGTTCTAGATCCTTTGCGTAAAGAGGAATTTCCTCTGTAGTTTCAAAAGAGCTGCTCCATTTTTGACCACTTCAATAACTCTGAGGGCATGAGCACCCAGCTCAATGCAATTGTTGTAGACCCTGCCTTAAGAATCGCAATCTTAAAGTGCACCAGTATTGGCATGGAAAACTATGTTAGTGGCCAGGGTTAACAAATTGTGTACTGGCTGTTTTGGTGTTGCCCTTCTCAAGCGTCAATTTTGCCTTTTCACAGAAGTGTACATAGGAAGGAAAGAGCGAGCACACATGACGTATGCTCACTGAATGAGTATTGTATGGTGTACTTCAATAAGTTTAATTTGCAAAAATCTATTTGGATCTCATATACACTATACGTACAGTCACTATATACCATGCACTACCAGTGCAGAAAGCAAACAATAATAAAAGCAAAACGTTGCATAAACACCAGAAAAACACTGTTTCCGTTGTTTTTAATGACGTGACAATGTGTAACCACTGATAACCACTGTATTTTTAACGTATTGAAATCACTTGAAAACACTAAAAAAAAAACACCAGAACTTACCAAATATAGAAACTGAAAACAGGAAAGCCTACTTATAAAGCACATGGCTATACTCGCTAGAGCGTCCCCGCGCTGCGGCCCCAACTAGTCAATGGAGCAATAATGTGAGACAACTCAGAGGAAACCTATAGGCAGAAGAGCCATGTTTTTATGTTTTTTCTGAAAGATTGACCCTGATGGTTCCATACGGAGACAGTGAGGGAGGGCATTCCAGCGTTTAGCGGCCAGGTAGCGGAAAGAGCGACGACCCATTCTCACTCTTTTTGTTACCTGAATCTTGACCCGTCCATTCCCAGAAGATCTCAGGTGCCGGGTTAGAGTATAGGGGTTCAGTAGATTGTGTAGGTAGCTAGGCCCTTTCCCCTGCAGGATGTGGTGACTGATACACAAGGCCTTAAAAAGTATTCTCTCCCTCAGTGGAAGCCAATGAAGAGCAGAGAGGGCATTCCTGGAGGAAGCTCTCCTGGGCAGCATCAGAGCAAGGTGAGCCGCCGCTTTCTGAATGCATTGAAGTCTCTGCAGACACTTGCTACTTGCTCCCAGGTATAAATTATTTCCATAGTCCAGATGGGAAAATACTAATGCATGGAGTAGGGTTTTCCTGGCTGCAATGGGAAGCACATCTAGAGTCTTTCGTAGCCCTTTCAAGACTCCAAACCTCTTCCCGGCCACAGTTCACGTGTGATTCTCAAAGGAGAGTTTGGAGTCCAGCCACATCCCCAAGTTCTTAACTAGATTGCTGGGGGAGGGGCTAGGGCCCAGAATCTGCGTCCTCCAAGCCGAGGACCAGATGGAGGGAGCTTTTCCCACAACTAGAACCTCAGTATTACAGCCATTTAGTTTTAAACAGTTACTTGTCATCCAGGATGCCAGCTCCTGTAGACAAGCAGAGAACTTGGTGGCTGCCTCTTCAGGAGACTGTGACAGTGAGACCACCAGTTGCGTATCATCCGCAAAGGATCCATAGTGTGATTATTAAAAATGGGGGTGGGGTTTTTCAAGAATAATTGGAGTCCCTTCTCTTTTGACACCTTCTCCCAGCCATGATATAAATGACAAAACATGTTAGTAATGGCCCACTACAGAGCGGCTAACTACCACTCATGTTTTTTGCTCGCTGATAACAAAGGATTGTTATCAGCATAATGCTTCTTTTGACAATGCTTCTTTTGGCCATAGCATGGCACTCCCCCTGGGCTCACTTGAGGCCCCCCTAGGTGGGCACCCCCACAATTTGAAGACTCCTGCCCTATATTCACCTTAAGTCCTGAAGAACAGTCCCGAAAGTCGCTGCTAAGTGCCCAAATGCAATGTATGCTTTTGCTCCATTGGATAACATTATCGATCCAGAAATTGCACTGTGTCCATTTTTGAAAACTGTCAAAATTCATAACTTGAAGGCTACTTACCCGATTCCTATGATCTTGGTGTCTTGGGGCCAGATGTATGACCATTCCATTATGCGAGTCGCAAATTGCAACGTTTTGCGACTCACAATATGTAACTCATAAAATGTAGTGCACAACAGTGCCTGAGACCCTGTTTGCAGTTCTCAAATGGGTCGCAAGGAACCAGCTTCATTAAGGAATGTCCTGCAAACACATGGATGGTGGCATGCTGGGGACAGCAGACCCCCATGTCTGTGTGTGATTTTACAATAAAGCAAACAAAAAAATTCCAATGCAGCCCATTTTCCTTAAAGGAAAACAGGATGCGGTTAAAAAAAATGAAAAATTTTCTTTTAATTTTTTAAGGGCAGGCAGTGGTCCCTGGGACCACTGCCTGCTCTTAAAAAATATTTTCACATCCATTCACAAAGGGGAATGGGACCCCAAGTGATCCCTTCCTGTTTGCGAGTGGCTTACCACCTACTTGAAGTAGGTGGTATACTGAGAGTGTTACATACCATTCGGACTCTCTATGAGGAAGTGACGCCTTTGGCACGCCCATTCCTAATAGCGGCTCGCAAACACTATTTTGCGAGTCACCGTCTCGCAAAATAGCATTTTTACATACCACCACACTTTTTTGCAGTCGCAAATGGGCCTATTCCCCGTTTGCAACTGCAAAAAACAGTTGTACATCTGGCTCTAAATCCTTATAAAAGTACATGTTATTTTTATAAATTGGTGTCGAATTTCTTTGTTGAGATTGTGTCTCAAATACTGCCTTTGTGTGTGTGATAAATGCTTAGCACTACCCTCTGCTATGCCTAATTTGTGCCTCTGTAATCCTTCGGGGTTTACCTGGACTCTGCACAGTGTACCTCATTTTGGTGCACTATATAGAGAGCCAGCTTCTTACACTAACCATATGCTGTGATCAGTGCCTAGTGGAATCCTTCCTCTACTCACAGAGACAGCTAAACAATCTGTTCAGCATCACTAGACTTCTTTAATAATCAGATTCTTGTTGAACGTAGTGCAGGTAGAAATGACTCATATTAGTCCATAGCACATTTGATTATGATCATTAGGAGCAACAAACATATTTAGGAATCCTGCAAGGATACTCATAGGGGTCAATGCAACAGCAGGAAGGACACCAAAATGCATATTGAGGAAACAGTACAGCCAGCATAAAAGTACTGAAACGCCAACAGATTGGATTCTATGTAAGTGCTAAGTTAGAACAGAGAGTGAGGAAGTTGACGCAAGTCAGCATTGTCAAGTATACTTCTGTTTTGCTCGTCTGTCTCAGTGACAGTACATGCTAAAAATATAGAAATATGAGGAGACCATGGAGTGTGTCCATATGCACTTCCTGAACAAACTAATCAAAAGTAAATTTATTCTCACCCTAAGTTTTGCTGAAAAGGTAACTTATGTCACACTAGCAGTATGTTTCTCCCAGCTAGAGCTACATCCTCATGTTAAGTACACCAACAACTTGTCTGGACATATGGGGATCACACAATGCAAACAAATTAGTTTTAGCGAATAACGGGGCATATTACCAACAACTAGCGATAATTTTTGTCTCTAACTTGTTTAGAGACAAAAATTATCGCCGCACATCGGCGATTTTTATCGCAGATAAACCTCGCTATTAACAAGGTTTATCGCAAATGCGATAAAAACCGGCCGAAATGCATAAATATCGCTGAAAAGTCAGCGATATTCATGCATTATCGAGCAAATGCTCTTAGCCATGTTATCCACCTCCCATTGGATAACATGGCTAAGAACTGCTCAGGGCAGGTGTTAGCTTTTGGAGATATTCCCGCTTAGCGCGAATATCTCCAAAAGTTGGTAATAGGAGATAGCGATGTTAGCGACTGTTTTCAGTCTCTAACATCTTGGCACGCCCACTTTGCATCTCATTAGTGATAAATATCACTGACATGCAAAGTGGGGCCCAAGATGGTCGCTATCTCCTACTAGCTGTCGCTAACTGGTGTTAGCGACAGCTTGGTAATAGGGAGATAATTTTATCTCCGCTTTCTTGGCTTTTAAAGCCAAAAAAGCGGAGATAAACCCCCTTGATAATATGCCCCAACATTCTTGTAATGGCTCCTTGTGAGAAAGTGAATTATTATTTCGGGTGGGTGGTAGTCCACCACAAGTAACACACTCACTGATGTCTTAGTTCCAGTCAAAGATTTCAGTAATTTATACCTGAACTTTACCCCTAGTAGCTGCGGCACAGACCAGACAGGCTTAACTTAAGAAAATGTGCAAAGCATTTAAACGTACGAAAACAGGTAAAAAGTCAACACAGGACAATAAAAATTCCACTCCAATACAGAACAACAGAGTAAACTTTAATAAGAAAAATGTCACAAAGATGACAAAAATCCAGTATTTAAAGATTTTGGTGACAATAGTGCAAAAAAGCATTATGCACCAATGATTGGCAATAATCGAAGTAGACCTGGATTTGGTTGAATTAGCCACAACAAGTAGATTGACTCAGCTAGGGCCTGTGGTGGAAAGTCTGAAACAGAACTTTGTCATTTTTCTGAAGAAATCCAGTCAACTCCATCAAATTCCTAGTTGGATACTTTCTGTGATTGGTCCCCTTGAAGATCTGGAGCAAAAGTTTTGATAAAAGTTTTGGTGCCTAATAAACCACAAGAGTACACTTCCAAGCCCCCCCCAGGACTTCAAGCGAGCACCTAGATACTCTTATCAGGCAACGTGCAACAGTAAAATGAACTCCAGGTTAGTTGCCACTGATCAATCAATCAAGTGACTTTTAAAGCGCAACTACTCACTCATCAGGGTCTCAAGGTGCTGGGGGAGCGGGTGACTGCTGAGCCATTTAAGGTACTGTGGTTCAGTTGAAGAGTCAAGTCTTGAGGTCCTTCCTGAATTGGGATAGGGACAATGATAGCCTGAGGTGGCAAGGCACCGTGTTCCAGGTCTTTGCTGTGAGGTAAGAGAAGGACCTTTCTACGGCCGTGGTCTAGTGGACCCGGGGGATGGTGGCCAGAGCCAGTTGGGCAGAGCGGAGGTCTATGGTGGGTGGGAGCAAGCTGAAGTTAGTTTATGTGTCCCAGTCTATAGTCCTGAGTGTGAGGACAACACTGTGAAGACAATGGTGTGGAGTCAGTAGCAAGAGGAAAGAAATCTTTAAAGTAATCACACCTCTATAATGACTCATGGAGAGTCAGGCTGTGATATATTCAATGGTGACGGTGATGTAAGGAACAGTGTCAGTGAATGTGGTGACCGTGACATAATGAACAGTTGGCCTTATTTACGAGAAAGTAATGCCGCGCGGTGCTGCAACCCATGTGGCTGCACTGCGTTGCTTCCAAACTTCAGGGATGCATCATATTTACAACAATATGACATATCTCTGAGCTGTCCCCTGCACTGGCACACAATTGGCTGCCATGCCCCACTGCAGGCACCCTTGCGACATGATGCAAGGGTGCCTATGTTGTGGGAATGATTGTTTTTGTGCAGGAAGGGACATCTTCCCTTACAAAACCAATCACAAGAGATGTTTTGCTCGTTTTATGTGTGCTGCAGAATGCATAGAAAGAGGAAAAAGCAAGGAGAAATAATAGTATCCATGAGTTTTGCTTGAGAACACCCATAACAACACCCCTGAAACACCCCTTTCACACAAAGTGCTATGTGAAAAGGGGCCGTATTTACAAGGCCATGAAAAGCCACGCAGGGTGGTATTACACAGCCTTATAAATATGGAGCACCACACTGCACCGCCGGTGTGTCAAAAAAGTGACGCAGCAGCAGCGTAAGGGGCTTGTAAATATGCCCCAGTGTCGGTAAGTACACAGAATGAATTCTCAATTAAGATGACTGTGGTACAGGGTAGTCCTTTGGAGGTTCCTGTGTGCCACAATTGGTGTTAATGTACTTTGATGAGAAGGAAGATAGCCCTGTAACCAGGTAGGTCTGGTTTGGGGCCACCCACCCTCAAATCGACCTGCAAGTGGTGTCACCTAATGCTGCTAGACAGAAGGAGCCCAGTGAGTTTGTAACAAGGCCAGCGGAGGGGAGTTGTAACTGAGGTTATGTGGCCCTGCATTTAGTGCTTAGCCTAAAGATAATGCTACGGAGATTGTGTTATAAGGACAGCACTGGGAAAACAGTACTGTGGCGAGAATGCTGTAGAGACAGTGGGAAAAGGAAGGAAATCTCTTTGCAAAAAGCATGACTCTGAAATGACCCATGGTGCTCCAGACAGTAATACAGTCCACTTCATCTTCAACACCACTACTGCACCCAAGCCCCCCCCCCACACCCACCACGAAGGAACTGCAGCAAGGTCACAGAGGAAAACCTCAACTCCACCCTCCACCAAGACCTCCCCCAGTGCCACAACCAACGCCAACTTCGCGGCCATAGAATTTCAAAGCTGGATCTCCGGTTGCGCCGACAAGCAGGCACCCCTCCGCCACCCCGCCAAACAACGCCCTCTGAAGACCACCTGGTTCACCACGGAACTGCAAGAAGCCAGACGTTCCTGCGGACGCCTAGAGAAAACCTGGTGAAACCAGAAAACCACAGAAGCACGGGACAACAACAAGACCGTCCTGAAGGAATATCACCAGCACATAAGAGTCACCAAACTGACCTTCATAAAAGACAAAATCCAGACCAACACGACCAACGCCAAGGAATTGTTCAACGTCATACAGCAGTTTGCAAACCCCTCAGGAAAGCCACGGATGTCACACCTTCCCAGGAACTCTGCGACAAGCTCAGCGCCTACTTCCATTAGAAGATAAAGGTCCTCTACAACAACTTCAGCGAACCAATGTCAGACACCACCCCAATCCTAGGATAAACCAACCATCATGACCTGTAATCCACCGTCGAACACATCACAGCGACCATGAAGAATACCTATTCAGGAGCTTAAACGTACCCCTGCCCACCGCACATATTTCACAGGGCTGCCACCGCCATCTCGCCCAAATTAGGATGGGCCATCAACACGTCCTTCATATCCGGCATCTTCCCAGACAACTGGAAGCGGGCAGAGGTCAAACCCCTCCTCAAGAAACCAACGGCTTACCCAACAGACCTGAAAAACTACCGGCCCATCTTTCTCCTCCCCTTTGTGGTCAAAGTCACTGACCGCCTTCATCAAAGAGAACAGCATCCTGGATGCCTCCTAGTCTGGATTCCACAGCAATCACAGCACCAAGACCGCCCTCCTCACCACCACCGATGACATCAGCATGCTCCTCAACCAGGGACACACTGCGGCCCTTATCCTCCTAGATCTCTCCGCAGCCTTACACACCGTTTCACATCGCACGCTCACAGCCAGACTCCACAAAGCGGGGATAAAAGGAGCCACCCTCGACTGGATCCAATCCTTTCTCTCCGGCTGAACCCAGAGGATCAGACTCCCTCCCGTCCTCTCCAAACCCACCGATATCAACTGCAGAGTACCCCAAGGATCATCTCTCAGCTCCACGCTTTTCAACATCTACATGGCCCCCATTGTCAGACAGCATGGGCTCGGCATTGTATCCTACGCCGACAACACCTAGCTCATCCTCTCACTCACGAAGAATTCCGAAGACACCAGACTCTGTTTCCAGGAGGGAATGAAGAATGTGGCAACCTGGATGAAGGACAGCTGTGTGAAGCTCAACTAAGAGAAGACCGAAGTCCACATCCTCGGACCCTGCACCTCCGCCTGGGACGACACCTGGTGGCACTCCGCCCTCGGGAATCCAACCACCCCCACAGACCACACATGAAACCTCGGCATCATCCTCGACTCCTCTCTCTCCATGAACTGCCAGATCAACGCCGTCGCCTCCGCCAGTTTCAATTGCCTGCAAATCCTCCGCAGGACCTTCAAATGGATCCCCCCGACTGCAGAAGGACCATCACTCACGCGCTCATAACCAGCAGACTGGACTACGGCAACGCCATAAACGCCAGAATCAACAGGACCCTTCTACACAAACTCCAAACCATCCAGAACGCCGCAGCCAAACTCATCCTCGGCACACCGTGTAACTAACACATGACCCGTCACCTATGAGACCTCCACTGGCTCCCCGTCAAGAAGAGGTCACCTTCAAACTCCTCACCCACACCTACAAATCCATCAACAACATTGGATCCAAATACCTCAACGAAAGAATATCTTTCCACGTACCCAAGAGGAACCTCAACTCTACCGACCTCGCCCTGGCAGTGGTCCCCCGCATCAGCAGAAACAGAGCAGGCAGGTGGTCCTTCTCCTACATCGCAGCCAAAACCTGGAATGAGCCTGCACATGTTCAGGAAGGACCTCAAGACCTGGCTCTTCGACTGATCCGGAGCTCCCCCTTCACCCATTCCGCCTTGAGATCATCATGGGTAAGTAGTGTGTTTTACAAACCCCTGATTGATTGATTGATTGATTGAATTGAGAAATGCTTTTCAGCACTCACCAATACTTCTTCTTGTGTCACCATGACAGTTGATCGTAGGACTACCTCCAAGGACTTTGGAGATCAACATGAGAATCTGCTGTTCGAGACTATACTGTGCTCTGAAGTCATGGCAAGTTGAAACATCACCTGTCTGTTATTTCTCCATCTGCAAAATTAAAATATGACATTCAGTTAAATATTTAATCAGCTGGTTTATTTGCTATGCATGGAGTTCATATAATTCTGCATGCTTCTATTACGAAATGTGCCTTGTTGCTCTCTAGCTGTGTGGTTTACTAGGTTGGGGATTCTTACATATTGAAATGTGTAGAGTTAGCAAATTTCAATTTAAATTGACTTCTGATGTTTGGGAATTGCAGTTTATGTTAAAAGTTGTGGCGTGTTGGATACTTAGTGCAAGACTGGTTGGTAGGTTTAAATATTCATCTGTATGTTGCTTTGATAGTTCTGTGTAAGCATTTACTTTTGCCTCCAAATGAAGTCTAGTTAGTTTGAGAAACAGTGTGTATAACCTATCTGCATGTTGTTGTGTGGATACATGGCGGTTGTGTGTGTTCAGTGTCGCGGATGTGGGGAAGAGCAGTACCTCGTCATGAGAGATATGATCATAGAACACATTTGTGTGTGTGTTGTGCAAAATGGGGAAAAAACAAAGCCCGAGCGGAGTTGGCCGAGTGCCACTACGTGGAGTTCCACAGAGTTGGGAAAAAACTCAGTGGAACTCAACTCAGCTTCACCCTCCCTAAATTAATTATAACAAAAAGAAAGGCACTTACCTGCTGTGGCGTCTCCAGACTGCCTCCTCCTCACCGTGGTCTCTCTCTCCTCCTCTTCCTCAGCCACAAAAACCCCTACAATTTACGTCTTGCGTGTCCCTACGTACAATGTAGGGGTTTGTGTGGATGAGGATGGCGAGGACTAGGAGAAGGGAGAGACCACGGTGAGGAGGAGGCAGCCTGGAGATGCCACAGCAGGTAAGTGCCTATTTTTTGTTTTAATTAAATTAGGGAGGGTGGAGGGGCCGGCTAACTCAGCTCCGCTACAGAGTCGGAGTTTTATTTATTTATTTACGAAATTTTTATAGCGCAAACAAATACCCTGAGGTGTCTCGGCGCTTGTGGAGCTACTAGGAATCAGCCATTAATTTACTGGTTGAACAACCATGTTTTTAAAAGCCTGCGAAAACTCATCAGGTTCGGGGCAGTTTTGATAGCCAGTGGCAAGAGATTCCAAAGTTTTGGAGTGGCCACCAGAAAACGCCTGTCTCCCCAGGTGGCAGTTCTTGTACAAAGTACAGGGAGGAGATAGATGTTAGCCGATCTTAGTTGCCTCTTGGGGGTATACAGCTGAAAGGCTTCTGTGAGGAATCTGGGTCCAACGCCATGTACTGCCTTATAGGCAATGCAGAGGGCCTTAAATTTGATACGGCTTTCGACTCTCAGCCAATGGAGATGACGAATGGCAGGAGTGGTGGGCTTGCTACAGGGAATGTTAAGAAGAATCCTTGCAGCCGCATTCTGAATAGACTGCAGCTTCGTGAGGAGGCGCTTCTGTGTGTTTAAACAGAGAGCGTTCCCATAGTCTATTTTTGAGAAAACTAAAGTAGAAATCAGAGTCTTCCCAGCTGAGGTAGGGAGGTAAGGCAATAGTTTCTTAATTTTTTTCAAAATGAAGAATGCTGAAGAAACAACCTTGTTTGTATGGAGGTCAAAGGACAGTTTACTGTCAAAAATCACTCCCAGATTTCTGGCCTTTTCTACTGGGACAGGTGGTGGGCCTAGCTTTTCAGGCCACCAGATAGAAGACCATTCAGGAGAGAGCCTGCCAAAGGTCATGATCTCGGTCTTGTCCGAGTTAAGCCTCAGACAATTCGAGGCCATCCAAGTGCTGACCTCGAGCATGGCTGTCTGGAAGTTAGCTGCCACACTAAGGCCATCTCTGTGGATTGCCAGAACCAGCTGGGTATCATCTGCGTAAGATGTAAGCCGTACCCCATGGGCCTTTATTACCCTCGCTAAGTCCGCTACGTAGATGTTGAATAGCATAGGACTTAGCGAGGAACCCTGTGGGACTCCGCAAGGGAGTGCAGAGATAGGGGAGTAGAAATCTCCCAGCCTCACTGTCTGAGTACGGTTTGCCAGGAAAGATGAAATAAGGTCCCTGGCCCTGCCGTTTATCCCCAGGGCTGTGACACGGTCGACAAAAATAGCATGGTCGACCGTGTCAAAGGCTGCAGACAAATCCAGAAGGATCAGGACAGCCGCCCCTCCCTGGTCCATGATAGCCCTGATCTCATCTGAGGCCTTTATCAAAGCGGTCTCCGTTCCATGCCCTTTCCTGAACCCAAACTGAGTTTCGTCGAGGAGATGGTGAGCCTCGACGAACTCTGAGAGTTGTTTGTTCATCAGAGATTCGCATATTTTGGCAGGAAAGGGCAGACACGCAATGGGTCTGTAACTGGCCACAGATGTAGGGTCCAGGGAAGGTTTTTTCAGAAGGGGTTTGATCACAGCCTTCTTCCATGGACTGGGGTATTGACCTGTCTGAAATGCAGTGTTGCAGATTTCCATGAGCAGGCACGAGATCACATCTGTGAGTTTTGCCATCACGGAAGGAGGACAGGGGTCCAAAGGGGAGCCAGACTTAGTGGTGGAAATGAGTCTGATAATATTGTCTTGTGTGATGGGTGTGAAGCGAGGAAAGCGATTTTGATTATGATCAGAAATTACTTCTTCCTCAGTACAGACTCTATGCTTAGTCCTGTTATCCCCTTCGAAAGAGGAATATATATCTGCCACCTTTGTGGTGAAGAATGTGGAGAGATCATTGCAGAAGGTCTGTGAGGGTTCGACCCCCGGTCCAGTGGAGGGGGTGGACAAAGTTGTGACAACAGAGAACAGCTCTCTAGCAGAGTTTGTGGCATTCTCTATTTGTGCCGAGAAAAAGACAGTTTTTCGGGCAGTAATCGCCTTTTTATATATTGTAAGAGCATCTTTGTAGGTTTGTTTGGCTATTCCTCCAACGCCTTTCTAGGTTCCTGCAATGTTGCCGATGGAGTCTAAGATCTTCAGTATACCAGGCGGCCGACGGGGATGCTCTATTAGGTCTTGTGAGTTTCTCCGGGGCCACTTGATCAGCAGCATTCCGAATCCAATCCTGGAACTCAGAGGCTGATAGTGCAGGAGTATCTCCTACCTGAGGGTAGGAAGAGGTCAGGGAATCTACCATCTGAGGGATATCCGCGTTCTTCCAGGCTTGAGTCCCAATCCTGGTTCGTGGCCTGGGGGGAGGAAGATTTGTAGTCCGGATATGTAACTCAGATATGATGGCCCTATGTTCTGACCAAGGGATAGGAATGATGTCCAATACAGAAATATCAGGATCATTGGTGAACAGACCGTCTAAGGTATGTCCCGCCTGATGAGTGATGCCCTTAACCAGTTGATGCAGTCCAAAATTGGAGAGATCGAACTTCGCGTTCTCAATGGAGCGAAGAGTAGGCAGAACTCCCTGAAACTCCGCTGGCGGAGGTGAGTTCTCCCCCCGGTCTTAAATAAAACAGTACCCTGTAGCTACAGGCCATGTGGGGAAGTACACCATGGTATGAGAAGTTTGGAAAGATTAGCTCTTGTCGCTAGAGGTTGTATGTGGGAAGTACCACATGGTCTGCTATGTTGGGAAAGAGGAGTACCTTGTTGTGAGAAGTTTCATGGGAAGCACCCCGAGGTGTGCCAATTTGAAGAAGAGTAAAACCCTGTCAAGAGAAGTTGCCTGGGAAGCACTCTGTTGTGTGATACGTTGGGGAAGAACAGTACCCTGTCAAGAGAAATTTCAGTGTGCAATGTGGGAAAAGAGACATAAAATGTTGCAAAAGGTTGCAAGGGGAAGTACCACATGGAGTGAAAATATGGAGAAGTGCAGAACCATGTGGCGTTTGCCACAGATTTTGCCTGAGTCGTCATTCCATACAAATGGGAATATTTGACGTGTGTTGCGCAGGAGGCGGTGTTTGTTTGTGATTATTTTATGGTAAGTTTTATTCACTTTGCAATAATGGAGTTGCCCAGTGCAGTGTTTGAATGGTGAAGTTTAATTGCAAAGTGTGTCAGTAGGTACTTCTTTACCCGATTACGCGGTTCTGGTGTCAATAGTTGTAGTGCTGGACTACTCTAGGGTTAAAATTTTGTGTCTTGCCAGTATCCACTGGAGGCCATCATCAGTCTGTTGGGAAGATTCCCCAACTTTTTCTAGTGCAGTTTCCAGATGCCTTGTTAGTGCAGAATACGTGCTTTCTATGGCCTAGCCCTTGGTCATGTTGGTGTGGTCAGCTGGTGTGACTGGGTGGCAGGGTTCCTTTGACAGCTATTTGTAGTTTTTGTGTATTTGAATGGGTACTGTAATGTTAAATAGGTTGTTTTTGAGTGAACCTAGACATTTTGGAGATTGAGTGATCATGTAAGATTGTCACTGTGCTTCAAATGCAAGGGAATGGCAACTCTTTGTTAAAAAACGGAGATTTGTATTATAATGTGTGTACCCATTTCCTGTACGACTGAACAGGTGTCTGGAATGCTGATAGTGAATAATGTAAGTGAATGTTGCTGTGTGGTGTGGAGTGGTAGCTAGGAGATGGAACAGTTGGAGGGAGATTTGAGCCCTGACAGGACCTATCGACTTTGTTTGTAATTTAAGAGCCTACCATCGAATAATGATCTTACCTCCTACCTCAGTGGCTCTAGACTCTTGCATGAAGACCCTGCTCTTCAATTTCAACTAAGGGGTCATGTATTTCACAAGGATGGGGTGACTATTGATTAAACAAATGTGTATAACATCAAAGAATCTGAGACCATGAAAATGCATCAGAGTTAATTACTGCTTATCTTTCACTATTGTGGTAGAATTATCCCCAACTGAAAGAGAAACATTTGAACCAAGCCCAGAAGATGTGACTAAATGTAGAGACTAGGATTTTTGACATTCTGCTTAAGGAGTATTTCAGAGACCTTGCAGCTTAGATTGCATATCTCAGAGACTTTGATGTCAACTGAAAAAAGTTTTTCTAGAATACAGCATGAAGCAGATGCCAGTCTATGGGGTGGCAAATGCTTCTACCTGTGTCTTCCACAATGTAAATGTATATCCCTGGTGCTGATAGCCTAGCTTAATTTCTGTCTAGGCAGCCTAATACTGTGATGACAGAGGAGTGACAAAAGAGCTAAGTGATTGAGACTTGTGTCAAATTGTGTATGGATTAGATTACTCCAGAAAGCTGTCACTATTCAGGAGACAGGGGCAGAAACAGCACGTTTCCAGGGCCTTCGCTGTATACCCAGCATTGGGAGTTGTTTGATTTAAATGAGAGAGGAACAAGCACTGAAAATGGAGGACCAAAGTAACCTGAAGCTAACAAAAATAAAAGAACTGTCCTGTATGACCGATGGCTTCTACTGGGAGGGAAGAGGTTAGTTAACTCTTTGTGACAAGCGGCCAGAGTAAAGTCAATGGTGGGTAGAGGCCACCAGCAGATTGAGAGGATTAAAGTCCAACTCAGCGAACAATTGGTTCTCCACTTAGACAATATAGTGAAAGCACTTGTGTCCAGTTGTCTCATGTATCAGCAGCTTGACTCTTGAGTGATATCGTCTCTCAGCCATGGTAAACAGCGTGTTCTGACTTTTGATTTTTTCTGAAAGGGGCCTTTATTTTGCCATAGTTGATAAATTCTTCAAATGGCCAATTTGATACACTCCACTGCTACTGCAGTCATTCTGTTAATGCCAGAAAACATATTCACCACTCACTGCATCCCAAAGGAGCTCTGAGTGCATAGTGTCACCCCAAGCGCTTCCTTTTGCATCTCAGCATAGCTCAAACAAGATTATGCCATGCAGGCTGAAAACCAATAGGGAGAATAATACAGATATTAAGCAACGTTCACCGATATCACTGGAGGAACACAGTTCCTGTAGTGATAGTTGACAACCCTTTACTCACCCAATAGATATGCCCGTGTATCTCTCGCCTTCAGTTTTGCATTTCACATGATCATGTCACTCAGAATGCATCACATTGACAGCACCACAATCTGCATGTCCTGGCAAATTCTAGGCCTTTTCCCTTGTTAAACTCTGGCAGGTTTGTCCTCCTGATATTTCATGAGGGATGCAATCGTTTTTGCCACTGGTAATTACTGGGCGTGCTAATCATTGCACCACTTGTAATTTCCTTCCCTATGCAAACATTTGATTCTGCAGTGATCAAAATGGTTCACATACAATGAGGCCATTCGTATCAAACATCAAACTAAGAGGCAGTGCTTAATTTGAGCCCGTGGTTTCTGGTGCTCAGCACTGGCACTTAATTATCAACATCAGCACTTATGATAGCTGCCACATGGTGGCGCTGATAGTATAATTTAGAAATGAACTGGACAGCAATTGTTTATTAATTTAGTACACATTAAAAACAACTAATATCTTCTGCTCAAGCCAATTTTATCACTTTGGGGGCTTAGAATAATCTGAATTGTCACACTTGTAGATGCGTGCTAGTTAGTAGTTGTGTAGGTCCTGTTATTGGCAATGCTGGCAGTGGCAGTAGGTAGTGCAAGCTGTGGAGACCTTCCTGACTAGAACCCTGACACTTACTGTTTTATAAATGAAGCACTGCTAAGAGGAAGTGGTATACAGTGGTTTTGTGACAAATACACTTGAGACAAACTGAGTCTAAATTACATACCGAATCTGATGGAAGTCGTCACCAAAAAGGGTACTATGAGGGCTGGTGCACATGAGTTACGCATCCAGAAACTACCAAGAGGAGAGGGGCCTAGTAGTCAAGGCAAAGGCAGCGTGATCCCACATGTGGTTTCAACATCAGACGTCAAGTGGGATGAACCAGGTACTTCTTAAATCCTGTCAGCTCTCTCACTAAGGCTGTCAGTGGTGAGTATATCCAGGTACTCCTTGTATTCATGTGTGAACTGAGAACAACACAAAGACACATGCCTATTCACCAATGACTGTGTCAAGTGTGTAGATGGGCTACAGTAACATCACCCAGCTCCAGATGGAAGAGAATGCATTTTTAGTAATCTTTTCACAAACCTTAAGAGCTGTTCTTCATTTGCATGTTATACTGAACTTGGGGTTTTGTTTTTAACTGATCTGATTAGAATCCAGCCGCGGTTATGGACCTGTGAACACACTGTTTTAAACCGCAAGTTTATTAATGATTGTTCTCATCTAAAATTGTGGAATGTGCTGTTGCCACCACGCTGTCCACGCACCTTGAACAGCACAACTAGTTCGAAGAGGCTCAGTTTGGTTTTCGCCGGCACACGGGACAGACACTGCCCTGATGACTGTTATGGACGAGCTTCAGAGGCGGGCAGACAGGGGTCAGGCAGCTGCCCTGATCTTGCTCGACCTGTCTGCCGCCTTTGACACGGTAAATCATGGATTCCTGCTGGAAAGACTTTGGGCCATATGTATCAAGATACCCATTTGCGATTCTCAAATAGCGATTTTTAAGGAATCGCTATTTGAGAATCGCAAATGGGTATGTATGTACAAAATCACATTTTTTTTGCGATTCCTTAGAATTCCTTAATTGTGATTCGCAAATTGCGAATCGCAATTAAGGAATACTTTCCCATTCATTTCAATTGGCCAGGAGGCCCATAGGAATGAATGGGAAATAATTATAATTATCAATTTGCGATTCGCAATTTGCTAATCGCAAATTGAGAATAATTTCAAGGGTGCAGGGGTGTCCAAAGGACACCCTGTTGCACCCCTGAAATATGCATGGGTGCACATGTGGCGCACATACACGCCCTAAGGGCATGTATGTGCGTCACATGGCACTTTGAAAAATGCAAGAATATGCATTTTTAAAGGAATTCGCAACTTACCACCAATTAGAAGTTGGTGGTAATTTGTGATTCCTTAAGGCCAATTTGCAATTTTTTTGGGCTTCTTACATTGCATTTAAGGAATCGCAAAATTTGTGATTCCTTAAATGTAATCGCAAAATAAGGAATCGCAAATTTTGCGATTCCTTATATTTAAAGCAGATTTCCTTGATACATACCATTTGTCCAAATTGCATTCGCAAACGCTGAAATTCGGCGAATTTCGGCGTTTGCACAAAATTTGTGATTCCTTAAATGCAATCGCAAAATAAGGAATTGCAAATTTTGCGATTCCTTATATTTAAAGCAGATTTCCTTGATACATACCATTTGGCCAAATTGCATTCGCAAACGCTGAAATTCTGCGAATTTCGGCGTTTGCGAAGTCAATTTGGCTTGATACATATGGCCCTCAGTGAGGCCGGGGTGGGAGGCTTCTCCAGGATAGACAGCAGGCAGTGTCTCTCCCCCCTTTCCAATCCACCTTTTCCAATGTGCTGCATGGTGCACCTCAGGGATCGGCAATCAGTACTATTTTATTTAATATTTACTTGAAACCTTTGATTGCGGTCATCAAGTCTTACGTTATTGATATTGTGAACTGTGCAGACGACACCCAGATGATTCTCTCCTTTGATGGAGAGGATTCAACGTCTGTGGAAGTATTTCACAACTGTCTGCAGGATATGGCCCGTTGGCTACAGGCCAATTCGTTACAATTTAATGCTGGTAAGACAGAGGTGATCGTATGTGCAGCAAACAGGATTCCTCGTCCTTTTCCTAACAACTTCTGGCCCCCTGGCTTTTCAAACATAATCCGTCCGAAAAAAACTGTACGCAACTTGGGCATTATGTTTGACAGCAAGCTTTCTCTGGAAGCCCAGGTTACAAAAACAACAGCCTCATGTTTTGCGATTATTAGGTCCCTTCGCAAAAATGTACCCCTCTTACCTGCTCAGGAGCGTGCCTTAGTGGCAAGGTGTACCATCCTCAGTAGGCTAGATTATTGTAACGCCCCCTTGCTGGACTCTCCCAACTTTCTGCTGGACAGATTACAAAGGATCCAGTCATCAGCAACCAGATTAGTTTTAGGGCTGCCTAGAAGATCATCCGCTTCCGCAGCTTTAGCAAGACTTCACTGGCTCCCTTTGAGACAGAGGGTGCACCTTAAGTCTCTCTGCCTGGTTTTTAAAGCTCTTCACGGGGTAGGACCTGTGCTCCTGCACAAAAAATTTGACTGGTACACCCCCTCAAGACTGCTCCGTTCTTCAACCCGACTGCTGAAGGTGCCAAGATTTATGAAAGTCAGGTAAGGGGGCAGATCCTTTGAAGTGGCAGCAGCAAGATTGTGGAACAAACTTCCCTGGGAGATTAGGCAAATTAGGTACCTTCTCCCCTGTTAGGAGACCTGCAAAAACTTGGCTGTTCCCTATGAACTAGCTGGTCCGCTTCTGCCTCTGACTCACTTCCTCTTTTGAGCTGCTTAGCGCCAGGATGCCTGTAAGGTGATAGTGCGCTCTACATATTACATAAATAAATACATTTTAAACATTCCCAGGTACACTTATTCTATTGGTTCAAAATTGTTAAACTAGCTTGTTTGGAAATAGTTCATGTTGCATATTTTGAGAACCATCCTGTATTTCACTCCATCAGTAGAAGCAAACTAAAGAAACTATGTCTGTCTTTGCTCGAAGAATGAAAATTAGCCGGAAATTGGTGAAATCCAGTGTTGTCAAAAATCAGATGATTCTTGTTCCTGATGGCTAACAGCCATATCTTAATTTCATTATAAGACCGGAGGTTAACATTATGCATAACCTTTTATTGCCACTGCTGAACAGAAGCCCCTTTAAAGAACTTCACCACAACAATGCTGAATTGGAATATCAAAGTCCATAAATGTCCCCTGCATAGAACACTCTTCCTCTCTTAAATGCTGCTCCTGTTCAGCTAAGTGGCTTCTATTATTCAACAATGGCTGAGTCCTTTGATTTGTTAAATTTGGTGTGTTGTGTTAAGCTTCTAATTTATAGTAGCGGTTTATGTGGTTTGAAAGATTGTTGGGCCGATTGTAGCTGTATTTCTTGTATGCAGTATGATTAATTCATTGTGAGAGTTTTTTGTTTGGAAAAGTATTTGGTGTAGTTTTAGAAAACAACCTATTTATGTAATAAAGATTTAGACAGTGTAAATGTTAAAGTTACAGCGCGCGCCCTTATCGTGTCAGATTAACAGCTGACAACGGGCTCGCGTGCAAAGTACAACTGATCGCTTATCGGTGATCGCGCACGTGAGCATCGGGGGTTGCGCAACTGTGGTCTTCTGTGTTTAGAGGTGGCTCGCGTGTCTCCTCGAGGATCGAGGGACGTTGCGGCTGGACCGTTGAAGGAGTTTAGAGGAGCGATCGGGTAAAGATCTGATGGAGTGATGTAGTTAGATCACGTCATCAGACAAGTTTCTTATTGGCCGCCGTAGTCTCGCGTGAGAGCAGCAGACATTTTGAGCTGGGCATAATGAAATGTTAAGGCCTGTTTTACAGGAGCATGTGCACGAGAGGAGAGACTAATAAAAAAAAGAGAAATACGATCGAACAGCTGTTTGTTTGACAGTACGTTAGGGGTTCAGTTGCAGGAGTTCTCAGGTGTGATATATGGCATTTTAGTTGGAATTATTTGTTAAAAGGGTGTTTATTTGGTGAGTTTTGGAGTATGGCATCTGAGGAAGCAAGTGTTAGTCAGAAGACAGTTGAGATAAGAGTTAGTGAGGAAAGTTTAAGAAGATTAATACAAAGTGAAATGAAGAGTTCAATTAGAGAGGTGGTAGAAATTGTAATGGATAATAAAAGAAAGGAGGCTAGATCAGAGGAGAATTTCTGGTGTTTTTCAGAGGAAGAAAATGAAAGGAGGAGACCAACTAAGAGAGCGAGGAAAACTAAGCACTTAGATAAAAAGGGAAAGGATTGATTTAATTCCATTAAAAAGAGTGGTGTCCTTAGCGGCTTACAAAAAGAAGGGAGTCCTTGGCGGCACACAAGATTGTTCCGATGAGGAGTTTGATATGTAAATAGAGGAAAGAAGTGGAGAAAGAGGTTAGAAAACATACGATGAGTACATATTTGACTTAAGAATTGATCAGCCCTCTACTTCTAAGGGAGTTATTAAGGATCCTCTAGGTGAGGAGATGTTTAGGCCTTACGAGTTAAGGCATCCTAGAAGTGCATATTGGTGCCCATTTGACCATGTGCAAAGTTTATAAGACAGTGGATTCGAAAACCTTTGGAGAACGAGGTTATTGGTGTGTTTTGGGCAGAGTGTTCTAGACCTCAAATAGATAATAAAGTATGCTACACACCGAATCTGGATCCTGATTTGATTTTATATTTATTTAAATTAGGGAAGGATCCTTGTTAAGGTCTGGACCACTCATTGAAGCAATGCCAAGACCGTTTATTGGATACTTGCATCCGTTAGCTAAAATAATGGACATGGCAGAGGAGGCTTACATAAATGGAGAACAAGTTGATGTGCAACTGTTACATGGATGGAGTCAGAGAACTATGGTCTTCTTGAGCAAAGTAAACTCTGGTTTATTAGCAGTAAGAAGAAAGACAGTTTTATTGAAAGTAAGTCCTAAGTTGGGAGACATAGCAAACAAGGAGGCAAGCCAGGAGCCAAAAGGCTCCCTTTTTGGAGATGGATTTGTAAAATGTCTAGGAAAACACGTCTCAACTTTCACTGCGCTGGAGAAGGCGCAGAGCAAAATGAGGAGGTGTTTGAAGGTGTTTTCGGCAGGGCCGGTAGAGGGGGACCGTATGCTGGCCGAGGTTTTCAGAGTTCCCAATATCATTTTACATACAGAGGAACAGGAAGGGATTTTCAGGGTTGCTCAGGATTCTTTCCTCAGAGAGGGAGATACCCTAGAACGAGAGGAGGAAGAGGAAGAAATCAGTCGCGTCCAAACACAAAAGGTGAGTATGCATATGGATTCTGGTTCTTCCCTAGAAAAAGTAGGAGGATGTTTAAGGTTTTTTCAGCAAAATTGGCAGAGGATAGCACTGGGTCTTAAACATGGCTCAAGGTTTCAAAATAGATTTTGTGCAACAACCAGTTCAAAAACTAGAGCCAAGGGCATTGGTTTTGCCAATGGATCAAGAAGAGATAGCGGATTTAGAAGTGAAGGAAATGTTAAAGAAAGGAGCGATCTGTATGGTAGGGGATCATTTAAAAGGATTCTTAAGCACTTTATTTTTGGTGGAAAAAAAGGACAAGGGTGGGAGACCAGTGATAAGTTTGAGAAATCTAAGTTGTTCATTAGTTTACAGGCATTTCAAAATGGAAGTGATACATCTTCTGAGAGACATGTTGCAGTCAAAGTATTGGTTGTCCTATGGGGGAAAGCAGTCAGAAGTATCTTCAGTTCAGGTGGAAAGGAATTTTACATCAGTTCCTGTGTCTACCTTTTGGCCTGTTTTCAGCACCTTGGTGCTTCATGAAATTCTTCAGAGAGAGGGGTTTCTGAATGATTGCATATTTGGATGACATTTTGTTGATGTCAAAGGATGCTGTGGAATTGGAGAGTCAGCTGAGATTTGTGGTAGGCAAAGTTTGGGGTTCTTGATAAATCAGACCAAATCAATTTTTATACCAGGACAAATCTTGGAAATGTCTAGGTTTTTCAATAGATACAGTAGGAGAAGTGTTGAGATTACCAGAAAAGAAGTGAGGATGATAAAGAAGGAAGTGTTAGGAGTTCTGCGAAAGATGTCATTGACCTCGAGATATTTCACAAGGATTCTAGGTTGATTTTCTTCTTCGATTCAGGTGATTTTTCCAGAGCCTTTGTATTATCGTGCTTTGGAGAGGGTGAAGGCAGAAGCATTGAGCACAGGTTTAAGGTATGGGGACTGAATATGGATGCAAAGGAGAAGCTAGAGTGGTGATTACACAACTTGGAGGTTTGCAACGGAAGGGCAATTGTTGGTTGCCAACTGGATGTGACCCTGGAAACAGATGCCAGCCTTTAAGGTTGGGGGCCTTGTTTGGGACTTAAGGAAACAGGTGCTGCATGGTCTGGGAAAGAGAAGGACCTACATATACATTGTCTGGAATTGAAAGCAGGATTATATGCATTGAAGAGTTTCAGGGAGACGTTACAAGGCAAGACAGTGCTTTTGAAAATAGACAACATTTCTGTAGTAGCATGCATAAACCGATTGGGAGGTTGCAGATCAAAAAGTCTATCAGATGTGGCGAAGGAGTTGTGGATGTTTTGTTTCAGGAACAAGATAGCATTAAGAGCAGAGTATCTTCCAGGAGTACGGAATTTGGTAGCAGATTGGAATTCCAGGCATGTGAAAGATTACAGCAATTGGATGCTGGGGACAAAGTATTTCAAGAAAATTCAGGCAGTTTTAGATCCTCTGGATGTGGACCTGTTTACAACGTGGTTGACATGCCAATTGGAGAGGTATTACAGTTGGTTACCAGACCCAAAGGCAGTAGAGATAGATGCTTTTCAGCGAGTCTGGTCAGGCACGAAAGGTTATGCTTTCCCACCGTTTGCTTTGATTCAGAGGGTATTGCTGAAGGTGAGGAGAGAAGGTTGTCTATTGGTTTTGATAACGCCATTCTGGGTTTCTCAGGCTTGGTTTCCGGCATCGCTAGAGTTGGCATGTGAGGTTCCGTTTTTATTGAGAGCAGAAGAGGGTTTGCTGGTAAACGGGTTAGGAGAGATTCATCCTTTGATTTGGAGCGGTATGTTAGACCTTCTTGTCTGGAAGGTATCACGAGATCCAGTACAGTTGAGGGACATTTGCAGGAGGCTGCAGAGCTACTCGAAGAGTCTTGGGCACCAGGAACTAGAAAAAGGTAAAGAGGAGTATAGAGGTTCTGGGTATGCTGGTGCATGGAACAGACTTTGGATCCGGTGGAGTCTCCTGTAGTGGAGGTGGTAAATTTGCTGGTGGAACAGTTTAATAAGGGATTTAGTTACAGAACAATTAATTGTTATAGGTCAGCTGTTTCAGCATGACATTCTTTAGTAGGGGGTAGATATGTAGGTAGTAATGTTTTGGTTTGTAGAGTATTAATGAGTATGAGGCTGTAGAGGCCTCCTAAGGCAAGATACAACGTAGTGTGGGATGTTAATTTGGTTTTGAAGTTGTTTATAGATTGGCCTATAAATACAATTTCAAGTAATAAGAATATTTCTATTAAACTAGCGACCCTGTTGTGTTTGATTTCTTGTAAAAGAGTGTCTGATGTGAAATGTTTGGAGATTAATAAAAGGCATTTTTGCCTGAATGGTGTGTTGTTTAAGATTCATAAAAGAACTAAGACTATTTTGTCTTTGTTTTTTAATCCTAAGTATGAGGAGCGTAAGAAATTATGTGTGGTAGAATGTCTGAAGGAGTACGAGTGTAGAATGGCAGAGACTAGAAGGGATGCTGAACATCAGCTTCTGATTACGTTTGTCAGGCCGTTTAGGGTGGTAAGTATGGCAACAATCTCAAGGTAAGTGAGGTGTGTGATGGATCAAGCAGGTGTGAATATTGAGAAGTTCAAAGCACATTCCAATGAGGTGCTATGGCAAGCAAATGTTGTTGGTATGGTGGAAGTTTGGAAAATATTTTGAAAGCAGCTGATTGGTCAAATGGGGGCACTTTTTCAAAACATTACTTTAGGCTAGTGGAGCATATGTCTAAGTTGGTGTTAAGCGGCTACATACATGCATAATGTTAGCCCCTGGTCTTGTAATGAAATGGCGATTCTCAGATTATCATGACAAGAGAATCCGAATTTCATTAAAGACATGAAGGCTAACATTATCCCTCCCTACACTCCATTGTTTGGAGAAAATATTTATTGCATGTTGCATATCAAACAAAATAAAAAATGAAACATTTAATTATTTTAAGAATAAAGAAAATAATGATAGGAATTTAATTGTTAAGTTAAAGTTTGTTGGTATGATGCTTATTTGCAGGTTTTGTAATGTCTTTGTTGTATTTTAATAAGGTGCTTTTGTTTACAGATTCTCAGTCTTAAGGAAATAATAGTGCCATGGATTTGGAGGTGGAAGAAGATGGAGAGTTATGTTTCCAGAAACGCATGTAAAAGAGGATGAGTGTTCTATGCTGGGGACATCTATGCGCTTTGATATTTCAATTCTGGATTGTTGTGGTGTGGTTCTTTAAAGGGGTTGCTGTTCAGGAGTGGCAATAAAAGGTTATGCATTATGTTAGCCTCTGTGTCTTTAATGAAATCCTAATTACCTTCCGATGTTAATCTGAGAATCATCATTCTATGCAGCATTGTCATCATAGGTTCATTGTGACGCATTTTGGATTAGACATCTTTTACAGTCTAGTCACTTTTCCTAACATTTCTGACTGATCTAACATATTGATTAAATGCTCCTGTGATGATTTATCCAACCAATGCACTTTGCACATTATGTTTTTTTGCATTTTTTACAAGGTCCCTCGTAAATATTTTATACTGCCTATTGTTAGTGACTATAATTTTAAACAATGCTGCCCTGCATTTCTGTTTTTACAACTGACTTCTTTGTCGATTTGTTTTAGGATTTCGAGTTTTTTATGGGCTAAGGAAAAAAAATTACTATCTTGGAGATCTAGTAGTGAGGTTTTATTAACAGTTTTAGAGCTCAATCGTCTGATTGTTCATGATCATGACTGTTCAAACATTTTTTGTATGTGTATGCTTTTATGGTTTATTTTATGAAAATCGAATAAAGCGTTGTTTGACTTTGACTGTGTGTGAAGGCAAAGGATCAAGATATGGCCTGTGTAATGTCAATGCACAAAGAAAACAGACTCACTCTCAGTTCTTAATTTGTAAAAGAATGAGTGCTGGTGCCTAAAGTTCTGCTCACAAGCCTGCGGTCGGAGCAATTAAATGCTGATGTGCAGAATGCCAAGTCTGCGTAGTCTTAAATACACCTAATTTCTCTTTAATCCACTAGTCAAAACTTGTTGCACCATTATCTCTCTCTTGCTGGTTCCTGCTTTTCCCTTTGTGACGTTTTTTCCATCTTTATCTTCCTCCATCTTCACTTTGTGTGTTTTACACTCTCTTACTATCGGTAAATGTTTAAGGCAGAAAACTTATTGCTGGTCTCTAAAAAGAAGTGCCAATGGGCCTCACCGGCAACCATTGGCTCAAGTTAAGCATTACTCAATCTCTATCTCTCGCTCTAATTTCCCTTCTCTCCTTCCCTCAGTTGGCAGAAATCCTGCTGCTCAGATAAATCAATCCATTCCACAAACCTCTGGCTTAACCGTTAAACCGAGTAGAGGCAGCCTTTGAACGCCCTCAAGTCCATCTTAGAGTGCACTTCACTCACTCTCGAAGCATAATGTGATATTAGGGCACAAGTCCTAAAATAAGAAGTGGGGGGACTCTCCAAGTTAGGTGGTGTCACAGAAAGTGACATTACGGCCAGAAGTGACATCACGTCCGGAAGTGACATCCTGGCCGGAAGTGACATCACGGCGGGAAGTGACATCACACCAGGAGGTGGCATCACATGTGCAGCAGGTCTATCATTTGCACGTATTGCAAGATTTAACAATTGAAGCTACTCAGTACTTAAGCCTGTGACTTAAGGTCCCTGTAAGGAGGAATAACAGCCCAAATGTGGATGGAGTTTGGCATACAACTACATTAGTCAAGCCATTAAGTGTTGTACGCGAGGCATAATAAAACATGACATGTCAAGTTTTCAGGATGCTTATGTGTAAGGATCCCCTTTTTCACAGATTGTTTACCGATAAATACAGACAGAAAACAATGTCTGCATTTATTTTTTAAAGTGGATAAATACAGAAGATTATCCTACTTTTAAGTGACTCTCCATGCTGTCTTTACATGAATTATAGGCCAGCAGCTGGACAGCATGGAAATTAAAAAATAGGATAACATTTCTTTAAAAAATGGCTTATGTCAACATACATTTATGGTATAATGATAGTACTGAAAGTGGATGTATTGTTATGTAATATTTGCCAACTTACATAGCTAAACCTCGCCAGACAGCAAAGTATGAGGGCATGTCTATCAGTTAAATAAATATGGAAATGTACAGTTTGACAACTTCATTTATATGCAAAGCACAAAATAAATACGGATAAATACAGATAAAATGGCCAAAAGATAAATATGGATAAATACAGACGGAAATGTTAAAATACCATAAAACCGGGATCCCTACTTATTTGTGACATTTCCATGGTTTCAGTGTACATGTGTGGTACTTAGAGTGAACTTTCCACTCAGTAAAAACCAAGCTACAAAGTGCATAGTAATAGATATCAGTCATTGCACCCTATTCAGCAATGATAAGCTCCACAATATTTTGAAAGTGCTGCAAAACACCTGAAATAAAAAGTTGTTTTTCATACCATGATTAGCCTACATATGCTTCAAGCATGGAAAATTTAACTTTCTAAAAGCCAGCCAATTAAAAGCGATGGTAAAGTACCTATGCTTCATGGGAGGGTTGAAAAAGATTGGCAAGTCGAGACACAAGTACTGACCACACATCTTACTCTTCAGATTTGTGTTGCTTTCTCCATCGTGTGCTTTCTTCACCTTCTGAACACCCCTGCATTCTCTGCTGCTCTCTCCTGTGTGCTTTCCCTTGCAAATCCCTGCTTGCTCATTTCTCACCTCCCTTTTCGCAGTATTTCTCTCCCTCTTGTTCGCTTCTTTCTCCTCTAAACCTCCCTTGCCCCATGATCTCTGCTCCTCCCTATCCCTTGTGTGCTTCTCCCCAGGAGGAAACTCTGTCTGCTCTGTGTTTGTCTCTTCCTCATGTACTTCTCCTTACAAACTCCCTCCATGCTTTGTTACTCTCTCCACCCTCTGTGTGCTTCTCTACCCTGAAAACACCCCCTGCCCGCCACTCTTTTCCTTTTCTGCTCCCCTAAAACCTGGAAAACACCTCCCCTGCCCCGTGTTGGTCTCTCCCTCATGTGCCTCTCTCCTCTAACCACCTAACCCCCTGAAACAGCATTGGCAAAAACAGTAGCCCATCTTATGAGGATTTCTTAGTTTTGCGCAAGGAAGCATCAGGCGACTTACAAATACTGGAACAAACACATGACAAAGACGCAAGAAAGTGTAGAGAAGCTTGGCATGTGTGTAACATTAATCCAAAGTACAGCAACTACACACCTGGCACCACACACATGGGCAAACAGGAGAAGATTCCAGGAGAGCGACAGAGATAACACAAACAAGCAAATCAATGGAACCTAAGACAGCATTAACAGAGGATCAAGCTGGCCAAAAGAGGTACACTCGATGCTTCCCAAATGTAAACAAGATGATAACGATAGAGACATCACAAGGTACCCAAAACAAGGACTCAATACATGGTTATTGCACACACACATTAGCGCCACTGGAAGCAGCTGCTCAGAGTGCAGTGCGCTTTTGAACAACTGAAGTGGCACAGGGATAACAGTGTGAGTGAAAACTGAGGAACACACAATCTGCAGGAAAAGAGGACCTAGCACAAGAACTGACGCAGCCGGACACCACCGCGGACCAGGTCTTAAAATCTGGTTTCCTTTTCTGGGCACTCGGATGTGTGCTGAATTATTTTGTGGGTTTCTTTCCTGACACATCTGTATTTCCCCTATATCTCACTTTTATTTGTCACTAATAATTTTAAGACAACTATAAAGGATCATGGGGTTAACTTCTTGGTATGCATAAACCAAGCTTGGCCTCTTTATGAATGCCATGCCACCTCCTCAGTTTGCTATGCTTTCATAACCTCACCTTCATGCATGCATGTGCTCCGAATTTAAAGCGCCCGGAGTGCACACAATGTATATCATCATAATATTACAGCTCGGCTTTTCCTGTCCTAAATGGCTTTATGCAGAAGTGTATGTTTGGCAGACTAACACTCCCCGGACTCCTTCAGGTATTTTCACACGCACGCGGCTTGTCACTTTCAGTCCCCAACCTTTACATCATGCACTCCGAGTGGAGTTTGCTTCTCTTTACTTTGCATGCTGTGCCATGTGTTGTGTTATTCTAGCTGATGTTACACTTTCTTTTGCTAAGGGGTGTAACATTTGCCGCCAGGGAGAGCTCTGTTGACCATGCCAGTGGCCTCCCTGCATGTGTCCATCGCCCTCTTCGCCAGTAGGCCTGCCACAGAGGCGCAACTAGAGCCAAGTTTCAGGGGGGGAGGGGAGGGTGGACTCTTCCAGTGATAGTCATAGTGGAGCTGCAGGGGCTCTAAGAAGGGGTGAAAATCAACAAAGCCTCATTCACGTGCAAATTGTCTTTTAAAGACCTGTGAAGTGCTCGGGAGCTGTCTCAGCCCGGGTGACCCACACCAGGGGGTCTGAAGCCCTTTGAGCCCAATGGGTGTTGTTTCAGGCCTTGCAAGGTGCTCCAATCCAAGCGAGCTGCAGAAATCCAGAACAGTGCTGCCAATAATTGTGGGTTTAAACTGAGGACGAGGTCAAAGCTGCAAAGGAATGGAGAAAGAAAAGGATGTCTTGTGGGACGGCTGCCATCCCTCAACCTTTGCCATGCAGATCTGAAGCGTTTCAAAGGCTCCACAATGCACAACTATGCAGAGTGAGCCATCGGCAAGCGCCTGGAAACACCGATAGGCTGACCACCGGTCTGGGATTCAAGGGGAGGCCAGGATGTGCCTGACCTTTGGAAAAAAGGTTCATACAAAATGACTCTGGGCAAGGAATCTCATGAATCCAGGTGGGCTAGCAAGACTGGCCTCTCCGGGACAGACTAACAGCGTCCACAGCCCTGTCTAAGGCGGAGGCCAAGCACCTGCTGGGTGAATATTAGAGCTTGTTTGGAAAATAAGCAAGAACAGGGCCGGACTGGCCGTAGCGGGCACCTGGCAATCCCCTGGTGCGCAGCACGGGTGGGGGGCTGGTTTGGGGCACCTAGGGGCCGTTTATGTTACAGGGCCGTTCTTGCAGCACTGAAACTGACGACTTACCTAGCGTAAATTGCCATTTATCCCCAAACTTCATTAATTTAGATAAGGGATTTTCCTATATAGAACACATTGGCTGCACATTCTGCTTTTTATTTGCAATTTTTACCAATGTGGTATTTTATCTTGTTTTGAAATATCAATTTTTTGATTATTTGAATTTGTAATAATGATGAAATTGTTTTTATATACTTTTTAACTAATGGTTGATTTGTATTAATTTGTTAATAAACCCTTTAAGCTATAATCCCTGTGTCGAGTCCCGTGAAGCCCTAATTGGACTTGACTGTTCATCGTAATTGGTGTAAATGATAGCTCCTTACTACCTCCTATTGGCCACTAACAAAAGTCGATATGGATTCTTTGATGATTAGACTTGACGATTGAGATACAAGAATCCCAGCTCCGCTGATACGTTCGGATGCAGGCAGAGTCGGACAGATAACCAAAAACAAAGCCTGCAAAGTTTTGTAATATCAGCCCCATATTGCACCATACAAGCATGGAAATTGAATGTGACTTTTTTCTGTGTTCTCTAAGATGTACCGAGTTTGCATTCACTCACAATTCAATTTAGGGGGGGGGGGGAACATTTGTATAATATCTGCATTTTCACCACAAGGTCTCCCTTCAGATTAGAAGAGCATTATTCACTTGCAGCATGAAAAAAGCAGCCCATATTGTAATAGGCTATTGGCAAATCCCTTTTCCTCATGTATGAATTGTATACCCACTCAATTACAGACCAATTCGTTTAATAGATTGCTCACAGAAGCTGTTTTGTACCATACTTTTAAATTGCCTATACACCTGGATGGAAGATCACAAAGTTTAATTTTCTTCCAAACAGGTTTGTTTAGGAAAGTGTGTCAGCACAATAGACCAAGTTTTTCACCTTCTGTTAATTTGTTGGAAAACTGTGGTGTTGGGTGGTGGCAACCTTTATATTGTTTTTGTTAAGTTAAGCTTTCGATATGGTACCACGTTATAATCTCTGGCAAGTTGTGTCTGCCACGGGCGTCCCATTAGATCTTCTGGCTATTTTAATTAGGCTTCACTTAGGAAATTATGCTCAAGTGCGGTGAGGAATCCAAGGTAACCTAACAGCTCCCTTTTCTGTAGACCGTGTGGTGAGGTAGGAAAGCATGCTTGCACCCACTTTTTTTTCTTTATTTATGAATAATTTAAAAAAAAATTTGGATGATTGCGATGGCGATGGCCCTAGACTGGCGAGCACCAAGGCTCCGGCCTTGATGTTTGCAGATGACATTTTATTAATCTCTAAATCCCCTATGGGTCTACAGAACATATTTTTCCAGTTTGAGAGATTCTGTGAGTTGCTGAGTTTAGAAATAAATGTAGCAAAAACTAAATTCATGATTTTAAATCCAGGTCACTCCACACCAGCAAATCTCAAACGTCTTTGTGCTCCTCTAAAGAGAGTTAAAGTTTTTGACTACTTGGGACTGACACTCAGCGAAGTAAGGATTGGCACAAGCACATCAACAATAGGAGACTTAAACTTGTGCAGCATAATGGGGTATTATTAAGAGTCCACACAAAATCCACCTATGCAAATCTATAAGGTGCAGTCCCTGGATACTGCAATGTATGGCTTTGACCTCTGAGGTCACACAAATACATCTAGTTATCTAGTCTCAGAGAATAGCTTTATACGCCATTTGCTAGGTCTTCCCAGTAGCACTCTGCTAGTTCCCTTGAGATTCGATCTGGGATTATGGCCAATCACAGAGAAAGTGGGATTAATGTCTATTTTATACTGGCAACGGATTTGGGCCACACCTGCTCTTTCAGCGCATTTGGATGGCCTTAGAGATGTGTTGGGTATACCAGGCACTCAAAATATTCCCAGGTTCAAATATGTGAGAGACACCCTAGGCAAGATTGGGTGTAGCGATCTGTGGGAAGCATGTGAGAACCACCCAGCCACCAGCAAAATCCATGATCAAAGTAAGCTATTGTCAGTTTAAATGAAGTCAGATTTTGTCAGATTCCAATATAGGCCCTATGTTTAAGTATCTTATAGCCTTGAAGCATTTTTAGATGCTATTGAGTCCTCGTTGGCTCGAAATCTGTATTTGCAATTTAGGTTTGGGACCCTACAAATTGCCTCAGAAACCAGCAAATGGACCAAAACAACTGGCTCAATGGGGTGTTCTTGCCACACTTGTGGAGCAGAGAGGGAAACTATAGAGCATGTATTATTTTTCTGCCCCACCTGTACTTTATCCAAGAAAAAGTGGCTCATTTCTGGGACATGGGAAACAGAGCTCATATTATTGCACTTTTGAAGTATGATGTAAGTTATTTAACTGTATATGCAGTATCCCGTTTTCTATAGACAATGTGCAGAATCAGACTCCAGTAGACAGCCCTAGTCTATAGTGTATAGGCTTCTTTTAACATACTATTCGATGGGATTATTCAAACATTTTTTAATTCAATTGTCCCAGGTGTGTTTATATTTTCTCCAGTCCTGTGTATTAGCTCAAAGATAAAAGCCAAAGAACCAATGCAAATGGAACTAATGGATGATGTGTTACATATTTCTAATATTTTATCATTTTAACTTCTTGGTTTAACCATTGTATGCTATTCATAAGATGAAATGTCTTATTGTAATTTTACTGTGTGCTTTCGTGGCTGTAGGATGCAACAAGTGATTAGGATATATTTGGTCCAGTAATTTTAGAGCTTCTAAAAATAGTACATATTATAATAGGAAATCTGATTCTAAATTGAACATTTACTATGAAATTGATGCTTTTATTGTTTTATCTGACCTTGCATAATTGATTCTGGACAGTTACATTGACATGAGACCTAGGATCCTAAAAACCTTAATTGGTATGGATGCCATACCATGCTGAATATTTCAACAACATGACTAACCCTTGTAGACCACTTCTGGACTCTTTAGAGGTTTTTGTTGTTATTGCTTTTTTGATTTGGAGGAAGCTAGGATACATAGGGCCTTGATGATTATATATGTGACATTACATTGTGTATTGCAAAATCCATAATTTTAAACATGTATTTATTTGTACTTTGCACTTTTATGGACATTCAACTGAAATAAAGTATTATTGCTTGTTTGAATTGTACACCTAACTTGGACTTTAGAATGCACACATTTTAATGTATCTCTCTGCAGGGAATCCCCTCTGGACCCTTTGGAAAACCTTTTTCCCATGACTCCTCAGATTCAAGCAGTCTCAGATAGGTAAGAGCATTTTCCCACTCTCGCCTTCCCTCTTCCTTTATATTTATTACGTCAGTTGTCTCACTCTAAATAATTTCCTATTGCAGGTTTGTGTATACTACTGATCCAGTTACAGGACTCCATCCAGTCCTGGAGGGGCCCCTTTACAAATGATCATTAATAGGCTGTTTTAATCCAGGTAAGTCTTAATTCTGCTGTCCTTTGATATTTACTCACAGTAAACGCCACACACAATCTGACACAGTGTGACATAGAATTTCTCTTTATTACACAGGCTGTTCACACACTTTCTGGTCCCGAGGAAGACCCGCTGTGATGATTTTACAGTAAAACATACTTACCGGATCAAAACGTCGATTATTTTAATATTAAAGATCCGTACCCTTGACCAACAAGCTCGAAGAACATGCTATCATTGTAACATGCTTTATTGTGTTGAGCTGAAAAGATTGATATAATGGACAATCTTCAAGAATCCCCTTGCTTTGCACTTTGACTATGTCAAATGTTGATTGTTGTTAAGATGTATTTATTTATTTATTCATGTTGTGTCACCTTGTCACAAAATCACCTGTTTATGTATTTATTTCTGTTTAACAGCCATTTGTGAGACTACAATTCTCAATTTTGTGTGCAACTTGGATATATGACTAAGAATGTCAATTCATTAATTGATTTCCTTTAATGCCAGTGGACATAAGTCCTGTTGTATTGACCCTTTGTTGGTCTATATGTAGGTGTGGGACAGGAGCACCACAATAACTATGCAAAGAAATAGCTCTTCTCAACAGAATTCATTGTCGCTTTACAAAATGCTATTCCCAGGTTCTGAGGGACACAGGGTAACCCAAAAGTTATTAATCACTTCCATGCTCCACAGCGGTCTTCTCGTATTGGCTTTCTCCTAGTGCCTCTCCTGGTGCTGCAATGAGGTTCACTGGTTGCTGAGGTTTCTGATTCCTTTTCTGTCTCCAGCGGTGTGGGTGTGAGGTTATTGGGTGCGAGGTTGTCTGCTTTGTCCTTGGCATTCTCCCTCTCTTGTTTCCACCTAAAAAAAACCTTGTGTCAACGTTTTATGGTTTGCTTTCTTTGTCTCCCATCATCTATTTGCTCCTGTTCTCTTTTCTCACTCTCTCTTTACTTTAATCTGCCTACTCTTTCTAACTCTGTTTGTTTACTCCTTTCTACAGGTGGTAGGTGGCAAGCATGTCGTGGACCGAACTGTTTCCTTTAGGCAAGTCGATGTTACAGTAGGGTCCCTGATGTCTAAAAGCAGAATGTGTAAAAATAAAGTTCTAAAAGCTATTTTCAGTGACTTGGCTAGAACTGAATCCTAGAAAATGTTAAAATACAGATTACAAACTTTAATATGTCTCTTTTCACAGGAAATGACCCCCTATATCATTCAAAGACTATTTTTTATTAAAAATCCAATGGAATGTTTTTTAAAATACATATTGAGGACAAGTAACCTTTTTAACTCCCTGAACTTCCAATAAGCTAATTAGTATTAGTTTATTGACAGCACGTCTGCCAGTGCTTGGCTTTAATGAGGAATGAGAACTGCTCAAGAGCAGAAATAATGTACTGGGTGTTGGGAGGTGTTTTTCTTCTCTTTGCAGGGAGACCAGCTAGGGTAGACCCAGATGATTCCTTAATTTTTAAAGGGAACTGGCATTTCATAAGAAAAACAAAGGTGAGACCTGGAGAAAGCAACCCTTTGTCTTATCAGTCAGACTGGCACCAAACACAGTCGGAGGGGATCTACCCGCAGAACTGGTTTTGCGTGACTACAGAGGAGGGGACTTCTCAGTTCCTTGGCCACTCTTCTGGGTGGGCACACAGGTTGTGCACAAGGCAGGAAGGGGTTCTCTATCTTGAATTTTAAGAATAAGGTGCACTGTAGGATTGTTTTCAGTAGGGCAAAGAGGAACTGCTGCAAACATGGGTTGGGTTTCCCGTGGAAACTTTTACCTCATTGGTTAGGGAGGAGTCAGGATCACCCCCATCCACTAGCCAGTGCCAATCATAAATATGGCGCCACATGGCGACCTGCTCAGAACACTGTTTGGACCTGTAGAAGATCAGAAGAGGACTGGACCTGCTGTATGTAACCTGGGAGGAGCCCTAAAGAACTGGATCAGTTCCCTCTTGTACCCAGGACAAACAAATTAACTCCAAGGGTCATTTGGTTGACCTCTTGTGTGACATTAGGGACAAAAGCTGCAAGAGGCACTTGACCAGTACCAACTAGACCTGGACTGGAGCTTGCTGGTGGCCTCTGCTGGATTGAATCCTGGCCCTTAAGGTCCTGAGAGCCTTAAAAATGGACCTGAGGAGCTTCTCCAGAAATCCTGTAATGTGGTGAGTTAGAAATTGTTCGGTCTTCCAAGTCCCCCGGAGCCATCAGGGGGAGCTCACGGCAAAGGTGTCCAATTTCTATGATATCTCCTTGGATACATCTTCAGGCATGCCCTGCTGGAGGATTTTTTGACAGACTGGGCAACATTTTATTTATGTTGGTAACTTTGAGTGAGAAAATGTATGCAAAACTACCAAGATTACAGCATTACACCACATCGCATAAATTCAATCAATCAATCAATCAATCAATCAATCAATCAATCAATCAATCAAGAGTATTTGTAAAGCGTGCTACTCACCCGCTAGGGTCTCAAGGCGCTGGGGGGGGGCTGCTACTGCTCAAAAAGCCAGGTCTTGAGTTGCTTCCTGAAGGAGCGATGGTCCTGGGTGAGTCCTAGGTGGTGGGGAGGGTGTTCCAGGTCTTGGCCGCCAGGTAGTTGAAGGATCTTCCTCCGGTGGTGGTTCTGCGGATCCGTGGGACGGTGGCGAGGGCGAGGCTGGCGGAGTGGAGCTGGCGGGTTGGCGTGTAGAACGTGAGGCGGTTGTTGAGGTATTCGGGGCCCAAGTCGTGGAGAGACTTGTGTGCGTGGGTGAGGATGAATTCAGGAAGAAATTTTAACACAAGACGTACTGTTTGGGTAATTGTGCACCATGAGTCGCATCTCAGGTAGATTTATTTATGTAAGCAGACCGTTTTGATAATTCTTGAGTGCGAAACTACAGATCTGGATGCAAACAAGAGTGATTTGAATGCAAGTGGCAGTTCCTTTAACGTGGGCGATCAACAAACATTTCAGGTAGATTTTTTATCCAAACAGCCCAATCGGAAATATTTGGAGTGCAAAGCAACAAATTTGAACACAAGCGGCAGTCTGTTGAATGGGAGGAATCGGAAATCAACTCAAAATCACATTTTCAAGCGGAATTCATACCGAACAGCCCCTTCGAGTAATTTTCTGAGTACGAGATTCTTTTTGCGTAACTATAAGTAATTCTGCATAATTTTGCAGTAATTTCACCACACACGAAATTATGCAAGTAACACCCACCTCTAATTTTGAGTTCCATAAAAAATAAGTCAGCAGTTAGAATCTTTGACCAGGGTGAACTTGCTGCGTGTATTTGAACCATCTCCAAATTTGATCCACTCTCCATCGCTGTCGGCCTGAAATCATGTATAGGTCCCAGTCTACCTCTTCCACAGACTATCAATGGCGGTTATTGCTTTTTGGCACTCTTTTTGTTTTAAACCTAAAAAACTCATATTGCCAGTCCCCCTTACAGTATTTCCATCTTTTGGTGTCATTTTCTTTATTACATTTTACTCTATTTTTCTAGTTTGGATTTTTATTGTTCAGTGTTTTGACTGTATTACTGTTTTGGTACTGCAAAATACTTTACACATTGTCCCTAAGTTAAGCCTCTCTACTCGGAGCCACAGCTACCAGGGAATTGAGTTCAGGTAATTTAGTTACTTTGGGGTACACCCTGACAAGTTAGTGTCAGTATTCTTTGAAGTGAGCAACTGCCCATATCAAATAAAAATCCACTTTCTTACAGGCCCTTTAATATGTGTCACTGATGATCATGACCACTGTGGTATATCACTGAAGGTCCTACCTACACTACACACACCCTGTGTGGTCTCCAGTTGAACCCTTTTACTCCTTACCACCAATCTTATTTCAACCGCGGGCCTGTTTGACATCTTTCACTGTTGTGACTTTACTGCTGTAGGGTAAATGTTCTTTTGTGGCTACCAGGTCTCTGGGAGCATATGACAAGAAAAAGCCTCACTACTGACGTTCATACAGAGTTCATAAGAGAAAGCGGGGTGGCCTCCAAAGACCTCTCAGCAATCCCGCTGTCTGGGACTTACTGGAAGTAACAGAAGGGGTTCCTAGCCCCCAGGACCCTCAACATCCAAGGAGACTTCATCTCCCAACCAACAGTGCGCCAGGAGGTGCCTTTGCAGAGTAGCGGAGAAAGTGGGCAGGGCCTCTGGTGACTTGCCCGTCCCGCATTTATTTTTTATTTTTTTTACTGGAGGGGTCCATGTAGCCCCATCCTGCAGGGACTTCCACCCCGGAGACTCCATCCCCCGAGACCCGGCTTTGTAATTAAATTTTTTTAAAACAATAAGGGGAGATGGGCCATGTGGCCCCCCTCCTGCTCCAATTTCAGCCCCGGAGACCCCATTCCCCGGGGTCCGGCATCTATTGTGGGTGTCCTGTTACCCCCAGCACACCCACCCACCAAAGATGGGGAACACAGGGATCCTGAAGGCCCATGCGGGTAGCCTGCATTGTTTTTACAAATAAAGAGCTGCTAACACGCAAATCCCTGTATGTAAAAGCAATTGTACTTTGCTTTGAGCAAGCAAGAGCAAAATGTTCTCACTTGCTGAAAGTGGAGCACAGTTTGCTATGGCTTGGTAGGAGTGCGAAGCTCCTGCCAAGCCCTATCAAACATCTATGTCCTGGGGTGGGCACCCCAAAACATAGCAGGAGCCGAACCTGAGGGGATGCGGTCCCCAGGGCCATCCTTAGCTCCAGGAGGAGGGCAGCATGTTTACCGCTCCAATGTTTACTTTATCCACAGGGAGGTGGTGGTTCCCGAGAGTCCGCAACTAACCCCCTCCATTATATTATTTGAGGTGGCGGTCTCCGGGGCTGCGGGGGGGGGGGGCGTGGGTTTGTGCAAGCCCATAGTTAATTGCCCTGGGGAGGTGTTGGTCCCTGGGGCTACAGTGGGGCCACACAATCCCTGCATACCATTAAATATATCCCCAGGACTTTGCCCACCTGGGGGCTTTTCTAAACACAAGCATGTGAGCCGGCGCTTGTGTTTCTTTTTTTTTACAATTGTATGAAAATTTGCTAATTCATCCCGATCTTGTGGTAAAAATAAAAAAATATATATCTTTTTTGGCGTGGTAGGGTCCAGGAGGGATCTTATTACCCTGCCCCCTTTTTTTATTTTTCCTTTTTTGGGGGGTTACTCAGTGAAGCTGAGACCCAAAATAGCTGCCAACGCTTCCTAGTTGAAGTGTTAGCAGCCAATCAGAGCTGTACACTTCGCTGCACGAATTCGTGTTTTTTCGTAAAGGCTTCACTACCAAAGATATGACTAACTATTTCTTCCTAAATTTCACAAAAACTACTGAACGGATTTACACCAAATAACAAAAAGCACAATCTGTGTAACAACATCTACCTTCCTATCAAATTTGAGGTCATTCCGTCCAGTGGCTCGGGCTGTAGGTTCGACTATGTGTCATATGGGAATTAACATGGGAAAATGCCCTATTTTTTAGTCTACTTTTTCTCAGCCCCGCTTGATGGATCACCCCAAAACTTGCTATGCACAACAAGACTTACCATGACACTTTCTTGAAGATTTATCAACCGGCGCGAAAGATATAGGCAAGTCCTAAAAAATACTTTTCCTATGGAAAGTAGGTCTTAACTGTAACCACCTACAGGCAGCCACCAGAAGGCTATATATATCTACATATATATATATATATATCTATATATATATAGATATATATATATATATATCTATATATATATATATATATATATATATATATATATATATATATATATATAAACCAATCACGATTGACATGAGAACAGGTATGAGCGGACAAACAGAGAATAACCCAGGACATGTAAACAAACAATACAATGTATCCAATGATATTAATTGAATAGCGTGTGATGTTATGTGATTATTTTAACACAGTTAATACACCGTTTCGTAAGATATATTACGAGCACAAATTTAAATGTTTAGAAGTTACCTGTTAAAAAAGTTTTATGACAACAAGTGAAAACAGACTGCCAGGATTTTCTAAATGTGCAAGTCATGTACTTGTCCACGTCATTACATAGGGTGTAACCTTGAAACCATAGCAACAGCCAGTACAAACTAGTTTTGTTAATTGAACCCATGACAACATGTACCTGTATATATGTGGTACAATTCTAAATGCAGATGTTAGTGAACAAGGCGGGAGCAAGCCGCCGAAACGCGTCTGAGCAGAAACTGAATATGAAATAAACCATTTGGATTGAGATTCACGGAGTCAGCGCCTTCTTTGATTGAAAGTTTGGTGTGGTAAAGAATATATATATATATATATATATATATATATATATATATATATATATATATATATATATATATATATATATATATATATATATATATATATATCACCTTTCCGCTGTCCTTGTAGAAACCGGGACTCTTTCGGCGTCGGTGCAATCCAGGGCACAAGGTCGCCCTGCAAAATCGGCTCCACCTCGCACTCTATGTATTAATGTGCCCCTGTGAAAAAAAAGTATGTTGGGAGCACAATGTTCCCCGCAAAGAAAAGAATATTGGAGCATATGCGTGCGATTGCCAATAAGGACAAATTGTCCCCAATAGCACGCCACTTTGAGGAGTTGCACAATGGCAATCGCAATTTACTAAGCTTCTTTGTGATTGACAGAGTCCCCCAGTCCAGCAGGGGTGGGGATAGAATCCGCAAGTTGCGACAAATGGAGTCTAAACTTATCTTGGAGCTCGATACCAGAATTCCAGGGGGTTAAACTTCGAAGAGGAGATGAACTGGTTCCTTGGGGAGTAAATATGTAGTAAATATGTATCGACGAAACCAATGTGGTCATTAATATTGTTATAATTGTCAAACTAGCATACATGGGATCATTATGCAGTATGATTCTTATGAAATACATGTCTCTCTGTATCCTTCGTTTTTCTTCCTATAATTTTTACCAATTTTAATGTCACTGTTTTTTTTTTTTTTTTTTTTGTTGTCCTCATTAGCCCTTGGCTCGGTCCAATTGTGCTCCTGACCATATAGCCATCGGGGCGGCTCGCTACTCAACACCGCGAAGCCCATCAGTGAACTCCCAGTGTACAGAGAGACCGTCCCGGTGTCGCCCGCAGAGCTTGGACGTACCTTCTCCCTTCAGGTCGGTTTGACCAGTTGTCCAAAATCTATACTGTGCCTCCCTTTGGACAAGGAGATTTTGGGCCTAATCATCGGACCCGGGGGAAAAAAAAAACAAAAAAAAAAACCCCGGGTTGACTAACTGTCCCTTTTCCAATTGACCAAAAAATCCCAAAATCTCACCGATCGGGGGCTACATGTTCTGGATAAGTCCTGCTTTGATATTACATATAATGAAGACAGCCACTCTGCATGTGTTGGGGGGTTTATGCTTATCCAATTTTTGCAGATCTCCCTTCTTGCCAATAAAATGGCATAAAACAGAAATTCTCTTTCTAGTCCCTTGATGTTATCGTTGGTTCCAAAAATGATCAGCAGCCATGAGCACCGGATGGATAAACCCAGGATAGATTCAAGTGTTGCTCTGACTTCGTTCCAGAAAGTAGCGATGTTCGGGCAATCCCAAAACATGTGGAGGTCTGAGGCAGCTGGAAGAGAGCATTTGGGACAGCACTTCCCTGGTTGAAATTTTGACAGGCGTTTAGGAGAATAATATGCTCTATGAAGTGTATAAAGATGGTTACGCCGCAACCATGCGGGCTTGATAATTTTATAAAGAAGGAGAAAAGATTCCTCCCATGTGTCCTCCATATGTGCTTCCCCCTCCGCGCCCCAGAGCTTTTCCGGTAAGTTGAGATCCCTCTCTTCATCCTCTATGATATGCCAATAAAAAAGTGCTACTTCCTTTTTCCCAGGAGGTCTATCAACTAGGGTGTTTTCTAGCAAACTCTCCTCGCCCATCATTGCTTTCTTCTTGGTTTGAGCCCGAAGCCAGCTACTTAGTTGCCAATATACTAACCAAGAGAGTGTTGATGTTACCTTATGCTTAAAAATATCCCAGCTAATGATTGATCTTTCCACCAGTATATCGCCCCACTGTGTGATATTCGCATCTAACAAAACCCTTTTAACTGTGTTGGCTTCTTGTGATGTTACTCCCGGTAAATCCCAAATCGGGGCATGTTTGGATAAGTAACCTATCCCAATTTTAGATTTAATTCGAGACCATTCTTTTACAGTGCCTGATAATGTTTTTAATCTAATTTTTTTGAAGAACTTCTGGTGCCCGAACTTGAAAAGGAAACCGTTCACAGGAAGGTCCGAACCTATTAGCATAGCCTTATACATAAGCCCATTTGCATTTTCCCAAGGGATCTTAAGCAGCATCCTAGAGTGGGTCAGATGAAATGCCCAAGAGTAGTATTCTAGGTCTGGCAATGCGAGCCCCCCTTTTTCTCTTCTCCTTCTTAGTTTTTTCCAGGATATTCTGCTGGATTTATACCCCCAGACAAAAGAATTTATGTTTTGCTGACATTTTACAAGCTGTTTAGTATCAAAAGATAACGGGATAGAATTAAAAATAAAAGTAAATTTCGGAAGGATACTCATTTTTATCAGGCTGGTTCTCCCATAGATGGTAAGCGGGAGAAAGGACCAAGCTTTCATCAAGGTTTGAGATTCTCGAGAAATACGAGCTAAATTGTTTTGGGCCAAATGTTGTAACTCTTTAGTGATTGTAATTCCCAGATACCTCAACGAAGATTTTATCGGAAGCTGAAGATTTTGAATGTTCCAGACCATAATTTCGGTTTTCCCTGCGTTAATTTCATATCCTGAAAATCTACCGAAGTCCTCCGCTCTCTTTATAATGATTGGATATGCCAACGCAGGATCAGATGTGTAGATGATTATATCATCGGCGTACAAACCAATCTTTTTTTCCCAACCCGAAAAATTAAAATGTGGAATGTTAGTATCCTCCCTAATAGACTGAGCAAAGGGTTCTACATACAAATTAAAAAGAAGTGGGGATAAGGGACAACCCTGCCTTGTTCCTCGACTAATTTTGAAAGGAGTGGTCCGTGTACCATTAATTAATAGGGAAGCTCTGGGATTATTATATAATAAACTTATAGCCCTGCAAAACTTAGGGCCCAGATGGTATTTTTCCATAATTAAGTTTAAATATTCCCAGTTTACCCTATCAAATGCTTTAGTAGCATCTAGAGTCATGATAGCCAGGGGTAGACCAAAGGTTGAGGCAATATCCACCGCTCCCACCAAGTCATAAGTTAAGTCGGCCAGTTGCCGGCCTCTAATAAATCCCTTTTGATCAGGGTGGATAATTGTGCCTATCTCGCTTCCCAATCTCTCGGCCAAGATTGAAGTAAAGATTTTGTAATCATTATTGAGAAGCGAGATTGGACGGTATGATCCACACTCAGCTGGGTCTTTACCTGTTTTCAATATTAAAGCTATATTGGCTTCTCCCCAGGAGCTTGGTGGTGTCTCTCCCCTAATCATTATGTTGTTAAAAAGATTCGTAAGGACAGGGGTAAGAGTAGAATTAAGTACCCTATATAATTCTCCTGGGAGGCCATCTGGGCCCGCAGCTTTGCCCTGGGCCAGTAGCTTAATGGTATTAGAAACTTCCAACTCAGTTATGGCTTTATCTATTTTTTCCCTTTGGTGATTTTCCAATTCTGGGAGAGTTATATTACTCAACCATTCATTCCTTTCGTTCAGGTTGACATTGAGCTCCTCTGTGTAGATATTCTGAAAGAATTCATTAAAAGCTTCGCCAATAGCTATGTTTGTAGACCTACTATTGGCTTCCCCAGCAACCCTCACTTCCTTAATGTGGTTCCTGGACTGATCAGCTTTGATTTTCCAAGCCAACACCTTGCCAGCCGATTCGCCATATTCAAAATGGGCAATTTTGCTTGCCTGCCATCTTTTATTTATCCTTTCCTGCAATATTGTATCCAACTTGGCCTTTAATTCTATTTTCTTCTCCTGGTTATCAAATGAAAAATGGTCTGACGATTCTAATTGTGACAATTCTTGCTCTATTTGACTAATCCCCTCTTCATATTTCTTTCTCCTGAAAGAAGCCCTACTTGTAATACACCCCCTAATGAAGGCCTTCCAAGCCTCCCATACGTTGACTAGAGAGGCAGAACCTATGTTTTGCTCAAAAAAGAAAACCGTTTCCTGCATCAAATATTCTTTTTCCTCATCATCCAATAGAATTGTTCTATCAAAAGACCAGGTTCGATGAGCAACTTTCTGCTCTGATTTTAGCGAAAAAATAATGGCAGAGTGATCTGACATATGTAAAGGCAGATATGTTATGTTTTTAACCAGATCCTTAATTGAAAGACTGAATAGGGCATAGTCAATACGCGATTTGTGTCTATATTTGTAGTTGTGATATGAGACGCCCATAGCGCTCCCAGCTCTTTGTCTCCATAGATCTGTCAACCCAAGATTTGACATAGATCTAAGCAATGTCTCCCTCATATTACTATGTACTATGGCCCTAGAAGTTGCCGATTTATCTAATTTTGGATCTAAAACGAGATTGAAGTCTCCTACCCATATTATAGGGTCAGAGCAAGAGATCAGTTGGTTTTGTAAGATATTTAAATAAGAAGGATCATCCTGGTTAGGCCCATAATAACTGATGATAGCAACAGGCCTTGAATATAGTTGAGCATTGGCTATCAGCCATCTACCGCTAGCATCTGTTTTCCAGCTCATAATCTGGGCTGTTGTCACTGTTGAAACATTATCAACATTGGACAAGCCAACATAGGATAAGCCACCAATGTACGTTTCAATTATTTTTTTTCAGGTGAGGACACAAGAAGAAAATGTGCCAGGAACCTATGGAGTCCTGTGATACTCCTGGAAGTTATATCAATTTGTCCATAATGATTACATAGAGACCATATAAACAACTATGAATTAACTATGAATTGAATATGTTTACCCACTTGGGAAAGGCTTTAAATATTAACTAGGGGTATTTCAGAAAAATACCCACGAATATCCACTGGGATTGTTCAAAAAATTTTTGGTCTCAAAACATTTTTGGTCTCATTTTTGTTTTTGTTTATGGACTATTATGTAAAATTACCCACTTGGGACTTTGACACTACCTTTCAGGAGCACTTTTGTTGGTCTATTTGACTATGACTATATTTAAACATGATATTTAATGTTTATTTGTAGGTATTGCATCTAACAACAATGACAAAATTCACTGTAATCGATTTTTGAAAAGATTATGAAACGTAGTAAAATTGTGAATACCAACTGTGGGAAGATATATCGTTCAAAGAAAGAAAATGATCTATGATTGTGTGTAAATACATTGTGTCCCACATTTCACCATGCAAAGATGGCTGACATGTATTTAATACTATGTTGATGTTTAGTCCTATGTTGATGTTTATGCATGAGATACACATTTTTTTGAGCACTTTCTCTACCTTTATTTAATGTCGTTTTGACAAACATACGATTACCCGTGACCAAGGCGAGTGTGTCGCCGAAACGCGTTGGGTTTTTGGACTTTGTCTTGATGTAAAATAAAGTCTTCCGAGCTACATTTCTGACTGGCGGTAGTTATTGCCAAGAGTGCATCACGTACTGGAGAGTGCGAGGTGGAGCCGATATATATATATATATATATATATATATATATATATATATATATATATATATATATATATATATATATATATATATACTTGAACTCCGCGATGTCGCTGCAGCAGCTTGATCTAATCGCCAGCTCCAACCAACACAGACACGGACCACTTCTTTGAGGCAAATGTATTTATTTATGCGTGCTATCTTGTCGCCATAACGTTTCGGCTCGAAAAGAGCCTTGTTCACATGACAACGTGATTAAAGGGAAACACCTTTTTTAAAGTGACCATTACCATCCACGTGATACAGATTGTCAGAATGGACATAGAAGACAGATTCAAAATCTACCAACTTGGTACGTACACGGATACAGTTTGTAACTTATATTGTTTTGTACAAAGATGGAGTGTGTCATAGCTTGCATCTTAATCATCAGGTATACATATCAATATTTACAAATAAATAATAAATACATCATAGCTTTTACATTATTTGTAGTAAAAGGAAGGGCTCATTGTGCAAAATTACACCATATGAATATAGACTTGTAGTGTTGATAAAATGTCAAATGTGTAACCTGACGCCAAAGCATTCAGGTAACCCCAGTATATTTTGGAGGGACTTGTGCAAAAATGTCGCTAATGTGCAAAATGTCGCAACTATAACCATTGACTGAGCACTGCCACTAATCAAGGACATATAAAATGCATAAATTATCTTAAATAGTATACAGCATAATTGAATCATTATGCTTCCTGATTGTATATTCGTGGAACATGTATATATATATATATCAGTGATGTCACTAACCATGTCATGAATGATGTAATATGTGACATCATCAGCAGTGGATTGCGGGTGCGCGATATATAGTTAGTGGAACTAACTATATATGAAATTTCAATGGTTTTGTGTGAGTAAAATAAGGTTTTGAAAAGGCTAATCCCTAACTATATATGGTCTATAACCAATGGTTTTTTCAGTGAATTTTCAAGGTTTTGTAAATGCAAATTCCTAACTATATATGGCCTATAACCTATGGTTTTTTCAGTGAATTTCATTGGTTTTTTAATAGCAAATATCAAAAGCTGTAAAATGTCAAGTACGTGATAGGTAAAAACTTTTTCGTGTTTATGCACGCTGATGTGCTTTGAACGCTGCCCCCCTCCCCTCTTTTCTCTTAGTAGTACTCTCTCTTTGCAGATAGTGAAGAGTAGTTAACGCAGGCCTTTACCCCCGTTGTAATCCGTCGTGCCTGCTTGTCTCTCCATTTAATTGATTGTTATCCAAGCATTTACTGTTTTACAATTGATTCTCTTTGGTTCATTCTCTATTTACAAACAAGCACAAAGTCGCAATACTCTGTTTAGTCTTTGCAGATAGTGAAAAATCGTGAAAAATCGTGTAAAAAAATAAAATTAATCGAGCAAAATCAGTAGGCCACTAATAGGATCCTTTTTTTGACCTCGCTAAAATAGAAATATTAGGAACAACCCTTCATGAGAAATACGAAAATAGTGAGATGAACTGAGCTCCACACCATGAGGGCTGCAAGACAGCTCGGCTCCGTCACCCACCCCGCCCAAAATAACGACAAACCCTATGCAAATATTAAAAATATAGACAACACACCAGCAAAGAAACAGGGTAAAACATTTTATTAAATAACTATTTACATAACTATTTTATACTTTTTATTGCCCGATCCGGCTAGCTCAATCGATCGAGCATGAAACTCATGCACTCTGATAGCAAGCGTTGCTACTGATGCTATGCAGACCAAAACTGGTTTTCAGTTTGTACATTTTCCTAGATTTTTCCATCCAAGGTTGGTTGAGTTTGTAGAACGATGGCTTCAGATTTTCAACATACGGTGTGGTGGCGCGGACTGGGAGGGGGCGCTTCGCTCCTGCCCCCTCCCCAAGTAAGATTTTCATACGTGAAAGTACGTTAATGGTTTTGGTCCCTGAGTTGCTTCAATATCACTGCCATTCTCAAATGGCATAAGTTCTGGATGTTGGGTGCCATAGTTCAGAGTTCTGAGCAGCGCTTGTAACACTGTCTGAAGCTTATTTCCACCTACTGCAGCTTCACTATTCTCAAAGTAAGTGAGTGTCGTTTGTGGACCTGACTGCATTTGAAAACAATGTGATATGGTACCTCCCTAAACCGCTTGACGGAGGCCCCGGAGGGGCGGTGTGATGGCACGGACTCGGAGAAGACGCTTGGCTCCGACCCCCTCCCCAAGTCTTATAGCACCGGTTTAGCCTGAGATCGCCCCCGACATAGGCGGCCGGCTCCCGGGGTCCGGCGGAACTTTTTGCCTTTTGATGACTCTTCTATTCTGGACCTTGTCCCACAATCCGTTTGACCTGAAGACACGCTGTAGTGGGGCGCCCCTTTACCGTTTTAGTTGCCATTCCGCCCGCTTTTGCTACACTGTGCCTCTTCCGCCATTCAGCTGTTTACCGCCCGCTCTTGCGACTACAGCGTCTCGCTCACCATGTAGTTGAGTTGCTCCCGCTCTTGCGATGCAACGATAGGCGACTGCCACAGGACTCTCAAAATGGCGGCCGGCTCTTCAGATTTGGGCGTGGTCCACTAAAATGGCCCTGGGACACCTTGGAACTCGGACGCTTCCCTGATAGGGCTTGGGTCCCATTCTCGAAAGCGTCCCCTCAGCCGTGAAGATTCTACAAAAGTCTTGGGGGCCCCCGACTCCCGCAGGCTTCTGGTGGAGAGCGGCTGCCATGTCTGCTCGTGGAATGGCCACGACGGAGCTACGAGATGGTAGTGCTCTCATGCTGACGCCAGCTTTAGTCTGAAACATCCAGAAACACTGTAGACTACCAATTCGATCAGTTCCGGTAGCGCCCCAACATGACCCGGTAGAGAAGAACTTGCCCTCCCCTCTTTGACTGATGGTTCTTGTTGCCTGTCCCCTCTGTTGTCATTTTACAGAACTTTTTGGACTGCTGAAAGGGGTTGTGTTCCGAACGCTGTTTGGGTGAGACATTTTGACTATATTCTTGACCTACGTTGTCGCGTAATGCGTTATATGACACGCCGCGTTAGCGCACCCGGAAGTGATCCGGGGCGCGGCGCGCAGCGCGTAACGTAAGCATAACAGGTCATGTGACTTGTTAATAAAACTTTTTATTGGTTCATTTTACTTTTGTTATTTTAATAATGAAAAGCTTGGTCATATGACCTAAAAAATACGCTTTTTATTGATTTCGAACTTTTTTTTTTATAACATATATGTTATAATATTCCAGGCTAATGTACTTTCCCGGAAAATTTTCAACTGTCCTGCAAGTAAAATATATTCCTTTTTCGAGAAAAAGGGCATTTCTTCGTTCCATGACGGAGCCGTTGAGTAAAAGAGACTCGGCCTGCTGTCTTAGTCGCCGATACGCCTGATTATCAGATTCTTATCGATCACTTTATGTTGCAGGAGTGGAAAACACAACTGCCCTTGACCATTTATCTTTACTGCGTTCCTACATATTATACCTTTTATCCGTCATGTAATTGGACTGCTTTATTTCACTTGCCTTTTACTGATTCGAAAACAGTGACTAAAAGTAAAAACTTTACCAATGTAAATACTACTACCATGTTTTGTTTTAAAAACCTTTATTGTGAAAATGTCAGTATACAAATACGGGCCTATAACCACGTGGGCCGGCCACGGAGCAAACTGAAATCGTATATGATGAGGAGACATTTACATTATAGAGGAACGTAACGAACGAGCCATTAGGTTGCAAGAACTAAGGTGTCTAACAGTTGCGGAATCGGTGGAAGTACATTTTGTAATTAAAATACGACAGGGCCACTTACAAAAAAGTTATCTAGATATACATTTGCGTGCAAGTACCATGGGTGACGTTAATTCGAACTTTCAATAGTACAGTAATCAATAACACATCAGAACTTAATATCAATAGGGATGTCGAAATATTCAATCAATTCTCGTCCCCGCCCGCCATGAGCATCAAAACTGCATTCATATCTCGTGATATCAAGGTTGTTCAACCAGTACACAACAAGGAGTTACGAGTCCCATTTATACCGGCGCCATTTTGGGCGAGGCCGGGCAGGTCCAAGATATAGTCAAAATGTCTCCACCAACCATCGGCCAGACCAGAACCCCTTTTGGCCCTTTATGCTACAAGATGGTGTCTTCCATTCAGAAAATATTGTTGGCAGCATTTTGAAAGGAAAGATAAACAGCCGTTCTCCTAGTGAGTCTCACATTGTTACATTTAGGAAGAATGTTGAAGAGTAATATGTGGAAAATCTGAAGCCATTTTTCTACAAACTCTCAATCAGCCTTGGATGGAAAAAAAAATCCTGAAGAATGTACAAACTGAAAACCAATTTTTGTCTGTATAGCATCAACAGCAACGCTTGAGTCAGCTTTGTGTCAAGCCGCCATTTTCATTCAATCAATAGCGTCCCCCTGCACACATTCAGGGACCTGGTCGTGTCTTCAGGTGAAACGGATTGTGGGACAAGAAGCAGAAAGGAAAAGGAAAAAAGTTCCGCCGGACCTCGGGAGCCGGCCGCCTATGTCATGGGCGATCTTTGGCCACACCAGGGCAATAGTGAAGCTGCAGCAGGTGCAAATAAGCTTCAGACAGTCTTACAAGCACTGCTCAGAACTCTCAACGATGGCACTCAACATCCAGGACTTGCCATCCGGATCTTGGCGCCTTGTGCTGGTTCCGACCTATTCACACATCGGTCCACTACTGACATCACCTCATAAGCCAACGGGGCACCCCACACCGACTTTCAGCGCAGCATTGTAGGATGGCCACACCAGTGCGGCAACTTGCTGGACACAACCTCGGTGCCATCCGGATCTCGGCGCGTTCGAGTCACTGTACCGCAAGAGTGACCGGAACTCAGCTGAACACGCCGTCTTTCGGCGCAGCATTGTAGGATGGCCACACCAGTGCGGCAATTTGCTGGACACCACCTCGGGCAATAGTGAAGCTGCAGCAGGTGCAAATAAGCTTCAGATAGTCTTACAAGCACTGCTCAGAACTCTCAACTATGGCACTCAACATCCAGGACTTGCCATTCGGATCTTGGCGCCTTGTGCTGGTTCCGACCTATTCACACATCGGTCCACTACTGACATCACCTCATAAGCCAACGGGGCACCCCACGCCGACTTTCGGCGCAGCATTGTAGGATGGCCACACCAGTACGGCAATTTGCTGGACACCACCTCGGTGCCATCCGGATCTCGGCGCGTTGTGCTGCCTTCGGCCTATTCGCACATCGGTCCGCTACTGACGCCGCCTCACGTGCCAACGGATTTTCTACGCTTTTTGTAGCCCTATGCCGCATAACAGGTCATGTGACTTGTTTATAAAACTTTTCATTGGTTCATTTTACTTTTGGTTTCCTAAAGATGGAAGGCTTGGTCATATGACCTAAAAATAACACTTTTCATTGGTTTAGAACATTTTTTTTTCCCAAACGATGAAAGCCCCACCTTGTTTCTGGATGATTCAGACTGAAGCTGGCGTCAGCATGAGAGCACCACCATCTCGTGGCTCCGTCGTGGTCATTCCGCGAGCAATCATGGCAGCCGCTCCCCACCGGAAGCCTGCAGGAGTCGAGGGCCCCCAAGACTTTTGTAGAATCTTCACGGCTGAGGGGACGCTTTCGAGAATGGAGCCCAAGCCCTAGCAGGCAAGCGTCCGAGTTCCAAGGTGTCCCAGGGCCATTTTAGTGGACCAGGCCCAAAACCGAAGAGCCGGCCGCCATTTTAAGAGTCCTGTGGCAGCCGCCTATCGCTGCACTGCAAGAGTGGGAGCAACTCAACTACATGGTGAGCGAGACGCTGTAGCCGCAAGAGCGGGCGCAACTCAGCTGGATGGCCGCCACCTGGGGAGGCCCGTTCACGCCGCCTCCCCCACACCCCCCCCCGGGCCGCCCCACGCCAATTTTCGGAGCAGCATTGTAGGATACCAAAACCAGTGCGGCAGTTTACTGGACATCACCTGGGTGCCATCCACATCTCAGCGCGTTCTGCTGCCTTGGGACTATTCGCACAACAGACCGCTACTGACGAGGCCTCCCCCCGCACCACCCGGGACGCCCCACGCTGTTTTTCTGAGCTGCATTGTAGGATCCCAAAAACCAGTGCGGCACCCTGGTGACATCACCTGGGTGCCGTCCAGAACTCAGCACGTTGTGCTGCCTTGGGACTATTCGCACAAAAGACAGCTTCTGACCATTGTTGCTTTTTTTTGTCAAAAATGTTTAAATGTTTGTTACAGTTTTTGTTCCGTTCGTTATATTTAAAAGTTAATAAAGTTTTATAATCCTACTTTGTTGGAGTGCTATATATTTTTAAAAAATCGGGTGAATGGGGCCTTGAATCGGGTTATTGTCATGTGTGGGCTTTGCAAGTGTACTGCTACAGGATCGGACATTTCAAACTCAAATGCACGTTCTTTTTCTTACCTTTCCGAAGCATGGAGCGCAATAGCAGGCAGAGAAAGGGTGATGCAAGTGTTGAACACTGCCTGGCCTGGCAAGTTGCTGGCAGTGCCCCCCCCCCCCCGCCGGCTCCTGAAAGAGGACACACACACACCGCCGCCCCGAGTACTTCACAGATCTTTAAAAGACCATGCGCTTGTTCATGAGGCTTAAATGGTTTATCACCCCTTCTAGAACCCCTGCATCGACCCTCTGACGTTTCCTGGAAGAATTACCACGTAACACAATACCAAGCCTTGTCAGCTGAAACCCCCGAGGAATAGTGGGGCATATTATCAAGGGGGTTTATCTCCGCTTTTTTGGCTTTAAAAGCCAAGAAAGCGGAGATAAAATTATCTCCCTATTACCAAGCTGTCGCTAACACCAGTTAGTGACAGCTAAAAGGAGATAGCGACCATCTTGGGCCCCGCTTTGCATGTCAGTGATATTTATCACTAATGACATGCAAAGTGGGCGTGCCAAGATGTTAGCGACTGGAAACAGTCCCTAACATCGCTATCTCCTATTACCAACTTTTGGAGATATTCGCGCTAAGCGCGAATATCTCAAAAAGCTAACACCTGCCCTGAGCAGTTCTTAGCCATGTTATCCAATGGGAGGTGGATAACATGGCTAAGAGCATTTGCTCGATAATGCATGAATATCGCGGACTTTTCAGCGATATTCATGCATTGCGGCCGTTTTTTATCGCATTTGCGATAAACCTTGCTAATAGCAAGGTTTATCTGCGATAAAAATCGCCGATGTGCGTCGATAATTTTTGTCTCTAAACAAGTTAGAGACAAAAATTATCGCTAGTTGTTGGTAATATGCCCCCGGGTTTTTGCTTGCAGAAATCGGGAGGCGGGAGACTAGCACTGAAATCAGTAGTCTCACGCCTGAATCGGGAGGGTTGGCATGTCTGGATTCTCTACAGCTGGGGCCATTAACTACATCCGCAGGGCTAGGTGATAGCCTGGGACCGGCCTGGCATCTAAAATGGCTGCCGTGCACGACAAAATTGTGGCATTGGAAAAAAGGCAAGATGGCGCAGACAATGTTTATCAATAAGGATTCATTTATAACAAAATATTTTATCGCACTGACAAATTGGCGGTCAACACTTCCTGATTTCCATCGAATCGAACGTTAACAGACGTCACGCAGCAAAAAAAAAAAAAGCTCACGCACAGCCGCTGGAAGACATGTATCAACATATATGAGCCTCCTCAGCCACCCTCAGAAAACATAAGGGATTAGGATACGTCTCCCGCACCCCCTTATACCTAGTAATTTAATTAAAACGAAGCACAAAATGGCGAATTCCCGTTTCGCTACCAGTTTGCGGCCCAGTTCGCGGCCCGTGAAGCGCTTCTACCGTGAAAATTTTTTTATTTTTTATTTTCCCCACGGGACCCTTTAATAACCCCAACAACATTCCTAGGGGGTCAAGAGGGGTATACCTTGCCCCCTTTCATTAAATTCCCCCTTCGTTTTTCACCTCTTCTTCTCTCTCGATCCTACCGAGAGATAAGATGGCGGCCGCTCAGGACTGTTTAGAATGTTGACAGACACCGGGGAGCCAATCAGCTTCGCATCGCAAAGTTCCGTTTCGCGAAAAGTAAGCGGACCGGAGCGCAGCCCGGAGCGCTGTTACAGATATATATCTTGTTTTGAACGTTAATTTCTCAAAATCCACTGGAGCACATATATTGAGACCTAGCAAAGGCACATCGGGCTAACAGTCCCTACAATTTTGCCAAGTTTCGTGCAAATCCATTCAGCCGTTCGAGCTAAAAGTGAGGCCAAAGGCCCTATGGAAATTAACATGGGAAAAACGCGTTTTGGGACCCCCCTTTTTTCTCGGCCCCCCCTTGACGAAACCCCCCCAAATTTTCAGGGGCTGCTCAGAAACAAAATGTGCCATTTTCCTGAAAATTTCAGCCGATTCCGTCCACAAACGCCAAAGTTATTAGACATAGAATTTTCAAAAGTCCCATAGACAAAAAATCCTAACTATATATACCTACTGGCGAGACGCCAGTAGGTAATATATATATATATATATATATATATATATATATATATATATATATATATATATATATATATATATATATATATAAATAAAGATAGATAGATAGATAGATAGATAGATAGATAGATAGATAGATAGATAGATAGATAGATAGATAGATATATTCCAACACAATTGGATCCTTTATGCAGCGCGATCAATGAGGGGTGTCATGGTCAGTGAGTGTTTTTTCACTTGCACTATTTATGCAAAACACAGTTTGCCTATAATGTGGCATAGTTCACTCAATACAATGTGTATTTATATACAATATTTACTAAATGTATAAGGTTTTTGTCTCTGAGATGCGAGTGACATTACATGTAATTGTTATTTTTACAATTCTAGTAAACCTAGGTCTAAGTCAATACGTCTCTCACTCATCCAGCACTATCAACATATCCTATCACTCTGCGTTACCTAAGCACTTATAAATTCAACATGTTCTTTCTTTGCAGCACTGAAACTAATGTACTTACTAGTCATGTACCTAAGAAATGGCCAAGCCAGTAAAACTAGTACAGCTACAATATTCTGTGCACTATATATGCAGACCTCTAATCAGCTACATAGCATTGATACAGTCTTTTAAATACTCAGTTAGTACCTATGCAGTCTAGGAATCCTTCTGTCTGTCCCATGCACTTCTCCATTCAACCATCCAGCACTATCTATGTATCCTATCACTTTGTCAGTACCTAAGCACTAATAAATTTAGCATGCACTCTCTTTGCAGCACTGAAATTACTCCAGTTATTAGTCATATACTCAAGGAATGGCCTAGCCACTAACACAAGTGCAGGTACAATATTTTGTACAGTATGCATGCAGACCTCTAACCAGCTACATACTATTAATACACTCTTCTAAATACCCAGTTAGTACCTATGCAGTCTAGGAATCCTTCTGTCTGTCCCATGCACTTCTTCATTCACCCATCCAGCTCTATATTCTTATCCTATTACTCCACCAATACCTAAGCACTTATAAATTCACTAAACACTCTGTAATACTGTAATTATTCTAAATACTAGTCATGAACGTATGGAATGGCTTAACTACTAACACAAGTACAGCTATAATATTTTGTGCACTAACCAAGCAGACCTCTAACTAGCTACATATTATTAATACACTCTTTTAAATACCCAGTTAGTACTCATGCAGTGTAGGTATCGTCCAGTCTGTCTCATGCACTTCTTTAATCACTTATCTACTACTATCTACTTATCCTATCACTCCACCAATACGTAAGCACTTATAAATTGTGTTCACTCTGTTTGCAGCACTGTCATCATTCCAGTTACTAGTGGTAGTCTCATAAAATGACCTAGGCACCAACACAAGTACACATACAATATTCTGTGCATAATCCCTACAAATCTCTAAGCAGATACATACTATTGGTCCACTCCATTAAATAATGAAATAGTACCCATGCAGCGTAGGATACCCCCTGTCACTCTCATGAAATTCTTCAAACACCCATCCAGCACTATGTTCTTATTATATCAGTTTGTAAAAACCTAAGCACTTATGGGGCAGATTTACAAGCACCCTGCACCACCAATACGTCACGTTTTGTAAAGTAGTGATGGCGCCAGCCACTCCTTCATATTTACAAGGAGAGGAAAAGCCACTCTGCAGCAGTGCAGAGGGAAGCACAGAGTTGTAACATATTCATTTGCATATGTCACATCCCTGTTCTTCGGAAGTGCCACAGCGCAGTGCAGCTAAAGAGCTTTCAGTGTCACGCTGCAGTACTTCCTCATAAATCTTCATCTGTAAATTCACCATACACTAGTAATGCATTCTTTCAGTCAATCATGTTCTATACATATATTCAACCAAACTTTCACACATTACCTTGCAATTATAGTTCTTTCTTTAACCAGATAAGGTAGTCCTGATAAGAACTTTTTTTTTGTTTTGAATGTTTAAAACAAAAATTGAATTTTTTGTTGGTGTTTTTTCAAAAAAATAACAAAAAGAAGAACAAATAAAACAAGAAACTTTTGGAATTACTTATCATTCCAAAAAAAAAAAATAATAATAATTAACAACGATGGTTTCGTTGCTCAGCACAAACTGCATTTACCGACTGCTCACCGAAACATATTCGTTTCTTGCACTTCACGCAGTTCTGTTCAAGAAAGGCGAATTCTGGCCTAATGTCTGATGCAGGTGCTGCTGAGGACGCTCCAGACGTACTTGCCATAGCAGGTGAAGGGTTCAAAGCAGCTCACCTCATTTCCTCCCGAGCAAGATTGAGAGGATGTATGGTCCGGAGATGCTTGTACATAGAAGCAGTGCCACAAGAGTATTTTTTTTCACTGCCTCTTGACAGGACTCGGTCACAAATTTTGCACGTCACTTTTCTCGCGTGGGAAAAGTTATGAACCAATCACATCTTTTTTTTTTAGGTCACATGGGAGCCTCGCACCCTGCTCTCACAAAGCACGCCCCTGACGCGACTTTGTAAAAATATATTTAAAACAAATATAAGTTTATTACAAGTAGAAATATATAATTTTTATGAATACCTTAGATAATCACTTGCCCTAATATGTATATTAAAGACACATACATATCATTTTAGAACATAGAATTTTTTTTGCGGAAGTCGCACACCCAACGCTTCCCAGTACGTACATGACGTCACGTGGGGACCGCCACCGCGCAAGCGTTGTGTACCGTAATGCGCATCTGTTGCGAATGCGCGGGAGCAGGAGTCGTGAACCTGTCGCATACCAGTCGCACACACCACGTAACACTGATCGCTCACCATATGCGGATCCTTCACGACTTTTCCAAAATGGTGCGTAGATTATGTGGACCCGCTGTTGTAGGTACGCTTCGGGTATGCGACTCCCCCCAAAAAACTGAAAAAAAAATTATATAAATATATTCAAATGCAAAAATAAAAGAAACAAATGAAAAATATTTCAGTGAAAAATTGATTTAAAATGTCTTTTTGCAATTTTCAGAAAAAATATATAACGTTGTTTAATACATAAAATATTTGTAAATAAACAGCTAAAAAACTATAGAAATTCAGTACAAAAAATAGGTATAACTACTACTACACTTAAAAATTAGCATTTAAAAAACCTTTGAAATTCACTTCAAAACCATAAGTTTCAGAGACGTTATAGTTAGAAATTAGCATTTAAAAAACCTTTGAAAATCACTAAAAAACCATACGTTTCAGAGATGTTATAGTTAGGAATTAACATTTAAAAACCCTTAGAAATTCACTGAAAAAACATGTCTTAGGGGTGTTATAGTTAGCTGGACATTTCACTCATACAAAACCATAGAAATTCCTCTGTTATAGTTAGTTCTGCTAACCATAACTCGCGCGCCCCCAATGCACTGCTGATGATGTCACATATTACATCATTCATGACATAATCAGTGACGTCACTGATGACATCACTGATGACATCTCAAATGACCTACATTCGCCTTTGTGTACCGTGTAAAAGTGACCTAACCCCTCTAGATACCCCACACCCGACACCTCTCCGCTGCCCTCTGTGCCTGCTGCTTTTATTTCTGCTTAATCAAGTCTGTCTACTCTCCCTCGCCTGGTTACACCTCTAATTCAACCTTCTCCATCCTACTTGGATAGCATCCACTTTCTTCCACTCTCCCCTTGACTGTTTCACCTGTCTTCCTTTACCATCTCAATCCACTGCTATTCACTCTCTCTCACATTCATTTTCCTGGCAGACAAAGTTATCAAAGTGTTACCAGAGTAAGTACCAGACATCTGCTTATTGCTATGTTTTTATTCTTAAGTGTTGTTTTATTAGCATACATACTACACATATGTAGTGGCTCTTTCTGCTTGGATTCTTTCCTCACCCTCCAAGCGAAAATGATACGCTCTGCTGTGAATATACATTCCACCATCTATCCGTCTATCTATCTATCTATCTATCTATCTATCTATCTATCTATCTATCTATCTATCTATCTATCTATCTATCTATCTATCTATCTATCTATCTATCTATCTCTATCTAAACTCTGGAACGCCTTGCCCTCTGCCATTCAATCTGCTACGTCAGAAGCTAGCTTTAAGAAGCTCCTAAAGACCTGGCTCTTTATGCAGAAAACCTAGGAATCTCTTCATGGCTCTTTGTTACTGCTGAAGTACTCTTTCAGCGCCGGGACACCTCTGCGAGAGGTAGCTGTTTGCGCTTTACAAGCATCAGTATTATTATTATTATTATTATTATCTATCTATCTATCTATCTATCTATCTATCTATCTATCTATCTATCTATCTATCTATCTATCTATCTATCTATCTATCTATCTATCTGTCTGTCTGTCTGTCTGTCTGTCTGTCTGTCTGTCTGTCTGTCTGTCTGTCTGTCTGTCTGTCTGTCTGTCTGTCTGTCTGTCTGTCTGTCTGTCTGTCTGTCTGTCTGTCTGTCTGTCTGTCTGTCTGTCTATCTATCTATCTATCTATCTATCTATCTATCTATCTATCTATCTATCTACCTACAAACCTACCTACCTATCTATGTGTGTACTTATATGTATATACATGTGTATATATATATATGTATATATATATATGTACAAATACACATACATATATATATATATATATATATATATATATATATATATATATATATATATATATATATATATATATATATATATATATATATATATATATTACCTAGTAGGTAGTTATAGTTAGGACCTAGTTTCCATAGGAAAAGCGTTTTTTGTTTTCCCAATATCTTTGACGCTGGTTGACGAATCTTCGCAACATTTTCAAAACTTTTGGCCCCCTCCAGTCAGCTCCTGTCTGGGTGATTTGACAAGCGGGGGCTGAGAAAAAAGGAGGGTCCCAAAACGTGTCTTCCCCATGTAATTTTCCATAGGAAACTTTAGACACAGCTACAGCCCGAACTGCTGAACGGAATTACACCAAATTTGGCAAAAAGGTAGGTCTTGTTTCAGAAAGAGGCTTTTTTGTTAAATGGTGTAAACCCGTCCTGAGAAATTTGAAAAAGAAAAAGTTTTGATACCTAGGGACACTGTGGAGTCGCAACCCTTCCCGAGCATGAGCTTCACTGTGATTGGCTGCTAACACTCCAAACCAGGAAGTGTTGCCAGCAATCTTGTGACTCAGTAGAACCGAGTCCCAAGAAAACAGTAAACCTAAGGTGAAAAAAAAAGAAAAGGGGGCAGGGTAGAAACCCCCTAACCCCCTAGGCCTGCTAAGGTGGTCCCACAAGAACCCCCAGGGCCAAAAAAAGCATTTGTTTTAAAATAAAATTGGCGAAATTTGTGCTAGGCCCACTGAAAAGTAAAAAAAAAAAAATTAAGCGCGGGCAGCCGTGTTTCATTTAATTGAGTCCCCCGGGTGGGCCAAGTCCCGGGGGCATTGTTAAAAAATATTAGCAGGGGCCCGTGGAGGCTCCTGCAGCTCCCCGGGGCTATGTGTGTAATATGTGTGAGGGCTCACAGCTGAACTAAATGACGCTTGTTGTGATTCAATGTCCTCTGACACTAAAAACAAACCCTGAATATAGTTTTGGACGGGGGTGGGTGGATTTGCATCTAATTTACACTGAGTGGATGTTCTGGTTAAACCGGCTACACATTTGAAAATAATACAATTTTGAAAATCAATGGTCCCCACATCACGGATATCAGTACAATGCCTGTAAAGCGTACAAGTGTGACCTGTGCCCTTGTGAAGGCGAAGTTCACGAAGAATCACTCCTCGTCCCAGCTGTAGATTGGGGGCAACCTTGAATGAATGAAACTATATGTAGGTCGTCCAGCAAGTCAAAGGGCATCTCGACACTCCATAGAGTAGACACGTACATGAAAGATTAACAGGCCTCGTGCGCCGTACAGCACAGGTCCCTTGACTCGGAAAAGATTATTTGTAGGGGAAGGGGTGATGAAGGAGGTAGAATATATTACTGTTTTATAACTTCTTGTGGTAGCATACTGTGTTTTAGTGCCCACCTAACTCTATTGTTTTGCTTTCTTGTTGGGCGCACGAGGTGCAGTGAGGTGTTGCTCCCTGACCTGGCACTGTATGCTCAGGCAGCTCTGTTCATGAGCCCTTTCTTTGTTTGACCCCTTCCAACAGCCAGGCCATGCCGTGCCAGAGGAGCCTGCACATGGACAGTCCGCTGAGGGACAGCGTGCCCCTCACCAAGAGGGCCGGCACCAGCATCTACCTCAAACTGGACAACGCACAGCCTATGGGCTTCTTCAAGATCCGGTGCATCGGACATCTCTGTAAGACGTTACGTAGAGGTCTCCTGGGCAAGAGAATGGGTGATGGGAAGCTGAAGGGGAAGAACACCGGGCCCAGGAGAAAACTAACATTGGCAAAGGCAATACGTCTGTTTTTTTGTATGTGCCCACCACCTATGCATACGCAGGCGTTCCCAAATGCTGTATACATGTGATGCATGCACAATTGTTTGTCGCATTAAAGCTTGAAGCCTGCCCTATTGGCTTTGTAACCGCTAGGGGGGGAAAGTACCAACACAGACTGTGTTCCGTATAGAATGTGTATAGGAAATAAAGAACGTGATAAGCAGCCAGATGATTGGGTACACTTTCCAAGTGAAAAATAGCCCCTCGTGCATTTCAACTGAACCGGTCTCTGAAAAACCCCAATGATACACTTAAGAGCCAATAACGTGGCAAGAGAAATACACCCCTGTATGGAGTCAAAGCCCACTTTTTGACTAATTAGGGGGTTTTGGTCAACTCGTATCATCCACTGGTCTACTAAATTGTACATCATATTTTGCTTCAGCACACCACAGCATGCAGAAACGTGTTAGCCCACATTACCCAATGGCTCCCATCACTATGAATGACTGCACACGCCTGTGCACACTGTTCGCATCAGTTTAATAAACAGTTAATGTTATAATGTTTACGTAACATTGTAATACTTCAGCTGTCTGCAATGAGTGCTTGGTTAGGTCATGACTTATTCATGTCTCATTACAAATAATAATATTAATAATAAAAATGCATGATGCAACTGAAAAGCTTTTTAGTTAAAACATAACTACTAAAACTCCACCTCACTTTCAATTTACAAATGCTTTTGCAAGCATATGGGCAGCCATGCATTTTTATGCTTTGCTTTTATTTTTGTGGGTTAGGCTTGCAATAAAAAATTAGCCATCACACTCACTTGCCGAGGCTAGACCTACTGGCTTTGCCAATGCTTATTTTAATAAAATGGTAACAATACATCAAGCACAGCCAAGCCAGATCTAGAAACAACTTGACTACCGGTTTCAAGTTAAATATAAAATATGCACCACAGCAAGTCACCAAGATTGCACCTAGAACCCCCAGCTCTAAAATGGATACCGCTTAACCACTACCCCTCCTCCCCCTTTCTTGATACTAACTTGCCTACCTGCCTTAAAATCCATCAGCTACTGTATAGCCCCTAAGAGGCCTAACTCATCTTTGCTTTCCACCTCACAACTGTACACTCCCATACTGCATTTATCCAACTACATTAGCATCCACCTCACATCTGTACCCACAACCAGACAGCACTCATTTGTCAGTCTCAACACCCACCAAGTACAGTTTAACCCACCATACAGTATTACAGGGTTCTTGACAGGCCTCGTTTGCAAATATGAAATCTGGAGCAGAAGCTGTGCATAAAATGGTTCATGTTCAGTGTCAGTGGCAACCTCAGGCCAGATAATGCTGGTGTGATTTATTCTTACATTCTGTGATGTTTTCAGCATCTATTCTAGAGGGATTTCTACTCCAATTTCCACTGGTAGGGTAGGCCTAGCCCAGTTCCACCAGTGGCTCATGGTTTGAGGCAATATTCTGTGGTAGTATCCAGCCACTCTCCCACAAGAGTCTGAAGCTCTAAATATTATAAACATACTACTATATGGGAGTCTTACAAGATTAGTGCCACTCAGTAGGACCTTAGAGAGTGCCATGCAGTAATGTTATGGTGAGATTGGTGTCAAAACTACACCAAAAGCTCACTAATTAGTGTTGATCCATGCAAGGTGGTTCTTATATGTGTATAAAAAGCATATTAGAATGTTCTGTGGTCTTTTGGTTTAAAATTGTGGATAAGGATTGCCAATAAGCCTCAAGCCCCACATGCTTGATTTTGGACCTCTGAAAATTGGTCCTGAGGAAGGTGGCATTCTAAAAGAAGTATCCGCCAAAACAGGCCTCAACTGTTTTTAGATCCACCTGACACTAACCAACAGGGCAAAAATTATAGATCAAAGATACAAGCACTATGTTAAAAGCCCAGGATCAATTGTTTTTACTGTGATGTTCTGTATAAGTCTGAATATATGAGTGTTTGAATGTGTGAAGATAGGGACCGCCATAATGCCAAAGGAACTAGCCATCTTCTGAATGAGTCAGAAAATGTGCACAGTCAAGTGTTCCTCACACTTACGCATTATAAATATATAAAATTGAAATTGTGCAGGCGTGGCCAAGATGGCGGACTGAGAGGTCGCACTCTCCGTGTGCTCCTCCATACTCACTCTCCCCGGGCCATGATTCCACGCACTTCTCCCACTGAGTAGCCTTCGCAGGGGTGGGAGACGGTAGTGTGAGCTCCTGCTTGCTGTAAGAGCCAAGGAGACCGGTCTGGGAGCCACAGCAAAGGGAACGCGGACCACCGGCGTAGAGACGCCTGCTGAAGACGGAGGCCGAGGGATTGGGAGTGAACTTGGACCCCCACCCGGCAGTGGCGGAATACTCAGAGGACCCCTGAGGGCGACATCGGCCCTCACCGATGCTGGGACCAGGCTCGGCGGCCCCGCTGGAGCGCTGAGGGGGCCGCGAGCAGCTGCAGGATACAAGCGGCGTGCCGGGGGCGGGGACGCGCCAAGACTCCGGCGGCCTGAAAATCGAGGCCGGATATGCGGCCTGGTGAGGGACGCACCCGGGCCTACCAGAACGACGTGGCCTGCCCTTTCCCAGCAATCCGGTGCCCTGAGAGGACCCCCAGCGGGGGAGGACTCAAACCTGACCATCGGCCCGGAAGGCCCAGCACCCGCAGACTGGCAGCCCTGGCACTACACCCGGTGCTCAGTGAGGCCCAATACCCCAGAACACGGGGTGGCAAATGAGGTGAGGTGCAGCAGGGGGAGAGGCAGTAGAGGGGAGGCGGCCACTTCAGCCCACCCGGACTCCACAGCCCTGAGACCTGGGAAACACAGTGCATGAGGCCCTAGGCCTGAAAGTCCTGAGCGCGTGAAGACGCCCATACCCAGCCCAGCCCTAGGGACATAATATCAGCTTGGCTGCGCCGACCCCACTGAATGGGAATACAGGTCCTACACCCCTGGTGGGATACAAAGGCCCGGACATCTGGATGACTGGGTGCGCTGTACAATACCCCACAGTCCTAAGGGGTAGCCCACCATCAGCTCGGCGGACGCAGCTCTGGACAGGCTTTAAGCGCTGCCGGCGGAGGCACTGATCTACCCGGCAACGCACCACTCAGTTACAACGACAGGAATGGGTGCGGGCTGCCCTGGTGGTGTTCGGTCGTGGTGACCTAAGCGATCCTATCGCTCGTGACACGGAAGTGGGCAAGCAGGGGACCAGCACGGAGACAGGACCTACCACCGCGAGGAGGGACGTAGTGCTAACGCGGTCAATAGACGGAGGATCCACTAGGAGAGCAGCGGGGCAGCGCGGCGTAGCCCTATGAAAGGGGCTGCATGGCGGGTCAGAGGAGGAAAGGGGACCGCACCCTCCCAGAAATGCTAGCCAAGGCCCAGGCAAAAGGGGAGAAGGGCCCGCCCTCCCCGGGAGCATCCCGACACCAAACGGACTCGACCGAGGGGGATGTCCCCATCACCAAATCCTTCCTCGAATCCTTATTTAACTCACTACGAGAGGACTTCCACACCCTGAAGCAGGAAGTGGCGGGGGAAGTCCGAGAAATCAGGAGGGAGGTTGATGTAGTCTCCATAGAAGAAGCGGACCGCACGAGAGACGAAGAAGTGGAACAGCTCCAACAGGACATATTGCGTCTGAAGGAGCAGCAGGTCGATCTCCAGGCCCACGCGGAGCACCTGGAAAACAGGTCCCGGAGAAACAACATATGGGTCCGGGGAGTCCCGTCCAAGGAAGAAGGGTCGAATGTCACCGGGTATTTGCAGGCCCTGTTCCGCAGCATACTCATCACCACCAGAGAGACGACCCTCCAGGGATGGATGGCAGCAGATCGCTCAACGCCGCGGGCTGCCGGTGGGCCTGAGACCGGACGCTCACACCATCCAGAAAGAGAAAACTGAGACTGTCCAAGAGGTGGCTAAGGACACAGCATCTTTAGGCTAATTTTGCTCCGGGGGGAGTCCTTTATTGCATTGACATTTATGCAAGATTCCGGGGGCGTGGGGGAGGGGGTCATAGGACGCGACGTGGCTACAAGACCACACATGTATTTTCCACGGCCCTGAGCCTCGTGAGGGCAGGTTTGGGACATTGTCTGGATCCAGGAGACGATGCAGGACTGGGACTTTATTTATTTGTTGGGGCAGCACGGGGGGAGGTGGGGGGAGGGGAGTTGGGAGTTGGGGCGGGGGAGGGGAGGCGGTGGGGAGGGCTGAGGGAGTTGATGCTCGGAAAGGGGGAGCGGAGCCAGAGGGGGTGCGGGGGGGTTGTGGTGTTGGTTCCGGGGGTTGGGGGGGGTGAGGGTAGGGGCTGGAGGGGGGATCCTCCTTGTCCACCTCTTTTTGAGTTCCTTTTTGCTTCCCCACGCCTTGTTCGGAGCCGCGCAGACCCTCCTACTCACCTATGGCGTCTCTCCGGTTGAAATTCCTCTCTCTTAATATGAGCAGACTGAACAACCCTATCAAACGCAGGGTGATACTTTCCCTCCTAGAGCACTCCACAGCGGACATCTGCCTCCTACAGGAGCCGCATTTGCTGCCGAAAGACCACGACCGACTCAAGTCCCGGGCCTCCCCCTTGCAATTCTTCTCGTCCGCGCCTAAGAAGGTGGCAGGGGTGGCGATCCTGGTGTCCAAATGCTTTAGGGGTCAAGTTCTGCAGAGGGAGGCAGAAATCAAGGGCAGGTTGCTGATACACCGCTTGCTGATTGCTGGGCAGACACTGTTAGTGGGCACCATATACGCGCCTAATGAGGGTCAGGAAAAATTCATGCACACAGCCTTAGAAACAGCCACAGCGAACACTCAGCCACACTTGCTACTGGGGGGCGATCTCAATTTAGTGCTCCATAACACAGCGGATCGATCTTGCCAAAGCTCGGTACAGGTGGGATCACTCTCCAAAGCGGGCCACGCACATCTCTAAGACCTCGGCCTAGTCGACCTGTGGAGACACTTCTACTCACACTCCACGGCGTACACCTATTACTCGGCGGCCCATAAAGCCTACGCTAGGCTTGATTATTTCCTCTGCTCCTCACAGCTGGTGCCCCGAGTGAAAGATGTTGATATCCTCCCGACCTCCCTGTCGGATCACTCCCCGGTAATGACCACTTTCCTTTTCCCTAACGTGCCTGACCCGCCCCAACATTGGCGCCTTCGAGATGCCTTGCTCCAGAGCCCTACCGTAATAGAGGGAATTAAGGCCGCCATCGCCCAGTTTCTAACCCACAACGCCAACACTGATACCACTAAGGCCACACAATGGGCTGCGCTCAAAGCAGTATTGAGGGGAGAGTTCATCTCTATCGCCACAGCTAACAACAGAGACCGCGCCCAGAAGAGAGCAGAAAAAACCCAACGGGTAGCGGCGTTGGAGCAGATGCACCAACGTACGGGGGCTGCCCGTGCGTGGTGCCAACTCTGTACGGAGAGGAAGATGCTGGCGGCCCTAGACCAAGATGTGGCGGAATATGCTGCTCTCTGCCTCCGACATGCGTATTATAGTGGGGGTGATCGCTGCGGGAAGCTATTGGCGAGCAAATTGAGAGAGCAACGCCAAAGACAGGGCATTAGAGCCACACAGACCAGTCGGGGAGACCTTGCTGTTGACGGTGGCGACATAGCAGCGGCGTTTGGGGACTTTTATGAAGCTCTATATACGGGTGACTCGCTCGACCTCCAGGCTGGCCGTACATACCTGGGTGGCACGCTCCTCCCGTCCCTGAACGAGGCACAAGCGGAGTTCCTCGATCGGCCCATTGGACTGGAGGAAGTGATTTCGGCGATATCCCGCCTCAAGTTGGGGAAATCGCCTGCCCCAGACGGCTACTCGGCGGCCTTTTATGAAACGTTTTGCCACCAGGTTGCCCCACTGCTGCGGGACCTTTTTAACACCTTCGACCACCTCGGCGCCATCCCAGAGGACCTTCTGGAGGTGGAGATAATGGTCATACCCAAACCCGGCCGAGACCCCACGCGCTGTAGTTCCTACAGGCCGATATCCCTATTAAACCTCGACCTCAACCTCTACACAGGCATCCTCACAAGCAGGTTGGCACTGTATATGCAGCAGCTGGTGGAACCAGACCAAGCAGGGTTCATCCCCCAACGGCAGACCAGCGATTATACAAAACGGGTCCTCCACCTCATCGAGGCTGGGTCACGGAAGAGGCCAGACTGTATGCTACTTACCATCGATGCCGAAAAGGTCTTCGATAGGGTGCACTGGCCCTATCTGGAACTGGTGTTACAACACTTCGGTGTGGGAGAGGCTCTCCGCAACCGCATATTGAATTGCTATCGCCGGCCCAACACCACGGTCCGTGTCAATGGACACACCTCCCCACGCTTCCAGATCGGCAGGGGCACCAGGCAGGGGCGCCCTCTCTCCCCTATCCTTTTTGCCCTGTACATGGAGCCACTGGCGCAACGGGTCAGGCAACACTCCCTCATCAAGTGCATCCCCTTTGGCGCTGACGTACATAAGATCAGTTTATACGCGGACAATATCCTTCTCTCCCTTATGGAGCCGATGCAATCGCTCCAAGCACTTTTTATCGAACTCCATACCTTTGCGCTGGCCTCGGAGTTTAAGATCAACGTTGAGAAATCGGAAGCCCTGAATCTCTCCCTGTCGCCGGAGACACTCAGTGAGGTTCAAGGCGAATTCAATATACAATGGTCAAAGACCACAATCCCCTATTTAGGAGTGCTGTTGGGCCCAACCGTCCAAGCCACTGCTGAAGCGAATTACAACAAGCTCTGCTCGCGCCTTAGCGACGAACTCCTGAGATGGAAGCACCACTCGCTCTCTTGGCTGGGGCGGATAGCAGCCACCAAGATGACCCTGCTACCACAAATCCTTTACATGTTTCAGACTCTCCCACTACGCCCACCAACGGGTTGGCTCCAGCAGACGCAGTCTGCCCTGGCGTTCTTCATCTGGAACGGTCCCCGTCCACGCTTCAAGTATGCGATTGCGATACTTCCGCCTGCTCATGGTGGGGTTGGTATGCCTGACCTCCTTCTATACTACCAAGCGACACAGCTCCGCACTTTGGTGGAGTGGTATCAGCTGGAATCGGGCAAGAATTGGCTTTTTCAAGACCAAGCTGTAGCGGGCAGGCCCTTACAGGGGGTTCCATTTCTTCCCAGATGCCACCGCCCTCCCAATTTATACGCATCACAGATTACAAGCACTGTCCTGGACGTATGGGACCGGGTGGCGGTCCGGCATGAACTCACCTCGTTTCCCTCCCCGATGACCCCGCTTTTTGATAATCCCAACTTTTCCCCGGGACTGGACCCCAGGGCATTTGTGGCCTGGAGACGTTCGCCCTGCAGAGCCCTGGGACATATGTTTGACTTAAACGGTATCCTCTCCTTTCAGCAGGTAAAAGAGGACGATGGTATACCGGAGTCCGATCGCCTACCCTATTTGCAGGTCAGACATTGGGCTTTGCAGCCAGGATTTAGACCGGGTGCGTAACGTTCCCTCACCCCGTATGAAAAGTGGCTGGTTACCCGCACCTCTGATAAGAAGCTGATTTCCGACCTGTACCAACAGCTCCTCCTCACAAATATCTACACACATAATGCGGGAAGGACCAGGTGGGAGTGGGACTTGGGGAGAGCACTCACGCACAAAGAATGGGGCGGCATCTACCATAGGGCCAGACACTCGGCTTACCACACGGGCCTCACCGAAACCCTGACCAAAGTGGCCACCTATTGGTACCATACACCTGAACGCCTACATCAATGGTATCCCCGCATTAGTGATCGCTGCTGGAGGGGGTTTGGGGGGCTTGTCACTTTGGAGCACCTACTTTGGTGCTATGACCGTTTGCAACCCTACTGGAGTTTGATTTTAGATGACATAGACTCACATCTGGATACTCAGCTCCCTAGATTCCCCGCTTACATTCTGTTAGGACTCCCTAATGCTCTGATGTACCCTCTGAAGTCTAGTAGGGGGAGGCTTATAGCGGTTGCACTAGGGGCAGCCCTGTAGAACATCCTGGCACATTTGAGGTCTACACAACCTCCCTCACATACAGGTTGGCTCCATAGGCTTTGGATGGTTCTGGGGATGGAGAAGCTGTCCTTGGCGAGGGCGGGAAGGGGAGAGGAGTTTGCAAAACTTTGGCGACCATTTTTGACGCTGCTCAAGGGGGAGTTTAGGGAATTGAGCTGCCCTCGCTACCTGCGCTTGCTGCGCCTAGCAGACACTCCAATCGAGGAGCGGAAGGCCCCGACGCGCAAGCGCAAGACGAAGGGCTGATGTTCGGCTTACTGCCTTCCCTTAATGGCGTGGTGATTCCCTTTTGCCTTTTCTTTTGCTTTGTGGACAAGGAGAGGGGTGGGGGGGCGGACGACACTTCCCCTTTGCAGAGACCCAACAAGTCTGGCGATGTCATTATTCTCACTGCCGCACACCTTCGTTTGGGTCGCACAGGAAGAGCCTGGCATTGTTCCATCTGATGGGGCAGTGTGGTCTGTATGTTTTTCCTGTTTTGAAAATTCAATAAAAGATTTAAATCATAAAATTGCAATTGTTAATACATGTTTTCACATCAAAGTAGAAAGTGAATACTTGTTCTGGTTTTTAGTATACTATAGATAGTTGTTGATGAAAATGCAATTTAGAAGCCATGCAGGTCCAGTGGGTGAGTGCTCTGTTTAAAATGAGAGGAGGCACAAGGTGAGAGAGAGAGAGAAATGGAGTAAGGCGTGTGAGGTACTACACTGAGGGTGAGGTTTATAAGTGAGAGGAACTCTTCGTGTAGGATGGGAGCCTCATAGGGCTGATTGTGGTGAGGAGTAGGGGAGACACAGGGGCAGAGGAAGTGTTGTGATAAGCTGCTGGTTTAATGTCTGCCTTTGTTTTTTCCACAGTGGGCAGACAGAGGCTGCAAGAGGTACGTCTGTTCCTCAGGTGAGTGCAGCAGTTTGGTAAGTTTAAAATAAATATATAGTTAAAATTTAACAATTGAAAAACCTTTCAAATTAACTGAAAAAAATATAGGTTTCAGGACGTTATAGTTAGAAATTATCATTCAAAAAACCTTTGAAATTCACATTCATTATAGGTTTCAGGACGTTATAGTTAGAAATTATCATTCAAAAAACCTTTGAAATTCACTGAAAAAAAACCATAGGTTTCAGGCACATTATAGTTAGAAATTAGCATTTAAAAAACCTCTGAAATTCACTGAAAAAAACAGAGGTTTCAGGCACGTTATAGGTAGAAGTTAGCATTTAAAAAACCTTTGAAATTCACTGAAAAAAACATAGGTTTCAGAGACGTTATAGGTACTTGGACATTTCACTCGTACAAAACCAGAGAAATTCAACCATTATAGTTAGTTCTGCTAACTATAAATCGTGCCACCGCAATGCACTGCTGATGACGTCACATATTACATCATTCATGACATGGTCAGTGACATCACTGAAGACATCACTGATGACATCTCAAATGACATCACTGATGACTCAGCCACATGAAAATCTGATGCACCTCCTCACACCCTAATAAAACCTTTGATACACCCACTGTAAAATACAGACTAACATTTTCAAAACCATGTACACACCAATACCAGTTCTTACATACGCACTCACTGATTCCTAGGTCTACACACTCATCCACTCATTCACCCATACAATCACTCATGCATGGAGTCACTCCTCAATACAACACTATCATATGCACTCATACACCTATACAGACACTCAAACACCACCACTTATCCAGAGTTACTCACACACCTACTCAGTCATGCAAAGAATCAATCACACTCCCATTTACTCACCTATACAGTTATACACACACCACCTCACTTATTCATACAGATTCTAACACATACTTACTCTCTTATACAATCACTGATACAAGCACACACTCATTCATACAGTCACTCTCACTATCACTCACTCACATATAGTCATTTATATACTCCAACTCTCACATACACTGCCTTTTACATATGTTGTTACTTGGACATGTACCACTGAGACATCCATTCACTCACCAACACAGCCATATACACACTCACCCACCCATACAGCTGTTTCCACATGGGCTCTTGAACCCATACACCCAGTGAATCAACCACTCACACATCCATGCACAGAGTCACACACCTCCCACCCACCCACACACCCACTCAGGCACCCATACAAATACTCAGGCAACCAATCGATCATCCATATAGACACTCATGTAGCTACTGACCAACCCATGCAACAGCTTACACAACAACAGACAGACTGATACAGACGTTCACACAGTTTAGTCACTAACCAATGCATTCAGTAAGACACCTTTAATCAATCACTTATATAGTCAGTCACGCACCTACTAAATCCTCCCTCCAGACACTTATACACCAACTCATTCTTCAATACACCTTGGCATATATATATAAAACATATTTAAACTTTATCAAAACACACAATCACTGGATGATGTCGTCAGTGATGTCATCAGTGATGTCATTTGAGATGTCATCAGTGATGTCACTGACCATGTCATGAATGATGTAATATGTGACGTCATCAGCAGTGCATTGTGGGGGCGTGAGTTATAGTTAGCTGAACTAACTATAACAGTGGAATTTATCTGGTTTTGTACGAGTGAAATGTCCAACTAACTATAACGTCCCTGAAATCTATGGTTTTTTCAGTAAAAATATATATATATTCACTTAAAAAAACAAAGAATACAGGGTCATTTAAAAAAAACGTAGAAATTCACTTTAAAATCCAAAGTTATGATGTCACTGATCATGTCATGAGTGATGTAATATGTGAGGTCAAAAGCATTGCATTGTGGATGTGTAAGTTATAGTTAGCTCAGGTAACTATAACTGCTGAGTTCCACTGGTTTTGTATGAGTGAAATCTAAGCCTAACTATAACATCCCTGTAATCTTTGTTTTTGTACAGCAACGAAAACCTGGGCGAGAGCTGGTGCTCAATTTACTGTTTTTAGTCACTAAATTGGGGCTCAATTAATCTCTTAGGGATCTATTTCTCTTGAATGTTATTAGAGGACAGCTGTTCAGATGTAGGAACTGCAAGGCTTGCAGTAACACCATCGACTGTACCACACTCTCGATTGCCAGCATTAGTAGGGAATTTGTGATAAAAAACCTTAACATGCAACACGACACACAGTGTTTATGCCTTGATTTGTCCATGTAATAAGGCATATATTGGTAGCACAATCTATCGTGCGAAAGAAAGAGTGTTGGAACTCATCAGGGCGATCAGACATAATAACAGAGAGTACCCTGTGGCATGACACTTCTTTGACCACCATTTCCAGAATGAGAAACTCTTGCGAATGGTGGTTATAGACGCAGCGCATGACAATATGAGAGGAGGCAATAAGGTGCTCCTTTTGTGACAATTGAAGTCGAGATATATTGTAGAGCTGGAGACTATGACTTCTTTGGGGCTGAATTCTAGCGAAGAATTAGCAGTTCATCTGCACAATTGAATTGTACATTGTAATATATAAGTATGGCTGTAAGAATTTTACGCTGTATTTTAATTGTTTTTATATCTACATTCTTTAGGTACAGGGTATTCACTTAATCGGGCAACTCAATGATTCCGTGGGTGTAAAGATTTGATAAATATCAGCAATAGCCCACTTGGGCTTCACTGTGTGCCGCAGGTTGGCTGGCATAGAAATACTATATACTAGGTATTTGTGACTACATTGACATAAAGCCCACTTGGGCAAAATTGTGTGGTTGGGTTTCCACAGTCTCACCAACATGGTGTTTCAAGTATATGGGGGCATTGTGATTATGAACGTGATCTGAAGAACTTGTTGGCATCAGGGAATATATTTGAATTGTTGACACTGGTTCATCCACATTTATATGCATTATTTAAGTCCTTTTGATAAATAATCATGACACGGTATAAGTGCGCAATTGTAATTTCATGATTTAATTCATTTACATCATTTAATTTTGTCATTGAACTTTAAAGATAAATAATATTTCTGAATGAATTATATTTCCCTGACATAGGAAGTATTGTAATATATCTTTATTAACAAAAGACACAATGCTAAGATGGCGCCCGTATTTTTTGTCTTTCACTTTATGGTGTTTTGTATCAGTCCTCTTTCTATGTGGTTGATATATGGCTTCATATGGAGATGTGATACTGTTTGTTTCTAGCGTGACCATGGCGATAGCTGCGACACGTTGCTTGTGCAGCAAATAAACGTATTTTTCTGCAACTCTCCAAGGTGTCTGGACCTATCTCTGGTATTACAGAAGATTGTGGCAGCAATATATATATATATATATATATATATATATATATATATATATATATATATATATATATATATATCCAACACTCAAGTTGCCCCTCGTTAGAGTGCCCAGTGACGTGCGGGATTTCTTCTAATAAATGGCAGGTGTTCCGAACCACTCTGTGTCTGCGGTTTTGTTTGACGGGCTCTGGAAGAAGGATTTGCATCCGAAACGCGTCAGCCCATGAAGCCAGAACTGTTTGTTTTATGAAAGGGTGCCCGTTGCTGACCTCGCTGCATGAGATACGTGATGGTGTGGGCACTATAACGAGGGGCAACTTGAGTGTTGGATTTACAGCGGCTTGGCCCAAGCCGCGAGGATGCCCTGCTGTGTTCTTGCGGACCTCCGTGTTGGAAACCCCCGACAGGCATCAAGGACCATCACGCTTGCCAGTAAGTGCTCATCATATTGCACACGGACACCTAGCCTGAAGCAGACAGTGACCCACTTGAGTTCTACAAATACTTACTTTCATCAAACACAGCACCCACTGGGGTTGTAACTTAGGTACGGACTGCCAAGACCAGAATACTTTGCGGTACAAAACCCGATAAATCATGTGTTCCTGCTGTGACGTGCGGGATTTCTTCGAATAAATGGCAGGTGTTCCGAACCACGCTGTGTCTGCGGTTTTGTTTGAGGGGCTCTAGAAGAAGGATTTGCATCTGAAACGCGTCAGCCCATGAAGCCAGAACTGTTTGTTTTATGAAAGGGTGCCCGTTGCTGACCTCGCTGCATGAGATACGTGATGGTGTGGGCACTCTAACGAGGGGCAACTTGAGTGTTGGATATATATATATATATATATATATATATATATATATATATATATATATATATATATATATATTCTTTTTTTTATATATATATACCTGTAGCCAAATGAATCAGCAGACAATTGAAATGGGCAACAAAACCTGGAGTGGTCCACATCCACAGATCCACATTTTAAGGCATACACAGAAACCACATAGGGTATACATGTATGGAACAATGAAAAAGTTTGAGGAGCCAAATGTTAGCAAAATGGTACAGTAAACTAATATGCAACATCACCCAAGTATTCTGTTTCCATTTCAGGAGTGCATTTTCCTTCCCAAAGGTCAGGTACAGTGATGATCCCATTTGGAGTCCTTGTAACACCTGAAATATGATGTGGAGGAGTTGTACATTGTAACTTTTGAGGTCACCAGCAGATGCTTAGTTTTTGGTAGACCCTTAGAGGTGGAAGGAGCAGCATGGTCCTCAACTTAGCAAAGAAGGCGCAGTAAGAGTGAGTTGAGGTTGCAGATGGCAGTAAAGGAAATCCCATTAATAGGTGGATGAATCTTTTGGGTTGCATGCACTGCCCGCTAATGAGGTGTCTGGAAAGTGAAAGATAATATAGAAGCAAGGGTGCCCTTTCCAGTAGTGATCTGAACCTGAACAGGAACATAACAATTATGGGTTAGAGAACAAAGAATCTGATAGATCCGTGGCCCTCCAGTGATAATCATCAATTGCCCCAAGTCAAAATATCAGGGCCTGAGGAAAGCCTTGGTACATTTGATTGTCTTTGTGGGACCTCCAAATGGCAAATTCCTGTGAGCCAAGGTATGTGGTTGAAAGATCCACAAGGAACGCCTTTTATGCACATTTGAAAAGTAGTACAGCCTTACTTCTCAAGATAAGTCCGTATGTAGGCCTTTGCTGAGATGGTGCAGAGTGTGACCGGCACATCATTTGATGGTGATGCAATAGTCTTGAATTTCCAGCTGTGGAAGGAAGAATACTTCAAACAAAATGAGCTACCCCTTTGTTGATAACAATTGTACTGGTTACTGGGAGGAGCCAGTGAGTAGGACCTCATTAAATATACTCTCTTCCGGCCCCCATTGATTTAACGTTTATGTACGGCTGTTGTGCCATGGGAAGTATTATTTGACACTTACACTTGCGCAGCCTGTAGTACACAGTAACATCTTTCTTTATAGAACACCTGAGTTAGACACTAACAGGGAGGAATTCTAGCTGACACCCACTGTGCCTGTCACGATGGACACACACGGTCTAAGTTTCACTGATGACATGGTAACAGAGATACTTCGAGAACCATCATTAATACAAAATGACGGTATTGTTCCATCAGGAAGTAGCACTGGTGACTCGAATTCGGTTGCAGCTTAGATGAAGTTACAGACAAAGATAGCTCTTCAAGGGGCACTCATGACTGACTATCTAAGGGTGAAATTAGCCCTGAATGGTCTCCTGGTGACCACAGCCCCTTGTATATTCTTAGAGGATATCAGATTTAGGAGAGAATTTATTTATTTATTTATGGTCTTGTATCGCACCTGAATCAGCCCCGAAGGGGTATCTCCGCGCGTAGCTTGCATGAATTGGGCAGACTGTGGTAAGTGGGGTGGCAAAGAGAGTGACCATGTTATTCGTATGAAAACAGGTAAGTTTTTAATTTTTTTCTAAAGGAAAAGAGGTTAGGAATTAGCCTCAACTGAGGTGGAAGAGAATTCCACAGCAAGGGGCCTTTATAGGAGGGTGCACGCCCCCCCTGTCTCGCTCTGGAGACTTTAGGAACATGCAGCAGCATGGTGTTGCTGGAGCGCAGAGCCCGTCCAGGAGAATATGGAAGAAAAATTCCTCTTAGATATTTGGGGCCAGATCCATATATGCACTTGTGCATAATGCAGCAGATTTTGAAGTTTATGGTCACAAATCACATGGATATTACACAAGACTGGCTTATACTTATCATCAACACAGTGAGACGCCTTTCCGATAACCTACTGACAGAAATCACTGTGGCTGAAAACACCCTAAAAGCAGGAATAAACATCTCCACCTATAATAACAGACTTGCTGAAATAAACTCTGAGATGAAGGAACACAAAGATCATCTCATGCGGCAAAATATCGCCAAACTATAGATAGATATCAAGAAATTTGATAAAGAGAAGGTCTACCCTTACACCAGAGAAGACTTAGAAGTAACAGGGGGAGACGGCTCCTCTGATGGAGGCTCCACTGACAGCTGCCCACGGTAAGGCTCTTTCAGCAGCTCTTCAAGTAATGACAGTCATACCAGCTACAGGAAAAACAGAGGTCATACCAATGGGCCCATACTTTGTACACCAACCACCATGGAATCTGGTATTCCAAGTACCACTGCCTATGTGCCAGTACAACTCGAATCAACAGCCTTTTTAGGAAGGGGCGAGGCAGGGGCAGAGGCAGAAGAAAAGGATCAGACAAACATGTCCAATGGCCAGATCAACTAGAGCCACAGCAACCACAATGCATGGATCTGAGAAGCAAGAACAACAATCGGAGCTAGTGGTGTACCTCTCGTCAAAAATGTTGACCTCCATTGAACAGAAAATACTAATGAGAGGTCTAATATTCATACCAGCACCACAGGAAGATCGTTTTCGACTCCACAAGGAACTACATGGGTTCTTTAGGAAAATGCGACTGAGAGTATTTTTCCAGGACAAAGAACCTCCAGCTAAGATGGACACAGGCCTGAGAGTCCCATCCAGGTTCACTCCACATCAAGGCATGACACCACACAAGATTCTCATCTGCGAACAAGCTGTAATGAAGGAAATAGACAGTTTGGAGAACAGGAAACACTTTAACAACATCTCATCCCTAAAAAGGACAGCCGTCAAACAGTTGACGTAACACGCGTCGATCACAATAAAGCCACCTGACAAGGGAGGAGCAATTGTCATATTAAAGACAACAGACTACAACAACGAATGCTTACGACAACTTTTAGAGGTAAGACACTACAAAAGAATCACCACTGACTCTACTAATTCACTATCAACAAGGATCAAGTCCATTGTATACTCAGCCAAAGCACAGGGTTGGATATCTAAGAATGAAGCTGAATTCCATATCAACACTGCACCAAGGACCCCGTATTTTTATATTCTTCCAAAAATTCACAAGGGGATACTACCGCCCCCGATTGTTTCAGGCATAGGATCACTACTGGAACCCCTCAGCAAATTTTGCGATCACTTTCTGCAACTGCTTGTTAAGAAAATACCTTCAGGATAACAGGGATGTTTTGAACCTGATTGCTATCGTAGAAAGGAGTGAAGAGATCAACATCTTGATGACTCTAGACGTGGAGGCGCTACATACAAATATTCCCCAGGAAGCAACATTGAGAGTCGTGGAGACGCGCCTACTAGCTGAGAACTGGACCTCACAGACACCAATCGGCTTTATCATGGACTGTGCCACAATAGCAATGCGAGAACACTTCTTCCAATTCCAAGACACCCTGCACCACCAAATCCAGGGTAAATCCATGGGAAGTACCTTTGCACCTTTCCTGGCATACCTGTATGTGGCTGAGTTTGAACGCATGACCATCTTGATCAAAAACCCTTACTCCAATAACATCCTGATTTGGCAGCGATACATAGACGATATTCTTGTCTTTTGGAAGGGAGATGAAACTACCTGCAATTCCTTTTTCACATGCGTGAATACACTGGACCCCTTCCTCAAGTTCACATGCACTATCTCCTCCACTAAAATCCACTTCTTGGGTCTAACCATCACATTGGACAATGGAGAGATATCAACTAACATCTTCAAGAAACACACAGACTGTAATACACTACTGCATTACGAAAGTCACCACCCGAAGACGTTATGGGACAACCTACATTTCGGTCAATGTCTGAGGCTGCGAAGAAATTGCAATGCCATCTCCAGTTTCAAGAAGGAAACATCCTCATTGAGCAAAAACCTGGAAGCCCGCAATTAGTCACCATGGGTTATTAAGAGGTCCTGCTAGAGCGCACTCAATAACAACAGGGAGGTACTGCTGGAAACCAAACAGAAAGAAGAGGAAGATATCATCACTTGTGTAACTACCTTCACAACATATTCTAACAGGATACAAAGAGTGATTAGGAAACACTGGAAAATCACCCAAACGGGCAACCTGGACATCCCGATGCCACGCTTTGCTATGAAACGTATGAGCAACTTACGAGACATGTTGGTTCACAAACGTCCTCTTGTAAAACCAAAACAAACACAAAGCACACTTTGGAACTCTACTCCTGTAAGGGGACATTAACCCTGCGGTCAATGTGGGGTTTGCTGCCTGACCAAACATACAAAAGAAATAACCCTCAGCAACAACAAGATCTGGACACAACGTACCCACACTAACTTTAACATTAAGAACTGCATCCATCTAAGTAAATGCTTGTGCCAACTTAGGTACGTCGGAATGACTACCTGTCCTGTAAAGACTAGAATTATCGAACACCAGAGTAACATCATATGGCAGAAAAACACCACGAAAATGAGTACACACTTCATATCTCGACACATGCCAGAGGATGTATACTGGACGGTGTTAGAAACCAACACTCCCTGGAGCACGCAGAAGCTGTTTTAAATGGAGCTGCGCTGGATTTTTTTGCCTCTCTTCACAATCTCTAGACTGAATGATCATATACCATGGAACAAACTAAATACATGACCAGCAGACATTGCTCACAGTACCTGATCTGCACCTTTACATTCCTCATTCTATACCTCTACATGAAGAGTGCACCATGCCCCCATCCACTCTAACATGGCGTGCATATCATTCACTACTAGTTTTTTTTTTTATAATGGGTAGCTATTAGACCACCTACTAGGTACCGGTCCCTACCTACAACCCTGTACAAATAAGGGTCAGGGGTCTCACTTCACTGTGGGTAATTAGATCATATACCTAGATAATCTACACTCTGCTTTTGGTTCATAGTATAGGGATTAGACATCCAGGGAAATGCCAACATGATTACCGTCTGATCCGCGTTCCCTATACACCTTGCCACACAGTACGTATCATGCCCCCACTCCAAGATGGCCGCCACGGTTACCACTGAGCCTTGCGCTACAGAGTATTTGTGGGAATTGATGTGACCCATGTGACCAATGCTACTCAGTCACGAACACCGCCGTACCGCCCCTGCAATCCAGGTTGGATGGAGCAGAGTAGGTCTGACGGCATTTTCTGGTCCAGATAACGAGTACGTTTTGGGGGAGTGTGACGAGTTCCTCTATGCTTAACTCCGTCACCTGGTAACACAAGTTAATTGGGCTTGGGGTTTGGTGTGACCTCTTAAGCAGGGGCAGTGAGTACAAATTCAATTACTGAACAAGCCCACAAACGAGGGCTGCGAGATTAGATCCGATGACCTCCTTAAGCGTTGGTCACTAGTTTCTACTGCGCTACCTTAGCACGCAAGTATACCAGGGATGCCTTCATGAGTTTTAACACTACTTAGAACTACAGGGATATTCTCAAAACATTTACGGAACCTGTACATACACCAGCGTTTCAAAATCTGATCCGATGTCCCGCATACACGTTTATCACTAGTCTGTCCTGTGCCATCTCGGCACATACCCATTCAGCTAAGTCATACCCATTCAGCTAAGGCCCTCACTATCAAGAGCACTGTGACACATAGTAGGGATAAGCTTACATGTCGAGTACCACTCAATAGCAACACCAGCGCGGTTGCTCCATTACCACAGAAACCACCCCTGTTGATGAGAGTACGCTTGCATGTGGTGTCAACTGGTGCCTTTCCTCTTATGTCTTCTGAAGGTGTCCCTTAATGTGGTCGGGACCTTCCAATCCACCTATGAAGCACCATACACCTCTAATTGAGGTAAGCTACAAACGGCCATTAACACAGCATCCTCAAAGTGCATTGAATAAGGCTAGCTTTTTTAACCACATATAGAGATGTCCTCTGACTGCGTGTTGTGTGTAAGCAGTTTTTTACCTTTTATTCGTAAATTCTGGTTTTAATTCCAATACCTACTGCACCCCATTTGACAAGAAGTGACAACCTTACTGCAGCACATGGCAGATACACGTCACCCAGTCCAGTAGGACTTGTAAATATACTACTGCACTTGTATTCACTTTTTCACTGAATGTGGCACTCCTAGTTCTTATGTCGTTTTTTTTCATCCCACCTCTTGTTTTTTCCTTTCTTAGGTGAAATCGCTGACCGGCACCCCGGCAGGGGATACCGGCACACACCACTGGTCCTGACCAAGTGCCGGCCGAACCTTGAAAGGCCCGAAGGCACGAAAGATGGCACGAAACATGTTGACCTCATGACAATAGGGACCTCTTTCGACTAGTAGCTATCCTGGAATCTCAGGATAACACCACTGCTTTTACCTAGTCCTTGGGCCCATCTCTGATTAAATTGATTGTTTTTGAGTTCCAGGGCCTATTTTAAAGTCACCTTTCACCCATTAGACTCACTACGAAACCGCCCACTTGCATTCACATTTACAGCATCTTCAGATCAAAAGATTTCTAAAAAAGCAGCCCCCCGGCCCGTCACGCATTGCAGCGCCGGCCAGATGAGGAGCGCTCAATGATGAAGCATGACACTCTAATAGGTGTGTGAGGGCATTAAGATCTGAAATACAGATCTTCTAGCGACACACACCCCAGCCACTTGGCACAACTACTTGTGCCGACTTGGCAGAGGAACTACCCCTTTGTTGATAACAACCACACCAAAAGACCCCACACCCCAGCAACACAATTCCCCTTAGGTGATATGCACCACCGCACACGATGGGACCTAGACACACCAACTGCAGCTCTTTTTGGTTCTTCATTCCAAGTTCACCAGCAGAAGAGAAGAATCCTTGATAAACAGGTCCTCATAAACATTCCCCTCTACATGGATGACTGTAAGCAGGAATCGCCAGTACCACGGACAAACAGGCTTTACAATCCAATGGGTGATTCAGCATCATACCAGAGATTCCTCCTCTATTCCAGGGCATTGTAGTCAAGTTTACAGGCCGTCTGATTCAGGGGAGGGCACATATTTTGGAAGTTTCTGTCCAGGCCTTGCTCCAGATGAGACCTTTTACTGTTCATGCCCGTCATAAACAAGATGCTTTTCGAAAACTTTAACCCACCCAGTAAGTTCTTCTGTAGATGGATGTGCTTAGATCTCTATGAATAAGTGTAGGAGCACTACTGTAGGGCCTTAACCCTTCTCTAGTACATTTGGTGAACTCCTCATGCTATGTGAAACCTCACTTGGTTGGAAGAAAGGAAACCAGAGTTCTTGATAGGAGCATCAGCCTCACCTGCACAAGCTTGCCTGAAGTCTGAGGTAAACCAGGGGTAACACAATAGTCCTTTCTCTAGGGGCATGTCATGACATAGATGCTGCGGGTAAGACATCATTCTTATGAGGTACAAGTCATATCATAATAAACCATCCTCTCTGCCTCACCTGTTGAAACCTAGCTATATTTTATATCCATCAATGGAGTACAGTTGCACTGTGAAATATTCTCAGTAAACATGACTGAACGAGAATGACATACATCCCACGATACATACCCCTACAAACAATTCTTTTGAGATTGTTTTTATGCACTCCAAAATAAGCCAGTTTCTGATTCCAGGTGACCCCAAAACCTTAACAGGCGCTGGCTGAGCCAGGTGACTTTGGACCAGGAGTGATAAGTCTCAATTTCTGAGGCAACAAGTTTGTTCACTGTCCTGACTTGGCACTATTGTTACTGACTGCAAAGGATTTGCCACTGTTTTTTGGATATATTCTCCAAATACACTTCACACTCCATCATCTTATCCGGACTCATATTCGAGGTTTTGAGTGTGAGGATAGTGTTCTTTTGATCCGTTTGAGCCCTCTTGCTGAGGGTACTTTCCTTTGATGTTGTCTGTTAGCTGAATCTTGGTGCTGGGAAAGACGAGGAACTGTGCCACGAGCAGTAGACCGATCATATTGAAGTCCTTGGCAATCCTAGGCCCAAGATTCATGTGAGGTTTATACACTGAAATGTCTTGTAATTTCTGAACTACAAAATAGGGGCAGAATCCCAGCAACCCCTAATCTTTTTCTGGTGGTTGAAAGTTCAGACTGGGGCAATGTCTCCTCATAGGGATTCCTGCTTCTTCCCCCTCCTGTCTTTGTCAGGCCTTGTTTACCACTTCTCTACTCAGTTTAGCATCTCTATTTAAAATGTTAAAATGTGTGAATACCCATACATAACTGTTTATAACTAGTACTGATTCTAGCATTACTGTCTTCCCATTTCTGTAGGCTTTTAAAATCATTCATATGCAATTTAAATTACATTTACTTTACTTTTTGTTGCATTGCCTACAGAGGTTAAACAGTCCTTTAGGAAATAATAGAGGATGAGGTGGGGTACTCTTAAACCCTAAATCTGTGCTTTCAAGTCACCACATCTTAAACCTCACCTATATACGACCTTGCCATCTTCTGGCTCGACCAAACTGACAATGCAATTGAGGGCAGTTCTACTTTCACAATGCAAAGCCATAGCTAACTATTCAGCTAGACTATTCCAGTTCCCAAGACCATCTCAGCCTACATCCTTCAAAGTCACCTTTGTCTGTCATTTGCCCATTTTAGCAACCATCTTTCTCCCCTCACCCATCATGATCAATACAACCATCATTGTGGAACTTTGAGTGAGACTGACCACAATAAAGATATAAACAATGGACTCAACATCTTCAATCAACTAACCATCAGTTGTATAAATGTCTGACTCAACGTACAGCAGTGTCTAATAATACATGCTTCTAGACTTTGGTGACAACACAATCTGGTGTAGCAGGTTGTAGAGATGCCTTAGATCTTAAGAAAGACAAAATTGATAATTGTTTGGTAATTGATTAAGGTGGCCATTAATGTGGGTTGCTGGTTGGTCATTTTCTACCTCCCATAGTAGTCTACTCCAGTCAATCTGAGCTAAAATTGTTTTTTTTCTCAGGTAATTGGATTGTATCGATGCTGCAAGAGGGTGGATGTAGGCCCTAATATAAGGGAAGTCATACTACACGGTGCAGTACTAGGATGGGTGAAATACACAAGGGGATATAACGATCAAAGTTCTATAGACATTTGTATTTTGTCCCCTTCTAGTTTGCGGTGCTCTGTGAGGTAGGGAGATCACCCACTCCCCAATTAAGTGACCATGGTCAACAATATTAATGAATTGAAATCCTCCAGCACATGCTAATATCAGCATATAGGGTCGTAATCAAGTAACATAAACAAATGACATCATCTCAAAATGTCTTGCTGTTCTTGTATTATTTAAATGGTTCATAGATCTTTAGCCTTTAGCCAACACGTGTTTCGTCACCAAGGGAGTCAATACTGCGACTTCCTCAGGGCTAGAAGACATAGCAATATACATCGCTATAGTACATCTTTTGATTCTTAACTCACTCTCATTCCAAATAAAGTGACTTCCGTGCCAGTATTAACAGTGTTTCATTAATTTGGTGACACAACAGTGGCAACCCATGCACAGTTTCTGAGAACTAATAACAAAATAATCCATACCATGATAAGTGATTTCAAATGTTCAATTTCATTGTTTCCATTACTAAGAATAATTTCACATCCTTTGTATTATTTAATATTTATATATATATATATTTTATGTATATACTCTATAGATTATTTGAATTCTCTAATCTAGGGTCATCCTATGTTCACCTTGTTTTAACAGGAATCAAAACTGTCATATTTTGCACGTGCATCCCAAGATTGTGTCTCCTAATCTAACTGGATTGAGTGAGACGCACCCTTAACATGTGACTAAACTATATAACATCCTGTTGTATTCTATTAAAATTGTATCTGGTTCTTTTTTTCTATCTATATTCCTGAAATTACATTGGGGAAATAAGAAAATTTAGTAAATTCTGATATCCTTTGCATTTCTAAACCATTTGTTTGTTTTAACTATTTACCCCAAAAATTGGCAGGAATGTCCTATCTTTCTGCCGGTTCTACTTCTGTCCTGGTTTCTCAAATGTTGTATGTCGGGTCTGTTTCCGTTCTTAATCAACACAAGTGTTGTAACTTTGGCTACAGCTTATCCGTCTTATCGGCATATCTTGGTTCTGTGAGCCAAATTAAAGTAGAGATCAGACTCATTAGGCTAAGTCCCTTACTAAGAAGAGCTCAACTTGGTCTGTATTGGAGACTTTTTAAGCTCTTACAAGATACTAACGCTTACCGGTATGGTTGTGGTGTGTCTTCCTGCTTTTATACAAGAAAGAATGGTATGAAGGAAAAGATACAAGAAAGTTTATGAGTAGAGAACATTTAATTACCCCTCCGAAGTTAAATTATTCTTAATGTGTGTATCACAATGTATTTAAAAAAGCACATAAACAATGGCACCTAATCAATGAAGAAGACAGAGAATGACATACATCACAACATTATATACATCTACATAAACACAGTTATACATTACAAAAAAAACTAGAATATAGTTCTAACTAGTGTTCACCCATCAATTCTGGGTGAAACACTCGGAGATAGTCTGGGTGAAACACCTAAGGCCTAGGGACTTATTTTCCTAGCTCTAGTGTGTCACTACACAATTCCAAAGATAACGAAGGTTCCAAGGACTCTTCCTTAGAAGTGTCGATGTGTACCGTCACAACGCGTGCTTTTACAACGCGTCCCTTACAACGCAAGTCGTTACCACGACTTGAGTTCGGGGCGCGGATTGAGAATAGTATAATTTACTATTCTAACACCAGTCCCCGTGGACACTAGGGAAGGTGTTGGAATAGTAAATATACTATTCTTAATCCTCTAGCGCCCTCCAGCGCAAGTCGTGGTTACGACTTGCGTTGTAACGGACGCGTCGTAAAAGCACTGCAGAGTAAAATCCGCGTCGTAAAGGATGTTCCCCGTCAACGTGACCACGTTTCAGCCTTTTCTTCTTAGGCCTCCTCAGGACAGGGGTAATAAGGCATTAATGATTATAATGAGACTGGTAAACTAGGCTTGTAGCGCTACAATGGCGTCTCCAAGCTTGAGGCCCAGTTACCTCCCTCTCCAGGTAGTGTAAAACCATCCGCACTCTATCTCAGATGTACGCCGTCTATCTAAATCAGAACCTGTCTCCTTGTCTTCTTCTCTACGTGCAAGGGATATAATCTCCTCACTACGCACAAACTGCTTATTCCTTAGTTCACCGTGGTCACCCGAGCACGTCAGTTTGAGGTCTCTTGTGTCTTCCTGCGGCATGGGCAAGTACGGTCTGTCGAGTACCACAGGATGCCGGCACCAAGTTTCATTAAAGACAGCAAACAGAAGTAATAGAAAACAGACTATTGCTTACCTATGATTTTGGATCCACCGAAAATCTGTTGCCAAATTTGAGTGCTCTATTTGAGTTGTCATCTTACATTTATATACTCGCCCAGTTGTTTTCAATTTCTCTCACCTATTGCAAAACAGTATCCATAGTATCTACTGACTCCCAAATCTTCATTTTTGTCAAAACCCAATTTAGACATTTCGTATTATGAATTTAATTGTAATAGTTATGTAAAAGCATGGTGTGTTAGTCACGTCCCGGTTACTCTCTAGATTCTCATTATATGTAGTATCGGCAAATTCATAGTAAGTGATCATGTCAACTTCATTATATGACATTCACTCTCTATATTCTGGATCTCATTTTCTAAATATTGCCTTTTACTAATCATATAAGTGTTCCACGTGTTTTGAGTAATGTTAACATATGGTGAGATATACAGTAGCCTGATGAATTTCACAGCGAATACGAGTATTCCAGTAACGTTTCTGATGATCATTGATTAAAAAAATATAGAATCATTTGTGGTACATGTGCCTCTGTAGCTTATTATGAACATATTGTGACATTAATTTGATCTATCCATATGAAAATCAATGTAGTAATATTAATGAACAATGAAATTATCATAATTTTGTAGCATACATCAGTGATCAACATTTAGTGTGAATCATATATGATCTACCAACAGCATACATATCTTTTCGTTCACCCAGGAAGTAATCAAGCCCCAGATTTCAAGAGTAGAATCCACATCGCTTCTTTTCTTCTTAGGATAAGTTCCCTGTTTCCCCCACAGGGGTCCCTAGGTATCTGCTCCATACCATAGAAGTTGAACGATCTATGTTTCTTTTGTTTATCACATACTGCTATATGTGCAGCTATGGGGTATCTCATATCATTGTGTATGACAGCTCTCATATTTTCACTGATCTTCTCCCTAAGGGATCTGATAGTGCTACCCACATATCTCCGTGTACATTTTCATTCTATTGTGTATATCACAAATTTAGTGTTGCAATTGATGTTTGAGATCATTGTAAACGTCTGGTTGTGATCACCCCCAAAATCTTTCTTCTCATCTAGTGCCCATTTACAAACTGCACAGTGGCCACATTTGTAGAACCCTTGTGTGTGTTCCTGCATCCAAAGTACCTGCGGTGTTGGAATAGGATAGCTGGGGCTCAGCATATTCCTGAGGGATGTCCGTTTGCGGAAGGTGGTGTCAGAAGTGAATGTCTCAATGCTTTTGTTCTCCGGCAAGATATGCCAGTGTTTAATCATACTCTGTGTTAGTAACTAAGAGTTGTTGGAGTAGTCAGTAATCATGCGTATTTTATTCAGGTCGTCCTGTTTCTTGGGTGCTTGTCTTAGTGTATTTGATCTCTGCATCTTGTAGATTCTCTTGCTCGCTTTTATTAATGTACTCTTATTGCCACCTCCCCTAATAAATCTGGTGTTCATATCTTTCACACAGTTTTAAATTCCAGTTTGTGACTACAGTTGCGTCTTGCATGCACCATCTCTCCATTGGGAATAGCCTTGATTAATTTCATGGATGTGCGCTTGTGGCATGTAATACTGAGGTGCAGGAAGTGGGTTTGCGTATATAATCTACTGTGAATCCTGTCCTTGTCTATGTACAGTTCTATGTCTAAAAATACTACTCTCTGAGCTGTATTGATAGCGGAATTTGATGTTACTTTCATTACTATTTAAATGGTTGCAGGATTCGTGTGATTTCTCTGGAGTGCTTTGTCCAAATCATAAGGCAATCATCGTTGTATCTGCCCCACTATAGATATATTCATTTCTTGGCATACCTTAATTGCCCCATATCTATTCATCCCACAAATGACCCATAAAAAAGGTTAGCATACGAGGGGGAGAATTTAGAACCCAAAGATACTCCTTGTGTCTGTTTGTACCAGTCATTTTTAAGCAGGAAAACATTATTATCCAAAATTAGTCTTGTCATCTCTATCAGCATTTTTGTATGTTCCAATAGGGTAGCAGATCTTGTGCCTAATATAAGTTCTAAGGCCCGGATCCCCAGGTCATGTTTGATGCTTGTGTATAGAGCAAGTATGTCTATGTCACTAATGTCATATTAGGCTCCCATGTTACATCTGTCAACAGGTTCAGAATATGTTTTGTGTCCCTTCTGCGTGAAGGTAAGTTGGACACAAAAGTTTTAGAAAAATCTACGTACTCTGAAAGTCTGTCAGTTGGTCCCCCTATATTGGATATTATCGGTCTCCCAGGTGTAAAGGGGAGGTCTTTGTGCATTTTCGGAAGGGTGTGCATACATGGGTGTCTAGGGCGTTCAATTTTTAAGCAAGCGTATTCATTCTCATGCCATTGTTTTAGTGAGTGATTGATCTTATTCGTCAAAGTCCATATTGGGTTGTTGACCAGCTTTTCATAACACATTGGATCATTCAGCTGTGAGAGTATATCCTGTTCATAATCATTAGTATTCATTAACACTATGTTTCCCCCTTTGTCAGACTCTCGGATGGTGATGTTTTCATCCACCCTTAGTAGTTTTAATGCATCACATTCTCCTTTTGTAAGGTTGTCACGTCTTCCAGGTCATGTTGCCTTCTTAGGGTTGACTTTGTCTGGGTCATTTAAAACAAGGTTATAAAAATAAAAGATATCTATGTTGTTACCCATGGGTAAATTGGGTGTCCATTTTGATTTCTCTTTAAGTCCGCTCCTAATACTGCGGTCCATCTGTATATTTAGATCCTCTAGGATCCTACTGGTTGTGGTGGGAATGTTTTGGTGTTGTGTATGTCTGTATTGACAAATCCCTTAGTAAACAGCCATGTTGGAATTCATTTGCTGGTTTAATTGCCTGTGGGTTAAGTGTAAAGAACTTTTTGATCTGCAAACATCTGATAAATTAAAATACATAGATTTTCAATTTACAGATGTCCCCCATATTGCTGGGACAAAAGCTCATTCCTTTTTGTAGGAGTGAAGTCATGTCTGGACTAAGTGATCTGTCTGTTAGATTGATCTCTGTAATGTCATCTAGTTCCATATGCTTGGCGCTCTTCGGAGGGTCATATGTTGGTGATTTATGTGCTAACAACTAGGTTAGGAAGTGACCAATTCGCTGCAGGACATGGTATGTGGCAAGACGAACCTATGATATAAATCGTCTCCAATGTGTCCCCTGTTGAATATGTGGGCACTCATGGTTTAAGTTAATTCAAAAGGGCAGATATGTTTTTGTTTGTTTCATTGTAGGCCTTTATGAATAGAAGTGCGTGATTGCAATGTAATAGGGTTCAGAAGTCTGGGAAAGTTTGGCCAAACAGGGAAGAATGATAGTTGCGAAGATTTTCAGGGACGTGATGAGATATCATGGCAAGTTGTCGATTGAAAGAGGAACCTAGTTGTATTGTGTTTTTGGAGTGAACAAAATGCAGTCACGGCATTACTATGAAGGAAATTCCATTTTATGTAAATGAAAATGATGCATAGTGATGCTATTTTAGCCTTCTGTTTTAAACAGGAACAAAGCAAATAAATACTCCTCTCAAGAAACCGCTGAGTCATCAGTTGGTTGCAACTCACACATTTTGCTAAGAATGCTGAGTAATGCAGCACAGATTTGGAATTTCAAAAATAGAATTCGATTTTGCTTGCAAATTAACCTTTCCCGTTTGCATGACGATATTTCAGATGACATTCTTTTAATGTGATACACAAAGTCTATATCATTGACAGCCTCCAAATGACTCCAACAAGCACAGGTTGAACACTGGGGTGCTCAGGTATCCTAATAGTTACTCTGAGCGATAAAGGAATTTAAATTATTACTGTGAAAACAAGAAGCAAGCAGCCAGTTTTTTAACGTATTATTTTGTATGTAACAGTATTTGGTCATTTCATTTCATTTACAGGTCCACTACCCTCCTTATCTTGCTGTGTCTGTTTCTAGACCTTCCATAGCAGCCTGTTGAGAACCAGCTGATGGTTTCTTCAGTCTGTCTTAAGCTTCTTGGTCTGCTGATTGGCATTCAGAACTGAAGTAGCTCTGGTCACAACTCTGCTTCCTTCACTCGTTGTTTGTTCCAGATGCTTTGGGGGCTTGCTGTGCCTTTGCATTTTCTCTGTCCACTCTCGGATTGCTCTGTGTGTTTTCTGTTTGCCTTCTGTGTGGGGTAGGTTTTGAAGATGCATCAGGGGTGCTGCCTTGTACTAAGGCCTCTTCACTTTTGAGTTGGGCAATTTGTTCACTGCCTGCTGTAGATGTCTCTGCCTCTCAGCGTGTTTTTTGAAGTCATTAAACAGTTTGAGCAGGTTTTGTCTCCTTTCTGGTCCGTGCTGTGGGGTGAGCTTGTTTTCTTTTCATTACAGCTGTTCGGTTCTTTCTGTGCTCCTCAGACTCCTGGCTAGACTGGATGGCTGCGTACCATCTGTGCTTCGTGGCATTGTGGTTCTGGCGATGATCTTGTGGTTCTGACTTGTCAGTTAGGCCTGCGGGTTCTGTTGAGACCTGAGTCCCTCCCTACCTGTTTCGGGTCCGTGGTTCTCACCCGACTTCCTGTTCTCCTGGGCGGTCTTCGTTCCATCTTGTCCTTTCACTTTGAACTCCTGAGGAGCCCAGGGATAGGGAATGATTCCTTTTGGGAATATTTGGCATGCAAACTCTACCTTGTTTCAGCTCCTGGCCGGTTGGCCGTGTTTGGATCCTTATGCAGGCACTTCTGTGGGCCGGCTTTTTGCCTGTCTGGTTGATACTGTCTCCTCCTGTTAGACTCCAGTTGTGGTTCTTTGCTTGTGTGTCTCTCATGTATTTCTGTGCTGTCCTGCGCCTATTGCTGCCTTGTTTAATTGTTGGGCAGGCGGTGTGTTTGGCACTGGGGCTGGGTTGCCGGTTTATCTCATGCTCTGGATTGTCCTTGGTATCATACGTTGGCTGTTCCTTTATTTTCTTGTTTCCAGTTCTTTTGGTGTGGCTAGTGGTGGTTCAGCAGCTTGGGCAGTTCTACCCTTCTGGCTGTTCTGCTTAGGATGTAGTGCTCTTGCTGCTTGTTCCCCTGTGTGGGCTATTTCCTTGCTGCTATCTGCATTCTAGTTCCTCTGCCCGGAGTCTTTCCTTCCTTGGTCCCCTGTCTAGCTTGTTTGGCAAGTTGGATCTTATTTTAGTAGTTTGTGCTGTCTGGTCTCCCTTGTCAGACTCTGACTTGGTTCTTTGGGTGTCTTAGGTCTGACTCTGGGAGTACCCGGCCCTCTGCTGCTACCCCTGCCTGGATTTGCATCGAACCATACTTCTGGTGTTGTTTCTGACTCCAGAGGTGTGCTGTTTACCTGCAATCTGGGAACTGTACTTTTGCTTCTTCCTTAAGGCTTAGAAATTACTTATTGCAAAATGCTACAGGCTGAAAACGTAAGCCCTCATTAAAAGTGTACTCTTAATTCTGATTGGGCAGATAATAGCTGTTATCAGCCTCCTCAGGACAATTAGACCACAGTGGATAACTTTACTTTAACTTGGAGAATTTAGCTGCTGAATGCTGGTGAAATCTCTTTGTGAAAATACATAGGAAAATTAGGAATTGCAGAAGGAACCCCACCAGCATTACAGATTCCTCCAGAAAGTTCTCATTTCTTGTTCTGGGTAGCCATATTGTGTTCCAATGTATTGTGTACCACGCACATCAGAAAGAAAGAGATTTTAAATGAAAGATATTCAGAAGCCACTCTTGCACACATGAGTTCTAATGAGAAGGGTTGGTTGTAAAGATGTGCTCAAAAGTGAATCAGGCAAATCTGTCTTGATTCAGTCTACTGCAGTGCGATAGTAAGACAAAAACAAATCTGCTCTGCAGGAGGATTCGAAAAATGGGTTAAATTCCTTCCCAAAAACAGACTCGCCTGTGTTTGGGTTGATGCCCTTCCCTGTTCTGCAAAATGCTGTCCGGGAATTTGTGGAATGGCCGTAGGGATTGCGATCATTTCCTTGCCACTGGCAGGAAGTATCATCCTAGTTGCGGTGATTTCCAGTAGACATTAGGCTTATAATCTCCTTTATGATCGTAAATAAGTTCCATTTGGTTGTACTGCTTGCTTACATTGCCTTCAAATGTGATCCATTTGTTTCATGCAGTTCTGAAATGTAGGAACAACTTAAATGTATCTACAATCTACACCATCGTGCCATAACTGTGTGGGACTATTCAGTGAGTCAGGATTTAAAAAATAACTCCTGTTAATTGGAAACAATAGTCTCTTGCCTCAAATGTATTTATTTGATGGTGTTTGCACTTGCTGCATGCCACTTTTGGCCTCCTGAGGTCAGATGAGCTAATCCAGAATGGACTAGATGTCGTGGAAATAGTTGCTTGGTGTTGGGGAGGAACAGACAGCATGCTGTTTAGTACAGTGAAGAAACACAAAGATAGAAACCCTTTGTAGTGGCAAACGAGAGACAGAAAAATAGAAACTCTTAGTAGTGGCAGGCCCACCGCAATCTCTGGCATCTACACGGTAATGGATAGCAAAATTAGCCTCAAGCTTCTGGCTGGCAGAGGTTGGTAATGAGATGTGGGTGCTAGATTCAGCTGGGAGTAGGGCAGTTAGGCAGATGCAGCGGCACGTGTGGAGGAATAGGTGAACTCTAACTCCCAAACGAACTATATGAACTTTACGTTGAGTGTGATAGTTATCAATCAGCAAACCATTTTGCAGTGCAGATTCCTGTGTATTTAGGGATCTTCAGCGACATTTTCTGTATATGGCTAGGTGGAGTATACATGGGTGCTAAATGGCTGACCTCCTTTGTCTGGGTGCAATGAAGGGCCTGAACTATTGGGTAGGTAGCTGAGAGACTGACCACACAGTGCCTTGTGCACTAGCGAATTAAACTTATGTTACACTCTCTCTTTAGTTTAGAGCCTGTCTAGGCCTTTAGAATAGCAGGTATGTGGTCCTGGTAACCCTGGCTGAGTATGATCCACTTGGCATGGTTCTAGGCTCATTGAAGTTTCAAAAGATCTTTTTTTGCAATCAATGGCAAAAGGCATTGCAATAATGCAGCTAACAGTTCAGTTGATTATGGCCAGCATACAAGTGATTTTAGGTTGAAGTTAAACCAGGGGGTGGATATCTTGCCTTTGGTAGAGCTAGATCATTGCATTCTTGAACGTTGTGCAACGCAGGGGGTTCTAAAGAAGAGGTCAGTGCAAAATGATACACCCAAGCTGCAGACCTTCTGTAGTGAGGCAGAACTAATTGCACTGCATCCAGCTTGTTTCTATGACACCGTCATTGGCCGTGGGGATTCAACTGTCTAAATGAGAATGTTGCTAGCCCAGCCATCCGAAGCAGCAGGGAGACGGGACGTGCACCACCATATCTGGCCCACTATTTTCAGCCTGGAATGTGTTTCAGTTGTTTGAGCCCTGATCCATCTCTCAGCCTGGGGCAGATCTGGATAGAATCCTCATACAAGTCATGGCTAATGCTGTGGGTATCTCACTTATGGGTTAGATCTGCCAGGTAGATGTTGAAGATGTCGGCAGTGCTCAACCCTATTGGTGAAAATGGGTGCATAATAACAAGAAAGTTAAAGCAAGCATGTATTGGACAGAAAGAGCCCTTACAATCAACATAGTTTTAAAGTAGAAAACGATTATCTTTGACATCGTTGTAGATATATCTACAACCTTCATTGGCGGAGGAGATCTCTACTGGTATTGCTGATGATGGTTGTAAAACCTGGAGACCTAGCTTCTCATCGTATGATTTTGGCCAACCCACTTTAGCTGTCTTTGCCTGAAATTGGCTAACCAGGGCAGCGGTAAAATAATAACATAAAAAATGATTGTAAGCAGTAGGGTCAAAAATATTTGTTCCCAAACTCCCTTCCTAGCATATCCTAATTTATGGTGTATATTGGGGCCCACAGATGATGCTGTTCTGAGTATAGCATCTATTGTTCACGATGCCCCACTACAATAAAGTGTGCTCTGTTAAGCACTCTGCTGCATCTTAGTGCGAGGTCAGCTGCATATCAAATGTAATGTAACTACATTTGGGTTTTTAAAGCAGGTATCTTCACAATTCAGGGCTTGTATTTGGTTCCTCAACACCATTCCCCCTCACTTCTTTGAATCGTGTAATATGAGTGTGGCACTAATGGCTAAGCCTCTTTTAAGTTGCTAATGTCAAGAAAGTTCCCTGGTATGTTTTCATGGTGTTCTTTTTTTTGACTCTTACAGAGATGCACCATTGATTTATGCTGTTCTTCTTCTTTTGCAATCTAAAAACTTACTGCAAATGTACCTCCTCCTCTGCCTTCTTGAATTGAAGTCTAATTACCAATTGTTTATTGGCATTCTAGTTCCTCTGCAGTGGCGGAGATTGATTGATTGATTGATTTTACTATATCCTCAAATTCCAATATATCAATTTGAACACTAAAGAATTTGAAGTGAAATCTGTGGTGTCTGTTGGATTACTGATTTATTATTCCTCCGTTTTCTGACCGAGATTTTGAGATGTGCACAAGAATTACATGAGGATGAGTACAGCATGATGTACCATTGAGGGCAGTTTTATTAATTGTTTAATCTGTGCAGGTGATTGCAGCTGGTTGGCACTGGCCCTCATTTTTGAGGGTGAGAACGTATTTTTCATCATCCGATTTTGGCCCAGAGCAAGAGAGAGAAATGCAGAAAATGGAAAAAAGAAGGTAGAAGGGAAGAAAGGAAAAGAGTAACAAATGGAGAATGCAGGGACAAATCACCAGCATTAGGTAGTTAAAGAAACAGGACGTCTAGGGAGGTGGAAAAAAGAGGCATATGGTGAAATCAATGCAAGGTAGACCTGGTATGTCACAAAAATGATATTTGGAAGCGGGTGGAAGGCTTCTACAACAAACATTGGGCACCTGCACTATTTTAATTTATTTATTTTACAAGTGAGGCACTGTTCATGACACCGGGAAGACAGAAAAGAAGGCGATCTCTCCTGGTTTTATTTCAGATGTTGGTTAGAAAATAACCATCACATACTTAAGACTGGCTTCGACTCTCCCCACGCGCCCTGTTGGTGTTTGTGCACATGGCAGTGGGGCACAGCTCAATGGAAGGGGACTTCTCCATTTCTTCTTCTTTATATTTCATGGCAGTAAAGTGGCCGCACAGTGACGTTCTTGCCACACGTCGGTCACGTGGAAGCATTGCCTGAAAATATCGTAATAAGTAATCAGGACAAAAATATTGTCGGTCCTCGCCCTTCCTGTCAACGAGGAAAGAGAGTGATATAAGCGTTGCCTGTGTCCAGTGCATGTGTTGGACTTTGACATCCTTCCAAAGCAACGCTAAGAAACTGGAGGGAATTAAAGCATAAGAGCTGCACATGCACAGAGACTTTGGGCTACTTTTTGGCTATAAATCAGGCTTCAAACTCTTGGCAAAAAATCATGGAGACATTCATTATCTGCAGAGTGGAAAGTTTTATAAATTGAAGCAAATGGAATAAATGGGTTGTTCCAGTGAAACTGGCTTTCCTTTCAGCCACCCAGAATACATCCTGATTGGCTGGGAGGGACCTCGCAGCAGCAGCAGCATCTTGTGCTGAAATACTTGCGAGGGGAGTGAGACATTCATGCCGGTGCCGTGGAAGGGAGGACTTCGCTTTACATTTAAGGTGCTATGTTTTACAGCAATATGTTGAGCGAGAGTTAAGTTAACTGCTTTTTTTTGTTTGCATTTTTTTCCACGACAGGATTGTGTCACAAACAAATCACCCATCGACCTTGTAATGTTTAAAAACATTCAACTAATAATTGGCATTATTGGTTCTGAGGAGGCATGAATAGTACACGCGCTTTTTTTTATCTGTTCCAAATACTTCCTAAGAAAGTCAAAAAAACTGTTCATGTTTACATAGTAACATGTTAACATACTTGTGTGGTTCTAGAGAAATACGTCTAAAAATAGCAACACTTCATCCTATGGTTCTAGAGAAATACGTCTGAAATAGCAACACTTCATTTTATGCAGGGATTCATGTGATATTTTAGATTTACTTAACCAAAGGAAACATTAATTTATCAAGAAAGTTTTACCACAACTTTTTTTTAACCTTTTGTTCATATCACCGTTGCTTGTGTTTTTCAGGGAGACACATACAGGATCGCAATTTTGGTACTGTCCATCCACACACTTTCTTATGCAGGCTAAATCTTCATCATGACCACCCCTAAATAATTATGATTTTGACAATTGTCCGTTAGCACAACGTCTGTTTGACCCCAACAGCTGGCAGACATTGTCAGCACTGCTTTCTTGAAAGTCAAACATGGGCTCGAGATTTTCTGAGGCTACAGGATCTGATCATCAACACACACTGTGAATTCATTTAGTTAGTCGTGGGGAAGAGCTACCCATCACATACCCTTAGAAAAATCACTCATTTTGAAAGTTATTTTTCTCCTTTAGAACTCCTTTCAAGGTCATGAGGCCTTGATCCCCAATAGCCCCAGGAGACCCAGGGATCTTTTCAATTTCTCCTAATAGTGCTCACCCACCTGGCTCAGTCTATATAGCAGAGCCTGGGACCCATCGGATGTATATTTTGTTCTGCATTGAACAGATCCCAAACAACAGTCCTTACATACGCCAGCCCATTATGGAAAGGTGATGCTTTGTTGGATAGTGCAGACACTTTCCTCCTGTACACTATTGACAGATTTACCACGTTTTCACGCAGCGTAGTGCAGCAGACGCAAATGCTGTGCTGCGTGAAAAGTACAGAGGAGAAGAGCGCCAAATTTACTGAAATATTGCACTCTCCTCCCCTTTCCCTAGCACCGGGCTGGAATGTTTAGTTTTCTTTGACGACAGCTCACAGACCAGTGGGGTTTGCGCCATTGTACAGGGGTGTCTCCTTGAGTCTAGCATAGGTTTTTTTACTGGAAGGGTACCCTTCCAGTGCAAAATACCATGCATAGACTGACTTAAACCATTTTCCCTCTTTGTATGTATGCTGACAGTGCAGCACACTTACAAAGTTGGAAAAGGAACAAGAAACGAAAGCATTTCTCCTTCCTTGCACCTACTTCAAAAGGGCACAGTTTTGTGGCGCTAAACCCTGACTACTTTATTTAGTAAATTGGGTTTAGCAATAGACACCTTGGACGGTTGCTTGGGAATACTCCTGCTCCACCCATGATACGTACCCTTGGCGATAAGTAATGCAAGCAGCACTATGCGCCGATTTACGTTACTTTCATGTTATTTCCAGCGCTAAACAAGTTTATGTCTGTTCCCATAATACATGGATGAGTGGGATTTGTTCCTGACATTTGGTTGCTGAAGGGCTGCAATTCCATGGCTTGTCCAAAAGACACATGGCACAATTTGAATGGAAGTGGGATGTGTAGCCACTGATTAAAGGCCCATACACATGCCTAAAATATGTCTTACATCTGGGTTTTGAGACAGGACTTATGAGATAACCAACTTAAAGATGAGAATGCAAATGTACCTGCTGACATCCACATTGCACAATATACAGAAAGAACAGTCAGAAACCACTGCTCAACCGAAATGCTATATTAGATAACATTTTTCATCAGTAAAAAGAATTGGGTGAATATTTTTTGCCCAAATTTACAGGATTCGTTCACTGGAATGCCGCAAACAAAATTTAATCTAATTAAAGCTTTGCACCAGGGCAAAGATTTTTTCATTTGATTTTGCGCTGTGGTGGATTTGATGAACAAAGAAAGTAAATGCATCTTTCTCCTTTTTTCAGAAAGAGATCTACATACAGCTACAATTGCACTGAAGTATTATTATATGCAGAAAAGACGGGTAAATGAGGAATACAAGCAAAGATTATTCATGGACCTAGTTTTATGAACTGGAAATAACTCAGTTGTTCTCACAAAATAATTAATGACCAAAAGATGGGCATTATTTTTTTGGAATAGCTTCACAATGTATATATTCTTTATGTATGCCCTCTTAATGCCATCTTTATGTAATAAAAACAGTGAGTAAAGTACATTTGTTACATACCCTGCAAGCATCAGAAATTGTGTAAAAGATTTTAGAACAAAATAAGGAGGCATAAATTACATGCATAATAGTTTAAAACATTTTTCCTTCTGCAGCAGTGTGACAAGAAAGAGGGCGTGAACAACAGGTTCCCTTGGCCCTGCTCCTTTCGCTATAAGTCACAAGCCGCACTTTTTATTTCGCAGGTCGTTTGTAAGTCTTGCACCATAAGACAGCTATGTTGGAGTCCGTGGAATGGAGGCTCAAACTTTTCCCTGGGACAAAAGATCAGGATTGGACCCAATTTAATGAGGTGGGACATAAAGCGTCCGAGGAGGAATACCAAATGGGAAGAGAGGAACCACCCACAACTACGCGTGACAAACCCACCCCACAGATGAGAGGAGCCATACCGGAGACAGTGTATGTCTTACGATGAAAAAACGAGAACATGAAAGCAGGCCTGGGAGAGATTTAGGAGGACACCGTCAACACAATACGCCCCGCCATGGTCCTGGAGGAGCCTGGGTGGCTCAGGTAAGGGTTTGTTTGCTGATACCTAGTGGGAGGTTAATGGTTGGGAGGACGTCAGGAGAGTTGTCGTAGAGAGCTCTCCTGTCTAAATCTAGAGTCTTGGAATACTTATGTATCGAAGTGTGTAGACTCCACTATTTTTGGTTCTCTCTTCTGCCAACAGGATTCGTTCACTGGAATGCCGCAAACAAAATTTAATCTAATTAAAGCTTTGCACCAGGGCAAAGATTTTTTCATTTGATTTTGCGCTGTGGTGGATTTGATGAACAAAGAAAGTAAATGCATCTTTCTCCTTTTTTCAGAAAGAGATCTACATACAGCTACAATTGCACTGAAGTATTATTATATGCAGAAAAGACGGGTAAATGAGGAATACAAGCAAAGATTATTCATGGACCTAGTTTTATGAACTGGAAATAACTCAGTTGTTCTCACAAAATAATTAATGACCAAAAGATGGGCATTATTTTTTTGGAATAGCTTCACAATGTATATATTCTTTATGTATGCCCTCTTAATGCCATCTTTATGTAATAAAAACAGTGAGTAAAGTACATTTGTTACATACCCTGCAAGCATCAGAAATTGTGTAAAAGATTTTAGAACAAAATAAGGAGGCATAAATTACATGCATAATAGTTTAAAACATTTTTCCTTCTGCAGCAGTGTGACAAGAAAGAGGGCGTGAACAACAGGTTCCCTTGGCCCTGCTCCTTTCGCTATAAGTCACAAGCCGCACTTTTTATTTCGCAGGTCGTTTGTAAGTCTTGCACCATAAGACAGCTATGTTGGAGTCCGTGGAATGGAGGCTCAAACTTTTCCCTGGGACAAAAGATCAGGATTGGACCCAATTTAATGAGGTGGGACATAAAGCGTCCGAGGAGGAATACCAAATGGGAAGAGAGGAACCACCCACAACTACGCGTGACAAACCCACCCCACAGATGAGAGGAGCCATACCGGAGACAGTGTATGTCTTACGATGAAAAAACGAGAACATGAAAGCAGGCCTGGGAGAGATTTAGGAGGACACCGTCAACACAATACGCCCCGCCATGGTCCTGGAGGAGCCTGGGTGGCTCAGGTAAGGGTTTGTTTGCTGATACCTAGTGGGAGGTTAATGGTTGGGAGGACGTCAGGAGAGTTGTCGTAGAGAGCTCTCCTGTCTAAATCTAGAGTCTTGGAATACTTATGTATCGAAGTGTGTAGACTCCACTATTTTTGGTTCTCTCTTCTGCCAATAGAGCCATAAGTGATGTCATGTGCTATAATGTGAAGAAACCGGTTGTGATTTTTTTTCTAATTGAACGCCATCACTAAAATGTGTCTATAGAAGTATTCCGACCGGTTTAGGAACACAGCAGTCATGAGTTTAGTTTCTAAATAACCATTATAAACCCCATGGTGATGGGTGAATCTCCCCCCCCACACACATATATAACCTTCCTTTTAGAACCAATTTATCTAAAAGTGGGCACTTAACTTTGCCATATTTTCTTCTGCCAAGGGGAACACTTCCTGTACCACCTGGGACCCTCAGACCTGGAAAAGAAGATAACAAGAGGAGATAGATTTCTGACTAATGTGTATTCCAGTGAATGAAATAAAACAAATCTCTAATTAGAAATTAGTGTCTACGAGTAATATATTAACTTTTTGGCTCTCACTGAGCCAAAAAATGACAAGCAACAAGAGTTGTTGTTACATTATCATAATGTAAGCAAATTGTAAAGCGCAACTCTACAGGACTCTTTGTAAGCCTCTGTAACTAGAGTAATAGCCTGTAAAATCTATAGATCTACTGCCCGCGGCCTGACATTTTGAGAGTTGTGCCTTTTTTAATTATTTTTCTAACCTACACCTTACTAGTAAATTCTCAGTAGTAAGAGATGGTTGAGAATGTACTTGTAAGGGGCAGATAGAAAAACCGAAGGAATTAAAATGTAGAAGTCAAGAAACACGGTATGAAAAAGTATAGTCTGAAAGTAATTGCATGTTCTGAACTGCCTGTGTAGACGTATCGTCTTTTAATCAGTTGATTAGGCAAATTGTGCCAAAACATTCACTATTTTGCCACGAATGTCTCAAAATTCAAAGTGTGTGCTAACCTTCAACATTCCTAGATAAATGCAGACTGCATAATACACTTGGACAGTATCGTAATTTATAGAAATTCATAGTGTCGTAGTGGGTTGTTTGGTTTGTTTGGAGATTGGGTAGGAAGTTAATTAAGCAAAAACGAATTATTAATGAATTAATAATTTGAAAATAATTATGTGATTGGTATTAATTATGAAATTTTGTAATACTAATTTTTTTTAGTTATACTTTAGGTGCAAGTTGCTTGGGTTGTACGGGTATAGGGTGGGAAGTTAATCAAGTTATAGATAATAAGCAGGTAAATATTTTTTTATTGCTAATTATTGATATTGATAATTATTTAATTGATTAGTAATTATGTAAATAGTGTAATAACTAAATATTTTTGTTATGTTTTAGGTACCGGCTGCTGAGTTTGTAGTGGCGTAGAATGGGAAGTTAATCAAGTGATAATGAATTGATAATGAATTCATAATTGTTAATTGATTATTTAATTGATTATGACTTATGTAAATTGTGCTAAACCTAATTATTTGAGTTAAATTTGAATTTTGGAATGCTGAGTTTGTAGGGGTTAAGGATGGGAAGTTAATTAGGTAATAATTAATTAACAACTAATAATTGGTAATTCATTATTTAATCTCTTTTAAATATGTGAGTTATGAAATAGCTTTTTTGTTATATTTTAGGCGTGGACTGCTAGGTTTGTAGGGTACAGGGCGGAAAGTTAATTATCAATTAAATAACAATTATTTATTTATTGATAAATTTTAATAGGAATTATGAAAATTTAATAATTGTTTTTAGGTATTCAAATATATATATATGTATATATATAATGTTGCTTTTTTTAAACTTAGAGTTTATTATTATTTCTCCATTCGTGGAGTTACTTCATATGTAATGTGTTTAAAGTATTTTCCCAACTCTTACTGTAGTATGAAGAGTAAAAGTAGCATCTTCACAGGTCAATACTTTCCCTTCTGTTGCACTTTTTGGAGTGTTATTCATAAATTTCACTCCTCCAAAATCCAACACATTCCCTATTGTTGCACAGACTGGAGTGGGTATAGTAAATTTTAACCCTTTCGAAATCCAAAATTTCCCTACTGTTGTGTTGTTTGGAGTGGGGACTATAAATTTAATTTTAAAAGGAGTGAAGTCCCAAAAGAATGGACAATGTAGGAATGTGTCCAATTTCAATCAGACTATAAATTTAACCCTTCCGAAGTTTACTGCACCACAAGTTAAACTGCAATTTATTACAATTTGTGGTATTGGACAAAATTCCAAAATGTGAGAGTGGGGAGATAGAACGTTGGAGCTAAGGAGATTAGAATCGAAAATGATTATCAAATTCAATGCACCTCATCCCAATGGATTCAATATGGATGAAGAATTAGCTGTACGCCTAGGCTAAAACTGTTTGAGTAGAAACTGTTTATCAGCCGCTGACTCTTTCTGTAATTTTGTAGGTTTTTTGCATTTTTAACAAATGTGTATTTTTTTTTAGGTTTCTAATCAACACGTCACCAGTTCATGTTGCTGTTTTCACAGCACGAGTTCCAAAGAAATTGTTTTGGGGAAAAAGTCTTTTTTGTTTCAAAATTTCAATCTCACTATTTTTTAACATGATAGGCAAGGCCCACTGGGGCTATATTGATTATTCACCGCAATTTGCGTGCTGTCTATAATGTATACAATTTTATATATCGTTACCTGCCATGAAAAAGTGAGTAGACAGTAGGAAATTCAACCTTGATTTATTTAATGCAGAGACAATTATACTGTATGCATTCAGATTTTGTTCAAATAAGTGAAAACAACGATTGTTCTATAACTGTACTGACTACTAGCCTCTATGTACACTGTGCACAGTAAGGTTCACAACTTGAATTTACCTTTTCATCTACACTACAGACAGCACTAAATTCAGCCTCAATTTATTTAAAGCAGAGAAATAAATAGAGCTGTTCACTGCTAGTATGTGCAAGCACCTTCAATAGCTGCATCATATGAACTATGATAACAAAGAATGTAGAAGATTGCGCCAAAATGTACCTCCACCACCAGCAATACCAAGTACCTCTGGGGTATCACCTTCAACATCGCCAACAGACATACGTTCCCAATTTGTGAAAGTTACAATGCACTGCGTGAAGAAGAATTATTTCATTTGTTATAGGGAGCAATCAGTACAGCTAGTTTGCACAGCAATTGATAACCATCGATGCTAGTTTTTATTTCCCCCTCAAAGTTCATATAGTCCAGTATGCAATAGTGAATGATTTCAGTGCAGCCCGCTCAGACCACGCATCATCGCAAGGTGAGCACACGATAAACACCAGACATACCACTAACTCAGCACTCCGTAAATAATCACCACATGCCCTTGTTAAGGCAAAATTCAATAGTCAAAACACATTTTTACCAGTGCGGTCTGCCTGGTCCACGCATCATCGTAGGCTCCACACACACCGCCCCTACCTCAGTGCACCACAACTCATGAACTCCTTACGATAGAATCTTCTGTGTATTATTTCACATACATTGCTCCTACCTTTGTACAGCAGAAATCATAAACCGTTTACGATTGAATATCTGTGTATGATATCATGATTACTATTCTACTTGTTGCCAACAACAACGTAATAAAATTTAGTCGAGCACACTTGCCCGTACCCACTTCAATTATCTATCTGTGTCTGCGTTTTTATTGTATTTATAAAATGCTGCTCTTACGCGCTACCACATTATCTTGTGCTATAAATAGCGTATGAAACCATCTACCCTGTGACAGTAAGTGTGGGCTATTCCTCCTTTTTTTATAGCATATTTATATAGCGGAAAATCAACCCAAAACTATATCAGCAATTTACATGAGCACCGTATTTACAATACATTTTGAGGCACGCGTACATCACGTCATTACTCTACAATAACAGGATGTGGATGCAACTCCGAGCCTCGAGCACTGATTTCCAGCACTAAGTTCTACAGTGTACCTGAATAACAACATACGTATTTATATTGGCTGCCCTTCATGTGCCAAAAACTGCAACTTAAACCTTTCACAGCCCTGTAATACTACAGTTACAACACTACACTGAATGTACAACAAACATTCATAATTGCAGAAATGCGTCATGTCCACCATCTTTTATGTGTGCAACTATAAACGATTATAGAGTCAGTAATACCCCGTACCTTCCATGTTGGCCAAGTTGTGGAACTTTACAGATATAATGACACATTTGCGTTTAAGACCCGGGTGACATCAGCACTACAAAATGGACACCCGAATCACCTGATTTCTCATATAGCTCACAACAGGACCACACCCATAGCCCCAAAATCATGGTTTAGAGCCTTGCGCAGCACTGGCATACGTCAGGCCAGCCCACTCCACATACGCTACCAGGAAAAAACTAAAACAAAACATTACCCAGATTTCCATTGTACTTATTTCTTAGTTTCAGGTCTAGTTGTCAGAACAGCACACACACACACTCCCTCATGGCTAGTATACATCCACACCACATCCATCCAGCGCATGAGTCACTACACATATGACCCTACCAATAAAAAAGACGGGGCACACGTGCTGTATGTCATTTTAGAGTTGCTCCCATCCCAAGCGCTGTGATGGCCCGTCCTAGTGGTTCAGACGCCTCATGTAGGCCCGAACCACCGAGTACAAAGGCCCACCACTACATGCGTGGCATGTTTGGTCAGTGTGTTGGTGGTACCGGAAGGACTGAGCGGGTGAAGAACCTGCGATGATGATGGGGGCATGAGTATGTCATTAGCCATAGCGATATCAAGTCTCAGCACCATATGTAAGACTTCTTGGTGGCAGAGTTGGACTGCATGATGTAGAAGATGTCCTGTCCACGAAAAGGTGAGCAGTGAGGCCTGGGTGCGCATCGGACTGAATGCAAAAAAAAGATGCAGTGATTTAGACGAACGCAGTCCTATATACCGAATCTTATTCCATTCATATTTTTTTTTCCAATAGCAGGAACGTTTTTATAATCGGTCAAACATCCGGAATATAAACTGCACAAATAGTTGTTTTTGAATGCGAGAGGGACGGTGTGTGAAAGGGCAATGTTATTGTACTCCACATTAAGATAGTAACACATATCAATAATAACATCTTTCTTTTACTATATTTTAGATGTAGAGCTTCAGGGTGCATTATGTCCCGGCACGTGGTGGAAAACACACCGGTGACATAAAGGTGAGCTGCGAATATTCTTTTCAGTCACTCTCTCACCTCCTCTCTCCTTTCATAAAGAAATGACACACAATCTTAACTTCATTTTTATCTTACAGGTTGTGTTTCACAAATTGACGTTACCCGCCCCCAAAACCTACAAAGCTCTACTTTCATGTATTCTGCGATGATGCGTGGCCATCGTAACAACGTCTGAGAAGCCTGCTTTGACACGTGGTGCACCCTCTTTGAATCACGCCAATGGCACAAGGTGAGCAAAGAAACTTGTTTCCGAAACAACAACAACTTATCTTTGAAAAGAGAAAGTGGGTAGTGTGCAGCAGCTTCACTGCGTAGGAATGAACATTAAAAATGCATTATAAATAAAAGAGCTTATTTACAAGCCCCTTGCGCCGCTTTTGCGTCACTTTCAACATGGGAAAAGTAACACAAAAGTGGCACAAGAGTCTTGTAAATAAGCCCTAAAGAATTTTGTCCTGCATAATTACTTGATCTCTCACCTAATTCTGTCTCATCTCTGAATCATTTTAAAGACCTGTTGGCCCATAGTGTAAATCTGACGCAGTAGGCACTTCCATACAGACACCTCTTGAACGTGGGCCTATAAGAGAGGTGAAATGTATCAGGCACATTGCAGACGTGCAAATAACTACATTTCGCCAAGTGTTACCTTAACTTGTAATGTTTGACCTCATTTAGTCACATTGATCTAATTTTAAACACTTTTTTTCATTTTTGTTTTGCAGATTACCTACCCTACTTCTATTAGAGTCCATATCACATTCTGTTGAATTGTTTTTTTAAAGTTATGTTTCTTGTTATTTATTACATTGTTATCTTTAAGTTACGTTTCCAGTTATTTATTATTGTTTTAATAAAAGTAATTTTTTTAAAAGTATATACGTCTTCTTTTTCTGACAAAATTTGACTATCATTTAGTGTGATAATGATATAATTAAAAAACATTTAAAAAATAGAAATGATATTTATAACTTGAAGTATAATACAGAGGCTAACTCTTTACCAGATCTTAATCAGAGTCTATAGCTACGACTAACGGTTCCTATGGAAAAGTTTGAAAACTCCAGCACAGTAACTGTTTCGATTAGCAACATAGTGTGGTGAACTTCTGACCTCTGTGCTCATTTAAGTGTTCCATGAACTGTTACTATGGTACCAGGCACAAAAACGTTTAGGGGTAGGGTTGAAAGGTACTGGCTATACGGACACTGTTATGTTCACCCTGGATCCTCTTCATTACAGAAAGGAAAGCAAAGTAAAGCAGAACACTGTGTACCAGATTTACAATCCCCTTGCGCCACTTTTGCGTTACTTTTGCCATCTTAAAAGTGATGCAATAGTAACGCAATGAACTTGTAAATCTGCCCCTATGCATATTACAAGCAAACAAGTACACAACTCATTCAATTCTTCATCGATCACAATTAGACAGTGTTGCTTCACGATTGACAATGAACTTCAATAAATACTTTGTGTCTATTTAAATGGAAGACGAGATTGTCAACATTACAAAACTTAGTGGCATATTAGTGGCATATTTACAAAGACGGAGTTACAATTATTGTTCTTTAACACCTGCAAACTACAACAAAAACGCAGAAAATGTACTTACCGGAACATTTTCTCAACATTGCTGTTTCCTATACAAGACAGAGAGCCACCCCCGGGGGCTAGAAAATAATTGGTTGTGGGGGGTCCAAGGCCCCCCTGCAAAATTAGAAGTATGGGGACCTCTACAGCCCCCCTCAAGCCCCGGGAACCACCAGCCCCAGCTATTTGTGCATTGTGGGAAGCAGACTGTGTGGCCCTCCTCCTGGACCCCTCGAGTGCCCTGGGGACGGCCACGCCCAAGGTGTCCCAGGGTGCCTACACCCGGGACACTGCTGTTTGCTATGAAAAGGCGGGAGTCTCTCGCGGCTCCCGCCCTCCCATAGCAAACTTAGTTTGCATTTTGAAAGACACAGCAGTGAAATCTGTTTCAAGTTAGCATCTCCCCATGGGAAATAGCAATGCTGGCTCCTGAAGGATGTAGGGAGCCTTGGGGGCATTGTGGCTCCCCCCACGATCCCCAACATTTTTTATCAGACCCGGGGATAGGGTCCCCCCGGGGATATTGGAAATTACTGATAGGAGCTATTTTTTACAGTAAAATTAAAAGTCGCGCACCCATTGCAGCGCTCAGTGTGGCCCCCTGAGTATGTACGACTCATAATCTGTAGGGTGCATGACTCCAGTGCCTTTGGTGCACAACTTCTACGCGTTGGGAGCCGGCATTGCTTTTCCACATGGGGAGCTACTAACATGCAGCTCCCCATGTGGAAAAGCAATCTGATTTAGATTTTAAAAGAGAGAACAGATTTCCTTGCTATGGGAGGGTGGGATGGACACCCTGGGACACTGCAGGAGCTGGCCCTCCCACAATACATAAAACCCCGTGGAGCGGGGCTTTGGAGACCTTGCAACCCCCCAACCATTTTTTTTGTAGCCCCGGGTGGTAACGGGGCCCTTGAGTGCTCTAGGTGGGGAGGCCACGCGATCCCCCTCCCACAATACATAAAGCCCCGGGGGTGGTGGTCCCTGTGGCTTTGGGGACCTTGGACTCCTCCCCCCACCATATTGTTTTTTTAGCCCTGGGAGGTGACGATCCCTGGGGCTGGGGGGCCTCCCTGGGCCCCCCTTAAAAGTTAATAATTTTGCCACTGGTATTTACTTCCCCCGGGGGTTAATTATAAAAAAAGCTCAGTTTTATTAATTTTATGGCAGAGCCCGCGCACCCTACATGCACCTGCCGGGTTTAAAAAAAAAAGAAATTTGTGTGCCCTGGGGGCCCTTCTAGGAACCCCTAAGCAGGTCTAGAGGGTAAGATGATTTCTACCCTGCCCCTTTTCTACATGTTGCACACATATTCCACTAACTTCCTCAGCCTCGCTTCTACCGAGACACAAAATGGCTGCCAACAGTTCCTGGTTTCGAATGTTGACAACCACTTGACAGCCAATTAGCATTCAGCTCGTGATCGGAAGGGTGCGCTTATGGTACGATGACAATGCGCACAGAATTGGCGGATCCACCGCGCCCATAGATATAAAAATGACTTTAACTGTAATTTTCTCAGGAACTACTGAACAGATTGACACCATTTAAGCAAAAGGCACAAGTCTGAACTGAGGGCTACCTCTTTGCCAAATTTGGTGACATTATGATCAGCAGTTCAGGCTGTAGCTGTGGCTAAAGGTCCTATGGGAAATACATGGGGAAAACACGTTTTGGGACCCTCTTTTTTCTCAGCCCCCACTTGACGAATCACCGTGAAACTTTCAGGATAGGAGCGGACCAGAGCTGGCCAAAAGTTTGAAAGATTTCGCAAAGATACATCAATCGGCGCCAAAGTTATTGGGAACAGAATGTTGCGGATTTCCTGTTGATAATAGGTCCTAACTATTATCCACAGGAAATCTTGGGTGGGGCTCTCAGATGGACACGCATCTGAGAGCCCCACCCAAGAATCAAGTCAAGAAAAGAACTATCTATAGTTAAATTGATGGACGTGTGTTTAAACTGTGGAACTACTACCCCTTAAGCACTTGACTCTCAGCAGTAACACGGGTCAAGTAGTTCAAGGATTTTCAGAGGGTGGTAGGTACAAGACCACAACTTAAAATACTCACAGTGGCCCCGGTAAAGGTGACCGTGCATTCCACTGCTGATTTTAGTATAAAAGCAGTATTTATTACATATGCAGAATGTGAAACATTAAATAAATATACAGTCTTACATCTAGGAAATGACACTCACATTCATGGTAGATCTTTTGAAGTTACGAACTTCAACCAGAGAGTAGATGGCTCTCTCGTAACATCAGTCCCAATTGAACCAGGCACCTTACACACTGTTCACTGGGATACAGTCACCAGAATTCACGCTGGGCCTTGCTTTCTACACCCTCTTTCCTCCTCCTCACAGGATCTGCTGGTCATGGTAGTCGGACAGGCTTCTAAATGGTCTCCTTCTTCTCACAGAGGCAGCTAGTCTTGACAAGTGGGCAGATTGCTGTTGGACAAATGTTCTTGGCTTCTGAATGATTTTCCACTCCCCAAGATGGCTGACTGGCAGACCTTTTTCCCCATTCCTGGTTCCAATGGAAAATAAGTTTTGATCTTCCCTCTCCTGATGAGACAGTGCTGTTCAACAAAGTATGGGGTGCATGCTTCAGCCTTTATAGGCAAAACCCAGACATATATGCGATTTAGTGTCTGGGCTTTAAAATTTGTGTTGAGGTACCAGCTCCTTTCAAACGTGCTCTCTCCTCTGCACAAGCGTATGTCAAAGGGACAGTCTGCCAACATAGGAGTATCTCCATTTCTGGTTTAACCTGAGCACATGCCAATGGAGTGACCGGGATCAGACCTGGCTGTCAGCCTCTGCTGAAATTTGCCTTATAAAGGTTCAAAGGACTAAGGGCCTTATTTTGAGTGCGGAGGTCCTTAGGACCGCCATACTCGCAGTGATGGTCCGATCACTGCCACACTGCAGGCCCGCCCGCAGTATTATGAGTTGAGCGGTCTCACACAGGACCACTGGGTCCGCCAGGGATCCAGGATCCTGCAGTGGTCACAGAGTGGTCAGGGAGCTGAAGTATGGCGGTGCCGCTTCGCCACAGCCAACCATATTACAAGTTATCTGTCCACCGCTGCTTTCATGGTGGTGAGCCCGTCCTGAAAAGTGTGGCAGAGAGGCAACAAAGAGGGCCCTATCAGGGCCCCATGCCACTCCTGGGCCTGGGGGTGCATGCGCGGGGTGGGGGGGCACATGTTTTGCCACAAGACTGCTGCAGCACTTATTGCCCAGCCAGAATTTAACTCATAATCGGGTGGACGCACCACAGCTTTGGTGGTCCTACAGCGGAGGGCACGGTAGCGGGGCTGCTGGAGGACCACCAATGATGTAATAAGGCCCTAAGTCTTCTTCTCCACCAGATTGCCAGGTAGTGCCAACCTTATCATTCCCACCATCTCCCTGACAGTGCGCCCAGGCCCCAGTGACCAGTAATTCATTCTGGAATCAAAGAGACCTTTGATGTTCGCGGATGATGTTCTACTCTTCTCGCTTGAGGGTGTGTGTCTCAACCCAGGCCAAAGAAATGACAGTAATGCTCAGGTCTTTACTGGGGGTTGCAGTCCCCACCTCTCCAGTTTCTCCAGGCTCTCCAGGCCATAGGCTTCCAAAATGGAACCCATAGGCCACCTTGTTATGTACCATCCACAGACACGCACATGCATTCAAGAGTGCATATGCAAAGATTATGCGCTGTACAGTGCTACCCTCATTCCATGCAGGCCGAGGGTGAGTTCAGTAGACAGCCATGGAACATTACTCGAGTGGGCCAGTAGACTACCCTCCAGAGACCCAGGTATAAGGCATGTTCACATTATTGATTTTACTGAAAACAAAAACGAATGTGTTGCCACCATCGTGCTCGTATCACTTAACTCCAGATAAGGGTAGGCGTCCTCTACCTTCAATACGGTAGCCCTTGGCACGCCCATTCACCTCAGTCTAAATGGACTGTGTTACTGTGAGAGAGGCCTAGATCATGCACACATGCATGGCCTGGGTTCTCCCGCGACTAAAAATCAACAAGGGATCCAGATATAGTTGCAGCTGGGCCACTCAGGGCAGGGCTGCACGTCCTTCACCGTGCAAGGAACCTTTCTGTCCCAACACATGAAATGATGATAATACATATGCACATAGTATAAAGATGTTTATGTTCTATAGGGATGATGGGAGACAGAGGACTGGGAGATATGAGGCAGTTACCTTCGGTCTCAAGGTAGATCAGGGGAGCCTTGAGTGTGATTTCAGAAGCACAGAGAGAGGAGACAGTGTGTAGCTAACGGAGAGTTGATTCTCGTGCTGGGGTCTAGGTAGATTAAAACAGTGGAACTGGGAGCCTCACGTGGGGGTTTAGGAGGAACAGTAAGGATTGGGTTTGTGGATCTATTGTTTTGTGACAGCAAGAATCTGGTAATTACGTTTTTGAGATAGATAGTTACTTGATAGTTCATTTATGTGTTTAAAGATTGTGGTGAGTCGTTTATATAATGCTCTGTTTTTTCCTTCTAACAATCTAGTTTAATGTCACTAATGAGAAATAGCGGAGTGTCTGGGTAAATGTCAATGACCTTGCAGCAAAGTTTAGTTAGTACCTAAGGAAGTTCAACTAGAAGACTACTGTAGTAATCGAGTAACAGTTTTGAGAGTTGAGTTTGATCAGTGTAAAAGAAGCAGGAAGGATGGGCAGTGCATGTTTTACTACTTGGAACCGCAGCAGTGGCTGTGATAAATATGAAGGATCTGTTTGAATAGTTTTGCTGAGGTGTGCTATGTGATATATGACTGGTGATCATGGTGTCAAATAGCAGGGAGACAAGTATTGTTATGGGCAGTTTGCAGTGCAGTCGTAGTAGAGTAGAGTCCCTTAGGACTGTGGGGCATATTATCAAGGGGGTTTATCTCCGCTTTTTTGGCTTTAAAAGCCAAGAAAGCGGAGATAAAATTATCTCCCTATTACCTAGCTGTCGCTAACACCAGTTAGCGACAGCTAGTAGGAGATAGCGACCATCTTGGGCCCCACTTTGCATGTCAGTGATATTTATCACTAATGACATGTAAAGTGGGCGTGCCAAGATGTTAGCGACTGGAAACAGTCGCTAACATCGCTATCTCCTTTTACCAACTTTTAGAGATATTCACGCTAAGCGCGAATATCTCCAAAAGCGAACACCTGCCCTGAGCAGTTCTTAGCCATGTTATCCAATGGGAGGTGGATAACATGGCTAAGAGCATTAGCTCGGTAATGCATGAATATCTCTGACTTTTCAGCGATATTCATGCATTTGCGATAAACCTTGGTAATACCAAGGTTTATTTGCGATAAAAATCGCCGCAGCTCAGCGGTAAAGTTTTGTCTCTAACCAAGCAATAGCGATAATTATCGCTATTGCTTGATAATATGCCCCTCTGTTTGTAGTTTCACTTTTTTATAATCCAACAGCTTTAGTAAACCAATGCTATCATCCCCATGCAAAAAAGACAAAAACCTGAACATTATATGAACTTCAGCACGATATCTTTACCTTAAATGATCCTATCACACGTGGTATCAGTAATCATAAATGCACGTGAAAAGAATGGGCTATCAGGGCCGGACTAGAAACTTCAACAGCCCTGGCAAAAATGATAAATTCAGTCTCCATATGCAGACGTGTTAATGCGCGCTAGAACCAGAGTAACTCCAAGTGTCAAAACCGGCCTTCTGGGGCTCCAGCATCCCGGGGATTGCCCATTTGCCCTGCTGGCCAGTCCGGCCATGTGGGCTATACATTCAAATGGTGACTGTCACTCCTGGTGCATGTTTAGCACATCATCAACAATAAGGAGCATAAGAGGGAATTGCCAATCAGGTCGCCCTCCACTCATAAACGTCAATATATATATTAAAGGTCTTTTATATATATTGGTATGTTTAGCACAGACTGACCGCAGAGCTTGTGAAAGGACAATATCTGAAAAAATATAAATGCGGGTTTAATCGTAATAATTGTGTACCCATTTTAGCTACAAAATCTGTCCTCGGGACATCTGGAGTTCAGTAATAAACTTTTTATTCACCGCTGTTTATTAAATTGTGCCACGTGGGTCTATTATAATCACATCATTTTAATATTGACAGGTACCGACTGTTCCCCTGCTGTTTCCATGTAAAAGTCTAAGGAGCCGCATGTAACTCGCTTTACGGGGTCACCACAAAACCAGCCCTCCTCGTTTTCACATAACCTTTTTTACAAAGAGCCAGGCTGTATTTTTCGGCGAACAGTAGCAATTTCCCCTGATCTTTATTTTCATAAAAGCTAAGGCACCTAATTGTGGTTTTGCTAAAACATACAGTAGCAGCTCTGCCGTCGTTTAGTGCCGCAAAGCATTTCCACATTTTTATTACTTAATTTTCTTTTCAGGCCTGGTTCATACTACATATACCTAGCAGGCTAGCCTCAGAGGTGCGTGAGAAAAATGTGGAAAAGTACGTAAGTAATAAGATAAACACAAAACGTTCTAGGGTCTGAGACAAATGGTTTTAACATTACCCATTTTGTGTGTAAGTACTAGAAATTAAAGTAAAATGTCTGTCTGTTAATGGAATGTGGCTGTGAGTTTTATTGCCACAAATTGTTTCATCCAGTTATTTGCATGGGCGTTTAAAGGCAGGTCATAGAGGCCATGAAATTATATTAGCCAATGCGTTTGCCTCAGGGGCAGACTAAATTATCGAATTGTTCTCTAAGGATAGTCCTTGTGGTGGAAGATGTTGGTTAATGACATTGCCAGGAATCCACTTATTGGTGTCCCACTGGTATACTAGTCGTTGTTAGTTGGCTGTACTTCAAAGAAGGAGCTGTGTCGCTCCTAGGGGGTGCTAGACCGATGCCTTCCAATCTCTAGATGATGATGCCTGATTCTAATTTTCATTTAGTTAACTCACCTTCCAACAACAGATAAGTTGAAGGTCTTCTCAGCCCTCTGTTGAAATGTGCTAAACGTGCCTCCCACTCGCACCCCACCTCCAGTTTGCGAAAAAAAGATGTAGTGAGCGACGCAGTTGCCTAAGAGTTGCCTAATTTAGTGACACTTGTATTTTAATTATTTTTATTTTAGTGCTTCGAAAAGTGCTACCCATCACCTAAATAAAGTCAAGAATATATTCATTGCAGAGTGGAACAGGTATAACACTCTGTGCTACATTGTAAATCTGTATCTAGAGTGGATTTACCTATTTTTAACTTGCAGGGCAGGTCCAGTACGTAGTCTTAGAAGGTGCTCAGTTTTTTTTATTGATTTATTTATTTACAGTATTTATAATGCAATACTAACCCTCAACATGGGAGCCTCAGAGCGCATAAACCATGAATACGTGTAACATTATGAAAGAACCCAGATCAGGAAAGCACATATACAAGTCTTAAAAATCACAAAAAGAGTCTGAAGTTGAAAAATTCTTGGGGAAGCCCAGTGGCTAGGGTGGGCTGGTCTTTGGTGCTGGCCAATGGGCAGGAGAATAGGCTGCGTATACAGCCACAGGGAGGGTGGTGGTGTCCAAATTCCATGGTGAAAGGTGCGCCTTAAAATATTTTTTTAACATTTTAAGTAAATCTGGTTCTAGTTAGTGGTGGAAAGACTTGGGATTTAAGAGGCAGCTATCTTAGTGGAGCAGGGTTTGATTGGCAAACATTTTATATCTAAATTGGTTGGGTGGCAGTAGATGTTATGTTAGCAGAACTGAGACTTCAGGTAGGTTGACAGGAAACAAAAACATTGGATTTATAATTTGGGGCAATGATAACTATTGTCTTGAAGGCAAAACAGCGTGTCTTGGACTTTCTTCTTTCCCTCAAGTGAAAATATTTGAAAGCAGGGGTGAACTTTGAGAATGTACATCAGCTTGGCAGCACAACTATCACAACTGTTAATCAGAAATGTCATTAAGTAATTATTGTATTTCCAAGTGTGAGGGGTTTGGATAAGATCTTGAGACAGCAAGATGGCGTCAGTGTGAGCGGACCGGTCAGAGGACGCTCTGTGAGCCCGGACTTGGAGTGCACAGAGAGAGGAGAATCTCTGCAATTCGTTTGGGGAGAATGGCCGCTAGACAGTTATCCAGGGCGATTGCTGCCTGCTCCCTGCTCCCTGCTCTCTGTTCCCTGCTTGCGTGATCACGGAAAAGGGAAGGGAGAGAGGCGAAACCTTCATGGTGCGATAGGAGCATCTCATAGTTTGCAGCCTGGAGACCCGGAGGCTCTGAGCGGCGAGAGCATCATTCTGTTGTAAACCGCTTGCCTGCCACTACACACTTGGATCGCTGCGGATCACTACGGCAGACAGACGGATGCTAAAGTCTTAGCGGTAAATCGCTTCCTGTAGCGAAATCTGTGTGCGGCTATCAGCCATCACTAATCTGACAACTCTGCAATCTGTGCATGGGAGACCAACCTGAGATCGGCGTTTGCTGGTCCCTCGGGTTCATCGGCTCGGTGAAGGTGTTGGACGGTAGTGGGACAGCGAGATTTCGTGGCTTTCGGTTTTCTGCTGGTTTCCTTGGCTCCCAGCCCTCTGGCCCCTGGTGAAGACGGTGATGACGGCACTCTTGGCAGCTGTCCAAAAAAACGATTTGCTAACTGCATTGCTGGGCAGCTAGACGACCGACAGAACGTCTAGAACGCTGGCAGAGGGGGAAGAAGACACCCACCAGGTACTGATAATGAGGATAGCAAAACTGTTCTAACATTAACGCAACTACATGCTATTACATGCTGTTAACTGTTATCGGTTGTTATTGACTGCCAAAGCACGGACAAGAGCAAGAAAAAGCAGGAGATATTAACTGCCAGAGTGCTGATTGTCAATGACAGTTATTAATACTGCCAGAATATTCCCAGAGTACTGACTTTAATAAAAAAATTAAAAAAAAAAGCAGAGATAACAAGAGATAGACGCGAACTGTTGGGAATGAAAAAAAAAATAAAAAAAAGGGGGGGGGGAGCCACGCTGGAGGGGATTGGATATGTACCGCTAACTGCTGAGCAAAGGGCTGCAACAACAACGTAGACGATCCTTCAGAATTTCAACAGCGTCTACCTAGAGAGAGTTAGCAGCAGCAGAGGGGAGGAGAGTGGGGGCTGGGGGCGAAGCAGCCTGGCTATCACCTCAACAATCACAAAGACCAGAGCAGCCTTCAATATCCTCAAAGCTCTCAAAACCCTCAAAACTATTAAAAATCTTTGACAGCACTGGCTACACTGCCTACACTGCCTGCACTACTAAATTAAAATCTAGTGTCAAAACTTTGTTCCCCGCAACTAAGAAGGCGAAACAGCGGGATCTGAAAATACACGTCAGAGTAGGTATACATCTACAGCTGGCTCATCCTCGACCCTTAGAGAACGACCCAAATAAAATGGCAACAGTAACGGGAGTAGAGGGGCCATCTGGAATGCCCGCTATGCTCGGTGTGATCAGAAATATAGTTGACCACCTACACAATTGCCCAGCAGATATGGAGCAGGATAAAGAACCGGACAAAGACCTAGATTTGGTCCAAGAGAAATATCAAGGCCATCCAGATACTCAAGATGGACAAGAAATTACAGGGGATGCTATAGATGAACAAACTACAAATAAACCCCCTAAGGCAACAAAGGGACCTAATCGAAGGCCAGAAACTAGAGCAACTAAAGCCAAAGAGTGCAGTGGGGAAAAAAGCGACAGGAGTAGCACTGAAAGGCCGTCGGGCAAGGATTCCAACAAAATTAAAGGAAAAAAAACAGACAAAATTTTGGAACAGAAGCCGGAAAAGGAATCCGATAAGGTAAAGGAGAAAGGGAAAGGGAAAAGTAAACACCAGGAAAAAAACAAGGGGGATGATGATGAGTTGGATAAAGACAGTGAGAATCTGTTGGAAAAGAAAGCAAGGAGATTGCAGACGATAAAGAACTTGAAAGCAACTGCTAAGGGCACTGGGCAGCAGCCAGATTCGCAGCCGAGGATATCAAATATATTTAGCCCGATCCCTAAAGACAATCAAGAGAAAATAATTTAAAAACAATATCACAACCTGGCGATTCCAGAAGAAAAAAGGAATCAGAATGAACACCAGAATGACCACCAGGAAGCACAAGGCCTTGTATCGGTTTTATTCCCGATACAAACAGCGCTCAAAAAAATGCGGGAGTTGGCACTGAACTAATGAAAGAAAAAGTGCTTGAAAAGCCTTGCGTAAACTTAAGTATTCCTACAAGGAGAGAATCCTTGCCCCCACCATTAAATCAAAACCCGAGGACCAAACGTCTTCCATTGGAAGCACAGACATCCTCCCCAAAAAACGAGCTGCCTCTAGAATCTGAAATATCAAGTGGAGATTCTGGATCAGATATTTACGAGACTGGTGTGAATATCTCTAGTGCAACAAGCAGCTCAAATGAGGAGGAAGAGAAAGAAGAGGAAGGGGAGGGTGCCGAGGTTGGAGAGAGGAGTGCAACATACAAATTATCGACAACAATCATGGAGGCTTCAAACATCACAGTCTTGGGCGCGCCATGCGCATTCACCCAAGATACTATCCCTAAAGGAAAAAAAGAGGAATGGGAAAAAAGAAGAACAAGACATAGAAGGCACCGTCAATCAACCAGCGAAGAAACCACAGATCCCGGAGGCAACACGGAGCATGGCAAACATGGCAAACACAGGAGTAGCCGCCCAAGGTAATCAAGAGAACAACAATTACACAGCCAACATTGGAATACATCTCTTAGATTCCGGGCCACGGGGCACGTCTGACACGTACTGCCCTAACTGACAACCACACCTGGGAACTTTGTACCCAGGGCGTCTCAATGGGGAGGGGGGAGGTGGGTGGGGGGAGCACAGAGAGGGTAGGGCACCGGGCGCGAGAAAGGGGGGGACAGTAGGGGTGGGAGGGGAAGGGAGGGGAAAGGGCAGAAATGTTGCACAAGGATATGGTGTTTTGTTATTGCATTACAAGTTTGGGTAGGGAAAAGAACACAAGATATACAGCAAAGTAAAGATAAAACAGACAACTATCAGCATAGGGTCGAAAGTACTAAAACTATATGGCATGTAGAATAGCCTCGATAAATGTATGCGGGCTAAATGAGCAAAAAAAGAGGTTCAAGGTAGCAGCACTACTCAGAACATTACACGTTGATTTGGTTTGTCTGCAAGAGACCCACATAGAGGGTACCAACGCACACCTGTTGGGCCAATTAGGGTTCGAAGTCATGGCAAAATCAAATCAAGGGACCAAAACTAGAGGGGTGGCGGGCTGGGCAGGAGGAGTGACACAATTATAAAGAGAAAAAAAGAAGATCAATGGGGGAGGTGGGCGCTGACCGAGATAGCCTTTAAGGGGGAGACGTTCACCTTAGCTACAATATATGGGTCCACAGAGGATGACCTGGACGTATTTCAATACCTGGATGTGGAATTGGCACAATGGCCTGAGCCAATTGTATGTTGTGGTGATTTTAATCAGCATGACCCAATTAGTTCATTCTTGCAGCCAGGCTCACAATATCTAGGCAGGAAAAGGAAAATGTTTAGGGCACTGTCGGATATGGTAACCCATAACTCATTGGAAGATCCTTGGGTAAAATGGCATCCTAACTTAGATGGTAGCACTTTCTTATCCGCTCCTCACCAGGTGCTGGTCAGACTCGATTACTTCCTAATTTCAAATAGTCTAATTGCTGAATCAAAAATTGAAAAACAACCCTGAATTATGTCTGATCATAGCCCATTGGTGCTGACGATAAGGCTAGGGCATTCCCATAAAAAAGAGGTGCAATGGACTTTTGAAAGGGCGCTGCTGCAAGATAATGGATATCGGGTGTATATGACAAAATGGATCAAGGACTTCTGGGATATAAATAGAGGGACAGCACCCCCAGAGATAGTGTGGGATGCCTTTAAGGCTGGTGTTAGAGGGGAGATGTTAAGCTTTGTATTGTCCGCACAAAAAAAGAGAAACAGAAGACAGAAGAAATACAACAAAATCTATTGAGGACCGAAGAAGAACTAGCAGTAGCTATACAACAACAGGTCCCGATAGAACAAAACATCCTTAAGCTAATATCGTTTAGAGCAGATGCCTTAGAAGGAGTTGCTCAAAAGACGGCCGAGAAATATATGGCTAACAGGGAGAACGCATATGAGCTCAGTGAAAGGGTGGGACATATTCTAGCTGTGCGGACTAGGCAGAGAGTAGCAGCAGCAGATATTAATGAAATTGCTGATATCCAAGGAAATATGGTAACAGATCAAGGACAGGTAAGGGAGGTCTTTAAACAATTCTATACAGATCTCTACGCCTCAGATATACCAGCCAGCACGGAAGAGATAGAAAAATATCTGAGTGAGGTGCCTCCTTCGATGCTCTCCGCAACTGAAAAGGAGGACTTAGATGTTGGATTCCGGTTAGAGGAACTGGTCACTGCTCTTGGCAGCCTTCCCTCGGGGAAGGCAGCAGGGCCGGACCAGATCCTGGTGGAATTTTTTTAAATATTCCAAACAGTGATCATAGGGGACATGTTTAATATCATAGCAATGGCACAAAAGGGTGAATACGTCCCTGAGTCCTGGGGTGCAGCCAACATCATCGTAATACCAAAGAAAGGTAAACCCATAACGGAACCAGGTTCATACCGCCCAATTACGTTGATGAACGCTGACGTCAAGGCCTACTCAAAGATACTAGCTAAAAGATTAGCAGGGGTGGTTGAGGGTTTGGTTAGTCCCTCCCAGCATGGGTTTATCCCAGGAAAAGGAACAACACAGCACGTCAGGCAGGTCATTACCATGTTTGATGCAGCAGGTACCCTAGGAGACCCCATGGCAGTGCTGTTTCTAGATGCAGAGAAGGCATTTGGTAGGGTCTCCTGAGGATACCTATGGTCAGCCATGAGGTGGAATGGAATTGGGGAGGGCTTCATCAAGGCCATAAAGACCCTGTATATCAGCCCAATGGCTAAGATTAGGGTCAATAGGGGATACTCGGCAGCAGTCAAGATCTGCAGAGGAACTAGGCAGGGTTGCCCGTCATCCCCCCCTCCTGTTTGCATTATACTTGGATCCCTATCTGCGCAGGCTGGAACAGAATCTACAGATTGCTCCGATTAATACAAACAGCTGTGCAATAAAAACTCTTGCGTATGCGGATGACGTTGCCATTTTGACACCTAACCCCTCCGCCGCCATTAGGGAGATTGAAGTAGAGGCGGAATGTTTCGGTCAAATCTCGGGATACAAACTGAACAAATCTAAGACACAGATTGTTGAAAATAGATATTCAGTATGTCACGACGCTAGAGTAGTTGGTAAAGCTGTGTACTTGGGGGTGGCAATATCAGCAAATCTTGACATGGTGGTAGAGATAAACATGGCTCCACTGATGACAAGAGTAAAAAAGGATCTAATAAGGTTGAATAACTTACACCTATCGCTGATGGGCTGCACCAACGTTATTAAGATGCTGATTCTCCCCAAATTTCTTTATTTCTTTAGATCGATTCCTTCATTCTTTGAGAACAGCTGGTTTAATGCACTAGAGGCAATATGTAACAGATTCATCTGGGCACATGGGAAGACGCGTAGGGCATATAGATATATCACGCTCCCAAGAGAAAGGGGAGGGTGGGGAGCACCGGACTTCAGGTTATATTACATGGCAGCTGCTCTACAATATATGCAAGGGTTAATAGGAGGAACAGATCTGGATCAAAGAGTTAATAACCTGTCTACGAAAGTATATGCTACGGTGTTTGGGACAGATGCGGGAAACTGCTTTTTAAATTGTATCGATTTTGGCTACTTTAAAAGAACCAGGTTCAAGACACTTTCCTCTGCTGTTAAGATTTGGATTGCCTTCTTGAAAAGAAATAAATTGGGGAAATACAATAGATATATTAGACTCTATAAAAACAGGTAATTTCCTCAAGCAATCTTCGCAGACGAAGTAATGTTAGAATGGGTAAACAACGGTATTGTCCAGATTGGGGACTTATTTGATGCAGAGGGGATGGTACAGTTTGCAGATCTAAGAACTAAGCATGGTATCGATAGCAGAGGCTTTTTCAAGTATCTCCAGGTCAGGAGTTTTTTTAATAATAAATTAGGGGGGTCAGTTGGAGTGAGTAGGAATGAGATACTGGAAAAAATCAGACTTTTGGGGGATCGCACCATTAGGTCCTTTTATGCCTGTTTGGTTAAAGGGAAAACGGATGACTTAGGAAAAGTGGGTAATAAATGGGCGGAAAAACTTAACGTGGAAGTAGGCTGGTTTAAGAAATCACTGGACCTAGGCCGTACTATATTGTGTTCATCCTCCATGCAGTCACAACATTATAAAACTCTGTATTCACTATATCATACCCCTGCCAAGATAGCTAAATGGGGCGGGACCATGGGTACAAACTGTCCCCGATGCAACGCTAGCTAAGTTGATAGTATTCACATATTTGCTACATGCCCTCAACTACATACGCTAGTCAGAGACATTGAAGGTTTTCTAGACAGATCGTTGGGGATTCAAATTAAACTTAGCCCAGCTCGGATAATCTTAGGTCTGGGTATGGAAGGAGCCGACACACAGCAGGAATTTCTGTTCGTGGCAATGTCAGTATACAGATTGACCTTAGCAAGGGCATGGCTTGACAAAAATCCACCGGCAATACAAACCTGGCTGGCTAATCTGTTGAATGCATATAATATGGAGAAGAATATGTATGCACGAAAAGGGAAAAGGGGAAGGACATTAGGTCTAAGAATATGGCAACCCATAAGTAGGTGGAAGGAAGGATTTGGGCTTCAGGTAGACCCAAGAAGGGCTTAATGTTTGATGGTGGTAAAGTAAGAAACATAAATAATGTTTGTAGAAATGCGCAACAAAATGTTTGTATATCTTGCAATAGAGTGGTAAAGTAAGAAATATAAATAAGGTTTGTGGAAATGCATAATGAAATGTTGTATATCTTGTAATAGAGCTTATATAGCTATGAAGCATGAAGTATTAATGCTGAACAATGTATAATGTTTAAAGTGTGTGCAACACGGAAAAAAAAATTTTTATTGTATTTTTTGCAAGGATACATCTAGGAATTTGGGATAGGACCTCTATAATCATAGGATGATCACCAGATCACCATACTTTTTCAATAAATGTGTTAATGATTTAGCTACCTGGATTGGGAGTGGAAGAGGGACCGTGAACTGTGTTTTGAGTGTAACTAACTCACATTCATACTGAATCCTTATAACAGCAGACACTTGCAAAAAGAACACCTACTATGCCAGCCTGAAGCGATTTACAGCAAACTGTACTGTCCCAGGAGCACATCTTAGAAGAACAGGGACATATACCAATTACTAGAGTACTAAACAGTGAAGTAGGGGTGAAGTAGAACTGAAGTAAATAAATGACATTTTAAAGGAGTTAGACATTAGTGGACAGAAGGCCATCCAGTGTTTGATGGATGTAAGACAATCAGACATTCTGCACTGACTGATGCGTGAAAATGAGGTAAAGAAAAATATGTTGTGTGTTGATTGACAAGCAGATAATAAGAGAAGAATAGTAATGTAAAGGAAAAAAGGAAAAGACTGATGACTGAACCTAAGGGCATGATGATTGTCACATTGACAGTGTGATAGAGGAACACCAAGAAACAGCAAAAGAGTGGTTGTAGGGATGAGAAGAAAACCATTGTGATGCCTTACATATGATGCCCAGGGAGACTTGGAACTTTAGCATGGTAAACTGTTTGGCCATGTTGAAGGCTGCAGAAAGATGAAGAACTATAAAATGGAGTAAAGGTAAAGTTTGTATTGTATGAAGGATGTCTCATTGGTGAATAGTTGATAGAGGCCAGATTGCAATATGTTCATTTGGGTGAAAGAAAAGAAGTTTAGGCTGAATACCAAAAATTTAAGAGATTTGAAGAAATAGGAATTTGATTGAAATGGTGTTATTTGGATAGAGAGGATGAATTGGTAGTCATTTTTGAGTGGAGGTAGAATGACCACAGATTAAAAGTACACATAGTGTCAATTAGCTACTAGGGAGAGATTGAGACAGTGGAGAGACATACCATACCAGTGGAATAGGGTGCTAGTGGTTTGATCTACACGGGTAAAAAGCTGGTAAGGGGCACATGACTTTATAAGTGACCTGAGTACAGGGATGAGTCCTGCAGGTGGTGCAGGGGAAAAATGAGTTGAGTTACACATAATGAGCTGTGATAGTATTTGGTTATGAGATAGGACTGTCAGGGCATTTATTACTAATGGCCCCTGTTTTTGAAGTAATTTGTTGATGTTAAAACTGGCAATTTCTCGAATAGGGGACAGGTGAAACAATTCAGTAAAACCCAAGCATGGAGGGAGATTTAGGGAAAAACCTTTTTTTTCACACCTTCAATTTTATAGTGCATTACTCATTTTCGCTCTGTTGGATATCCATCATATGATAGTTAAAATTGTCTTTCTCTCACTGAATTATTTGAAATTGGGGTAATGGTATGCCTGGCAGATGTGTCTTGGATTTGTTGCTCGGATCTCTGTTGTTTCTCAGTGGAAGGACGAGACAATAATGCATCTGAGCCTTTTTTTAATTGGTGCATACTGCTAGCTATTCTTCACCATCCATATACCACACAAATGTTTTGGTTTATAACCCTATGCGGTTGCATCGTTTAATTCAATTATGTTGCAACCGTGTGCTTGTCAAAACCCGAATCAATGGAAATTGCTCCCCATAATTTGGGCACACTAGCATTTAGAAACATTTTGTTGTTGTATTATTACACATTTTGGTTGTTGTTGGTGGGCCAATGCTGAAATATCAACAAAATGTCCCTCTTTGGATGTGTAGCATATTTAGGAGTATCCTCGCCAGAAGGGTGGAAATTGTTTTTTATAGTTATGTTGAATGCTCATCCACTGATGAAGTCCGGCCGGAAATTAAATCAAACACCTCTTTAAGCTGATTGGGTTAAAAAGATCAGTGTTTTATTTCTATTCCCTAGGAAATTATTAGGCCTGGGCAAATCACTGCGCTACGCTCGCATAGTTTGCGCTACTTCGCACTACTCGAACTGCACGTAGCACAGTGCAAACACATGTAGCGTAGAGCAGTGGTCATTTTTTGCTTGCTCGTGGTCCTCAATGTCAAGTTGGCGACTGCGAGCAAGCAAAATGACATCCTGGCGAGACTTTTTCCTCGTTCGCGATCAGCAACATCAAGTTGCTGATCGCAAGCGTGGAAAATAAACCTCCCGGCGAGATTCTCAACGCCGGGAGGTCAGGTTTCTCATTAAGAATGGTCGCGTATGCTCGCGACCGCTCGCAATGAGAAACTACCAGTCCGTGTTGAGAAAGCTGCCGCTCGAGTAAAAATCTATTCGAGCGGCAGAAAACTACAGCTTGCACTGTGCAAGATGCCATTTTCAATGATTGCACAGTGCCGGATGCTTGTCCGCACTGTGTAATCATTGAAAACGGCATCTTGCAGAGTGCGAACATGCTACTACGCAGTTCGCGTAGTGTGAAGTGCACTTTGCATAGCTTCGCAAAGCGCTACTTCGCAAACTACGCCCAGCCCTAGATATTATGCTTCTAAACATTTGGGGCCAGATGTAGGTTGGCAAATACCGGTCGGTAACGGCCGAAATTCGGTAATTTCGGCCGTTACAGACCGGTATCCATGAAATGAGATGTAGGAGTTGGAAAATATGAGTCGGTATTATTCCGAATCGGAAAACATGAGTCGGTATAATTCCGAATCGGAAAATATGAGTCTATATTTTACCGATGCGGAATTTTCCGAATTCACATTTACCGAATTCTTAATTACCGAATCGGTAAATAAGAAATGGTAAAATAATGGGCATGGAGATGTAGGAAACCCGAAAAATACCGAATTTAAGGAAATTTGGTATTTAGGAGTCGGTATTTACCATGGATTGAATGCAGGTGGTAACCAGGTGCAGGCTATAAAAAGAGGCCCAAAATGCAACAGTGTAACCAGAATGGCGGCTTTCTACGTCATTGCAAGGCGGCAAAGACTACAGGCAGCAGGAGAGAGGGAATGGCTAAGGGAGGAGCAAGTGTACAGGCAGAGGATAACACTTTTCTAACTGACAGAGCCAGAAATACTCCAAAGGTACAGGCTACATCCCCAAACCATCCTGAACCTGATCAGGGACCTATACCCACTCCTGGAGCACCCAACACCAAGGGGGCACGCAATCCCACCCCATGTGCAGGTGCTGTGCAGCCTACACCTGCTTGCCTCTGGGAGTTACCAAAGTGTGATCGCTGCAGTAGGTAATGCGTCCCAGAGCTGCCTGTCCCGTTTCTTCCAGAGGTTCCTTGACGCGATGATGCAGAGGATGGAGCATTATATTTCATTCCCTGACACACCTGCGGAACTTGCAAAGACCAAGACTGATTCCTATCAACTGGCACAGTTCCCTCATTTGATAGGCTGCATAGATGGTACCCACATACCACTCTGTCCACCTGCAGCCACAGAACCCATATACAGGAAACGGAAGTCGACACACTCCATCAATGTGCAGGTCAGATGCAACGCTGGCAACATCATCACAGACATCGTTGCGAAATTCCCTGGGAGTACCCATGATTCGTACATATTCCAGAATAGTGGGATATACACACGCCTAGTTGCCGGAGATTTTGGGAACGGATACCTGCTAGGTAAATGACATTGACACACCCTGACAGTCACAGTAGATGAATGTATCATGATAATGCAACTAATACCAATCTTTCTCCCCCCTAGGCGACAGTGCATATGCCCTGCGGTCCTTTGTGCTCAACCCCACCTCAACCCATCCACCAGGAGTGAAAGGCGTTACAATGTGGCTCACAGATCAACACGCAATTAAGCATGGGCGAATTTTGCGAATCTGGCGTTCGCGAATTTTGCGAATTTGCGAACTCGCAATCGGCAAAATCCGCGAATTCTCGCAAATTTGTGGATTTTTTTTGTGTTCGCTAGGGTTTCTGCCAGTTCGCGAGAGTTTGGTACCAGTTGGCAATCGCGAACTTACTTGTCGGCTCGCAACGGTCGCGACTATGTTGTTTCTACGTCTGGTTCATCATCACAGGTTCCCAGCACCCTCTGTTTCACCACTGCCACCCTCTGTTTCACCCATGCCACCCTCTGTTACATCAATGCCACCCTCTGGTTCATCATCACTGTAGATTATGGGGGGGAAAAGCAAGCACACCTGCCCTGCTTCAACTGACATGAATTAATTTGGGGTTATCAGTAATTTGCTTTCTGTTGCAGTGCAATTTTTTTTTCCAGGACCTTTGTGGCCTACTTGTAGCTATTCTATGAGCCTGCTGTGAGGGTCAGAGCAGGGTCATACAATTGTTGCAACTAGCAACTGAACTCTGGAGGGGCCCCAGTCAGGAAGCACTACAGGGAATGGTTACTAATGATGAGTTTGAACTCTTGCACCTGCCGAGTGCTTTCAGTTTTGCAAAACTCGTTTTTCTGCAATTTCGCGGGATTCGCGGGGTGCGAACACGCGCGAGATCGGATTCGGAAGCCGCAAATTCGTGCGAACATGCAATTTGTTTTTTTGCGGCGTGTTTGTTCGCAAGGTTTTGTGCGTTTCCGCGAGCCGCTTGTAGCGCAAGGCGCGAAGTTACCCTCGGGGTCGTTCAAGGGCGCGGCCATCTTGTTTGCATGACGTATTTCCATTTCCGGGCGCGAAGTGTAATCTCGCAAAGTGTGTGGCTCGCCAGTACAATTTCGCGAGGAAAATCTCGCCCGAACTTACCCGTGCAGTCGTGAACGGGCGCGGCCATCTTGTTTCTCATTCATTGCTATGGTTCTGGGCATGCTTTTTGTATCCTCTCTAAATCTCTGCCATCCTTTGCATGTTTGAGGTTTTTTTTAATCTATTTTACTTATTATCTATCCCTCTATTTTTCTAGCCCTATATTTTTGTGTTTACTGCTACTTTTGGTTAATTTTAAACTACTTTTTTAAACTCTTTTCTTTTCTTCTCTTCCCTATTCTACTTTCTTTATTCCTTTCCGCCCAGACCATGATGAAGGGAGCCGGGAAGCATCCCGAGAAGGGGAAGGGTCCCGCACCCCGTGCCCGGCTCCCGTGCGGGCGTTTGAGGGGGGATCAGGTCGTACCCCGGGAGATCTTTAGCCCGGAAGAGGTGGCCACACTCATTTTTTATCTTCAGCGCCGCCTCCCCAGGACCATCATGGCAGGCGGCAGGATTGGTGTCGGGTACGGGATCCGGGAGCGCCGGAAGCGGTGGGAGAAGGTGTGCCGGGCCATGTACCACCATTCTCTGGTCCGGCGCACCTACAACCAGGCCACCCACCGCTGGACGGATGTCCTGGACCGTGAACGAGATCTGCTCGACCTGCTTGGCCTTGAGATCCCCGGGCTTGGTGAGTAGTAGTAGCTATTTCTTTACTACTCTGTTTTCTCCTGCTGTGTGTTATTATATTGCAAATTTTTGTTTTTTACCAAGAGCAATAATGCTGCTCATTACATTGTAGGTAAATTATATTTCAAAATCTTCTGTGCATTTCAGGTGCACTCCTCTCCTTCTCAGTAGTGTTGCTACTATACTTATTTGTTTTCGATTTTGTGTTCATTTCATTGGCCTGTGAAAATATATATGAGTGTAGTTTAAAGAACTGCGTAATGCTACACACTAAGGTTCAGATTTTTAATTACCGGCGCATCCCTGCAAAGTAGCAGGGATGCGCCAGTAATTGTGCGCCACGCCACCATCACCCATGGTGCGCCGTATTTACAATGCGGAGCACCATGGGCCCAAAACGTTACCAAAGCGTTACGCATCTGTGCCGTAAAGGCGGCGCATTGCTGGAGTTGCGTCGCAACGATGGCGCAGCTCCATCAATACTCTGGGGTGCCCTATCTCCCCAATGCTGCGTCAAGCCGTACGTCTGCTTCAAGCAGGCGCAGGGTTTGAGTCACGCATCATTGTCGTTAAAGTGAGTGATTGAAATCTTGTAGATTTCCCTCAGCCACTTTTAGGATGCGTTCCTGCGCAGGAACGCCCTCCCTTGCGCCGGAACACCCCCTGATGGCGCAGGGCTTTACAACCTGATGCATCTCCCATATGCGTCACGTTGTTAATATACGCCGCACCATTGCGCCTCTTTTGTGCTGCCGCTGCGTCACAAAAGTCACGCAACAATGGAGCAAAAGAGCCGCAAGGGGCTTCTAAATCAGCCCCTACAGACTCAAGTCCAGTCCTTCCTTGGTACACATGGCGATAAGAAGAAATAGTGGTGGTGGATTGATAGTTTGAGTATTTTAATGACTGGTTAATGTAGTAGGAAACTTTAGTGTTGTCGCTGATCTGCAATCACGATGGACTTTGTCTGTCACTTTGCGTGCTGCGGACTGCTGCCTGCCAATCCTAGGCAAACCTTTTTAGTACTTTGTTTAGTGAGTTACATAAGAAGTTTCCAATTCGGCGGTCCGCAAATCAAGCAATACTAATAACGTAGTAGACCACATGAGATTGGTCAATAATATATCCTGTGGAATAGTTGTCTATTTGCTATTTCGCCAAAATATTTTGTTAGTTCTTTTGAAATGTTTGATTTGGTTGACAAATATCATCCTTGTTTTCTGTTTTCTTTCTTTCATGTTGTACATCAGCTCCCCCCAGGGGCAATAGGAGGACACAGGAGGAGGAGGGTGCTGTTCAGGATGCAGGCCAGGATCGGGCAGGCGAGGGCTCCTTTGCTGGCCCCAGTAAGTTTTAATTTTAATATAGAGTACTTATTTTTCCTAACGTTCCTCATTCCATTTTTTCTAAATCGTCTTTGATCTTCTTGTAGACTGGATCCAAATTCTTATCCTGCCTCGACTATGACTCCGTGTGGTATTACTAGATTATTCTTATTAGTCTGTCTGTGTAGCTAACTAATATTGCACATTTGGCAATTCCATTGGACTCCCATTCTAGTCAGCAATAGCTCTATGCACTGAGTGCAGTCCTCTGGGATTGTCCATAATGTCTTTTCAAGTCTTCTAAATGTTTATGCTTTGACAATTGCCAACAATAAAAAGATGAATGACCACCAAGAAAGAACAAGATACTACTTTACTTTTGGTTTGGATAGGAGAACAATCCATTCTACTACTGTTGCAGGGACAAATCTGCACAAACCGAACTATGGACACTAAATAATGCATTGCTTAGCTTATCAATTATAATAGGTGCTGTTAGACTTTCCACATACCTCAGTGATAACGGACTTTGTAGTTGAACCCCCAATCTCCTTACTGACTAGATAGTGTGGCAGAGTCATTTAGCTCCCAAAGTCACCGATGATTGATCCCCAATGATGTCAGAGGCACGGACTCATGCTTGCAAAAATTCCAAAACCTTTAGCTCATCCACTCTAGTCTGGAGGACCAAAAACCACAGAGTCTATTTAAGTTTAAAAGCTTTATTAAAAGTAAACACATTTATTAAAATCAAGTTTGTCATAAAAGTAAACGTTTAACTGAAAATGGAAAAGTGTTTAGTGCTGACGATTAATTGGACACATTTCTTGTGGTCGAGCCGAGCTCTCACCTGGTTTGAACTTGATCCTGCTCGTGTTCTTAGAAGCCAAGCTTCTGTCTGTTAGGAGAAAAAGTGGTGCGTGTTAAAAATAAAAAGCAAGCATTCATCAGTTGTGCCAAAAAGTGCAGCAAGACAACAGCCTTCCCTGGAAAAAGGGACACTTTTTACTTTAGAGTAGACAGTCACAAATTATTAAATTGTATTCGGTTTTTTTCACATTTCTTTCTTCCTCCTAGACCAAATATTATATAGTAGTGAGTGGTGTATTCTAACATTATTAAATGTACTTTGTAGGTGGAACATCTGGAGGCGGGGCCAGCGCGGAGGTGGGGGTGGCATTGGACGAGGACAACTCTGGGGAGGAGGCGGTGGAAGTGCCGGACAATTCTGTGAGGGATAACACGGTGGTGGCGGGCAGAGGTAAGCTATATATTCCTTACTTATTGAGATTGAAGACTGCAGAGTGTGCTTTCTGCACGGGTGTATTATAAATCAACCAGGTAGTAGCCTCCTCTAAATGTACTTCGACTTAGCTGTGAAGTTTTTGGCGAGAAGAATCCCAATCAGATCTGAGATGACCTTGATGGATGGGATGAACGAAAAGCGAAAGAAGGGTGTAAGTAAGTGTGGAAGGACGAGAAATGTAATGATGACTGGCAAAGAAGAATGATATGTGTTTGCTCGGTCCCCGAGGTGGCTGGGAAGGAAAGAATATGGTATGGTGCATGGCTGGGTGAATGATGAAGCAAGGATGGGTGGAAGGAGAACAGCCTGGGTGGGTGAAACAGAAACTGTATGTGTGCATATACTTTGAATGGATGGATGCCTGGATCATGGTACTATCTGACTCTTAGATAGCATATGTGTATCTAGAGAGAGTAGACGGTCACTGGATGAACTAAGTGTTACTTTGAAGAGCATGTAACACCGCACCCGCACGTCCGTTCCAGTGTAGGAAAGGCAAGGAAAAGAAGTTGTAATTTTGTCCAAATACTACCATGAATAGTAGCAGTAGTTTGTATTGCAACTGCAAGCACAGCATATATCCGGTTATTATGGTGGACACTCCCTACCTCTCTTAATAACTTAAGTTTAGTAGTAGTACGTCATTCATGTGTGGGTGTATCACTGTTCACTCAATAATAAGCAAAGCACCTAAAGTCATCCCATATGTCATCAAATACATCCCATGTGAAGTGATTGATAATCAGATTATTTAGCTTCTTCATTTTCCTTTTCTAATACTCATTTGCACTATAGGGTGAAAGCTAAATTAATTAAGCAGTAGCCCTTTTAACAGAGTATTCTCAGTGCCACCCATAATAGAAAAGTAAGAGCTTCACCACCTGCATGTACTGGACCGGTACAGTAACGCAAGTCTGTCTCACTCATCATGGTGTGCGTCTGTTTTTCTCGGGTGCAAGTTCATTGCGCTGGCATTATGCCGGCTTACATAAGATAACTTACCAATTTTCCTAAACAAGAGAGAAGAAGAAGAATAAGACTGGTGTACTGTCATAGTCGACTGTAATGGAAGTCCATAGTGCTCGTAGAATTTGTTCCTTAAACTCCCACTAATGTTAGAGCAAGGATGATGAAGTCGGAGGTTACATAGATACTGTCCTCAATAGTTATGTACTGTGCTTTCAATTTGCTACTTGTACTGTGACACAACTTTCTTCTCAATCATTTTGTGTTAATCTTAAGGAGCATTGGTTACAGACTATGTCTTTATTTCTTCATATAGTTGCTCCTTCCAAATCCAACAGACCATCAAGGAGGAGGGAGCTGGCTCGAATGGCCCGGCAACGGAGGCTGGATGCCACTGTCGCTGAATATCGGCAGCTGGTGGCCCTGGAGGAGGAGGAGACGCAGTCTGGTACTACAACAACATCGACTGGGACAGCTGCATCCTCCTCCGTGCCCCCATGGGCTGCCAGCCAGCGCAGTGCTCCAGCGGTACGGAGCCGGGCTACCAAAGCCAAACGCCACCGCCGAGCAGCAAAGACAGCAGCTGCCCCCCACAGGATTTGCAAGGCACGCCGGCGCCACTTATGCCTCAGAGTGTCCTACCTGGAGCAGGAGGTCCTAAGCTATAAGAACTTGGTGGAGGGCCTCCGCTTCTACCATGCCACCCTCCGCAAGGAGCATGATGCCCGGGCCGCTAAAGTCAACAGCACCCTGCCGTAGTGTCCCTTTCCCCTTTTTTAGAGACTTTTGGGGGGTGGGAATTGGGAGTTGGGTTTTTTGGGGACTTTTGAAGGACAATCGTTGGGGTTAGGGAGGGTCTTGCGGGAGATTATTTTGGTAGGGCTATAAAAATATACTTTTTGAAACTTTATCTGACCATACCTGTTTTTTACTGCTTTTGAGTCTGGTGGGTGGGGGTTTAACAGTAAGTTTGTTTTCCTGAATAGTCCTAGGACTTTAGTAGTACTACCGTCAATCTCTCGTCTCTCCTACTACTCCATTATACTACCTCCAACCAAACGCTTATCTTACCTGTAATTTGTGTTTGAAAGTAGGGCTAGGCCCAGGGCTGGCTCCACGGGAAATGGCGATTAAGGTTGGCAATCCAGGGCGGATGAAATTTCCTCCTCATTGCGGTGGTACCAGTGGTGGGACACAGTGGCAGTTGCATGGCTATGGAAAAAAAGAAAATGAAACCTGGTTTGTCCTTACTGTAGCATTACAACGGTACGATAGAGAATATAGCAGGTGACAGTACACTAGACTAGAACAGTGCCACAATGTAGCCTAACAAATGGTAAAGTATTGATAGTATAACTTGTACTTGTGTAGGATTTCTTTGACATTGGCTGCTACTACAAGAAATAGTACTGAAGCTGAGTAAGTCTAGAATATATCCTCGGATTCCTTCACCAGCCTGTTGCTATGACCTTATCCTCCCCAGCAAGTGTGTGGAATTATTGATGTCATTTAGTCACACATCAAGCAAAACCACACAGCCCGGGGGAAGAGGGTTAGGGTTTGTAAAATGGATGGGAATGGGGGTTTCTTTTTGGGTAGGTTTTGTTGAGAGAAAAAAAAAAGCACAGCATGGACAAACAATAATTGAACATAAAGAAATTTTTCGGTACAAAGCTAACCATACATCTTTTACGTGACATAAAGGAAGTGCATGCACTACTGAATGCATTGTTACTGAAAAGTAAGTAGTACTTTCGACAACCGTGAATGACAGAATGCGACAGTACAGGGCTACATTAAATTAGGTTTAAAAAATAGCCGAAGTAAAACCTATAGAATGGCTGTAGGGATCAATTTAGAAGCAGAGAGAGATCCAAGAAATGCAGTCACACTCATAGAAGAAAAGAATGGATACTGTATCTGTCTGTATGTTGTTGTAGTTGTCCTCCTGTTGAATTTGGTAAGTAAGTTGCAGGCAGCAAACAATTCCTCTTATTAGCGGCACTCCTCCATTCCAGCTGACGCTTCGTCCATCAATGTTGGTGACCAGAAGACACCCTGTCCACTGCCTGCCTGGCGGAGGCTGAATTGCAGCTCGCTAATGTGAAGCCTGACTCCATCCTTTTTTCCCCATTGCACAGACTGAAACCCGGCCTGTAATTATTGAACGAAAAACAGCACTGATAAATAAATATAAGGTATGTACGCTGTGTAGTGCAAAAAGTCACACTTTGATTTTCCTAATAGACAGTACAACATTTTTGAAAGTGCCTACTCTGTCTGAGTCACCTTTTGAAGGATAAATAAGTATGGGCAAATTAATTTAGCGGATCTTTCCCCTCAAGCTAGGTGTACTGTAAACTGTGTTTTAGAACAAAATTAGACCTTCCCAGCAGTGCTCCCACCCAGACCCTTACTAAAGCCAGTCGCAAAAATGTAGAAGACCCCAAATCAGATCTCAAAAAACGAGGCCTAGCAGAAAACTGGTGACAAAAGGTACTTCGAAAGTAAAAGTAGGCCCAAATACCCTCTTACCCACGTGGATTGTATTCAAACCACTTGCAAGCAAGCAAAAGTATCCATAGCCAGCATCACTCCAAGACTCGAAAACCCCCCCACCCAAACACATGCAATAGAAATACTGCTAACCCTAATGAGCCCTAAGTTAAGAATAGTGGCAGAGGCTTTCTTTAACTATGCCAAATCCCCCCTTTCCCACCATGGATTTTCTTCAAATGACTTGCAACCAAAATTACACATTCTCACGAGTGCTCTAAGACCCCAGAACTCAGTTGCAAAATCTAGAACACCCCGAAACACATGCAATCCTGCTGCTAGGGCTAACCCTAACGAACCCTAAGTTACAAAAAGTGCCAAAAGGCTTTTCCTTATGGATTTTGTCCCAACCACTTCTATCCGGTATTAGACCTTCCCAGGAATGCCCCAAGACCCGCCAACCCACCCGCCAAAAGGCACAACACCCCCAAAGAGCCCAAAAGGAAAATCTCATACTTACAATATTTCTCGGCCTTCAGTCCAAACGCGCTGTGCAGCTAGGCCATAACTCCAGTTTTCCACCACGGATTTCCTGAAAAGCAAATGCAATCAAGATTAGAGTGTCCCAGCAGTGCTCCCAGACCCCAAAACTCACCCACAAACACCCGGAACCCCCCCAAAGAGCTCCTCAAAGGCAAGCAAGTCAGCAAAAACACAAAAACATTTCCGCCTCCGATTTGGTCCAAACCACTTTTATCCGGTATTAGAGCTTCCCAGCAATGGCCCCGGAGCCGTCAACCCAGGTGAAAATGAGTAGAAGACCCCCAAACAGCCAAAAAGCAAAAGTACAAAAATGGGGACTTAGTCATTTTTTTGCCAATTTCCCAAATCACTCCGCGCGCGCTCTGCAGCTGGGCCCTAACTCCCCTCTGCCACCATGGATTTGCTTCAAACCTCTTGCAAACTAAAGTATCCATAGCCAGCAGTGCTCCCAGACCCCGAAACCCACCCACAAACACCAGGAAGCCCCCCAAACAGGCCCCCGAAAACGCTACATTGAGCAAAATGTCAGAAATAGCAAAAAAACATTCAGCGTGGATTTTGTCCCAACCACTTCTATCCGATATTAGACCTTCCCAGGAATGCCCCAAGACCCGCCAACCCACCCACCAAAAAGCACAACACCCCCAAACAGCCAAAAAGGAAAATCTCATACTTACAATATTTCTCGGCCTTCGGTCCAAACGCGCTGTGCAGCTAGGCCATAACTCCCATTTTCCAGCACGGATTTCCTGAAAAGCAAATGCAATCAAGATTAGACTGTCCCAGCAGTGCTCCCAGACCCCAAAACTCACCCACAAACACCGGAGCCCCCCCAAAAGAGCACCTCAAAGGCAAGCAAGTCAGCAAAAACACAAAAAAATTTCCGCCTCCGATTTGGTCCAAACCACTTTTATCCGGTATTAGAGATTCCCAGCAATGGCCCCAGAGCCGTCAACCCAGGAGAAAACGAGTAGAAGACCCCCAAACAGCCAAAAAGCAAAAGTACAAAAATGGGGACTTAGTCATTTTTTTGCCAATTTCCCAAATCACTCCGCTCGCGCTCTGCAGCTAGGCCCTAACTCCCCTCTGCCACCATGGATTTGCTTCAAACCTCTTGCAAACTAAAGTATCCATAGCCAGCAGTGCTCCCAGACCCCGAAACCCACCCACAAACACCAGGAAGCCCCCCAAACAAGCCCCCGAAAACGCTACATTGAGCAAAATGTCAGAAATAGCAAAAAAACATTCAGCGTGGATTTTGTCCCAACCACTTCTATCCGATATTAGACCTTCCCAGGAATGCCCCAAGACCCGCCAACCCACCCACCAAAAAGCACAACACCCCCAAACAGCCAAAAAGGAAAATCTCATACTTACAATATTTCTCGGCCTTCGGTCCAAACGCGCTGTGCAGCTAGGCCATAACTCCCATTTTCCAGCACGGATTTCCTGAAAAGCAAATGCAATCAAGATTAGACTGTCCCAGCAGTGCTCCCAGACCCCAAAACTCACCCACTAACACCGGAGCCCCCCCCAAAGAGCACCTCAAAGGCAAGCAAGTCAGCAAAAACACAAAAAAATTTCCGCCTCCGATTTGGTCCAAACCACTTTTATCCGGTATTAGAGCTTCCCAGCAATGGCCCCAGAGCCGTCAACCCAGGAGAAAATGAGTAGAAGACCCCCAAACAGCCAAAAAGCAAAAGTACAAAAATGGGGACTTAATCATTTTTTTGCCAATTTCCCAAATCACTCCGCGCGCGCTCTGCAGCTAGGCCCTAACTCCCCTCTGCCACCATGGATTTGCTTCAAACCTCTTGCATACTAAAGTATCCATAGCCAGCAGTGCTCCCAGACCCCGAAACCCACCCACAAACACCAGGAAGCCCCCCAAACAGGCCCCCGAAAACGCTACATTGAGCAAAATGTCAGAAATAGCAAAAAAACATTCAGCGTGGATTTTGTCCCAACCACTTCTATCCGATATTAGACCTTCCCAGGAATGCCCCAAGACCCGCCAACCCACCCACCAAAAAGCACAACACCCCCAAACAGCCAAAAAGGAAAATCTCATACTTACAATATTTCTCGGCCTTCGGTCCAAACGCGCTGTGCAGCTAGGCCATAACTCCTATTTTCCAGCACGGATTTCCTGAAAAGCAAATGCAATCAAGATTAGACTGTCCCAGCAATGCTCCCAGACCCCAAAACTCACCCACAAACACCGGAGCCCCCCCCAAAGAGCACCTCAAAGGCAAGCAAGTCAGCAAAAACACGAAAAAATTTCCACCTCCGATTTGGTCCAAACCACTTTTATCCGGTATTGGAGCTTCCCAGCAATGGCCCCAGAGCCGTCAACTCACCCGCAAAGAAGTAGAACACCCCCACAAGTGCTGAGTCTTTCTTCATTGGGCGTAATCCAGCCCTCTGCTTTGATGGAAATAGGAGTCTGGAGGAGGAGGATAGAGGAGCATGTTCTTCTGAACTTGTGAACCTGAGGAATGCAGACTGCGGCACCTTCAAATCAATAAGCAAACAAGTGAAGACGGTTCTGCTGATGGGCTTGTTTTTGTGATTAGGTGATTAAAGTTTGAATTATATTAACTGTGCACAACAAAAAAAGACAGACACACAGGAATAAAAGTGAATAAGGACGAAAAAGAAAGTTTTTGATTCATTGTCTCATTTTCAGGGCTCGGTGTCAGGGTCCAGGAATAAGAATAAGGCTTCGTCATCATAGTCTGCGAATTCAGGCAGGGTGAGCTCAGTGTCACCTGACAGAGAAGAAATTCCCTCATCTACGCTGCTGTCCACCTCGTCTTTATCCGGCGTGCTTTCTCGTACTCTGTAATCTGGTGGTATGAGGTGCTGATTCATCTTGATCATTGTTAACCTCTCCACATTTTTGGGCGAGAGGCGGCTCCGTTTGGGAGTTACAATGCCACCAGCAGCACTGAAAACACGTTCAGAAGACACACTTGCGAGTGGGCAAGACAAGTAGTTTAAAGCCAGGTTGGAGAGCTGTGGCCACAATTCTTTTTTCCCATGCCAATACGCCAATGGGTCAGCATTAACATAGACCTCTGTTGAGTCATTCAGATAGTCCTGCACCATCGACTCAAGGTCCTCCAAGGTTCCTCCACTTTGCTTAGCTTTTGCTGTGACCTTTTGAGAACCAAACCCAAGCCGATTTAGCCAATCCTCTTCAGCATCCAATGTTACTGTTGTGTCTGGTGCAGATGATCCGGTTCTGGTGTCTTTAACGGCTGAGAGGTCACTTGTGCCACAGCCACAGGTGCAGAAGTGGATTGTTTTGACTGGGGATGGCCTGCTGATGCTGATGCTGATGTACTGCCTTTTCCTTCAATTTTCTGCCGTTCTCTTTCAAACCTCTTGGCTGACAAGGCTAGCCAACGTTTGTACTTTGTAACATCTTCATCAGCAAAAGGAAAGAATGCTCGGCCTGCCAGCGCCTTTTTGTAGCGTGGATCCAGAATAGTAGCACAAATGTAATGCTGGTCTGAGTGGATCATTTTAAGACGTTCATCACCTTGTAGGCGCTCTAATAATTTCTCCGCCGAAACAAAAGGGTCTTGGTTTTTTTCATCTTTTTGAAACACAGAAGACACCTCCTTCAGTTGATGCTCCAGCATGTACAACAATGGAATAGCTTTTCCCAAATTACAGTCCTCCTTGCTGACTGCACGCGTGAAGACCTCAAAAGGACGAAGCATGCGTGTCAGGCTTTTAACTATGTCCCATTGCGCCGCACCCATCCTCAGGTCCTTCTGAGCTGTACCCTGTTTTAAGAAATAGTGATCGAGTACCGTATACTGCTCATACAGACGCTCAAGCATGTAGAAGGTTGTGTTCCAACGTGTTGCCACCTCCTGGATGAGTGCTTTCACTGGCATTCGACGTTCATAAAGCAGGCTCCTCAGATGCTTCCGGGCCTTAAAAGAATGGCTGAAATGGTTGCACATTTTTTGGCAGGTGTCCATTACCTCGTACGCTGGACTGTCTTTATCACTCAAGAATTTTTGGACAACCAGGTTTATACAGTGCGCCAAACACGGCACTCTGAAATACTGACCCAGCTCCATGGCCTTAACTACATTGGCGCCATTATCCGTGGAAACATAACCAATCTGGCGTTTTTTTGGGGACAGCCAGTCAAGGACCTTTGTGTTAAACTCATCCTAAATGTTTTGTGCTGTGTGACGTTTCTCCAAACCAAACATGGCTAGTGTTGCATGTTTCCGAGCAGCTTTAAAAACTTGGTCAGGGTCAACACCTGCGTTTAGCTTTGCTTTAACCCCTGAAAAAGAGACCCAGTGTGCAGTGATGCACATGTAATCAGCGCCTGCGCCACTGGTCCACATGTCTGTTGTCAGTTGTATAGTGTGAACAGCACTCTTCTGCAAAGCTGCCCCAATCATCTCCAGCACATCTTCATGTAGTGCTGGAACCGCAACTCTGGCAAAATAGAACCGGCTAGGAACCTTCCATTTAGGGCAGAGCGCTGCCACTAATTCTAGAAAACCAACCCCTTCTACAAAAGAAAAAGGGAGAAGGTCCAGAGCTAGCATTTTAGCCAGCTTAGTGTTATACAGACGCGTCAGTGGGTGGTTGCGTTCATATTGCGCTTCTGTAAACAACATCTTTTTAATGTTGCCCTGGACCAAGCATTTACAGGATGATGATGATGATATCTTCGACCCAGTTACGCTCGCTGATGAACTTTTTCGCATTGGTGTCTCACTCTCTCCCACACTCTTAGTGTGGCTCACATGGGGTGTGCTGCTGACAGGGGTACTGGGTGTAAGTGAAGTGTTTGACACGTCTTCTTCCTCCTCGTCATCATCAGATGAAAAATCAACTTTTTCATTACGTGCAAATCGGGCTTCCTTGATCGCCTGTAGGTGCGCAAACCATTGGACAGTGTGCTGTCTCTTAAGATGACCTCTCTGGCCTCCGGTACCATAGTTGGTACCAAACTTACCACGACTAACTGCAACCTTACAAATGCTACAAATGGCGAAGTTTTCCCTTTTTGGGCAAACACTAAAGAAGTCCCAAGCTGGGGACTTGAATTGTCTGTGGGGGCCGGAGGAGGCGGCGATACTGGTGGCGGTGGTCTTGCTGCCAATGCCAGATGAAGTGGAGGATGTGGATTGCCTAACTTTAGTACGTTGTGCACTTTCACCACCACTAATTGAGGTCGAGGTGGATGGAGGTCCCTTCTGGCGAGGAAGAAATATGGAAGCGGTACGTGTTGGTGTACTAGTTAACTCCAATGATTGTTGTGTTTCCATTGCCTACTCGTCGACATCATCATCACGCTCAGCAGCTTCTCGGGCTAGGGTCAAAATGTCTCTCTGCTGCATGCCCGCTGGGGCTGCAGTGACCTTTATGATGACTGGGTCGTCGTCGTGAGAGCCTTCATCAGCAGCAGTATCCGCCACTTCTTGTTGAGCCTCATCACACTCCATAACTATGAGTTTTTCGACGACCTTCCTTTTACGCTTAAGTACCTTTGTCAGATCATGGTGTGCCTCACTCTCAGACGGCCGTGGTGGTTCCCAATTTTCATCCATATCATCAGAAGGAGGTGGGCTTGAAGAAGATGTAGACACCCCCCTTGATCTTTTCCTTGCTAGGGATGTGGAAGACAATGAATGATCATCAGGAGGAGTGGCTTCCTCAAATGATACCTCGGCTTGATTGTCGATTTCCTGATGTGCCCCTACTTCGGGAGGAACAACTATTGTGGGCACTTGTGACCCTCCATGCACCCCTGCTTGCGCATCTCCTTCCGCTGCCTCTCCTTCCACAAGTACTTGGGCTTGTACTTGCACATGTGGTTGTTGTTGCGGCTGTGGTTGTTCAACACTTGTCAGATGAGTTACAACAACCTGTGTTGATTCAGGGACATTGCTGCTACTTTCTTGCGATGAGCCAACATCACTGGTCGATGGTGATTGAAGAAGTACACTGACTGCCTCTGCAGCACTCAAGGGCTTGGACTTAAGTTGGCGTGGTGGTGGTGGTGGCGGCACTGAGCCCAATGGAGCAGGGGTGCTGCTCCCAGCTTGGTCCCCAGCAGATCCCGCTGCTGCTGCAGGCGTACTTTTTTTTTTACTCCCAAAAAACACGGCGGCCGGCACACCAGCCTCCTTGGTAACTTGCTTCTTCTGCTCCTTACTGGCAACTTTCTTGCTAGAGGAGCTACGGGGAACTTTTTTTGGGGCCATCTTCTTCAGAGCAGGTCAGAACAGCAGGCCGCAGTTGCACGAGTTGCAGAGTTGTCTGTGGCCAGACGTAACGTCGCGTGACGTTATGCTGCACACACACACCGCTGCAGGACTTCTTCCTGGCACTGGTGGTTCTCTTGAGTCTTGTGCACCTAAAAGCAATGGAAGACAGAGGAACATCAGTTCAGTTATACACCCCCAAAAAATCGAAAAAACACAGAAAAATCAGCACAATCCCATGCCCTCCATGATGTTTAAATTCAAGACACCCCACAGAAAGACTAGGCCCATGCAACACTCACTACCCCTGGTGAAAAGGCCACAACAACAGGCCAAAAAAACGAAAATCACAGAAAAATCAGCACAATCCCAAACCATCCAGGCCCTCCATGATGTTTAAATTCAAGACACCCCACAGAAAGACTAGGCCCATGCAACACTGACTACCCCTGGTGAAAAGGCCATAACAACAGGCCAAAAAAACGAAAATCACAGAAAAATCAGCACAATCCCAAACCATCCAGACCCTCCATGATGTTTAAATTCAAGACACCCCACAGAAAGACTAGGCCCATGCAACACTCACTACCCCTGGTGAAAAGGCCACAACAACAGGCCAAAAAAACGAAAATCACAGAAAAATCAGCAAAATCCGAAACCATCCAGGCCCTCCATGATGTTTAAATTCAAGACACCCCACAGAAAGACTAGGCCCATGCAACACTCACTACCCCTGGTGAAAAGGCCACAACAACAGGCCAAAAAAATTAAAATCACAGAAAAATCAGCACAATCCCAAACCATCCAGGCCCTCCATGATGTTTAAATTCAAGACACCCCACAGAAAGACTAGGCCCATGCAACACTCACTACCCCTGGTGAAAAGGCCACAACAACAGGCCAAAAAAACGAAAATCACAGAAAAATCAGCACAATCCCAAACCATCCAGGCCCTCCATGATGTTTAAATTCAAGACACCCCACAGAAAGACTAGGCCCATGCAACACTCACTACCCCTGGGCATAAAGGTTGAAAACTAGTCAAAATGGTTGCAGGCCTAACAACACTGCCTGCATTCAAAATGGCCACTTGCCTCCCAGCCCATGGCCTGCCTGTACCAGCACTCAAAATGGCCCCCACCCACATGGCATGTCCCCATGAACACCCCAAAAAATCTAAAAACACAGAAAAATCAGCACAATCCCAAACCATCCAGGCCCTCCATGATGTTTAAATTCAAGACACCCCACAGAAAGACTAGGCCCATGCAACACTCACTACCCCTGGTGAAAAGGCCACAACAACAGGCCAAAAAAACGAAAATCACAGAAAAATCAGCAAAATCCGAAACCATCCAGGCCCTCCATGATGTTTAAATTCAAGACACCCCACAGAAAGACTAGGCCCATGCAACACTCACTACCCCTGGTGAAAAGGCCACAACAACAGGCCAAAAAAATTAAAATCACAGAAAAATCAGCACAATCCCAAACCATCCAGGCCCTCCATGATGTTTAAATTCAAGACACCCCACAGAAAGACTAGGCCCATGCAACACTCACTACCCCTGGTGAAAAGGCCACAACAACAGGCCAAAAAAACGAAAATCACAGAAAAATCAGCACAATCCCAAACCATCCAGGCCCTCCATGATGTTTAAATTCAAGACACCCCACAGAAAGACTAGGCCCATGCAACACTCACTACCCCTGGGCATAAAGGTTGAAAACTAGTCAAAATGGTTGCAGGCCTAACAACACTGCCTGCATTCAAAATGGCCACTTGCCTCCCAGCCCATGGCCTGCCTGTACCAGCACTCAAAATGGCCCCCACCCACATGGCCTGTCCCCATGAACACCCCAAAAAATCGAAAAACACAGAAAAATCAGCACAATCCCAAACCATCCAGGCCCTCTATGATGTTTAAATTCAAGACACCCCACAGAAAGACTAGGCCCATGCAACACTCACTACCCCTGGTGAAAAGGCCACAACAACAGCCCAAAAAAACGAAAATCACAGAAAAATCAGCACAATCACAAACCATCCAGGCCCTCCATGATGTTTAAATTCAAGACACCCCACAGAAAGACTAGGCCCATGCAACACTCAATACCCCTGGAGAAAAGGCCAAAACAACAGGCCAAAAAAATGAAAATCACAGAAAAATCAGCACAATCCCAAGCCATCCAGCCCCTCCATGATGTTTAAATTCAAAACACCCCTCAGAAAGACTCAGTCCACCCACCACTGAGTACCCCTGGGCAAAAGGCCCCAAAACAGCCCAAAAATCGAAAATTCTAAAATTGTAGTTGCAGCAACTGTAATGCCCCAAACAAACTTACTTGTGAAATTTCTAATCCAAAAGTGATCCAAAGAAAGTCAAAAAGGCCTCAAATCCAAATATCCAGCAGCATCCACAAAAAGTAATCCTTCCAGCTCCAGATCCAAATGAAAAGTGACCAGGAGATTGACAAAGCACTGGGAGGAGCCTGCTGGACAGGAACAGGAAGTTGAAGACTGTAGACTGTGGGGCACTTCCTTCCTCCCACCCCCCCTCCCCAAAATGGACTCCTCGCAAAAAAAGTGCAGGCAAATGTCAACCTGAGGAGTTATTCAGATAAAAATCATCATTTCCAGAAGGTTTATGCTGCTTGCTGGTGGATTTCTAGTGCAGAATTGCAAATTTTGTATTTTCGCGAGTGCGAGATTGTTGCTGCTCGCCGCATCTACAAGGTCGCAATTGCGAAGTCCCGTGATACGTGATCACGGCGTACTCGCGTTGACAAACTTTCGCTGTGCAAGTTGGCAAGCTGCGATGACGTAATCGCGCTCGCCAAATTCCTGCGGGATCCCGCAGCAAGATCCAAAATGGCGCAGCACTCGCAAAATATCGAGAAAAACAACTCGGCAAACGCTGAATGACGATAAGTAAACGCCGCGCGCCGCAAAATTGTCTCACAAAGAAAAAAAAATCCACTACGTGCGAATTTGCGGATTTTCGGTAAATTTGCGAGCGTTCGCGGATTGCGAATTTACCGAAAATCCGCAAACTCCACGAGCGTAACGGATTTTCCGCCCATGCTTACATGCAATGTTGTGGAGCGCACATTTGGACTCCTCAAGAGCAGGTTTCGCTGCCTCCACAAAAGTGGAGGGGCACGCCAGTACACTCCAATCCTGTGCTGCAAAATCATTGCGACCTGTGCCATGTTACACAATCTCGCCACCAAGGAAGGCACAGAGGTGGAGATCACACATCATGAGGACATTGATGATGACACAGAACAGGCAGAGCCCTATGCTACAGTAGCAGCACCAGCTACAGATGGGAGACTAAGACGGGCAGAGATCACACAGCAATATTTCTGAGTGAGTAATGAGACACAGACAGGCTAAGATTATGATGTAGTAGTTAATGTTCACTACGCCATTGCAATGATACCACACAATGGTTACACAAAATATCAATGTCCATGACTGGGTGGTCACAGTTAACCCCACCGTGACCTGTCCTTTGGGTGGAGGGCATAGTCAATGTTTCCGTCCACGGATTACAGGGTGGGACTGATGTGGCTGTGTTTCACGGCTTTCGGTGTTGCCTGGCTCTGTGGAATGACACCTGCCGCTCCAGCGTATTTCTGTGACAGGAGTGCGTGCGCCACTCCTGCTGGTGCATTCTTCACTTTCAGCCACACATGTGTCGCCTCGAGTGGCTGTCTGTTGTGTAAGCATCAGCTCCATGGCAGAGGTCACTCTGCCCATCCCCACAGATAAATTGGTGCAGCACTGCACAATAGCATCCTGCATCACTACTGACCGTCTGCACAGCAGGGAGGTTGCAGTTGCAAAGCGATTTAATTTTTTTGTCTGCTGGCGCACATCCACACGAGCCTTGCGCCTCTCCAAGTGGTCCCTGTCCAATTTGTCGCACAGAACAGTCATGCACTGGGTCATGTCTGTCATGCCATTTGCCAGCGACTGCATGCTGTCCGAAATGTTTCCTATGCCCTTGTCAATGTTATCCAGCTTGTTGTTAATGCTGCACGCCTGCCTCTGAACACCCATCATTGCCTTTGCCTGCAGGGGCTGGACCTTGACCATCATGGCCTTCAGACCGCAGAAGAGCCCCTGACCGTACTGCCCTTCAGCTCTCTCCCGCGCCCTTCGTCCTCGGACACTGGCCCGCACAGCTCTTGGAGTGGGCTGCTGCTCAACGTTGGCTGACTCTGGTGGATTGCTTGCCATGTCACCCTCCTCCTCTTCCTCCTCAGTTGTTTCTAGAATGCGGGGAGGGGGCACATCAAGCCGCCTTGCCCTTTCCTGCACAGGTGACGGAGTTGTTGGTGTGGGGGACTGTGCAGCTGCTCCTGACTCCTGAGTCCCAAACAAAAGAGGAGACTGAGGCTGTGGTGTGGTTGTCTGCTCAGGTGTCTTGGCTGCCTGCTCTGTGTTCTTCCCTCGTTGAACTGTGATGGACCAGCTTCTTCTATCCTCTTCTCCCTATCCATTGCTGTGCTGCGCGATGACTCTCCTGTGGACAGACATGGACATTGTGTCAATGGAGTAGTTCACCTGTGTGTCTTGATTAAATCACACTACTATCACACATTTGCCTGCTCCTCATTTGCTTATGCTAGTAGTGTGTTGCATCCCTTGCTGTATGGTATGCTGACTGCATAGCTTTATCTACCTATGACTACGTCTCCCATGAAACATTGCTGGGCATTAGTAAAACCTGTTCTGGAGTGTGATGTTGGCACACAGAGTGGGGAAGGGGAACAGGTAAATGGGTTAATGATGATGTCCATGCATCTTACCTTGTTTCTTTGCAGCTCTGGCGGAGCTGTCAGCGTCCCCAATGCCATGGATGCATTCCGGCTCTAGGGTGGATTCCACAAGCTCCTCAATGTTGGTGAGTCATGGTGCTCGGTTTCTGCCTCCCCCTGTTGCTGCAGCTTCTTTTCTGTGGGCAGCTAGTTTCTTTTTGGTAATAATGCGAAGGTCGTACCACCTTTTTTTTAAATCGTCAATTTCACAGTGGGTGACCCCGATGGCATTTACCTTTGCTTGGATTTCAATCCAGGTAGTGCGCTTGACAGACGCTGCAACATGGAGTGACTGTTTTCCAAAGATTTTGCTGTAGTGTTTCACAACCTCTTCAACGAGCACATGCAGTTCATCAGGGCTGGATTTCAGTTTCCTCCTGCGCTATGCTGCATCCCTCTGTCCATCCTGGGTCTCCATGGTGCTGATCAGGTAAGCTCAGGGAAGCCTGCTCCTCTGTCTGTCCTCCTGCTCTCCTGACAGTTGAGTTTCTGCACCTGCATGGGTGTGGCCACTCCCAGGTACTGGGGAGGGGTGCTTGATTCTGATTGGTTGATTCCACTGTAGCTTTGTTTTTGGGTGTGGTTGGTGTTTCTGATTGGTTTACAGGCTCACATGTTTGTCAGTTTCAAATTTCTGATTCGGTATTTACTGATTCGGTAAATTCCGAATCGGTAAATTCTGAATCAGTAAAACACATATATTCCTATGGGCCAGGAGGCCCATTGGAATGAATGGGTTTTACCAATTCAGAATTTACCGTTTCGGAAATTACCGATTCATTAAATACCGATTTCAGATTCCGAGTGATTCCGAATCGGTAATTTTTCCCGATTTTTTACCTACATCACAATTTCCGATTCTGAAATACCGATTCGGTATGAGTCGGTATTTAAGAATCGGAAAAATGAAATTACCTACATCTTGCCCTTGGTGCGATCTGATCGTCTTTTATTTAATCTAATAATTGATGCAATACATTTTGTTTCTTTTTAAAATTAGTAGTTTTTAATGCAATGTGTTTATGTTGACAGATGTTATCATCATGATATATGATTGTGTCTCTCAAATATTCATTCACCTTTTAAATGCTTTTGCATGGTCATCTCGTAAAGAAAATAGAAAAATACACTTGCAGAAATTCAACGTCTAAATGCTGTCATAATTAGATGTTACATCACTTCCATAAGTTTAGCCCTACAAAATCTAAGATGTGTCTCATGGTGTCTTCGGCTTTGTCGCCTCCTGTCAATGCATAAGGGCCTTTTCCTAATTCCATAAATTCCAATGGGGCGATAATTGGAGTTACCATTGGAATAACAAAAGCAGCAGGAGGAATGCGGATTGGGTGCATTTCACCTGAATGTTTCGACTGCTGGAAGCAGCCAAAATCTCTGGGTAAAACCCCATGGGGAAGTGTGGAATTATTAGGGAAATTGGGGACCTTATTTATGAGGCCTTGCGTCGGTTTTGCGCTGCTGTTGCGTCACTTTTTGTGACGCGACGGGAGCGTAAAAGATGCCCTGTGTTGCGTCCTATTTACAAAGTGACGCATCTAAGCAGATGCACCACTTTATAAACCCCTGCGCTACATTATATCTGCGTTAGGTATAATGTATGCAGGCAGGGTGTACCCATGCATGGAAGCCTTGTAAAAGTGACGCAGTGAAATCTATGAGATTTAATAGCGTCACTTCTAGGATGCCATTGCATCAATATCTTACTCCTGCCTCACAGCAGGCGTAAGACTGATGCAGGTCCTTTCACAAGGGGCTTGCCCCATGTGTAAGGACACATTGCTGGGGTTGCTTCACTTTTGTGACACACTTCAGCAATGCGTCATTTTTGTGCCTACATATACGTCAGCAATACTGACGTATCTGTAACTCCTTGCGACATGATGCATCATACTGTAAATATGACACATCCAGCATTTCGTAAGGAGGGTGCAATGAAAAGTGATGCATCACTGTTTTCACGCAGTGATGCGTCACTTTTCATAAATGAGGCCCTGGGTATGGTATTCCTAACTTTCCCAGGAAGTCTCAGGGGACCCTTGTGGATCATCCTCTTGGGCTCCTGCAGTACATCATAGCCTCCATGTTTTCCAAACCTCCAGTATCAGCAACCCCAGCAGAATAGGAGGATATACTGAGATCATTTCCGGCTACCTCCTATCAACTTAAGTACCTTACCAACTTACACTCCCTGGCCTATCTTGTTTCCAGGGATTGTACATTTAATTGGAGTATTCCCATATTCTTTGAGCTATACTTTTCACAATTTGTTACTGTTGTGACACCTTCAAAGTGCTTGCTCTGAGTTAGCCTGAATATAAGGCTTACAAATTAAATATTCTGGTGGATATAAATAGATAACTTTGACCCCAATTATGAACTGTGCGGAACTGTATGCAGAGATTCCGGACAGCCAGCATTACTGTAACTGGCTGGATTTTCACATAGAGTAATTACGAGTGAAAGCTCTCAAATTGCAGCTCTTTGCTGCCTTGCCTGCTGTCCCTTGTGGCGAGGGAGTTGGAACGCTCTCTGACTGCGTGTGAGGCTGTAGTTACAGGGGCCGGGACTGCGAGACCCAGGAAGCAGCGCAGGATCACCGGAGCGCACCTGGAGTCTCTTCCCGCCCCTGCTTCGCTCTGATTGGCCGCCTGCCTAGCCTTGCCTCGCTCTGATTGGCCGCCTGCCTAGCCTTGCCTCGCTCTGATTGGCTGCCTACACCAACAACTGCTCGCGGCCCCCGCTTCGCGGGGGCCGCTCGTAGCATTACCTGCATTTCGAATTTGGTGAGTCTGTGCTCTTTGCTGCCTTGCCTGCTGTCCCTTGTGGCGAGGGAGTTGGAACGCTCTCTGACTGCGTGTGAGGCTGTAGTTACAGGGGCCGGGACTGCGAGACCCAGGAAGCAGCGCAGGATCACCGGAGCGCACCTGGAGTCTCTTCCCGCCCCTGCTTCGCTCTGATTGGCCGCCTGCCTAGCCTTGCCTCGCTCTGATTGGCCGCCTGCCTAGCCTTGCCTCGCTCTGATTGGCTGCCTACACCAACAACTGCTCGCGGCCCCCGCTTCGCGGGGGCCGCTCGTAGCATTACCTGCATTTCGAATTTGGTGAGTCTGTGCTCTTTGCTGCCTTGCCTGCTGTCCCTTGTGGCGAGGGAGTTGGAACGCTCTCTGACTGCGTGTGAGGCTGTAGTTACAGGGGCCGGGACTGCGAGACCCAGGAAGCAGCGCAGGATCACCGGAGCGCACCTGGAGTCTCTTCCCGCCCCTGCTTCGCTCTGATTGGCCGCCTGCCTAGCCTTGCCTAGCTCTGATTGGCCGCCTGCCTAGCCTTGCCTCGCTCTGATTGGCTGCCTACACCAACAACTGCTCGCGGCCCCCGCTTCGCGGGTGCCGCTCGTAGCATTACCTGCATTTCGAATTTGGTGAGTCTGTGCTCTTTGCTGCCTTGCCTGCTGTCCCTTGTGGCGAGGGAGTTGGAACGCTCTCTGACTGCGTGTGAGGCTGTAGTTACAGGGGCCGGGACTGCGAGACCCAGGAAGCAGCGCAGGATCACCGGAGCGCACCAGGAGTCTCTTTCCGCCCCTGCTTCGCTCTGATTGGCCGCCTGCCTAGCCTTGCCTCGCTCTGATTGGCCGCCTGCCTAGCCTTGCCTCGCTCTGATTGGCTACCTACACCAACAACTGCTCGCGGCCCCCGCTTCGCGGGGGCCGCTCGTAGCATTACCTGCATTTCAAATTTGGTGAGTCTGTGCTCTTTGCTGCCTTGCCTGCTGTCCCTTGTGGCGAGGGAGTTGGAACGCTCTCTGACTGCGTGTGAGGCTGTAGTTACAGGGGCCGGGACTGCGAGACCCAGGAAGCAGCGCAGGATCACCGGAGCGCACCTGGAGTCTCTTCCCGCCCCTGCTTCGCTCTGATTGGCCGCCTGCCTAGCCTTGCCTCGCTCTGATTGGCCGCCTGCCTAGCCTTGCCTCGCTCTGATTGGCTGCCTACACCAACAACTGCTCGCGGCCCCCGCTTCGCGGGGGCCGCTCGTAGCATTACCTGCATTTCGAATTTGGTGAGTCTGTGCTCTTTGCTGCCTTGCCTGCTGTCCCTTTTGGCGAGGGAGTTGGAACGCTCTCTGACTGCGTGTGAGGCTGTAGTTACAGGGGCCGGGACTGCGAGACCCAGGAAGCAGCGCAGGATCACCGGAGCGCACCTGGAGTCTCTTCCCGCCCCTGCTTCGCTCTGATTGGCCGCCTGCCTAGCCTTGCCTCGCTCTGATTGGCCGCCTGCCTAGCCTTGCCTCGCTCTGATTGGCTGCCTACACCAACAACTGCTCGCGGCCCCCGCTTCGCGGGAGCCGCTCGTAGCATTACCTGCATTTCGAATTTGGTGAGTCTGTGCTCTTTGCTGCCTTGCCTGCTGTCCCTTGTGGAGAGGGAGTTGGAACGCTCTCTGACTGCGTGTGAGGCTGTAGTTACAGGGGCCGGGACTGCGAGACCCAGGAAGCAGCGCAGGATCACCGGAGCGCACCAGGAGTCTCTTCCCGCCCCTGCTTCGCTCTGATTGGCCGCCTGCCTAGCCTTGCCTCGCTCTGATTGGCCGCCTGCCTAGCCTTGCCTCGCTCTGATTGGCTGCCTACACCAACAACTGCTCGCGGCCCCCGCTTCGCGGGTGCCGCTCGTAGCATTACCTGCATTTCGAATTTGGTGAGTCTGTGCTCTTTGCTGCCTTGCCTGCTGTCCCTTGTGGCGAGGGAGTTGGAACGCTCTCTGACTGCGTGTGAGGCTGTAGTTACAGGGGCCGGGACTGCGAGACCCAGGAAGCAGCGCAGGATCACCGGAGCGCACCAGGAGTCTCTTCCCGCCCCTGCTTCGCTCTGATTGGCCGCCTGCCTAGCCTTGCCTCGCTCTGATTGGCCGCCTGCCTAGCCTTGCCTCGCTCTGATTGGCTGCCTACACCAACAACTGCTCGCGGCCCCCGCTTCGCGGGTGCCGCTCGTAGCATTACCTGCATTTCGAATTTGGTGAGTCTGTGCTCTTTGCTGCCTTGCCTGCTGTCCCTTGTGGCGAGGGAGTTGGAACGCTCTCTGACTGCGTGTGAGGCTGTAGTTACAGGGGCCGGGACTGCGAGACCCAGGAAGCAGCGCAGGATCACCGGAGCGCACCTGGAGTCTCTTCCCGCCCCTGCTTCGCTCTGATTGGCCGCCTGCCTAGCCTTGCCTCGCTCTGATTGGCCGCCTGCCTAGCCTTGCCTCGCTCTGATTGGCTGCCTACACCAACAACTGCTCGCGGCCCCCGCTTCGCGGGAGCCGCTCGTAGCATTACCTGCATTTCGAATTTGGTGAGTCTGTGCTCTTTGCTGCCTTGCCTGCTGTCCCTTGTGGCGAGGGAGTTGGAACGCTCTCTGACTGCGTGTGAGGCTGTAGTTACAGGGGCCGGGACTGCGAGACCCAGGAAGCAGCGCAGGATCACCGGAGCGCACCAGGAGTCTCTTCCCGCCCCTGCTTCGCTCTGATTGGCCGCCTGCCTAGCCTTGCCTCGCTCTGATTGGCCGCCTGCCTAGCCTTGCCTCGCTCTGATTGGCTGCCTACACCAACAACTGCTCGCGGCCCCCGCTTCGCGGGGGCCGCTCGTAGCATTACCTGCATTTTGAATTTGGTGAGTCTGTGCTCTTTGCTGCCTTGCCTGCTGTCCCTTGTGGCGAAGGAGTTGGAACGCTCTCTGACTGCGTGTGAGGCTGTAGTTACAGGGGCCGGGACTGCGAGACCCAGGAAGCAGCGCAGGATCACCGGAGCGCACCTGGAGTCTCTTCCCGCCCCTGCTTCGCTCTGATTGGCCGCCTGCCTAGCCTTGCCTCGCTCTGATTGGCCGCCTGCCTAGCCTTGCCTCGCTCTGATTGGCTGCCTACACCAACAACTGCTCGCGGCCCCCGCTTCGCGGGGGCCGCTCGTAGCATTACCTGCATTTCGAATTTGGTGAGTCTGTGCTCTTTGCTGCCTTGCCTGCTGTCCCTTGTGGCGAGGGAGTTGGAACGCTCTCTGACTGCGTGTGAGGCTGTAGTTACAGGGGCCGGGACTGCGAGACCCAGGAAGCAGCGCAGGATCACCGGAGCGCACCTGGAGTCTCTTCCCGCCCCTGCTTCGCTCTGATTGGCCGCCTGCCTAGCCTTGCCTCGCTCTGATTGGCCGCCTGCCTAGCCTTGCCTCGCTCTGATTGGCTGCCTACACCAACAACTGCTCGCGGCCCCCGCTTCGCGGGAGCCGCTCGTAGCATTACCTGCATTTCGAATTTGGTGAGTCTGTGCTCTTTGCTGCCTTGCCTGCTGTCCCTTGTGGCGAGGGAGTTGGAACGCTCTCTGACTGCGTGTGAGGCTGTAGTTACAGGGGCCGGGACTGCGAGACCCAGGAAGCAGCGCAGGATCACCGGAGCGCACCAGGAGTCTCTTCCCGCCCCTGCTTCGCTCTGATTGGCCGCCTGCCTAGCCTTGCCTCGCTCTGATTGGCCGCCTGCCTAGCCTTGCCTCGCTCTGATTGGCTGTCTACACCAACAACTGCTCGCGGCCCCCGCTTCGCGGGTGCCGCTCGTAGCATTACCTGCATTTCGAATTTGGTGAGTCTGTGCTCTTTGCTGCCTTGCCTGCTGTCCCTTGTGGCGAGGGAGTTGGAACGCTCTCTGACTGCGTGTGAGGCTGTAGTTACAGGGGCCGGGACTGCGAGACCCAGGAAGCAGCGCAGGATCACCGGAGCGCACCAGGAGTCTCTTCCCGCCCCTGCTTCGCTCTGATTGGCCGCCTGCCTAGCCTTGCCTCGCTCTGATTGGCCGCCTGCCTAGCCTTACCTCGCTCTGATTGGCTGCCTACACCAACAACTGCTCGCGGCCCCCGCTTCGCGGGTGCCGCTCGTAGCATTACCTGCATTTCGAATTTGGTGAGTCTGTGCTCTTTGCTGCCTTGCCTGCTGTCCCTTGTGGCGAGGGAGTTGGAACGCTCTCTGACTGCGTGTGAGGCTGTAGTTACAGGGGCCGGGACTGCGAGACCCAGGAAGCAGCGCAGGATCACCGGAGCGCACCTGGAGTCTCTTCCCGCCCCTGCTTCGCTCTGATTGGCCGCCTGCCTAGCCTTGCCTCGCTCTGATTGGCCGCCTGCCTAGCCTTGCCTCGCTCTGATTGGCTGCCTACACCAACAACTGCTCGCGGCCCCCGCTTTGCGGGTGCCGCTCGTAGCATTACCTGCATTTCGAATTTGGTGAGTCTGTGCTCTTTGCTGCCTTGCCTGCTGTCCCTTGTGGCGAGGGAGTTGGAACGCTCTCTGACTGCGTGTGAGGCTGTAGTTACAGGGGCCGGGACTGCGAGACCCAGGAAGCAGCGCAGGATCACCGGAGCGCACCAGGAGTCTCTTCCCGCCCCTGCTTCGCTCTGATTGGCCGCCTGCCTAGCCTTGCCTCGCTCTGATTGGCCGCCTGCCTAGCCTTGCCTCGCTCTGATTGGCTGCCTACACCAACAACTGCTCGCGGCCCCCGCTTCGCGGGAGCCGCTCGTAGCATTACCTGCATTTCGAATTTGGTGAGTCTGTGCTCTTTGCTGCCTTGCCTGCTGTCCCTTGTGGCGAGGGAGTTGGAACGCTCTCTGACTGCGTGTGAGGCTGTAGTTACAGGGGCCGGGACTGCGAGACCCAGGAAGCAGCGCAGGATCACCGGAGCGCACCAGGAGTCTCTTCCCGCCCCTGCTTCGCTCTGATTGGCCGCCTGCCTAGCCTTGCCTCGCTCTGATTGGCCGCCTGCCTAGCCTTGCCTCGCTCTGATTGGCTGCCTACACCAACAACTGCTCGCGGCCCCCGCTTCGCGGGTGCCGCTCGTAGCATTACCTGCATTTCGAATTTGGTGAGTCTGTGCTCTTTGCTGCCTTGCCTGCTGTCCCTTGTGGCGAGGGAGTTGGAACGCTCTCTGACTGCGTGTGAGGCTGTAGTTACAGGGGCCGGGACTGCGAGACCCAGGAAGCAGCGCAGGATCACCGGAGCGCACCTGGAGTCTCTTCCCGCCCCCTGCTCCGCCTATAAATACGATCCCCCGACGCTTAGCGGGACGCGTGCGGGACGCCGGGCTAAGCCCGGGCAAAGGGCGGGCCGTCTGTGGCCGTCCGGGGACGCCCGAGGACGGGACGGGCCACCCTACTAACAACAACGCCCAAAATCATTGCGGAAACGACTTGTCAAAAAATAGGTAAAAATTTCCTTTTATCGGCAACTATTTCTACTTCCAGTAAGGGGGAGCTGTTTAGAGTATTGTGCTGACGTATATTCCTCATAGGAACCACAGTCTTCGAGATATACTACCAAAGTGACTATAGAAGCAGTATTAGGAAATACCAATGGGTCTAAGGAAATTACGTTCACGCACAATTTTCATGAAACGCATGGGAACTGAGGAAGCAGTTAGGAAATCCACAGATAAAGCGATTAAACCTGGCCGCACTACGCTAACCCCGGCAATTTATGAATATTTTTCTACCATACCATCAAAAAAGTCATCTGATAACAAAAATTACACCACTGAAAGTAAACCATTTGGGAGTCCAGGGGATTTAACTAGATTATCTGAATCCCCACAACTGGTTCACAACGCAAGTGACACGGTGCCTACCAACAAGTCTATGCTAAAAGATTGTAACTCTATCCTCCTGAAATCATCCACTCCTATAAAAAACTATGAGAGCTTACACAAATTAGAGGACCTAAGTATACTCAATTGCAAGTTAGAACAAAATACTTCGAACTTAATAGCATCCCCTATAAAGGGTAATGTGAGCCTACAAAAATTAGATGACACAGGTATAGTCCAGCACAAAGTAGAAGAAAATAGCGCCGAAATTAAGCAATCAATTATTGAAACAAAAAAAACAACTACACATGAACAAGATTCTTTTCTGGACCCATTTCTAACTGATAATAAAAATCTCGATGCATCAACAATACCTATATCTAAGGCTTTATTCTCATTACAGGCAATATTAGAATCGGTTCTCTCCTTTCTAGGAAACATCCTTGAAAATTCAGATCAAACCCTGGATGTCCAAATTGGCATTCTAAAATTCCTAGTAGAAGAGAAAAGAAAGAAGGAGTCCTTAAAAATAATAGAAAATCAAACAAAGGATACTATTGATCAAAAGGAAAACGACTATAAACAAAGTAATCGACACTCCTCTACTCAGACATCAGAAGAAGATCTCATAGAAACTCATAAAAGGATAAAAACGGAATCTACTAACAATTCAATAATTTATTCTCTAAAAAGATTATTCAGAGAAAGATCGCAAAAGAATCAAAAGCAATTCCCAATTTTTAACAAACAAATGAAAAAGGATTCATATGATAAAGACTTAGTAAAGGAAGATGAAGATTCTTGTACAAAAACTAAGTCAGAACCCCCAGTAGTAGAAATTGCAATTGATCAAACCAAGGAAACAGAGGAAAAGGGAAAAAATAAAAGGAAGAAAAAACCTCTCAGAAGGATCCAAAAAAAGAAAAACCGCAAACTTAAATTCCAAAAAATCAATATACCCCAAAGAGATCTACAGGAGAAAAATGACGAGAAAAGTATACCATATATGAGTAAAAAAGGAGAATCTCCCAAAGGATTATGCACAGATATAAAGCCAGAACTGAACCCAAGGGCGGACGAATATCTCCCAACTAAGATAGTCAATAAGACAAGACACGAAAGTATTGATGTCAATAGAACTAACATGAAGGACAACGCAAGCAGTGCAAATATACAGTCAAATGCACTTCAATTTGAAGAACTATTCCCCACAGATAATACACCACTTAATAGAGGCAGGATACTCAATCTCCTGCAAAATATAAAGCCTCTTCAACTTTTGACTAGCCGGGAAATTAATCTAGTGACTCTCCCCAAAAGTGGTCAAAATAAAATTGCAATAGTTTCCTTTTGGTCTCCCGTAATACCTGGGATTATACTTAGGGAAAAAGAAACCATACACAGATTTGGATATGACGTAATTGAGAAGGTTGAGTCCAAAGGAAATACAAACTATAAAACCGTAAACAACAATAGGCAGCGAATCCCTAATTCTTATCCAAACAATGGTCCCAGATCTTCATTGATGCCTGAAAACTTAGGGGCTAGCAATTTTAGAGATTTGAGACAGGGAGAAGCGATCCTGAAAATTCGTTTAAACAAAGGAGAAAGGGAAGTTTGGTACCTGGATACAAACGAGAACAAAGTTACCGATATTGAATCCGAGAAGTCGTGGACATGGCTGCCGGGGATGCTGAACTGCAGCAAAAGTGCTAACCAACTGAAGATTTCTGTTTAACCAAGGTCTAAAGCTTATATCGTGGAATGTTGCAGGGAGAACAACTAATAAAATGAAGGAAGTTCTAAAAAACCAACCTGAAATTTTAACCTTACAAGAAACTTGGGCAACAGAACCCTTTTCACAAAAAGGGTACTACGTCTACAACATACCTGCAAAAGCTACTAATCGGGGCCATGCCAAAGGAGGTTTGGCTATTCTAATGAGAGAGGATTGTACTTGGGAACAAGAGATAGTTGAGACCAACAGCGATAATTTGCAATGCATCAAATTTTTTCTAAAAACCGACAACATGAGTCCCCAAAGAGCAATGTTGCTTTTCAACATATATGCCCCTCCAGGAAAAAAGTATGACATGCTATGTGAAGACATCTTGGAAATCATTAAACAAACAATAGAAGCCCATATGTTTCCTCTTTTTATGATTATGGGCGATTTCAATGGGAAAATTTCTAATTCAGAAATAAAAAAGTGGGGAAGAATTTTCGAAGAGGAAAGCCTGGAACCTCATACTCCCCAATTCCCCAGAGACATCCGCTCAAATAAAAGAGGGAAAATAATGTTATCTGCACTATTTAATATAAATGGGGTAATTTTGAATGGGAACATTGAAGGAGACATCCCGGCATCATATACAAGACAGGGAAACGGGAGTCCATCGATAATAGATTATATCATCTGTGACAAAGATCTATATGAAACCATTTCCCATCTTCACTCCAACTTCTCATCAGACAGCGATCACGCCATGATGCAATTACGAACCAATTGGTCGGCTCAGTCTGCAGCAAAAGGACAGATGATTCTTTGTAGAAATGAAACTCTGGTAAACAGCAACCAGAGACGTATCTTCTGGAATTCATCTTTTATGGGCAAAATAGCAACACTGGTTCAGCAAAAACACTTCTTAAAGAAACAGCACTCAGAAGACCCTATAGAAAATTTTGAGAGTATGCTTACCGAATTAAAAGAGGCACTAATAAAAATGAATCTCCAAGGAAATGCTGGTAATAAGATGAAGAAAAACTCCAAAAAAATCTGGAACTCTCAGATAAGGAAAAAACTAAATAAACTGATACGTGCTCAATATTTACATTCTTCTCCTACTAAAACGAAAGAAATAAACAAACTGAAAAACCAGCTGAGTAGAGAAAAAATAAGTAAGAAAAAAACTATTCAAGATCGAAACTGGGTCGATTTACAAATTGCTGCAAAAGAACCAAACCAGAGAACTTATTGGTCACTAATAGCTAAACTAACAGGAACAAAAAAGAAATTACTAGCAGTACCGGTTCCTCCAAAAGAGTGGGAAATCTATCTGACAGATCTCTATAAATCAAATATGGTCAAATTTGAAGAAAACCATACAGATAATGCAAAGGAGAAACAAAAACCATTAATTCCTAAAACAACAAATATAATGGTAGAAACTCACATTCGAAGGGCAAGAAGCACAGGTGCCTTTGGCCCCGACCAAATTCCTATCAAGGTCTTGCAGATGAACCCAAAGGAATGGAGTCTTTTGTTAACCCCACTATTCAATTATATCTTGACCACTGGAACAGTACCAAAATCGTGGCAGGGGAGCATTATTATCCCCATTCATAAAAAAGGTTGTAAAACGGTAGCAGGAAATTACCGTCAAATAGCTCTGATGGATGCGTCCGGAAACATTTTTGCAGCTGAAGTTTTATTGCAATTAAAAAACTGGGCTTTTTCGCTGGGACTGATACCAATGTTCCAGGCTGGATTCAGGCCGAAGCACTCTGTTACGGACAACATTGCAATTATTCAGGTTATTCTCGATAAATATGTGACACGAAGAAAACAGACGGTCTATATGGCTTTTATAGATTATTCGACCGCATTCGATCGTGTCGATCGACCTACTTTATGGAGTAAACTGAGGGGTTTTGGAATCAATGAACATCTGCTAAGGGTAATAATAAGCCTCCACACAACAACGTGGTGTCAAGTCCAAATGGGGGGCGAAAAAGGTTTAACGAAAGTAATAAATACAGAGAACGGTCTTAAACAGGGATGTTTACTAGCCCCTATGTTATTTTCGCTTTACCTCAGTGACCTGCCAAAGCAGCTACAGCAGGGCTCAAACCTGCCTCCAAAAATAAACAATCAAAGTATCCATTTGTTGCTCTATGCAGACGACATAGTTATGTTCGATCTCACACCATTCGGTTTGCAAAATTCTCTTGACACTTTGTATCTATATTCAAATAAAAATTTCTTACTTCCTAATGTAAAGAAAACAAAAATTGTAGCATTTTCTGGAAGGAAAAAAAACGTCAAATACAATTGGAGGCTGGGAGATGAAAAGATCGATGAAGAAACAGAATATACATATCTCGGCAGGATTCTTTCAAAGAATCTAACAAACACAAAGCATATAGATAAATTAACAAAGAAATCTGATCTACACGCCGGAGCACTCTCACGACTCTATAGTGCCACGGGGAGCAGGCACTTTTCCTCATTACTGAAAATATATAAAGTGAAAATCCCTGCGGTCCTCTCTTATGCTACAGAATATATACCTTTAAAGCAATGGGGCTTCATGGATCGACAAGAGGGGAAAATACTGAAAAGAATGATGAAGGTCCCAGCTGCTACACCAGTACAGGTTCTAAGGTTAGAATTTGGAATAACAAGTGCTTACGCCACGGCTGTGGCCAACATTATTAGGTGGGCCTACAATCTCCTCCATGCAAAGGAGGGGACACTCAGGTTTTTACTACAAAGGGAAACCTTTGATACAGAAGCAACTAAACAAACTTTCTCAGGGAATATGTCAGCTGCATTTCAAATGGCTGAAATTACTACAGAAATATTACTTACCTGGTCTGTATCACAACTAAAACTTTTTCTTAAATGTTTTACACCAAGGTTGAGTTTTGACCTGGACTACGCGCATATAAGAAAACTAAAAACTTTTAAACCATATACTGAACTCATAGAATATAAACATATCCAGCCTTATATTTTGTTTTCCCTAACTCATAGTGTAAGGAGGGTGATCTTGATGTTACGATTAGGGATCCTACCTGTCCAATCTCATACATCTAAATGGTCGGCTGGGGAAACTAACCATCTTTGCTCGTTATGTCAAGGAGGCGAGCAGACTGTGGAGCATTTATTATTTGTCTGCCCAAACTCTAAAGTTGTAGTAGCTCGTGCTTCATATATTGACCCTATTTACCGAACCTGCAGGCTAACAAAGGAAAAAGAACTATTAGCAGTGGGCAAAATGCCTCCGAACGAATTTGTCTGTTATAATTTGTATAAATTTTTTAAAACTATGTTGCTTTTATATTAATTTGTGATGTATACTTTTGTGGTCCTCTGTTGAGTACCAAAACAAATAAAAACTTTTGACTTGACTTTGACTATACTGAACCAGAATGACTGGCCAGAATTCTGCACAGTATTCTCTTTTCTTTGAAGTTTAACTCCCACATTTACCTCCTGCTGTCAGCTGCTTATAAATGTGTGCAGGGGAGTGGTGTAAGGCATGGGTGTGGGGGAAGGGATGGCCATAGTAGGGCCAGGAAGGAGAGAATGTTGGCTGGCATGACAGATCATTACATTCTGCCCCCCTCCCCTTGGCTTGTTTTAGGATTGAGTGGGGGCCGGGTAATGCAGCCTTCTCCTAAAGTGATTTTACTTTGACAGAGTTTCCAAATGTTAAAATTGGCCCCGTTATTCCGAGACCTGGTAAATCCTGGGGCAGGAACAATGGGCCCCTCAAGAGTGCGAGGAGCAAAATTCCATATGGAAATTCTGCTCTCAATTCATAATCAGGGCTTTAGTCCAGACTTCAGTTATAATCAAATTTTCAAATCCCCTGTATCATGCTCTGCTGCTTCCAGGACTCGGCGCTCTATTTCTCCTATGGTTCTGCTTTTCTCTTCAACGTCCTACAGGGCTTTAAAATCCAATCTTTTGAGATAACGTTATGGTGATTTGTTATATAATAGTTTTGCCATTTTCTTGACTCCTGTAGTTTCCCCCACATTAATATTTTGAAAAGAATTAGTTATGCTCTGCTGTTTTTTTCTGTTTATTAATTTTTGCACTTTATATCGCCACATTTGATAATTTTCGATACAGACTAAAAGTCCTTTTTCCTTCCTTTTTTCCCAGCTGTTCTGTTTATTTTTTTCTTGATGATCTGATTTTGTTTTATAACAGTTTGGGCACTCTATATTTGTTCTTTTATGTACTCATTACATTGCATCTAAATAATTGACTAGCCCATAGATGCATCAAGAATCCATTCTGCAAATTTCAAATAGCGAAAATTCACAGAATGAGAAGCAACATGAAACTTGCTAATAAATAGCGAGTTGCACCTTGCCATAATCGCCAAAGGCGAGTTCGCAAAAATCCATAAAAATTCACAAAATCGGCTGTTTACAACCCCCAAATAGCGAAATCGCAAATAGCAATCTCGCATATTGCAAGATCGCAAAAACGATAAGTCGCATTTGGAGCACAATGATGACATCACTACCAGGAAGTAGCCTGCTCCAAGCATCATTCAGAGCACAGAGCTGGATACAGGAGGAGGCAGAGAACTGAGCACCAGGAGCCACAACTTGCAGTGCCCATACAGGAGTGCACATCTATCTACAATGTCCCAGGAAGCTGCAGGAGCAAGTGAGAAAGCATGCAAGAGGAAAATTAAAGTCAGTGAGAAGGAACTGGAGTACCTCATTGAAGGAGTGAACAGGGACCATGACCAACTGTTTGGGAAGCTGTCTCAGAAGGTGCCCAAGGCAACCAAGAAGCGCATCTGGGCAAAGGTGAATGCGGTGGGAGTCACCCACCGGTCCATTGATGATTTAAAAAAGAGGTGGTACGACCTCAGAGGTCGTGCCAAGGAGCGCATTGCTGAGAGACTGGGGGAGAGACTGGCTACGGTAGGGTGACACTCCACAGTCCCTGAAAACACCCCCATGGAGGACCTAGTGGAGGACACCATCCACCCGGAAGCCTGCGTGGGCGTCCCCCAACTGGACACCTCCCGCCCCACACACCAATCTCAAGGTAAGAGGCATGCTACTGCGACCCCGTACCCTAACAATGCCCATGCCCCCAGTGCAATCCATATTTGTGCCTCCCAAACCCCCAAATGCATTGTGGAACCTGTAGTGTGTAAAGGTGCTTTGAAAGCCAAACCCAGCCAGATTAGTAAAGATGCACAGACCCCTAAAGCCAGCCAGGGAATGCATGCATTAACCAATAGCAAGCCTGCATGCATGTTGCAACATCCCAGGTGCCTAAATCATACCAGTAATCATGCACTCATTCACATCACAGGTGCAGCGGATACTGACACGTCCGACAGCGACATCCTCCACATTGCGGAGACACCTGAAGAGGTGGATGGGGAGAGGCAGCATGCACCCGCACTGACACCCAGGGCCAACCCTGCAGCTACAGCCGGAGCACAACAGCGCGTTTCGGCACATAAGGCAGTGGAGCAGACCCCACCACCACCCAGGAGGCAGACACAAACCACAGCAAGTGTGCGTGCTCACGCCAGCAGCAGGTTATGGCAGTAGCACTCCGTGCCAACCACAGCAGCCATGGAGCAACATGCACACAACTTGGCCCTGGGCATTGAGGCTCAGATGCTGCGTGTGCACCGCAAACAGGTGCAGCACATGGCAGCAATGCAGCTGCAGCTGTACAAAATAGCACGCAATATCAGTCTCCTCACAGAGAGTGTGCAGGAACTGCCCACAGCGGTGAAGGAGAGCAACCAGCTGATTGTAGCGCAGCAGGACATCACCCGCAGACGTCACAGGCAGCTGCTCACATGGCTGTCAGCCTACACCCAAACCAACCACTTGATCGGGAATGCCAAATCCCAGCTCTCGAGAAGATCATTGGCCATGCAGACCCAGATTGTCCAATGCTGTGCAGACATAGCAAGGGCCCTCGAGCAGGTCACCAACTCTGTGGAGCATCTATGCCTAAGGCATAGATGCATCAAGCGAAATTGCGATCGCAATCGCTGCGAAACAGCGATTGCGATAGCAATTTCCTCATCCAAAATGCATCAAGTACAAAAGCAGCAAATTGCGAATTCGCAAACCAAAGAATCGCTAAACCCGTTGAAATCCCCATTGCGATTCCGTAAAAGCGACTTCCCACATATTTTGCGAAATCGCAACCAAATAGCGAATTCGCAAATAATTCGCTATCCACATTCATCAGCAATCGCACATAGCGAAAATACCATAATTCGCTAAATACGAGTCGCAATTTAAGGAGAAGCTAAACCAGGTTGTAACCATGAAGTCATATTGGCAAAAACATTTTTTTATGCAAACAACAAACAGGTGTTGGCTAAATCAAACACACTTAAGGAGACTCAGTAGGAGCATGAGGAAAGTCACAAAGGCAGGTCTCTACATCGTGGCAAGGCAGCTGAGGCTCCAGGCTGCATCCCAGAACCGACGCAGGATCCATGAGCACATCTTCCGGCTGTGGAATACACTACTGGGACAGACTGAAGAGGAGATCTACTCTAAATACAGGCTCAATGGGGCAAAGATTAAGAAGCTCATCAGAGACCTTGACCCCTGTTGCAGAACCCAACATGGAGGACCAATGCCGTGCCCACCCATGTCCAGGTCCTGTGCTGCCTGCACCTCCTGGCCTCCGGCAGCTTCCAGGGGATAGTCGCATATGCAGGGTGTATATCCCAGAGTACACTTTCACGCTGCCTATAGAGTTCCTGGACGCCATCCTGAGCTGTATACATCACTACATCACCTTCTCAACAACCCAACAGGACTTAATGCAAACAAAACTGGACTTCTATCATACCGCACATTTCTCCCATGTATTCGGCTGCATCGACTGCACCCAGATACACATTTGTCCACCTGCAGAGACCGAATACATGTACCGGAACCGCAAGTCATATCACTCCCTCAACATTCAGATGGTCTGCAATGCAAAGACCCTCATTACAGACATTGTGGCACAATACCCAGGGAGCACGCATGTTTTGTTTATCTTCCGGCACAGCGGCATACACACCCGCTTGGCCAGGGGTGAATTTGGCGAGGGACATCTCCTAGGTAAGTACACATTCCCACATACAGTATGTAAATACCATGTTGCCGCGCATAACAGGCACTGACCTTCTGCTCCTCCCTTCAGGTGACAGTGCCTACGCCCTCTGTGAATACCTCCTCACCCCATACCTCAACACAGCAACACCACAGGAACGGAGGTAAAATGGTGCGCATTTACACACCAGAAATGTGATAGAGCGGCCATTTGGCATGTTAAAGAGTAGATTCCGCATCCTCCACAAGACTGGTGGGGCCCTCAAATACCGGCCTGAGATCTGCTGCCACATTGTGGCTGTGTGCGCCATACTTCACAACATTGCCACCAAGTGGAGGATACCTGTTCAGGTGTCTGGTAGTGAGTCGGAGGGGGACGACCTGCCACCTGCACATGTGCATCATCATGCACATGGGGAGAATCCTGCTGAAGGTCACAGGTGCCGCACGCACATCACACAGAACTATTTCTAGTGCATTCATACGCCTTACACAACACTGCACTCATGCAAGCCACATCAAAGATTGACATGAGGATGATTTGTTTTCTGAATAAAGCTTGTGTTTAATTCACACAGTGCCAATGTGCTTCCATCAGCAACAAAAATGGGTATGGTATTCAAAAATCCAAGGTCAAGTAACCTGAGCTGGTGTGCATGGTTGCCTCACCACCACACAGCCTGTAATGTCATGTAACTAGAGCCTACTGGTGCGCGCACCCAGTCGCCTCTCACCCTCCTTGTTAGGCTGGTCCTGTCGGGATGTAGTGTTGGTCCTGGCACTGCACTTCCTGTCTGGTTGCACTGGCACAGACAGGCTGCTGAGGCTAGATGCCTCTTCGCTGGCATCATCCTCCACCCCCCTTGCATTGCTACGGTCAGTCGCCTGTTGGTGCTCCACAGCGTTGGTGACCTGCTCGAGGGACCTTGCTACGTCTGCACAGCATTGGACCATCTGGATCTGCATGGCCAATGATCTCCTCGAGAGCTGGGATGTGGCATTCCCGATCAGGTGGTTCAAACCGGTGTATGCTGACAGCCGTGCGAGCAGCTGCCTGTGGCGTCTGCTGGTGATGTCCTGCTGTGCTACCATCAGCTGGTTGCTCTCCCTCACTGTTGTGGTCAGTTCCTGCAGACTCTCTGTGAGAAGACTGATATTGCGTGCTGTTTTTTACAGCTGCAGCTGCATTGCTGCCATGTGCTACGCCTGTTTGCGGTGTACACGCAGCATCTGAGCCTCAATGCTCAGGCCCAAGTTGTGTGCGTGTTGCTCCATGGCTGCTGTGGTGGGCACGGAGCGCTGCTGCCTTGACCTGCTGCTGGCGTGGGCACGCACACTTGCTGTGGTTTGTGTATGCCTCCTGGGTGGTGGTGGGGTCTGCTCCACTGCCTTATGTGCCAAAACGCTCTGTTGTGCTCCAGCTGTAGCTGCAGGAGTGGCCCTGGGTGTCGGTGCAGGTGCAGGTGTCTCCCCATTGTGGAGGATTGTCGCTGTCGGACTTGTCAGTATCCGCTGCACCTGTGATGTGAATGAGTGCATGATTACTGGTATAATTTAGGCACCTGGGATGTTGCAACAGGCATGCAGGCTCGCTATTGGTTAATGCATGCATTCCCTGGCTGGCTTTAGGGGTCTGTGCATCTTTATTAATCTTGCTGTGTTTGGTTTTCGCTATTTGGAATTCGCAGAATGGATGCTTGATGCATCTATGGGCTAAATAGGACAAGCCAGTACAACACTACTTCAAATGCATTTTGATGTTGCCCTATATTTTACTTTATGCTGTCTGCTCCCAAACTTCTCTAGGTATGCATTACATAATGACCACTCTTTCAGCACTGTCATTTATAGTGTTGCCTTACTTTGGTTTTTCCTCACTTTTAGCATGTAGTGGGTCTCTCGGAAATTTGTAGCACCTTTGCACTGTGCCATTTTTTTTAACTCGATATTTCTTCTCTTTTTTTATTGCGGTATGCGGAATTTGCTCTCTACTCTTGCTATTATGTAAGTGTATACGCCTTGATTACAGTTTGCTTCATTAATGTTTGCTACTCTTCTTGGGTCTGTGACGTCCTATTTAGATAGTTAATATGCTCATTATCATTTTTTCTAGAGCATTGAAGCGTTTAGAAAAGAGAACAACTTAAACACAAACATTGTTGCAAAAAACATGTATGCGGAAAACCTTTCTAGACGCGGTTACCTGACTATTAATTGTGGTGTGATTTTCTGAGCAGCTTCACTAAGGGCCAGATGGAATGTATGAAGCAAATCTGGTGCAAAATAAGGAATTGCAAAATTTGCAATTCCTTATTTTGCAATTGCATTTTAAGGAATCGCAAATTTAGCGATGCCTTAAATGCAATGTATGTAGCAAAAAAAATTAGCAAAATGCCCTTAAGGAATCGCAAATTACCACCAACTTCTAGTTGGTGGTAAGTTGCGAATTCCTTGAAAAACACAAAGTTTTGCATTTTTCAAAGTGCAATGTGACGCAATACATGCCCTTAGGGCATGTATGTGCGCCACATTTGCACCAATGCATATTTCAGGGGTGCAACAGGTTGTCCTTTGGACACCCCTGCACCCTTGATATTATTCTCAATTTGCGATTAGCAAATTGCGAATCCTTAAATGCAATGTATGTAGCAAAAAAAATAGCAAAATGCCCTCAAGGAATCGCAAATTACCACCAACTTCTAGTTGGTGTTAAGTTGCGAATTCCTTGAAAAATGCAATTTTTTGCATTTTTCAAAGTGCCATGTGACGCACATACATGCCCTTAGGTCATGTATGTGCGCCACATGTTCACCCATGCATATTTCAGGGGTGCAACAGGGTTTAATTTGGGCACCCCTGCACCCTTGATATTATTCTCAATTTGCGATTAGCAAATTGCGAATCGCTAATTGAGAATAACTTCCCATTCCTTGCTATGGGCCTCCTGGCCCATAGAAATGAATGGGAAATTACTCCTTAATTGCGATTAGCAATTTGCTAATCGCAATTAAGGAATTTTAAGAAATCGCAAAAAAATAGCGAATTTCTACATACATCCCAATTTGCAATTCCCAAATAGCGATTTCTAAAAAATCGCTATTTGGGAATCGCAAATGATGGTAATGATACATCTGCCCCATAGAGCCCCTGTTTGCGTCATCTTCTCTGCCTTGCCTTTAGCCTGGATCTTCTCCCGCTCTCTCTTTCGTTTTCTCGTGCTCCCACTGTAGTACTTCGATGTTGTGTATTTTGTGTAAAATTGATGGCGCATATCTTGCTCATGTGATGCTTTTTAAATTTAACAAACCACACAAAGCTGGTGAAGGTGATGAATTGAGCCGACTGAGTGTACTGACCTCAGCACATGTTTTCTCCTTCTGGAGATGATGCTCCGTTAGTGAGCAATGAACAGTAACTTTGGCTAGTTGTCAGACAGCTTGATGCATAGATGTGGTCCTATGGCTAGATTGCAGCTAGATTGCGGCTAGATTAAAATGTAACCTACCAGTGCCTAAATGGCACACGTTTTGTTTTTGCACCAGTCGACTGGCACAATTGTAATTTGCGCATCACTCAGTTGATACAAATGTTGGTGCAAAATTGCACTGCACGCTTTCTATTTTATGCACTTCGAGTGCAAAGACTGAGGGCATACCATGGCAATGTGTGAGGTGCAATTGCAGAAAGTGAATAGTGGGGGGATATTTAATGGTTTGTCATGACTATTGAAACAGACCTGACATTGTTAGTTAGGTAGGTCTGGAATACATGGGAGTAAGGGCCAGATGTATCAAAGGGTTGTACCCATTCTGTGTCTATGGGAAAATGTGTTCATACATATGGCCCTTAGTCTTCTACTATTCTGACAAAAGCATTCTGCTCCCTCTAAAGCCCCAAGTACAAGGATGTTCAGGGCAAATCCTCGGGCCCGCAGCACGCGCTTCCTGGATTATCGTCACATCAAAGAATAATATCCTTCCAGGAAGGAAACTGCATATTTCATTGCCCCTCTAATCAAAACTAGAAACAAGAACTCACTCTGCAGAACAAGTCAAACCCTTAATAGACAAAACAAATCTATTTATGGGAAACGGCCGACGTCATAGGCATGATTGTATGTTTTAGGACACACATCCTCACCACAAAACTGTAGCGGAAACGGAGCTTCCATGCATCAGCCAGGGCCAGAAATTGAAACACAGCATCTTTACTATGAAAATGAAATGCTCTCTTTCCGCCACAGAAGTTCCTTAAATCCGGCGTCAGGTTTCACAACATTTGTATGCCGGGACTTTTTCACAAAAAGATACAACACATTATTTTAATAAATTCTTCAAAAACGGAACCTATTCATTCTTTAGTGTGAGAGACTAAAGTGTGAATTCATTTTTCACACACACGTGCAAACTTATAAGCATATAGACAAATACACACACACTTTTACACACACATACAGACATTCACACACTGACACATACATGCATGCAGTCAGTTTGTGGTATTTGCTAGAAGCATTGAGAGCCAATCACCAGCCTCAACCAGAAGAAGCACTTCCAATTATTTGTACAATGCTTATTACTGGAAGGGCTACAGATGGGTTGTTGTAAGATGATAATAGAGCCTTTATACGCGTCCCACCTCACCTCGAAATTCTAATTTACTGCGTAAATTCTGCTGTGTTTCAGGGAATGTAGAGAGGAGATGAAGGCAATGCATTATGCATGCATGCTTTTGACACCTGGACCGACAGGCTTAGTTTAGGAGTACTGAACTTTCTCACCCGCTTCCTCTCTTGAATCGTATTCCTGATCACCATCATTTAATTATTTGAAGAGTTTTATATAGCGCTGGCTAGACCCGAAGGTATCAGAGCGCTTTCCATGAGGAATCGTAGCATTTCAAGTTACAAATTACATCCGTTTCCATAGCATAGTAAAACATAGGCAAAACAACAATGTTACAGTAATTCGTCAAAGGGAGGGGGGAGGAAGGAGACAGGGCGGGGAGACGGGGAGAACAGTGCCCAATGTCCGGCTGGGTAGGTGACAGCCGAGGTGGTGAGCTAGGGCAGATCTCCTCTATAGCTGTCTAGCAGCTCAACCGGGCATCGGCCATGTTGCTCAGGTCTCAGCGGTCAGGGAAAAACAAGGTTACATTAATTACGGCTGCATCGACGAGACGGGGAGAACAGTGCCCAATGTCCGGCTGGGTAGGTGACAGCCAAGGTGGTGACCCAGGGCGGATCTCCTCTATAGCTGTCTAGCAGCTCCACCGGGCTTCAGCCATGTTGCTCAGGTCTCGGCAGTCAGGGAAAAACAAGGTTACAATAGTTACAGTTGCATAGTCAAACACAGAGGAAACATGTCCCCAATAGAGGAACAGAGGGAATGTGGGGGGAGGCGGTGGTAACAGGGAGCTAAGATGCAGTACAGTTCTGGCAGTTCGGCAGTGGTAGAGAAATACCTTGTGGGGGCCCAGGAAGTAAGAGTAAATGGGCCCATAGCTCAGATGGGGTCACATAGTCATTAAGTCCAGTGTCAATATTAAGCTTTAGGTCATTTCGGCGGTAGGGGGGTACCGTGCAGCATCGCGTTCCATGCCTCTGTCTGTGGTATCTGTAGTCGGGTCATAAGTGTGTGGATGCTGAGTGTACAGTCACAAATGAGGTGGAATGTCAGGTTTCCACTAGGTGGGCGTCATCTTATATGCCGGGAGATCAGAGTCAATGAAGATGCTTGTTATTGTACCCAGATAACAGCGAGACAGCTATCAATTTTTGTTCTAATTTATGTAAGGGAGGGGATAAAAAAGTAGATACGCATTTGGTTTAGTCAAAGTAGAAGAATCCACTGCTCCCCCCATGTATGTATGTATGTGCGTATTTGGTACTTGATAGGCGCATGTATCACCCGTAGGTCTTGCAGCGCCAGCAGATACTCAGATAACAGTGTATGGTCTCTCATTATTGCTGGAAAAGCCAGGTTTTGAGTGACCTCTTGTGGTCTTGTTCTGAACAAAGATGTAGGGATAGGGCATTCCGGGTTTCAGGGCCTGTTTTGGAGAAGGCTCTGCCTCCGTTCCTTACTGTACGCACTTTAGGTACGGCTAGGAGGAATTTGCTGGTCGAACGTAGGAGTCTGGCTGGTTGGTATTTTATTAGCTTTTTGGCTAAATATTTGGGCCCCTTGCCATTTAAGGACTTGTGGACCAGGCAGCACATTTTGAAATTGATCCTCTTTTTTATAGGGAGCAGCCGCGGTCGGTAGGGGAGTACCTGCCGGGGCGGTGACGTGGGGAGGGGGAGGGGCAGGGTGGGGGTTAGTAATGTATGGATAATGGAGGTTTGCAGGTAAGTAAACATTTTAAAAAATCAAACGAATTTCGTTGCGCGCACTGCATTGCATTTGGGAATGCAGTGCGCACAACGAAATTCGTTTGATTTATTTAAATGTTTACTTATCTGCAAACCTCCATTATCCATACATTTCTAACCCCCACCCTGCCCCTACCCCTCCCCACGTCACCGCCCTGGCAGGTACTCCCCTACCGACCGCGGCTGATAGGGAGCCAGTGGAGGGTCTTCAGACTGGGGGCAGAAGGGGTGCGGGGAGGGAGGTTAAGAACCAATCTGGCTGCAGTGTTTTGTAGGACGTGGAGTTTTGACAGATGCTCCTCATTGATGTCGGCCAGTAGCACATGTCTATAATCTAGGCGACTAATGATGAGACCTTGTACTAGGGGCATCCGGGATGGTAGAGGAATCCACGTAAAGATTTTTTTAAAGGTTCTCATTAGGCCTTAGATGGTACTGATCACGGTGTTTATGTGATCAGCCATGGAAAGTTTGTTGTCTATTATTATGCCCAAATTTCGCGCTGTGGATTTGGGTGGAGGGCAGGGACCCAAGGACGATGGCCACCAGTTGTCTGTCCATATTTTCTGAGCATTGCCAAAAAGTAGGATTTCGGTTTTGTTCGCATTGAGTAATAGGTGATTGCTCATCATCCAATCTTTGATTGACGACATGCACTGTTTAAATCTGGATTTAGTGTCATTAGGATCTGCTCCGAGTCTAACTAGCAGCTGCGTGTCATCGGTGTAAGACACTGTGTCGAACTGAAGGACTGGGTGATTTGGACCCAGCGGTGCCAGGGCACAACACCTGAAACCTTCGTGGGTAACCTGCTCCGGCGTACAAGTCACAGAGACACGGGACACTTCCTTCGGCGTCAAAGAGTCAAGGTTTATTTACTGCAGGGAACACAGAAGTCACAGGAAGTACATCGAGTGTAGTTCGGGGAGACTGCTTCAAATTGTATTTGTGGATCGCTCCTTTTATACAGTTTTTACCCATAGGATAACATGATACACAATAGTTTACAACCTGGTTCCCACAAGTCGCTCTCAGAGGGGTCGCTTAGATCACTTTGAAACACACAAGATCCGGAACATAAGTGCGGAAACATTTGGCGGTTCCCAACTGTAAAAACCCATCTTCCCACCATTAGCAAATTCCAATCAGCAGTAAAGTAGATCGAAATAGGAACGAAGACAGGTGCAGAGGAAGACGGAGACAGTAGGGAGATCGGAAAGGGTATAAAAGGGGAGTGTCGAGAAGCACGAGATACAGGCATCAAAGGGACGTGCCTAATGAGATGCACGACTGAGACAATAAGCCCGTGCGGCAAGATGAGCCTCGAGCGGCGCCATCTGCCTTACAGTAGCATCCCCCTCGTCATAAAGACACTTACAAAGAACATGCGTCTTCCGCCATATCTTGGGAGTCCCAGGGTCGCGAAGCGGACAGCGTCCGTTCGCTGGCTACTTGAGGGCAAGAGACAAAATGGATGCCGTATCTAAGATGGAACCCGTGGGTACAGATGACAAACCCACATAACAAACGAACGGTTTAAGTTAGCACAGCGAAACTGCGCACACTTACAAAACTCGTCATTTGCGGTTCATAGATACTAGACTCGACCATATTCGTGCGAGTTAAAAACACCACTTACAATTGTCACGGAACCTCAGACGCTCCTTTTGCCCTCATGTAGGCAAGCACTAGTCGGAATCATACTCGATATTCATCAGACCATCAAGATGTCGTTGTAGCATAGCTCTGTCCAACCGAGTCCCCTTGGTAACAGATGGTTGTCTCATACACGTTGTAGCACAGAGGCCACATAAGGCAGGACCACACTGCACACAAAGGCAACACGTGAACAGGAACACTACCACAACCCCGATGATCGTCAGAATCTTCCAACCCCAAGTCGACACCAGGCCCCAAAACCAACCAAGTAGCGTCCAATCCCCTACATCCACGTGTATGGATTCGGAGATCTTGTGCAACTTCGAGATGGCTTGATAGACAGTAGGAGCATTATCTGGAATGAAAATGCAACAGCTCGAATGGATCACTTTACATACCCCACCGCGATCTGCTAAGACAACATCTAAAACCATACGGTTTTGTAATGTCATAAGTCTCTCCGCCTGAAGTTCTGTGGTGATATTACCAAGGGCACTGGCAGTAATGTTAGCTGTCGATTCTACCACTCGAGTCAAATGTCTCAGGTTCCTACTATTAACCATAGGTCCCCAAAACGGGAGGAAACCCTTGAAAAAGTCTCCTGCCTCTTGACCGGCAGTATCCTCTTCGCTAATTACGCCTCGTACAACTCTAGTCTTATGATAATCGGCATCTACAGTAAACGTCGGAGGCAACAGATTTGCAACAAAACATGAGCCCATGAAGTCTGCGGGCAACCATGTGTATGCACGATCATGACAGATAAAGTATGTACCCTTGGCAGCCAGAAACACAGGGGACGGGGACATTGGCAAAACGTAACTTTCAGTGCAAGCACTTACTCCAAGTGAGGCTTGCGAGCCACGACCCACAAGACAAAGATTACCAGTGTGGGGTACGACCCATATTGGAGACGAGCTTTTAAGCTGCTTTTCATTAATGAACATACTATATTCCCCTCTACTTAGGACCCTATAGGCTTGTACCTCTTCTTTAGGGATAAGAAAAGGATCATGGATCTCATCTTCCATCTCCTCTATTGCCATCGATAGCACCCACTGATACGAGGTAGGACCAGCGTTGGGGGAACGTTGTTCTGGAGTGGGGTGGAAACCCAGTGCGCTTCGAAGCATTGTTTGGAATGCTCGAGCTGACCCTTGGGAACTATACGGTAACACCAGATATGGAATTCCCTTACCCGTAGTATGTGGCATCAACCCACACACCCAACAATTAGTAGTGTTAACCACTAACTGATGCTGATGGAGGAGCTGGATAAAGGAATTGTTGCGGAATTCTACACGTCTAGCCTGTTCGTGTTCTGGTAACATATGAAAGGAATGAGGAGAAGCAGTAGAAGTAATGTTAGGGTAAGGAGTAGGAGTAGGGGTAGGAAGTAAGAAGTAAGACATAGTGTAATACACCCCACCCGCCAAAAATGCAGAAGCAGTTAAAAACAAAACAAACAACTGGGATACAAAACATTTCGTACGACTAAGTTTCTGCAGCTTGACTCTATATGCCTGAGCTCCTTCCAAATCATTCAGCTTCGAAAATGCCATTTCCCTACGACCGTCCGCAACGTTTCTTGACGCACTTCGTTCTGTGCAGCAATAGTCAATCCCCAGGAGTTCCTAGGAACCGACGGTCTTTAACCTAGTGTCAAGACCTACTGTCCAGAAGGAAGTACGCGCGCGGCCCTACGGCCCTCAATACACAATATGTATATATTAGCACAATATTTCTCAGCTGTGGAAGAAAAAGATACAAGGAAGAAGCTTGATATATATATATATACAAAACAATTTTCAATGATACGAATGTTCAAAGTTGATCATGGGAAACGAAGATATTGCAGTTATCAATTTCAGCAAAGCAAGCAAATTTTTATTTGTCCTTAGTGTGAGATCGCAAAGAATATCGATGTTTCCCGGGACGTGTCTGCACGTCGAACAAAGGATCTGTCGAAGAGACAGCGTCCTGCTGATCAGTTCGTTGGTCTGGTCTTGAGTCTCTTGCTGACAAATGTTCAACAGTGGCTTTCTGCTGCGCTGAGGGTTCTCCAACAAGCTGTGCGTCGCTAAAAGGTACAAACGCCGGCAATGTTTCTGTTTCTGTTGACGCAATGCCTTTCCTTACCCACGGGTCTGCCGACAAAGGAATAGGGACTCGCTTACAATGGGTAGCATGTACCCAATTTTTCCGCCCCTCAAGACGAACGGCAGTCCTCGTGGCCAGGAGCACCTGGTAAGGTCCGGTGAAGCGAGGGTCCAGATTGTTTTTTCGTGAAAAATTTCGGGTAACCACCCAATCTCCGGGCTGGAGCTGGTGGCCTGGACCCTCCGTCTGCGTCGGCAAGGCGTCGTAAACCTGTTGATGAATTAACCTCAGTTTAGCAGTCAAGTCATGTAAGTAATCAATCAACATCGGAAACTCAAGATCAGAGAATATTCCTGGCCTAGGAACCCCCCACACATTCGCAGGACGGCCGAACACTATTTCATAGGGACTGAGCCCTATTCGGGAGTGTACAGTCGCCCTAGTTGACAGTAATGCTAGAGGCAAAGCATCAGGCCACGAAAGTCCAGTCGTAGCTTGAATCTTCGCTAATTTTAGTTTAAGGGTGCCATTGTACCCTTCAACCAATCCAGCTGACTGGGGATGATTGGCGCTATGGAATTTCTGATTTATTCCAAGGCCCTTACACACACTCTTCATCACACTTCCAACAAACTCACTTCCGTTATCTGACCACACGACTCTAGGCATTCCATACCGAGGAAAGTATTCCTTCAGTAGGATTTTCGCAGTAGACAAAGCAGTATTGTCTTTGAGGGGATAGGCCTCGATCCATCGGGAGAATGCGCAAACCACAACCAAAACGTATTTCAGGTTATTGCATCGCTCCATATGGATGAAGTCCAATTGGATCACCTCAAAGGGATACAAAGGAGGAGCAAAACTGCCAGGGGGAGTTGGGGTTCCTTTGCCAGGATTGTACATTATACACACCATACAATTCTTCACCAAACGTTCAGCACACTTAGTAATTCCATCATTCTTCCACACATCAGCCAACAACTTGCAAATACCTTTCGCGCTAATATGTGCTAACCCATGTGCCATTTGCACAACGGCCAGTACATACGCATCAGGCAACATCCATCTTTTCTGATCTGACAAATCAATCCAGCAACCATTCACATCCAACCTTCCCGTACTTTCTTTCCACTTCATCTTTTCAGTGTCGGTGGCCTCATTCTGAATTGCTTTCACACTCTCTATAGTATTCTCACACATACTTGATTCTGTAGGCCACCTAACCGAATTCGTCACATACATTCGAGTGCTAAGGTTCCGGGCAGTCTCCTTAGCAATCTCATCTGCAAACGCATTACCACGACCAACATCATCCGTCACTTTACGATGCGCACTACATTTAACAATTGCAACTTGAGCAGGCAAAGTCAATGCATCCAAAAGATCGTTCACAAGCTGGCCATGCTGTATTTTCGTGCCATGTGACGTCAAGAAACCACGTTCTCGCCACAATCGTCCGAAACTATGCGCTACACCGAAAGCATACTGACTATCGGTGTACACATTCACACGTTTACCTTTTGCTAATACACATGCTCTAGTAAGAGCGATCAGCTCTGCAGCTTGGGCAGAATTCTGATTCAATCTCGCAGTCTCAACAACAGTATTCAATGTCACCACAGCATAAGCAGTAGTCACATCACCATTCGGCAATTTAAAACATGACCCATCCACATACAGGATGCCATCCGGGTCTTCCAATGGGGTGTTTTTAAGGTCCACACGACCTTTTGTTTCCTCCTCTGTCCGCAAGTAACAGTCATGTTCTGTTACTGCATCTGACTCTGCACTAATTGGTAACAAAGTTGCCGGATTTAGGACATTACAACGTTTTATCTGAATGTGGCTTGCCAAGAGCGTCAATTCGTACCCAGATAACCTCGCACTCGTCAAGTGCTGAGTTTTCGTACGGTTCAAAAGAGTATCGACTGCATGCGGAACCATCACCGTAAGCATATTATCCATGACCAATCCTGCTGATTGTCGGATGGAGACCGCAGCTGCCGCAGTTGCTCTCAAACAACTCGGCAATGCTCTAGCTACTGGGTCTAAGGTCGAGGAAAAATATGCACATGGACGTTGCTTACCACCAAAAGGTTGCGTTAAGACGCTTAAAGCACAACCTTCCCTCTCGTGAACATATAACGTGAACGGTTTACTGTAATCAGGGGTACCTAACACAGGAGCCGAACACAATGAATCACGTAATTCAGAAAAACTTTTCTGACATTCTTCCGTCCATGGTAAAGGAGTCGAAACATCCTTGCACGTAAGAGCCACCAATGGTTTCGCTAGCAATGAAAAATTAGGAATCCACTGCCTGCAGTACGATGTGATACCTAGAAAGGCACGCACATCTCTTTGGGTTTGTGGCACAGCCATGCGCGCAATCGCTGCAATTCTCTCTGGGGTCAATCTCCTTCCCTCCTTTGACAATAAGTGACCTAGGTAGGTTACTTCTTGACAACAATATTGGAGTTTAGAAGGTGACACCTTGTGATTTAACTCACAGAGATGTTGCAGCAACGACACTGTAGCAATTTTGCAAATGTCCTGAGTATCAGCAGCCACCAATAAGTCGTCGACGTATTGGATTAAAGCCGCACCAACCGGCAACCTAAACGCATCTAGTTGACCCTTCAAAGCTTGACTGTAAATCGATGGACTTTCACAGTAGCCCTGAGGAGCGCGTTTGAACCGGAAGCTACGTCCACCAAGAGAGAAACCGAAAAGGTCCCTGCTCTCTTCGGCAATCGGGATGCTGAAAAACGCATTTTTCAAATCAATCACCGAAAACCATGAAGCTGTAGCTGGAATCAGAGTCAGTAGCGCCGTAATGTCAGGCACAACAGGGAATTGAGGAACCACAATTTTATTCACCTCCCGTAAATCGATAACAAAACGATAAACAGGCGGTTTGGTAGGATCAGTACGTTTAAGAATGGGCAGTACAGGACTATTGCACACGTTTCCCCGAGTTTCTTCAATGACATCTTTCTCGATCAAATCATAGATGATCGCTAACAAAGCTCGTTCACCATCAAGGGAGATACGATATTGGGGAATACGTGGCAATCGCACATTCGATTTCAACTGAACAACATAAGGGGAGATATCAAGTAGGCCCACGTCATTTGGACCCGTCGCCCACAAAGATGCAGGAAGAGAACTCAATTCCGGTGGAAGCTTATCGAGGGACAAGTACATGGGAGAGACTACCCTCTCTCCGAACGTAAGCTTTACACCCGCAGGAGAACAATACAAAGTCGCATACAAGCGTTTAAGCAAATCCAGACCCAAAAGATTTTCGCCACAACCAGTAGACAAAATCAATGGAGCTTCGAGCTCACGTGGCCCAATTTTAAGGGGCAAAGGGCGCGAAACTGGATTGCTAACGGGGGCGCCAGAGAATCCAACGGAAACATTTGTTAAGCCAGACAAAGGTGCGCCAGGGAGTTTCGAATGCATGATAGAACTTTTCGCTGCACCAGTGTCCAACAGAAAAGGCTCAACGACGCCCGATGTAGCAACTGCGACGTAAGGCCCTCTCTGATCAACCGGAACTGATACCACTCCCTCTCCTTGTCTTTGGCTGTCCTAGTAATTACTATCGTCAGGTCCCTGATCGACGTAATAATCGTCTACATTGTACTGCGCAGATCGTCCTTGCGATGATCCACGTTGATCGAAACAGTTATTAGAATTTGATGAATGGTCAGAGCGATCATTCTGAGCACCACGACCTCTACCACGTGATGCGTGCTGTGCACCACCACGACCTCCTCTAGACAAATTACCACCACTACGGTCATTTAAAGCAGGACAATTGAATTTAATGTGTCCCTCCTGTCTACAATAAGCACATTGATTGTACCCTAATGAAGATCTCTGAAAAGATGAATCATTACGCGGCTGCGATCGATTCGATTGCGACTGCGATCTATTCTGCTGAGGCGCATTCTGATTAGAACGCGGCGGATATGCTTGTTGTAACAACACTTTAGTTTTCAGCTCTTTCGTCTTTTTATCGGCACGGTCATTTTCCTCTTTTTCTCTATTTTCGTAATATTGTGCCGTAGCCAATATCTGAGCTGAGGTAGAAACGGCCCATGAACTTTCTGAATTTTTCAATTTATGGCTCAAGTCGGGCAATAAGTTCGATACGAATTTATCCACAAACAACCTCTGTCCACCCTCAGTACCCATATCCTGCCCACTATGATCGACGAATGTTTCCTCGAACCTCGTAAAGAAGTCTGAAACACTCTCATCTTTCTTCTGCTTACAGGCTGACAACTTGTCCCAATTTACCCTCATAGCTGGCATAAGCGTTTTCATTAATGTAATGATTCGCTGGGGAAGAAGTTCAATCAACTGATCGGGTTTAGTAGCAGCCACTTGTCCAGCGTCTGCCGCTGTAATGGCAGCCCAATCACCACCTAATTCATTCGCGTGATCTTGGTGACGAATCTTGGCCCATACCGGTTGCGGTACGACATTGCCAAACAACATGTCGATATCGGCCAGATTCATTATCGTAGCGTCTACGAGCTGCGATAATTCTTTGTAATACCCCGCAGGATTTTTGCGAGGATCAGGCAAAGTTTGTTTCACCTGAAGCACTTCCGATCGTTTCCAAGGGAGGTGTATCCACACTCTCTGGAAATGTGCTGGTATTGGAGCATTAGCATTAGTATTATCAGCGGGTACCCAAACTGGCGGAACTTCACGCATAGGATATTGGCCAGACCCATCTCGTTGTTCAATGTCCTCAACGAACAATGCATGAGGAATAGGAGCGGGACGAAGAGATAGCAACCGCTCAATAGCACGTCGGACATTAGTGTCGACTATCAGTCCAGTTGCGAACTGAAGCCGGAGTTCAGACAGGGCGGTCAGCACCTCGTCAGGCGCATTGGCCGCTATCTGATCATGTAAGAACTTGCACATTTCATCAAACACATATCTCTGAGTAGGTATGTTGAATTGATCAAACGTTTCGAGGACAACACGAGGTGGATTTCTAACAGGGTTTATCATCCAACCCATCGCCATATTGTATAGCGCAACACGTTCTCTATTACCAGGAAGCTGGCTACGTCTCTGTGGACCATCAGAACCTGCAGACCCAAAAACAGGTCCGAGCGACTGAAAGAAGTTTGTCGCAAGGGGAGAATCACGATTACGAGTAGAGGGAGAAGAGTAAGACACAGGACTAACAAGAGAAGGAGTAGAGACGTTAGCAGCAACAGGGGTTAACAACACAGGAGCAGTAGCGTGAGCAGTAGCGGGAACAGGAGTATGTGGAAGCGGAGGAGCAGTAGGAATAGAAATAGGCAAAGGAGCAGGAACAGTCGGAAGAGCAGGTGCAGGTTGAGGAACTGGTGGAGGAATAACAGGTGGAAGAACAGGTACGGCAGGGACCACAGGAGCTGCGGTACCCTGTACGTACGGAGGTGGCGACTTCATAAGATAGGACATTAAAGAATCCTCAACTGCCTCTTCCTTCTTATCCGACTCCGTAGGCAAAACAGGATAGCATTTGTCTATGGACATACGCTGTAATCTCTCAAACACTTCCTTATCCTTATCCTCCTTATCACGCTGAAACTGCTCAGCTTTCTTCACTATAGTAGCAACAGTATCTCGCTGACTACGTTTATTTTGTCTGATCTCTTTCTGTCGGGCTTCTTTGCGCCAGAACCGAAAGGCATCAAACATGGCCGGCCTTGATTTACGTTCGAACAACTTTATTTCCAAATTATCTAAGATCGACGCTTCGAAGCTACCGTGAGGTGGCCAACGAAGATCGCCGTCTTTCTTTGTATATTTGATCCAATAATCGTTAAAAGCAATCGGGCCTAGCCCATGTTTGCTATATAGGTCATATGTAGGAGTTCCAACCGGAGGTATCGGACACGAGTCCTCCAGCAGGGAATCCGCACCACAAGGTCTAAAGCAACTGAACAAAGTACTGCGACCAGGCATCTTGCACACTAGCCGAGTTTCACAAACTTCAAGGGTTACGGGATTTCGGGATTTACCAAGTCCCAGCAAAGAACTAAACCCTCGGTCTTTGGCGGCTGCAGTCGTCAAACAAATACAACAACAACAAAGTACGCTAGCAAAGTGTCACCGACAAAAACACTCACACAGCGTGTACAACAAAGACACCCGCTAAAGTGTCTACAACAAAAACACTCGCTAAAGTGTTTACAACAAAGACACTCGCTAAAGTGTCTACAACCAAGAACTCTGGGAGCGACCCACAAATACTTAACTCAAAGATCAATGGCGTCCTCAGGAAGGCCCGTCAATCGTCTCGCTATACCAAGGTCTACGCCAGGCGCCAAAACAGGTCTACAGTCAGGGCAGCAGTCCGTCGCAGCCGTTAGGAGGCGGGAATCTTCGCGGGAAAAGTCTTCGGGCCACTTATTTCGACAACAGGATCGATGAAGCGGGGTGCACCTTCCCTCGGAGATTTCACACGAAGTTCCTCACGATCGTCGGGCTTGGACCGGTACCACTGATGCAGCCCCACGTTGGGCGCCAACTGAAGGACTGGGTGATTTGGACCCAGCGGTGCCAGGGCACAACACCTGAAACCTTCGTGGGTAACCTGCTCCGGCGTACAAGTCACAGAGACACGGGACACTTCCTTCGGCGTCAAAGAGTCAAGGTTTATTTACTGCAGGGAACACAGAAGTCACAGGAAGTACATCGAGTGTAGTTCGGGGAGACTGCTTCAAATTGTATTTGTGGATCGCTCCTTTTATACAGTTTTTACCCATAGGATAACATGATACACAATAGTTTACAACCTGGTTCCCACAAGTCGCTCTCAGAGGGGTCGCTTAGATCACTTTGAAACACACAAGATCCGGAACATAAGTGCGGAAACATTTGGCGGTTCCCAACTGTAAAAACCCATCTTCCCACCATTAGCAAATTCCAATCAGCAGTAAAGTAGATCGAAATAGGAACGAAGACAGGTGCAGAGGAAGACGGAGACAGTAGGGAGATCGGAAAGGGTGTAAAAGGGGAGTGTCGAGAAGCACGAGATACAGGCATCAAAGGGACGTGCCTAATGAGATGCACGACTGAGACAATAAGCCCGTGCGGCAAGATGAGCCTCGAGCGGCGCCATCTGCCTTACAGTAGCATCCCCCTCGTCATAAAGACACTTACAAAGAACATGCGTCTTCCGCCATATCTTGGGAGTCCCAGGGTCGCGAAGCGGACAGCGTCCGTTCGCTGGCTACTTGAGGGCAAGAGACAAAATGGATGCCGTATCTAAGATGGAACCCGTGGGTACAGATGACAAACCCACATAACAAACGAACGGTTTAAGTTAGCACAGCGAAACTGCGCACACTTACAAAACTCGTCATTTGCGGTTCATAGATACTAGACTCGACCATATTCGTGCGAGTTAAAAACACCACTTACAATTGTCACGGAACCTCAGAACCCGTGAGCTCGGATTATCTTAGCCAGAGGTTACACGTACAGATTGAAAGCGTAGGGTTCAATATGGAGCCCTGAAGGACTCCTTTGTCAATATTCTGTATTTTTGAGGAGAAGGCGCCTATTTGAACCTTGGAGGACCTGGCTGTCAGGTAGCTCCTGATCCAGCTTAGTGCTGGGCCTTCGACACCCAGCTCCAACAGGAACTCCAGAAGGACGTCATGGGAGATGGTGTCGAAGGCCGCAGATAGGTCAAGCAAGATCAGGATAGCAGATTGTCTTGCATCGAGGGAAAGCCTGATGTTGTCGACAATTTTGAGCAGGGCGGTTTCGGTGCTGTGGCACACCCGGAAACCTGATTGAAATGAGTCCAACAGATTGTTGTGTTCCAGGTATTTATATAGCTGCCCATTAATCAGTGATTCCATAACCTTGCCGAACAAGGGTAGGAGGGAGATAGGTCGATAATTGGCAAGTTGTTTCTGGTCGGCTGTAGGTTTTTTCAGAATTGGTCGAATTGTGGCCTCCTTCCAATGTGTGGGAATGATAGATTGAGACAGTGAGAGGTTGAATATTTTCGTTAGGTGTGGGATGAGGACCGGGTCAATTTTAGATAGGATCTGAGAGGATGCCGGCTCATCTGGAGATACGCATTTTATTTTGTTTCTGATAAGTGCTACCTCTTCCTCCGTGATGGTGCAGAAAAGTTTGAGAGAGGGCGTGTGTGAGGGGGGAATTTTGTTGGTTTCTTGTTTAGGTGTGGTGTCAGGTGGCAACTGTTTGTAGATATCATCTATTTTATCTGCGAAATAAGATGAAAGGGCGTCGACCCATTCTTGGGAAGCAGTGAGTGGTAATTGGCACGAGCAGGGTTGGTAAATTCTTTGACTGTTTTGTAGAGTTCTTTATGTGAGTTGGAGGCCTGATTTATTCTGTTTCCGAGGTAGTTTTTTTTTAGGTAAGGCTATATGATCCAGGTAGCACCAATGTGTTTTTATGTAGTGCTCTTTGTCTGTTTCATCTTTAGTGTGTTGCCAATTTTTAGGTCAGGAGTGAACCAGGGGGAGAGTTTTGCCGGGCACTTAGTGACCTTTATTGGGGCAATAATGTCGAATGTCTTGCTGATGGCGAGTTCCAAATTTCTGGCAGCTTTGTCAATGTGGGTAATCTCAGACGGGAGAGGGAGGGTAAGGTGGGTCGAAAAGGATTCTATGCGTATCTTCTTGATCAAAGAACTACTTGGCTTTGATTCTCGCTTGGGTAGGGGGTTGGTCTGTATCCCATGTACCAGAAACCTTATTACATGGTGGTTGGACCATAGGACTGGGAATAGCTGGTCGAAAATGATATTGGGGGAGTTGGAAAATAAAACGTCCTGGGAGTGTCCAGCGATGTGAGTGGGGCCCTTCACCAGTTGCTCCAGACCCAGTGAACCAAGACTGGTGATAAGATCTTTAGTGTGGGGATCCGACGAGAGTTCAGCATGGGAGTAAAATCTCCTAGTAGAAAGAAATTATCGGTGGCTAGAATGTGTGGCGCGATTATTTCGGTCAGGTTGTTGATAAAGTGGGCTTTATTACCAGGTGGCCGGTAGAGGAGGGTGCCTTTCCAGGATTCCTTGTTTAAGTGCTCTATGTTAAAGATGCACAGTTCACCCCAGTCTGACTGATGGGATTCGACAATGTGAGTTTTAGCGTTAGCTTTAAAGGCGATCGCTATTTCGCTGCCTCTTTTATCTTTCCCATCTTGTCTTAACAGCTGATAACCAGGAGGAAGTGCTATTGTTACGTCTGGTAGGGAGGAATCCTCCAACCAGGTCTCTACAATAAAGAATAAATGGGGTTTTTCGGAGTCCAGTAAGAACCAGATTTCTAAAGCATGTTTTGGTAGAGAGGGTGTGTTGCAATATAGACTAGTCAGGTGTGTGGGCTTGGTTGAGGGATTAGTTCTCGGGCTTTTGGTTTTGCTGTGGGATACTTTAGTATTTCTGTTTGGTGAACAATTGTCGTGCATAACGTGGTTCGTTAATGGTGATTGGGTAGGGGTACTGTTAGGTTTGCCAAGGGGCGCTTTGTTAAGGAGGTGGAGTTCTTGGCTAGTGTATTTTACAAATGGCCATCCTTTGCTAAGGAGGGAGTGGATGAGGGGAAAAGAATAAAAGGGCAGCGTGTCAGGCATCTGGCATCAGTCAGGTACGGACGGGCGCAGAGGGCTTGGCGTTGGCACGCCGCTGCGTATCCCCTCGGCGTCCGCTCGGTGCATTTCATTTTATGCTAGGAAGTGGGCTTGACCGCGACAGCATGAGTGGAGCGCTGACCTACGCTGACCTGCTGCAGGGGGAGTGACAGCGTGGGGAAGAAGTGAGGATTGTGCCTACCCCTCCGCTCAAACGGCACGAGCCGCGGCGGACCAAGGGAGCACACAAGTGAGTAAGTGACGTGAGCAGTTTAGAACAAATTAGTAGGTGAGCGATAAAAACAAATGAGCTTTTTTTTAAAAGTTCTGCAGTGTCAATGTTGCTCTGACCTGCATCAGTGATCTTACATTCGGTATCTGGGGATCCGCCGCGCGTCTGTGCGGCACACTTCCTTTTATGCTAGGAAGTGGGTCGGACCGCGATAGCGTGAGTGGAGTGCTGACCTGCACTGACCTGCTGCAGGGGGAGTGAGAGCTTGAGGAAGAAGTGAGGATGGTGCCTGCCCCTCTGCTCAAACGGCACGAGCCGCAGCGGACCAGCGGATCACACAAGCGAGTACGTGACGCGAGCAGTTAAAAACAAATTAGTAGGTGAGCGATAAAAACAAATTAGCTTTTTAAAAAAAGTTCAGCAGTGTCAATGTTGCTTCTAACCTGCCTCAGTGATCTTACATTCGGTATCTGGGGATCCGCAGACAACACACTGTCAAGAGTAAAATGCACACTCAGCTGCTACATATTTACTGACTATCTGCCCATAATAGAGCATGAGTGGTGGCATTTAGAGTCAATAACTCTTTAATGATGTTCTTCATGGTCTTTAGAGAAACCTGAAAAAGGAAAATATTCTCCCGATACTAAACCAACTTGATCTCTCAAAATATGTTGAAATAATGATTATGGAATATGAGTGTCACATAATAATAGAAATACTTAGCCCTGTTTCATCCGAAAGAACTCACCTCCAAAACTCTGCTAAATAAATAATTAGTACGCCCACACACACATGCACACACACATACACAAACACACACACATACACCACACACATGCATATTGTTAGAAATTGAGTTGGTAGTTGACAGGGGTAGGAGCAGCAACCACAATCCTAGTCAGGGTAAGAAGCAGGCAAACCCTAAATTAACCTGTGCTCACTCTCTGTTAGCTTGACACAGAGCAGTCAGGTGTAACTTAAAGGCAATGTGCAAAGTATTTGTGCAACACTTCAAACAGTAAAAGAGTAAAAAACACACAAAAAGATTCCACACCAGGTTAGAAAAATAGAACGTAATTTAATAAATAAAAGTAGACCAAAGCGACAAAAATCCAATAAGTAATAAATACAAATTTTAAAGAATAGATTGTAAAATAGCGCTTAGAAGCAATAGGTGCTTATTTGGGATGTCTGGTCATGCCAGACCAGGACAAAGTCAAAAGTTCAGGCAGACAACGACGGAGCATGGCCAGACACAGGGACCCAGTGAAGCCTGCTGAACAAAAGTACCTTGATCCTGGCTGGCTTGACCTTGAGGATACGGGATGCAGCTGAATTGATACGTCTGTGTCGATCCATGCAGTAGTGGCGATGCGCTGGTACTGATTCTGATGAGGTCAGAGCTGCAATGCAGAGATTTGTTATCGTTGTCAAAGGTGCTGTCAACGGAGATGTGGAGACCTTGTGAAGTGGTGCGTCTGAAGACGAAACATAGGACCAATACTTGCAGTAGGGGCAATGCCCCGGTTCTGGTCATGCAACAGGAATGATGCACTGGTTCCAGTCCACACAATAGGAGTGATGCACCGGTTCCAACCCACTCAACAGGTGTGATGCGGTTCTGATCCATGCAACAGCACCGATTCAACAGAGGATGCATGGGTTTTGCTGAAGCAAGCACCTTAGACCTCACTTCCAAAGGTTCAGGACTGAGGTGGCACCACTTGGCAGGAAAGACTTACAGATGGCAGAGTACAGGTGCAGTAGCAGGTAAGATTGAATTTGTTTATGTCCCTGAGACTTCAGATCAGGAGGCCTGCCAGCTAGCCCTTGGAGTCACTCTGGTTTAAAGTGATGCATGTCTAGTTCTTCTCACCCAGGCAGGGGAACGGTAGGTAGCAGGTTAGTACAGCAAGGCCGAAGTCCAGGAAAGTAGCAGTTCAACAGGGTTGCAGTCCTTCATCAGCACAGCTGTCCTTCTTCCTAGCAGTCTTCACAGGTCCAGAAGTGTACTGAAGTAGTGGTGGCAGAGGTCTACCCAGTTGTGCCTTTGAAGTGAGTTTTTGAAGTGCACAGAGGTCCTCCCTTACTGCCCTGGCTCCAGACTCTCTACAGGGGGGTATGCAGCCCTTTGTGTGGGGACAGGGCACAGACTATTCAGGTGTAAGTGAGGCCCGGTCTAGCTCCTTTCTCCCATCCTGCTAGGATGGCCCATCAAGTCACCTCTATGCATTCATTTTGTGTGGCTGTCTTAAGGGGAATACACAAAGCCCAGCTGGCATCATTCCCAGATGTGATCAGAGACAGACAACAGGCACCAAATGGCTAAAGTAAGAAAATGCCAACTTTTTACAAGTCAAATGAAGGGGGTAGGCCCAAACACCAGTAGCTAGATAAGGCCCAGGTAAAGTAGCACTACAAGAAAACTAGCTGCCACTTTATATGCTGTTATCTACTTAAATAGACAAGGGGCCAATATCTAATTTAATTGGTCCTCGTTATTTAGTTAAACATTCATTAAATTGTTCATTATGTCATTTTCATATCATATATGTCTGAAATGGAGAAAACACTTTTTGTTTCAACCGAGTGCAAGCAATAGATTGTGAACGTAAAAAACAACAATCAATCTGAAGAACTTTTCTAATAATACATAGAGAAAACTTCGAAGTAATACAACAAAATGATACACCAGTCAGTTTATTCCAAAAATATCATACATATAGTAATCCCATTATGTGTGATTCATAAAAATCTTTAAAGGGATGCTACCCATTGGAAACAAACATAAAGACAGCTGGGGTTGAGCCAATGTTAAATTTCCCTCAAAGCTCCTTGAGTTAAGAAATTGTTAATTCCTCACTTGGTGGACAAATGCAGACACGGTTCTAGTCCCAGTAGCACTCATGGGCTCTCTTCAGGGCTGTGCCTTTGGTGTACACATAAAAAATTTAAAATTAACACAGTTGCTATTTTGTACATACTCGTTCCCTTTCTCAATGTCCACTGTGTAAATTTACCAAGTACACTACTTAATACCTTATTAGTGTTTACTCTTTTGCTGCAGAAATAACGCGTTCTTCATCACTGATGGTTTAAAGGCAATTCTTTAGCTGTTCTAAAAGATGAAAAGGAATCATTTGGTGACTCAGCATCCTCTAAAGGAACCTTCCACTCCTTTTTCTTGTGTTTTGAATGAGGGGGTTCAAATTGCTGGACAACGGACAATGGGCTTCCTATAGGATGTTGCACATTATCAGCGCAAAAGTCTGTATTGATGTGCACATGAAGTAAGAGAGAGCAAGATGATGGGTTTGTTGGTGTGCCAGCTGGGTGGCCATGTGGCCATCCTTTTCCCGCCTCTACATTCCTAACAGCTAGGATGTATACCTCTGGAGACTTGCTGTGCACATCCGCCTTGATGATGATCACACTGGTTTGGGTGCCAGTGTTGATATTACTCAGAGAGCTGTGATGTTATGTTAATTTTAATTATAGAGCGCACTGTTACCCGGGGGTGTCCTGGAGCTAAGTACTGAATCTAGTGGCAATGGCAGGTTAAAGAGAGAAAAACCATGTTTTCAAATCCTTACGAAAGGAGGCCAGGTTTGAGGCGTTTCTAAGATAGAAGGGGAGTTCATTCCAGGCTTTGGAGGCACAGTAAAGAAAACTTCTACCTCCCCAATTCATTTTCTTGAAGGTGGAAGTTTGGACCAGTTTAGAACCGGAGGAATGCAGAGTTCTACTTGGAACGTACCATGTGAGCCTAGTTTGCAGAAATTCCGGACCAATCCCATTAGCAGCCTTAAAAACAACACATAGTGCCTTAAAGCGTGATCTAAGTGGGACTGGAAGCCAGTGCAGTTTCTTGAGTTCTCCTTTGAGAGCCGTGATAACCGTCCTTAGATTATCTGCTGTGAGAAAAAAAAATGATTTTTTTTATAATTCTAAGGACCATAACTCAGGCTGACGTAACCTGATTGACTTGGTCCCCCATAGAGAGTTTATTGTCAAACAATACTCCCAAATTTTTAGTTTTCCGTGATGGAGTTGGGCATTCTCCAAAGTCCTCCGGCCACCAGTCAGGGGTCCAGATTCGGGGATTGTTTCCAAATTGCAGCACCTCAGTTTTAGCTGAGTTGAGTTTTAAACAGTTGGACGACATACAGGTAGAAATCGTGCTCATGCAATTATGGAACCTCGTCCCTGCCTCCTTTTCCGCACCCTCCGTCAGCGACAGCACATTTTGTGTATCATCAGCGTAGGAGGTAAGCTGGAAGCCGAAGGAATGGATGACACTTGCCAGGGGTGCCACATAGATGTTAAAAAGCGTAGGGCTTAAAGCCGAGCCTTGTGGCACCCCGCAGGGGAGAGAAAAAGGTTTGGAGATGTTTTCATCAAGATCCACCGTCTGGACTCTATCAGATAGGAAGGGCAGTAGCAATTTCCAGGCAACACCCCTTACTCCAATATCCGTGAGCTTGTTCAACAGCACCTTGTGGTGAACCATATCAAAGGCCGCAAATAGATCAAGGAGGATTAAGATGGATTTCCTTCCCTATCCACGGCTTCTCTGATTTCCTCGGTTGATTTAATTAAAAAAATGTAAATTGATACTTGTATAGCGCACTACTCACCCACAAGGGTCTCAAGGCGCTTGTACGAATACCGCTGTGGAACCCATCCTGGCTTTCCCTGTGAGGCGTCTACTCCTGGGCACCCCCAAGGTAGAGGCCAGGCATCCTTAGCGTTGTGGGGGCCGTTGTGGAGATTAAGCAAGCTATTGCCCAGAGTTGCAGAGTGGGACTCCATCATTGGAATAGGCACCGAGGCAAGAATTATCAGGTCCGTGGAATTTTGAGCCCAAGACCCGCCAAGGCGGGGAATTGAACCCTGGTCCCGGGCTAGATCTCTGCATCAGGGTCCGCTGCTCTAACCATTGAGCCACACTTCTGTGATTAACGTCAGTTCCGTGCTGTGAAAGGCTCTAAACCCATATTGTGAAGGGTCCAAGGAGTTGTTAGCAGAGATGAAATTACTTATTTGTGCATTCATCTCCTTCTCCAGAATTTTGGCTGGCAAGGGGAGCCTGGAAATGGGACGGTAGCTGTTCACGTCCTTAGGGTCAAGGGATTGCTTCTTTAGAAACAGAAGCACCGAGGCCGCCTTCCAATTTTTGGGAAAAATCCCTGTTCGTAGGACTGCATTAATCAAAGGTGTAAGCACCTTTCCAATAGTTTCCGGCACTTTTTTGGCAATACCAACAGGACATGGGTCATTGGGAGCCCCCGATTTTATATTGAGCAAAGATATAACCAGGTCTGATTTGTTAACTGGAGAGAAGTGTACTAGTACTTCTGCCGAAGAGCCTAGGCTTCCTAGATCTGAAGAATTGGTCTCCGTCATATTCTCGTTGATCCTGCCTGTGAGAGACATAAAGATAGTTTCAACTTTTGATTTGAAAAACCTGGCTAAGTTGTTACAGAATTCTTCATCTCTCTGATTCTTTGGAGAGGCAGGATTAACAAGTTTGAGAAGTGTTCTGAACAACTCTTTAGAATTGGACTTAGCCTTATTAATTTGTGAAGAAAAGTATTCTCTCTTTTAGCTTCCAGAAGTGTTTGCTTGTACCTGGAAATACAAAGTCTGTAGCTCTCCCTCTCGGATTTATCGTATGATTTCGGCCAGGTCCTCTCTGCATATTTGCAGATCAACTTTTTGGCTCTGAGCTCCTTTGAATACCAAGGAGCCGAGGGGGACATCCTTTTGGGAGTCCATTTTTTGAGGGGGACAAGTTGATCACAGGCATTCCGAAGCCAGTCATTGTAAATGAAAGAGGTCTCCTTCACATCCTCCGAGATCTGATACATGGAGTTTTCTAGGACATTTTCCAATTTGTCCACATCCAGTTTACCCCAGGATCTGGTTCTGATCTCTTTAGGTTTTAAGTGACCAGTCGAGTGGGCCTGAGGGCATTTAAGTACAAATTTTACCATACAACGATCAGACCATACGATCGGCAGAACAGAGATCTCATCTATCTCCTTACTATTAGAGAAAATCCCATCTAGAATGTGCCCCTTTACATGAGTCGGCACATTCACCTTTTGTGTCAGACCGCCTACGCTCATGATGTGATTAAACCTTAAGGTATCAGCATCACTGGTGTTTTCAAGGTGGAATTTAAAATCCCCTATTACCGTGAGGGATTCTGAGTACAGTCCTTCTTCCAAAAGCGTGCCTAATAAATCCAAAAAGCCGCCTTTAAGCCCTGGGGGACGATATATAAGCAGCCCTTTAAAGGGTCGATGCAGACGAGCGTAAATCTTAAAAGCTAAGGCCTCACATGTCCTATTGGAGGCTGTGGAGGCCTTATGGGTGAGTGTATCATGATGGATAATCGCAAGTCCACCCCCCCCTCTTATTAGGCCGGTTCACAATATGGCAAAGGAAATCTGCAGGTGTTGCTTTCACCAAGTCAGGCCCTGAGCTGCAATCCATCCAGGTCTCAGTGATAAAGGCAATTTTAATCTTAGGCTCCTCCAAAAGGAGCGCACATTCCAGACTATGTTTCACTAAAGATCTGGCATTTAGCAACATACAATTCAAAGGATCCTCAATGCCATGTGTCTTTACACTTAAATAGTCCTGGGAGGTCATACCATTGCTAATTGGCAGGTTGAGAATGGTCGGAAGGGGCAGCTGACAGCAACTACACTGGGAGCCCTCTGTTAAGTTGCTTCCCCAGTCAGTGGACAGCCTGGAACAATATGAAATCATGTTACCGGGATTGAGTTTGTGTAGTGCCCTACTAGAGTAATGTACTCCACTTACCGAGCCACTGCCAGGGGGACAGGCCCTGCGCACGGCCAGAGCGGGGTCGGGCGTAGACGGGCTTGCCTTTGGTGCGCCGGTGACGCGCCCAATGCGGTCGTCCGCTGCGGTCGTCCGCTGCGGTCGTCCGTTGCGCGCGTCCGCTGCGCGCGTCCGCTGTGCGCACGCGACATCGAGCGTGCTAAAAAGGCTCCTCAGATTCAGAACTGACCCGCTAACCTGATTCCCGGGAGACCGAGACCGGAAGTGAGTCTCTCGAGGGTCGACCGGGTCAGGAGCAGTGCGGCATAAAAACAAACAAAACCCCCAACAATAACTAATTCCCCATAAAAACAAGCCTCAGATATTTAAAGCAATTTCGCATCAGATTTAGCCAACCTGGCAAACTGTGAGACTGATTAGGTGCCAAGGGAGGCATTGTTGCCTTAACATCATTAATAATAGACTTCAAGATAGCTGGGATCTCTTCAGCTTTAGATATAATAGCTTGGCATGAGTCTAAACTTATCAGTTGTCAAGGGGCTACAGTTTCCTGAGCTCTACTGAATAATGCATTCAAAGTCTAAGGTTTTCCATCTATCCTTTCCACACGGGAGCACAAGCCCAGAACAGCTGTTAGCTAATTTTCCATGATCAAGCTTTATCTGAGAGGGCTGAGATCATTACATTTAGTGCTGCCATAAGCTTGTAGCTATTGAAAGAATCCCCTTTTATATCCTGTGACGTGTTCATTTCCTCCTCTGTTTGGAGAAAGTTGAACCCATATCCTGTTAATGCTTATATCTATAAGCTCTTTATCAGTGGACATAATGGGAGCTCCACCTAGCCTCGGAGTCTTAGGTAATACAGATCTTGCAGGGTGGATTCGAATGTCCTGGTTATTTTACATGATGTTCTTAGTTGAATAGCTTTAGAAGGTTCTTCCATATATTCTCTAAGAGAATATATATAAATATTTTCATGTGGGATTTGGTTAGAAATACAACCCATTTAGTACATAGAGTTTATTAAATACTGTATTCTGTGAGATACAGTCTATAAACTATTTACATTTGTCTATCTAAAATACATATGTAGATCAACTATTAAAATGTAAAAATGTAAATATGGTTTGAAATTAATATTTTAAAATGTTTTTGAGGCTACTTGACCTTCTGTACCTTATCAAGTGTGTACTGAGTGACAGCTCTCTTAATTCTATATCCTATATTGGAATATACCGAAGTTCTTCCAGTATTTTATATAACTCAATTGCTTTTAATTAAAATTATGATATAAATGAGAGAAATCCTTCTTTGCCTATTGTGGGTTTGCCTTAAATGCCAATTCAACATATCTATTAATTTAGCATCATTCATAATATTAATTAACTGTTGAATGTTGTAACCATATTGTACTAATCTCTCTATTCATAAATTAGCTTGAATCTCAGAATCATAAATGCTATAATACTTTCTTATTCTTAATTATCATTAAGAGAGAATGTAAGCTGGCTGATGCACAAGGTCTTGTCCAAAAATATTTCTTTCTTTACAATTATTAATCCAATGTTAGATTATTTTTATTCAAATACCTCAAAAAGTTTTTAAATCATGTTTAGACACATCCTATATTAACAAGATATCATCTTATTCAAAATATCAAATACTCAGTATAAGGATAAACATTTTAACACCAGATACATTATCTCTTAAACCAGCTGACAAATTGTTTGGTCAAATAAATAAATGAAAATTAATTTGTAAAACACATATAATGCTTTATTCCACTCATACCAATACTATGCCTCAAGGACTCAGATTTATGAAATTACCTGCTGCACATGACTCAACAGAAGTTCATCCCCAAAGCTGCACCCCTCTCACCTTTACAGATGTAAGTAATGTGAATGATTCAAAATGTTGCTATTTCATCAATGAGTAAATGTACACCATACATTTGCACAGTCTGGAAAGGAAAAGAGATGTGCAAGTGCACAAGTCTCTTTTTCTATTTTTTCTCATATGAGAAAATATTTTCTTCATTGGGACTTGCATTCCCCTGAGACCGTACACATTTTGGGGCTGAACCGACCTAAAGGGAAGTTACTCCAACCTCTGTGCTACTGTAAAACTGTGACAGTTACCAGGTAGCCACATACTCACAAGTTTGTAGCTGGTCAGAAAACATAAAAGGCAAACAATGCATTAATTAGCCCACTCCCTAGCCCTTATATTGGATTTACTTATGTATAAATATAAGTATTTGTACGATGATGATGATGATTTAGCCACTTATAAAGTATGTCAGCTACTTCCTAAGAAGTGTTCAAGTGCTCAAAAGAAAAGAACGTTGGAATTAGCCACACATTTGCCAGAAATTCTGAGAAGGGAAAGACAACTCCTGCAAAACGAAGGGATCTTCAACTCAGGACTGATAAGTCCTGAGGTAGCAAACTAAGAAAATTGAACTAAGCAGACTAAGAAGTGCTGGAAAATGCTAAGTTCAGAGAGTGTCCCCTGGGGTCCCCTGGTCTCGTATTTCTATATCTAAGGATAGCCAAGAGAAATCTGTGGATGGATCTCCACGTCGAAGAGTCACCTTTAGTATAGTGAGCCAATGCTTTTTTGTAGATGAGATAAGATAGTAGAGTCTCTGCTGTGACCCAAAAAAATCCTGGATGATGCATTTTGCAACAGCTGCAATTTGAGTATAAGGTATGTAGGTGCTCATACCAAAATTGAATTACAATATTCTAATATAGTTATGATCAAAGCCTGTACCATGTCTTTTCTGGTTTATAAAGGAATGAAAGGTAGAATTTTCTTAATTACCTGCAGTAGCCTAAATCCTGTAGTACAAATTGTTTTCATATGTTGCTCAAACTTAAGATCTTTGTCAGTAAAAATGGCAAGATTACGAGCATGAGTAACAGCCTATCTGGCCATCATTCTGGGGACCAGTCTCAGTCAGGTCTGAAAATCATCCCCTTTGTCTTACTACTGTTGGAGCGTTTGTCTCCTGTACTGAGCCCTGAACTGGTCTTATTATAATTTTTTTGTTTCTTACTTTTGCTACCTTAACCAAATGTCTCTATTATTTCTTCATTTGGTCTTCTGATGGATCTTGCTCATCGCATTGAGAGGTGAAGGAAACAAGGGTATCAGTGTTAGATACCCAATAAGGAACAGGAATTGGTAACTAACTTATAGGTTTATGATTAAATTCAAATATATCACTCTCAGAACCATACTGTAAATATACAGAAAGGCAACAGGAAATATTAATCTCCTGAAGAAATTCAAATGGACTAGAATCACACACACTACAACTCTACAGTCGCTATGCAAAATAGCAATAACAAAACCTGATGTTCCTTAAATAATTTATGACTATTTCTGAAACACATTAGAATTTATATATCCTATGCATAGTCCTGGCAGAAAGAATAGTTATATAATTTTAAAAAACTCAGACATTTAAAGAGTTTCAATTAGGGTTTCTATTAATTAGTAATAATAAATGCATCAAATATTATTTAGAGTCTCGAATAAGTCAATTACAGTTGTAGTGGAAAACTACATATTACCACAGATTCTAAAGTTAAAGTTCTCATAGTCCAAAGTAAGGAACTAATTATGATAGAAGGTTCAAATTAGCAAGTTCAAGGGGAATCTAAGCAGGACATTTCAAGATATGGTTCGGCCAGAAGTCCAAGGAAAATCCACTAAGCAAGAAGTTCCTGCTGTTTTAGGGGCAAGAAGTAGTCCGCAAAGTTCTCAGCATAGGCAAGGGATCTGGTCAGAAAGCCCAACTGATCATAAGGGAAACAAGAAGAAGTCACATCAAGACTTAATCCACTCAAGAGAAGAAGCAGAAGGAGCCCCAGGAGCGAGTGCGAGAGCTAGCGGTAGCATCAGCTCCCTCAGCTCTCCCCCGAAGAGCATTCTATATGATAGTTGATCAGTCCGGATATCACACCCACTGTGTGACTATTACCATCAGGAATCCATGAGGCGCAAAAGTCGAAACAATTGAGAATTTTCCCATACCAGGCATGGGAAACAACTGTCCGTCTCAGGCACACGGGTTAGATCACAAGAGGCCATTCATTGCTGTGTCTTCCTCGTGTCCTAGTCGCAAATGTCCGTTTCTTATAGGAGTATCAATATTGTAAATACATATGTATCTATTTTCCTTGTCTCTCATGAGAAAGTACTAGAATGATACAGGAGTGAAGCTAGAACAATACACCTTCTCATGGACATCATGAGAAAGTGCAGACCTAAAGAACAAAGTCCAGTTAATGTATTTAGAAAGGCAATAAAGTATTATTAATGTGCAAGCATTTATAAATTAATTAATGCATTTGTCAAAGCAGTCAATTGTCACAGAATGCGACATGAAACTGTTGAGTAGTAAATATGGCCTATTACTATGTTAGAACGTATACCTATATCATTTATGCATACATTTAGAAACTTAATATCGTTATAGGAAATTTGAGACTCCACACATATAAAGATTATTTCAGGAAAGTTTGAGCTTTCTGTTTAATTCAATTACAGTTCTGCACCAACTTTTCAAAATACAATTGTGCATTTTAACATGAATGAAAGAATAGCTCTTTTTGAGCCTTTCACATTTAAATTTCAACATGTAAATAATTTCATTAGTGAGCAATTCTAATAGTGTTTCATAACTATATTTCCCTACATAAATTCATATCAATTCAATAGTTTTGCAAGGTTCAGTTTGATAAGTAAATGTATTAGTACTTTATAGTGTTTAGCATGGTTCAACCTACATGAGAATCAACTGTAAGACTTTTTAGATGTACATCATATACTTTTTCCATTAAGTCTACATTCTGAGCACTCTTTTATGGTGCATGTACAACCTTTTCTCACAAACGTTGTCATTTTTTAAACGTGTACAAGGTGCACATTCACTTTATAGGTATGTTATAATTATCATTGTAAGCATGTGTGTTCTGTAAAGATTGAGCAGCCTCTAAGCTGCATCACCACCATTAAGCACAAGATAATTCACCACCATCCATCTGCCTTGATTATATTCCCAGTAAATCTGAGAAATAATTTAGGGCCATATTTATCAAGGGGTTGCACCACTTTTGCACCACACAATCTGGGGCAAAAGCAGCACAACCCCTGAGATGCAATTTATCAAGCTACGCAAGACCCCCATGTGTGGCCCTAGATGGCTTGATAAATAACGAGTAACACAACACAGCGCAAATTGCTGCATTGTGTTATTCTTCCCTAGGGAGGCATTCCATGGGTGGTGCATGGGTGTTTCCAAGCAACACCCATGGATCTGACGCATTCCCAGATTTCTCATTTCTGGTAGACCTGGGAATGCGCCAAAATGCAACGCCTTCCCAAGGGAGCCATAACAAAGAGAAATATATTAATTTCTCCTAATTTTTATCTTGCAGCACACTTAGAAAGAGGGAAATGCCTCTCAGGATTGTTTTTGTGTGGAGGAAGGTGTCCCTTCCTCCACAAAAACAATATTGCTTACTGCCAGGCAGGGGAGGGGATGTGTTTCTTCCTTACTGTTGCAGGGGAGGTGACGCTGCAGTTGCTGGTGCGGTACCTTGGTTCCTTACTGTAAAGCGGCGTCAATGAAGTGTCGTGAGTCAAGCCGAGAGGCTTTGTTTTCCGCAGTGTTGATGTCAGACCAGGCCACAAGCGTTGGAGTCGATCGATATACCACGGACATTGGTGGTGCGGTGCTCGAGAATCGTGTAGTGGCAGAGCTTTGGGGATGCTCTGTCATCATCGGAGCCTGCGTGCAAGTCACGGTCGGTGCGTTAAGCAGGAACATGTCTCCGGTACATGCAGTGGCACAGCATCAGAGTTGCAGGCAGGTGCCATTTCAGCATTGACACTTTGGGATTTTCTTAGTGGCACCCCAAACTCACTTCTAAGGGTCCTGGTATCGGCACCACTTGGCAAGTAGGACTCTTCAGCAGAGGGGCCAGGGGTTGCGGTTGAAGTCTTTGATGGTCCTCAGACTTCTTAACAAGAGGCATACACAACTCAAGCCCTTAGAGAACATTGGAAGCAGGATGTAGAAGGCAAAGTCCAGCCTTTTCACTCCCAGGAGAGAAGCAGCAAGCAGCAGGCCAACACCGCAAAGCAAGCAGCAAAGTGGCAGTACCTCCTGACAGCTATCCAGCTCATGAGGTGGCAGAATGTCCTCACCTCAGAAATGTTCTGAGTATATTGTGTCTTCACCGGCCCAGTACTTCTACCCATTTGAGCCTTTGAAGTAGACAAACGTCAAAGGAAAGTCTTTGTAGTGCACAAAGCCCTGCCTTTCCTTGCCCTGGCTCCAGACACACTTCAGGCGTCTTGGTGTGAGGACAGGCACAGCCCTATTCAGGTGTCATTGTCAACTCCTCTCACCACTCTAGCTCAGGAAGGCGCATATGCCTGGTGATGGGCCCTCAGGATATGCAGTGCATACCTCAGTTCCCTTTGTGTGACTCTCTCGAGTGAATGCACATACAGCCCAACTGTCATCCTGACCCAAACGTGTATTCAGAGACAGGCAGGGCACAGAATGGTTAAAATAACAAAAAGCCAAGTTTCTAAAAGTCGCATTTTCAGACCTGTAATTTAAAAACCAACTTCACTAAAAGAAAGTGGTGGCAGCTAGCAAGGGAAATAGTGGGGCAGCATGGGAGAAAAAATAAAGAAAAACAAAACGTATCTGCAGCCTAGTATCCGCCGCCTCGCCACCTCTCTGGTATTGCACAGCATGAGAGAAGCATAGGGATTGGTGCCCTGCTCCATCAGGGACTCAGTGCCAGTGCTCCTGAGCCCTGCTGATGTCTCCAAGAAACAGCCTGGAGATATCCAAGTGCGCATGTCAGTTTTGCCGGCGGTGCCCTGAGCACACCCATCTTCCTGTTGGACCCGCCCTTAAGACTTGGCTCAGTTCTAGAGTAAAATAAAATGATATAAAGCAGTTTTATTAACTGCCTAATTATCATTTTATTTTACTTGCGTCAGCTGATTTCAGCAGTGGGGCAAGGCTCCTCACCATAACGGGGGAGTCACCCCTATTAAACGATGTGTTATTAAATTGTGAGTCTAGAGACATCAAACTTCAATTTTCTATCAGCTCCCAATTGGCAAATATGCTTGTAAGATGTTTCAAGGTAGCTCCAATGTTAACTTACGGGAGAGATAGGCCTTGCTGTAGTGAAAAACAAAAATAGCAGTATTTCACTGCCAGGACATGTAAAACACAACAGTACATGTCCTACCTTTTAAATACACTGCATCCTGTCCATGGGGTGTCCCTGGGCCTACTTTAGGGGTGCCTTACATGTAATAAAAGGGAGGGTTTGGGCCTGGCAAGTGGTTGCACTTGCTAGATCGAAATGGCAGTTTAAAACTGCATACACAGAGACTGCAGTGGCAGGCCTGAGACATGTTTGCATGTGTTATGTGGGTGGCCCAATCAGTGCTGCAGGCCCAAAAGTAGCATTTGATTTTGCAGGCGCTGGGAATACACAATGCACTGAACTAGGGTCTTACTAGTAAATCAAATGTGCCAAACATGGAGAAACTAATAACAATTATGTTTTAAACATGGGGCAATTGCACTTTATCACTGGTCAGCAGTGGGAAAGTGGCCTGAGACCTAACACTAGCAAAAACAAAATGCAGCACACAGTCAAAAAGAGGAGGTCATAGGCAAAAAAACTGTAGAAACCACACTAAAAGATTGTATTTCTAGTCTGGTTAAATGCCCGGAGCTGCAGAATGGCAGTTCGGGCTGGACTGTTCCTATGAGGCACAGGATCAGGACTGATTTGCATATAGCTGGGTCTGAACTGGGGTAGCGAAGTGAGCTAAAGAACGATTATGGATTCAACCCAGATCTGTGACTAGGGGTGAGTGTCTGAAAAGTTTCAGCACTCCGTCCATCATCTCCTTGTATTTGCATTGTTTGCCCTAAGTTGGCATGGAACGCCCAGACGTGGGTCCCTTTCTCACTTTGCCACTGGATTCAAGCTAGCCTGGCTGATGAGGGGTGTTACCCAGAAACCAGTCCCAGGATGCTGCTTTCCGGACCTGGGAAGACTTGGCTTGGCAGTACGGGCTGGACTGTTCCCATGGCGCACAGGGTCAAGACTGATTCGCATACAGCTGGGTCTGAACTAGGGTGGCGAAGTGAGCTAAAGAACGATGAGGGATTCAACCCAGATCTGTGACTGGGGGTGAGTGTCTGAAAAGATTCTGCACTCCATCCATCATCTCCTTGTGTTTGCTTTAGTGATTCAATACCAGAAGCCGCGACATCCAGAAGGTCATTACAAAACATTGGAACCTAGTGGCTACTGAAATTGGAATGACTGACAAACCACTTTTTGCATTTAAGATAGGAAGGAATGTAAAATATGGTCAGTTCCTTTTTAGAAACTACTCGCACACCTGACATTAGAGCTCAACTCAGTCTTCCCCCACTAGTAGGAATTTTTAAATTAGTGGCTGCAAAGCGTGTAAGTACACAATTGCTAATGAATCGCTAGAAGGTGTAGGGCACGCAACTTACTGCATCTAAAGGAATGTTTTTTCAAGAATGTCGTATTGCCTATGTATCCATATCATTAATAGATATCTTGGGGATGTATATATTTATAGGTATATGTATTGTGTAAACCTAATGAGAGACTATTAGAATGCTGCAGTAACCGTCCAACTGTTATTTGAGTTTGGAAGATGCAATCTCTCCAATAGGGATTAATAACAGATTTCAACAATAGTAATGCTCATCACAGTTTTTGTTAATATATGTAATATTCATTTAGAATGGGTGGCTGTATTTGTGTTGTTATTGCAGACATACATTGCATTAATAACCAAACCGTCGAGTTTGTGCAAACCTATATGTGAAATGCTACAGTGCTTCTTAGCAAGGAGATTTAGCATAATACCCTTGAGCTTTCAAATGAAGCACAACATGCTCACTATGTTTTTGGTTTAATCCCTTGAAATGATGTTGTATTCTTTAGAATAATAGTGCCACATATGGGCGAATTATTCTCTGATGCTTCCCCTTGCAAAGCCTGGAGCGAAACATATTTCAGGGACCTGTTTCACAGGAATACCAATCTCATTGATTTAATAAAGATACCTTTTTCACTTTAATTACATTTAGTACTCTTTTGTCTTTCTCTATATGATAAACAGGAATTTAAAATAATATTTTGAATGCCATGTTTAGAACAGGTAGGAAATTTGGGTTATGTGTGATTTTTGGGAATTTTCATGATGAAACCTGAACCTGGCTGTTTCACTATACAAAGCAAGCTAGGGCCTTGGAGTGAATGCCACATTAACTCCTCAGAGATAGGTCATTGTCAAATTGATTTGTTTTTCTGCAGAATAAAAACTCTTTTTGATCAATTCCTTTATTAGGATTCCCGAAAATATTTGTTAGGGCAGGTAGACTTCAAAGATGTGCATGAAGCGCGATGTTGTGGTTATGATGAGGCGCTGTGTCTTACTCCTGTTTTAGATGTGGGTTATGCCTGACTATACGATCCTGATTCACAAAGTAATTTATCTGAGCAGTGTCCATGAGTACAACTTGCTTACTCACTAAAGCCATGACAAAGAAGTCTTAAGTCCACATTTAATGAATATTTTATTTTATTTTAGTTGTTGTCTCCTTGTTTCCTACTTGGCAGTGAGCTTTGTTGTAGGTATTTACTTGTCTCTGGTAATTAAATATAGGTTTTAGTCAATGTCTTGGCACGGATGCTGAAGTCTTATCATGTGAATAAAGTCTCTTGCTCTTTGTGAATGTTGATATAAATCAGTGACTGATCACACATCACATCTACTGATAAGTTCTTAAATGTACTAATTGTAACAAGGAAGTGGTATTTCCCCACTGAGGGTTCTTTTAAAGAAGGTCAGCCAGTGGAAAAAACAGGTAAAAAACATATTCTTCTTTTGACATGATGTTGCTGTTTAAAGGCGTGATACTAACGCACAAAACATGTTGTAATCCCGCCACACTTAACAGGAAGGACCAGCAAAATTATCGCACTAACGTCGCACCTTTAAATGTAGAAAAACATTTGGAAGCATAGTTTCTGCATGTTATTCCAATTTAATGTCAAATATGTAGTAATAGGATAACAAGTTATAGCAACACAAATACCAGATTGGAGTGCTACCGAAAAATGCCCCATGCTCTCCAATCAGCCCCCTGAGTAAGGAGGGTTCCCACTGGCAGGCAGTGCAAGGAAGCCATGCTACTAAAAAAAGTCTTCAGTCTCTTCTGCCCACATTTCAACATCTTTTATAAGCAATAAATCACTGACTATATTCACCAAGAGGTGATTCATTCTGGAGAGTGTACTAAACGGGAAAATGCCAAATTACTAACAGGAAATTAAAACACTCTCCAGTGCCTCCAGCCTGGCGGTTGGGCTAGATCTGACAGGCAGTTGTACATCTGTGGTTTGTGCGACCTCATCCAACAGGACTTCTTCCTGAAAGAAAGGGCAGGTGTGGATTACATCTTGTGCACGCCATGTAATTAGTTAAAAGCAGAGTTTTATTATCATATGGAGAACATATCGAATAGAACCTTTAATCTGGCCCTCAAAGGTTGAAACTAGTTAAACGTGTTCTCATCACAAACAGAACTTTATTGACAGCATTTTCCTCGTTTTTATCATTGACATAATATCTTACCTGCCACAATTCAGTGAATTGAACTGGTGTTGGAAACAATAGACTGAAAGACCTCACTTGCCATTCATTAGTTTCAAATCTGTTTAATTGCAAAACATAGCCCACTCATAGTAAACAGGGACCACTTCCTGCACCTACTATATGAATAGGCAGATTCACAATCCATTCCTAATGAAAGGTATGTGAACCTTCACTGCTTCCTCCTCTGCCAATCCCAATACATCATCAGTTCTAGTTCCATTGCCACTGCTTGCAGCTATGTTTGCTTGTTCGTTCTGCATGTACCCAGATGCCTCTCTCCTGCCTGCCTGCTCAAATACACCACTCATACAGCACTGACAGAGAGAGTCCTGCCCCGATCACTGCAGCAGTGGTGCTGTCTGATGCTCCAAGCCTCCTGGGACTTGATCTGGGCTATGCAAAAAGGGCAGTTCATTAAGGTGTCCCTTCCTGCACATAAACAATCATTAAAAAAAGAAAAATTCTATGTGTGCTACACTGAGCAGCACACATAGAAGTTACAAAATGCCATTTAAGATTGCTTATGTGCAGGAAGGGACAACTTCCAACACATAAACAATCTTCCCCTGCAACACAGACACCCTTGCACTATGGTGCAAGGGGGCCAGCGATGTCACCAGGCAGCTGAGTTTAGTGCCAGTGCAGGGAGAAACACAGGGCTACACTATATTCTTGTACATATGGTGCATCCCTGCATTTCTAAAGTGATGGAGCATGTCATTAGCCTTCTTGGCTGAGTGGCACGCTTCGCCACTTTACTAGTAAATATGCCCCTAAATATGCAAAAGAAGAACATGATGCACACAACTGTTGGTCCAATAAGGATGCAGGAAAAATTTATTAAATGTGTCATATGTTCAAAGTAAGCATGTTTGCATTTCGTAGTCACTGTTTCCATTTCATATTGGTCCTTAACAAGTGATCATCAAACCAGTTGACATGAATGTGCATTATCACATTGGGAATTTAGGTGCTAGATTCAAAAATGCTTCTAGAGAGAGCATATGAAATTCATGTAATTTCCTTTTGAGTAATTTCAGAAAATTACTGTAAAGTTATAAAAATAAATTACGTGTAGTTACGTAAAATGCCTCATGTCCAAAAAAAACCCCAGAGATGCATTTTTCGTCCAGAAAATAGGGCGAACAACAGCCCACATTGCAACTTCAGCCTGCCCCTACCTAGCTATCCCTTATTTTTCCAGCTACAAAGGCCCCATCCGTCTCCATCCAACTGATTCCGGCTGACTTCTAACCTTTTTCAACTTTTCCCCCCTTTTTCTTAGTAAGTCATTGTGTGTTTATTTTCATTTTGTGTTCTCTTTTTTGTAGGTATCCCCATTTCACTGATCGCAGCTTTGCTAGAGGAAGGAAGCGCCACCGTCTCTGAGTTTCATACTCTGTGTGGGCTACGGTGGCTAGCCGCACATATTCAGCGAGATGGAGGCCACAAAGAGCAGTCATAGAGCCAGCCACAAGGTGGCACTGGATTCCATCTGAGGAGCTTACAGTTCCAGCCCACAGTGGTTTAAAAAATGAGCTCTGCTTAGGTCATTGTTATGGCTTAGGTTGCTTGATTATTCTAATGCTGGACTATTACTTATGTCACTGACTACCTAGGTTACTAGAACATTATCTAGGTCATCGGTGCAGCACAAAGCACTGTATACTATCTAACTGCAGGGGTTTGAATGTTGTCAATTGAACGCTGTCTTTGAGCTGCCAGCATGGGTTGGTGGTCTCCTGTAATGTATTTTGAAATGAAGCTACATGAAATCACACTATGAGCAGGACCCTGTTGTTCTTAAAGGGTAATGCCAAGTGAAAAACAAGATTAATGTGTTGCCACATCTACAGATAATTTATTATTCTGAATCTTGTGCCACTCTATGCATTAATAATATAAAGTTGATTAATAGATCAGTCAGTGAGTCCACATTTCTCTATTGTGCACTATATCTGCATATTTTCTATTTGTATATATTGTCTTTGCATTCATTTGGCACATTTTTGTATTGTATTTTGTCTTTGTACATCGTTGCTCTGTTTGAATATAGTGTTTTTATTGAAATATGTGTGAATATTTGGTATTGTCAGGAGGTTTCCAAACCCCATTAGTTTAATACTACATATTTGTATCAATTTAATTAAAGTACATATTGATTGTTTTCACATGTCTTCAGGTTTGTTCATTATTATTTATTTAATCCTATGTTCAGGTTGCCAAGGGGCGTTTATTTACATGTATTGCTTGTTTTCCTTGCCCTAATTTTCAGGGGGGGTCCCTACTATTTCACATTGATAACCACTGGAGCAAGCCATTCTGTGACTTCTACCTCCTCAATGATGCTGTCACTCTTTATTTTCTCCAGCTACTCTTGCATATCCCTTTCACATTAATAGGAACACCTCTTCCCCACTGCTAATGACTGGGAATGCAATTTCCCTTAATTTAATCATGTGGCCATACACTTTAAGTACGTGCAGAACCTTGTAGGCACAAGGTGGTTAACCTAAGCACTCCTGTGTGCTGGATGAGCAAAAAGGTACTCAACAAGTATGATAATCCAAAGTTTTATTCACTTTATCGCATTCAATTAGTAGAATGTATAGTCACAAATTGTAATCCAAATAATCCAAATAATCTTCATGTAAAAGAAAGCGAAACAAATGTTTTTGTCACAATATAGTGTCCAAAGATTCCAATACGTGGTATCATTTACATGATTCAAATCCCCAATGCATTTCGAGCCAGTGGCACTTCGTCAGGGGGTAAATGCTGAAAACAAGAAGATGGAAGGTACATCAGTCAGGGGCCGAGTGTGATGAAAAAGTAAGCTGATAAGATCAAAGCTGGAGACAGATGCTAAACAAAGAGGTATATCAACGTGCAGGTAAGAATACGAAAAGTGGGTGAAGCCAATAGAATCGGTGAGGTCAATAAAAAATTGGGAAAGTTATAGTGAGTTAATCACCCGCCTTAGAACATGAGGCTGCTAAAAAACTAAAGATCGTGATGTGAAAATTAAAAACGCGTGTATGAGAAATGCGAACATGCACCCAATAACCAGAGATTGATCGAGTGTCGGAAAACATTAGTGAAAGATGCCAAAATGTGCTCCCCGAAACTAAGAGAAACTAACGGAGCGTCATGCGATAGAGTCTCGAGTGTACACACCAGTGAAGTCCACACTAGGACAATGTGAAGGATCAACTGCAAGAAAGGACAAAAGGTGCTTACCAAAGATCTCGGGATTAGTAGGTAGAGTAACGGCTGTAAGACGCCGTCCGGTATACGCAGTACTGATTAGTAATTCAGCGTGTGCGCGTTAATGTGTGAGATGAGTAATAATAGAGAAAGGACTCATTCCCAACCAGTGTGGTGATAGAAATAGACAGAGGGGCAACTGCGGGTGAAGCCATAAACAATGAAGCGATGGTGTCAACAAAGCACTGAAAAAAGGAAAATAAAGAGTGTGAGAGGTGTGAAATGGAAATCGGAGTTCAGTTGGAAAATTAATGAAAAAAAATTATAAATAAAAGTTATATGGGTGAAAAAGTAATAAGGGTGAAAAAATACAATAAAAGGTAGATGAAGTGCTAAAAAAGAGAAAGAAAGAATAAATTTTTTTTAAATAGGTTTACCACGTGGGTAAAAAAGCAAAACGAGTATTTACAAGGATCTATAACAAGATTCAGTAAGAGAATGACAAACATTAATGTATGCATGCACAAAATGTTGAACAACCAGCAAACAATATATCAGTCGAGAGTATGATGTTTCCCAATGTAGGGTAATCCACAGGGACACTTTAAGAGATACACCACGTTTGTGGTGTCACAAGTTGCATTGGTTTTGAGAGAAAAGTGGTTGATGTTGGTCCCTGGAATGATGTTGTGACAATTTTGACAATTGTGACAAGGAATGGTTCCTTAGTATATTGTAGGTTCAATGTTACGTGATTTTATTAGTGACCGTAAGTTCGCTTTTTTTTAATTAAGTAGCTTTTGGTGGTAATTAAAAAAAGCATCAAAACTCACTGGCAAATACTGCAACTCGAACCTGATTTCAACAACTTATTCAATGACATGCCCATCTTCGCTTACCAGCGATCTAAGAACTTACGGCCCCTGACTGATGTACCTTCCATCTTCTTGTTTTCAGCATTTACCCCCTGACGAAGAGCCACTGGCTCGAAATGCATTGGGGATTTGAATCATGTAAATGATACCACATATTGGAATCTTTGGACACTATAATGTGACAAAAACATTTGTTTCGCTTTCTTTTACATGAGGATTATTTGGATTATTTGGATTACAATTTGTGACTATACATTCTACTAATTGAATGCGATAAAGTGAATAAAACTTTGGATTATCATACTTGTTGAGTACCTTTTTGCTCATCCAGCACACAGGAGTGCTCAGGTTAACCACCTTGTGCCTACAAGGTTCTGCACGTACTTTTGACCTCCTGCCCTTCTTGGACAGTAAGGGCAGTATCCTGATCACCCTAAATGACTTAACTTTCTCGGTACACCACACCGGATACCTAAGTTAACCTTGGAGTGCAGCGGATTCCAATCCTGCATTAGCCATACACTTTGAGGCATTCCAATTGTTCACTAATGCCCTATGGGAATTCAGACTCATAACTAGGTCTCTGTGTGACCACCTGGAGGAAAATCTCATCATTACCTCTCCCTTCTTCCTTATTTTCCCTTCAGTTCTCCTGTTCTTAAACTTGATACTACCCTCAAAATAACCTGTCAATTTGATTCGTATTCCACCATAGCCTTTTGGACAAATATCAGGTTTCTGTAACGCCTCCTGATCCTTCAAACTCCTAAAATACACTTCACTAGAGATAAGAGTAATCTTGGCCCCTGAATCAAAGAGTATCAGAATGGGTACTCCATCAATACAGACAATCTCAAATGGAGTATCATCCCCAACCTTCATGACTTGTAGGACGGTTTATTCTCCTCCATCATCGTCACTTTTGTGCATTATACGTAACTTCCTGGATTTTTATTTTTATTTCCACTTCTACAACATTTCGACACGTGACCCTTCCATTCACACTTTTTGCACTTGGCCTTCCATCAAATACAATCTTTTTTATTGTCCACATGTCCATATTTGCCACATCTATAACAAGTTCCTTGAAACTTCTTCTCACCCTTACTATGATAAGGTTCCTTAATTTTCTTCTGTTGAAAGTCAACATCCTTTGCTTGCTTATGGGTTTACACAATATGTACCTCCTCTTCCTTACCATTCTTTATAGCTCTCTTTCTGAGTTCCTCCAAGCATACCTTACCATGCTCACAAGTCTTTGCAATGGTTAGAACCTAAAACAGAGACAGACTGTCCTTCTGCCAGCAAATCTCTTTTGCTTTTTCAGTGCTGCATCCCAACATAAATTGGTCTTTCAAGCTTTCGTCGCAGTTTACCAAAACTACATGTAGATGCCAGTTTTCATAAATTTGTAATGTACTCTTCAACATTCTCTCCTTTTCTTTGCATGTGTCTACCAAACTGGTATCTTCCTAAAACAGTTGAGATTTTGGGCAAAAAATGCAGACCTAATTTCATAACGCATACTTCAAAATCATTCAACTCTCCTGCTTGTTCTGCTATCAGAGCAGGTAAGTGTTCAAAAGGTTCCTAGCCCTCTGGGCCTAAGCAATGTCAATCACAGACGTTAAGCAGAAAGAGCAGTGCCACACACACGTGCATAGAGCGCAAACACATTTCCCACCTGTACAGGTGGTTCTCAAGGTTGCATCAAAAAGAAAGGTGGAAGTGCAATATTCTGCATTGCTCCACACAAGTCTGTTTATGCTTGTTTTCTAGTCAGGCGTTAACTACACAGAGTTCAGGAAACACAAGAAATACACAAAATGCACAAAGCTAAGAATTATGACTGTAAATGTTTAAACCCACTTAGCTTTGCATGTCAGTGTCAAAAACACTTGCGGGCACCGAGGTCAGCTATGCACGTAAGCGTTTTAGATACTTTTGGGCACTTGGACCAGCTGTGCGTGTCAGTGCAGTGAAATGATCACTGCTGGGCACTTCAATTAGTGGTGATCGTCGTCAATGTAGTAAATACTGCCCGGCACTTGGATCAGCTGTGCACATTAGCGTAATTCAAACGTTGAGCTATGTCTGCACTTATGTGGGGCATGTCAAGAGTACCAGACATGCTAAAGTACTTTGAAAAAACTGTAAATCCCAGGCTCCGGCTCCATGTGCAACTGTACACTGGCCAAAGCTATATGGCCACTACGGGGTGACGTTGGACACAACACTTAGGGCCAGATGTAGGTAATTCCTATTTACCTACTCTTAAATACCGAATCATACCGATTCGGTATTTAAGAGTTGTAAATCGGAAGGGGGCAGATGTAGGTAATTCTAATTTTATAATTACCGAATCTGTATGATTCGGTATTTACCGATTCGGTAAATAGCAAATCGGTATAGCCCATTGATTCCTATGGGCCATGAAGCCCATAGGAATCAATGGGAAATACCGATTCGGTATTTACCGAATCGGTAAATACCGAATCCTGCAAGGGTGCAGGGGGTGTCACTTTGACACCCTCTAGCACCCCAAGTACAGGCTTGTGTGGCATGTGGCATACATACATGCCCTAAGGGCATGTCTGTGTGTCACTTGGCACAGGTGTACATGCACAGATGTGCTGTACACCTGAATTCGGTATTTTACCACCCAATTGGATTGGGTGGTAAAATACCAAATTCTGAAGGCCTGTAGCACTGTAAACAGTGCTACCTACATCTGGAATTTACCGAATCGGTCAAATTACCGATTCGGTATTTTACAGAATCAGTAAATTTATCGATTCAGAAAATTTACCGAATCTGTAAAATAAAGGGCCCTACATCTCAAAATCCAATTACAGGTCGGTAACGGCCGAATTCGGCCGTTACCGACCGGTAATTGGCGACCTACATCTGGCCCTAAGGCCCTTCTTCACGTGCCCACACTCACAGATGTCAATAGTACTGATCCTCTTCAAATAAACACTGCACCACAGGTAAGAGAATCCAACTGCAGCGCGAGTCACCAATGGTTGCTGCATGAAATGTAGAGTCAGTTCTTTCCTCGACCACCTTGAGATGGTGAGGAAGAGATTAAGGCTGCTGGGTGTGCAGACTGTGGGTGTTTCTGCTTTTGTGAAGCTTGATAGAGCACTTGGTAATACTTTGGAAAAACTGAATTTATCTTTGCTTGTGAGTTAACCATAGTGTAGTGGGAAGCGCTAATGGCGCCGATCAGTCTCCTGTTTGAGTACACTTTCAGCAGCCAGGCCAGCAAGCATCCTGACTTATCACCCTCATCATGCTGCTGTGCCACATACTCCTTATAGTCTACTCGCCCCAGACTGTCCACAAAATCCATATGTATATATGCTTGTAATGCAGAGTTCCGGACACGATTTTTCTCACACACTTATTGAACAAGGTAAGTTGGTGAGCACCTGGCAACATTTCTCTGATGCGGGCGGGCGTAAATGTTTGTGGTCCGAAAGCTGCCCTACAGTAGAAAATCTATTCGAGAAATCAACTTGAAAAGCTGTGCCCTTTGGCATGCCTTGTAGTGCTGTTTGCTGATTTTTTCAGCCCAGAAGGAGCTCCTGGTGCTAAAACACAGTGCAAGCAGTGTGACATGCCTTTTTCTGCCTGTTCGTGGAATTCTGCGGAATCTTGTGGAGTTTTTGTGTGACTCAGCGGAATTTCACAGAGTGAAAATCCACGAGCTCCGCTCAGGCCTACCTTTTACCTTAGAGTGGCAATATCCCATCAATAGACAGTTTTGGGTGCATACTCTGTAAATGCTTGCAGACAAAGGGGCGTTTTCTTCAAATTGCGACTCTCTAACTCATGTACGAATGTTTTAAAACACTCGCAAATTACCACCCTCTTCAAGAGGGCGGTAATGGAGTCGCAAATGGGAAGGGGCCTCCAGGGGACCCCTTCCCCTTTGTGACAGGATCTGAAAATATTTTTTATTGGCAGGCAGTGGTCCTAGGAACCCCTTCCTGCCCTTAAAAAATTAAACAAAAAGTTTCAGTTTTTTTTACTAATGCATCCTGTTCTCCTGCAGGAAAACAGGCTGCAGTCAAAGAAACAAAACTGCTTTATTTAAAAGCAGTCCCAGACGTGGTGGTCTGCTGAGCCCAGCATGCCACCATACCTGGGAGGGCCTGCCATTCCCAATGGGCTTGCAAATTGTGAGAGGTTCATTAATATTCATGAGCCTTGCAATTTGCGACCCCATTGAGAATCACAAACAGTGTTAAACAAATTGTTGTACATCCAGTTATGTGACGTGCAAATTGTGGGTTTACACAACAGTTTGTTTGGCAGCAAAATAAAGCCAATAGGGTTCAAAATAAAAAATTACTAGATGATATATCTAATATCGAAGAGAGGCTATCTAAGATGCTAGCTACTATTACTACTACAAGGGCAAAAGAAATCGAAGATTTAAATTTAAAACTGATGGAATCAAGATTAGTTTTGAAAAATATTTTTAGGGAGAAAAGCATTTCTAAATTAGCTAAATATAGGCTGAATCAATATGAAAGTGGGGAGAGGATAGGAAAAATGTTGGCATATAAAGTGGCAGAAGACCGAGCCCAAATGCTGATTAAGGAAATAAAAGGTGACGACGGACAATTACATCAAGATTCTAAATCAATTTTACTTCAGTTTGCCACATACTACCAAAAGTTATTTACGCCTGAAACAATCCCAACAGGAGATAATATAAAAGTCTATTTGACAGAAAATGTCGTACAGAATATAGAGGATGAGCAAGCTGATCACTTAGAAGCAGATATAACAGTAGGAGAAATACAGGCAGCTATTAACTCCCTAGCACTGGGAAAAGCTGCAGGCGAAGATTCAATCCCCCTAGAACTTTATAAAAAATGCATGGAAGAATTAATTCCTCTCATGATTATGGTTATCAAAGCTATTGGTAAAGGAGAACAAGCTCCAAAATCCTGGAATCGCACTCAAATTATATTTTTTCTTAAGAAGGGGAAACCCCCACAAGAGAGAGGGTCTTATAGACCTATATCATTAATTAATGCTGACGCAAAGATATTTGCAAAAACACTAGCAACAAGGCTTGCGTTACTAATGCCACAGATGGTTTCACCATTTCAACACGGGTTTATCCCCAAACGGGATACTACCGCTCACATTAATACTGCTATAGCGGCATTTGATGTTGCTAGGACGTGTCCCACCCCACTCGGTATGATCCTTTTAGATGCGGAAAAGGCATTCGATCGCGTGGGGTGGGACTTCCTCTGGGCAGCTTTGGTTGCATTCGGCATAAAAGGTCAGTACTTGAAATGGGTTAAATCCCTGTATGATCAACCAAGGGGTAAAGTATGCTACTCAGGACAATGCTCACCTATCTTTCCAATTGAACGTGGCACACGACAAGGGTGTCCTCTGTCTCCTCTGTTATTTGCTTTAGCAATAGAACCCTTCTTGATTGCATTGCACAAGCAAGAGATGATTGTACCGTTTAAAAATGGCCTTAAAGCACTAAAAATAACTGCTTATGCAGATGATGTAGCGGTTTTCTCTACAAATGTCCCTGAAGCGATACCAGGTATAGGTATCGAAGCAGATAAATATGGTATGGCATCAGGGTATAGGTTAAATATCAGCAAAACGCAAATAATTACAAATTTTACTTTACTAACACCAATGGATGGAGTATGTAATGTGGCAACATACCTCGGGGTAAAAATCTCTTCTAATCCTGATTCAATAATTGCACTTAACTATGAACCTTTATTAAAAGAAACTTCTCTTCTTCTTAAGAAATGGCACAAACTTCCAATGGGGATCTTGGGGCGAATTAACTTAATCAAAATGAAGATCTTACCTAGATTTCTATATCTTTTCCGGTCTATACCCTTAAGAGTATGTAATACTTATTTTAGCAGACTGGAGGGTATCATTAGCAGCTTCATATGGGGGTATAAGAAAGCACGACGGGCGATATCTCTGCTTAAACTCCCCTATGACCAAGGTGGACTTGGGTTACCAGACTTTAAATTATATTATTGGGCTGCTTTTTTAACTCGTTTTCGCAGCCTACTTATTTCCGACAAATGTCTTTATTTTCATAAATTCATATTAGGGGAGGAGGCTATTATGTTTTTGTACAGACTCAATGACCCCAACTACTTTAAACGAGTACGGTTCAAGACGATTCGAGACACAGTAAATATCTGGCGATCTATCCTTGATAGGAATAATATCTCCCTATTTCATGCCAAAACACCACTCTGGTATAATCCAGGGTTACCAGGTGTTTTTCATGATCCAGCTAGTTTTATGTTCTCGGATACTGGCATAAATAATCTGGGTGATCTGTATGACCATACTGGATTTTCAACTTTTGAAAAGTTAAAGATGATGTATAAATTACCAGAAAGGGCTTGGTTTAAATACAATCAGATCAAGGATTATATTATCCGTAGAACAGGCCTTGATAGTATATCTGAATCCGAAATCTGGAGCTGTATGTATAGGGATTCTGACAAGGCACTGATCAGCTGTGGTTATAAGACTTTCTCTATCTTACACAAGGATGATATTAGTAAGGTGGCAGAAAAGTGGAGTACAAAGCTGGATGTGAATGTAACACCAGATATGATAACCTCCTCACTAAATAGCCTAAATAATGCAGTTCAATCGTCTAGTCTGAAACTACAGCTGTTTAGAACTTTGTTTCAACTGTATTATTCACCAGACAGGATTCTAAAATGGGCTTGTAATAATGAATTGAACGAATCGAATGATCGCACAAAATGTCCTAAATGTGCACTCAAGGGGGCAAACATTGTTCATATGTTTTTTTCATGCCCGGAGCTATCCATTTTCTGGAAGGATGTAGCTGGTGTTATCTCGACCAAAATGGCTAGGCCAATTATACTCACGCAACTGGATATTTTGATTGGAGTTGTTGGGGTAAATAATAGATCCCGTGACTTGATGAATATACTTTTTACATGTGCCAGATTAACTATTGCCAGGGCTTGGATACACAGTCATCCCCCCACGGTCATGGAATGGTGGCTTTTGGTTAAAGAAGAAAACAGGGTAGTCCCTCTTACTTACTCAAGAAAAGGGGGATAACACTTGCTTATATAATGCCACTATAACTCACGAGATCTTAACAATTGAAGCCACTTATTACAGTTTGTAACAAATTAAAAAACAACAATTCAAATACAATGTCTCAGTGATTTATTAAAAAAATTTTTTACAATGTCAAACATCAGATAACTGTGCCACAGTAGAAAATTAAAAAAGAGTGTCAGCATTATGCGAAAATGGTGTACATCTCTCAAGTATACACAATACAAAATTTAAAAACAGCAATAGATTTTAAAAAAACAAGTTGTCGACGCATGGTTTCGGTTCCTAAGTTGACACCTTCATCAGGACAGGGTTCTATGCAATAAAGAAACAACGGATTAACACAGCATTTTTCTTTTACTATTCACAAACTTAATACATCAAACAACCCATTGCTATTTTTTGCAGCTTATCTAGTTCTTAACAAACATCATCTGTTATTGTAGCAAAGGGGCAATTTTCTCACAAATATATTTCATTTCTAATGAGAGGTAGTTCTTCTTGGGACATATTTAGAACAGCAGTCTAAAAACAATGTGGCACGAACAACAGTGGCTACTAGATCTCATGAGCTACATGGAACGTTCTCATGGTAGGTACTCCATGATACATTAGATATCTAATAGAAATGCAAGAGTGAACGTAATTTAAGGCTATTCTTGCTGCCATGATGATTATGCAGCTTGTAATATTCTATGGACTTACTTTTTTTTAAAAAACGGACTCGTGTTGTCTGTGAGCCGTGTCTTCCTCTAGTTCAATTTGAAGGAGACAATTCTTAGTTCATAGCAGAACATCACATGAAATTCACATGAATTATGACAATTGTAAAGGGGTCTCCTTATATCTGAAATCACATAAGACCTTCCATTAGAAAATCAGGTGCACATTTAAGTTTGATGGCAATATGTGTGCATAACCCATTTTATAAAAAATTACCTTGATAATTTAAAGGAGTTTTCGTTCAATGGAGGAAAAAGGAGCCACCGGTATATAGGACTGTTTTTTTCAAAGAATTCCTTTAGGGAATTAAAGAAACAGGGATTCAAATTAGGTCCCTGGTGATATGATTATACAAAGATTTGCAAATTCCACAATTATTGCTCCATCTAATTATAAAACTCACCCCTTTCAATGAGGGACCAACGCGAAATGCAGCACGTGACTGGATGTCATCAGGCTATTTTCGTTTTGGAGGGTTTAGTTCCTTATCAGTATTTTTTGGGGGTATTTTTCGCATTCACCACCCTGAAAACATATGCAATAATGAAGCGTTTATCAATTAACCGCTAAGCTCGTGTCTGTAATTCATTAACAGAATCTATGGTCGAGTATCATTGTATATGCCATTGCCCACATTATGTAGGATTAATGTTAAAAAATGCCGGTATGAAATCAATAAATTGGGGTTCTTTAGAGTGACGATGCTCATGAGTGCGTCGTCGCCTATATAAGAAATACGCTGTGAATCATTTCAATTTGGTTTTTTTTGTAAAATTAAAATTAGTCCATTATTCGGCATGTCTCAGTAATTCATTTACTCAATTTCTCAACATGGTGGGTTGTCTAACTGCCTAAATTTAAATTGCACGGACTGGGTACAATGCATCCCCCTGTTGAATAGAAGCTGTTAGTACTTTGTCGGGCCATCTCTCAGAACGGGACCCTCCCCTCTATAAACGCAGTGGGAAATAGGCTACGAAATCTAATTTCTCTTAACAGGGGTTCACGCTTACCTTGCGTCCGAGATTCGGCCTCCCTGCTCCTTTTTTCACTCCAGTATCATCGGGTTGTAGCTACCTATGCGTGCACCTTTGTTTATTTAAAAGGTTTAATTTCGCGCCATAATCTAAAAACCTCGCGCGATCTTGAATATTTTTTACGTGTCATCAGATGCGACACCGTTTAAAGGACTACCGGAGTAGTTCTTTGTTTAAATGTGACCTTTTTCTGTTTCAATGCGACCCTTTTGTAAAACTACACTGGTAGTTTGTTATTAGTTTCAGCGTTATTACAGCTATAAAATGCGACTATGTTTAGTGAACCGGCATTTTTTAACATTAATCCTACATAATGTGGGCAATGGCATATACAATGATACTCGACCATAGATTCTGTTAATGAATTACAGACACGAGCTTAGCGGTTAATTGATAAACGCTTCATTATTGCATATGTTTTCAGGGTGGTGAATGCGAAAAATACCCCCAAAAAATACTGATAAGGAACTAAACCCTCCAAAACGAAAATAGCCTGATGACATCCAGTCACGTGCTGCATTTCGCGTTGGTCCCTCATTGAAAGGGGTGAGTTTTATAATTAGATGGAGCAATGATTGTGGAATTTGCAAATCTTTGTATAATCATATCACCAGGGACCTAATTTGAATCCCTGTTTCTTTAATTCCCTAAAGGAATTCTTTGAAAAAAACAGTCCTATATACCGGTGGCTCCTTTTTCCTCCATTGAACGAAAACTCCTTTAAATTATCAAGGTAATTTTTTATAAAATGGGTTATGCACACATATTGCCATCAAACTTAAATGTGCACCTGATTTTCTAATGGAAGGTCTTATGTGATTTCAGATATAAGGAGACCCCTTTACAATTGTCATAATTCATTTGAATTTCATGTGATGTTCTGCTATGAACTAAGAATTGTCTCCTTCAAATTGAACTAGAGGAAGACACGGCTCACAGACAACACGAGTCCGTTTTTTAAAAAAAAGTAAGTCCATAGAATATTACAAGCTGCATAATCATCATGGCAGCAAGAATAGCCTTAAATTACGTTCACTCTTGCATTTCTATTAGATATCTAATGTATCATGGAGTACCTACCATGAGAACGTTCCATGTAGCTCATGAGATCTAGTAGCCACTGTTGTTCGTGCCACATTGTTTTTAGACTGCTGTTCTAAATATGTCCCAAGAAGAACTACCTCTCATTAGAAATGAAATATATTTGTGAGAAAATTGCCCCTTTGCTACAATAACAGATGATGTTTGTTAAGAACTAGATAAGCTGCAAAAAATAGCAATGGGTTGTTTGATGTATTAAGTTTGTGAATAGTAAAAGAAAAATGCTGTGTTAATCCGTTGTTTCTTTATTGCATAGAACCCTGTCCTGATGAAGGTGTCAACTTAGGAACCGAAACGCTGCGTCGACAACTTGTTTTTTTAAAATCTATTGCTGTTTTTAAATTTTGTATTGTGTATACTTGAGAGATGTACACCATTTTCGCATAATGCTGACACTCTTTTTTAATTTTCTACTGTGGCACAGTTATCTGATGTTTGACATTGTAAAAAATTTTTTTTAATAAATCACTGAGACATTGTATTTGAATTGTTGTTTTTTAATTTGTTACAAACTGTAATAAGTGGCTTCAATTGTTAAGATCTCGTGAGTTATAGTGGCATTATATAAGCAAGTGTTATCCCCCTTTTCTTGAGTAAGTAAGAGGGACTACCCTGTTTTCTTCTGTTCCCCTATCTCCTCGTCCCTGGATTGGATCTTAGAGGAGACCTCCCTTTCTGTTTTGTATTGTATTTACGGTTTGTTAACCGGGGAGGTTGTGTTTGTAACCTCTGGGTAATCATACCCCTCAGTCATTATGGAAGGTATAAAAACCCTTAGCTATAATGAAGAACAATTTAATAAAATTATCAATGGGACGGTTAAAAATATCTCCACCGTCAGAATAGACAACACCAATGAAGATGAGTGGCGTAATCTTTGGAATGCCAAAAAGAAAACGATAAGAACTGAGTTACACTCAGATTTTCTTATCGATTATTGTAAACGAGGTATAATTCCAAAAGGCCTCCAAGTGAACAACGAACCTGGTATATTCATCAATAATCAAAAATTCATAGAGAATTGGACCCTTGTGGCCAACAGGTGCAGCCGTGACTGGATGCTTTTAATTATTGAAACAGCTACAGACATCCTAGTCATGGAAAGGCAAGAAATAAAAGATTTGGAGCAAAAACTCTCTGACAGCACAGCCTTAGAAGACGCCCGGAAAAAATTAGACGATATTCAGAACGATGTAAATAGCTATAGGGACTACCTATTCAACAAAAAGAGCAATAAATTTGTGAAAGATGTAGAAAAATACAATCCGGAACATGTATATCCCTATCTTCAAAAAGACTTTTACGATCGCCCGAGAGAATCCTTTGCTAATCGTAGACCGTGGCAGCAAAATCAAAATCAAAATTTCAAAAAAAACAAAAAAGTAAGATTTTTTGATACGTCCTACTCTAGCACGGATTCTGAGGCAGAAAACCAGGAGGATAGTAGAATTACCAATAGAGATAGAGAAGGAGCATCAAGTAATACAAAAGATACACTTCCTTTTTTAGCACAGCGCCAATCCTACGGACAACAGAGAGGGAGAGGCAGAGGGAGAGGGAGCTATGCCCCTCAACCTCAACCATATCAACGCCCCTATACCAAGAGTCAGAAAACATGGAACAAGTAATGAAAGCCCCTATCATCAATCTATCAGAAACTACCCTCACTGACACAGAAACTAAACTTTTAGAGAAGGGTCTAGGCTTCGCCATAGCATGTCCAATAGATAGATTCAATTTGGAAAGAGATTTACAATTTTTTTTTAGAAAAATTAGATTACAAACGTTCTTTGATGGAAAAGAGAGAGCCCCATCCTCCAACAAATCAGGTCTAAAACCAAAATCTACATGGACTCCACACATTGGCCAAACAAATAAGGATATAGAGGCCTTTGAAAGGATCGTAGAGAAAAGTGTAATGGATCTCCTAGATCAGAAAAACTGGATTAAATTCAACTTAAGCAAAGATGAGAAAGAGGCCCTTAAACACCTGGAAAATTGCCCTAAATTAACCATTAAACCTGCTGATAAAGGCGGGAGTATTGTAATCATGAACACTGCCCAATATAATGATAAAATGACTCTGATGCTTGAGAACAAGGACCACTATCAAAAAGTGAGTAGGCATGATTGGATCCAACTAAAAGATGTAATTAAACATACACTAGACCTAGCAAAAGAAGATTCTGCCATCTGTGAGGAAGAGTATAGATTTTTATGGAATAGTAACCCAACCACTCCTGCCCTGTATGGACTACCTAAAGTCCATAAAAATATCCATGACCCCCCGATGAGGCCCATTGTAGCAAGCATCGGCTCATTGACGGAGCCACTCAGTAAATACGCGGATGTTTTCCTACAACCGTACGTGGTAAAACAACAGGCGTATATTAAAGACACAGGGGCAATAATCCAAAAGGTAGAACAATTACCATTCAACCCAGAGACCCAGTATCTAGTGACCCTCGACATCGAGGCACTGTATACAAACATACCTCAAGATAGCACAATAAACATGATTAAGGAACTTCTCTGCCCAATAGACAGGGATCTCAACTCACAAGAAACATTCATCATTGATTGTGTGAGCCTCGTTCTAAAAAATAATATCTTCATTTTTAATAAGGAATATTATAAACAAATAAAGGGGACCAGTATGGGAGCCACCTGCGCTCCAAGCTTGGCCTGTCTTTATGTAGCTCAATTTGAGAACATCCATATTTTTAACTCAACAGCCCCTTTTTATGAAAATATATCAGAGTGGTCCAGATATATTGATGATGTTTTTTTTATTTGGACAGGATCTCAGGACACTCTTAAAGAATTTATTTTGTGGTTAAACTTGGGAGACCCCAATCTGAAATTTACAGCAAACTATGATGCCCATAAATGTGAATTCCTTGACATCATTATCAAACATGAAGACAAAAAACTCCAAGTAGAGCTTTTTACTAAAAAGACGGACAGGAACACCATGCTCCATTATTCCAGCCACCATCCGCCTTGCCAGAAGGATAATATACCTTTCGGGCAATTTTTAAGATTAAAACGTAACTGCAGCAATATGAAGGACTTTGAGAAACATGCAGCTGTGTTAACCAAAAAATTTGTTGAAAGAGGCTACCCTAAGCGCATGATCAAACATGCCCACAAGCGAGCTAAATATTATAACAGGGAGAATCTTTTTTCAAAGAAAGACAATGCACAAGATGAAAAACGCTTAATATTCTTGACTAACTACAGCAATATCAGCAACAAAATTAAAAATATAATAAATCGTAACTGGAAGCTGATAAATAAACCAAATAAAGAGAGAGTAGCCAAACCGATATTTGCGTTTAGACGCAACCCGACCATAAAGAAAAGCTTGGTACACACTTATAGAGAGTTACCGAATACCACACAACTAAGCATAAATAATGCCCCTCTCCCCACTGGAACTTTTCCTTGTGGAAATTGCTGCAATTGTGAAAACATCATTAAGGGACACTGCATAGAACATAATAAGGTAAAACATAAAATAAACTCATTTATCAACTGCAGGTCAAAAAACCTCATCTATCTGATTAAATGCCCATGCAATTTAATATATGTAGGAGAAACCAGTCGTGAAATACGACTAAGAATAACGGAACATAAATCAGCGATCCGCACTAAAAAGCGAGGAGCCCCTTTAACTGAACACTGGCAAGAGGCCAACCACACAATTAAGGATATTGCCTGGTGTGGAGTGGAAAGTATCCAAATGAACCTAAGAGGAGGCGACATAGATCTTAAAAGAAAAAAACGGGAACAATTCTTCATGTCCCGTTTTAACACTGTGAGAACCGGGCTAAACAGCAAAGAAGACTGGGAGCGCATTTTATTATAGAAATAATTATTTTATGATAGAATGTATTTGTGCTCTAGTCTGTTATAATATGATTCTTAAAAATACCCCAAATCCTTTGGGAAACATGCCAACTGGGCAATAGTAATACCTAGAAAAAGCATAACCTAGAAAAAGTATAACCTAAATGTGGATAAAGTGCCTTAGTCCAGCCACATGAATCTATGAAAAACATGGAGGCTTTGTGTAAGAATCAATTATTTGATAATTAAGCCTATACTATTGCCAATAATAATTGATTGAAACTAGAATAATATGTTATACCCACTTGATTAGGAGCAGTAATAGAACATGGCAATAGGCACAGAAGCGTTTTTGTATTGGTCCCACCTAACACTGATAAGATATGAAACAATCCTCGGTGGCGTAGCAGTCGATAGGCAGAAACTTATAACACACCACTGCTACAAATTCGAAAGAAAAGTCGCATTTGATTTATAAACTACCCCCGTAGTTCACTAAACATAGTCGCATTTTATAGCTGTAATAACGCTGAAACTAATAACAAACTACCAGTGTAGTTTTACAAAAGGGTCGCATTGAAACAGAAAAAGGTCACATTTAAACAAAGAACTACTCCGGTAGTCCTTTAAACGGTGTCGCATCTAATGACACGTAAAAAATATTCAAGATCGCGCGAGGTTTTTAGATTATGGCGCGAAATTAAACCTTTTAAATAAACAAAGGTGCACGCATAGGTAGCTACAACCCGATGATACTGGAGTGAAAAAAGGAGCAGGGAGGCCGAATCTCGGACGCAAGGTAAGCGTGAACCCCTGTTAAGAGAAATTAGATTTCGTAGCCTATTTCCCGCTGCGTTTATAGAGGGGAGGGTCCCGTTCTGAGAGATGGCCCGACAAAGTACTAACAGCTTCTTTTCAACAGGGGGATGTATTGTACCCAGTCCGTGCAATTTAAATTTAGGCAGTTAGACAACCCACCATGTTGAGAAATTGAGTAAATGAATTACTGAGACATGCCGAATAATGGACTAATTTTAATTTTACAAAAAAAACCAAATTGAAATGATTCACAGCGTATTTCTTATATAGGCGACGACGCACTCATGAGCATCGTCACTCTAAAGAACCCCGATTTATTGATTTCATACCGGCATTTTTTAACATTAATCCTACATAATGTGGGCAATGGCATATACAATGATACTCGACCATAGATTCTGTTAATGAATTACAGACACGAGCTTAGCGGTTAATTGATAAACGCTTCATTATTGCATATGTTTTCAGGGTGGTGAATGCGAAAAATACCCCCAAAAAATACTGATAAGGAACTAAACCCTCCAAAACGAAAATAGCCTGATGACATCCAGTCACGTGCTGCATTTCGCGTTGGTCCCTCATTGAAAGGGGTGAGTTTTATAATTAGATGGAGCAATGATTGTGGAATTTGCAAATCTTTGTATAATCATATCACCAGGGACCTAATTTGAATCCCTGTTTCTTTAATTCCCTAAAGGAATTCTTTGAAAAAAACAGTCCTATATACCGGTGGCTCCTTTTTCCTCCATTGAACGAAAACTCCTTTAAATTATCAAGGTAATTTTTTATAAAATGGGTTATGCACACATATTGCCATCAAACTTAAATGTGCACCTGATTTTCTAATGGAAGGTCTTATGTGATTTCAGATATAAGGAGACCCCTTTACAATTGTCATAATTCATTTGAATTTCATGTGATGTTCTGCTATGAACTAAGAATTGTCTCCTTCAAATTGAACTAGAGGAAGACACGGCTCACAGACAACACGAGTCCGTTTTTTAAAAAAAAGTAAGTCCATAGAATATTACAAGCTGCATAATCATCATGGCAGCAAGAATAGCCTTAAATTACGTTCACTCTTGCATTTCTATTAGATATCTAATGTATCATGGAGTACCTACCATGAGAACGTTCCATGTAGCTCATGAGATCTAGTAGCCACTGTTGTTCGTGCCACATTGTTTTTAGACTGCTGTTCTAAATATGTCCCAAGAAGAACTACCTCTCATTAGAAATGAAATATATTTGTGAGAAAATTGCCCCTTTGCTACAATAACAGATGATGTTTGTTAAGAACTAGATAAGCTGCAAAAAATAGCAATGGGTTGTTTGATGTATTAAGTTTGTGAATAGTAAAAGAAAAATGCTGTGTTAATCCGTTGTTTCTTTATTGCATAGAACCCTGTCCTGATGAAGGTGTCAACTTAGGAACCGAAACGCTGCGTCGACAACTTGTTTTTTTAAAATCTATTGCTGTTTTTAAATTTTGTATTGTGTATACTTGAGAGATGTACACCATTTTCGCATAATGCTGACACTCTTTTTTAATTTTCTACTGTGGCACAGTTATCTGATGTTTGACATTGTAAAAATTTTTTTTAATAAATCACTGAGACATTGTATTTGAATTGTTGTTTTTTAATTTGTTACAAACTGTAATAAGTGGCTTCAATTGTCCCTGGATTGGATCTTAGAGGAGACCTCCCTTTCTGTTTTGTATTGGCTTTTGGTTAAAGACATTTATAATATGGAAAACTCTTTAGCGATGACTAAGGGACCGAGGCAAAAACGGAAGATACAAGAAATTTGGGGAGTAATTATGTCTTAATGATCAAACAGAAATATTGATTTTTAGTATTGTTTTAGATTGATGCCTTATCTTATATGACTTGTCTGATATTGTATATATATGTATTTGATGTTACTCATGATGCCAAAAAAAAACACTTTAAAGAAAAAAAAAAAAAAAAAGCAATTTGTGAGTCGCAAAATTGCTGGTCATACATATGGCCCCAAATACCTAAGCAGGTTTATATATTTGGTGCTGGTCCTGGTCAAATGTCATATAGAGAAGTAATAAAAGTTGTCCAAGGCTCCTGACCTGGGTTTCTAGCTTAGGGATCTCTCGAAGTGGGCTACCGCCAAGGCAGATACTTTCACAGCCCTACAGAGGAGGAATGGGGGTGCAAGGGTGGGCATGGTTTGGGACACGCTTATATTGGTGCTGGAGGAAAAATCTTGTGAAGACTGAGGGTGGCAAAGCAGAAGTGTCCTTCACTAAAGGAATCCTTCAATAAAGGAATCTTTTAAGAATACCCCCTAGCTAATGGTTAACAACATGTGTGACATGGGGTTGGTTGTGGGATACCCTTTGATTAGGTACAATATCTGCAGGTGATGGTTTAAAATACAAGATCATAGGATGTAAGATCGATTTATAAAAATGGCAACCATGTTTACTGTTTAAGTTCAATGAAGAACTGGTCCCTTCTTTTCTGTTGATGCTCTTGTGATAAGAAATATGGTAGATAGCTGAGAGGTATTGCAACAGACTTGAATTCTGTGATAGAAAACTCAAAGATGGGGCTGGGGGGGGGCTACTGAGCAGACCTACTTCACAAACCCAATGTATCAAATGTAAGCTACTGAATCAAAAGCCTGGAATGCTAAAATTCGGAAAAATTAATACGAGCAATTAAAAAAAGGTAAGATTATAGGAATTTTAAGGGGGGGTTTGGGAGGGACATGCTGCTACAAAACTCACACTCACAAAAGGTTAATGTTGATATTCTAGTTTTGTGTGGTGTCTGACTTACTCCAAGGCTAGGCTTGGGTATACTGACACAAGTTTTGACTTTAAGTTAGTAGTAACTGTCGAAACTAACTATAGTTTCGTTTATTAATAGCACTGGTCTTACTCTTTTGTGGGTGTGGGCTTTGCTTTATTATGTCCCGCCAACACTCTTACACTTCCTTGAACCCATCCCACTTAGTGGCAAGAATTCCCCATTTTCCAACCACACCCACTTGCCCTTCTCACATTTACTACAACAATATATACATACATGTGCATGTGCTTGTGAATTGCATTTTGTAGTATATGAGCACAACAATTGCAGCACTGCTTGACTCATTACAAAAAGAAGTTTATGAATGAGGCTCTAAAAGTGTCAAAACTGTAAATGTACTCCAACCCATATTTGGAGTAAATCAGTCAACACACTTAGCCAGCTACTGGTATGCAACACACTCCCTTAGAAGACAACTGAAGTAGGAAATTAAATAATACCCAATTCATGTTAAGTAACATACTGTATTACACTTTCAGTCGTAGCTCCACTGTAGGTTGGGTTTAGTTTGAGTTTCCATAAGGAAGACATTAATTCTTTTCTTAATAACCAAAGCATCAACATCCATCCGATGTTGGTCCTTGATGGCTAGTCCCTTGGGATCCAACTAGCATGGGCCAAGAAGAAGGGGAAGCCCAAAATATGTGATTTCCCATTATAATTCCCATAGAGTTCTTTGCTCTTCGATACAGAAAAAACAGCTCAATGGAATTACAACAAACATAAAGTTAGAACTTTACTCCAGGATGGTGCTTGTTTGTTTGGATGTAAATTCATCGAGAGATTTTTGAGAAATTAGAGATTAAAAGAAGCGCTTCTCTTTGGCCTAAAGAGGTTAAACCTTTGGCGTATGTGAACCGTTAATTCGCTGAACTCCGCAGCTCCAAATCTACAGACATCAGGGAATCCAAAAACGTAAAAAATATAAGTCAATCTGATTGGCTGAGGGAGCTTTTTTTCCAACCTCCCTTTTAGATTCATGGATCTTGATCTGAGGGTTCATAAGGATCTGATTGGCTAACTTCAACACAGACAGAACATGTTGCAGACACTATTACAGGACTCAAGCTCTCAATCCCGAGACCTGAAAAAAGTTAGGAAAGGCCATATAAGGGGGCATAGTGAGCACATCCTGACCCCCAGGTCGATGTGGGGAGCTTCAAAGGGTGAGTATCCAAAAATACTTTTTTTTTTAAAAGAGAGAAGGGTCTGGCTGTAGGTGAGGAACTGAAACCAGACTCTGCTGTGCAAGGCCAAAGGCTGTGTACAGTGGGGGTGTTCCACCCATTGAAGAAAGATGAGCAGTCTGGCTGGAGGCCAGGTACTGCAGCCCACTTACACCATTCTTGGCCCAAAAGTCCTGCACCGAGAGGCCTTCCCACTCACAGACCTGGATAAAGGACATTGGTCTGAAGCCAGAAGACCATACACAACTGATGTTCACCCTCCATGGCAGAAGGTTGCAGAGCCTGCAGTCATCACCCACCACACATGGCCTTTTGCAGCGCGGACATGTCATCCACGGAAGTTTAGGAGCAGACCCCACAGCCAACCCAACTGCACAAAGACGAAAGCCCTGCACAGTCGGGGTTGGCAGCCCATGCAGGGTTGGGCACAGGACCCAGAGCCAATACCTTAATTCTCCCTGCAAAAAGCTATGCTCAGTGTTGGTTGACTGTCTGCTTGAGGTTGGGTGATCAGAACTTTTGGATGATGTCTATGATAAAAAAAAAAATGAAAATTCACAGAAAAACAAGTTAAAGTGTGGTTATGATTGGCTTTGTTATGTTTAAAAAATGCAAAAGGGAGTCAGTTTCTCCTCTAATAAGCTGATAACGAACAAGGTTATGGAAACGGGGCTAGCCTTGCGAGCAGAAGAAAGCCTTTGCTTACCAAAGAAGTATAAACAATATGGTTCTCCTCTTGTGATGGCAGAATATTTCAGATGTTAATTCTTGTTAGTAGAGACTTAGTAGAAAAGAGAATTGACAAAAATACCATGGAAGCTCTTATCGTAATATTTATGTTCACCATAATCTGTGTTGCTACTATGAATCTGATACTTACTCCCAATATATTGCATATGTTCTCTACCGGTTTGGCTTATTTAAATGCCTAAAATAATTTTAATCCAGCTGCCTTGTGTGTGTGCTTATTCTGGAGGAAGGGTGACTGGAAAAATATACCTGTTATCTCTCTCAGGTTTGTCTATTCCTAAGGTGGATCCTTTCTAGGTAAGACTGGGAGAGGTTTATGGGACATGTGTCAATAGTCATTGCTCAAAATGTCGGTTTGGTAGTGTAGGGTTGAAACACCGTTGACACCATCTTAGACAAACCTCATGTTTTCTAACTATACACTGTGGATATTACCAAGTGCTGGTTGATGTATCTAACAGGATAGGATATCTTTTCTAAAATACCAATATACCATTTGTATTCACGTATTTTGTCACCTCTCCTCTTTGTTTCGTTATGGTTCTCTCACTTGGGGATTTTTGGAAACTATTTCACCACTCACTTGGACATAATTCTGTCTTTTGCATTTTTCATGTATATTTAACATTATTTCAGTTCAGGCGAGTTGAATATTACAATTACATACTGGTTGATTTTCACATGATGTGACCAAGGTTGATTCGTGACAGATATCTGCTGCCTCACCAGAAATGTTCTGATACAGATTGATTCTTGACTGGAATTTCCTGCCTTATTAATAAGGCAGGAAATCTCAGCCACTGATTAGTGAGTAACCTTTTAATAGCTGTTCTGATTTTGCCTTTTCCCACTGTGTCCTTATTCCAATGGATGAGGAAATACAATGACATAAAATCTCCTCTGGGGCAGGGAATGCTACCAGACCTTGCGTTTTTTGGGATGAGGAGAGTTTACCTACCCATTTTGAGTCCAGAGGTTGCAATGATGGACAGCATGCAGTTTCAGTTTTAATGCGTTATTGCTATCTATCACCGGCCCTGTGCTTCAGAAATCAGGACCATTTTCCAAGACAAGTTCCTCCAGTTAAACACAGGAGAAACAACGTGATTCAGTGTTAAAATTGCACACAACCTGGAATGTCAAATCAGGGTTTATTTGCATAATTTGACATGTTCAGAATGCCTTTGCCAGTACCAAAAATCCAGCTTTTAATTAGGGTAAGGCTATCAATTTGGTGGCTACACTGCTCTCCTGCACATAAACCTTTACCGCTGTGATTTTGTGTTACTGTGTCTTGAACACAACATGAGTGGGCGCCTGACAGCTCAAGAAATGCTGCACTGTAAATGTCTGCTTTGCTTCCTTCATTAGTCAATTTCCGTTCTCAGGATAGTTTCACTTCTTGCTTCAAGGCATGCCTTGGTGATGGTTGCTCTGACCCTGGTGCTCTGACTCTGGTGAGCAGATCAATCTTGTTCCTTCTTCCAGTGACTACAACTTGCTTTTGAACTCTAAAAATATGATATTCTGACACATCATTTTATGACGTCTTGAAACAAATTTATCAACCTACATAGCTATTCATAGTACTTGACGAATACCTTGAATACTGTCCTCTGGATTAGTCAATAAATAGCATTATTGACAGAGTACTAACCTCTATGTAGACAATTTCCAGATTTTTCCAGCTCATAAAATGAAGGAATAGAAACTCTGTTTTTGCTTATAATATGGTATTTATATTGATGATGATGCAGGAAAGTTATGGAGCACAATTTCACCCAAAAAGAGCATCCTGGTGCAAACATTGTACCAGAAAAAGTGAAAAAAAATTAATTTGAAGAAAAGCAGAGAAAAGGTGGATTTCTGTAGGAGAGGAACATGACCGACCGCCACTGGTGCGCCAGATTTCAGGAATAATGAACAGTGTTTGTGAGGAAGATCAGCTATGTCAATTATGCTTGTAGTGTATGGATTATGGTTTGTGACAACCAGGTCCACAGTGATGGAAGGCCTGGAGAACCAGGCAAAGGTATTTTAAAGTAATTTTGCTATCCTTTTTTAGGGTATATTAAAAAGATACATTTTTTGTTATCCCAAGTGCTTTTATAAAGCATATTCTTTCCATTAATATAAACTGAAAGCACTTTCAGAAAATGAATGACTTCTATGCTTCTAGGACTGTTGCTGACCGAAGTGAAATTGGTCTTGGATTAATGTGCTTGGTTTTGCTTTGTACTCTCCAAAAGTGAGTTGTATTGGATAGGAGCCAACAAAATTGGAGCAAGCTAATATATATGTCATTGATGGCATGTGAAGGATAGTGCCTAGCTAGATAGATCTGTTAGGGTCTGTGGAGAATTATGTGCTGAGCATTATATGAATGGATGCATGCGCTGAAGGACATTGTCTATTGCTTTGTCCTGTTCGGGTTTCTGGTTGTCTCTTGCTCAGATTCAGTAGTTATGTTTTAAGGTCTCTTTCACAATTAGTGCCTGTGATGACTTTGTATGTGCTTATGGTTGGCTCAAACGTTGACTAACATTGAACAGATAAATGATTGCACTAGTCTCACTCCTTATGACTGGAAAATTAAAGATAAGTAAATCTGACATGCAGGGCCAGCCTACCAGAGAGGTGTGCCAAAGCCCCTGGACTGCCCATGGTGCAGTTACTCAGTAGCTCCACATCTCTCTCATCTCTGTGCAGCTGCCCAAAAACTCTTGACCTCTGGTCATGCATCTGTTCACATACCTGGCCCAGTACTTGGCAGCCAATTACATGTCGGGCATCAACACATTGATTGTGGAAATATTTGGGATCAGGGGCATAAGGATTAACAGAGCAGTGAAGGGAGAGGAGAGAATGTACGATAGAGAATGGAACATGTGTAGAGTAGAGGGGTGAGTTTTACTAAAATTAGAGGCTTTCTTCTGGAGAGAAGAGCAAAAACTGATAACTCCTTAGTTCTAAACTGAACTCTGCCAGTCCTCATTCTTATACTATGCTTGCTTGCAGTACATGCATGAATGATGGTGGCCTCATTCAACGTTGTCATGTCATAGTTGCAATTAAGCTTGAAAATAAAAATAAAATGAAATTGAATAAAGATATATTTGATCAAGAAATTTGTAATATTACCTCAGTGTGAAAACCATATGTCTAAAGATTGCAGCCCGCTAACATGACTGATTGCTAAGCCATGATGAATCAAATGGGCACATTTTGAATCAAATTGAGCTAATCTTTAGAAACTAGGGAATTTCAATGCAGTACAGCGTTCCCGAGTGAAGGGGCCGGGCCCATAAGTTCTAGATCCGTTCTAGAATCACAATCAAATGGGTCTTTTTCACAGCATGTTAGCATAGAGGGGAGAAAATCAATAACAAAGTCAATCATTTCAATAGGAATTTCTCTGGACACATAGTAACCACAGACCACAGACCACATAAGGTTAGTTAATTTATTATGAAGCCCAAAATAACTGGACAACAAGACACCTCAAAATGAGGGTGTAGAAATATATTGGAATCAACGGAAAGCCAAATCTACGAATAAAGTTGAGTTGGTGCAATATGCACAAGACAATTAACTCAAGAAATAGGATGCAGAAGATCAAAAAGCATGTGTCCAAATTTCCCTGTATTGAAAGTTGATCAATCTTTCCCTGCACAAGCACAAATGTGACATTCCCTACTTAAGCATTCTTCAGGGGAAGAGATAGAAAGGTGTCAGCATTGGGAGTCTTCTTAAGAAGTCTCTCCAACATGGGTAGGTCAGATAGCATAAAGCTATTGAGACAGAGCTCGTTCTGAGATGCTCTCTCTCTCAAGGCAGAGAAGAAGTGGATTGCTTTTCCTACTTGCAACATCCCAATATTACAGGTATCTTCCCAAGATTCCTTGCGGGTCACGCCATCCACTCTGATCATGTTCTCATAGGTACTTGTCCACCGGACAGCAACGCTCCCTAACAGTAACATGTTGGCCTTGGTTCCCTGGCCGTCTCCTGTGTGAAAATTCAACGGTTCTCCTTATTGGCCCTAGCTCATGATGTATCCTCTTCTATCCTTGTATGACTTCTAAAACAAAGACATTATTCTAACTAACAGGACGCTTCTTCCACCTGCAACACAAACGTGAGAAAGAACGAAATCCGCAGCGCACATGATATTCAAACTGTTAATTCTAAAGCAAGAGCTTCCAGGGAAATGCATTTCAGGCCTACAAGATTCAGCTAACATAAGAGAAATGGAGCATGAGCTTTGCAAAATTGCATAGAAAACAAGGCACATTCAGTTAATATTCCTCGCTACATATAAAATGACATGACTAATAAATACAATTAAGAATGAATGAATGTCAGTTGCACAACACAACTTCTTCACGTTAGTGTTTTCTGCTAGTTACATTTACTTTCCACATTAACGCTTCATGTTTTCTATTTAATGGCCTGAATACATCACCTTTTATGTTATTACATTTCAAGATCCTAACACCTTATGTTAACACAACAAAGGATTATATGTGGGTGCGCTTTACCTGTGTGATATAATGCACCCCTGCAAATTAAATGAAATTTCCGCTACATCACTAGCATGAAAAGTCTAATGAATGTCAATAAACCATGCTCTGGTTTATCTCACATTGCATGAACTACACAGCTGACCTTAGGGACAAACCTATTCTATTGCCTTTGTGTTTTTTTGGCTTACACATCTTAATGACAGAATCATCCCTTTGGCATAGTCACCAGCACATTGTTATTTTTTTTTAAATCTTAAAATTCTGACTATATCAGAGGGCATAAGAAGACCCTAAGCCCTCCAGCCAAATATTCAACAGCTGCAATATAATAATTTGATATGGAGGAGACAGTGCCGGACTGGGAACCCACAGCAGCTCAGGCAATTTTGTCAGGCTGGCCCCCACCCCTGGGGGAGGAGGGGGTAAGTGTGAAGTACTGCTGCTTAACAAAACCAGTCCCCCAGCACTGCTGTTTTTGTTACTGGGGGCCGATATTGCAGCTTGCGGAAAAATCGGCCCCAGTAACAAAACCGACCCCTACCACTCCAAAACCAGCACCCACCCTTTCAGACTCCCAAGCAAATGCCCGATGCCACCTATGGCCAGTCCGTCCCTTGGCAGAAAACCATTGTCTGTCATTTGAGCAAGCAAAGTTTTTTTAACAAAATGCACAGTACAGCCAACAGAAAGAGAAAATATATGTAGATGCAGGTTAGAGTACTTACAGTGAGGCAGATCTACAAGAAAGTGCTGCAGCGTGGCACCGCAAGCCCTTTGGCTAAGCTGCGGCACTTTCAGAGCACATGAATGCGACATATCTACAATGATATGTTGCATTCCTGTGCTCTCCCCTGCGCAGGCGCAGAAACAGCAGCCATGCGCCGGCGCAGGCACCCTGGCACCATGGTGCAAGGATACTTGCGCCATTGGGGAGATTGCTTTTGTGAAGGAAGGGGGACCTTGCTGCACAAAAGCAATCATTGCAGGCATTTTCCTCTTTCAATGCGTGCTTCTGAATGCAGCACACATTGAAAGAGGAAAAAACATGGAGAAATGAAAACATTTCTCCTCGTTTTGCTTTGCGCATGGGGCTTGTAAATCTGCCCCTGAGTTTTTAGCATTTCCTCACCAAAAGTGATAATCAAATCACCTATTTCCTTTAAAGAAAAAGTGAAAATAGCATTACTGTGTTGTGAAAGCTATTTGTTGAATATTTATCAATTCTGCAATAGGCCTTTAAAATTACATCCTAGCAGAACAGATCTTTGGAGCATGTGATGTGTTTAAATAAATGTAGTTCTCTAAATATAAGTGCCATGACTTATGTGTAGGTATCAACTCATCTATGGTGTACTTTATAATGAGAAAAGTCTGGGTCTAAAAAGAAGTGTGCACTGACCCAGAAAACCCTGGACACAAAGGAATTTTGGAGTACATAAAGTACTATTTCTTTAGGGCTCTTTTGTGTAGTCTCACATTTCTTTGTGAAATAGCCCAATATATCTAAAGTTGGGAAAAACTGGGAATACAATTCGAATATTCAGAGAATATTCAGATACAGTTAGTACAAACAGAAAGGACTGTACTCTTTGAACTTTTTCTAATCGGGAGTTGGATGTTTCAGGGCTGATTCAAAAAATCATGATAAAAATTTGGCAAAACAATACTCGTAGTATGACTTTTGTTACTCATAAATGCTTTTGTGAATCAGCCTCGTGATGTGTTAGTTTCCAAAATGATAAGATTCTGGCTTGCCTTCAAATCCTGCCAACCATAGGTTTTAAAACATTACTGAATTTTAAACAATACTTCACCAAAAATTGGCAATGAATCATTATAGGAATCAAAACAGACCATGTGATCTTAGAATACAGGCACACTTTGACAACCATTGAGACAGTTTTAAGTCTCAGAAGTCTAGCAGAAATCATGGATAGCAAATAGATGATGTTTCAGGAGGTTCATTGGAAATTCGACTTTAGAGAGCCACTCCAGGGAGGCCTTCCATTGTAGTAGTACTATACCAGATCTCGCTTTTTGTTATAAGTTGTTTCGATTACCACCTGATTGTAAGAGAAATAACTTTTAATAGGTTCAATTTCTGCATTGACCTTCACCAGCTGATATCAATTGATTCAGAAAGTCATGAATTCCATATTTCAGCACACAGGTCTTCCTCTTAAAGTTTGTCACTTGTTCAATGGCACATAAATGTGTAATATAATTCCATGATCTTAATTCACTTTGTTCAAATAAGTGACCTAAAAGGTTTATACTCCTAGTTTTAATATGGCGGACGGTTTATCCCTCAAGATATTATTTTTTATTTGGGTGTCCCAGAGCAACTGAACAACGTGAATCAGGTCTTAATCTGAAAGTTGCAGATCTAGGACGCAACCCAGTTCCACGTGAAGTAGATTACAAATAGTAGATGTCTATAAATAACCCCCACAGGGAGCAATGTACGCAAGATGCTCAGTACACCAGTAGAGGACCCCAACTGACACTATGTAGAATCTCCTACAACACAAAACACTTAAAGCGTGACAAAAATAAATAAATATCATTACTTCACTACACCAAGAGACACAACAATACACACACAGAATATGACAATCTGCATTTCATTTACAATCATGCTGAGTGATGTATCCTGAGCATGTTGTCCCAAAGAGCACTTATACATTCCAAATGTTTAGCATTAGCCACAAGTCATATATACATGTTCTTGTTTTCAACTAAGCATGCCACACATGCCAAGCATGCCAAACATGCCAGATATTCAAAATCGTGAAAGATCTCCTCAAAGTACCAAGTCTGCCCATAATCCAGGAGGCGTCGGAAAACCAATGCAATCAATTTGCAGCATTCTTTGAAAGTAAACTTCAAACTATACTAAAAACCTTAGACCAGCTCCAGGCTTGGTCCAATCGAATGTCCACACTGTTGGCCCCCGACAAAGGCATTTGTTCCAATTACTAAGGACGTATGCCAAAAAGTTCTGTCATCTATGAAGAGTGGTTCCCCTAGTGATCCTGCTCCCATGTATATTTGGAAACAGGTAATAACCACCATCGCCCCATTAACTACTGATCTTCTCAATGCCTCTTTACACAGGGAATTGTTTCCCCTAGCTGGAAGCAGGCCACGGTTAAAGCACTCCTAAAAAAATCCGAGCTCGTACCTTCTGAGTTGGCAAACTACCGGCCAATCTCGCTGCTACCTGGTATCAGCAAGATGGCTGAAGAATAGCAAATCAGCAGCTTTCCTCTTTTTTGGAGAGTAATAGGCTGCTCAGTAACTCTCAAACAGGCTTCCGCCCTGGTTAGGGTACAGAGTCTGCCCTGTTAGCAGTGGCGGAGAAGGCAAGGTGCATCTTGGATTCGGGAGGATCAACGGCTGTGATCCTCCTGGATCTAAGTGCAGCTTTTGATATGGTGGATCATAAGATCTTAATCCACCGTCTCAGTACTCTGGGAGTAACAGGTACTGCGCTGCAATGGCTCACTTCCTTTTTGGAGAACCGAACCTTTCAGGTCTGGGAAGGTGAGGCTCGCTCCAAACTGACTCCCCTTCAGTGTGGGGTCATCGCTGAGCCCTACCTTATTTAATGTCTGTATAGCCCCTTTAGAGGAGGTAGTGAATCCCTTTGGGATCAAAGTAGTCACCTACGCTGACGACACCCAACTAGTCGTCTCGATTTCCCAAGAAAATCATTGCGTGGAAAATTTTCATTCACGCCTATCGGAAATCCACTCTTGGATGAATAGGTCCCGACTCAAATTGAACGAAACCAAAACAGAGCTCATGCTGCTAGGCCACCACATCACATCATTACCTAATTCCATCTGGCCTGCATGCCTGGGGATCGCGCCCACTCCTAAGAAGGAGTTAGAAAGTCTGGGGTTCTGGTTTGAGCAGGACCTGTCCTTCAAGACCCAAGCCAAAAAGACAGCGGGCATATGCATAGGGCTACTTCGCTCTGCCCAATTTTTTTTACCTCTGCTACCAGAGCAATCGAGAAAATTACTTATCCAGGGCCTAATTCTATCAAGGCTAGATTATAGTAATGCCTTATATTTGGCCGCACCTGAAAATACTATCAATACTCTTCAACGAGTCCAAAACTCGGCCGCGAGGCTGCTTACTGGTACCCCGCGCAGAGCATCAGCCAGACCTGCACTCAGAGCCCTTCACTGGCTCCAATTCGCGAACAAATTAAATTTAAATCCTTATGTATTGCCCATAAGTCCCTACATGGGAAAGGACCCTCTATTTTAGGGAATCTTGTCCGCCCCTACAAAGCCACCAGGTCCCTGCGCTCTGATCATGGCAACTTGGCTATCGTCCAGAGAGCCAAGAGGGCCCGTGCATGGGGACGCCGCTTCTCTGTAAATGCGGCGACCCTCTGGAATGCCCTCCCTGTTGGGATTTACACTGAACCGAGTTACATTAGGTTCCGTAAACTTCTTAAAACCTTTCTGTTTCCCCAGGACCCTTAAACTCTGGCGCCCCCTCAGTATCCTTGGTTCTACAGCGCTGGGACGCTCTCGGGCAGCCATGCGCTTTATAAATCTATTTTCATTTCATTTCATTTCATTCATTCATTTCACACTCCTTACAAATGGAAGTTATTTTTTGATAGAATGTTATATCTTTTATATGGTTTGCTATTTTGTTGGTGTAAAAGTGTTGTTCTATATTTGGCACTAGATTGCCTATTTATGTATATATCTATTTAGAAGTTACTGCTTGAATGTGGTGGATGACCTGTTGACGTCCACCTCATTAAATCACTAATGCAGTGAATTTCAACTGAGCATCCACTGCATTTTGTTGCTCGCTTCCATCATGTTCTGGATTTGATTGTAGTTTATTTACTGTGACGCACAGTGCTCTAAGAGCAGCCCCCAAAGAGTCACTCTGAAAATTTTTGTTTTTTTTTTGTTTTTGGGCTTTACAACCTCTCAACTTTCCAAAACGCTAGAGTTCTCAAGTGTAGTGGGGAGTCCTACTCGCTCCAAAGCACCTGAAAATTCAAGTGATTCAGAATTCTCCTGAAGTAGTTGCTCCTAGCAAAACTAGGTTCTTATAGTCACAAAAATGAGAACAGATGATAGCAGGAATATTTTAATTAAGCACGTGTGCTCAAAGCTAACAATTGCTCCCAATGGTCAGCCACGGATATAGGAATAGATAATTCTATCAGGCTATTTCAATGAGATAGTACCATATTCTGAAGAATATTTAGACCATCGCACCCTCCCGCCATAATATAGATACCTTAAAATTCTTAATATGAATAGCATTGAGTGAATATAAGAGGTGAAAAAAAAATAAAGGCTCTAAAAATTGGTCTCTCTGGCGACTTGCTATTTATGTCTGATTCACAAAGACATACAAGCCAATATTTTGACCAGGAAAATAGAAGTTTATGGAAAACAAATTGGGGAAATCTACTTTTCCTATTGACTTCTATTGTAGCAGAGGCAGTTTCATATATGCAAAGATATCTGTGCACCTATGTGCCACTTAGATGTGCATTTGTCATGATTTATGAGTGTTTTCAATTCACAAAACATTTTCACACTCGCAAATTGCTTTATTCACATTTTATTAAACTCACCACTTAATTTTGCAGTGTGTTCTGTCAAGTCATGTAATTTGAGATGTCATAAGTGTTGTTAATAATGTAGTGATTTCACATGCTCTAACTTCTGTAATATGCAAAGGTATATATGTTATGCATTGAGAAGGGGCAGGTTATAGTTAATGTAGCATGGTAAGTGAGGGGAAAAGACAGTGTGCGGAGTTGCTCTTGTGATATTAATTTAAAGGTGGTGCATAAGTATACATGTGAGTTAAAAGTATAACTTATTGTAATTTTAAAGTGGTGTGTAAATGACAAATTGCATACATAACTATAGCTTTTGAATTTATAATGTTTTGTGTAGTTTAAGTTGGGTGTGTATGTCAAACATAAATAACGTTTTTCTCACTATACATTAGATTTCACCTTGGTTTTTTTGTGCAAATATATACACACACACACACACACACACACAAGTGATGTAATATGTGAGGTCATAAGCAGTGCATTGCTGGGGGCGCAAGTTATAGATAACTTAGCTAACTATAACTGTTGAATTTCATTGGTTTTGTGCGATATATATTCATTGAAAAAAACAAAGGTTACAGGGACGTTATAGTTAAGCTCGGGTTTCATTCATACAAAACCAGTGAGATTCACCAGTTATAGTTTGCTAAGCTAACTATAACTTCCCCCCCCAGCAAGGTACTGCTTATGAACTCACATATTACATCACTCATGATGTATGTGTGTGTGTGTGTGTGTGTGTTCATGTTCTCCTAGGACCGCTGGCACATTCAACCAAAATACTTAATTGTTATTTGCCTTAGTCAGTTTATGAAGACTGTGGGCCATCAATGTGCCTGGATATTGATGCTTAATTCATTGCTAATTGTTCCATGATTTCTTGTCTACACTATTTCTTCATGGTGTTCGGGTTAATGGTCCTGGAGTCCTTAAAAGAATAGAAGTGTGCCACCTCCCATTAGAGGAGATCAACACCTCATCCAGTTGTGTCAAACTCTGATATTTATTTAGTTTCATCTCTGAAATTAGAGAGCTCAGAACATTTCATCCTGGCACATCATTCATCAACCTCTACATATCAGTCCCAATTGTATAGCCCTTTTATCCTTTACTTCAGCTATCCTACAGCACCCTCCTTTTTTGTTGTTTGTTAATATAACACATGTTCTTACCAGGTTGTGTCTGTTGGAGCAACGTTTTCTGTGCTGCCTCCATTCTCTTTAGGATATGAGGGCCCTTTGTTTGAACCACAGTGTGCACAGCAAAACTGAAGTAAAGTTATAGAATGGCTGTAGGTGTGGTTCTGAATCCCTGTGAAGCAGACTCATTGAATGTGCTACCACAGTAGTACTTACATAACAGCAACACTTACATTGTGTCTTTGTCTACAAACCCCCTAACTGGAAATTTGACTTCAGAATAAAAGGCTAATGTGCTTATTGATTACAAGAATCATTAATACATGTTTCTTCCTCTAAGTATCAGCTGTACATCTTATGAGAATATTATGCATTGAGTCAGCTTACTTTAGGCATTTATACATGTTCGAACTCCCAGTTGATTTGTTAATGTGTGGCAGGCTAAACATGTCATGTGGTGCTCATGGCAACCTGCGGATAAAAGCAACAACTGCAAATAACAACACCATCAACAAGAATAGATCATACATTAACCAAACATTGGTTATCACGTGTATTAATCCAAAATTGGGGTCAAATGGAGATATTTCATCTGCTGTACAGTTCGCACTATCTTTATAATCATTACTGATAAAAATTGTATAAAAAACTTAATCACTCTTAAAGACATCTCATAATCGTCACATGAGTTGGAGGCATCTGTCATCATTGAGCTAGTAAAGAATTTCTTTCACGCCATTCTGAAGCTCATCACCAAGGAGCATCGCTACTATCTCATGAACTAACTCCCTTTTTTCCTGGGCACCTTAAATGCAACTGGGACTTTGCTTGCATCAATATTTCTAAAGTCCTGTTTCCCAAGTGTAGGGAGACCATTGGTATTTTTAATTGGTGTTGGAGGAACAAATGCTGCCTAATTACTGCAGAAAAGCTTTACTTTTGAGCATGTGCAGTAATGAGTATTAAGTGACGGAACTAGAGAGGGTGCTGTAGGATAGCTGAAGGAAAGGATACAAGGGCTTTACAAGTGGGATGCATATGTAGAGGTTGATGAATGGTGTGCCAGGATGAAATGTTCTGAGCTCTCTAATTTCAAAGATGAAACTGAACAAATGTCAGAGTTTGACACAACTGGATGAGGTGGTGATCTCCTCGAATGGGAAGTGGGAATGAATTTTATAGAATTAGAGCATGGGTGATAAAAATGCAGGCTCCAAGATTATGTTTGGTAAGAGTAGGCTAATATGAGGCAGCTGAATGCTGATATCCAAAGTTAGCATTCTTTCCCACCAATTCTTGCAACATCATAAGGCTCTTTCAAAGTGGAAAAAGTCTTCTAGCACAAAAAACTAAGTGGTACACACAAATTAGATAAACTCTTGTTTGATTCCTTCAAACAGGTAACATCCCACCTCAGAGAATACTAAAATGATCTCGCACTTCATTTTCAGGTCAAAATCAGAAACATAAGGATTTCAGCAACTAATACATCTGACATACTTAAAATTAACGAACAGAAACTTTCACTTCAGGAATAGGGAACTAAACAAACAACAAATCAAGTCATTTAAAAATTACGAACCCCCTATCACCCACCTTATGGAAGTCTTTTAAGCTAATTTCGTGTTCATTTTGCTGCACGATCACCTCAATAAAAAAGCTTGTTTGAGAAAGGAGTTTTCCCTAATAAATCGAAAAAAAATGGTCATTATACCTCAGCAAAATAAACAATATTAATCCAGTGATCTAAATAACTGCCGTCTCACCTCCAGAGTGGTGAAAGAGGCCAAGAGTTTGAACAACATGACATTCTAGATTAAGATCATGCAGGCTTTAGACATAGGCATGGCACAAAACTGCTGTGGTGGCCACAATGGACACGCTTTTATGGACAATAGATAAAAGGATGATTGGGCTTTTGGTCCTTCTAGATCACTCTATGGATTTTGATACTGTGGACCAGGATGTCCTGAAGCTCCAATTCAAAGCCATTAAGGGACCCAGTGATCTAGTTGCAAATTGGCTCCCCTACTACCTGGCAGACAGCAATCAAGTAGATTTCCCCCTCTCTCCAGTTATGACTCCTTGTAGGATGCCACAAGGTGTTCTACATTCCCCTGGTTGTTAAACATATATTTCATGCCACATATGAGTATCAACAGAAAAACCTGTATTACAAATCACAGTAATATACTGGTGAAACTCAAATGATGATAAAAGCAGTCACGGGGATAACTCAAATGCACATACTTTGACGCAGTGCCCCTGTGAAATCCACTTTGGCATGCACACTGAGTTTCTTCAGTTTAATGAGAACACAACACTATCCTTCTTGGAACTTAAGAGAGGGTGACAAACACTTCTATGAGCCTTTAAGATTTTGCCAGCTGAAAGTAAATATGCTATTCTTTTGAGTAATGGTTCCTGTAAATAGATTGAAAAAGGTCTGTAGGCAACCCAGATACTCAAAGATGTTTTTTCTCAAGAGATCTTTCAACAATTGGTGTCTGAAAATGAGGCCCAATTTGATCATAGAGAAATGCACACATTCTTCTTGGGCGAGTGTCAAAGCAAGCATACCAGCAGTCTGTGTCTCCCCGAAGGACATGATTGATGGAACGCTGAATTTAGATTGTTGGAGGCTGAACATTCTATGTTATGTTTGATACATAACATGTTTCATAGCACCACAGGTGTTTCACCTAGTTTGGCAGTGAGCAGAAGATAGGAAAACACCCTTTTTTTTCCAGCATGGTCATGCAGGTGGAAAGAGGAAGAGTGGAAGCGAAGGAGCGCTGAACAGATTGAAATAAGTACTGAGGTGAGTCAGTAATGTAACTGCTGCTCTTGAAAAGCGCTCCAATACCTTTGAGTCGAGTTCGCGCTATATAAATCTGCAATTACAAAAAAAAATCGGTTATAATGCGTTATCTGTGTGCTGGTGAGGGTTACCTTAAGGGGGTGTAAAGTATGGCTATTTGCTACTTTTTAGGTCTCGCCTAGAAACGCAGGGCATGCACTCCTCGCTTGAGAGATCTATTGTCGTCTATTTTGCTTCGGAAGCAGGATTGAAGCTCCACCCATGCTTCTGTTTGGCACGGGCCCAAAATGCGTGGTTTTCATTAGAAGGGAGGCATATGTTTGTTCCCTCCCTGTCTACTGTTTGCCGTGCCTGCGCAGACATGAGATGTGCACGCGTACAGCTCGCTTTGTTTGAGCACAACGCGCGCATGGCGCGCTTTCAGGTTCCCTCCCTCCCCCTGTCGGCTCCAGATCATCTCGGAAGCTCCCAGGGACCCTGCACGGCGTCAGCCGTCTCTGAGTCGGCTCACCGTTCTGGGATTCTGGGGAAGTCACTAATCCCCGTCTCTTACGCCTTGTTTATCCTTCCCAGCTTTGCTCCCATCTGTCACTGATGGCCCCTCCCAGTGACTGCATCCCAATTGTTCTATCTCCGTGCCCCACGCTTTTCGGCTTGGATCTCCACCCCCCTGTGCAGCCTCCCACGCTGTCCTTGAGGACTGGAGCTGATTCATTCATACCAAAACACCTTCTGGAAAATCTTTAATGAAACTATGTGAAAGAGCGAGCTGCAGTGCCCGGGCAGAAGGAAAGTGGGCCATGCAGAATGCAGAGCCCAGCACGCCCGGTGCATGTAGGCTGACTTCACATACAGATAACGAGTGCATGTGCAGTTTGCCACACGGCAACTCCGGAAAGCGTCACATCTAACCATTGACAAAACACCTCCGTTTAAAAGTGTAGTTAGACACATACGGATCACCGTATCCGGATGAAAGAGGACTGGAAATCTCGGTATAGAATGAGGGGCCGATACACCCACTGACCACGTCATGCATGTAATCTTACACCATGTGTTGACCTCAGTATTTGCCTTTTCCCTGGCATGTATGTTGGGACATATTGTTGGTTGAAGTGCTCAGTAGCTTGCGATGTCTTGAAAAGGAAGACACTGCCCGAGCTTTCAAACGTTCATTTTACTGGCAGCGCAATACCGTGGCCTGTCTTGTGCATTTTGTTTGCTCAGGTCCCAGACTTAGTGTGGACACAAGTTTAACTAAGCAAATAGGATGGCCAACGTTTTGTCTGACCCATACACTTGATGTGCAAATATCACGAGAATCCTATGTTGAGGATGGAGGGGTAGGGACTTGCAACATTGATCAAAACCTAAACTTGACTTCTCTGCATTATGCTCAAATGTCGAAACCATGTGAATGTCTATGTGGTTGGAAGGTTAGAATGCTTGCTGTCTGTCTTGTGATTTGTTTTTTGTCAATATGATTTTTTCGCACCATCCTTACCGAAAATATGGTGGTCTTGTTTTCTGATAGCATTCGTCTGTAGGATATCGAAGATAGGTGAGCTCTATTGTGCACTACGTATTGAGATGTACTTGTTTATGTGAAATGGCTAACCAGGATGGCATGTTGTGAAGGTGGTGTTTGGTGAGATGGTGTGGTGTTTTGTGACGGGAGGTAAGTTGTGTGTTATTGTGCTTTGATGTAATTGCAAGAAAAATGGATTTATATAGTGCTTACTACACCACACAGCGCTTTGCAGGGAGTAGCACGCTACTCTGGAAACCAAGATTAGAGGTTGATAGTAGACTATTCATTTTCTTTGTAAATTAGTTATGCAGAATTAATATAATAATTATTTTTTCACATTGCAAAGCTACTAATTGTATATATGGACATAGCTATTTGAATGTACGTGTGGTACTGTCTTGCATGCAATGCATTATGGGTAGGGTGGATTTACCATATTTTCTGCAGGGTACAGTACCATATGTAACCAAAAGTTTGATGCTCACTAGGCACCTCTAGGACCAGCTTGCATTACTGCACTGAGACATACAAGTCTGGTTCCTGGCTCACTACACAAGCATTTGCAATGCACTAGGTCTTGCATTACTGAAAGTTTGAGCTATTGGCACTGCATTATTATTTTTAACACCATTACCTCAAACTATCAGTAGTGCGAGACCTATTGCGTTGCAAATGCTTGTTTAAGAGTAGGCCTTTTTACTGGAAACAGAGCAATGGTGGAATTCAGAGTGAGTAGCTAAGGTGAGAAGGATTCAATGGAATGGCAGCAAGGATGGCCAAGCAGATGACACCCCTTGTAATCATAGCATTCTGAAACTTGTGACTGGAGCCCGTGATACCTGTCCTTTTGACGTACCTCTTTGAACCTTGCAAATGTCACATCTTGCTTTACTTTCTTCTTATTTGACATGAATGGTTGTTTGTTTGTTGTGTGTCATGATTTTTTTTTTTTTTTTTAAATATATTTTTATTGCAGGAATTAATAAATCGTTACAATATCGACCAGCTTTGTATCATAAGCAATATCAACAGAATAAGACCCTCTGGCCCCCCACCGTAATTTCCGAACACAGCCATCCGGCCCACAACCCTGGGGTCGGGCGGCGAAATGCAATGGGGGATCAGTAGGATGCTTGAGCTGGTCTGGATAATTCACTGTCCGTCATCTGCTTTTCTAAACAAGCCTATAAACCCAAAAGAAACCCCCCCCCCTCAAAGGACTACTAATCAAAAGAAAACCCACCCAACCCCACCATCAGCGCCAGGGAGCCACCTACACAGGATCTGCCATGGGACCCACGGGGAAAACAATAGAACAGCAGTACAGACGTTTACCGGGACTCGGGGCGAGTCGCTCCTTCACCTTCGGAGTCGCTGGGGGCACAATAATCCCTGAGGGCCTGCACTAACATTTCCCACTCCAACGCGGCCTCCTGCGCCTTCTCATTGCGTTGCCTCCAAGCTAGTTGGTATCTCAGCGCGCTCTCCCCTGCCGCCCATTTCAAAAGCTCACTGTGCCACCTGCTGCCTGTCGGACCAACTCGTGCCTTCCAGTTCCTGGTCACCTCTCGTTTAGCAAGGAGGAGCCCTAGATCGACAAATTTACTAGAAATTTTATTCCTGGGGGTATGGGGGAACGAGTGCAGGAGCCCCACCGCCGCATCGAATGATAGGGATCTCCCCGTCACCTCCTCCAGGGTCGTCTCTACTTCCTGCCAGTAAGATGACAGACCTGGACAGGCCCATAACATATGTAGGAGGTCCGCTTCCTGAGCCGGACACCTAGGGCACGCCGCCGAATTCGTGGCAAAATATCGCCTGATTTTCACCGGGGTCAGGTACGCTCTATGGAGAACGTAATAGTGGACCAGCTGAAAACGGGCGTTGCGTGTGCCCTTCCAGGCTCGTCTCACTAACTGGGACCAAGTCGTCTCCGGGATCTCCCTACCAATGTCCTCCTCCCAGCGGTTTCTTAGAGTGGTGAGCGGAGCCAACCCTTCGTTAATCAACCTGCCGTAGAGGCAAGTGACCGCCTTCACCGTGCCCGCCGACATCATCACGTACTGGCACACCTGAGATAAGGGGGGTTCCTCCTGCCCGCTCTTCCAGTGTGCCTGGATCGCTCGCATAATGGCCGAGTGTAGCAGAAAGTCACCACGGGGGATCTCGAAGCGGTCAATAAGATCCTGGAAGGACAAGAGCGCACCGTCCTCGTACAGATCCCCAACCAGCTGTAAGCCGGCATCCTCCCAGGCCGCCAAGCGTGACCAATCCCCTCCATGGGGGAGGGCCGTCAACATCCCCAACGGTATTTCAGGCGCATATGGTATCCTCAGTTGGCCCCGGGCGTGGGCCCGGTTCCAACACAGGCGGATAGTCCGCTCCTCCATCGTCAAGTCCCGCAGGGCCAAACGTTGTCGCAGCGCTATAAAGGATAGAACATGCCTGGCCATGCCCGTCCCCCTCCCGTCTTCCGGGCCCCGGAATTCCCCGGCGATCTCCTGGGTGTAGGTCTGGAGCTGCGCCGCCAGATAATACTTTTCAAAGTCCGGCACCGCGAGCCCCCCCTCGTCTTTCGGCCTCATCAGGGTTTTGAGGGCCACCCGCCGGCGGCCCGAACCCCAGAGGAATCCGACCACCATGGAGCGTAACAGTCGAAACATGGCCGGCGGGACCCAGATCGGTAGAGTCCGGAAGTAATATAATAGCCGGGGAAGCGCCACCATTTTAAGCAGGGCGATCCGTCCCGCCACCGAGAGCGGCAGCGTGGCCCAAAAGGCCATGCTGCCTCGGAGTGCTCGAATACTGCGGGCAATGTTCCCATCTAGGAGGTCGGGCTGGTCGTGGTATACAAATACCCCGAGGTATTTGAAGCAGTCGGGTTCCCACCTAATCTCCCTACTTAGGGCAGGGGCGGGAGTGCCCCTGCGTATCGGAAAAAGACAGGTCTTGGGCCAGTTCACTCGGAGGCCCGAGACCTCCCCGAACTCTGTGAGCGCCACCGCCGCTCCACGTAAAGCGTCGAGCGGGTCCTCCAGGAAGAGCAACAGGTCGTCCGCATACAGCGAAACATAATGCGGGCCCGCAGGTGTCCACAAGCCCGTATAGTGGGCTCCCGATCGAAGGTGCAGCGCGAGGGGCTCCACCGCCAGCGCAAAGAGAAGCGGGGACAATGAACACCCTTGCCGCGTGCCTCGTTCTACTGGATACCGCGAAGAAATCAGTGGTCCCGCCCTGACCCTGGCCGATGCAGAGGCATATAGAACCGCGGTCCACCTGATGAAGCCCTCCCCGAGGCCGAATCTCCGCAGCACCGAGCAGAGGTAGTCCCACTCCAGGCTATCAAAAGCCTTCTCTAGGTCCACCGACAGGACGACCGGGGACGGGGCATCCACGAATGGTTCCCCTAGCAAACGGAACAATCTGCGAATATTCATAGTCGTGTTCCGCCGAGGGATGAAACCAGCCTGGTCTTCATGCACCAGGGAACTCATGTGTCCCAGCAGCCTCGAGGCCAAGATGCTGCTCAGTATTTTATAGTCCACCGTCAGCATCGATAGGGGACGGTAAGACCCCGGGTCGGACGAGTCTCGGCCTGGTTTAAGGAGAGGAACCACCAACGCCTCACACATCGAGCTCGGGAGTCGCCCCAGCCTCTTCGCCTCCCTGTAGACCACCAATAGTCGAGGGGCTAGGAGGTCAGCGTAAGCTGCATAAAACTCCACCGGCAGGCCATCCAGGCCCGGGGTCTTGTTTCTCGCCATCCGTTTAATGGCCCCGCGGATCTCCCCCAATGCAATGTCGGATCCCAGGGCTTTCGCCACTTCTTGCTCCACCGTGCGGAGCTCCAGTGGACGTAGATAATCATCAAGCCGGTCAGGGTCTCGTGCGGAGCGACTACGGTATAAACTTTCGTAATACTGCCGGAAGCAGCTAAGAATCTCCGGTTGGGTGTGTACCTCGGTTCCGTCTGCCTTACGCATACTTGTCGTCAATTGGGACTGGCGCGTAGGGTTTGCCAGCCACGCCAACAACGCGCTCGATCTGTCTCCCTCCGCGATGGATCGGACCGTGTAGGCCTTATAGTCAAAACAGCGGAGCCGTTCGACCTCTGTGGCCACCTTTTCCCTCGCCTCCGCCGTTTGTATTTGCAATTCCGGGTGTCCCGGGCGGCGAAGTTCGAGCTCGCGGAGTTTCCGATCCGCTGCACCTAAGTCAGCTAGGATAACGCGCCTCATGCCCACCTTCTTAGAAATACAGTAACCCCTCACCACTACCTTAAAAGCATCCCACTCTAACGCTCTGGTACTCGCGGTGCCGCCGTTGGATGCAAAGTATTCTAAAACCTTGTCCCCCAGGTCCGCCCTGAAAACACTGTCCTCAAGGTTCTCGGGTCGCAGCTTCCAGGTGGGCACCGCCGGCGGTCCGGGGAACCAGCGAAGGTCCAGCAGGAGGGGGTTATGGTCCGAAATGGTCCTGGACAAGTACTCAGATCGGACCGCTGCCGAAACCAGTTCGGGCGACCCAAGAAAGCCATCAAGTCTGACATGCAACTCATGAAGGCTCGAGAAATACGAATAATCCCTAGATGCGGGGTGATGCGCTCTCCAGATGTCCGTCAAACCCCAGCGGGTCTGCCAATCCTGACGACCCTTAGCTGTGCGACGAACCGGAGAATCGGGAAGCGGCGGATGCGAGCGATCAATGTCTACGTCCACTACAGAATTGAAGTCTCCTCCAAGCAGAAGGGGCCCGGAGAAGAAGTGGGCCAACGAGCCCGATGACCTGGAAAGGAAGGCAGTCTGGTCTATGTTAGGAGCATACACACAGCAAACGTTCAAGTCCCTCCCTCCTAGAGTGCCCGAGATGGCCACATAACGCCCCTCCGGGTCTATCACTGTTCTCGTGACTTGGAAGGGGACCCCTGCCCTGATCCATATGAGCGCCCCTCTGGCATAAGCGGAGTACGACGTGGAAAAGACCTGCCCCCGCCATCTACGCTGTAGCGCCGCCCCTTCCGCCTTGTTCAGATGAGTTTCCTGCAGCAGCGCCATTTGCACTCCCCTACGCACTAAATAAGCGTGGACCTTGTGGCGCCTGGACATAGTATGAAGCCCCCTTACGTTCCAAGTGACACATTTCAAGTTAGCAACATCAGCCATTGTCCCATAACGTTCTCGCACAGTCACCCCATCCGGGTCCCCACAAAGAAAAGACATCATTCCTCCCAGCACTGATGGCGGCCATTTTCCCCAACCAAAACCAAACAACCCAAGAACGAACCAAACCCTCACCCACCCACCCCAGAACAGGACCCAAACTGCGCCATCTAGATCCCATCCAAACCTCGCCTTCCAGCAACCCAATAACCCCTACTAATCCCACGGTCGCCACCGTAGGAAGGCCTTAAGGGCCAGGTGCGGGCCGGGCGGAGGCAGTGGGCCCTCGGCGCTCAGGCCACCAGGACTATATCAAGCCCTAAACAGTGCCAAAAACCTCTCTCGGGGCAGAAACAGGGGCACCCCCCCCCCCTCCACCCTCCATGTCAGCAGCAATGGACGGCAACCGCCTCCCCCCTGCCGGGCCCCCACCCAAAATAAGGCAGCACACCCCATTACCCTTGTCCATCCAAAAGGTCCTCCACCGACTTCGGTGTGATTACCGGTGTATGGGTACTATCAGTCACTGAGTCCTCCGATTCCGATGGTGCCTCCTCTTCACCCAGGTTTTCCTCCTCCTCAATGGCCTCGTTCCGTGCACCCGACAATTCCGACAATACTTCCAACACCCCCCTCCGCTCCGACGACGTCTCTACAGTTGAGGGCCATCCCGTGCGGCCGCGGCGATTCCTGATCCTCCTGGATCGCCGTCTCTGTTCCGGCTCATCTGCCTGTTGGGACGAGGAGCCGAAGCCATCTTTCCCTGTCCTGTAAAGCTCGAGCCAGGCACAGACATCCTCCGGGGCGTCGAAGAACTGAGTTTTGTCATTGACTATGATGCGGAGCCTTGCAGGGTAGAGGAGCGAGTACTGGATGCCCTCGCTCCTGAGCTCGCGCTTGACCGCCAGGAAGGAGAAACGCTTGCGTTGAGTCTCGTAGGTGTAATCCGGAAAGATGTTCACCTGACTGTTCGCCACTTTGAATGGACCATTATGTCTGGCGGCGTTGAGGATTAAGTCCCTGTCCCGAAAGTGCAATAATCGCGCCACCACCGGCCTCGGGGTGCGTCCCTGCTGCGGTGGCCGTGCCGGGACTCTGTGGGCACGCTCCAGAGTGTAGAAGGAGGATAGCCCCTCCGGGGCCACCGTGTCACGGAGCCAGGTCTCCAAGTACGTCACCATGTCGCCATCCTCGATCTTTTCCGGGAGGCCCACTACACGAATGTTGTTCCTCCTGTTGCGGCCTTCCGCATCCTCCGCCCTCTGCTCCAGGGTTGCAATTCGGGACAGGGCATCTTTCATCGTCGCAGCCAAGGTTCGCTGCGCCGGCTCCAAGGTTTTCACCGAGCTCTCCACTTCCTTGACCCGGTCCGAAAGTTTGCCATGGTCTGCTCTGAGGAGGCCTAGGCTCGCCGCCACCTGGGCAATGTCCTGTTGGAGGGCCGATCTCGTGGTCGTTATCGCCTCTAGGACGCGGTCGAACTGCTGTTGCATCGACGCGCCACCAGAACTCTTTGGGTCCCCATGCTCCTCTTTGTCCTGGGCTTCCGAGTCCGAGGCGGTCGGGGTAGTCCCCTTGGCTCCTCTAGGTTTCCCCATGTCGCCGGGGGCACTCCGTGAAAGTCCCGGAGTAGGCGTCTCCGGGTGTAGATGTCGACCACGACCCTCCCGGTTACCAATCCTCAAATCGAGTGTGGGAGACCTCCTTCTCCAGGGCCTATGGAGACTTCTCCGCTTCGGCTCACGCCACCGCCACGGGGTCCGAGGGCACCGATGAGGGGGCGGAGACAACCGTCGTCGAGCCGGGCAGGCCCGCTCACCCGCTAGAGATCCGGGGTGAGGGTCACCAACTCCACCGGACGACGCGTGGCGCCAAAGTGTCGCGCCTCCCATGGAAGTGGACCGGCTGGGAAGACGTAGCTAGGTGCGGAGTCGCGGGACGGGCCACCGCCTGGGTCACAAGGCGTCCGCTCCCGGGGTCCCCTATAACGTGGGCATCCACCCGGCCACCCAACCGAGTGCAAACTCGTTGTGGGAAGTCCGATCCAATAGACAGCCAGTGCACAGAGCAGCCGGGGATGGCGAAGTCGGGCGCAAGTCACTGCTCGCGACGCTCCTCCAAGTCAGTGGGTCCGACCAGGGGGACAAAGAAGTCCGGGCGCCATGTTGGGTCGCACTCCGCGACTCCGCAAACTTCGGTTTTACTCCGGAACAACCCTCATCCGAGCCCCACCAGGGGCCCCGGCAGGTCGTCGTCGGTCCGCTCAGCAGAATGCGGGGTCTGGGGTGCCCCGCAGCCTCCGATTTACAGGATAAACTCGGGCTCAGTCCCGGAGCCGAGCTCTCAGGCGACCATCGCCATCGGCGCCCAAGCCACGCCCCTCTTGTTGTGTGTCATGATGTTGTACATTTGTATCCTGTTGTGGTTTTTGTACATTTTAGGGAAATGTGTTGCACCCCCTATCTTTGAAGCACACGTGTTTGTTAAGGCTTTGCTTTAGAATAGTTATGCCAGAGAATGTGGAATGAGTTAACTATCACTCAAAGGTTTGAGAGTCAGTTGGGATCCTGCATCGGCCAGTCACTGTTTGTGGCTTCAATGATGTGATTGCTTGCGCAACTTTTGTTTGTTTCCGCCCAATATTATCATCACGCCTATATTTTTTTCAGTCGAAAGCACAAATATTGGTAAATTAACAAATGCAAACTCAATTTTGGGTGATCCTCAGATGCACTGCCCATTTGAAGGTGCAAATCCTACCTCGCAAATATATAAAATTGCATGCAATTTATTCAGTCTTGCACAAGGGGAGACTTCACCAAACAAAAATGATCTAAATCCACACTAATCATTCCAGAAGTGCAAATAAAATTAAACTAATTTCGAGATGCACATCTGGAACCAGATGGGTTTTCAAAAGAAGAATAACATTCGCGGAGAAGAAGAAAAAAATGCAGGGCAGGCTTCGATTTAAGTAAATATGAAAGTCTTTCGATTACATTAACTGTTTGAAGAGGCTGGTCCTTGTTGATTTATGGCACCCATATGATTTACATGGTTATGAAAATGCATCACAATTGCTGAATCACAATGATTGTTGTAGCCGCTGTCGTTAATCCCAGGCAGAAACCACAGCACTCGAAAAATCCTCATTCATCTGAAAGCCTGGCCAGCCAGAACCTCTTCAAATATGTCTGCAGCCAGGCTAGACGTCAATCCTGCTTATTAAATGTTTGCTTTCTAGCTCAGGGTGCTTTCTCGCTCATGCTGACTAGAGCAAATGTTTTGGAGCCTTGGAAATGAAATCCTTATGTAGACAGGGGCGCGTGCCTCTAACACTCTCTGACTCTGAGTGATGCACTGAAATGTGACTCCCTTTCCGGAAGTTAGTATTATGTGGCATTATGTTTGACTGTCTCTTGTATTCATATCTGCAAGAATTACTTCTGGAGGCGCCTGCTGTATGTGCAGCGCACATGTCAATGTGGTTCCCAAAAAACACATCGGGCAGACAGTCAAACACGCATCTGAATTCGGAATCACGTTTAGGCTATAAATATCTGAGCGTGGGCGCGCAACTTCTGAGGGTGAAGTGCTTAGTTTCACTTCTTTCTTTGAATCGAAGCTGTGGGTAAGAGGCCAGTGGATACTAAAGCAAATCTGTTCTCGAGGGTTCTTAGGGCGCCATTTTTAGTGTGCGATTAGTGTAAAATCGGACTCAAATCCCGTCAGCCCTAATATAACTTAATGGCACATTGATTGTTCATGGGAATACACATGTTTCCGGTCTATCACTGGGGCAATCCTCCCCAGCAGTGGACACACCTTCCAATATACAGACAGAGACAGTAAACCATATCGTACATGGAACGTAGGAGTGCAGACCTAAGGCCGTGGGAATGCCCAGTTCGCCATCACCTTCAGGGGGGAATCTTTAACGATCATCGGTCATTTATCAATGACTTAAAGCAAAGTGATCAATCTGTTTCCCAAGAGTCATCACAGGCTGGCTTTAGCGCTGGTGGCGCCCAGTGCAACAATGTTTGTTGATGCCCCCCCATTGACCACCGCCGCCACGGATTCCCTCACTACCACCATTAACAGCGCCCTCAAGTCTCCATAACTACTCTCACTCGGATACATTTAATTTGTCTTATAGCGCTACTCATACCTGTGTAGGGTGTCAGAACACTTTACATCTCACACACATATTACTCAGAGACAATCATGTGTGAGTAAATCAGTGTATAGGACATTTTCCATAGGACACAGGACTACAAGGTGTAGGAGTGACATGTCATGCATACTGGTAGTATGTGTTTAGTTTAAAAGTGTTGGTCCGGAAAAGCACAAACTCAGAGTTTAAAACGTAACACCATGGTTGGGGGTTCTCTTTAATAATCAGAAGTGATTTCTACCCAAAATAACCCTTTTTTCAACAGTAGGATAAAGACTGGGTGAAATAAGCATAAAGCTCTAATCCATGGGTAATCACAAACATTTGCCCAAGGGCCACAAAGTACGGTCTGGTGTATGACCGAGGGCTGCACTGATGCCAGCAGGGTGGTGACAGGAAGTCTGGGCGGGTCAGAGATTGTGTAAGGAGGTCTAAAAAATTAAATACACGGATATGCATTTCTTTGCAGCTTACTACATGCCTGTCCGTTTATGTAACATTTTTTTTCTGGATATTAGTGCTCAGCAACAAAACAGCAGCTCATGCTGCTGTTCACAAGGCGGGGCACATGTAAAGGTCAAAAGGGCCGCAAGCGGCCCCCAGGCCGTACTATGAGTATCACTGCTCTAATCTATACCTTGAAGTTTGCAGGCAGCTCTTTGAGGACAGTTAACTTCCACTAGACAAAACTCCGATCTCTCTCCAGGTAGAACAATAATCACCAGAGTTGGCAGAAAATTACCGGAGGTAGCAGGCTCTTTTAAAGCCATGAATACTTGCAAATATGACGCCCCTCACACCCCCCCACCTCCCGAAGTTGGGACTTGGTGTGGTGGCGCTGACCGCACTGCCCTAGAGCCAGCCCTGGCAGGGTGGTCCGACATTACTCATAATTCAAGCCACAGCCACTACACCCGTCTGCAATGTTATCAACAGCGTGCACTACTGTGCTAATTTCTGAAAAAACAAAAGGGCAAATAGCTATACATTATGAAATTTCTCTTTCAGCAAATTCAGACATTCCTCTCTTAGAAAATGACCCTCCAGGATACATTAATACGCAGATTCCTGTTTTTTGCTGGTACTGTCCAATGTCCAGTGGCCATAGAATTTTCCAGATGATCCGCTCTGTCATTGTACTGAGAAGATAAGGCAATTGGAAATACGATTTTGTTTGCAATATATTTACAATTTGTTTGCAGTAATCATGTAGACAACATTAATGTGTTCAGTGTTGTAACAAACACTGGCAACACCAACAGTTTTTACCTATCGCTATTGACTGCAGTGCAAAATGACTTAAAATAAAGAAGAAATAGTGCTATGACGCTGCCAGCGTTGTCTAAGCCTTGGCAGTTTTTTTACGCCATGTTGTGCAGCTGCCCAGGCTTCTGTGCAATATATCCAAAAAGCTCGAGGAGGCAGCCACACGAGGGAGGTGCAGGGGAAATTGGAGAGAACAGCAACAATGAACAGCGGGAGGGGGAGAAGCAACATTAGGGAGGCAGAGGGGAGGAGGTTGGAAGCAGCAGAAACAGGAATGTGGGAGACGAAAGACGAGGGAAGTGTGGGGAGAAGGAGGGAGCAGCCATATTGGAGAGTGGAAGGAGGGGGTATAGGGAAAGCAAAACAATAGAGGTGTGGGAGGAGAACGGGAGCATCAATAACAGACAGTGGGAGGAGTGCAGGGGGACAAGCAAAACGAGAGATGGGAGCGGAAAGGAGACAGACTGCAGAAACATGAACTCTTTAAGAGTGCATGTCAAAAAGTCTTTTAAAAGTATCTGCAGGGGCGTGTGGCCAGTGAAAGGACTCTGGCTGCAGACAGGAATCTGTACTAGGTCCATGTTCCATGGAGGAAAACACATTGGAAGTGCCCAAAGCAAGCAGGAAGGAATAGGAGGGGCTGACCAATCAGAAGCAACAAAAGAAGAGTGACATGGAAGCCAACCAAAGGAAAGTAATGGTCAATAATGGGCAGTCTTTAAGTCCGTATTAAGCTTTTTTTTGTTAGCAATAGATTTTGCTGACAGCTCATGTGCGCTGTGCAGGCAAAACTCTAAAAAAGAGTTGACGTGTTGACAATTCAGCCAGATAAGTTTGTGTCAAATCTATCTCCTAACAAGGAAAAGCAACTCTTCACTAAGCAACCAAGACCACTTCAAAAAATGTTGAATAATATATGATAAGGTGCGGTTCTGTCTCTAGTACCTGCATTCCACAGGTGTACTGTCAGGTATGAGTTAAAGAACCTTTTACATGCTGCCACATGAAAGGTTGGGTAACGCTATCATTCCTACATAGCCAGTGTGGGTGAGTCATTAAGTTTTTCGATTCTTCAAGTATGCAGCCTGCAACCAAGAGTCTGTGTCACACTATAACAAAGTCAATCCCTCTTTTTCACACTAAAAGTATGTAATTAATCTAATTTAAACACTAACAGGCAGATGCATCAAAGAAAATACCGGGAGCAAATGGGCAGATTCTCAGAATCTGGCCGTTTGCTCCCGGTATTTTTGCATTTGGGATGCATCATCCCAAATGCAGAAATCACAATTTAAGGAATCTCTAAATAGCGATTCTTTAAATTGCTCTTGCATTTAAGGAATCCAAAATGAGATTCCTTAAATGCAATGCATGAAACCCAAAAAAATAGCGATTTCGCTAATAGGGGGAGCAAATTACCATGAAGTTGAACTTTGTGGTAATTTGCTAAAACTTTGAAAAATGCACTTTTGTGCATTTTTCAAAGTTACATGTTGCGCACACACATGCCCTTAGGCATGTGTGTGTGTAACATTTGTGCACAGGTCCATTTCAGGGGTGCAACAGGGTGTCCTTTGGACACCCCGGCACCCTTGAAATAGCGGAACATTAGCGATTCGGTAATAGCTAATCGCTAATAAGGAATGGCTTTCCCATTCATTCCTATGGGCCTTTAGGCCCATAGGAATGAATGGGAAAGCCATTCCTTATTAGCGATTAGCTATTACCGAATCGCTAATAAGGAATCTGTAGGAATCGCTAATAACATTGCGATTTCTACATGCATCCCATTTTGCGAGTCTTTAATAGCGATTCCTTAAAATTCGCTAGTAAGGACTCGCAAAACATAACTTTGAAGCATCTGCCAGTAAGACCTTGCATTTAGAAACCATTCAGTAGCCATGAACCTGCAGTCAAAAAATAAAACTCGTTGTTGAGGAACCATGTTCAAAGAATGTCATTTAAATTTATGACTTTAGGATGATACACTGGTGCTTCAGAAATTACTTTAACTTTTGCAACTTATATTACCTCCTCGTCTGTTTTCCTGTGCCCATGCACACTATGTGAGGATTTTCCTCGAAGCACAGACTTACTTCAGTCAAGCTGAACACTTTATCCAATAGGAGAATACCTTTACTTTGACTTGATAACTATGACCTTCCTTTTTTTGTAAAAGGCGAAGCTGCCAGTCACTCTTCCTGTTTCCCTTTCTGTGTTGAGATATTCACTTAGCCAAATCAAGGTAGGACATTTTTGTTTCTTCCGTCCTAAAAATATATATGTTTATTCCTGTTTTAGGGGTATCAGTTCTTTGAATGCAATTGTAAATTAGTTTTTTTTAAAACAACACATTGGGTCCTGCTCTAGCTGTCCCGTGGAGAAGCATCGTTGGCAAGGATCTGCAAATCAGGGAAGGAATCAATAATAGTATGTTGAAATCCTGTGATACTGGATTTGAATGAGGTTTTTCTTCCTAGTTCTACTTACCTTTTTTTACTTGAATTTCTTTTCCTTCAACACAACTGCTTGTCTTGTCCCAACATGGCGGCAGTATGTCACGATTTTGACTGGGATTTGTTTCTATAGAAAGAAGGATCTCCAGGAAATGTCTAGCCTCCCTGTCCAGTGCGGTTAGTGGCAACATGGAGTTATAAAAATCATCCACAGAAAGACGCCCCGTGGAGGAGGAGGATTCTCTTGAGGGACAAGCTGTGCAGGAGGTAGAGCAGACCACAGATCCAGAAGACTCTCTTACAATCTCTGGTAATCAAAAAATTACTGAATTGTGTGATGGCAGCTGCACTCAAAAGTAGGGATGCTCCTAAGGAGCAAGAAAAGGACTGCACAGATTGTTTTGTGCAGGGAGCAAACATGGTTGAAGTTCTTTAGTATTTGAGGCAGAACTTGGCTTTCCAGAGTCAGTTGAGGAAAGAGAAGAAGAACGAAAGGAGAAGAATATTTCTTCCAACATTACCAAAGGAGGGATCCATGTTTATCCCTGCATAAGGAAATAAGGAATCTGCAATGCGGGAAGTTGAAGGAGGTAGAGAAATAAAGCTTCTCATGGTTCTTCTTGAAGAAATATCTGTTAGAAGGATTTGCTGAAAATTTCCCAGCTAGTGTGAAAGTAAACTCCCTGATGTCAGGCCTTTCGTCACACATTACTTCTGATAGTCTCTTAGGCTAAGTTGCATTTTTATCCCTCAGTTAGTTACCTTTTTTATTGGTGGAATCAAGTATCAGAAGATTACAAAGCAATGATTCCAGTTTAATCTTAAATAAAAGTAGAACTTCAATGATGGTTGACAGAGGAGAATTTGGATTGGAGGTGTCTGTCAGATCCTCCAGCCCAGTTAGGCATTATAAGAAAGGCAAGTGGCAATGGTTGATGAGCTACTTTCGGGAGAGGTCAATGGTCCTGAGATAATAAGAGCAAATATTCTAATTGTAGAAGCAGGCATCAGTCTAGCAGGCCAGTTGTAATTTTTCCCATCTCCCTAAAAGCACACAGCATGAATTGAGTAGGCAACAATATGGCAAAGACCTATATAAAGCACCATAGTGGATATTAAATTAATAAATTACCATTCATGGCACACGAGATTGGCCCTTGGGCAAAGACCAATCTCTTTCTCTCTCTGTGATATCTTCCAGGAAGAGAGAATATGATTGTAGATCATCAGAGCAGGGTCTTTCTCTCCTTGACAATTATCTCTGTCCGGTTTGGTTATTAACGGCTAGACTTCTTTTCCATGAGCCACTCACTGCTGCCTAATTTCTTTTTTCTGATTCCATCTAAAACAGCACGGGGAACAGATACTCTTGTACTATGATGGTCAGAGGGTACAAAGTTTCAATCAAAGTACAGTTCAATCATACAGAGATCATCTTAGAAGTCCTTTGGTAATCTCTTCCAATTTGTATTCGCTCCTACTGCAGTTACCAGCACGATTTCATTGGCACTAACCTGTTGTTCTGTAGCTTCTTCGATTAGCTCTTCTATCAGAAACATCTCTACAGAGACTTCAATTGCGTGCCTGGAAATTGAGAGGATGAGTTCGGAAGTGCTAGGCTGTTCTAGTAGGTTGGCTGCTAGTATTCAGCTGCCTCACCGTCCAGATAAAGTATATACACAATATTGGATACATTTGCAAAATTCATGCTCGGCTAATGTATTACTGGCTTCATTTTCCATTAGATGAGCTTATAGTGGACCTAGGAGCATCAATCTTCTGTAGCCAGAGGGCAGCAATTCAAAGAGTTAGAAGATCTGATGTGCAACCCATTTAGGATTTGGCCACTAAATCATTAAAAATTGATTTTTTGAGACACTAGTTCTTCATTTTCCTATCAGTTCTTGGGATTTGAAAGTAGTACTGGAAGCATAACAAAATGGCCTGTGAGTCAGTATCTTTAAAATACTTATCAGCAAAAGTCCTTTTATTGGTTGCTATCTGCTCTGGTAGGCATACTGGGGAGTTGGGAGGAATTCTATTTTCATCACCATTTTTGTGTTTTTGTACGACAGGGAAGTACATACATTGGACCATTTTTACCCAAAAGCACAACTGCTTTACTTGTTAAACCAGATTTGGTTCTGGTAGTTTTTCTTATATCTACTACATCAGAAGAAGAGGAACTTCTTGAAACACCTGACTTACATAATGCTCTAGTTATATATTTGTGTCGCATAACCTCTTTTTGGAAAGAGGACTTGGTGCTGACCAGATCCAGAAGAAGAGAAGAAGCTTACTGGGCATTGTTTTAAGTAGTCTCCATAAAGAACATTTATTTTGGGACATTCTCCCCATATATTTTATGCCACATAAAATTTGTTTTGCCCAAGGAGGGTTTTAGAACAGCAGTTACAGCGCTCATTTTGTCCCATCTAGATTATTGTGATAGTCTCTATGCAAATATTCAGAAGAAGCATCTCTACAGACTCCAGCTGGGGCAAAACGCGGCAGCCACACTGATTACCAGCACGCCTCGATCTGTTTCTGTTAGGAAGGATATAAAGGAGTTTCACTGGCTACCAGTGATACAGTGTGCCCAATTTAAAGCACTGTGTACAGTGTTTAAATCTCTGACGGGAAGGGGCCCTGTTAATCTGAGGAATCATTTTTATTGGTATGTTCCTGGGAGACCATTGAGATCAGCTGAGGCAAAATATGTGGTTGTCCCTCGAGTCAAGAGAGCCAGCTGGGGTGGCAGAAGTTTCATTGTGGGCGCTGCCAAAGCATGGAACAATCTGCCATCATATCTCAGGAATAACACAGAGCTACTTGCCTTTAGGAGGGGGCTCAAAACTTGGTTGTTTTCTCAATAACCGTTGATTTCTAGCTTTTGTATCCAGTTAGGTTTCACTTAGCGCCGGGACACCATTGGGTATAAGTGCGCTCTATAAGCTTTTTAACATGACATAACATAACAACATAACATTAAAGTATACAAATAAGTGGTAGTTATTCAACACATTTTGGAGGGTATGTCTTAGCTGTAGTACCACGCTGTTTCTAATCTTTTTTGTGGTGTCACCTAATAATAAGCATTAGCACATCTTCATACAGTCAGAACAAAGACGAAGAAGACGGACAAAGAAATAATGACTCAGTGATTTACTGCTAGTCTTCATTACTCTGAGTTACAGTTTTCCTCATGACAAAACCAATTTCCTGCCCAATCTTTCAGATACATGATATTTGAGGTGCCCGTGTAGATAATATATGAATTATTTATCTTGGTGAAAACAGGAAGAATGACAGGTAACTCTGCCTTTTACAGGAAAAGGAAGTTTGTGATAATCAAAACTGAGTAAAAGCTCTTTATGGAAGACCAGAGGCTATCAATATGCATGATTGATTCTTTATTGTTACTCCTCAGCACAGTGCTCAAAAGATCAAAACAAATCAGTGTGAAGTGATTCTCATATTGCATAAAGTGATTGCCTTCAATAACCATAACAATTCTGTGCTATCGGGATAAAAAAATTATTTACTCAGGACCGTGATGAGGAACATGAGGACTGGGTTAGTTTTCACATTGCTAGAAATGCTTTACTGTGTTTTATGTTTCACATTGTCCAATGCCGCTGCTTAGTAACTAGAATAGGCCCAATTCACAAACACTTTTGTGTAGTATGTGTGACTTACTTTTGCATTATTTTTGCTTTACTCATTAAATTCAGGAGTAAGCTAAGCCTACTCATGAACTCAAAGAGTGAATTAAAGCCTCTTTGGTAATCAGACCCAATATTCAGGCTGCAGAACTTTGTGAATGTGATGCAGTGCCTTCTGATGGGCCCTTAGCTGCTAACTTTTCCCAGGTAATGAACTGTTACTCCAGTGCTGAAAATAGAAACTACATATTCAGGGATCCCATAAATAGGGGTTCAAGCCGTGGCAGTTAAATGTGTGTAATGAGTGACCCTGGCCGGTGAATTCCGCTCTGCTTGCGGAGTTTGTGGAGTTTCCCACACTCCGTGTTATGCGTAGCTCGCTGTTTTCCGAAAAACTTCGCTTCGCGCAGCAGAGCGGAGTTCTTTTTCTCGCTTGCGTTCGCCAACGTCAAGTTGGCGTGCACCAGCGAGGAAAATCCACCTCCCTGACAAGTTTTTCCTCATTTGCAAATGCCAACATCAAGTTGGCGAGCGCAAGTGTGGAAAATAAACCTCCCGGCGAGATTTCTCAATGTGGGGGGTCAGGTTTCTCATTGTGAGTGTTCGTGTATGCTTGCCCGTTCGCGTTGAGAAAGCTGCTGCTCGAGTAAAAATCTATTCGAGCGGCAGAAAAGGTAAGCTTGCACTGTGCGTGGTGCTGTTCGCATTGATTGCACAGTGCGGACAAGCATTTTGCACTGTGCAATCACTGCGAACAGCATTTTGCTACCATACTCCGCCGCTCGCGGAGCTCCGCATAGTGCGGCTGAGATTTTTTTTTGCACTTCGCGTAGCTTTGCGTAGTGCAACTCTGCAAACTCCACCCAGGGTTAGTAATGAGGGGTGGAGACATGAAAAGTACAATACATTTACTTTTTAAAAACTCTGTCTCAAAGAACTTGGCAATAAGGAAAAATATGACAGTAAATCTATTCTAGCTTACTTCATTGATCACAATCAGGCTGCATTTTAAAATGTCCTACAGGGTTAAGGCATCTGTTGTATAGATCTTTGTGTGCCCATCAATTTTAAGGGGATATTAATAATGGTAGGATAAGTCTAGTGGTTAATGCACTTGCTGGAGAGATCTGTGTTTTGGGTAGCCACAGTTTTGACTCATCATAAAGTATTATAGGGGTGAATGTTTGTGCTTATTGACACAGACAGCCCAAACCACTGAGTTAGGTTTTAAATCCTGACTTTGTGTGAATACATTCCAAACAGTCTTAATATATAATGCATACAAATATTATTGATATTTGATTCCTACACATTGTACCCTTTGTTTTATGTACATTTAGAGCAGATTGATTTACACACTTGTCTCCTTATAATGTGCGTTTCATATAAAGCACCCTTACACCACACTGAAATGGGTAGCCCAATAAAAGAAATTAAGTAAAAAAACAGTTAGTGCCATTTAAATTGTCATTAGTGTAATCCCTCATACAGACAATAACTATGTGGATGACTCCAAATTAATACTCAAACTTGATGGTATGTTCGCCTTCCAGTAAAAATGTTAAGTTGTTATGCATTTCATTCGGTGCAGGATGGGCAGGAATTAATTGAAATGTAACACAGAAAACTGAAATTGTGATCTCAAACAGTAAAACTGAACTTTGCAAGTTTTATTATTGTCCTTCAGTGAATGTTGTAGCTTCCATCCCATAAAAAACTAGCAAAAAGCGTAGGTGTTAGTATTGACAGCAAGCTGTCCATGGAACTCCAAATAGGATCTGTGATCACAGCAAGTTATTTGGTTCTTAGGAAGATCAAAAAGGTTTCTCAAGCAAGCCACCTTAACCACTGTGATAATGCCCTTAGCAGCCGCGGCCCGTGGAGGGAGTTGCGGTGGGGCAGAGAGGCGGGGCAGGGGAGGAGCAGGGTGGGGGGTGCTAAAAACCAGAATATGGATATTTGGAGGTAAGTAACAATGTAATTAATAAAACGAATTTTGTAGCGCGCGCTGCATCGCATTTTGCGATGCAGGTCACGCTATGAAATTTGTTTTATTAATTACATTGTTTACTTACCTCCAATTATCCATATGCCGATTTTTAGCACCCCCCATCCTGCCCCGCCTCTCTGCCCCACCGCAACTCCCTCCACGGGCCGCGGCTGGCCCTTAGTAATTTCGCTGCTTAACTATGCCAATTCTTTACATATTGGCTTACAGAAGGCTCAACTGTATGGATTACAAATGGTTCAGAACAAAGCAGCTCAAATGATTTTTAATCAGCCCAGAAGCTGCCATGTATCACCCCTGCTAAAGCACCTCAACTGTCTTCCACTGGAACAAAGAAACAAGTTTAAAATATGTTGCATTGTTTTTAAGGCTGTTTGTGGAAAGGGTCCACAATTCCTAAAAAATAGGATTAGGCTTCATACTCCAGCTCCGGAGCTCCGTTTCCCTTTTTTGAAATTATTGGTTACTCCAAAATATAGTAAGAAATGCATGGGGCCGGAGGTTTTCTGTACAAGCCCCTATAATGTGTATTTCTCTTCCGCTTACTATTTTTTAAGCAAGATCTAAAGACTTGGCTCTTTAGGCAAGCCTATTTGTTTCATTAACGTCTGTTCTTATTCTGCAAAAACAACCGTTGATGGACAGAATGCAGAACAATGTCATGCATTCACCCCAGAACAGAGATCTGGGCCTACAGCCATCGATTTTTTGCGCACCATGCCATTTCAGTTTGAACCCAGCCATATGCAAATCAGTCTTTACCCTGTGCCCCATGGGAACAGTCCAGCCCGAACTGCAAAGCCAGGTCCTCCCTGGACTAGAAACAAGCCTCCTAGGACCGGTTTCGGGCTTTCAGCCCTAATCAGCCAGGATAGCTTGATTCCAGTGGCATGGAGAGCACGGGACTCACGTCTGAGCATACCCCTCCCACTTGGAGTGAAAAATGCAAAAACAACAGTTTATGGACAGAATGCAGAACAATGTCATACATTCACCCCAGTACAGAGATCTGGGCCTAAATAGATTGTTTTTTTGCTCACCATGCCATTCCAGCACCTCTACTGCCCCGTAAGCCCTCAAGTCACCGTCACCTCACTTTACCTCGACCCACCCCTGACACCTCAAGTTAACTTAATTTACCTTTACCTCAGCCAACACCTGGGCTCTCAAGTCACTGTCACATCCCTTTACCTCTACCCACACCTGAGCCCTCAAGTCACCTTCACCTCCCTTTACCGCTACCCACACCTGAGCCCTCAATCACCTTAACCTTCCTTTATTTACCTCTACCAACCCCAAAACCTTTAAATCATCCTCACATCCCTCTACCTCTACCCACGCCTGAACCCTCAAGTCATCCTTACCCCCTTTACCTCCACCTGCCCCTCAAGTCACCCTCGCCTTCCTTTAACTCTACCCAACCCTTAGCTCTCAAGTCACCCTCACCTCTCAATAACTCTATGCACCCCTGAGCACTCAGGTCACACTCACATCCCTTTACCTTTAACCATCCCTGTGCCCTTTGGTCTTCATCACCTCCCTTTATCTCTACTCACCTCTGAACCATCAAGTTACCCCCATCTATCTTTACCTCTATCCGCCCCTCAACTCTTAAGTCACCTTTATCTTCCTTTACCCACCCCTCAACTCACCCTCACATCGCTTTATCTCTACTCACTACTAAACCCTCATGTCACTCCCACCTCCCTTTACCTTTACCCAGCCCTGAACACTAAAGTAACCCTCACTTCCCTTTAACTCTACCTCCCCCTGTACTTAAGTGGCCCTCACCTCCCATTACCTGTACTCACCTTATCACTCTCTAGTCTCCCTCAACTTCATTTACCTCTACCCTCCCCAAGCCCTCAAATGACCATCACCTCTTTTACCTCTACCTACCTGTGAGCCCTCAAGTTACCCTCACCGCCTGTTAATTCTACCACCCCTCAAGTCATCCTCACCTTGCTTTACCTCTACCCACTTCTGAGGCCTCAAGTCACCCTTACCTCTCATTACCTCTACCCATCCCTGAACCCTCAAGCCATCCTCACCTCTCTTTGTTTTTTTACCCCTGAACCTTAAAGTCACCCTTCCCTCCCTTCACCTCTACTCACTCCTAAACCCTAAAATCACTTTGTTAAAAGATCGTAAGAAGTGTGTTATTTCAAAAAAACTTACTGTGTGGTAAAGTCTGTGGGGTAAAGGATGTTTCCCCTCAGGCAGAACACAAATGTTTGGGGGGCACTGTTGGTTGTTTTATGTCAATCAGTATGTTTGGCAGTCACCTTCACCACCTTGACAGAGCAAATCAACCGCCCTTCTGTACCACATGGCTAAGCAAAATTGACAAAGCCAATAGCTCTCCCATGAGGAAAACCTATGGCTTTGTCGGTGATTGGTCTTATTAGATGAGTAAAAAAAAACAGTAACTTTAGCAACTCAACAACTTTTATGTTTTTCAGCTTCCAATTTAGAAAGAAGTTTACCTTGAAGAAAAACAAGGAAAGGTGAGGTTTGAACTTGGCAAGGTGAAAAAGGATTCTCTGCCTTTGATCGGATTGTTTAATAAACCTCTACCATTCAAAGATTTAACCATGAATTATGCAAACAAACGGAAATAGCATGGTCCATAAATCCAGCAAGAGATGGAATAAAACTGTGCAAAAAGGATATTGAGAAGTAAAAGAAAATCAAGGTAGAAAAAGAAGAAACAAGAAAAGACAGTAATAGAGGGGTGACAAGAATAAGAAATAGACAGTGCAAACTAATAAATTGGCAACTGAAAAACATACCTTTAAGGGAACATGACAACTGGATATGGAGACAGCACACTACAAAGATGACACAGCCAAGGACTCCTGAGTTTGGTGGTAGTGGAAAATGTTATATGGAAAGGCAGTAGATAAATCAGAGGGGATGATACCTCAGATAAGAAAAAATAAGTATTAACCATTTAAATCTGATACAAACAAAAAATAAAAGAGAGTAATGTGGATATTCTTGACAACAAATTTAGAGAAGCAAAGATTTGAAAAATCCCTATACTCAATGGTAAATATGTTGAGTTTAGGAGTGTCCTAGTAAGTAGTTGTGTTATCCCTATATGTCACTTTAAATTGAGATAGGTAAGTCAATCCAAAATGAGAATTCATACATCTGAGAGCCGGACGAAGAGTCAAGAATTCCTTTCTTTAAGATGCAGTTTTTTTAGTCTCATCCTAAGTCAGCAATGGCCTAACCGGTGAGTTGCTTTTGGAGTTTTGCTGCATTAAGAACCTTGAGAAGGTCAGTGAACTCCAGAAAAAAATAGAATGACACTTAGGGCCTAATTGCAATGTAAGTCAGAAAGCCTTCCAACCACTGGTCGGAGGCTTTCCGACCAACATTGTAGGTTTAAACTCAGACCGCCATCATACAATTACAGGGGTCGGAGTTCTAAACCGGTCGGGGTATCTGACTTGTTTCCGACGGGCTCCTGTCGGAATGTACTCATAATCCCCTAAGGACGAAGTTAATGCCGTCGGGATTATGATATTAGATTCCAACAGCCTTTTCATGTCAGCCTTTCCGACATGAAAAGGCTGTCCAAGAATGACTTGGGGGCCCGAGTAGGGCCCCCTTCCCACTGGTGCCCCCTTGAAAATCCCTGCACCGTGTGGCAGACACCTAACAGGGCCTGCCACACTGTGCAGGGATTTTCACAAACTCCCATTTCTCAATGAGAGCATGTGCTGTGGATGGTTTCTGCCCGCCGCACAAGTTCCCATAGGGAAGTGGGAGTTTGCGACTACACCATGCGCAGTTGCATCGTAATCAGGTCTGCGGAACTGCCAACCTGTGGTCGGACAGTTCCCTCACTAAAACGGTGTTGGTCGAAGGCAACTCCGATTGACATCGAAATCAGGCCCTTATTGGTTTAGGAAAGAAAGAGGGATGTTTCATTTGAGGACCGACCCAATGACTCTTGGACTACTACATTTTATGGGATCTAACAGCATGGACAAAGAAGAGGTAAAGAATTAGACTGGGTAACTTCCTTTAATTTGTTCTGGCAGGGAATAGATGCATAATTTACTTAGTCCATATCATTCAGGTCAGCCTATTGTTTGTTTGTGGGAGGCATTTCACTCCTGTTGAAGGCTAACCACTGGATTGGATAATCTAGAGAGCCAATGCAAATTAGCCAGTAGAGAAAAGGTCATTTTCTAAAAGTTATTTTTCCTTCATATGAATTAAAAATTAGACTGCACCATTCAATTGGATTTTTAATAACTATTTAAAATAGTTTCATATTTTTTCTAGCTGGTCCCATTTTCAAGATTCAGTATTAGTATTTCAATCTGCACTGTGGTTCTCTAAAGGCCTGCCACAGTGAAAAAAGATTTTTGGACATTGTCACTGTAGTAGGTACATGGTAATATTAATGTTCTACATCTCTCACTTTAAATACCTTACCTTGTGGGCTACAGTGCAATACAAGTGAGGTTTTCTCCTGTCATAAGGGCCATTTTTACAGTTTTGTGTGTGTGGGGGGGGGGGGGGGATAGGTTTAAAGCTGCAGCAGTCCAGTCGGCTTGAAGCCATAATTGCACTGCCACTGTAGTGGATGGCACAATATATGCTGCAGTCCACTAGTGACGATTTTCTGAATGTTTCTGTGGCACCTAAAACTTGATCTTGCATATGCATGAAAAAACATTTGCAAAAGTTATCAAGCCTTTTCAAACAAACCGGGGAACACCAGCTGCAGATAGCTATTACAATAGCAATGAATTTGGTCAAAATTCAGGGTACAAGATGTTTCTTCATTCATAAGTGTTGGGAGGAATGATATGGGGTCATGCCAGTATATTGTGATAGTCAAGAGAGGTGGGCTGTGGCAGGAATCCTGACGCTACCAGGACATGCAAAACATAAAAGTACATATCCTACCTTTTACTTATAGAGCACCCTGCCCTTAGGGCTACCCAGGGCCTGCCTTAGGGGTGACCTTTTTGAATGAAAAGGGGTTGTTAAAGGCTTGGCAAGTAGTTTGAAATGCATAATCGAAGTGGCAGTAAACTGCACACACATGCACTGCAGTGGCAGCCAGAAGACAGGTTTGAAAGGATGCTTCAAGAGGTGACACAGTGATGCAAACCCACTAGTAGCCTTTAACTTACAGTCCCTGGATATAAGGTATACCACTTGCAGGTACATTAAATATGCCAATCATGTATACACCAATTGCACACGTTTAGGGAAGAAGCACATTCACTTTAGAAGTGGTAAAGTGCTCAGAGTCCTAAGGCCAAAAAAATTCAGAAAACGTGGAGGCAAATAGCAAAAAGTTTGGGGGAAGACCAGCTATGGAAGACAGATTTAACCGTTTCAAAAGGCCTTTGCATTAACATCTGCTCGGGCAACTTTTGATCTTTAAGTTGTAAGGTATTCTTCTGAACTACAATCGCAGATGTGCACAAACTTAGCGCAGCATTTTGATGAACTTGTACACCGAATATATAATGGTTCAAATATAGCAGGAGTGGTGCACTTTTTTTTAAACGATTGGATATGTGTTTGTTAGTACATTCCAGACTATACTGAGATTGATTCTGCCCTCTTTACACTCTTCAGTTTCCAGTGTATTTGGAGGCATACCACTTGTGTTATTACTGCAGCAACTTACCGGTGTCAAAGCCCGCCGGGCTGCTGTTTTCAGCGTCCGGCGGGAAGACACGCTCATCCTTGCGTGCTCATGTTTAGCGGAACTATTAATGGAGCCGGCGCTCGGCTGCGGTGTGGCACCGGGCTGCCTGCACCGGTCTCTCTGACCGCTAATACACCGGGCAAGCAGTTTCAAGGTTAAGTGACTTGTGGAGGATTTCAGAGGTGGAGCTGGTCCATTGTGGTTCTGTTGTTCTGGGGGGCAGTGGATGACGTTTCCCTTCACTGCTGGTGTCTGGTGGTTTGTGACTCAACAGGGAATCTGCTGCAGAGTGCTGTTACCACTCAGAGTCCATCATGTTGTGTCCTTTGGCTTTGGGGACCCAAAGCACCTAATGGAGAGCCTGCTAAGTGGGACCCACTATTGATCCTGCGCCTGCCTACCCCAACCAGTCCTGCGCCCTGAGGTTGGTTTTTCTTCACAGTCCTTCTTTGGCTTGCATTTACTGTTGATTTGGGGGTCCGCCATTTTGTGCCAAGGCTGTTGGTGACTGTAACTGTGGGCTCACTATCTTGCCTCGACCAACTCCTGGATCACTGCTTGTCGCCAGTCCACGCCTTTGGTCACCTACCTATCCATTGCCCCAGGATGGCCCCCTCTGGACGCGCTCTCCCCCAGACATTAATAGCCACTAATGAGGCTCCCTTTTTTTCACCTTCTCCTTGTGGTCCCCCCACATTGCCGAGATGACCTAACACGGTGATTGAATTTAGCACTGGACTTAGTGTATGTGACCCCACCTGGGTTATGGGCCTGCTTACTCCTAACTTCTTGGGCCCCCACAAAGTACTTTTCTCCCACTGCTGTTCTGCCACAACTGAACTGCTTCCCAGACCCCTCTTTCCACTCCCCTTCCCCGTTCCCTCTATTCCTCTATTGGGGACTTGTTCTGTGTCTGACTATGCAACTGTAACTAATGTAACCATGAACAACTGTTATTCTTGTTATTCTTGCTATTCCTGACCGCTGGGACCTGGCAACATGGCTGATGCCCGGTGGCGCTGCTAAACAGCTGTAGAGGAGATCGGCTGTGGTTCACTCCCTCTGCCATCACCTACCCAGCCGGACATTGGGCACAGTTCTCCCCATCTCCATGCTGTGTCTCCTTCCTCCACCTCCCTCCGAAAAATTACCGTAACATTGTTTATGCCTTTGTTTTACTACACTCTGGTAACTGATGGAATTTGTGACTTGTAACTCAATTGGTCCTCATGTAAAGCGCTCTGATACCTACGGGTCTAGCCAGCGCTATATAAAACTCTTCAAATAAATAAATACATAAATATCTGTACTCTCCAAGCTGTCAGGTGTTTCAATGTTATTATTTCTTTCTGCATTAAGTTGAATATAGGAATTGCATCTTGAATCTCACTTCTATGCTGTTTTGCTTCAAAAATCTTTTTCTCTAAGAAGGACCACATTTTACCCAGGGCTTGTAATCTTTTGTTCCTTAACTCCACATGAGGGTGAAGAGCACGTATTTCTTCTGGAGTTTCCACTGAGATGGGAAAAGAGGATGTGCCTGGTGATGATAGATGGTTGCACTATAATAGGTAATTCTGATGGTTTTGGGGGGAGATCTTCTAGATAACATCGACCGAGAGGACACCTACCTTGATATTCCCATTTAGCCAAAACACCATGGTTTCTACAATTCGCAATAGGGAATTACTACTTTCATTTCAGGGTACTTCCATTTGGGCGTAAAACTGCACCTTGTGTCTTCATCAAGATTCTAGCATACCCAAAAACAATACTGCACTAAGAGGGAATATCTGTACAGTCCTATCTTGACGATTGTCTGGTCTATTCTAGAAGAAAAATATGAAGAAGTTTTCATAAAAAGAGTTCTCTTTGTCCTGAGAGAACATGGATTTGTAGTGAATACCAAGACATTCCAATTATTTTAAGGTTATGTCTTTATCAGAGCAAAATTCTGTACAGATCTGGGTCTGGTAACCCTCCTGAACAAAAGACACTAGAAGATACAAGTACACATATCCACTATTTTGACTCTAGACACTGCAAAAACAGCAGTTTGATTACAGATGCAGTGGAATCTTGCAACAACCATCCTTCTAGTCCCCGGGCCAGGTTTCACCTCAACAGATTAGTACAACATATGTTGGCCCATTGGAATCCAGTATCCCTGGATCTGTGGCATCAACATTCATTGATTTCAGAGTATGAAACAACAGTTGCCTTGGTGTCTAAGGTCTCAGAATACATTGATGGGTGTGTCATTGTCTTCTCAGACTCTCTTGACCCCAACAACAGACGGTAGAGTGGTAGCTATACAAGGAATCAGATCTTCCTTCTCCCTTAGGTGTTCAATGAAGGTCGACTAGCGGGATGTCAGCTTCTCTTATGGAGGTGCAGGTAACATCATTGATGGAAATCTGCCGAGCAGCTAAAAGGGCCATCCCTTCCACCTTTGTAAGGCATTATAGAACAATGGAAGAATAGGATGTAAAGGAGGTTTATGGTTTCAAAGCTTTTTCTTCTATTGAGTGAACAGGCTGAAAAGCCATTATGCTGATTAAAAACTACGTCCATGCATGCACCGTTGTCCCATTGTTTTGCTTTGGAAAATCTCACCATGTATTGAATTTAAGCGAGGGGGAGGATGAGGTAATGCTTCAATGTACCTATAGATAAGTGCAGTACTCCGACTCCTGCCCTTGCTTCAATTCTTAACTTTCCTTCCTTCCACCCTCTTATGCAGGTCCACCTGAAGCTGTGTAGCTTGGTACAAACAGGATGTGTTAGAGGGGAGAGGGGTGTTTTTATCGAACAATGTCTCCACACTGATGTATGTGTCTGAGAGGGGAACTCCCTCTCTATGTGAGGAATTAAAGCGAGGCAGGTGTTACAGTAATGCAATTGCCAGTAAGTAACTAAATGAATTTACTGGTTATGTCATAATGAGGGCCTTTGTATCGTCTCCTTTGCTCACAAATCCGAATTTCCTTCCATTTTTGTCTTGCAAAGTCTTTTCTAGCGCCCTTCAATAGTCGGAAGGCACACACAGCGCTTTACCAAAACTGATAATAAATAAATAAATAACTCCTTGGGAATGACGGAATTCGACCACTCAGCTTCTCAAAGTGCCAGAAAAGGGCAAAAACTATGAGCTCGCTGCCCGTGACTCAGAGTGCTTGCTTATTTTCCCAGGAACCGAGCGAGCCAGACCACGCTGCTCCAGTCCACACCCCTCCACGAGTCCCAACCGGGAGCAGGAAGGGCTGGGCGCAGCCGTGAGACTGTCGCCTGGGCCTCTCCCTGGGTCAGCAGTGCAGTGGGCTTCGCAGCCCAAAGGCCTTGGAATCCCCCGCGTCCTGCTGCTTCAGATCTTTCACAGCTCTGCCGTTGCGCAATCGAAGCCGCGCTTCCGCATAGCTCGAAAACAACCGACAGCGCGAGGCAATTACACAAATCAGAAATTCATGAGGCTACAGGCCCCGCCATCTGCCAGCGCGCGGCCTGCTTTACATATGAATACTTCATTTCACAAACCATGAATATGTACAACACGCCGTTCACTTTAATATATTAGCAAAGCTAGAGTTTTGAAAGTGCAGCCAAGCCCACTGCACAATTAAACAAATAGATTAAATGGCATGTTTGCACGAGGCAAAACTTTCATAATATGAGCACAGGAAGCGGGGCATAGTAAAAGCAACCACCCACTCAAGAGAGCAAGGAATGGTGACTACCTTCCGTCCTGCAGGGCCCCAGCACCTTCTGAACACCATAATGGTCTTTTTTAAATCATTGCAATATTTCTCAATTCAACAGCAAACTATCAAACATGAATTTAAAGATTTGGCTGAAATAACCTTTCTGTAATTTACACTGCTTGTCCACGAAGGTAGAATGTTCTTTTACTTTGTGCACCTACTCTCTGCCTCGAAACTATTTTCTTCAATTTTTCACTCAAATCAGCAAAAAAAATCCTACTTTACTGAACAGTTCTACATTTCCTGTTGCTTTCTCCTCTTTAGTTTCTGAAAGCTTCCTCCACTGAGAATCTAGAGTTGCTATCATGTCAACAACTTTTATCCTAGATAAATTACCCAGTGTCCCAAAGGACCCTAAAAGTAGTAACCATCCTCATGTATGGACAATGCCATCACCACAAAACAATGTCAAACATCTTGCTCGAGCATATTACTTTATCTCAAGGTGGATCCGGTAAGAATAAAACATTGTTTTTGCTAACACAAAGTAACATTATTTTTCCTCTTATTTCGAAAGAAAAGAAACTAGTCAGTCCTAGGAACTATAATAAAGCATGGTAGAATTACCATTCGTACAGAGGAATTTGTAAAAAAAAAAACGCCCTCACTCTACATCCACAGCCACCAGTGACTCTAGATGATTCTTGTGAATTTAAAAGTTAATGTCCATTATAAAAGTACAACAGTAGAAGTGAAAATTAAATCACTTTAGCATGACTTAGAGTTAGACGGTTCTAAAGCCTTATATGATAAAGGGATAACATATTTAATGCTCATTTTATAATAGTCAAAATTAAGGCGGGTACTATGCAGATCAGCTGACACTGATTTTAGGTGAATAGTTTTCCTTTTCACCGCATGGCACATTTACAACTCTTGCTTTTTCATGATGTAGTAGAATAAATATTTATTATTGTACATGCAGAGATCGACTTGACTTAAATCATCTCCTCTAAAGCGGTATTTAACGTCCCCAGCCATATTTGGATGGCATTGCATCTTTGAAACAAATGTTTGCATTGTATTGAACTCAACTGTAAGGCAGCAAAAATAAAAATATAACATACTTGTTGGCATAGTTCTTGAAAAATGTCATCGTTTTATGAAATTCTGTATAAAAGATTGCTTTCATTAATTTTTGAAATTCGAATAAAGACTATTGAATCTGAATCTGAATCTGACTAAAAGATTTTTATTTTTTTTAAATTGGTAATCATTTTCACATTTTTCTGTTTAAATTCTCTGTTCTTCCATGGTAACACATTTCTATGGAGCACTTTAAAGATAACCACCGAAGGCATTCATCTAAACGGGGAGTGGGACATGTTTTCCAATGGGACAGGTCACCAGAAACAATGTTACTTAATCAGACCCAGTTCCTAGTTGCTAGATGGCTGGTTCAGCCTGCATGTCTCATGGTCTGAAACATTTGAACTTCATGGACTTCTTTGACCTATCAACCAGCTAGACCTTTTTTTCATTTATTCGTATTTATAGGGTGTTTTTTATATTAACATTTCTTAAAACTATACATTCTGAGCAGAGAAGGAACCAGGATAGAATCATTATACGGAATTACCTGGTTGTGAGGTGTTTCCAGTATTTTGGATTATTGGCTTCTGCTCTGATATGCATAGAAATCTTGGCGACAGCCACTCCAAAGTCTTGTTTGTTAATTATTGCTTTTTTGTGTTGGAGGTACCCTGGGTCATGTGTGTGCCTGTCCTAAAAAATATTCACAGTTGATACCATGTATTCTTTTTTGGCATGCATTTTAGTGATTTTACCTACATTTCTTTATGTAGAATGCAGATAGGTTTAAACATCTGTTTATGTCTCCAGTAGTCAGTGGAGTGAGGACAACTCAGGTAAGATATATTCACATTAGCAATTTTCATGCTGCATTCCTCACATGATGAAATTGGTACATTAAACTTGCCAGTGACCATAGAAACCTGCTATTTCCATAGTCAATAGACAATTGTATGAGCGCATTGCCTAGTAAGTATCAATGCTAAATAACTGGAATGGATACTTAGATTTCAGATTTCAATAATTACAAGTAATAGACGCAACTCTTTGAAACCAAGCTGACTTGCTTTTAGTGTCCGCTTATTACAAGTTATAACCCCAACAACGCTGTTGGCTATAGACAGGCTGTGCCCACAATGTGCCATCTCCCAGAAGGGATTCGCAAATGGTTAGCATTGCATCCATCCATACACCCACCCACCCATCCATTTTTTTTATTTCACCTATCCATGCTAACTTTCACCTTTACTTCCTTCTTTCCTTTCATGTTTTCTTCCTTTCTTTCACATTTCCTTTCCTCCTATCTTTCTTTCACATTTCTATGTATCCATATTTTTTTCTTCCATCCTTACTTTTTCTGTGTTGCCTTTCTCTTTCACACTCTTTCTCTTTGAGCCTGTCTCTGTTTCGCACTATTTCACCACTTCTCTTTTTCTATTTCCTTCACTTTATGTGTCATGTGTTCCGACCTGTTTCTGACTATAAATTGAAACCCATAAAGTTACATGCCCAGTGCTTAGTTTGTAAAACACTATGTGTTGGGTCCCAGAATTTTTCTAAGCGTGTCACAGGTGGTGCAGAATACCACGGTTGCAGAATACCGAGATTATCTCGTTTTTATTCGATCTCACGCTCTTTTCATCCATCACCTTTACACACCCTGTCCCTTTATCTCATTCTTACAGGGTCTCAGCCGTCCGTGCTTTCTTGCTTTTTTTCCACTTTCTCCTTCTTTTCCCATTTTATGCGTTTCTCTCTATCCTTACAATCCGATGATGAAAAATAAGTCCTGGTCCCCAGAAATGAGTGTTGATGAGCCCCACTTGCAACCTTCAGCTCAAAGTAAGCACAGTGCATGGCTAATATTGGGGCAGATTGATTAGGAACATTTGTGTCTATAACTTATCGACACATCCCTAAATGACAGCGGGATGTGCAGAAGAGCTCTGTGCCTGTCGCATCTCCGGTCTTCAAATGTACTCATAGGTTAGTTCTATCCTACAATCATGAGACGTATCAACATTCATGCAACTATGAGAAATCTGAGAAGTGCTCATATCCAGCTGACAGACAGAGTCCAGATCTAATGGAGGAAAAACCTTTTCATACCCTGTCCCTACCTGCTGAAACTCATCCCCTATACACAAGTAAAGCACTACGGGGCATATTAGCAAGAACCTCGTTAAAATTATCGCTGGATATTCAGCAGGAAACTGCCGCTAAAACGGCGATAATGGGCTTGCTAATATGCGTTATAGAATTCCAATAGAAGCCTAGGTTAGATGTGCAGGACATCTAAACTGGGCTTCTATTGGAATTCTATAACGCATATTAGCAAGCCCATTATCGCCGTATTAGCAGCAGTTTCCTGCCGCTAAAACAGCGATAATTTTAACGCGGTTCTTGCTAATATACCCCTACATTCTTAACAGCCTTCAGGGATGCTCTAAAGCTGAGCTCGTTTTTGCTTTGAGCCCCCAAAAGCTAAATGTTTTGTTGTTGGGTCACCACCAAAACTTTACAGCAAGGTTTGATGGACCAAGAGGGGCAGGGCTGAATGCAGGGCAGAGGCTCACAAGATCATTTCAGGAATTATTTTACTATGGCTCCTACTCCACAACAAATGTGAGACATATAAGAAAGCAAATGCATCAACAGCAACAGAAATCTACCCAAAAATGCTCCTCTCCATAAATGGGAGATTTTAAGTCCCTCACACTATTAGGCCACAGTGCAACTGCAACTGCAACTGCTGCACTAAAGACAGCTGCAGCCTGAATAGCAGACTAGCTCGTCTTCTTCCTTCACCCTTGCCTGATCATTGATTCAATCATGAAACAGGCTCTTTGCTCTCCACCTCCTTTTTTGGAGTTTTACATAGCTCACACTTGGGAACTTTGCCTAAGGTCATTGGAACACTTTCATGAGCACCAGATACATTACTCAAGGCCAGGGTCATATCTGTTGTTTTAGGCACTGGGAGATTAAGTGATTTGTCCAGAATCACAGGATGTTGAGCTGACGATGTTGATTGATAGCCACTGCCTTGCAAAATGGGCCGTTTCCTCTGCCCTTTGTTGAAAATATGGGCTCTCATCTTGCCCGTAACTCCTCTCTGCCACCTCTCCGACACCCAAACTAAGGTGTATCCTCTGCTTCTATTATCCCTGGCCTTGGACGATTTCCCCACTTTCAAAAGCAACACTGGCACATAAAATGTGCACTGGGCCCTAATGCAAGCATGGAAGTATAGTAAAACAAGCATAATAGGGGTTTAATTGCCCCTCATGCCGCGGGACCCTGGAGCCACGGCACTGCAGCACCAATGATACTTCCAGCTCTGTGAAGCGGGCTGTCTGCTTTGCCCACTTCAGTAGGCCATCACTTCTAGGCCTGAGACACAAAGTAGGCTTTCTACCCCTCCTTGTAATTGAAAAGCAAACCAACTTTGGCATAGCCAATAGGTCTCGCCCTTGGGACCCCACAAGTGTTCAGCCAGAGCAACTGGCTTGGAGGGCAGCGTGGCTGCTATGCAGCATGTTGAAAAGTCTTAACAAAAAAGTGGTGTAAGTATTTTTGTTACCCTATATATAACCAAGAAAACATTATGTAAAACTGAACGGCCATATTAAAAAAAGATTTAACATAAACAATGTCATCTAGCTTTTTTGCCCTTGCAATGCTCGGAACTTCATCCTGCCTGCTCAAATGCTTGCCCGCTATAGCTTTCCATTGTCATGGGGGATGGACACAAAACCGTAGGTTGGGAAACAGCACCTGAACTAGAACACAGCAGCAGATAGACAAGAAGTGAGAATCAACAGATGCCACGTTACGAGGGGCAGACTGAGGTGGTGCAGAGTGACCCTGAAGTGTTGCCGAGCAACGCTGACTGGTGCTGAAGTGGTGCTGTGCTGAGATGGTGCTGCGCTGGTGGTGCTGTGCTGATGCAGAGATGGTGCTTTACGGATGCTGAGGTGGTGCTGCAAGGGTGCTGAGGTGGTAATGAGTGATGCTGAGGACAAGCTGTTCTGGTGCTGAGATGCTGCGGTGGCACTGAGTGATAGCATAGCGCTCCGAATAGGCTGCAAAGCCCCATGTTTTAGCGCTATATGAAACTCTTGGTCTAAATAAGAATGAAACCTAGAAATAGTGACTCTGGTGTAAAACACTGAGCCTTTGCAGATGCAGCATGACTGTGACGCTGCTTAACTTAAATGCGTCTGAAACCTCTCAATTTCTCCACATAGAACAAGACAAAAACCTAACATGTTCCCTGAAATGCACCCTCAGATGAAGTGGTGTTTTATTTACTTTTATGGGTGTTTTTTCAGACGTTGCACTTTGTTCCGCTCACCTGCTTGTAAACGGCGGGGCTTAGTCGCAGGAACACAACCCTGTGGTCAGTGTGCCTACTGCAGGGAGGTGTTTGTGCCCTGCAGTCACAGAAAACAGATCATGAACACAGTTTGCCTTCAGAGAACGCACTGGTCATTTGAAGCTGTTTTGCACCACATTTTGCACTCAGGACCTCGGGATGTGTCTTGTGTGAATAGTTTTCGTGTTGTTTTTTTTTGTTCAGTGCCTAAAACTGGGGATTTACTCGGGTTAGCTGCCTGAAGCACCAGACATATCCATGGGGCTCATTGTCGAAAAATCATTGGTATGCGAGCTTTCCACTCCAGCGTCGAAAGTCCAGATGCGGTGTTCAATACACAGAAGCGCCCACAGGGATTTTTTATTTTGCCCACTGGGTTTTTTAAAATAATTTGTTTGCAGTTTTATATAGCGTGAACTCGTCGCGAAGGTATCAGAGCGCCTTACATGAGCACCAGTTGCATTACAGATGGACACATTTATTTCTAGACATGGGAAGAATAAGTGATTTGCCCAGAATCACAGGATGCGTGAGCCTCCCACCAGACTCGATCCTGGTTCCCCAGCTTCAAGGTCAGCCGCTCTGGTCATTAAGCCTCACCCTCTCCCAGAGTTTAGCCTCCTTGATATATAGCATATATTATTTGATTATTGTTTGTTCTCTGCGTAATGCGGTTTCTTCTATGTGTGATTAACTCTGTGAAACTTACATGTTGAAACCCACAGCATTGACTGATTATGAAGACTACTCAGCACGAATGAGGATTTCCACTTTTCTCTTATTCTTGTGGTTTTTCTGCCCCTAGGATTTCCACTGTGCGACTGACATGCCTAGGCCAGGGTAATTTAGTAAAAGTAACCAAACTGCCCGTTTCTGCCTGAAATCCTCTTCTGCACTGCACAGTAGTAAATATCTAAGCAATCAAAACAGAAAAGGAGGCCCACCAGATCTGTGTGGGGGCTGCAGCCAGTACCCCATTCAGATTATGATTTGGGCGCTGTTCTCTTAATACATTCATGAGGAAAGCCTGCGAGGCAGTCCCGGCAGGGAGCTTACTTCTCTGATCTGGGGTCAGTTCAAATTAATATCAGCAATAAATTATTTATTGTCCGGTCCGCGGGATGATTAAGCTATAGCAGCTAAAACTAGCCAGCGGCAAGCAGCTCCCTCTGCTACAAGGTGATAGGTAGCAGGCCCTCAACAGCTATTCTCACTCTCATTCAGCCGCCGCTACAGAGCATCACTCCTATTACCGCCCCCGCAGGAGTGCAAACAGCGTGCACACTGCAGCTAAACTTGAAATGCCCCCACTTCGCCACCCTATTAAAGTGTTTCTTTAGCCATTGTGCACCTGAAAGTGACTACTCTGAGGTCACAGTAGTGCCGGCCACGTGTTTTGGACAGGGTAACAAATTGTTACATTGTAACACAGCACTAGTAGCGTGCACAGGAACCAGCTCTCAAGAATGCCAGGAGCAGCGCACATTGCATGCTCTGTTACTGCAGCTGTCATTTGGTGCAGCCACAGCTACACATAAGCGATCAAAAGTAGAACTTCACATCATATAATCCAACGGCTAAAAAAGTTGATAGCCAGAAACCGAGCAGTGCAAACGCACAGAGAGCGTGAGTCTATCCAGTTAGAAGGACTCGCCATAGAACATATGCTGCATTATGTATGAAGCTCTGGCATCTGTTGTTGCCTGGAAACTGGACGGGGCGAGGTTATAAATGCTTCATTTCCTGGAAGTAGAAAAAAGAATTGGGTAGCGTCGCAAACGAAAACCAGTTTTTATTTTATATTGCCTGCACATTCCTGTTGATTGCAATTCACTACCTGCAAATGTTCCACCCTCCACCCCCTTTCACCCACTCAGTAGTGCAATTCCTTTTTTTGTGAAGTTTGGTCAGAACATCTGTTTGCTAACAGAGATTTAAATGTTCAGTAACCTCTAGCATGTTGTATTTTTTTTCGGTTATTGTTCCGACACCTAGAATGCGTTTTTATTTAGAGTTAGAAATTAGAAGACCTATTAAAACACGCTTTGTCACTCCATTTAGTTGCAACATAATGGGAGGAGAGCAGCAACCAATCAAGATTTGTGTCCTTCTTTTTTGTCCGTCAATGTCTTAACCATCTTGGGTTTCATGTGCGAGACGTTTGTCCTTAGCTAGTTCCCGTACTCTTGGTGTGCTTAATGAATGCTGGGGATTACCATGTTGAAGGTGAGAGGGGGAGGCGTGTGTTGTTGAGGAGAAAGGGATTATGATCAAATAAAGTTCTTCCTTTCGGAGCACTGATTGGGCTCCGCTTAAGTCTTAAAAGAAACTGTGGAGGTCACGCCGATGAATCGTTTGAAAGAGTATATTCACATTCATGAGACTGGCCAGATCCTGAGAAACAAGCTCACCTGACTACCAGTTAGACAAATTGATTTAAAAACACGCACCCGGCAGCGCTGCTGCTCGCTCCTGAGCACCCTAGGCCAGGGGACAGAAAATGCAGGATATGCACCCGCCTTGGGCCAATTGGGTGCTGTCTTTCTTAGAAAAACGCACGCAAAGGCCCATGGCGGGTGATTAAAAAAGCACACGCACGAGCGTGTTTTTCCCGTTTAAAGTCCTTACTAAAAGCCTCACAGAGCAGTGCATGCGAATTGGCTCAGGCGAGAGCTAAAAAGCTTCACATCTCGCCCCCTGTAGCTTGTGAACTGTTCCCTGCACAGCAAGTGTGACCTGGGTCCTCATAATCACAAATGCCCCCCCAACTCCACTTTTTCATAGTAAGAAAGTCATAATTGGGATGCAGTGGCCATTCAAACCGCTGACCTCAGTTCCACAGCACCTGCTGCATTATGCATTAATGATAGTTTCTTTTTTAAAAGGCCCATATATATTGCCACTACTCCCATGGGCATCTCTCAGAGAAAGCTATACCTGTCCATTTCTATACAGAAAAAAAGGCCACCCCCACATCTCTTTGCCACTATCAATGGAGCTGATCATTTCCTCCTTCTCCTGGGGCTCCAGGGGTTCGGTGTATCAGGGTCGGCATCCGAATGCAACCCTGCTGGCGTCCTCAAATCCACCCCCTTGACTCATCTTTTCACAAAAATAACCATTCCTGAAAGGTTAAGGTTACCTTGAGATACCTCTGCCTGAAAGTGAAACGGGGGTACTCTTGCGCTGTAAAGCAGAGTGAGGGGCAGAACACTAAAGAAGGAACAAGTGTTCTCACCATGGTACCTGCTCCATGAAATAAGTGTAAATGTGTGCAATTGGTTAATCACCAAAAATAAAGGCTGCTTGGGAACTCTCATAGGCTTTAACTGATCATGTCAATTGGAGTTACACTGTGATAAGAGGTATTCTTCTTGAGAGGTAATGTAAGGGTTTACCAGCTGAGTTCTGGAATGCATTCCTTTAATGGACACGCATTTGAATGTTTGTAGGTATGGCCTGATTACTTATTACTAAAATATATAAACATAAATAATGACATGCATTTTCACAGTGCCTTCTGGGACCCCATGCATACATACATAAGTGACTATTTCTCACTGTTCCAACCAGGATTCAATTATGTCACTCTCTTATTGCACACAGACATGCACTGATAATGTCTGGTATACATTTTCTTCTCCAACTTTCTAGTTATAGTGTTTATATTTCTCTTTTTTCAATTAAGAATATCCTACCCTCATTTAGTAGAATGTTCTAATAACCTTATAGCCCTTCTACCTCGGTCTATGCGGGTTGTTAAAGGCCCTCTCCCTCTCTACAACTCGGGATCAGGGCCTTTAACAACTAGTACAGCCCTCAACAGCTATAAAAGTGCATTTCCTATAGATTATTTTAACTTGTGTTTCTTTTTTTTAAAGTTGTACACACATATCTTTTATATGCAAAACAGTAACAGAATATTTTGTTTATTTAGCCACTTCTTTGATGCCACCATCCCACTAGCGGCCCCTGCCCCAGGACACTCATGATTGCAGTTCCTTCACTTACTTATTTATGCACTTTAACCTCTGCAGATAAATTAAGACAGCCTGGAAACATGCTAATTAAACAAGGTCGAACTCCCAGGCCATCTTCATTTACAAGTAGCTACAGATCCATTTGCACCACCCTGGAAATTCAGCCATGTACCACAAGAGGGGCACGCTCCACAGTGTGAAGTTCTCTGCTGTAAAGACACAACTTCTCAAGGACTTAAGGCTACTACTTGTAAAAGCTGCACCAACACAGCAACTGGTAGTGTATGTGTTAAAAATTTCCACTTTCAGTCAATCAGTGCACCTGGCCTGTTCTTGCACCTGACTGCCAGATGAGGAACAGAAATTGATCTGACTGTATTACAGGTCCAGTACTACACCGCTTGTTATATGCATGAGAGGGAGAATACAGGATTACAATTAAAGAACTCTTGTAAGGTTGTGTTGCTTCATGTGCTCTGTGTGATTACAGCTATGGCTCAAAGGGGGGGGGGGGGTGTAAGTGTACCTTCCCCTTAGCCTCATTAGGAACATCATAACATGATCCCTCATGCGAAGAACCAACTTCCTGTACAGCATCTATCTGTCACTCGAGGCCTCTATCATTCCATGTAAAACACCCTCTGACTACAATATTCCAAGTCATTCGCTTATGGGCCAGCTCTGACACCCATGCTACTTTAAGCCACAAACATCTGCAACATGGTGGTCCTCATTCAACACTGTTACAGTGTTTATGAGAATATCTCAAATGTCATTAAAAGAAATATGAACACGATTGTCATTGCCATTGTCTTACAAGTTTTGACAGAAATAGTTTGTTTTGCAAGTATACAAGCCTTCATCTTCTCTCTTTAAAACATTTTGAACACAACAGCAATGCCAGAGCTATGAAACTTGCATCATCCCTGAACCAGACAACTTCATCAGCTGCCTTAAAAAAACTCACTGCTCTCTACAAATTCCACACATCTCTCTCTACCAATCTCTGCATGTCAAAGGGCCCATGTACTTACAAATACATATATTTCCTACACTCCATCCTCTGACCCCTGCTCTGATAATCAAGACAGAACTCGAATTCAGATGTAACCTTAAAACCTCACAGTACACTCAAGTCTTATTCGAGTATCTAAGCCCTTGTTACCACTAAAGCCAGAGCACACAGGAAGAGGATGTGCTCTGTTCATGTATTACATAAATTAACAAGATAGATGCAAATATTTATTTGTTGATTCTAGCCATTCTTTCAACCTCCATAATAATTCATTTCTTGTCAGCCCAAACATATATAAGTGCCTGGTACCTTATGTCAGCCACAGCTTCTCCCCAGAGGTTATGCTATTTTATGGTCCTTTCATTTTTTATCACTCACATTTTGGGCTTGGCATTGCCTCATAGTGGTCCTGGCTGCACGCTACTTTCTACATGATTCTGAGGTTACCATTGAAGACTGGAGTTTAATTTTAATTGTGGTTTTGAGTTCTGGTCAATTGAGTTGCTCTGTGTTATTTATTTAGCTGTGATTCTATGATTATGAATATTATAGTGAAGTATTAAGGGCAGGGCACTGGCCAATTGCTTTTGTATCTTCTAAATCAGTAACTGTGCAGAGTACTGTGTTTCATTAATAATCTTTACGTTCCTGCCATCCTTAACTGCCTGATGTTTGGCTACTCAGTGCCTACAAATATAAGTAAGGACCTGGTGTCTCGTGCCTAACCACTTCTCCATCACTCTGCATTAGGGTGCACCTTTCAACTCTCTGCACTCAAAGTGCCACCTCCTTGCACTCAATGTCACACTCCAAACAAGGAAACAAGCCTTCCATTGCCTTTCAAAGGACTGACTTGCCGGGAAACACTTACCCACCCCCCAAAAACGTGTTATTTGTTATTGATTTCAATGTTACCACTATCCAGAACCTCTGTGTCTCACGCTTTTTGGAGACTGGAAAGGCTGAGAGATATGATCATGAATTCTGTCCTCACACACTTAACAGAAATAAGAGCCTAATTGCTCCTGCTTTCCTTTATAAAGAAAGGCAGGCAAAATAAACAGAAGGTATTTAAAGTTAATATAAAAATCACTTCCAGAGAAAGAGAAAGGAATTATTTTCAGGTAGATGTGAACAGTGTGCACAGGATTTGTGCAGTCACTTGAAGTTAAGGGATACATTGGGCTGATCTACTGCCACATGCAGTGTGATGTGGTGGGTGGAAGCAAAATATAGTGGAGAAGTGTGGCTCAAGTGGAGAAGTGTGGCTCAATGGTTAGAGCGGCAGACACTGATGCAGAGGTCTAGCCTGGGACCAGGGTTCAATTCCCTGCCTCGCCGAGTCTTGGGCTCAAAATTACACGGACCTGATAATTCTCGCTTTGGTACCTATTCCAATCATGGAGTCCCACTCTGCAACTCTGGGCAATAGCTTGCTTAATCTCCACAACACTAAGGATGCCTGGCCTCCACCTTGGGGGTGCCCAGGAGTGGACGCCTCACAGGGAAAGCCAGGATGGGTTCCACAGCGGTATTCGTACAAGCGCCTTGAGACCCTTGCGGGTGAGTAGTGCGCTATACAAGTATCAATTTACATTTACAATATGAGTGACATTTTAACAAACCAATTGGATGAAGCCAGCTAACCAAAAACCCCTATATGTATCTGTTTTCTGTATGATTTTTGGGGATTATTTGGGAAAGCAATAGACTTGCGATACACTATATCTGTCTTGTAGATTCAAACTAAAATAACGCTGTATAAGATGGAACAGTAAAGATAAGATGGCCTGAAAAGAGCCACTCCAATTCACCTACTATAAAATATATTTGATTTAATGATTTTTCTCCTTGCTAGTTACAATCAACACACTATGATCTCATTAGCAACTATAAATTGCATGTGTTTGCTCACTCATCTTCCTGCTATCACAAGCCTGTTCACACAGATCTTAGTCAACATAAGAGCACCTCTCTTGTCTCCCATACATGGTGCCAGAACGTTTCCCGCGTAGGCCACACTGCAATGCAACACTTTCAACCAAGCAATGTTGCACAGTGTAGCGTTATCTGGTTCAGCATCTCATTATGAGAATAAAATGATGTACATAAATGCAATACAATTCCAACTTTAGACATTGAATAACAAGCAACCTGGGCAGAAGACTTAACTCTTAGTAACAAAGATCTTGTTCGTTCATTGCCTTTGTCGGAGAAGAAACATAGTGGGATCCGGAAAGCAAAAACATATATATGGAACAGAGATATGCAAACTGTAAATCATCAGCTCTACTTTATCTCTCATTAAACACTTTGATGTGCAAGTCATTAGCTATACTGTGACGCCAGGACACACTGCTTTCAGCAACGATGACACTTTCTCACAAGCCATTTGCCTGTGCAATGTGGCTCTGCCAACATAGACATAACTCTTTCTGAGAGTAAGTTGAACGCAATGGTATAATAAAGTTTGTTGACACCAGGTTAAGTTCATTCAAGTTTTTACTTCATCTTGGAAGCTTGCTCAAGATGGACTTGGTAACTGTTTGCACGGCTAGTCGTGCAGACAGTTACCAAGTCCATCTTGAGCAAGCTTCGAAGATTTCCCCGGGAATGATGATGAAGCATTTTGGATGTATTAATTGATTTATTTTGGAATTCATCTCTTTTGTACAAATGGAAAATACAATTTGACAAAAAGAAAACCGCCATGAAGTAAAAACTTTAATGAACTTAACCTGGTGTCAACAAACTTTATTATACCATTGGGTAACCAACACGCGATGCGCAGGGGTACAACTCCTATTGGGATTTGCGACCACTTATTTACCTTCAACGCTCTGTGGTTCCGAGAGCGAAGCCCCAGCCTGCACGCGACAAACTTTCACCTTTTCAAATTCTACTTGATTTTGTGGTGTGTGTCCTACCTCCTATTTAGTACGTTGAACTCGCCATATGAAGCTTACGTTAATGTCCCTGCTCCTCTCCATCAATCTGGTGTGTTTCCCTTTACAGACTACTATCAGGAAATGAAGGACTTCCATTCTGTCTCTTACTGCACATGGATTCATCAGAATGGCCCAGGGTAGCGGAAGTGACCTCAAGGAGCATTGCACTCTGAATGACATCACAAGGTTGGCCCCTTGTCCCAACCTTAGCTCCTCAGCAGCCAGTAGAATGAATATGACCTGCAATGGATTTTTCTCATCTTGCTGCTGGCTGAGGCCGAGGGTTACAAGGGTTCATGTCAGAGATAACAAAGGCAAAGCCAGGGGCAGCAGCTGGTACCCCCTAATTAACCTCCCTGATGCCATACAGTTCCTACTTTGCCCCATTTACTACACTACGATTGAGCAAAGCAGGTTGACTCAACCAAGCTTTATTTATAGATTGACATCAACATTATAGGCAGTGGAAAGGCGACGCCGGTGAGGTAGGTCTTCTAAATAATCTATTGGCTGTGCTACATTAAATAGCAGACAGCTGGATGAGCGCTGGGCTTCGGGGCCTCATTACACCACTTCATTGTAGCTGCAAATGGGACAGGTTCATAAAAAGCACCCAGAAAATCAATGCTTCCTCTTACCAGTAACGTAGACGTATAGATCATGGCACAAATTGCATTGAAAACTAATTGATTTATCCCAGGAGAACAGAAAATTGATCAGTCCAGACATAATTCAGAAACGCGTGAGAGGTTTCAGAAATCTTGTCGATGGGAGAATTCCATGAATTAAAGATGAAATATCATTCAATTCGTCAGTACACACTTTAAGATAGGAGGGTGATCAATGGAAGGAATAGAAACCGATCAGGGCACAATACAGACAGAAATAGCTATTGTAATTGCATTTATGTAGCGCTTCATACCCCTGCGATTCGCCCATTAACAGTGGTGCGAAATCCTCTTCTAAATATGGGGAGCTTTAAGGTTTTTTTTGTTTGCAATTAACTCGGAAGACAGAGATGGTCCTAAATGAAGCAGTCCCTGCTTCTTCGACCAAGGCATGTAATTATTTGGCAAGAAAGCAAGTTGTCATGTTGAAAAAGACGTCTTTCTTAAAGTCAGCAGCAGACCAGAGTCTCTCATTTGCAAGAGACAGGGGAGGGTGCCCCGCCCCCCACCCCGGAGGGTGCCCCGCCCCCCACCCCGCACCCTGTGTCTGGTAATAAAAATTCCGAAGGTACAAAATGTCTATATTAATACTGTGTGCAGCCCGGGGCAGCCGAAGGGAGCCATTCCAGGCACCAGACAGCTTCGATCCAAATGAAAATAAACACTTCAGAAGCCGACCATCCCCTGCTTGACTGGGCTTTTCGTGCTCAGACAGACGCTTTATGTGGTGGCTTTTAGCCTTTAAACGTAGGGCTCACAGTACAGGTAATGCTGTACTCCCCAATGGCTGGACACCTGGTCAAACTTTTGCACAGAGAGCAGCAACAAGTTTATGAAGCACTATACAAATGCAATTACAAATCAATGTAGAGAGAGATGGTGCGCATTTAGCGTATCTACAATGTATAGCCCAATAATTCATAAAGGTGTCTGTATTAGCGTCTGATTGACAAAGTGCTTCATCCAGGGGTGTAAGACCAGGCTTTCATCTTGTGCAGCAGAATTCCTGTTCCTCTTCACAGAATTGGAATTTCCTTACAAAAATCCACTTTAGTGGAAAAGCTTTCCTGACTAGACTGATTTTCTGCAAAGGTAAATATGAGTTAGGGATGGGGAAATAGGAATCTGAGGATATTTCATGGGAGGGCATGCAAAAAATCTGGAGCACCTTAATGCACAGAAACTATTTCGGTGCTCACAAACTTTTTTGTATGCATTTCCCACCCTGAAATCGTCCAGAAATATATATTGACAAGAGCAAGCAGTAAGTATGATTTAGAGTAGCCAGAGGCAAGGAACACCACCATATTTAATTTGAATGAAAGTGCTGGACAAGGGGTTTCGCTGCCGGAACAATATCTCCCTATGGTGAAATTATATGTCGAGGAAAAGTCAATACCACTCTAATCCTAAACCAGTGGATTGCCCTGAGTCTACACCTGGTTTAGGTTTAGCGTTACCTACTACATAAAAGATATAGCAAATATTTTGTTAAAGAGTGAAGTGGTGTAGATTACAGTGGTGTAGCGTAGGGTGGTGTAGAGTGGCATGGAGTGGCGTAGAGTGGGGTGGAGTGGCGAGGGGCGTGGCTAACTGCCAAAGATGGCGCCATCATGGTTGCTGAGCTCCCAGGCCCTGCCTGGACATCCACTTCTATTTAGCATTAAAATGGGGCATCCTACATTCCTGATACGCTCCTGCTGACCTTCTGCTTTTGCTGCACTGAATCCGAAGTCCATCTATAGCCGCCTTTTCGGAATGCCCAGGCAAAGTTGGGCCTAGTTGCGTAGCAACACGACCAGCCGCTGGGAGCTTTCAACCGATGAGGAACGTCGTGGCCACACGCCTTGGGGGCAACTGGAACTCTCCTCCACCCGCCTCACACCAAACACATACCGGTAGCTGGGCCCGGCACATCCGTCCTGAGAGAAGAACAGGCCAAGGCCTCTAGGCGCAGATGCCAGGAGCGCTACTCAGGCCATGTCGAGTGGAACTCTGAACTGGAACTCTCCTCCACCAGCCTCACACCAAACACATACCGGTAGCTGGGCCCGGCACATCCGTCCTGAGAGAAGAACAGGCCAAGGCCTCTAGGCGCAGATGCCAGGAGCGCTACTCAGGCCATGTCGAGTGGAACTGGCTGACTTCAGGCCCGAATACTTATGAAGGACCTGGCGGCTTGGAACTCGGGCTCAGCCGTGTCTTGCTGTCATGGATTATGCTTACCGGGACGGCAATGGAGGCAACAAGCATGGTCTATGTACCGGGTAGCAGCCGCCGAAGCTGTGGGACTGACCTGAATGGGCTGACTGTTGAGGTTGTACGGAGGCGTGGCCCGGGTGCGTACCATGGATACATCTTCCCTGGTTTACTTGACGACTTTTGTTATTCACAAAGAGCATTTAAGAGTCGTAAAGTTAGACTTTTGTCTCAGTTAAACTTAAGTTTTGGTTTTAAGTTTGACTGAGACCAAAAATCCTTGGCTCAGTTAAACTTGAGCTTAACGGACACAAAAGTCTATCTTTATGACTCGTAAATGCTCTTTGTGAATACCGAAAGTCGTGAAATTAGACTTTCGTCTCAGTTTACCTTTGTGAATCAAGTCCTGATTGTCTAGCAGGGCAATTGCAATGACTATCCTATTGGCTAGTCAGACGAAGCTTGACAAAGATCGTCTATACAAATGCTATGATTAATCGGGACAAGCTCCAGAGTATGATCTGTCTGGGCTCCTCCTTACCTGCTTATAACCCTCTTCTACTGCAGATGGCCCTTGCATATTGGAACATGGCTTTACGCTATACTGCACCACAAGCACCTTACATCCCAAAATTAACTCAACTTTGCCTCTCCACGACATCTGGGACACTTACGGTGAACAGGCTACAAGCCTGCATGCAAGGAGAGGTCACCACGGTCAGTAACCTCTTTACAGAGGGCATCCCTCTAAACCACACATATTTGACACATACCCAGAGCCTACCGGATGCACTATTTTTAACACATGCCAACGTCATCTGCTATATGAACCATCAATGGCCACTGGGTGGCACCGAACCGCCAAACACACAAGTTAGTTCAGGCACTGTATACTAAGGGACATGGCAGACACTTAGACTGTTGGTTCTACCGCGGACTCCACGCGCACCTGCTGATCTCTCTGACCCCCATGTGGCTAAATGTGAGGAGGATCTAGCCCGTGGTCTTTAGGATAAGGAATGGGCCTTCCTAATAAAATATCCCCCCCAAATCTCTAGTAACCTCCGCTTTAAATGTATCTAATTCTCCATATTACATTGGGCTTACCTCACACCGCATACACTCCACTCGATGTTCCGCACAGTCCTGTCCGTAGGTATCCAATGGCACGTTTCAGATGTCAATTTCCTACCCATGTTATGGGACTGCCCAATATTGTCCTCTTACTGGGCACAAATCAGTGTCACCCTGTCAGCACTCACCAATCAAAATCATTGGCAGTTGGTGGAGCATTGCATTTTAGGTTTGTTCCCTAGGCCCAAGGGAACTACAGTGATGACACGTTTTGTGGACCTAGCATTCCTATTGGCGAAACACCTTTTAATGATATGCAATCTTCAATGGCGCCCACGGTTTCCCAAAGGCGGGAAGAAGTGAAGAAATGGAGACTAGCGGAAAGTGGTGCACTGCGCCGAGAAGAGTACTGGGCCCCATGGAAGAAACCCATATCACTGCAATGTGATGCATTGTTGGAATCCTTCAAGGCCCCACATACCACAGATACTTAGGCTAGACTACCTACCCCCTTCAGAAAAGCTCTTTAATTTACATCATAAAGGTGCCAACACCCAACACCTCAAACATGCACTGTTATCATATCCCAAGGGCCGAGATGGGATCCCTAACTCAAATTGTATCTGCTATCAGCACCCGGCAAACTTCTTGCACTCATTAGTTACAGTCCTGCAACACAACCATGATATGTCTAAAGATTATGACACACTTGCTCCCACAGTGGCAATGTCTAGTTCAGGGGAGGGTGGGTGGGGGTTAATTACTTCACATATGTTCACAGTTTGTATTTCTTGCTTACCAACGGTAAATCTACAGGATAATCTACTATTTTCTGGTATGTCATGCATTTTACTGTGATGAAAGATAACTACTGTGGCCATTGTTCTACATATTGTATAAACAGCTGTCTATTGAGGTTTACTGGATGTTGACAAATGTGTATAACTTATAAAAATGCAATAAAAGTTTGTGAGAAAAATAGCGGTGTGGAGTGGCTTAGATTGGCATAGAGTAGAGTAGCGTAGAGTAGAGTAGAGTGCCATTGTGTGGAGTGGAGTGGCGTAGAGTAGAGTGGAGTGGCAAAGAGTGTTCTGGTGTGCAGTGAAGTAGAGTGATGTAGAATAGAGTGGTGTAGAGTGGAATGGCATAGAGTAGAGTGAGTAGCTTAGAGTGGAGTGACATAGCGCAGAGTTGAGTGGTGTAGAGGGGAGTGTGTAGAGTAGTGTGGTGCAGAGTGGCATAGAGTAGAGTGGCGCATAGCGGAGTAGCATGGATGGGCGTAGGCTGGAGTGGAGTGGAGTGGCGAGGAGTAGAATGACATAGAGTGGAGTAGCTTAGAGTAGAGAAACATAGAGTAGTACAGTTGTGGGTGTAAGTAACTAAGACTAGAGACCGCAGATAGGGTGAAAGCAACATAAATAACAGGCTGTATGCCTGTGTTAAAAGTAGGAAAGCACATTGCACATCCAGGAATAATACTGAAACATTTATAAAATAAAAAAGTAGTGCTTTGTCAAAAGACGACGAAGAACATATGTACTTGGTCACTGCTCCAGGGAGGAGCTAACACAAGAAAAGAAGTTAAGCCTGCAGGAGATAAGCAATCAAAAGATCGAAAATGAGAGTGACAATGAAAACAACCAGTGGTATGCTGTGGGCAGGTTGTAATCCCACTGAATTGCAAACGATACATCTCATAGCACAGCCCATCGTGAGACCTACAATTTAACGATGAAAGACAAAGGTGATTAAATAGAAGGGGAAAGTAAGAATGGGAGGAGAAATGAAGGATGAAAGTTAGGAAAGGTAATAGGAAATAAAGAAGAAAAGGTGGAAGGTAGAGTGGAAGAGTAAAATGAATGATATATAAGTTAGATGGAAGGGTAAGAGAATGGATGAGCAAGCAGGAGGATCAATAGGTTATAGGGTGAATGAGTTCGAAGGTTGAAGAATAAAAAGATGGGGAAAAGTGAAAGAATGGATGGGTGAAAGTATGAATAGATTTATATGTGGATGGATGTGTGAAAAGATGGATGGAAATATGTATAGATGGATGACTATACGGAGAAGGTAACTCTCCTACAGAGGCTGTTTGCTTGCCTCATGTGTTCGGTGTGAGTAGAGATATGTTTCATGTGGGGGGTATTTCAATTTACTGGCTACGTCCTTAGAATCAGGTACTTCCATAATTTAAGGGATTTATGTCATTTAGGAGAAGGGAGAAGGCATCTTCCTGTAGTCAAACTTTCATCAGAAATAATGCTGGTTATTGAACCTACTAGTCTCAGTCTACATACAAAAGATTTAAGCCAAGGTTTACTAACCCCTCACACAATGCAATGCAGCATGGCAACTTGCTGAACTGCGCTGCATGAAAGGGAGAGTGCAGAAATGTTTGACCAAAAAGTGGCACAAAATGATATATTATGGGATTAGAGGAGCACTCACCCTATTTATTCTTCTTAGTTAAACTTAAGTAAATACAAACTTTTTCTTCAAAGCGTGCAGCTAGGGTAGCACGTCTGCCCTAACACGTGCTGAACTTTTGAAAACCTTATCTTAAGTGTGAATGACACTTAACCTTAGCGCACTGTTGCTCAAGCGCTAGAAGCGCTCCAAATTAAACATACACTCTTTTGCTGTTTCAAAATTATTTTTAGTTTTCCAAAGCTTAAAAATAAACACAATTTGTTCTCATTGTATAACAAACACAATATACAATATTCAACAGTACATCAAAATCAATTTCTTTTCATCTCTGTTTGCCCGTGTGCCCAATGCATTTCGAGCTGTAGGCAGCTCTTCGTCGGGGGCCTGTAAATAAATGATGCAGAAAGCAATACTGTCACTCAGCAGTCTTAGAAGCACAAGAAATAATAATATAGCTCCAGAAAAAGACAAAGAAAACCCTTCACCATCACCTGGGTGCATTTGTGGAAAACGCTGTAAAAAAACCACTTACTCCAGTCGCGCTCCTCAAGAGCTAAATCCTTCTGTAAACACAAAAACCAGAATATATGCTCTCAACTAAGGTTTCTACCAGAGTCACAAAACAAAATCTAACTAACAATGTTCAGGGCGGTAGGCTGAAGTAACAGGTTACCTTATCTTCAATTCAATGAATCAAAAGATGCTGACTGCTCCGTGTTAAGGTTTTCACCTGCAAGAAGTAACAAAGAAACGCCGTATATGTAAAACGGGCGTCTAACTAACCCTGACTGATGTAACATACACCGCTGCAATCACGCAGCTCGCTCACCTCGCTCAACTTCCAAGAACTTCTCTCAAAAACTCCTCTCATCGGTAAACCTCACGCGATCTTCACTCAACTCGGCAGTGGATGAGAAACCACAGCCCTCGCCGGTACTAAACTACGGAGCTACATCCAAAAACATAAAAGACGGACTAGCGTCTAAAACTCCAAAAGCCGAACTGCGCCATCTTAGAATGGTGAAAATTACACATTCGAACAGAAACTACAAGAAAAGGCAAAAAAAAGGGTGAAAAATGAAACATGAAGGATTTAAGTTGAGTGCTGGGATAGTGACTCAAATCAAAGAACAATGTGCTTCAAAATATTACGAACAGATGCAGTGTAACAATGATAATTACAAGCAGCATACTAAGGTACATAAACAAAGTCAAAAGGACTTATAAAAAACATGAGAAATCTATTTTTTCATTGAGTCCTTTGGGTTCTTGTGTCAGTAAAAATTTAATCCAGTGAATCTCTCGTTGGAGGAGGGATCTGGTAAGATCAACCCCCTCATATGATTTAACTACCTCTAGGATGGAATACCTTATCTGAGCGATGCTGTGGTTATTCTCATTCCAATGTCTAGCTAAATTACTTTTGGTGTTTTTGTTCCTGATAGTACTTTTATGTTCTGAAATTCTGGTTTTTAGTTTCCTTTCTGTTTTGCCTGTATAAATTTTGCCACACGGGCATTTGATGTAATAAATCACATTTATTGTGTTACAATCTCCATTGTAGTGTAATTTTATTTCTTTGCCAGTTTGCGGATGGTTCAGTATGTTTCCTACAATAACATTGGAGCAGTGTACACAATTCTGACACTTCTTCATGCCTCTGTTGATTTCTTCAATTGCCCTGATAGGGGTCATGAGTAACTCTTTCAAATTTTTAGAGCGCTTATAAGCGAAAATGGGTGTGTTGTTAAAAATTCCCTTGAAATCAACTTCATTCCTCAAAAGAGTCCAGTGTTTGTTTATTATGGTTTTTAATTTGTTTGATGATGTAGAATATTTGGATACGAACACTTGTCTATCCTGAAGTTTCTTAGGTTTTTGAGTGAGTAAATTCTCTCTACTGCAAACTTTAATGCGGTCTTCAGCTTTCTTCAGTACTTCTTCCGGATATCCTCTATCTTTGTAGCGTTGGTGTTGCAAGTCAAGATTCTTTTTGCATTCATCTTCTTCGGAACAAATCCTCTTGATTCTCATGTACTGAGATACTGGGAGGTTATCCTTCAGGTGTTGGGTGTGGAAACTTTGATATAGAAGTGAATTATTAACATCTGTTTGTTTTCTGTATATGGTGGTAACAATTTGTTGTTCATCAATTTTAACTAGTACATCCAAGAAAGGAAGTTCATTTTCGCTTATGGCATGCGTGAATTCAATGTGTTCAGAGCATGAGTTTAGCCTTTCTATCTCTGATTCCAAGTTTTGTCTGGTTCCTGACCATATCAGGAAAATGTCATCGATGAACCTCCTGTATAAAGTTGCATGATCGTTCCAATTTTTGTTGTTGTATATATGATCTGCCTCGAATTTTGCCATAAAGGTATTGGCATATGCCGGAGCCCCGGCAAATCCCATGGATGTTCCATGTTGTTGAAGGAAAAAATCAGAAGACCATTTAAAATAGCTGTGATGTAAACAAAAATGTAGTAACTCCAAGATAAACACTTTGTTAGCTCTTACAGCATTCTGTTGTAGCAAAGCCCATTCTACGGCTTCCAACCCAGCGAGGTGGGGAATTGAAGTGTACAATGACTTAACGTCAATGGTACACAAAAGTATGGAGCTTGTTGTTTTGACATTTTTTAGCGTCACAAGAAAATCATTGGTATCTTTAATGTACGATGACCATCGTTGAACGAATGGTTGTAGGAATGTATCGATGTACTGACCGAGTGGTTCAAAAACCCAAATTGCGGAAACAAGTACTGGACAAACAACAACTGAAGCCACCAAATCCATCTCCACAAGCCAGCCTTTTTTATCCCAGGTAGTGGACACAAGCCAACCTCCAGGGAAACAACCGAAAAAACAATCAAAACAAGGAGAGGAGGGAGAAGGAGTCCGAACAAGAAGCACGAGGTGAACTTGGTCTTAAATATCTCACAGACAGAATTGACAAAGGATGAAACGAGAATATTGAATAAAGGACTGGGATTCGTTCCAACATACGACACCAACAACTTGGAAAATGAGATTGCATTTTTTAAATTCATGAGGGTCCTCAAACTAAGACATTTCTTCACGAATGTGGTACCGGAACAAACGGCGAAAGAAGAACCTGAACTCCTAGAGTTCAAGCCGAAATCTAAATTTCAAGCTCCAGTGAGCCATAAGATCTTGGATGCCTTTGAAAATTCTGTCCTTAATGAAATGGAAAACATGAATCTGAAGAAGTCAAAGAGGAAAAACATCTCGATTTATGACAGGTCCATCATAAAAGGTCTTCAAGAAAATCCTAATATTCATATACAGAAGGCTGATAAAGGAGGCGCCATAGTAGTTATGGACAAGACCATGTACCTTAGAAAAGTGAATGAACATGTGGAAGATACTATGACCTATCTGAAACTGGATAGAGATCCCACAGTTGAACTGCAACAAACACTCACTGAAATCCTAACTAAAGCCTTGGATCAAGGCCACATATCTGCTACTACTAAACAATTTCTAACCGTGACTAATCCCAGGAAACCATCACTCTATATGCTCCCCAAGGTGCATAAAAACCTTTTAGACCCCCCCATGCGTCCGATTGTGACCGGGTGTGGCACCATTTTTGAACCACTCGGTCAGTACATCGATACATTCCTACAACCATTCGTTCAACGATGGTCATCGTACATTAAAGATACCAATGATTTTCTTGTGACGCTAAAAAATGTCAAAACAACAAGCTCCATACTTTTGTGTACCATTGACGTTAAGTCATTGTACACTTCAATTCCCCACCTCGCTGGGTTGGAAGCCGTAGAATGGGCTTTGCTACAACAGAATGCTGTAAGAGCTAACAAAGTGTTTATCTTGGAGTTACTACATTTTTGTTTACATCACAGCTATTTTAAATGGTCTTCTGATTTTTTCCTTCAACAACATGGAACATCCATGGGATTTGCCGGGGCTCCGGCATATGCCAATACCTTTATGGCAAAATTCGAGGCAGATCATATATACAACAACAAAAATTGGAACGATCATGCAACTTTATACAGGAGGTTCATCGATGACATTTTCCTGATATGGTCAGGAACCAGACAAAACTTGGAATCAGAGATAGAAAGGCTAAACTCATGCTCTGAACACATTGAATTCACGCATGCCATAAGCGAAAATGAACTTCCTTTCTTGGATGTACTAGTTAAAATTGATGAACAACAAATTGTTACCACCATATACAGAAAACAAACAGATGTTAATAATTCACTTCTATATCAAAGTTTCCACACCCAACACCTGAAGGATAACCTCCCAGTATCTCAGTACATGAGAATCAAGAGGATTTGTTCCGAAGAAGATGAATGCAAAAAGAATCTTGACTTGCAACACCAACGCTACAAAGATAGAGGATATCCGGAAGAAGTACTGAAGAAAGCTGAAGACCGCATTAAAGTTTGCAGTAGAGAGAATTTACTCACTCAAAAACCTAAGAAACTTCAGGATAGACAAGTGTTCGTATCCAAATATTCTACATCATCAAACAAATTAAAAACCATAATAAACAAACACTGGACTCTTTTGAGGAATGAAGTTGATTTCAAGGGAATTTTTAACAACACACCCATTTTCGCTTATAAGCGCTCTAAAAATTTGAAAGAGTTACTCATGACCCCTATCAGGGCAATTGAAGAAATCAACAGAGGCATGAAGAAGTGTCAGAATTGTGTACACTGCTCCAATGTTATTGTAGGAAACATACTGAACCATCCGCAAACTGGCAAAGAAATAAAATTACACTACAATGGAGATTGTAACACAATAAATGTGATTTATTACATCAAATGCCCGTGTGGCAAAATTTATACAGGCAAAACAGAAAGGAAACTAAAAACCAGAATTTCAGAACATAAAAGTACTATCAGGAACAAAAACACCAAAAGTAATTTAGCTAGACATTGGAATGAGAATAACCACAGCATCGCTCAGATAAGGTATTCCATCCTAGAGGTAGTTAAATCATATGAGGGGGTTGATCTTACCAGATCCCTCCTCCAACGAGAGATTCACTGGATTAAATTTTTACTGACACAAGAACCCAAAGGACTCAATGAAAAAATAGATTTCTCATGTTTTTTATAAGTCCTTTTGACTTTGTTTATGTACCTTAGTATGCTGCTTGTAATTATCATTGTTACACTGCATCTGTTCGTAATATTTTGAAGCACATTGTTCTTTGATTTGAGTCACTATCCCAGCACTCAACTTAAATCCTTCATGTTTCATTTTTCACCCTTTTTTTTGCCTTTTCTTGTAGTTTCTGTTCGAATGTGTAATTTTCACCATTCTAAGATGGCGCAGTTCGGCTTTTGGAGTTTTAGACGCTAGTCCGTCTTTTATGTTTTTGGATGTAGCTCCGTAGTTTAGTACCGGCGAGGGCTGTGGTTTCTCATCCACTGCCGAGTTGAGTGAAGATCGCGTGAGGTTTACCGATGAGAGGAGTTTTTGAGAGAAGTTCTTGGAAGTTGAGCGAGGTGAGCGAGCTGCGTGATTGCAGCGGTGTATGTTACATCAGTCAGGGTTAGTTAGACGCCCGTTTTACATATACGGCGTTTCTTTGTTACTTCTTGCAGGTGAAAACCTTAACACGGAGCAGTCAGCATCTTTTGATTCATTGAATTGAAGATAAGGTAACCTGTTACTTCAGCCTACCGCCCTGAACATTGTTAGTTAGATTTTGTTTTGTGACTCTGGTAGAAACCTTAGTTGAGAGCATATATTCTGGTTTTTGTGTTTACAGAAGGATTTAGCTCTTGAGGAGCGCGACTGGAGTAAGTGGTTTTTTTACAGCGTTTTCCACAAATGCACCCAGGTGATGGTGAAGGGTTTTCTTTGTCTTTTTCTGGAGCTATATTATTATTTCTTGTGCTTCTAAGACTGCTGAGTGACAGTATTGCTTTCTGCATCATTTATTTACAGGCCCCCGACGAAGAGCTGCCTACAGCTCGAAATGCATTGGGCACACGGGCAAACAGAGATGAAAAGAAATTGATTTTGATGTACTGTTGAATATTGTATATTGTGTTTGTTATACAATGAGAACAAATTGTGTTTATTTTTAAGCTTTGGAAAACTAAAAATAATTTTGAAACAGCAAAAGAGTGTATGTTTAATTTGGAGCGCTTCTAGCGCTTGAGCAACAGTGCGCTAAGGTTAAGTGTCATTCACACTTAAGATAAGGTTTTCAAAAGTTCAGCACGTGTTAGGGCAGACGTGCTACCCTAGCTGCACGCTTTGAAGAAAAAGTTTGTATTTACTTAAGTTTAACTAAGAAGAATAAATAGGGTGAGTGCTCCTCTAATCCCATAATATATCATTTTGAGAATCTGTCTACACGGAGTGAGCACCATGGCTTATGACCAAATCTCAAGCATGACAGATAACAGGGCGAAAACATTAGCCTATACTTCAGAACAAGCAGACAGTATTTACACCTTAATTCAGGAAGTCAAGTCATCAAATGCGCAAGGCAATACTATTATGCAACAATTAAAACAGCTTGAATTTCTCGCAAAACGAGAAGTAAATCAGAAGTTACACGCATCTACCTTGGTACAGTACCACAGAGTCAAGAGGATCCCACGTGGTCTAAGGATGTCCATAAAACCGATGTTGCACAGATTTCACCTCAATAAGGAGTTTATGGAAAAATGGTTTTCAATCCTAAACAAGTGTTCACTTGACTTAATTTTGTTATTGATAGAAGAGCTGGCAAAAGTCATTCATGAATTATCCAATGAAATTGACGAAATAAAACATAATCTGGAATCACGGATGGATAAAACAGATTGGGATAAATCATTGGAGGAACTAAACACCAAACTAGAAAGATACCAGAAGGAGCTTCAAGAGGGTAAACTGAGGAAATTTAAACGTGATACACTGGACTATAAATTAAATGAAGTGTATACGTGGGCGGAAGTTTATGCCCAGCGAAGATCATTCCAGAAGAAAAAGACTGTCGTGACTTCAGAAGAAAGTCTAGTTTCTGATAGTGAACTGAGTACAAACCGGCCGGCAGCTCAAACCCAAATTGCGGAAACAAGTACTGGACAAACAACAACTGAAGCCACCAAATCCATCTCCACAAGCCAGCCTTTTTTATCCCAGGTAGTGGACACAAGCCAACCTCCAGGGAAACAACCGAAAAAACAATCAAAACAAGGAGAGGAGGGAGAAGGAGTCCGAACAAGAAGCACGAGGTGAACTTGGTCTTAAATATCTCACAGACAGAATTGACAAAGGATGAAACGAGAATATTGAATAAAGGACTGGGATTCGTTCCAACATACGACACCAACAACTTGGAAAATGAGATTGCATTTTTTAAATTCATGAGGGTCCTCAAACTAAGACATTTCTTCACGAATGTGGTACCGGAACAAACGGCGAAAGAAGAACCTGAACTCCTAGAGTTCAAGCCGAAATCTAAATTTCAAGCTCCAGTGAGCCATAAGATCTTGGATGCCTTTGAAAATTCTGTCCTTAATGAAATGGAAAACATGAATCTGAAGAAGTCAAAGAGGAAAAACATCTCGATTTATGACAGGTCCATCATAAAAGGTCTTCAAGAAAATCCTAATATTCATATACAGAAGGCTGATAAAGGAGGCGCCATAGTAGTTATGGACAAGACCATGTACCTTAGAAAAGTGAATGAACATGTGGAAGATACTATGACCTATCTGAAACTGGATAGAGATCCCACAGTTGAACTGCAACAAACACTCACTGAAATCCTAACTAAAGCCTTGGATCAAGGCCACATATCTGCTACTACTAAACAATTTCTAACCGTGACTAATCCCAGGAAACCATCACTCTATATGCTCCCCAAGGTGCATAAAAACCTTTTAGACCCCCCCATGCGTCCGATTGTGACCGGGTGTGGCACCATTTTTGAACCACTCGGTCAGTACATCGATACATTCCTACAACCATTCGTTCAACGATGGTCATCGTACATTAAAGATACCAATGATTTTCTTGTGACGCTAAAAAATGTCAAAACAACAAGCTCCATACTTTTGTGTACCATTGACGTTAAGTCATTGTACACTTCAATTCCCCACCTCGCTGGGTTGGAAGCCGTAGAATGGGCTTTGCTACAACAGAATGCTGTAAGAGCTAACAAAGTGTTTATCTTGGAGTTACTACATTTTTGTTTACATCACAGCTATTTTAAATGGTCTTCTGATTTTTTCCTTCAACAACATGGAACATCCATGGGATTTGCCGGGGCTCCGGCATATGCCAATACCTTTATGGCAAAATTCGAGGCAGATCATATATACAACAACAAAAATTGGAACGATCATGCAACTTTATACAGGAGGTTCATCGATGACATTTTCCTGATATGGTCAGGAACCAGACAAAACTTGGAATCAGAGATAGAAAGGCTAAACTCATGCTCTGAACACATTGAATTCACGCATGCCATAAGCGAAAATGAACTTCCTTTCTTGGATGTACTAGTTAAAATTGATGAACAACAAATTGTTACCACCATATACAGAAAACAAACAGATGTTAATAATTCACTTCTATATCAAAGTTTCCACACCCAACACCTGAAGGATAACCTCCCAGTATCTCAGTACATGAGAATCAAGAGGATTTGTTCCGAAGAAGATGAATGCAAAAAGAATCTTGACTTGCAACACCAACGCTACAAAGATAGAGGATATCCGGAAGAAGTACTGAAGAAAGCTGAAGACCGCATTAAAGTTTGCAGTAGAGAGAATTTACTCACTCAAAAACCTAAGAAACTTCAGGATAGACAAGTGTTCGTATCCAAATATTCTACATCATCAAACAAATTAAAAACCATAATAAACAAACACTGGACTCTTTTGAGGAATGAAGTTGATTTCAAGGGAATTTTTAACAACACACCCATTTTCGCTTATAAGCGCTCTAAAAATTTGAAAGAGTTACTCATGACCCCTATCAGGGCAATTGAAGAAATCAACAGAGGCATGAAGAAGTGTCAGAATTGTGTACACTGCTCCAATGTTATTGTAGGAAACATACTGAACCATCCGCAAACTGGCAAAGAAATAAAATTACACTACAATGGAGATTGTAACACAATAAATGTGATTTATTACATCAAATGCCCGTGTGGCAAAATTTATACAGGCAAAACAGAAAGGAAACTAAAAACCAGAATTTCAGAACATAAAAGTACTATCAGGAACAAAAACACCAAAAGTAATTTAGCTAGACATTGGAATGAGAATAACCACAGCATCGCTCAGATAAGGTATTCCATCCTAGAGGTAGTTAAATCATATGAGGGGGTTGATCTTACCAGATCCCTCCTCCAACGAGAGATTCACTGGATTAAATTTTTACTGACACAAGAACCCAAAGGACTCAATGAAAAAATAGATTTCTCATGTTTTTTATAAGTCCTTTTGACTTTGTTTATGTACCTTAGTATGCTGCTTGTAATTATCATTGTTACACTGCATCTGTTCGTAATATTTTGAAGCACATTGTTCTTTGATTTGAGTCACTATCCCAGCACTCAACTTAAATCCTTCATGTTTCATTTTTCACCCTTTTTTTTGCCTTTTCTTGTAGTTTCTGTTCGAATGTGTAATTTTCACCATTCTAAGATGGCGCAGTTCGGCTTTTGGAGTTTTAGACGCTAGTCCGTCTTTTATGTTTTTGGATGTAGCTCCGTAGTTTAGTACCGGCGAGGGCTGTGGTTTCTCATCCACTGCCGAGTTGAGTGAAGATCGCGTGAGGTTTACCGATGAGAGGAGTTTTTGAGAGAAGTTCTTGGAAGTTGAGCGAGGTGAGCGAGCTGCGTGATTGCAGCGGTGTATGTTACATCAGTCAGGGTTAGTTAGACGCCCGTTTTACATATACGGCGTTTCTTTGTTACTTCTTGCAGGTGAAAACCTTAACACGGAGCAGTCAGCATCTTTTGATTCATTGAATTGAAGATAAGGTAACCTGTTACTTCAGCCTACCGCCCTGAACATTGTTAGTTAGATTTTGTTTTGTGACTCTGGTAGAAACCTTAGTTGAGAGCATATATTCTGGTTTTTGTGTTTACAGAAGGATTTAGCTCTTGAGGAGCGCGACTGGAGTAAGTGGTTTTTTTACAGCGTTTTCCACAAATGCACCCAGGTGATGGTGAAGGGTTTTCTTTGTCTTTTTCTGGAGCTATATTATTATTTCTTGTGCTTCTAAGACTGCTGAGTGACAGTATTGCTTTCTGCATCATTTATTTACAGGCCCCCGACGAAGAGCTGCCTACAGCTCGAAATGCATTGGGCACACGGGCAAACAGAGATGAAAAGAAATTGATTTTGATGTACTGTTGAATATTGTATATTGTGTTTGTTATACAATGAGAACAAATTGTGTTTATTTTTAAGCTTTGGAAAACTAAAAATAATTTTGAAACAGCAAAAGAGTGTATGTTTAATTTGGAGCGCTTCTAGCGCTTGAGCAACAGTGCGCTAAGGTTAAGTGTCATTCACACTTAAGATAAGGTTTTCAAAAAGTGGCACAGCCACAACACAAAATGTTAGCAAATCTGGGCCTTAGACTTACCTGTCGTACTTGGGTAAATCCATAATTTCTTGGATTGGTAGGAAAATACATTTTTCAGAAAGGTGCAGAATGCAGGGTACACCACTTTACATAAAGAGCCTGCCCTTCATATAACAGATTTCAATGGACATAGATGACTGGAGGCTTGTTAACAGCCTCTACAAGAACTCAGTTACATAACCCTTGCTTAAGCCCTATGTGAACAAATGTGCCGGCTGAGAACTTTATTTTGAAAAGATCTTCATTAAACTATGTGAGAATGAAACAATAAATCACCTGAATAATCAAAGGGCACAGTAGCCCAAATTATTAATTCCTTAAGTGTGACCAGCTGATTGATATGAATCAGGCATATGCTTGTAATAAATGAAAACTGGAGTAAGATGATTTAGCCTTTACTGTTTTAGGCATTATTCTTAACGTTGGAATACCATTGTGCTACAGTCCCTCACAATTAGTGACATGATTAGAGTCTATTTCTCACAGGAATTCTGATTCTTTAGTGAATTAGCCACTCACAGTAGTTATTGTGATTACGTAACTAGAATGTACACTTTTTAGCACCTTGATGCTTCACTTTCGTATGCCATTAAGGGCAGAAAAATTACAAAAAAAACACAGGTGATGGACAGAATGTAGAACAATGCCATACATTCACCCCAGTACAAGGATCTGGGCCTAAATCCATCGTTTTTTTGCACTCCACACCACCCTGACATGGCTTGGCAGTTCGGGCTGGACTGTTCCCATGAGGCACAGGGTCAGATTGATTTGCATATAGCCATGTCTGAACTGGGGTGGCAGAGTGGGCTAAAGAACGGTGATGGATTAAACCCAGATCTTTTGACTGGGTGTGAGTGTTTGATTGATTCAGATGCTCCGTCCATCACCACCCCCTTTTGTACCGCTTTTGGCCACCACAAGTGTGGCAGGGTATGCTCAGACGTGAGTCCCTTGCTCACTTTGCCACTGGATTCAAGCAAGCCGGGCTGAAGACGGCTGGAATGCCAGAAACTGGTCCTCGGAAGCTTGTTTCCGGTCCAGGGAAGACATGGCTTGGCAGTTCGGGCTGGACTGTTCCCATGAGGCACAGGGTCAGACTGATTTGCATAAAGCCCTGTCTGAACTGGGGTGGCAGAGTGGGCTAAAGATCAGTGATGGATTAAACCCAGATCTTTTGACTGGGTGTAAGTGTTTGTTTGATTCAGATGCTCCGTCTATCACCACCCCCTTTTGTACCGCTTTTGACTGCCATAAGTGTGGCAGGGTATGCTCAGACGTGAGTCCCTTGCTCACTTTGCCACTGGATACAAGCAAGCCGGGCTGAAGACGGCTGGAATGCCAGAAACCGGTCCTCGGAAGCTTGTTTCCGGTCCAGGGAAGACATGGCTTGGCAGTTCGGGCTGGACTGTTCCCATGAGGCACAGGGTCAGACTGATTTGCATATAGCCATGTCTGAACTGGGGTGGCAGAGTGGGCTAAAGAACGGTGATGGAATAAACCCAGATCTTTTGACTGGGTGTGAGTGTTTGATTGATTCAGATACTCCGTCCATCAGCACCCCCTTTTGTACCACTTTTGGCCTCCATAAGTAAGGCAGGGTATGCTCAGACGTGAGTCCCTTGCTCACTTTGCCACTGGATTCAAGCAAGCTGGGCTGAAGATGGCTGGAATGCCAGAAACCGGTCCTCGGAAGCTTGTTTCCGGTCCAGGAAAGACATGGCTTGGCAGTTCGGGCTGGACTGTTCTCATGAGGCACAGGGTCAGACTGATTTGCATATAGCCATGTCTGAACTGGGGTGGCAGAGTGGGCTAAAGAACGGTGATGGAATAAACCCAGATCTTTTGACTGGGTGTGAGTGTTTGATTGATTCAGATGCTCCGTCCATCACCACCCCCTTTTGTACCACTTTTGACTGCCATAAGTGTGGCAGGGTATGCTCAGACGTGAGTCCCTTGCTCACTTTGCCACTGGATACAAGCAAGCCGGGCTGAAGACGGCTGGAATGCCAGAAACCGGTCCTCGGAAGCTTGTTTCCAGTCCAGGGAAGACATGGCTTGGCAGTTCGGGCTGGACTGTTCCCATGAGGCACAGGGTCAGACTGATTTGCATATAGCCATGTCTGAACTGGGGTGGCAGAGTGGGCTAAAGAACGGTGATGGATTAAACCCAGATCTTTTGACTGGGTGTGAGTGTTTGATTGATTCAGATGCTCCGTCCATCACCACCCCCTTTTGTACCGCATTAAGGGCAGGAATGCATCGTATTTATGAGATATGGTGCACTCCTGTCCTTTCAGCCAGTGCAGGTGCACAATTTGCTGCCTAGCTCATACACAGGCACCCTTTACCATTGTGCAAGGGTGTCTGTGTTATTGGCAGGATTGCTTTTGTGCAGGAAGGGGAATCTTCCTGCAGAAAAACAATCCAGTGAGGTGTTTTCCTCGTTCTAAGTGTGCTGCAGAATGTAGTACGAATGGAAAAATGAAAAAAATGAGGAGAAAAGAAAGCATTTCTCCTCGTTACTCCTGCTCTGGGGAGGGGTAAGGTTTTGGTGATGCCCCAGGTTTGCGTGATTTCTGTAAATCTGGGGCAGCGTCAAAATTCATTGGTATTGCATAGAAACACCCACTGCAACGCCCATGGAATCCCTCCTTGACGCAAAATAAGACAACACAGCGCTTTAGCTACATTTTCTTATTCCATATCTATGAGGTCATGCAAAGCCACGCAGGTTGGCTTTGCGTCACCTCATAGATATGATTGAGAGGCCGGCGCATCCGCGGCCCTTGGTGGTAGTTCCGTGGGGCAGACAGGCGGGGAGGGGGAGGGGCAGGGGCAGGGTGGGGAGTGGTAAACACCGGAATATGGATGATTGCAGGTAAGTAAACAATTAAATTAATAAAATGAATCTCGTTGCGTGCACTGCATCGCAAAATGCGATGCAGGGCGCGCTACGAAATTCTTTTTTTGATGTAATTGTTTACTTACCTGCAATCATCCATATTCCTGTGTTTACCACCCCCACCCTGCCCCTCCCCCGCCCAGCCTGTCTGCCCCACGGAACTTCCGCCATGGGCCGCGGCTGGGCCTGCGCCACCGATGCATCAAAAAAGTATCGATCCTGCAGCGCAGGCCTCTTGTAAATAAGCCCTAAAGTGAAAAGTGTAAATGTGTGAAATAGACGTGCACAATATGATTCTGTGAGCTGTATCTGATACCTGATCAGGAATCTGAGCCAAGTGCAGAAACTGGCTGGAGATAAACTGGATATTCAGCATTAAATTAAATTTACCACTCACCTGAGATGATGGGCCATCTTGTAGAGGGCAGCCCTGTCTTTGGAATTTCATCCCAAAGGCCTGTGAACCTGTGAAGAGCAGACACATGTGTGGGAATGTTTGAAATGGGTGCGCTTTCGTGCAGCTGTGTCTTGAAAGCACTTAACAAATGCTTTAATCCGCCTACAGGTGCCGTTTAGTAGGAGTTTCATTACACATCTAATTTCCCTTCTTGAACAGCTTCCAAAACATGGGCTGCCGCTTTTCATTTTCTGTTTTGGTGATCATGAAACATAAGAAAACAGAAGTCTGTACAGTGCTGGGAACTGTAAGATGTAGGCAGCTGCATTCCTGTTTCCCGCCCACTGATTGGCAGTCAGGGGCCTGGCTCTTTGAACACCTCACCTCTTCTCTGCAGATGAATCAGCAGAGTGAGGCAGAGCTTTCAAGTTTCCCTGTGTTCATGCGTGAGTAATTCATACAGTTCGGGTTTTTCTTAGACCTCTGCTGCTTGTAGTGCTGGCTGCCTTATGTTTCCAGTAGCTAACCCAGGATGCCATGGCCCCTGGTGCAATCAAGGAAAAGGGCCCCATTGACTGCTGTTGGGGTAGTAAAATACAGTATGTATCAGGGTTCAGCGGGCCCCTCAGGGCTCTGGGCCCCGGTGCACTGCATCTGCTCCACCAATGATAGCTACACCCCAGGATGTTGAAAAACCTGACAGCTCACAACTTTTCTTTGTGCTTGTTTTAACAAAAATGTTCAACAGGTTCACCAAGTGCGAAGCTGCTGGAGACCTTTTGAATTTGCCAGTGGTTTCAGCAATATGTTGCTGCATATACATATTTTACGCAAGTAACTACTTTGTACTTGCTAATGTATGTAAACTCTCTCTGCTTTAGTGCAATTTTGTTTTGGAATTGGAATTAACTTTACTAAGTAATGGCAAAGCCAAGAAGTCTCAGCAAGAGAAGGCTCAGGTATTGTGTTTTCTAATGCTTCTACGGTACATGTGAGCTGGGTCGCATGCAGGTAGGTGCTCGGGTGAGTTCTGGTTGTGGGTGGGTGTTCCTGAAGGGGCACGATTGAGAGCTCTGGAGCTGAGGCTGAAGACAGAGTGAGTCACTGGACTAGAATTAACTTCAAATGACATGATCCTCCAATCTTTCACTTCTCTCCAGTGCGCAAATACTGATGGACACATATGTACCATTTGTAATGACCAATTCTAATAATTTAGAACAACATTATTGTTGTTACTCATTTATATCAAGCTGCTAACAAGGACTCAAAAAGCCAATATGTTTGACTTGCGCTTTAGACATACGTTTGTTGTTGAGTGATATGTCTGGACTCAGTAGCAGAAAACGTACACAGAGGCACCTAAATTCTGGTCAGGCAGCGTGCTGTGTAAAGCACAGGATTGCAGTTCACATGCTTTCAGTCATGCTCTCAAATACTGAGCCACGCCCCTTTTAGGGACCCATTCCCCACCTATTTTATCGCGCTTAAAGCGCTGTGGTCCATAATATGCTTGTGCATACAGACATCTAAAAGCGGTCTAGTGGGCGTGAACAATAAATTGTGATGAGGTAAAACTGTGGAGTCCATGGAGTCAAATCTAAACTTGGAGAGCAGAGAAAAGGAGTGACTGCTTTGTTCCTCTGAGGCACTCATGGAGGGCAGAAGCACAGCTGGAGTGACGTGTCAGTGACACTTCAGTGAAGGAAAGCCGCGGACCTCGTCTGTTCCATGCAGATACCCCAGCCCATGATTGCCTGAGGCTGTTGGGCACCCATTTAGCAGCAGAGCAGCCTTGCTCCCTAGTGATGTTGATCAAAAAGTCATGCAGGTCGTTTGCTTCCAGGCAAAGCAAATCCAAATATCCTCCTCTTCTCTGTGAGCCAAGTACAAAGAGAGAAAGACAGCAATTTGGAACTTGGGGAGCCAATGCAATTTGTAGGGCTGGGGAGGAATTAGGGAGGATGGGTGTGGTTGAAGCAGAAGAAAGATGGAGGAAGCAACACAGAGGGTGGACACAATCAACACAGGGACACAGCGAGGGAATGCTACACAGTGGGTTAGAATTGAAGAAAACTAAAGGGGGAGAGAGTTACGTGGAATTGGGAGAGGAAATGTAACACGGGTGAGAGAGTAACTGGAGCAGCCAGGGGAGAAGCACATGGGCAAGAGAGAGATGGAGTGTAGAGAGGGAAGACAAGCACAATAAGGAGACAGTTGGAAAACACATGCACTTTCGCTCTTGGAGTGCTCAAAAAGACAAAAGTAGCACCTGAAAAATGAGCAGTGGAAAGACACAAGTAATGTATCCATGCTCCAAGAGTAAGAAAGCCCATACAAGCTACCGAATAAGAAGCAAGAAAATTAGAGAGACAATGAAGCAAGCAGTGTAAGCATGGGCATATTCTAGTCAACTAAAAGCTAACATTATGTCTTGCAATAGGCAGCACATATGGCTGTTTAGTAGATGAGACTTAGAAACTGTAGTGGGGGAGTTATGCATACAGCAAGGAAACATGAGAACTTTCCTGCGGTGATGCTAAATGGAGTTGAAAGGAGATCCAGGGCATAACTAGCAAGTGAACTCGTGTTCAGGAGAAATGTACATTACATCAGTGTAATTGGTGTAATATCTGTAATTTAACATTTTTCTTGGTACGCAAATTCCCAAGATTATACTATTGTACCACATTATGTCATATGTGCTAATCACAGTAAAAGAGGTCAACAAATTCACCATTCGAAGTATGCTGTGCTGCTTTTGGGTTTTATTTTGCACTAGTTTTTTAGCTTGAAATGCATCCACTGGAACTAATTTTACTCAGAAATACTGCGCTAAAAGCCTTTTTTTCATTTCACATAATTACATGTAATTTTGCATAAATTTGCCAAAAGTTTGTGTAATTATGCAAAAGCAAATTGAGCGAATCTTGTTATGTGTTATACTCTCAGGCATTTGCGGCTTTTTTTAGGCAACAGTAGTTTGCATGCTGAGATTTTTGCGCTCACATTTGCAAAATTCAGTGCAAACATTCAAGTATAAAATTAATCCTGCGGTACGCTGTAATGTCAGGACTGGCTAAAGGTGTCAGACAAGCACCAACTACTAAAATGTACATTTTAAAGACCAGTTAAATCACTGGAGGTGCGACAACACCTATCCCTGGTGTTGGAGCTAATATAAGAGTGTGATTGCCCAAAACAAGACTGCAAAAATTGCAAACTGCACACAATGATAATGGCTTTGAATTCTGTGATGAAGAGGCATTGATGCCAAGTGGCCCAAATTGTGACCACCAGACCAGTCTTGGCTTGTCAGTCAACACTACTTTGTATTCTGAGACATGTCGTTTTGGTTATTCCATTATCAGCAATGTTTAAATTAATCTCCGCCACCAATAATCATTCTGGATGACATTCCAGTCCTTTGTTTTTAACCTGCCTGAGCCATTACGGACAGGACCCAACCATTTAGTTTCTGTCTTTGACTGGATCTCTGAATGGAAACACAAGCAATCCCAAACCTTTCACAAAACGCTTGATTTAATCTTAGCCACTGATAATCCCTCTGGGATGCATTCCAAGCCATCATTTTCATTTTTATTTTTATTTTTATTTTGTGCCCTTAAATGCAGGGACCAACCACCTGCATGTGAATATATTAAACACAAGAAAAAATGACAAACACCTAAATCAAGATCTACCACTAGAAGGACAATTTATATGTCGCATGCTCGATATCTCTCTTTAAATATGCCAAACCCCTGACTAAACAGACCCTCTCACTAAGCTGTCTGCATGTGACATCACGGGAGAGCTACAGCTAAAAGGAATGTAAATCCAAAATTAAAATAAAGTGAAATGTTTATAAAATGTTCTATGCAGTGAAATCAATTCAAAATGTAAAAGTAAACCCAAATGGTGTTGCCAAGACTTTAAGGGGCAGATTTATGAAGGCCTTGCGCCGCCGGTGCGTCATTTTTAACATGGGAAAAAGTGACGCACCGGCGGCGCAAGTCCTTCATAAATCTGCCCCTAACTTTTTATATTACTTTATCAAACGCACTCGCATTCCCCTGTTTGTCAAAGGCTACTTCCGCCCTTTGAAGCTGCAAGATGTGCTTTCCTTCCTTCCCAAAATTAAAAGGAGAGCCCAGCCTATTTCAGAGGACAATTAAAAGAAAAAATATACCCTTCCCATTGCAGTTTGTCCCTCTTGGACTCGTATGAACTGCTTTGAACATTGCTTTGAGCCGGCTCCGCCAGTGCATTAAAGGCTGGTGGGACAGGCCAACAGGCTGGGGATACCGGCCACGGAGACGCACGCTTCTCCCACAGTCACACAGTCTGACTCCCGTCAGGTGCTCGCGCGCCACCCCAAAGCAACCAGCTCCACTTTGGGCAGGGCGCCCAAGGGGGTTTCAGTGATGAAAAGGCTGCAGAGGTATAACATGTTATAATTAGCAAGCATTTACTGCACTGACCCCCTTTGAAGTAAAGTCTGTCTTTTCTTTCAATTACTAGATAGGGCCATAAAAGGCGCATTACTTGAAACATAATTGTCAGCTGTGCAGTCAATTGGTCTCTTGAAAAGAGTTGTCTTATAATGTAGCGCACCGAGTTCTGGTCCCAGGGAAGGCACGTGTTTCGCTGGTGCAAAGTTAAATTGTGCCCATAAGTTGCGTTCTTTGTTTTGTAGCTGCGACTTCAGCAGATTCACTCAGCCGTGCTGCAGAGGCCGGAGGACGATGTTTACACTGCTTATCATTTTTATGGCGCTTTCTAACTTACTGAACAGGGCACATCTTGGCTCAGTTCTAAGAAATGCACTTAAAGATTGATTGAGTGGAAAAGATGCTTTCCAGTCGCACATTAACTGCATCAGTGTGTACCTTTAAGCTCTTTGTTCCTTTGCTACCAAAGAAACATGGGATCATGGTTGGGTAAGATAAGGCCCTGTGAGCATCAGTTAAGCTTCCATTTCATAAACTATTTCAGCAACAAAGCTTTCAGCCCTAATACCACCAAGGCTGCTTTCCCTTAACTGGTAGCAATCTGGAATGTGTCAAATTGTCCTGCTGCCTGGTTTCAGATGACTCGGGAGGCCAATAAAAAAATGAAATGCTCTCTATCTATATATCTAGCTACATAGATATATATATATATATAGATATATATTCATACACACACACACACACACACATATGTACATATACAGAGGTATACATTTACATATATGTGTGTGTGTGTGTGTGTGTGTGTGTGTGTGTGTGTGTATGTATAGTTAATGAAAAAACAAAGGTTACAGCTAAATTGTTGTTCGGGAAACTTTAAACTTTATTTTTTTATAGAAAAAACGACCTAAACTATAAAAACAGGAGACATTATAAAGTTCTAGTTAAAACTTAAATTTCAAATTTATGCACCACTAGTTACAACTTAAATTTATAATTTATGCATCACCTTCAATTTAATATACCTCACACACCTCCATACACATTCTTTGTGCATCAGTCGCAACACTACGTTTCCTATAGCTCACCCGTTCCCCATACACAACTTATACCCTTGCATATTTTGTTACTTATTGCATGTGAAATTATAGCAGCTAGAACAAGAAATCTGAAATGACATAATTTCTCAGAACGCGGTTCATTTTAGAGTGGTGAGTTGTAGTTAATGTCACTTTACTTACTGGTGTTCTTCTTTACTCCTGGTCCCCTTGCCCTCGTCTCATTCCTTACATATGGAGATGACCATCTCCCTGACAGAATAAAGAACTGAGGAATGCTGGGACCCCAAGCCTACCCCCTCGCACTGAGAATACTTAATCAGTACTTACCCATCATTCCGCCTGAACTACCAAGCCACCAACAGGAAGGCAGGCTGCCCCCCGTAGGGCATGGGACAAGGACAATGGGACCAAGAGTAATGAAGATTATCGGTAAGTAATAGGGCATTACCGCCTGGTACCCCCAGTCCTTGTCCCATTCCTTACTTATGGAGTATACCAAAGCCAGAAACCCGGCCTTCTGAAGCCCCAAAGAACACCCAGGACACCACACCGAAAAGCAGCATCCCAAGCGAAGCAAACAGGAGAAGCACAGGAAAACACAGTCAGGAGCACACAGCAGGCAATGCTCCCAACCAAACAACAGGGCGCAGCCCCCAGAAGAAGTAGGAGACGACCAAGGCGAAACAAAAAAGCTGTCAACCCACAGAGACGCCTCCCAGAAGGAAACTAACCCACACCGGGACACTCCAGAACCAACAACGGAGGAGGTGCCCCACCAAGGAATCACCAGAGACTGCCTCCAACAGAAGGACAGCGAGGAGGCCACACACAGAAGAAGACCCAGGGTGACCAGATACACAAACAAGAAAGGGTCAGGCCAACAGGGACACAACCAAGGATTGGAAGAACCAGCAGTCTGAAGCAGAAGGCACCAGAGGCACCAAGGAGTGAGCCAGCTACAGAAAAAAGGGCACCCAGGGCCCAACTCTCAAAACCACCATGCAGGAGGGAGCCAGCCACAAGGACGACAAGGCAAAGACAAACAAAACCAAAGCAAGAAAGGAGACCAACTACAGAGACCCCAAGCCCAAAGGTGAATCCCCAGAGGGGCCAAAGCAATCACTCTGCCAGAAACATTCAGCACAAGGAGGACCAGAAAAGACGCAGTACCCCACAGGGCACGAAAAGCCTGGAAGGGCGTCAGCCAAGTCAGAAGGCTGCCATGCCCAACATCACCAAGCAGCCCCACATACCCTGCAGCAGAACTGACAGACAGAACCCCAGCAGACAAAGGAAAGAACACCCAATAAAGCCAAATAGACCTACACCAACCACAAAAAGGGAGTCGAGGGGAAGCAAGGAAAGATCCAAAAGGCCTAGCCCTTATCAGGAGTGAAGGGCAACAGGGACAACAACAGGATCAACAGCAGACCAGTCCCGGAAAAAGACGACAGGGACAACCAACAGGGCCAAGGCACAGACCCAAAGGACCAAACAAGGGCAGGGCAACACAGACCAAACCAAGAAGGGAGGAAACACCAACCAAGAGCCAGCCCCCCCAAACCTGACAGACCGGCCACCAGAAAGCCCAAAGAGACAGTCACCAGAAAATCCTCCGTGGGGGGCCAGGGCCCAGGACAGGAATGTCCATCACCAACCACCAGCGTTGAAACAGGACAACTGCCAAATCATACATACTGGGAAAAGGAGCGGGAGCTGGGGCACAGGGAAAGGCCAACAGGCCAAGACCGAGGAACCCACAAAGGAGGGTGGGGACACCGCAACACAAACCCCGCCCACCAAGTGCTGGCCACGGCCAGATTGAAGCAGGCCCAACTAGCACCAGAACACCAGTTGCCCGAGTACCAACCAGAAGGACCAGGCAGCCAGAAAGACAGACACCACCTGGACAGGAAACGGCAGGGGGAGAAGCAGAGGCCAGAACCCTGTGAAGCACAATCTCTCACAAAGAACAAGGTCAACAACATGACCCCACCAAGTAAAACCAAGGGACATAAACCAGAATACCCCAAAACAGACTAGGGCGCAGAGCCAACAGATAGGCGGGGCAAACGTCCTTGGCACTGAGACCAGGAGAACCTAAATACCAAACAGGTCCAACAGGGAAGACCCCACCGAAACAACACACACCAAAGACCACAATCACAAAGCCGGGGGTCGACCAAAGGTGAAAAAGACAGGGCCAAAGAAGACCAATCCACCGGCCACGGGAGAGGAACCCAGGAAACCAGAAGGAAGGAAACCCCCAACTTAAAACCAGGGGACCAACCGGCCTGGAGGACAAAGTACAACACCAAGGAACCACCTCAAGCGAGTCCCAAGACCAGCCGCATAAAGGCCAAGATAAAACCCCAAGACAGCTCCAGAGCAAACGGAGATGCAGAGAGTCAACAGCCTCAGAGCAAAAACGGCAAGAAACAAGAACCATGCCAGGACCACAAAAACAGGAGAGAAAAACAGGGGAGCCCTCAGCCGCACCCAGCAAACATCCCCACAGGCACCTGAGATACCAACCAACCGAACCACAGACTTGCCGCCAAGACAGGAGGCTGCCAACAGGGTACCCTCACAGGCTCGGAAGGGGTGGCACAGGACCAAACAGCCACAACCCTGAAACTCGCAACCACTGAGGGCAGAGAGAAAGCTGCTGTAACTACTGCCAGGCAACAGAGGAAACAAAAAGCGGCAGGAAGCCAGGGCGGAAGCCAAGCAGCCCACAACAGCATGCCGATGCCTTAGTCCCACCCGCACCAGGGGAAGGCAGTTGAAGAGGAGAGGCCCAAGCAAAAGACAGGGAGGCCCCAGCTACGCCAGGCACAGAATCATCGATGGACCAACAGGGGGCTCTAAATACCGATACCCAAGCAATGTGCAAAGAGAAAGGGTAACCAAAAAAGGCTCATAGGCAGACACCCAAAAGGCAACCCCCAAGGCTTCAATGCCCCAACTGCAAGAGCCGGGCACCTCACAGAGGCAATGCCCCCCCTCCACAACCAGGAAGCACCCAACCAGGAGATAAGGGCTGATAACACACTGCCAACCCAACCAGCACAGGCCAATGAATGTCCAAACCAAGGCACAGAGCAGCCACGACAAACAGAGGCAGAGCCAAAGCCCTTCAACCAGATCGGGGCAATACCACAACCCAAGGAAGAATGAGACATGAGATACAAAACCCGCCTCCGAGCCACAACACCCGATGTGAAGAACACCAGCAAGACGGTGGTGAGGAACCCCAATGGACCAAGCCCAAATGCAAAGACCATATTGTATGTCAAAAAACAATGGTTCAAGTGGCAAAAATAATGTACATTAATGATAATTACAATGCGCAAATATTCAGACAGTTTTCACATATATACAACAAGTAGTGCTTAGTGTCCCCAGTGTGCATTGGTACCAAAAGAAAGGCGGACTGGTGACATCAGTGATATTTACAACTTGGTTTCCATTATACGAGAAATGACCATTTATGAATAATAACAATTTATGCAGACACTGTAGGTAATGAACAGTGCTGATGTAGTGATTTGTTTCTCTTTTATGTCAACAGCGTTTCGACCCTTTTGAAGGTACAGAGTCTCTTCAGGACCTAATAGTATAGCGACATCTGAAAGAATATTGATTAATATGCGCAGCCACGTGCAAGTAGTGAAGAACAACGGTCAAGTGAGAAAATTAAATAGAGTACTCACACTGGACCCAGCCGGGTGCGCAGTGTGAGGGAAGGGGGAGAGGGACTGGCAATACGAGGTGAGGCAAGGTGGATGCCAATGCCTTGGTGACATAGCTTCTACTGGCTATCCGAGCTGTACTCCTACTGAGTCAGGGTTGGGAACAACGTGTCTCCCTTTAATGCAAGTCTTCTGCAATGAGCAGAGTTCAACGCGTGTGTCCGCTACGAATGTTTTCTCCGAGGCGTCTGTCGGGTATCTTTACATTATTTTTGCCACAAGAACCATTGTTTCTTGACATATAGTACTTACCCTGGTTCTATGTGAGTAGGGTTCCCTTATTGTTTCTTTGTAACAAATGGCAAGACCAAGCAGAAAGCGTCAAGACCGGGCCACAATGGCAGGGAGTCAAACCTGCCACAGAGGCACCAGTGACACAACAGGCAGAGACCCCGCCACTGAAAACAGAGCCTGCGCAATGGAAGCCAGGGACTCCTTGGCACACAATGGATCCAGACCCAAAGCAGCCCACAGCAGAAAGAAGGGAGAAGAAAAACTGCCACACAGACACAGCAGATCCCCGACAGCACTGCCGCCAAAATAACGGCCCCATCAGATAGCCGATGAGTGCCCCAAAGCCATAGCTCCAGGGCAAATCCCACACCAGCCCAAAGGCAACCAGGTGCACCTGGGGCACCCCAAGCACAGTCCCTGAGTGGCCCGCCACCCAAGGCAAGCCGCAGTGCAAGACCAGAATAGAGCACAGTCCGTCGAAGGGGAATAATAGGACCCCCAAGCACAAGTGAAACCAGGAAAGGCAGCAAAAAACCCCTAAAAAACAGGGGAGAACCGCAATGTGGTACACACCCCTCGGGCTGGAAGACTCCTGTCCGCCACACCAATGCCCCCACCGCCAAGCCCATGTCTGCACCACCAGCCCCAGCACCTGGGCAGCAGGCAAACAACCACACCAGCCGCCTGTCAACCCAGGGGCACCACCAGCACAGCCTCCAAGCTGCCACCCACCCAAGGGCAGCTGCCACACAAGGCCAGAGCAGAGGCCCAGTACTGTGAAAGGGCCCACAAAGGGCCCACAAGCGTGCAACAAAAAGAGACACACATCACTATATATATAGAAATAATAGTAATGTGCAACTCAACATAATGGTCCTGAAAGTGGGTAAAAATACAGGCGTAGAACACCAAATCAATTGGGTAGCCACAGGGAGACAAGCAACAAAGCGATCCAAAAAGCAAAGGAAAAGTGAGTTGAAAACCTCTATGCGGTGCTCACCATCAGGGCTGGCAGACACAAGACCACACTGCCTGCCACAATAGGGCCCCAACAGCCAGCCCAGGTAAACCTCATCATCCAGAGTGCCTGGGCAGGAGGCCATCCCGGATAAATCCGGCTGCCAGGCACTCCGGAGGCAACAACAGCACAGCCCCGAGCTGCCATCCAGCCTCCTGAGCGTGTCTCCCACCCGGCCCAGCCACCAGGAAGACTCACCCTCAGCAACCCGGAACCGACCGGGAGGGCCGACGCACCAGTCGCAAAGGGCCATCCTGCAACCACTGTGCCTTCCGGCAATCCCAGCAGGCCGGGAGGCACCCAAAACCAACTCCATCCAGGGCAGCACACATCCAGAAAAGGACCAGAGCATGAGGACCAGCATCACGTGCCATTCCTAAGACAGAAAAAAGGACAAGCAGGATGCTGGGTAAGTACTGGTTAAGTGCTCCTAGTGGGAGGGGGTGGGGTTAGGGGTCCCAGCATTCCTCTGTTCTTTTTTCTGTCAGTGAGATGGTCATCTCCATAGGTAAGGAAAGGGGCGAGAACTGGAGGGACCTGGGGGTAATATAGTGTGGCGATTAATGTGAGAAGAATGTGTACGGAGGAGCACAAAATGTAGTAAATTGAAGGTGCTTTGTAAATTAGAAATGAAAGTTATAACTAGCGGTGCATAAATTAGAAATTTAAATTATAACTTTATAATTTCTCCTGTCTCTATAAGCTGAGTTTGTATATACATAATAAATTAAGTTTTCCTAACTATAATTGAGCTTTAGCCTTTGTTTTTTTCATTTTATATAATGTGAACAAGGGCTGTTTAGCTCGAAACGCGTCATGTCTGGTTACTCACAGAATAATCTGGAACAATAAATCTTTTTCCTGAAAGCTGTGGTCTGTCTCCTGCTTCGCCGTTCCTGCTGGTTCGGAGGTGGTTCTTCAGGAGTGACTGTCGATATATATATATGTATATATATATATATATTCACTGAAAAAACCATAGGTTTCACACCAGTTATAGTTACCTGGAAATTTTACTGACATAAAACCATTGAAATTCCCACGTTATAGTTAGTTGGACTCACTATAACTTGCGCGTGTAATGCACTGCTGATGACATCACATATTACATCACTCATGACATGGTCAGTGACATCACTCATGACATCACTGATGACACCATCCAGTGAATCTGTGCCTTTCTAAAAAATAAACATGTTTTATATATGTATATGTAAAGGTCAATGGAAGAATAAATGTTTAAATAAGTGTCTTAATGGATGTTTGATTGGTTAACTGGCTTATTAAGTGTATCATAGTGAATACACATATTAGCGAGTATTTTTTAAATATTTAAATGTTTGTATCAGTGTTTTACTTTGTGTATAAGTGGCTGCATGGGTTGGTGAGTAGCTACATGTGTGTGTATATGGGTTATTAGATGTTTTTTTTAGTATCTTTATAATTGTCTGTTTGATTTGGTGGGGGTGTTACTTAGCACATAGATGCATCAATGACTGACTCACTGTTTGTATGTGTTTTGAAGACAGCATATGTGCCGAACTGTATGGGTGAATGAGTTTGTATATGTATGTGTTAGTAAGTGAATGACTGTCTCACTAGTGTCTTTATCAGTAACTACATATGTTTTAATCTAGTATATGTGAGTATTGATGTATATAAGTGAGTATATGTGAGAGTGAGAGATTGAAAGAGTTCTTGTTTTAATAAGTATGTGTTTCTATAAGTGATTGTTTAAGAGAGTAAGTATGTGTAAGTTTCCTTAGAAGTAAGGTGGTAGTGTGTGTATAGCTGTATATGCAAAAAAATGGATGTTCAATATTTTATTTGCATGTGTGAATATGTGTGTGAGCAACTTTTGGAAGACTGTCGGTGTGTTAACGGATGTATAGGTGTCTCACTACATATGATGAGTGAGTATATGTATGGCTGACTATATAGAACTGTTGGTGAATGAGTGGATGTGTATGTAAATGGTGGAATTACTGAATTGGTTGTTGTAACTGGTATAGGTATCTCCACTTTTTTGAAAATGTTAGTTTCTATTTTTGAATATGTGTTTCAAGGGTTACTTTACAGTGAAAGGAGGTCAGTCTCTCTGTCACAAGGATGGTGTCATCAGTGATGTCATGAGTGATGTCACTGACCATGTCATGAGTGATGTAATATGTGATGTCAACAGCAGTGCATTACACGCGCAAGTTATAGTGAGTCCAACTAACTATAACGTGGGAATTTCAATGGTTTTATGTCAGTAAAATTTCCAGGTAACTATAACTGGTGTGAAACCTATGGTTTTTTCAGTGAATTTAATAGGTTTTGTAAATGCTAATTCCTAACTATAACTGGTGTGAAACCTATGTTCTTTTCAGTGAATTTCAAAGGTTTTTTTTAAACTAATTCCTAACTAAAAGTCTCACTTTATAAGTAAGACTGTTAGCGCTCTAGTTGTTCTTTAGAACACTCTGGTACATACTATCATTGGGCTATAGTTGCGCTACATCTGGCTGATTTTTGGACTACATTTGTATTTCTGGTGGCCATCTTTGGGCTACATTGGGCTACATTGGGCTACATTTGGGCTCTAACATATATATAGCCCAATGTAGCCCAATATATATTTTTTAAAAGTAAATTTTCTTAAAAACAACTGGAGCATATATCTTGAGACATAGCAAACGCACATCGGGCTACCAGTCCTTACAATGTTTCAATTTTTTTATTTTTTGTCTTGGAGCGCTCCCAGTGCGCGCCCCGGTGAGCGCCCCGGAAAGCGTAGTATTTTGAAGCGCCCCGGTGCGCGAACCGGGAAGCGTCCCATTAGCGCCAATGTCGCGATTGAAAACAACATCGTGACGCATCGCGTAAGCGTGACGTATCGCATAGCCGCGCGATGTGTCTTATGACGCGCTGCGTAAACGCACCCGGAAGCGCTCCGCAGCACGGCCCGGAGCGCGTAACGTAAGCACGCCGGAGCGCGTAACGTAAGCGCATCGGGTCATGTGACTTGAAAATAACACTTTTCATTGGTTCTCATCATTTTTTTCTCCAAATAATGAAAGCCCCCTCCTTTTTTCCTTACTTTCTTCATTGAGAGAGCAAGAGCTATTTTTGAGGAAACGATGACATCACTTGTTGCTGCAGCTGGTGCACCCCCACCACCACCCCCACCACCAAGAAAAGAAGGTCCACCACCACAGTTTCTTGGAGGACAAGAAGAAGAGGAGGAAAAAGAGGAGGAGGATCAACAACGAAGGCGCTTCCTCCCTGAAAAACCAAGACAAAGGCACGTTAAAGTGCACTTCATTTGGCAATTCTTCTCTTTTCCTGATGACCAAAAAAAGGTGAACGCCCCCAAAGTCACCTGTCTTATTTGTGACAAAGTTCTCTCCAGGGGCAATCCCTCAAAGAAATATTCTTTTGGTAATTTTACCATGATCCGCCACATGGAGAGGTGGCATCCCAATAATTTAGCCCAGGCTTAAGTCCAGGAACTTCGAAACAACTCACCCCCTGTGGCCAGCACTTCCTCTTCTGTACCCTCACTTTCTGGTCCTGAAGAACGCCAAATGGTGCCAAATATTCAGCAAAAATTTGGCAAGCTCAAATTTGTTTGCATTTTCTGTGGCAAAACATTATGCTATGGTGAACTTAGCGTCACCTTAATTAATAATGCTGTAGACAACCACCAATGCAGCAAGGAAAGAAAACAGTAATTCTTTTCTTTTTTTTTGCTCCTGTTGAGCCATTTCTAATTCCCTGGTTTTTGTTTGTTCTCTTAAAAAAAAATATATATATATAAAATTGTTCAAAAACACAAAAAAAAAAATAAAGTTCAGAAAAATAATTAAAAAAAATATAAAACAACAAAAAGAATAAAAAACTACCTCCCATTTATAAAATATTGGCAAAAATGTTAAACTGCCATTCTTTTTTCTCTTTTGTGCGCTTCCCGGTGCTTTCCCCGGTGCGCGTACCGGGTGCTCCCTCCGCGACAATTGAAAAAAAAAATATTTTTTTTTTTGCCCAGCGAGGCCCTTTTATAGCCCCCACATCAAACCTAGGGGATCAGGGGGGGTCTACCCGGCCCACTTATGGTCATTTCCCCTTTTGTTTTGGCCACCTCTTGTGTCTCGATCCTACCGAGACAAAAGATGGCGGCCGCTCCGGACTGTTTCGAATGTTTACAGACACCCAAGAACCAATCAGCTTTCTGCGCGCAAGTCGGGTGGCGCGCCCGGAGCGCTCCCCGGAGCGCGTACCGGGGCGCTGTCATAGATATATATATTTTTTTGAACCTAAATTACTCAAAATCCACTGAAGCACATATCTTGAGACATAGCAAAGGCACATCGGGCTACCAGTCCCTACAATTTTGCCAAGTTTGGTGGAAATCCATTCAGCCGTTCGGGCTAAAAGTGAGGTCGACCACCCTATGGAAATTAACATGGGGAAAACACGTTTTGGGACCCCCCTTTTATCTCGGCCCCCGCTTGACAAATCCCCCCCCAGGGAAATCACCGGGGCGCCGCGAGGCAAATTTGAGGAAATTTTCAGGCAGATTCCTCAACCGGCGCCAAAGTTATTCACAATAGAATGTTGAGATTTTCTATTGAAAATAATCCTAACTATAACTACCTACTGGCGCCAGTAGGTAATATATATATATTGGAGAAGTGTGGCTCACTGGTTAGAGGAGGCAGACCTGGAAGCAGAGGTCAGCCCGGGTCCAGGGTTCAATTCCCGGCTCAGCAGGGTCTTGAGTCCTAAAATGTCCATGGACTCGACAATTCTCGCTCCGGTGCCTACTCGATTCACGGGTTCACACTCTGCGACTCTGGGCAATAGCTTGCTTAATCTCCACAACGGCCCCTCGCTGCGGGATGCCTGGCTTTCACCTTGCGGATACCCTGCCGGGGTTATCTCGCAGGGGAATACCAGGACGGGTTCCCTAAGCAAGCGCTTAGAGACCAGTTGGTGATTTGTGTTATATAAATTCCTGTACATTTACATTTAGGTATATATAGATAGATAGATAGATAGATAGATAGATAGATAGATAGATAGATAGATAGATAAATAGATAGATATACACACACACACACACACATAAATATTTATGATGGATAATAAATGTGTAATGTGTATGATAGGCAAATAATAACATTGAATGGCTCTGGTGACATAATGAAGGCTTGCAAATGCCAAAATGACGCCATGATAGATTTGTTGAACCATAGTTCACCCGATATTCATACTGTATTTTTGTATGCTAGATGTTTATTTTGATGTGACAAGCATAAAGAGAATATCCTCATCAAGGAAGAAAATGTTATGGAAAAAAGAAGGTTGTGAATTGGACTATTTGGTTATCCATAATAAACAGTATACAATATTTATTTTGTTTATAAGTTGTGGTTTAGGTGCTTTTTGTCATGAAGCACCGTTGTTTGTAGAATTGAATGGCTTTAAATCTGCCTTCTGCAGTGGGTACTAACAATGGGCCATCATTGCAATAAGAATATTCAGATGTCGTTCAGAGTGCTGATCTGTCGTGCAGAGATGTTCAACTGTGTGTTTTGATTCCGTCATTATCTGTATGCATTACTATGGTTGGTGGCTAATCAGCTGCTGAGAACGAAATCAGACTGAGGTTGGCCTCATCTTGGGCAAAATCCATTATTCATGGGAATAATGTAATTTCCATAAATTATGTAAAATAGTTCAGGGGTATTTGTGCAATCAAAGTAGCGATGAGTGTGATATAACTGAGTATTAGTCAAATTATGAAGACCGGGAATAGCTAGGCTAATAACCAGATTCTGAATTTCTGCTCTTTCTTGTAACTAGAACGGTGTGGGGGGTTTTGAGAAATGAAAACCAGTCCTTATTGGGGGGTGTGGAGGGTACATCTTGAATTGGTTTTGCCACAATGTTTATGCTGACTGTACCCAACTCTGACAGTTGTGGAACCAATTTGTGAAGGGGCACACTAGGGTGGGAAATGGACTCATTGGTACTGCCAGCCTGCATGCGCACTGCACTGCCAAGGCGCAAATAGAGTGTAGTTGCCAAACCTTTTCATGCCTTACCATCATGGCTAAGGCTACCAGCCTTGGACCAGATGCAATGAATTGTTACTAATGTGAATGCCTGCCTATTGGGAACTGAGCTCAGGCACTTTGCACACATGACTCAGCAAGCATCAGCTGGTGGGAACTATTGATGACTCTGGATGTAGGCAGGACCATCTGTGCTGTAATGAGGAAACCACCAAGCTGTTTCACACTGTATCACTGCTCGGAATGATTTGCGGAGCACTCTTACCCACTGCAGAACATCACTTAAGGGTGTCACATAACATATTGAGAGGAGAATTAACCTAAGTGGCGAGCTTTGAAGCAGTAACTTAATCCGTGCAGCACTCTGTCACCTTATTTCAAGGACGGATACACTTAAATGGTTTCACATAGCTCTGGCACGCAATTCAGCGGTGCGCGATCTACCAACATGTGTCACATTTCAGCAGTCTTTCCACTTTACATGCATGTTCACTTTACAGTCACCAGAAAGGTCCAAAAATAGGCCAACGTTTGGGACATAGAGATGTTGAGTAGATATCCCAGCTTCAAGGACAATGGGCCACATGTACAAAGCTATTTTGCGTTCGCAAGCAGACAGATTTGCAGAATCAGCCCGGTAGCAAACGCAAACAATGCTTCGTTAATGTACCAACTGCTATTTTGCAATTCTGTAACCTGTTACCGAATCATAAAATTGGTTGTTGCATTTCAAGAGGGCCCCTTTCCAATAGCGAATCGCAGAGGTATGTAGGAATTTTTTGCAACCAAATACCGGTCGCAAAACATTGGCAGTTTACCATCAGATTCAATATGATGATAACCCATTCGCAAATGGGAAGGTGTCCCTTGCCTTGCCCGTTGTGAATAGTGGCAAAAACGTTTCTTAAGAGCTGGCAATAGTCCCACGGACCACTGCCTGCTCTTAAAAACTGAAAAGGAAACTTCTAATTTTTCTCTTTTAAATGCATCCCGTTTTTCTTTGAGGAAAATGGGTTACATTTAAAAAAAAAATTGCTTTGGTTAGAAGCAATCATGGACATGGTGGTGTGCTGACCGCAGGAGGCCACAATTCCCATGATATTAGCGATTCCCAATGGGTCGCAGATTGCGGTTTACCTCATTAATATTCATGAGGTAAGTCTATCTGAGACCCATTAGGAATCATTAAATAAAACTAATGGAGTTCCATACATTAGGAATAACTATTACCTATTTGCGATTAGTAGAAAATTGCAATTAGGTAATCACTATTTCCAAAATTGATACATGCGGGCCACTGTGTTCAATATGAAGGTTCAGGCTATGCAGTGGTGCATTAGAGCTTGACAACACTGTCTTCTGACACTGGTGCTGGTTTGCAGGTCATAGGGGTCATAGGGGACATGACCAAACCAAGTTACCTGCTGCTCACTGTTGTCCTACTACAAAAGCTCCTTGGGCCTCATTTATGCGGCTGTGCGTCACTTTTACGTCGCCGGTGCGTCACTTTTTGTGACGCACCAGTGGCGTAAAAATGTGCCCTTGTTGCGCCATGTTTACAAAGTGATGCATCTAAGTAGATGCGTCACTTTGTCAACCCCTGCGCCACATTATACCTGCGCCAGGTATAATGTATGCAAGGGGGGCGTATTGATGTAAGAAAGGGTTGTAGAAATGACGCAGTGAAATCTATAAGATTTCACTGCGTCACTTCTAGGATGCAAATGCGTCAATATCTTACGCCTGCCTCACAGCAGACGTAAGACTGACTCAGGCCCTTTCGAAAGGACGCATTGCTGGAGTTGCGTCACTTTTGTGACACACTCCAGCAATGCGTCACTTTTGCGCCGTACAGATACGTCAGTAATACTGACGTATCTGTAACTCCTTGCGCAATGATGCGTCATACTGTAAATATGATGCATCATTGGTAGCGCAAGGAGGGCGCAATGAAAAGTGACGCATCGCTGTTTTCACGCAGCGATGCGTCACTTTTCATAAATGAGGCCTCTTGTTAGTAGGCAACTGTAATCGGGCCCCCCCCCACCTTCCGGATGAAGTTTGCTTACTCCAGAATTCCTTCTTTATTTCTCACTCTACCATCCTTTTAACCATGATAAATACTCTTCGACCACCTGATCTGCTATTAATTGTAATACTGTCGAAAGAGCCCGCTAATAAAATGAATATGATTTAGTATCTTATTAGACAATTTTAACCTCTTTGTTCCAGATCCTTCAGTATAGCATGGAGTTCCCAACGAATGATTGAGCTCCACCTTTGTACCTACAACTGTACAGCAGGTGCTGAAGCCTGCCCACTGATGGAGCTTGCCACAACAAGAGCTGAGGACAGTACTTCCAAAGTAGTAAGTACATACTTTTGTTTATTAATCTTTGAGTGTGTGGTGACATAGAAAAGAGGCTGATAGATGATCGCCTCCTCTCTCCCCTTCGTGGTGTATTCGGATATTTGAGTACATCTCCAACTTTTAGGGGTTCATACAAATCCCCAAAAGAAAAAAATCTACATAACACGTGTTATCCTACTGCCCTGCGCTCAGGCTTATAACTTGCAAGCCGGTAATCGTAGCAAAATTGTGAATTTAGATATTCAAGTTTTTTTTCCATACCTGCAAAACATGCTACTGGCTGGAGAAACCTCTTCCATGCCCACTACCATGAACAATTGGATTGTTGAGTTTTTCAAGATTTGCTAATTTTTTGGTGTTAGCTCAAATTGGGTGTAAATAGCCATTGGAAAGCAAAACCATTATTGATGTTCACTACCTTCTTTTTGGCCTATATAACAAACCCTCCACTAAGAACACCCATATTCCTCGCTCAAGTCTGAAACTCTACAATAGGTTTACCACAGCTGTGCAGTTGCCAAATCGTTGCATGCCTTATCCTCATGGCTAAGGCTACCAGCCTTGGACCAGATGCAATGAAGTGTTAATAATGTGAATGCCTGCCTACTGGGAACTGAGCTCCGGCACTTTGCACACATGACTCAGCAAGCATCAGCTGGTGGGAACCATTGATGACTCTGGATGTGCAGATCACAATTCCACAAATCAGGAGCTAGTCTATTTCCCCACAGATGCAGATGGCACTTTTGCATATCTAAGTAGAGTTCAGATGTCCATAAACTGTAGTGAATTAGGCCCAGTGGCGGCCCGTGCAGGTATGCACGGTGAGGCGGGCGGGAGTGGGTGGATAGAAGTGACAAATGATGGAATAGAGAAAAGAAAATTAACATATAAATAAATAAACCCCCTTACCATGCGCTTGCCGCATCTCCGCAGTGCCACCAGCAAAATATTCCAACAGTCTGTATACGCAGACCATTGTCCAAAATGTCTTCCACGTGTGTACACCCAGCCCTATGGCCCTCTAGAAGAAAATCACTCGTCATATTTTAAAACTGCAGCACAGATGACCCCGTGCACATTAAATTGTGTACGTGGAACTACAAACGTTACCTTTGTTGGAACTCAAAATTTGCTGTATCAGCGATATTGTTGGAAGTGATACTTGAAACATAGTTTATTGAAACTTACAAAAGTGCTGTGCTAGTCGTACAAATAGAAACTCACTGCATAGCTTATGATAAATAAAGCAAGTGATTAATAGTACCTTCTAGGCGGTACGGTGAGGTCCATCGAGAGTAAATTAATCTCTGGTGGTTTGGGTTACAGTGGCCCATTTCTCTTTGCTTTATGGCCCATTCCATAAAAACACAATGCACTATCTCTTACACTGCAGGACGGGCCTGAGGTAGCACATACTAACATGTGGAATGCATTATCTGCTCCGAAGCCAGCTTTAAGAGGCATCCCTCTAGGCACTGGGGTTTGCGGTAACTACAGGCGTCAGCCAAGTGGGCTGGACTCCCTGGACTGAAAACGGAGAGAAAACGTTCCATCACCCCAGATTTAGGATATGATGCTCGTTCCATGAGTCGGATAGGAACGCAGCAAATGAGGTCAAGTCAGCTCTAGATCATAAAACACGTGAATCTGCGACCATTTTCCGTCAGGAGCTCTTCATTCTCATTTTGTTTCTGACTATTACTGGGGACCTTCTTAATCTTGCATCAGGTCTTCTTGCACCTTTCAGCCACGGTCCGTGCAGGTAACAGTGGTGGGGCCGGGTGAGTGGGCATTTCAACGGACGGTGACGCGGGAAAATTATAGGACCTTCTTAATCTCGCATCAGGTCTTCTTGTACCTTTCAGCTGCGGCCCTTGTAGGTAACAGTGGTGGGGCCGGCTGAGTGGGGATTTCAACGGACGATGACGAGGGAGCATTATAGGACCTTCTCAATCTCGCACCAGGTCTTCTCCTTGCACTGTTGCAGGTAACAGTGGTAGGGCCGGGTGAGGGGGGATTTCGACAGACGATGATGAGGGAAAATTAAATAAATTATTAATCTTCCGTTGTGGTCGTATGTCGAAATCCCCCCCACACCAGGCCCCACTGCTCTTACCTGCACGGACAGCGACTGGCCACCTTCATTTTACCAAGTTGTGCAGCAATCGCCCTTGCACCGATCACCTTTTTGCCAGAAGTCTACCTTATAATTACCTCATTCACTCATTCACTCATTAAAGTACAAGAGAAACAAGTGTAGGTTGAGCAAAGCCAAGGAAAAGTAATCAGTTGGTGTTTGGCCGTTTGCCCGGTGGGCAAGGTGGTTGTAGAGCATCTCCTGAGTTTCATCGAGTGTCGATCAAGGGGGAGGGGGAGGGGGAACGAGAGATAGGGGCAAAGGGATTTTAGTGGGTTATCTCCAAAAATGTAGTTGTCTCTCGATTGAAAGAGTGCCTGTTTGCAGAGACTTGTCAGAGAGCAGCTGTATGAGGAGATAAACTCATGTCCAATCAAACACTGGGAATAGTTCAGAGGGTTTTTTAATGCCATCCTCTGCGTTATCAAGAACTAGCGAAGAGATATCAGTACAGGTCAACGGGCTCCAATCGATTTCTTGCAATTATATGGTGAGATGCATGGTGTGGTGCTTATTAGAGCTTAGCTGTTGCTTTTACTTGGAATTCATCGGACACACCATTGTGGATGTGGAATAAGCCAAATGGGGTCCATTGTGATTGGTTGTGGTAGAAGTAGCTGTGGCCGAGACACTTCAAGGCGGCACATACATTTTGGGTGATAATCTTCGTCTGAGGAATCAGTGACAACCCCATATTGTGGATGAGAACCATGTTACGGAAATCGCAAGAGAGAATGGAAGGTAGGTGCATGTTAAAGGAGAACATTTGGACATGAGGATTGGGAGTCCTTGCACCAAACAGCAGAACCTGCGTTTATGCTGTAGGCTGGTGAGATGGCACTGGCTTCGCTCAGGGAAGTTGAACACAACTACAGATTCCTGCTCCATTGAGGTGGATGTAAATTTAGAAGCAGAACACAACTGCTGGCTTTCAACTGCTGATGCAGGGAGGAGGGGAGAGATCAGAGCAGTGCAGATGGACATGCAGGAAAAGGGAAACACTTACTTTCTCTGCTTCACACCAGGGCTACAGACATAGAAATTTAGGGACAGATTTAACATGCAAGGCAACGCAGCAAGACAACTTGCTGCACTGTGCTGAGTGAAAGGGAGAGGGCAAGAATGTGCCATACATATCAAGATATGGCTCATTCCTGTCCTCTGCCTGTGCTGACGCACAATCTGTATCCTAGCCCCAACGCATGCACCCTTGGGCCATGGAGCAAGTGTACCTGCGTTACAGGCAGGATTGCTTTTGTGCAGGAAGGGAGACCTTCCTGCACAAAAACAACCCTTAGAAGCATTTTTCTCTTTCTGAGTGCGCTGCAGAATGCAGCATACTTAGAAGAATGTATGATGTTACACCACGAGCAAATACCAAGCGGTAGGTTACAACACGGTCGTTACAACAACCGCGTTGTTACCATGCTTGGCTTTACATCGCAAGTCGTTTCTACGACTTGTGCTAGTTGGCGCGCTGGACTTAGAAATAGTATAAATTACTATTCCTACTTCAGTTATCGCAACAGCAGGGAATGTGTTGGAATTAAAATCCAACACATTCCCTGGTATTGCATGCCCCCTAGCGCAAGTCATAGAAACAACTTGCGATGTAAAGCCACTTGTGGTAACAACGCAGTCGTTGTAACGAATGCGTTGTTACCCACCTCTGTGGTAACAGCAGCGTTGTGAACGTTGTTTCCCACTTAGAAGGAGGAACTAACGAGGAACAATAAAGATATTTCTCCTCATTGGGCCTCTGGTGGGAAGAAGTACAATTTTGACCCATTCCCAGCTCTACCAGTGTTGTTAAAGCTGGGAATGCTTCAAATGCATGGATGGACATGTGGGAACACCCACGCTTCACCCATGTAACGACCCCACCATGCAGTGTAACGAAAGGCAGCGACTTGTGCTGCCAGCGTTACTCCAGATTTACGGAGCCACGTATGGCCAAGCAAGGCGGCCTTGCATGGCTTGGTAAATCCCATTTTAAGTTTTGCTTCACCCTGAGTCCCCTTGCGGGGCGCAAGAGCAAAGCAAAAACTTAATAAATCTTGGCTAAGCTTTTGAATACCCTAACCCTAATATTCCTATTGACTCCTCAGACACACCGATAACAGTCAGGAGAATGAGGGTGCATAGGACTGACACCCATGCGGTTTTTACAAAGGAGGGTTTGTAAGCAATCTCCCCAACTTGGGGTGTGGATAAAAAGGCCTCGGCTCGCCAAGAACTACATTAGTAATTTTCTGTAAACAACTGTCAGTTGTATTATGGCTAATCTTCCAATTTAAAAGGAGGTTCCCTTTTGGTGGATCACTACAGTGCAGTGGAGTCTAAAACTCTGTTGAAGAGCAACGACAACAATCCAGCAGTGCTCAAGATGAGGACATTTTCATTGACCTCCTGTAGATGAACACATGACCAGCCTGTCAGAATGTTGAAATGAGAAGCAGGATGGCACTTGACTGCTTTTAAAAATGGAATGTACATTCAAAGCAATTTTATTTATTGTGTAGGAACATCTTCGCAGATAATTTTCAAATTTAAATCAGTTTGCAGGGTAAAAATCAACACATCCCTTGCACTGTTGCAATTCTGAAAAAAGGTGTTCCTGTGTTGTCTATCAGGGAGCAGGTTAGAGTCAGTGGTCTGAAGAAATCTATGGATGAATATTATTTCCAAGCAGGAGGAGTGTATGCAACAGACATGAGGGAGATATGTACATCTTTAAACTCCCGCTTACAATTCTCGAGAAACCTAACTGAAAACAACTGCTTCAAGAATCTACAAAGAGCAGGCACCATCTCAGAGTTATCCTCCATCATGCATCACGGCCTGCAAGTGGACTAGCGTGGTGATCCAAAAGGCCATGGTGCGACACGTGCTGAGAATGTTTTGGTAGACATTAAACAGGTTGTGAGTTGAGCATGTGCATTATCAAACCTTAATCCACTCCTATTCAAGGCGATGAAAGCAGCACAGCATGTAGTCCTTTGAGGTAGAGAATGTGGCATGATGGCCAGAGCTGCTTATTTTGAAGATGAAAAACGAGATTCGAATCTGGGTGTGGCGTTTCACATCTTGTGATTCTAGGCAAATCTTTTAATCTCCCCGTGCCCACAAAAGATCAATGTACCCTTGTGTGATGTAACTGGTACTCATGTAAAGTGCGCCAATACCTTTGGGTCGAATTCGCGCTATATGAAAACTGCAAAAAACAATTCTTTAACCTCTTCGCTGCTGATCGCTGCTGATGACGAGCAGCTACGGTGGTCGTGTGCTGATGACAAGCTGAGTTCCTCATGTAACGCAGCTTTTTGAAATTTGCCGTACACAGCGGGAAAAGCCGCCTCAGCGATGCGATTAAAGTAGAGGAAATTACGTATAGAACACAGTTCACATTTTTTGTGGGTCCTGAAGTTAAAACAGGAAAGTACTGAAATATACATTCCTTGATATCATTCAAATAGGGGTCTATCTACATGTCCTCAAGGAAAATACCAAATATTGCATGAACCCTTGGCAAAAAGGGTAACTGTGCTACACAACTATCTGCCGCAAGGCTAAGAGGGGGGGATAATACAATATATATTAAAAAAACGTAATTGAGTATAAGATCTACTGCATATATAGGATTAATATCACTATACACTTGAGTATCAATCATGAAACTTATGGGGGTGTAATCTATCCTTTTTACATTCTACACTGTAATTCCCAACAGGTATCTAATAGGGTACAGCCACAGTGCAACATTTGGCTATATTAAATTGGTACATTGGCCGAAAATGGTCAGGCTCTGACCACTCCAATCCTATATATTACATAAATTCCAGTTAGTTGGGCTACTCTGGCATATTTTTACAAGGCCAAGTTCTGTTTGTGGGACACTAAACGTACGGCGCTTTATTGCCAATATCAATAGCCTACTGCAATTTTCACATGTCTAAGCGGGACGCGGTTCTACACTTTCATCCTCCGCCGGCTCCTCAAAGCCGGTTGATAGTAAATACTGATACCAATAAAATATTACGATTTCCACGTATCTGAGGGGGGCATGATTCTACGCTTACCTTACCCTGCATCCGATTGAACTACCAGTTTCTCCAAGTCGAGGCACTTTCACAGTAGCCCATTCATTTAAAGGAGACGAAGCTGGAGGTTGCGCAGAGCTTGGCACTCACCTTTTTTTCCCATGAACGTAGATCCCTCAATTAACACACCAAGTGGAGAAGCACAAGGAGTCGGTCAAGACATTCATTTACTCGATCTCGATATTTTATACATCCCTGGTGACTACTGAGCCACTAATCACAATATTCATGGACTGATCTATACTTTGAGGGCATTTATTAAAAGTATTACGCTTCATTAAAAAATCTATTTGTTAAGAAGCTCTCAAAAACTGAGTATGTAGTCAAAAAAAGTAACTCAGAACATAAATATAAATATATAAATCCTAGAGTTCAGGGCACAAAGCAAGCAATAAGGATCTCACAGATAAACCATTTGTGAACATGTCATAAGTCACACAGGCCATATAAGACAGAGGGGGTGCAGTGCTCATCTGCCCATCTGGCCGCAAAAGTGTCTGAACAGCCTCATATAGTCCAGGATGGAGATCAATTGTTCAGAACTGTGAAGTATGTGCAACATTCTTCAGTGGTGTTCAAACCATGGTTAATGGAATTGCAATGTTCAATCCACATGCATTCCATTCTTTGCAAGATTTGGGTGAGGTTGTCACCTCTTCTAGGGACGTAGGCAGTGTCGATGACTTGCTACTTTAAGTCATCCGCTGTGTGAGTAATTTCCATAAAGTGCACAACCATGGTTGCAGCCTGCTGCGATGCTGGCATATCCTGGCCTTGATAGGTTGAAAGGTATGTCATATGTAGACATTTCTAGAGTTGCAATTGGAGAATTATTTCAGTTCTGCCTTGATGGTGCCATATTCGAAGAATTTGGTGTCAAAAGTGTAGGCACAAGCAATACAATTACCACAATAATAATGCCTTATTAGAGAAGGTAGACCGAAACTGATTCTAGGGTTCTAGTGGTGTTGGTGGTGTGTCCGCGCAAGGTCGAATGAACCAAATGGTCTTTGATGTGTTTCCCTTGCTTAAATGCAAACATGGGGGTTTGTAAGGAAGGATCTATGCTTTCAATGATATGTCAGCTTCTAGTGACTAAATTGTGGACTTTGCTGGTATGCATCCAAAGGTGGTGACACATACCAATTTGCCCAGTGGATTTTTGGATTTCTTACTTGGTGAGTAACTCCTCTCTAGGGCAGTACCAGGTACGTTTTAGTGCGGACTTCACAATTGTTTTGGGGTAGACCTGGACAATAATTTGTCTTGTAGAATGTATGCCTCTCTAAAATAGTCCTCTCTCAGGATGCAGTTCCTGCTGAGATCCAGGAATTGCCCAAAGGGAAGGCCGACATGTAATGCCCTCAGGTGACTGCTGTCATAGGCAAGGAGGCTGTACCTTTCTGTGGGCTTTCTTTATATGCTGGGGAAGAGTTTGACGTCCTCTTGTTTAATTAACAAGTCCAGGAAGGCAATTTCCGTCTTATGAGTGGAGCATATAAATGTGAGATGTTTCTGTACTTCATTGAGGTATGTGCCTTGGAATGTTTGTTCAGGGCCAGTCCAGATAAGGAAAATACCGCAATGTACTGCTTCCAACATGTGCTGTTTTTGAGGTATCTATTGCATTCAGAGAGCATGAGATTTTGCTCTAGGTTGTCCAAAACAATGTTAGGCAGATTAGGAGCAAAAACAGCTCCCATTGATATCCTGGAGCATTGCTGTAAAATATGTTCAGCAGACTTAATATAGTTGTGTTGTAGGGCAATCCTTAAGAGTGAAATGATAATGTCTGTGGGAAGTTGTCTAGGCTGTGCTTGTGTGTTGAGTAAATCTTCTATTATTTTAATGCTTTCCTCCTGTGGGATGTTCGTATATAGGGAAGTTATGTCCAGGTGGCCAACATGCCAGTCTCACTATTGAAGGGCATGCTCCCAATAAGGTTCACCATAAAGGTACTCTCCCTCACATATGTTTCTTATGCAGGGACAAAATCTTTTATGAAGATGTTGATATATCGTCCCAGGGGTTCCAAAATTGACCCACAGCTGGATAGAATGGGTCCACCAGGTGAATTGGTGATGTCCTTGTGTACCTTGGGTAAGTTGTACAACACTGGTATGTGGGGGTTCTCCACATTGAGGAAGTCCAACTTTTTGTAGGACAGAAATCTCTGTTCTTTACTGAGGGTAGTGACTCTTAGAATCTGGTTTCACAGAACATCTAAAGGGTCCTTTTGTTAGGTTGGCGTTCTATATCAGCGTCCTACTACAGTTATACTATGCCATTGTGCCTCAATTTATAAGCTATACGTATCTTGTAGAAAAAGAACCATTGCTTTTTTTGATAATGTTTAAATGCAATGTTTTTTTTAGTAGGGTTGCCTTTGTTGTTTGTAAAAAAAACATTTTAGGCATGTGCAAGTTATTCAGAATATGCTGCATTTACCTCCTCAAACATTTGTTGCCACCACCCGCCTGGAAGGTGGGAGTAAAATTACAGAATGGGGAGGTAGGCAGCGTTAAACTCCATATGTTTAGACACTGCCACCAGACGAGACTTGCAGTGATGAAAGATGTTCAGGCACATGGGCTTTAGCAAGTGAGTAAATGCTTCGATGTTCAGGTAAGGGCTTGCTGGTGGTTGCAGTGAGCATGATGAAGAGGGGCTTGAAACTGATTTCAGGTGTCCTGAAGATGCCAATGAAGGTGTTTTTGACATTTTTACAATGAACCTGTTTACAATTTACTTAGGCCATATTGTGAGTTAGAAAAGTCGTTTTGACCTGTAAAAGGGCATTTCTCCAGCGCTCTCTGAACAGCAAATGGAAAAGGGCTTAAAAAGCATGGCCTTCCTTTTTGTAAGTGATGTTTGTGACTTTGGCTGCCAATGCTTGATCTGTTAATGACCCTCGAGGTGGGATGTTGACTGATTCGCAGAAGACAGCTTCTCCTCTGAGGACTGTGACTGCTGGTCCCAGAGGGAGCAGACAGTGGCCCAAAGGAACATGTTCCCCTGATATCCTTCCTAGCAGGAAATATTTTTGAAGGGGGGAGAATTCCATTAAAAATTGATTTCCTGCTAGGAATGAAAAATTAGGGATAAGGGCCTGCAGCTTTTGCAAGCTTCAATTTCTGCATTTGCAGGCATTAGTAGGGGGTCACAGAATGCCACCTGCTAAATTAATATTTATTTGGTAAGAGATTTTGTAAACTCCTGCAAATTCATATTTTTGATGCTAGTGAATGGTACTTGTTGCACTGTAAAATAAAGACCAGCTAAAATTAGATTTTTATGATTAAGCTTAGAATATTTATTCTCCCACATTATACCCTTTATGTGGTATTGTCGTAGTAGGCACAGGCCTGATATATGTATACAGTTTTTAGGTCGAGCCTGGGCAGCGCATGCGCTGCTCTGCGAGGCATGCTGTATTCAAGTATGGACTTGAAGCTCCGCCCACTATCCACCCATATTTTTTATTGCCTTGTGTCATTGTCCTTTGTAAAGGCTGGCTTCTGATTCGTTAATAGACTTGTTAGTCCCTCCATAGTACTACCTTGTCTTCGTTTGTAACCTCCCATGAGGACTGGCCCTTTTACTGCTGTTGTTACACGGTATGTCTTATTTAGTCTGTAAGCACAATTTTATTTAATGACTTCATCCTACTGCAGGCACTACATGCTTTCCTGCAAACCTCAGCACGCCATGCATGCTTTCACTATCCAAGCAGTCTGGGACAATTGCAGCCGCTTCGTTGAAATGAAATAGGTCTCCCATTTACAAGAGTCTGAGCTATTGGCCCTGTAAATGACAATGCCTTTGATTTATGTGTTAATGAGCAAAACAGATAAATAAAAGGCATTGTCATTTACAAGGTCAATAGCTTCAACTCTCGCAAATGCGAGACCTATTGCATTGCAAATGCCTGTTTAAAAGTCCTGTTGAAAATGCATTTTTACTTGCTGGACTTGGTGCGCAGCCATGTGCATGCTGGGACAGGCGGTGCGTGGTTGTTCTAAAGTGACACGTTCCTGGGTGATATTTGGTTGGTGACCGGGACAAGTTTTGTATGTTCACTGTTGCTGTCCCTCCCAATACCTTAGTTTTATCATTGCAGGAATAAAGATGGCTTTTTTGGGAGTGGGAAGGAGCTAATGAAACTGTCCTGTGGAAACAGAAATCAACTATTGCTCCAAAGGTTCAGCAATGGTTACAGAAATGACATGATAAGTATAGAATTACGGGAAAATTATATTTTACGAAATGGATTGTTTTTTATGAATCAACAACAGTTTTGTGATAAATTGTCTGGTGTCATGTATATGGCTGGCAGCAGTTATGCAGCTTAAGTGGTTATTATTATTCTTTTTTCTTAAAATGTATGATTCGATTGTATGGCCTTCCTCATGGAGATGCTATGTACGGCTATACCTCAATACAATTAATGTTACACACAACTCCATTGTGTCTTCCCTCCCAGCTGTGCAGAATTTGCTGAAAGCAAGCAGCATGACACCGAGAGAAGATAAGAAAGTGCTACCAACTCTGATTTCTGTTGTGTATCTACAGTGCCTTTCGGTCAACGAGGCACTACTAACACCGAGTGTGCTTTCCGGAAGCAGAGCTCTTTTGATATCAAACGCCTTATCTCGGTTCCTTTAAGATGTCCTGGTTTCATCACTTGCCTCAGCCTCCTCATCCTCTCTCCTTTGTTGTCTTACGTCTCTCCTGCCGCTGGTCCCAGCCTCTGCAGGAAGCGCCCCAGACGTACTTCTGTACGTGAGTCTGGGCGGGGGCCTTTGAAAGGAGGAAACAGGTAATTAGGAGCCCGAATAGTAAGCACCTTTCACTCTGATAAGGCAAACCACAGGGAGCGTCGCTCTTTGAAGAGCAGGTCTGTATTTACTGCCCTCGTCGCCTTTTCATGTCTGTCTCGCGGCCTTGTCTTTCCATATCAATAATGGCGTCACTTATTTGATGACATCCAATTTCACTCATGACTGAACCATCAATGAATCTTCAAATGTCCGTTTGCCAGTGGTCCGTTTTCTGAATCCCGCCCGTTTGCAGTGGATTTAAGGATGGTTGTGCTGTTTTAGTGATTGCTAAATAATACATTCACATTACAGTTCCCTTTAATTTTGAGTGTATCTATGATTTCTAACTATAAAATAATACTCGACTCCACCCACGTTAATTTATGATCCTAAGATAATCCTAAAGGATCAACAGTTTGCAGAAGCAACTTTAAAAAACTCTGACAAAGCATGTAGGGTTGACTTCTGTATAATGACTGTGCACAGAAACAAGCAACGTGAACGCTCACAGGGCATTTTGATAGAGTGAGTGAAACACATACAGACATTCATGCAAACCCGAAACACCGAACTTGCTCGCTTCAGCACACGCAACCTACCTAACATAGAAATGTCCATGCTCACTGACGTACAAGCAACCATGCGTCAAACAGACCAACTTCCGACCATACATATATTCATGCATACAGACTAGCACAAAGAGGCACACGTGTACACAGAATGAACATACAGACACACAGTCTCACAGAACACACATGCAGTGAGATAGCACACCTGGATGAAAAGGGTTACATTTGGACAGACAGTTGGAGAGAGAGACAGATGAATGTGCACATAACTGTAGGTTTCTTGCACACTTATTCCTTACAACGGCAGCGGAGAAAATACAGTTCGAAGTGAAGAACAGAGAGGTGTGTCAATAACCATTCACCCTGTGACTTCTACTTTGGTGCTTGGCGATAAAATAGATGAATTTCTAGGTTAATCCAGTGGTCAGACTAGTGAAAAGATGAGAAGACATATTTTACTGAGTACAAGCAGGGGCCATGGATAGCTCACAGTTAGTACGCCTGTCGCCTGACCCTGTCACATGTTTCTGACTATAGTCTACTCATTTACAGGGATTGTCAAGAGGTCGGTGGCAAATGCAAATATTATTTTCGTAATACTAAATGATGAAGGGCAAATCCGAGCATGTCATGAGGTTAACTATGAGATGGGTGGCACATTTTTCCACGTCCTTGAGATTATTATATGACTGATGTTATACCTGGGCATTCATTCAGGGTTAGGAAGATATGGGTACAATTCTGAGCATTTACTTACAAATATTGTTGAGTGATTGGCACAGTAATGGAAGGTGGGCTTTATTAGACTTGTTTACCATTGAGGAAGAACTCACACATGAAGTTAAGAATGTAGGGGACTGTCAACATATATTCAGTCTTTGATCACTCTTTGGTGAAATCACTTCTACTGAGTTATGGGTCATGGCCCATCTGTTCCTTGCCTTCTTTGGACTGATCACTTATAGGTACTAATGCATTACATTATTAATGCCCATAGCCTCTTCGAACATACGGCCATTGCATCATTGTTGCCGTTTGCGATTTCTTAATTGCGAAAATTAAGGAATCGCAATTCAGAAATCGCAAACGGCTATGCACCAAGAAATCGTTTTTTTTTGCGATTTCTGAAATTTCCTTAATTGCGATTCACAATTTACGAATCACAATTAAGGAAACCCTTCCCATTGATTCCTATGGGCCTAGAGGCCCAAAGGAATGAATGGGAAGTCATTTTCAATTTGCGATTCGCAATTTGCGAATCGCAAATTGAAAATGCAATTTCAAGGGTGCAGGGGGGTTCAAAAGACCCCCCCCCCCGCACCCCTGAAATATAACTTTAAGTGCATTTTTCACACACACATGCCCCAAGGGCATGTATGTGTGTAAAATGAAACTTTCAAAAATGCACTTTTGTGCATTTTTGAAAGTTTTCGCAAATTACCATGAAGGTCTACATCATGGTAATTTACCTCTCCCTATTTGCGAATTCGCAAATTTAAAATGTTCATGCATTGCATTTAAGAAATCTTAAATCGCGATTTCTTAAATGCAATCACAGTTTTAGAAATTGCAACGTGATTGTGATTTCTAAAATTGCGAAAAACATGCTGCATCCCAATTTTGTCAATTGCATTTGCAAACGGAAGAAAATTGCGATTCGCACCGTTTGCGAATACAATTGACAATGAAGCATGTGCCCGTTAATGCTGTCTCTTTGCGCCCGCAATTTTGACCTCTTTGATCTATTCACACACGTCAAGTTGTTAAGTCAATAATCTTTATTCGGATATACATTATCCATAAAAGTACAAAAATTCACACACGTATGCACTGTAATTTAGTGCTGGCATCGCTCTAAGACTAGTATGTGTCACCTTTAGGGCTGCCAGATCACTCCAAATACACTGAGAAGCCAGCATCCATTCTTGAGCCGTCCATTTACAACTACTTTTATAAAATGTGTCAGTCCTATTAGGCCAAATGAAGTGAATATATACTGCAACTAGAAATGTCATGTTACATGTATGTGGTTAGATCTGGCAATCCTAGCGTGCCTGAATTAAAAGTACAAAACATGCTATTTGTAATAAATATACATTGTTTTTTTTACTAATTGGCAGGTTTCACTTTATCTGACCCTTCTTAGCCTTTTTAGGTCTCGCCTGTCGATGCGCATGCGCATCGAGCTTGCGAGACTATGGGGGCTTATCCACTCTTTAACCAACTTGCAAGGAATCGTGGCGATTCCTTGCAGTGCACAAGAAATTTAAGGTTAATGCGCATGCGCAATGAGCTTCAAAGCGCGTGCACATGGCCCCAGCCGCCTGCCTTGCCTGCTCTCTCTGTCACAGCCTCCCCCAGCTCCGCCCCCTCACTTCTTGATTGCACGGCCGCTAGGCCGTGCCTCCCCTACTCTCCTCCCCCCTCCTCCTCCTACTCTCCTCCCCTGCCTGCCGTGTCGCACCTCTCCCCGCTGCTAACAAAGACACATACCATTCACGAAAAATTGGACCCCGAAATCAAATTTCGGCCTTTTTTTTTTTATCTAGTAACAGTATAAGAGTAATATTATGTATTTAGTGTTTAAAGGCAAAGTTATGTTGCATAAAAAACGTTTGGGAAATAAATGCCCGCCTGCAGCCGCCTGCCTTGCATGTTTTTCACTTCAGGCGCATCCCTCCCACACACCCGCTCCGCCCCCTCCCCTGCCTGCCGTGTCGCATTTCTTCTACAGCCTTCGACATCTGTTCCCCAACCCACAAACGCCAGCACCTCCCCTCTCTCTTCCCGGACACAGCCAGGCTCGCAATTCCACTCCCCCTCACGACGCACCTCCGGATCCGCCCCCTCCCCACTCTCTCTACCACCACTCTAGCACTGCTTGTCTTCCGTGAAACTGTCTGGCACACGAAAGTCTTACGATTAACAAGAACTATTGCCCAGCAGAAATCATTTTCGTCTTGAACTCTAACTTGCACAAATCTCTTTTTTGGGACAATGAAACATACTTATTTGTTAACAAACTTTTCTACAGCCTTCGACATCTCTTCCCCAACCCACAAACGCCAGCACCTCCCCCCTCTGTTACCGGACACAGCCAGGCTCGCAATTCTACTCCCCCTCCCCAGACGCCAGCACCTCCCCTCTCTGTCCCTGCACACAGCCAGGCTCTCACAACACAATAAACGAAAGACTTGAAACTGAAATCGTCGACAAAAAGAAATAATGACAGACGCATTACAAGCTACATCGCCGTGTACATTCCCCAATCAGCAGGCCTACTATTCCCACCCCTCCCTCTACAGCGTGCTACGCAAAAAATAGCGATTGTATGTATAGCATTGCACCTAAAAAACATTTAATATTTTGACATTATAAACGAAAAAAAAAAACACAGACTCACTCCCATTCAGCGGCCTTACTATTTCCCCCCCTCCCTCTACAGCGTGCTACGCAAAAATTAGCGATTGTATCTATAGCATTGCACCTAAAAAACATTTAATATTTTGACATGATTATAAACGAAATAAAAGACACAGACTCAGTCCCATTCAGCGGGCCTACTATTTCCCTCCCCCGACACAGCGTGACATCACAGAGCCTCTAGCACATCCACGTGACTAAACAGTCCTCGCAACCCGCCCTAACCCCCAACAATACGTCGGACCTGCTCGGACCACTCTTCAATACCATTTACATGAACACACAGGCAGGCCACAGACTCCAAGGCTTTCGTCAACAAAACTACAGGATGCTAGAGTACTTTAAGCGCCGTCGTCAAGATTGTAATCACTTGTGAAGTTCCTTTGGGGATGTGCTAATTTAGAACAGCAGGATGCGAGCCGGGTGTTAGCCCGAGAACAACAACAAACCCAAAAAAACAAAAATCCCACTGAAAGAAAATACTAACACTCGAAACGTGATGCTTTTTTAACAAAACTCATTTACTTTACATACCATGCCTACTATTTCACAGCCTCCCTCTAGAGCGTGGTATGTAAAATCGTGGGATTCTACGTCGACGCTTGTACAGACTAAAGATTTCCTATGTTGCCTTCAGTGAAAGATTTCTGATGTTGCCTTCCTTTGGATAACCACCATCTTTCTCATACACACACATTAAGGCACGCATCCGCAGCAAAGTTCTGTATTTACAATACGTACACACACAGCAACAACAATTCCAGCATTTAAAACTACCCACAGACACATTCAAGGGCCTCATCCTCAGCAATGTTGACGATTTTCCTAATAAAAATAATGACACCACTTTAAGGGAAAATATTGCATCGAGCCTCTGTCCCATTCAGCACCATACATAAGCTCATACCATTTCGCCACATCTGTCTCTACATTTATGTATTGCCAGACAAATCAGCCACCATATTTCTCATTCTACAACCGTACCCACACACCAAAAACAAGGAAAACAGGATTTCAAAGTAGCCACACACACATTAAGGGACGCATCCTCAGCAAAGTTCTGTATTTTCCTAATAAACATAACGTCACAAGTTTGAGAATGGATATTACAAGAGTGGTACTTTTAAAAGGTAAACTTTTTATACTTTGACAGCTTTATATATGCCATTTGTAAGGGTAACTTGGAGCAGACAGTTCAAGTCGAATTACAGGAAGGGAAAAAAAATCGTGTTTGCTTTGTCAGTTGAGAGCGAACTCTTATGTGCGATTAAGGGAGTTGCCCAGGGAAGTCTACTGTCGCGCCAATGTCGAAACTTCATCTGCATACACATTCAAACATTCACACTTCCAAGTCGCGCACATCAGCTAGTGTGACTTTTCCTTGGGGCAAGGGAAGGATTAAAACCTTTGATCCTAGAAACGCAACAAAAACACAGAGCATGCTCGTTGTGCACATTTAGCCGTTATGCACCCACAACGGCTCTTTTGACTACATGCTTGTTTCGAAACATACACTAATTATTATAAAGGCCACCAACACGTACACACACAACAGCATTAACTCACATAAGCACATACTACAGCGCACAAACACAAACACAAAAGTGAAAGAAAGTGCCAGTCACAAGAGGGATGGATACTTTTAATTAAAAAATACTTGTGTACTACATTCATAAAAACAACAGGCTCATCCTCATTCACCTTGACTCCTATTTTATAGCCTCCCTCTAGAGCGCCCTATGGAAAAATGGTGAATTTTACGTCTACGCTTGCACATACTAAAAATTTAATCCGTTGTCTTCATTGGCATAAACTTATTACAACTATTCCAATGCTTGCAACACACCATTAACAACGATTACAGGATTTACAAGTAGCCACACACACATTAAGGGACGCATCCGCAGCAAAGTTCTGTATTTACAACACGTACACACACAGCAAAAACAATTCCAGCATTTAAAACTACCCACAGACACATTTAAGGGCCGCATCCTCAGCAATGCTCACGATGTTCATAATAAAAATAACGACAACACTTTAAGGGTGTCGTTAGTTTTGCACCCTCACCCTCACTCACCCTCACCCTCACTCACCCTCAACTTCTCACACTCACTCACCCTCAACCCCTCACCCTCACTCACCCACACTCACCCACACTCACCCTCATCCTCACTCACCCTCAACGCCTCACCCTCACTCACTCACCCTCAACACCTCAGCCTCACCCTCACTCACCCTCACTCACCCTCACTCACCCTCAACCCCTCACCCTCACTCACCCTCAACTCCTCACCCTCAACACTTCACCCTCAACCCCTCACTCACTCTCAATCGCACTCACCCTCAACCCCTCCCCCTCACCCTCACTCACCCTCACTCACCCTCAACACCTCACACTCACTAACCCTCAACCCCTCACCCTCACCCTCACACCCTCAACTCTTCACCCTCAACCCCTCACTCACCCTCACTCTCACTCACCCTCACTCACCCTTAACACCTCAGCCTCACCCTCACTCACCCTCACCCTCACTCACCCTCAACCCCTCACACTCACTCACCCTCAATCCCTCACCCACACCCTCAACCCTTCACCCTCAACCCCTCACTCATCCTCACTCACCCTCACTCTCACTCACCCTCAACACCTCAGCCTCACCCTCACTCACCCTCACTCACCCTCAACACCTCACAATCACTCACCCTCACTCACCCTCAACCCCTCACCCTCCCTCACCCTCACTCACCCTCACCCACACTCACCCTCACTCACCCTCAACACCTCACCCTCACTCACCCTCACCCACACTCACCCTCACCCTCACTCACCCTCAACGCCTCACCCTCACTCACCCTCAATGCCTCACCCTCACTCACCCTCAACACCTCACACTCACTCACCCTCACCCTCTCTCACCCTCAACCCCTCACCCTCTCACCCTCACTCACCCTCACCCACACTCACCCTCACTCACCCTCACTCACCCTCAAACCCTCACCCTCACTCACCCTCACCCACACTCACCCTCATCCTCACTCACCCTCAACGCCTCACCCTCATCACCCTCAACCCCTCACTCACCCTCAACGCCTCACCCTCACTCACCCTCAACACCTCACCCTCACCCTCACTCACCCTCACTCACACTCACTCACCCTCAACCCCTCACCCTCACTCACCCTCACCCTCTCTCACCCTCAACCCCTCACCCTCTCACCCTCACTCACCCTCAACACCTCACACTCACTCACCCTCACCCTCTCTCACCCTCAACCCCTCACCCTCTCACCCTCACTCACCCACACTCACACTCACTCACCCACACTCACCCTCACCCTCACTCACCCTCAACGCCTCACCCTCACTCACCCTCAACACCTCACACTCACTCACCCTCACCCTCTCTCACCCTCAACCCCTCACCCTCTCACCCTCACTCACCCTCAACACCTCACACTCACTCACCCTCACCCTCTCTCACCCTCAACCCCTCACCCTCTCACCCTCACTCACCCACACTCACACTCACTCACCCTCACTCACCCTCACTCACCCTCAACCCCTCACCCTCACTCACCCTCACCCACACTCACCCTCATCCTCACTCACCCTCAACGCCTCACCCTCACTCACTCACCCTCAACACCTCAGCCTCATCCTCACTCACCCTCACTCACCCTCACTCACCCTCAACCCCTCACCCTCACTCACCCTCAACTCCTCACCCTCAACACTTCACCCTCAACCCCTCACTCACTCTCAATCGCACTCACCCTCAACCCCCCCCCTCACCCTCACTCACCCTCACCCTCACTCACCCTCAACACCTCACACTCACTAACCCTCAACCCCTCACCCTCACCCTCACACCCTCAACTCTTCACCCTCAACACCTCACTCACCCTTAACACCTCAGCCTCACCCTCACTCACCCTCACCCTCACTCACCCTCAACCCCTCACACTCACTCACCCTCAATCCCTCACCCACACCCTCAACCCTTCACCCTCAACCCCTCACTCACCCTCACTCTCACTCACCCTCAACACCTCAGCCTCACCCTCACTCACCCTCACTCACCCTCAACACCTCACAATCACTCACCCTCACTCACCCTCAACCCCTCACCCTCCCTCACCCTCACTCACCCTCACCCACACTCACCCTCACTCACCCTCAACACCTCACCCTCACTCACCCTCACCCACACTCACCCTCACCCTCACTCATCCTCAATGCCTCACCCTCACTCACCCTCAACGCCTCACCCTCACTCACCCTCAACACCTCACACTAACTCACCCTCACCCTCTCTCACCCTCAACCCCTCACCCTCTCACCCTCACCCACACTCACCCTCACTCACCCTCACTCACCCTCAAACCCTCACCCTCACTCACCCTCACCCACACTCACCCTCATCCTCACTCACCCTCAACGCCTCACCCTCACTCACCCTCAACCCCTCACTCACCCTCAACGCCTCACCCTCACTCACCCTCAACACCTCACCCTCACCCTCACTCACCCTCACTCACCCTCACTCACCCTCAACCCCTCACCCTCACTCACCCTCACTCTCACTCACCCTCACTCACCCTCAACCCCTCCCCCTCCCCCTCACTCACCCTCACCCTCACTCACCCTCAACACCTCACCCTCACTAACCCTCAACCCCTCACCCTCACACCCTCAACCCTTCACCCTCACTAACCCTCAACACCTCAATCACCCTCACCCTCACTCACCCTCAACACCTCACCCTCACTCACCCTCAACACCTCAGCCTCACCCTCACTCACCCTCACCGTCACCGTCACCCTCACTCACCCTCAACCCCTCATGCCATTTTGAAGGGTAACTTGGAGCAGACAGTTGAAGTCGAATTACAGTAAGGGAGAAAATGGCGTCTGGAAACGTGATGTTTTTTTAACAAAACTCCTATAGTTTACATACCATGCCGTACACACACACCAACAACAATTCCAGCATTTAAAACTACCCACAGACACATTCAAGGGCCGCATCCTCAGCAATGCTCACTATTTTCATAATAAAAATAACAACCCAACTTTGATGGCAAATATTGCATCCAGCCTCTGACCCATTCAGCACCATACATCCGCTCATAACATTTTGCCACACCTGTCTCTACATTTATGTATTGCCAAACAAAATCATCTACCATCTTTCTCATTCGCCCACTGGATTTAAACGTTGCCACACACACATTAATGGACGCATCCGCAGCAATGTTCAGTATTTTCATACTAAACATAAACGCCACAACTTTGAGCCTGTATATTACAAGAGTTACATTAAGGGACGCATCCGCAGCAAAGTTCTGTATTTACAACACGTACACACACAGCAAAAACTATTCCAGCATTTAAAACTCCCCACAGACACATTTAAGGCCCGCATCCGCAACAATGCTCACGATTTTCATAATAAAAAAAAAAACACAACTTTGATGGCAAATATTGCATCCGGCCTCTGACCCATTCAGCACCATACATCAGCTCATAACATTTCGCCACATCTAACCCTCAACCCCTCAATCACCCTTACCCTCACTCACCCTCAACACCTCACCCTCACTAACCCTCAACACCACACTCACCCTCACTCTCACTCACCCTCACTCACCCTCAACACCTCAGCCTCACCCTCACTCACCCTCACCCTCACTCCCCCTCAACCCCTCATGCCATTTTGAAGGGTAACTTGGAGCAGACAGTTGAAGTCGAATTACAGTAAGGGAGAAAATGGCGTCTGGAAACGTGATGTTTTTTTTACAAAACTCCGAAAGTTTACATACCATGCCGTACACACACACCAACAACAATCCCAGCATTTAAAACTACCCACAGACACATTCAAGGGCCGCATCCTCAGCAATGCTCACGATTTTCATAATAAAAATAACAACACAACTTTCATGGCAAATATTGCATCCAGCCTCTGACCCATTCAGCACCATACATCAGCTCATAACATTTCGCTACACCTGTCTCTACATTTATGTATTGCCAAACAAAATCATCGACCATCTTTCTCATTCGCCCACTGGATTTAAACGTTGCCACACACACATTAATGGACGCATCCGCAGCAATGTTCAGTATTTTCATACTAAACATAAACGCCACAACTTTGAGCCTGTATATTACAAGAGTTGTAGGTTTAAAAGTGAAACTTTGTATACTTTGGAATCTTTATATATGCCATTTTTAAGGGTAACTTGGAGCAAACAGTTGAAGTCGAATTACACTAAGGAAAAAAAAATGAATGCCCTTTGCTTTGTCAGTTGCGAGCGAACTCTTATGTGCGATTAAGGGAGTTGCCCAGGGAAGTCTACTGTCGCGCCAATGTCGAAACTCCATCTGCATACACATTCAAACATTCACACTTCCAAGTCGCGCACATCAGCTAGTGTGACTTTTCCTTGGGGCAAGGGAAGGACTAAAAGCTTTGATCCTTTCTTAAACCAAAAACAAAAAAAAAAGTTTCTTGCATCGTTACCCCCTATTTAAGCAGAGGGACGGGTCACTTTAAGTCATACTCTGTTTTTACCTGCGAGGACAGAACTCGGACTTACAGAACGACGCTGTACTTGCTGCTATCGACCAACAGCCACTGAAAAACTACGCCATTCAATCTTAGAAAGTAAGTGCATGGAACTTTTATTTCTATACATCTAAGGGACAGCATTGATAAATTTACTTCCGTTTATTAGAACGGTTACTATATCAACATTGCACCTGTGTTAAATTATTGTGCAACATGTTTTTTGGGAAAACTAAATTTTCTATGGTAATACTTAGCAAAGGACTCCGTAATTTCTCAAGCAGGTCATACCTTTGTTTAAACCTACCGATACATATTTTTTTTTTTTTATCGTTATATCTTGTAGGTTATTCGTACGCATTCAACATTTCCTTGCTAGGGGGAAAGAAACGGCGCACCAACATATATCATGTAAGTACAGCCAACTGTTCACTCTGCTACACATTTTGGCCTTTCGTTCATAACACTTCGACTCGCCACACAGAACATTTCTTCCAATAATTCAAGGCACAACCTAAGTTTGACACACACCCTCTCGTACATCTCCTTGTGTTACCTTTTCACGCACACACAACTAACAAGACTTACTAAATTACAAGCACGACATATTGATTGCAAGCACAACTTCAGGTTACTTGACACTATCAACAAGATCAACAGTACCCACAGCTTCAGCTTGCACCTAACACACAAAAACGCACACACATTATCACATTCACATGCATAGGAACAAACATCCCCGTTACACCATGCGAACAACATTCGATACTTTTTTTCATAAAACAAACACTCGACACACACTTTCGGAACATTCGGCCGCAATCTCATATCATAACAGTTCGCCACACTCCCAGGATCATTTCGTTCACAACTTCAACTACATACATTACTTCCACACTAACTGGGTACACTTTCAATATTACACGCAAACCGCTTTCATTCTCAGATTTAATGCAACACAGTAACCACACCTAGTTACAAGATGACACATACACACCTTTTTTACGTATGTTACTATTACCTTTTCACGCACACACGGTTAAGAACACATACTATATAACACGCACGCCGAATTGAGTGCGACCACAACAGAACACTCATTACGCTTTTATTCACAGCTTCACAGCAAGACAGTAAACAGGATGATCGGACTCAAGAGTGAACAGAGCTGCAGCTTACACTAATCACACACACCCTGTCATATTAGCTTTCAATATTACATGCATACCGCATTCATTCTCAGATTCAATGCAACACAGTAACCAGTCCAAGTTACAAGATGACACATACACACCTTTTTTTACGTCTCTCAGTATTAACTTTTCACGCACACACTCACTCCCTCTCCGTCCACCTCCCCCTCCCTTTTCCTCCCACTCCCTCTCTCTCCCTCTATCATCTCACCCTGCCTGTGTGCCAGCCGTGGCGCACACACTGACAGCAGCACCAGAGCTCTTAACAGGTCTTTAAAAGACCATTTACATGCTAATGTGGCCGGGAAAAATTAGAAAAGATATATTATAACCATCATTTTTTTTTTCTCCTTTCAGATTATTAAAACAACAACTAAAGAAACACAAGTTAAGGTAAATACTACTTTGCCAGTTAGCGGAAAAATTGTCAAAAGTTCATACCTTACAGTCCCCCAAAAAATTAGGTACTTGGGAAAGGGTATTAATTTACATTTGTTGCTAAGAACATTTTAGTATAACATATAAGATGCAGAGATGCTTGAAAGCAAGTTACCATCAAGGGAATAGCAAATTTAATAGCAAATCACAAGGTAAGCAATGCTTACCAAATAGTGTTTTTGCTGTCTTGCACAATTTATGCAAGCCAGTAACTACTTGGAACTCTAATGATCTGCATTATATAATGGACCGTGGGGACGCTTTATATCTACAAATGCATTCTATTAACAAAGAAACACTTATGCATCCAGATGACCTGCCAAGGTATATAGACCACAATCAAGAGATATATTCACTTTTGCTACGGAACGCTTACTACGGTGATGTCCTTAAACGTTTTGATAAAGCCTACCCAGATATTAGCACAGCATTAAATGTTACTCTTAATAAGCACTGTGGTGTTATACTTTGTATGAATGTTTATGTTATAGCTATTTTCAAACATATGCAATCATACTTTGTAGTTGATTCACATAGTAGGGACCATGAAGGCATGCCTCATTCAAACGGAACATGTGTTACAATTGCATTTCATTCTTTTGAAGGGCTTATTCAATATGTTGTGAAACTAGCATATAACTTTACACATCAGGCTGAGCAATGTGTCCAATTTGAATTAACACCAATAGATATAAAAGTCATTAAGAGGAAATCATTTACAAAAGCACTTACAGTGCACAAGAAAAATAGTCACCTACCGCAAGAAAGAAAAATTTGGGTACATACTACTGAATGTACTCCTAATCAGACTATAACATCAACAACAATGTCTTCAGATGATTTACAGAATCAAAGTAAGGGAGGAAATAGCAATACTAATCATTTAGCACAATTACCAGGGAATAGTAAATCTATACAGGGAACAAATAAACAGTCTCTGAAAAGAAAAAGGGATTCAAGTACATGTCCAACTAAAGTTGTACAAAGAAAAAAAGTTAATGCAGCTGAAGACATTACCAACAGTCAACTAATTGGTATTGATAAAAACAGACCAAGATTAACGCAGGGCCAAAGCCAGAAACGAGGTAAACAAATCCATACAATCATTCGCAAATTCCACCGTGAAATATTGCATGGCCCGGAATACATTTGTACTCTTTGCAATCAATTGTGGCATAAACAAACGGTGAAAAATATACGCAGTGTTAGCCAATCCGAAATTTTCAAAAAGTGTAACATTAGTAACAAGAAAACAAATTTTATTTGTATGACTTGCTATTATTACATTCGCAAAAATAAAATACCACCATGTTCTATTGTAAATGGCATGGGGTTCCCAAATGTACCAGTTGAATTAGAATTATATGATTTAGAAGAAAGATTAGTTTCACCTAGGATACCATTCTTACAAATTCGGACTCTGCCACGCGGTTTTCAAAAATCATTATCAGGTGCAGTAGTTAATGTACCTGCAGATGTTATGACAACTGTTACCATTTTACCAAGGCAAATTAATGACGCCATGACAATCCCAGTGAAATTAAAAAGGAAATTAGTCTATAAATCATATACACATTATGAGAATATTAGACCAAATACAGTAAAAAAGGCAGCTACATGGCTAGCTAAAAATAGTACAATGTTGAATGAATATGGTGTTACTATTAACCCTGACTGGGAGTATATACCTCCAGAAATAGAATCTCACAATGAGACTTCGGAGACAAACAATTCATCTGATAGTTCAGACAACATAGAAGCTGGGAATTTGGATACTATGTTAACAAATGAAACAATTACTAGTAATTCGGTGAATGTGTTAAGTTTAGCTCCAGCTGAACATAACACGCCAAGAGGTTTATATGAGGATAAAGATTCAGAGTTTTTGGCTTTCCCTACTATTTTTTGTGGTGAACGAAGGCCTAACAATAAGGAAAGACACATACCGGTACATTATAGTACTATTTGCCAAGCTGAGTTAAGGAGTTATGATAGAAGAGTCGCTAAATCTATTACTAATGTGTTTTTTAAACTGAAGAAATTACATATTAAGCAGATCCAGGGTAAAATCAACATTTCCATCAGGAAACATTTTACAGATGGGAATAAAATAACTGCTAAAGACATTAAATATAATATTGGCAATGTTTTACAGTTTAATGAGGGTTACAAAGTATTAAAAACTATACGCAGTTCACCTCCATATTGGGAAGGTTGCAAAAAATATATTTTTGCAATGATAAGGCAACTTGGCATACCCACTTTCTTTTTGACTTTATCTGCTGCCGAAACAAAATGGCACCATTTAATAAATATACTATTGAGAGTTAGAAACTTAAAGGAATGTACAGAGGAAGAATTCTTAAACATGTCTTGGGAAACTAAAAGTAAATTAATACAAGAAGATCCAATAACATGTGCAAGACAGTTTGACTATCAAGTTAGGAAATTCTTTAATTGTGTTTGGCTGAATGGCACTAATCCAATTGGGGAAATAGTAGACTACTTTTACAGAGTCGAATTCCAACAAAGAGGTTCTCCACATATACATGCATTACTCTGGGTAAACAAAGCACCACTGTATGGTGTTTCACCAGTGGAAGAAGTCAATAGCTTCATTGACAAATATATCACTTGTCATAAGTCTGAGAACTCTGTTTTACAACCGTTAATAAATCTACAAAGGCATGGTCACACAAAAAATTGCAGACGTAAACAGCAACGGACATGCAAATATCAATATCCAAAATATCCAATGTCAAGAACGCTCATATTAGAGCCATTAACACTTGAGGAGACAAATAAGCAATGGCAAGATAATATTAAAATAATACATGAAGCTATGAATAATACTACTTTTAATACACTTTCTTTTGAGGAATTTTTAGACTTCATTAAAATGGATGATAAAGAATATATTACTTCAATACAAACTAGCTTACAAAAACAACTATTTTTTTTAAAAGAACACCAGGCGAATGCTTCATCAATAACTACAATAGTACTCTTTTAGAAGCTTGGCGAGCAAACATAGACTTGCAGTTTATACTGGACCCTTATGCTTGTGCTGTCTACATTATCTCATATATCAGTAAATCGCAAAGAGGAATTAGCAAACTTCTAGCGCAAGCTGCTAAAGAGGTAACAAGCAATAGTAATATCAAAGATCAACTTAAACACATAGGAAACAAATTCCTCAACTGCACAGAAATTAGTGCTCAAGAAGCAGCATATCTAATTCTTCAAATACCATTACGGAAAAGCTCACGATCATTTGTATTTATTAATACTAGCCGTCCAGAGAAAAGAACTTATTTAATGCGTGATATCGAAACGATTAATAACTTGCCAGAAAATTCAACTGACATTCAATGTGAAAATATTATTATTAAGTACCGCAAACGGCCACAATCATTAGAGATGTGCACGTTAGCAGACTATGCTGCTGATTTCAACTATGTGAAGAAAAAAACACATGGGAGAGAAATCAATGATTGCGAAGATTTACTTGCAGAACAAAACTTTTACAGCTCAGATGAGGAAGAATTAGAAATAGAATCTAGTAACGGAAATAAAGAACAACAGAAACAGAATTATGATTATGCTTTAAATAAGCGCAGACAAGGGAAAATAATACGCTTTTGCAGATTTAGCAAAAATAATGAACCAGAAGAGTATTATAGAGAAATATTAATGTTGCACTATCCATGGAGGGAAGAACAGAAAATACTAATCAACAAGGAAACTTACTATGATAGGTATCTGGAAGTTAAAACATTTGTTGACACACAACTAAAAATCTATAACAAACAGCATGGCGAAGTTACAAACATTATTCATGAACAGTGTCATGAAAATTTAATTTCACCTCCTCTATCACCAACTGTTAATATACAGACAGAAGACCAAAATCCTGAAAATAATAATAGATATGATTTGGCTCTAGATTTAGGAATTAGAACTACAACCAAAGAACAAAGCTCAACTAACGTTATTTTACCCAATGATAAATACCAACAACTTATGCAAAACTTAACGGAAGAACAACTTAAATTTGTTTACCATCACTTGCATTGGTTTAAAACTACAAGCACTCCATGCTATACTTTTTGCACCGGAGGGGCTGGTGTTGGGAAAAGTTTTGTAATATCTGCACTATATCAAACTTTACTACGGTACTATAACACTAAGGCAGGTGAAAATCCTGATAATGTTTATATCTTACTTACTGCTCCAACAGGAAAGGCTGCCCATAATATTAATGGCAAAACACTGCATAGCACTTTCAAAATACCTGTGTCCCAAAGTTTGACTTATAAACAACTGAGTCATGAACATAGAACTGCTCTACAAATGGAAATGATGCATGTTAGAGTTGTTATTATTGATGAAATTTCAATGGTAGGACACAATATGTTAAATTTTATACATAACAGGCTTCAAGAAATAAAATCATCTAATGAACCATTTGGAGGAATTTCAATTTTAGCCATTGGTGACTTTTACCAATTAAAACCTGTATTTGACAGATACATTTTTCAGGATTCTACACAGTTGTATGGTCCTTTAAGTGCTAACTTATGGAAAGAACATTTTAAAATTTTTGAATTAACAAAAATTATGCGCCAAAAAGAAGATCTTCAATTTGCTCAATTACTAAACCGGTTGAGAGAAGGCAAGCATACTGAAGAAGATATTTCACAAATTAAGCAAAGGGAAATACAACCTGATGAGAGTTTATTAGAAAGAATTCCATATATCATGTCAACTAATATAGAAGTTAATGAAATTAACAAAAAGGTTTTGGAAAAACATTGCAAAGATTATCCAGTCTACATAACAGTAGCAAGCGATACCGTCAGTTCTGATTTGTCTGAAAATGTGAAAAAAACTATTCTTAAGCAACTGCCCAAAGATCCACAGAAAACAATGGGCCTTTCACATACATTACACATTGCCTTACAACTTCGTTATGATTTAAGTTGCAATGTGGATGTCAATGATGGTTTAACAAATGGCGCAACTGGTGTGGTACAATTAGTTGAATTGATTAACAATACACCTATTATTGTTTGGTTGTTATTTGACAATCAGAGTATAGGACAAACAACCAGACAACAATATAAACACTTATATCATTCACAAATACAAAATACATGGACACCAATACATGCTATAGCTAGACATTTTCAATACACTAAGAAATTTATTACCATTATACGGAAGCAATTTCCTTTACGCCAAGCATCAGCACGCACTATACATCGCACACAAGGTGCAACTCTCGAACCACTTTATATACACTTTAATAACAGCAAGATTCATCATTTGCATTATGTTGCTATTAGCAGGGCAAAATCAATACAAAATGTATATGTACACAATTTTGATGAAGGTAAAATTTTAGTACATCCACAAGTTAATGAGGAAATGCACAGATTAAGGACAGAAATGCCACTTGAAATACATATCCCACAGTTACATACATACAGTGCACATTTCAATATCATTGCACACAATATAAGATCACTACAGAAAAATTTTACATCTATGATAGCGGATAGGAATATATTAGAAGCAGACATTATTTGCTTAACTGAGATCAACACTACAAGAAAGGCTACAGCTACTGATTTTACGATAGAACAATACCATCACATTATATTTGATAAATTTCATACATACAACACAAACCATGGAATGATTATGTACTACAAAAAAGATTTATTTATATTGCCTATTTATGAGACACATGAAGGGATAGACATTTTACATTTTACTCTACATATTTATAACACAGATTACCTTATTATTATTTTATACAAACCACCCCAAAAAAGTATAACTTCTCTTTTGGATTTCATCACAAATATTACGGATTTTTACCCCACACACAAATTGATCATTATAGGGGATTTCAATGTGGATGTATGTCAACAAAATGCAAACACCAAGCAATTACTTGGATTCTTTGAAGCAAAATTACAATGTCAACAACTCATTAACAGTTACACAACTAACTACCAATCCATTTTAGATCATATATATACAAATGAACAACTACACAACTATGGTACTTTAGAATGCTATTACAGTGATCATAAAGCAATATGGGTTTGTATTTAACATGTTATAACACATTTTCTATTTCAGATGATGTCTATTGAAGAAATCATGAACATTAATACCGATGACAACAAACCATATCAGAAACCCATACGAGTTAATGTCATCAACTGCTCTGGAAAAACTACTTACAAAAATGCAAATCAAGAACAGAAAATTCTATTTCATTTGGCTCTAGCAGATAAAACTGGAACCATGAAATGTACTTGTTATCAAGAAAATTTATATGAGCAAACTAAAAGTAACTGTGGACTACTAATATGCAACTTTATCATCAAAAACAAAACAATTTTAATTACTAAGCAAACTAAAGTAACAAAATTTCCCGCTATGAAAATTGAGGAGGGCCTGATCCAACAAGCAAAGAACATTTTGCATCCGCCTGCACCATCGGCTTCTCCCATTAAGGAAATAAAACGTGCAAGTCTAAAAAGTCTTATGACCGTTTCAGGGACAATAATTGCCGTAAGTATGAACGCAAACATGTCATCATGTCAACTAAAAAAAAACATTGGAAATGCAATAGGTCTCGCATTAGAAAAGTTGGACTTATTGGTATTGTAAATGACATATCTTTTTTATTTGTTTGTTTTTAAAATTGCAAGTCTAAAAAGTCTTATGACTGTTTCAGGGACAATATGTGCCGGAAGTATGAACGCAAACATGTCATCATGTCTACTAAAAAAATGCATAGTTGGCTTACACACACATTACACCTTTAGTAACTTCACTAACAAGCTCAAAAAACATAGCATTATACACTCTTTCACACTATGTAGAAAGTACGAGTTTTGAAAACTATAATATGCCAGTGCTTTGGTGTATACTACAAATACAAGTACTCTCTACAAAGCCATTTTTAGAAATAAATAATGCAATCTTTTAGCAAGGATGTTCATTTGGGTCCTTAAATATGATACATTATATTTACATTCATACAACGCACTAGTACTATGTGTTTTTACAGTCACTATTTAATACAATGCTTACTTTTTGTGTAGGAAGAGGACGCAAAGACTGTCTTTATCAATGGGCAAGATACCCCACTGAAATCGATTACTTTAAAAGATGCAACAGATGACATAAAAGTGACACTGTGGAGAGAAGCATCACTATTTAAAATACATCTTGGAGAATATGTTACCCTCACTCACGTAACTGTCCATGAATTCAATGCACAGAAAATATTGAATACAACGCGCCATAGCAAAATGGAGGTAAGCACAACAAACCAAACATTTTGGGAATATCTCTTTCAGCTACTCTGGGCCTTTCACCCACTCTGGCCCTTGCACCCACTCTGGGCCTTGCACCCACTCTGGCCCTTTCACCCACTCTGGCCCTTTCACCCACTCTGGCCCTTTCACCCACTCTGGGCCTTTCACCCACTCTGTCCCTGTCACCCACTCTGTCCCTTTCACCCACTCTGGGCCTTTCACCCACTCTGGGCCTTTCACCCACTCTGGGCCTTTCACCCACTCTGGCCCTTTCACCCACTCTGGCCCTTTCACCCACTCTGGCCCTTTCACCCACTCTGGCCCTTTCACCCACTCTGGCCCTTTCACCCACTCTGGCCTTTTCACCCACTCTGGCCCTTTCACCCACTCTGGCCCTTTCACCCACTCTGGCCCTTTCACCCACTCTGGCCCTTTCAACAACTCTGGCCCTTTCAACAACTCTGGCCCTATCACCCACTCTGGCCCTTTCACCCACTCTGGCCCTTTCACCCACTCTGGCCCTTTCACCCACTCTGGGCCTTTCACCCACTCTGGGCCTTGCACCCACTCTGAGCCTTTCACTCTGGACCTTTCACCCACTCTGGCCCTTTCACCCTCTCTGGCCCTTTCACCCACTCTGGCCCTTTCACCCACTCTGGCCCTTTCACCCACTCTGGCCCTTTCACCCACTCTGGCCCTTTCACCCACTCTGTCCCTTTCACCCACTCTGGCCCTTTCACCCACTCTGGCCCTTTCACCCACTCTGGCCCTTTCACCCACTCTGGCCCTTTCACCCACTCTGGCCCTTTCACCCACTCTGGCCCTTTCACCCACTCTGGCCCTTTCACCCACTCTGGCCCTTTCACCCACTCTGGGCCTTTCACCCACTCTGGCCCTTTCACCCACTCTGGCCCTTTCACCCACTCTGGCCCTTTCACCCACTCTGGGCCTTGCACCCACTCTGGGCCTTGCACCCACTCTGAGCCTTTCACTCTGGACCTTTCACCCACTCTGGACCTTTCACCCACTCTGGCCCTTTCACCCACTCTGGCCCTTTCACCTACTCTGGCCCTTTCACCCACTCTGGCCCTTTCACCCACTCTGGCCCTTTCACCCACTCTGGCCCTATCACCCACTCTGGCCCTATCACCCACTCTGAGCCTTTCACCCACTCTGTCCATTTCACCCACTCTGTCCCTTTCACCCACTCTGTCCCTTTCACCCACTCTGGGCCTTACACAAAACATAAAGTATAAAAATGTACTAACTAATTGTTGCTTTTGTTTTCTCTCAACAGGTAACAGCCCCACCACAGGAAAAGATGGACATTCAAATTTATGGCGTCGAAAGCACCAAAGATGAAACTAGTATTATCACAATTAGGGTGACAAACACAGACGAATATCAATCAATGCCCATAGACAATGAGATACTAATTAAATGGTTTATGTTAGATGATGAAGTTGACAACATCGGAGATGCCCTAGTACATTTTTTGCCGCAAACTTTTGAAGTGCTCTTTTGTAATGGAAAAATCATAAATATTCTTAAAGAAAAAGACGATGACATATGTTCAGACTAAAATTCGCATGTTGGCAGGCTATCATATTTTTGAACAAAGTTAAAAAATAAATATTTGTGTGTTTTACAAAAATAAAAAAGGTGTGGAATACAAATTATAAACCTCTATGGTAATTTTTTCACTACAGAAGGGAAATTATAACTACTAATACACTCAATTCATACAACATAGTCACACCCACATACAACATTCAGCCAATCCATCTCACATAAAAAAAAATACAAAATACACACACTCTGTAGCTTGCACGCACTGCAGTAGTATGTATGAATGAGACTGTTGGTGTGCTAAATACGCCTGTGCTGGTGCAGAGTGATGCTGTGTTGTTGCTCAATGTTACTGTGGGGGTGCTGAATGATAAGGTGGTATTGCTGCGTGTTGCATTGGTGGACATCAGTGATGACGTTGTTGGGAGAAGTGCAACTGTTGTGGTGCTGAGTTATGCTGTGGTGGTAATCATTGAACACCAACACAGCACCACTCATCATCAGCACAGAACAACACATCGCAAAAACAGCATTACTAAGCACCACACTAACATCACTCAGCAACACACCAACATCACTCTACACCACCACAACAGCATCATTCAACAACAACAACATACAAAAACACAAACACACATTACATTAAAATAAACATTAACACATGCAAAACACTCACATATGCCAATCACACCCTCACTCACCCTCACTCACCCTCAACCCCTCACCCTCACTCACCCTCAATCACACTCACTCACCCTCAACCCCTCACCCTCACTCTCCCTCAACCCCTCACCCTCACTCACCCTCAACACCTCACCCTCAAGCCCTCACTCACCCTCACGCTCACCCACCCTCACTCACCCTCAACACCTCACCCTCACTCACCCTCAACACCTCACCCTCACTCACCCTCAACCCCTCACTCACCCTCACTCTCACTCATCCTCACTCATCCTCAATCACCCTCAACCCCTCACCCTCACTCACCCTCAACGCCTCACCCTCACTCACCCTCAACCCCTCACTCACCCTCAGCCCCTCACCCTTACTCACCCTCAACCCCTCACCCTCACTCGCCCTCACTCACCCTCACCCTCAACCCCTCACCCTCACTCATCCTCACTCACCCTCACTCACCCTCAACACCTCACCCTCACTCACCCTCAACACCTCACCCTCACCCTCACTCACCCTCACTCACCCTCAACACACTGTCACACTACAACCACACACCAACACTTACAACCACAGCACCACTCATCACCACTACAGCATTACTCAGCAGACAAAGGTCATACAATAAAAACATGTACGCTTTTAACAGGCACACACACCAACAGCTATCAATGGACGCTTTCACCAGGCATACACACACAACAGTCATCAGTACTGCAGTTGTATGTATGAATGACACTGTTGGTGTGCGAAATACAGATGTGGGGGTGCAGAGTGATGCTGTGTTGTTGCTTAATGGTACTGTGTGGGTGCAGAATGATAAAGTGGTATTGCTGCGTGTTGCATTGGTGGACATCAGTGATGACGTTGTTGGGAAAAGTGCAACTGTTGTGGTGATGAGTTATGCTGTGGTGGTAATCATTGAACACCAACACAGCACCACTCATCACCAGCACAGAACAACATATCACAACAACAGCATTACTAAGCACCACACTAACATCACTCAGCAACACACCAACATCACTCTACACCACCACAACAGCATCATTCAACAACAACAACATACAAAAACACAAACACACATTACTTTAAAATAAACATTAACACATGCAAAACACTCACATATGCCAATCACACCCTCACTCACCCCCACTCACCCTCACTCACCCTCTACCCCTCACCCTGACTCACCCTCACTCACACTCACTACCTCACCCTCACTCACCCTCAACGCCTCACCCTCAACCCCTCACTCACCCTCACGCTCACCCACCCTCACTCACCCTCAACACCTCACCCTCACTCACCCTCAACACCTCAGCCTCACTCACCCTCAACTCCTCACCCTCAACACCTCACCCTCAACACCTCACTCACCCTCACTCTCACTCATCCTCACACACCCTCAACTCCTCACCCTCACTCACCCTCAACCCCTCACCCTCACTCACCCTCAATCCCTCACTCACCCTCAGCCCCTCACCCTCAACCCCTCACCCTCACTCACCCTCAACCTCACTCACCCTCAACCCCTCACCCTCACTCACCCTCACTCACCCTCAACACCTCACCCTCACCCTCACTCACCCTCACTCACCCTCAACCCCTCACCCTCACTCACCCTCACTCACCATCAACACACTATCACACTACAACCACACACAAACACTTACCACCACAGCACCACTCATCACCACTACAGCATTACTCAGCAGACAAAGGTCATACAATCAAAACATGTACGCTTTTAACAGGCACACACACACCAACAGCTATCAATGGGCACTTTCACCAGGCATACACACACAACAGTCATCAGTACTGCAGTAGTATGTATGAATGAGACTGTTGGTGTGCCAAATACGGATGTGGTGGTGCAGAGTGATGCTGTGTTGTTGCTCAATGGTACTGTGGGGGTGCAGAATGATAAAGTGGAATTGCTGCGTGTTGCATTAGTGGACATCAGTGATGACGTTGTTGGGAGAAGTGCAACTGTTGTGGTGCTGAGTTATGCTGTGGTGGTAATGATTAACCCCTTCCACACTCATGACGAGCTGGGCTCGTCATGGTGTAGCCTCCTCGTACACTCATGACGAGCCCAGCTCGTCATGAACAATGGGTATTTTGGTTCTTCAGCACAGGGGGGGAAAACGCATAGCAGCCATGGAGTTAAACACCAACACAGCACCACTCATCACCAGCACAGAACAACACATCACAACAACAGCTTTACTAAGCACCACACTAACAACACTCAGAAACACAACAACATCACTCTACACCACCACAACAGCATCATTCAACAACAACACACTATCACACTTTAACCACACACAAACACTTACCACCACAGCACCACTCATCACCACAACAGCATTACTCAGCAGACAAACGTCATACAATCAAAACATGTACGCTTTTAACAGGCACACACACACCAACAGCTATCAATGGGCACTTTCACCAGGCATACACACACAACAGTCATCAGTACTGCAGTAGTATGTATGAATGAGACTGTTGGTGTGCCAAATACGGATGTGGTGGTGCAGAGTGATGCTGTGTTGTTGCTCAATGGTACTGTGGGGGTGCAGAATGATAAAGTGGTATTGCTGCGTGTTGCATTCGTGGACATCAGTGATGCCGTTGTTAGGAGAAGTGCAACTGTTGTGGTGCTGAGTTATGCTGTGGTGGTAATTATTGAACACCAACACAGCACCACTCATCACTAGCACAGAACAACACATCACAACAACAGCATTACTAAGCACCACACTAACATCACTCAGCAACACACCAACATCACTCTGCACCACCACAACAGCATCATTCAACAACAACACACTATCACACTACAACTACACACAAACACTTACCACAGCAGCACCACTCATCACTACTACAGCATTACTCAGCAGACAAACGTCATACAATCAAAACATGTACGCTTTTAACAGGCACACACACCAACAGCTATCAATGGACGCTTTCACCAGGCGTACATACACAACAGTCATCAGTACTGCAGTAGTATGTATGAATGAGACTGTTGGTGTGCTAAATACGGCTGTGGTGGTGCAGAGTGATGCTGTGTTGTTGCTCAATGGTACTGTGGGGGTGCAGAATGATAAAGTGGTATTGCTGCGTGTTGCATTCGTGGACATCAGTGATGCCGTTGTTGGGAGAAGTGCAACTGTTGTGGTGCTGAGTTATGCTGTGGTGGTAATTATTGAACACCAACACAGCACCACTCATCACTAGCACAGAACAACACATCACAACAACAGCATTACTAAGCACCACACTAACATCACTCAGCAACACACCAACATCACTCTGCACCACCACAACAACATCATTCAACAACAGCACACTATCACACTACAACCACACACAAACACTTACCACCACAGCACCACTCATCACCACTACAGCATTACTCAGCAGACAAACGTCATACAATCCAAACATGTACGCTTTTAACAGGCACACACACCAACAGCTAGCAATGGACGCTTTCACCAGGCGTACACACACAACAGTCATCAGTGCATCCTTTCACCATGCATACACCCACACAAACAGGCATCAGTCCACGCTTTCAACAGTCACACACACCACCGGCCGTAAGTGCACGCTTTCTAACCACTTTTTTAACGTAGCACACACAATTACAGCTATACAAGCATGCTTTGGTGATGTACAGTACTGCAGTAGTATGTATAAATGAGACTGTGGGTGTGCTAAATACGGCTCTAGTGGGGCAGAGTGATGATCTGATGTTGCTCAATGGTACAGTGGGGGTGCAGAATGATAATGTGCTATTGCTGCGTGCTGCATAAATGGACATCAGTGATGCCGTTGTTAGGATCAGTGCTACTGTTGTGGTGCAGAGTTATACTGTGGTGGTAATCATTGGACAACACTCTACAACGACACTGCACCACTCATCCCCAACACTCATCAGCACTACAACATTACTCACCAGACAAACGTCACAAAAAAAAAACTTAAACAGTGCATACATACTACCAATAAAAATACTTCAATGTGAACAACAAAAGGACAATGCAAAGCTGCGAAACAAAACACGTACGGCGAAACGCAAAACAAAAATAGCTAACAGCAATCTAAAACTTTTTTTGGTACAGGAGGCGAGTTCAGACGGAAGTACACTACAGGACCCGCATACCAAAACGACACGCGCAAACATAACTCAATGAATGGCAAAAAAACGAACTAAATAGCAGCCATTGGTAACATCAAAAAACAAACTCTAAAGAAAGGAGCCGGACAGAACCAAAGTGCGAGCAAAGCAAGACCCCAAACAATAATTAGATTCATATCACAAAAAGCAAATTCATAAACAAAAGTGTAACAACTCACAAAGGCACTCTTTAATAATATAAAAATAAAATAGTAATTACCTGTCGATCGTAGCAGCTCATTCACTGAAATGTAGAGAACAAAAAAAAAACACACAAAGAGAACATAAAAAGTGCATACATCATACCTTTAACTAAAACTATAGAAAAAAAAAAGGCCATAGCATAGCAGCGAAACAAGTCACATACGGGTCAAAACCACACAAAAAAAGCCAAGTCAGAGGGAAAAAAAACATCAGAGTGCGAGCTCAGGCGAAACGAAACTACAGGAACTGCATACCAGGAAGACACTAGCAAACATTAGTCAATGCATGGCGAACAATCAACTTAAAGACGAGCCACTAATAGCATAAATAACAAGAAAAATACCAGACACAAGGCAAGTGCGACCGAAAAACACGTACGGCAAAACGGAACTCAATCCATGGCAAAAAATAAAACTAAATAGCAGCCATTGATAACATACAAAACACACTCTAAAGAAAGGAGCCGGACAGAAACTAAGTGCGAGCAAAGCAAGACCGAAAACAATAATTAGATTAACATCACAAAAAGGAAATGCATAAACAAAAGTGTAACAACTCACAAAGGCACTCTTTAATAATATGAAAATAAAATAGTAATTACCTGTCGATCGTAGCAGCTCATTCACTGAAATGTAGAAAATAAAAAAAAAAACACACACAAAGAGAACATAAACAGTGCATACATAATACTTTTAACTACAACAATCAACAAACAAAAAAAACAAAGCATAGCGGCGAAACAAGTCACATACGGGTCCAAACCACACAAAAAAAAGCCAAGTCGGAGAAAAAATAAACATCAGAGTGCGACCTCAGGCGAAACGAAACTACAGGAACTACATACCAGGAAGACACTAGCAAAGATTAGTCAATGCATGGCGAACAATCAACTTAAAGACGAGCCAGCATTCGCATAAATAACAAGAAAAATGCCAAACACAAGGCAAGTGCGAGCGAAATAATGAGAAAATCCAAAAACACATTACATTCACAGAAATAAAACCTTATACAATTTTAAGGACCAAATTACAAAGTCACTCTTTATATATATTTTTACTAAAAAGGGAATTAGCTGGCGCGCGTACAACATCAGTGACTAAAGTATAGAAATCCGACAAACTACACACAAACCGCCACAGTGCATACATAATACGTTGAAAACAAAACGGAGCACTGCAATTTGGCTACATAGTAACCGCGAGACAACATTTTCAGCAAAAATTTTTTAAAACATATATATATATAAGAAATAAAATTCACAAATAAAACAGTACATAAACAAACAATATTTGGTCTTACCTGCAAATACACACGGAAGATATACGTAACTGACTTTAGCGTCAAAAACGTGCCACAAGAATGACGTATTACATTCAAATATTCGACGAAAACAATTTGTGTTTAAGCACTTTCGACAAATAATATATTTAATAAATTCATTTCAAATGGATATTAATAAAAAAACATAAATAAAGGCAAATAACAATTAAAATATACAATACACTCAAAAGCTATACAAAAATGCATTTTAGCCAATAAAAACAGTATGTTGCACCAACTCGCACATATGCAAAACATCAAAAAGCAATACATACAAAAAATACATAATAAAAGGAATACTCATACAAATAGACTACTTATATACATTATAAAAACTTTCCCAATCAAAACATTCTAGGATTGCCAAATATAATAAACAAGTACATACCAAAAATCTTACAACGTTCGCAATTTAAAACACATAACACATACAAAAATATACATAGCTTTATGTAACATTTATAAACATTCCCATTATTACAGCATCTATCTTTTACAACAGTACAAAAGTATATTCTAAGTCAACGGTCGAAAATACACAAGTCGCAATACAAATAAAACACTCATACATCCTAATAAAACATTACTACTAATAACTATATACACACAATTAATAATACATTCAAATTCATGTACTCAATGTTAAAAAATTTACATCTTACCTGTCAAACGACGCAGCAACAACCACGGAGGAATAACACACCTTTACCGCACGAACATTCACACCAATCTAGAAAACGCCCCGTTGACGCACGTCAAACGCAACGCTACGTCACACAACGTAGCGCTGCGATTGGCTAAAAATTACGTCACGCTAAACATTACATCACCATCACAAAAAAAAACTAGAACGCTAACATCCCTTACGTAACAAACGTAAAGGGAATACATAGCGTACTACACTTTAACAGAACACAAATAAAACACAGTTTAACAAAATGCACTAAACACTTATAAAACCAATACACATACAAAAACACAAAGACACATTACATTAAAATAAACATTAACACATGCTAAAGACTCACATATGCCAATCACACCCTCACTCACCCTCACTCACCTTCACTCATCCTCACTCACCCTCAACACCTCACCCTCACTCACCCTCAACCCCTCACCCTCACTCTCCCTCAACCCCTCACCCTCACTCACCCTCAATACCTCACCCTCACTCACCCTCAACACCTCACTCACCCTCAGCCCCTCACCCTCAACACCTCACCCTCAACACCTCAGCCTCACTCACCCTCACCCTCACTCACCCTCAACCACTCACCCTCAATCACCCTCACTCACCCTCACCCTCACTCACACTGAACTCCTCACCCTCACTCACCCTCAACACCTCACCCTCACTCACCCTCAACGCTTCACCCTCAATCACACTCACGCACCCTCACCCACCCCCACCCACACACACCTTCACACCCTCAACCTCACACATCCTCACTCACCCTCACACCCTCACACACCCTCACTCACCCTCATGACCTCAACCACACCCTCACATGCCCCCACCCTCACACACCCCCACCCTCACACACACCCGCCCTCACACACTCTCACACATCCTCACACACCCACACACATTCTCAATAAGCCTCACACCCTCGCCCACCCTCACTCACCCTCACCCTCACACCGTCACCCTCACACCATCATCCCCTCACCCTCAATCACCCTCAACCTCACTCACCCTCAACACCTCACCCTCAATAACTCTCCCTCACTCACCCTCACCATCACTCACCCTCATTCACCCTCAACACCTCACCCTCACCCTCACTCACCCTCAACACCTCACCCTCACCTTGACTCAATCTCACCCTCACTCACCCTCAACCCCTCACCCTCACTCACCCTCACCCTCACTCACCCACACTCACCCTCACTCACCCACACTCACCCTCAACCCCTCACCCTCACCCTCACTCACCCACAATCACCCACACTCACCCTCAAACACTCACCCTCACTCACCCTCACTCACCCTCACTCACCCTCACTCACCCTCAACACCTCACCCTCACTCACCCTCACTCACCCACAACACCTTACCCTCACTCACCCACAACACCTTACCCTCACCCTCACTCACCCGCACTCACCCGCACTCACCCTCAACACCTCACCCTCACCTTCACTCACCCTCATTCACCCTCAACACCTCACCCTCAACCCCTCACTCACACTCACTCTCACTCATCCTCACTCACCCTCAACACCTCACCCTCACTCACCCTCAACACCTCACCCTCACTCACCCTCAACACCTCACCCTCATTCACCCTCAGCCCCTCACCCTCAACACCTCACCCTCACTCACCCTCACCCTCAACACCTCACCCACAATCACCCTCCCTCACTCACCCTCACCATCACTCACACTCACTCACCCTCAACACCTCACCCTCACCCTCACCCTCACTCACCCTCACTCACCCTCAACACCTCACCCTCACCTTCACTCAACCTCACCCTCACTCACCCTCAACCCCTCACCCTCAGTCAGCCACACTCACCCTCAAACTCTCACCCGCACTCACCCTCACCCTCACTCACCCTCACCCTCACTCACCCGCAACACCTCACCCTCACTCACCCTCAACCCCTCACCCTCACTCACCCACAACACCTTACCCTCACCCTCACTCACCCTCACTCACCCTCAACACCTCACCCTCACCTTCACTCACCCTCACCCTCACTCACCCTCACACCTCACCCTCATTCACCCTCACCCACACTCACCCACACTCACCTTCATGACCTCAGCAACACACCCTCACATGCCCCCACACTCACACACCCCCACCCTCACACACACACGCCCTCACAAACTCTCACACATCCTCACACACCCACACACATTCTCAATAAGCCTCACACCATCACCCTCGCCCACCCTCACTCACCCTCACCCTCACACCGTCACCCTCACACCATCATCCCCTCACCCTCACTCACCCTCAACCTCACTCACCCTCAACACCTCACCCTCAACAACTCACTCACCCTCACTCACTAAGGCTCACCCACCCTCACCTTCACTCACCCACAACACCTCACCCTCAACCCTTCACCCTCACTCACCCTCAACACCTCACCCTCAACCCCTCATTCACCCTCACTCTCACTCATCCTCACTCACCCTCAACACCTTACCCTCACTCACCCACAACACCTTACCCTCACCCTCACTCACCCTCACTCACCCTCACTCACCCGCACTCACCCGCACTCACCCTCAACACCTCACCCTCAACCCCTCACTCACACTCACTCTCACTCATCCTCACTCACCCTCAACACCTCACCCTCACTCACCCTCAACACCTCACCCTCACTCACCCTCAACACCTCACCCTCATTCACCCTCAGCCCCTCACCCTCAACACCTCACCCTCACTCACCCTCACCCTCAACACCTCACCCACAATCACCCTCCACCACTCACCCTCACCATCACTCACCCTCACTCACCCTCAACACCTCATCCTCACCCTCACTCACCCTCACTCACCCTCAACACCTCATCCTCACCTTCACTCAACCTCACCCTCACTCACCCTCAACCCCTCACCCTCAGTCAGCCACACTCACCCTCAAACTCTCACCCGCACTCACCCTCACCCTCACTCACCCTCACCCTCACTCAACCGCAACACCTCACCCTCACTCACCCTCAACCCCTCACCCTCACTCACCCACAACACCTTACCCTCACCCTCACTCACCCTCACTCACCCTCAACACCTCACCCTCACCTTCACTCACCCTCACCCTCACTCACCCTCACTCACCCTCAACACCTCACCCTCATTCACCCTCACCCACACTCACCCACACTCACCTTCATGACCTCAGCAACACACCCTCACATGCTCCCACACTCACACACCCCCACCCTCACACACACACGCCCTCACAAACTCTCACACATCCTCACACACCCACACACATTCTCAATAAGCCTCACACCCTCACCCTCGCCCACCCTCACTCACCCTCACCCTCACACCGTCACCCTCACACCATCATCCCCTCACCCTCACTCACCCTCAACCTCACTCACCCTCAACACCTCACCCTCAACAACTCACTCACCCTCACTCACTAACGCTCACCCACCCTCACCTTCACTCACCCTCAACACCTCACCCTCAACCCTTCACCCTCACTCACCCTCAACACCTCACCCTCAACCCCTCACTCACCCTCACTCTCACTTATCCTCACTCACCCTCAACGCCTCACCCACACACACCCTCAACACCTCACCCTCACTCACCCTCAACACCTCACCCTCACTCACCCTCAGCCACTCACCCTCAACACCTCACCCACACTCACCCTCACTCACCCTCAACACCTCACCCTCAATCACCCTCCCTCACTCACCCTCACCATCACTCACCCTCACTCACCCTCAACACCTCACCCTCACCCTCACTCACCCTCAACACCTCACCCTCACCTTAACTCAACCTCACCCTCACTTACCCTCACTCACCCTCAACCCCTCACCTCACCCTCACTCACCCTCACCCTCACTCACCCACACTCACCCTCACTCACCCTCAGTCACCCTCAACACCTCACCCTCACTCACCCTCACCCTCACTCACCCACAATCACCCACACTCACCCTCAAACACTCACCCTCACTCACCCTCACCCTCACTCACCCTCACTCACCCTCAACACCTCACCCTCACTCACCCTCAACACCTTACCCTCACTCACCCACAACACCATACCCTCACCCTCACTCACCCTCAACACCTCACCCTCACCTTCACTCACCCTCACCCTCACTCACCCTCAACACCTCATCCTCAACCCCTCACTCACCCTCACTCTCACTCATCCTCACTCACCCTCAACACCTCACCCTCACTCACCCTCAACACCTCACCCTCACTCACCCTCAACACCTCACTCTCACCCCCTCACCCTCAACACCTCACCCTCACTCACCCTCACCCTCAACACCTCACCCTCAATCACCCTCCCTCACTCACCCTCACCATCACTCACCCTCACTCACCCTCAACACCTCACCCTCACCCTCACTCACCCTCAATCACCCTCAACACCTCACCCTCACCTTCACTCAACCTCACCCTCACTCACCCTCACTCACCCTCAACCCCTCACCCTCACTCACCCTCACCCTCACTCACCCACACTCACCCTCAAAACCTCACCCGCACTCACCCTCACCCTCACTCACCCTCACCCTCAGTCACCCTCAACACCTCACCCTCACTCACCCTCAACCCCTCACCCTCACTCACCCTTACCCTCACTCACCCTCACCCTCAACACCTCACCCTCCACCCCTCCCCCTCAACGCCTCACCCTCACTCAGCCTCACTCACACTCACTCACCCTCAACACCTCACCCTCACTCACCCTCAACACATCACCCTCACTCACCCTCAACAAGTCACCCTCAACCCCTCACCCTCACTCACCCTCACAACACATATTATGTTACAATTGGTGTCACATTGGCAAAAGAAAAAACTATTGCCATTGTAAATAACAAACATATTAATTCGCTATTTTCAAAACAAGCACATAAATAAAAAAGCTGTCCTTTACAATACCAATAGCTCAAACTTTCCTAATGCAAAACCTATTGCAACACACATCCACAAGCGGCAGTCACCCACTCTGCTTCATTCACCCACTCTGCTTCAGTCACCCACTCTGCTTCAGTCACCCACTCTGCTTCAGTCACCCACTCTGCTTCAGTCACCCACTCTCCATCATTCACCCACTCTGCATCATTCACCCACTCTGCATCATTCACCCACTCTGCAAATTGATGAATGTTATGCCATTTTCATACACATAAACACCTTTTAGGACAGAAAAAAAGGGAGTCTACGGAGTAGTGCATCAGATACGTTATACACAAAATATACTTCCCAAAAGTGAGCTACAGCATGCAAGGATGTTGATCAGGCTTCGGGCCAAAAAGCAAAAAACATTCGTACAATATTACACCAATATTACACCAACAAAACAAATAGAAATATGTGGCAGGAAGCGAGGACGAGGATGTACAAAGACAAAAGTAAAACAGCCAACTTTTTATTTGGGCAATAAACAAGCACTATTCATCCGGAGAATGGGACGGATTAAAGACAATGGTCAAGAGTTACACAAAAAGCCGTACGCATAGAACAATAGCAGTTATTCACACGGAATTACATCTAATATAAGAAACATATTACGAAAATAAAAATATTCTTTCACAAAACGCCAAAAAAAAAACATTACATCACTGTACATCCTCTTAATACATTGCTAGGGATAATAAAGTCAGCAAATACACAAAGTTTCCTTTCATACATCAAGTACGTCAATAACATATAATCCGGCTACTTCAGCATCACAAGAAAAAATAATGCAAACACAACTTACATCAATATATTAAAAAATAAATAGCACTTCAAAGTTCTAATAACAGCTCTTGTACGTCAAATAACAAAAAACAGCAAAAAATAGATTACATTACAGTTTAAGAAAACATATGCATTACATATCAACAATTAGAAACAAAACTTTAATTTACATTACATTACAAACATTTATAAATATTACGATCGAAAATAATACATTTCTCAAGTCTTTAACTTAAACATAGGATATATACTACATTACATTACATAAAAAAAAAATTTGGAATACATTCTTACCTGTCAAACGACGCAGCAACAGCACAGGAACAAGAACACGCCTTCCGCGCACCAACATTCTCGATCTCTGGGGAATTCCACCGTTGACGTAAGCAAATCGGAACGCAACGTCAAAAACGTCGCGCTCCGATTGGCTAGAAATAAACGTCAAAAAACGTAAACACTCACAACACAAAAAAACTAGACCGCTAAACGTAGCCAACGTCAAGGTGACGCATTGCGTCGGCCATTTTTAAAAAATAAAAAATAATACGGGAAACCACAAACACGTTAAACACATAACACCACACAGTTAGTACAAAACATACACAGTTACATTACATACAAATATACACATAAGACAGGAGAAATACAAAGGGAACATCTATCACATTTTTTAAACACAACACATATTACATAATTAATATTAACATACACACACTCATAACATCACCCTCACACACCAAAACTATCACACTCCTTCACACACCCTCAATAACCCTAACACAACATCTCCCTCATACACCATCACACACCTTCAGCCTCACACCCACTTACTCACACTCCCACTCACACTCACACACACTCACACCCCCTCACACTCACACACACTCACACACCCTCACTCCCCTCAAAAAATAACACCCCTCACAACAAGCTCACACTCACTACACCGGACAGCCGCAACCACTCACACCCCTCACACCCCTCACACTCTATCACCATCAACACCCCTCCGCCTCACACAGCCTTAGCCTCATCCCCTCACCCTCACACACGCACAATAACCCTCACACCATTACCCTCACACACGCTAACTCTCACCCGCAACAACTCACTAACACTCACACTCCCTCGCTCACCCTCACACTCACACACACACACACCCTCACCCTCACACCCCATCACCCTCACACCCCCTCACTCACACTCACTCACACTCACTCACAATAACTCACACTCAGCCTCACACACCCTCACGCTCACACACCGTCACACACCCTGTGCCTAACAACACCTCTCACACCCTCAATCACCCTCACACACACTCACACTCACACACCGTCACACACCCGAAACGTCACACCCCCTCACTCACCCTCACACACACACCCCCTCAACCTCAAACACCTTACACTCACACACTCACTCACTCACAACACTATCAAACTCACTACACCTCACACACTCTCAGACGCAAACAACATCACTCATCCTCATCCTCATACACACTCACACCCCCTCACCCTCACACCCCATCACACTCCCACACGCTCACTCCCCTCACACTCACAACAACACCCTCACACCCCCTCACTCACACTCACTCACACTCACTCCCAATGACTCACACTCACCCTCACACGCCCTCACCCTCACACATCGTCACACACCCTCTGCTTAACAACACCTCACACACCCTCACTCACCATCACACACACACACCCTCATCCTCAAACACCTTACCCTCACACACACACGCTCCCCTAAAACTCATCACAACACTCTCACACTCACTACACCTCACACACTCTCAGATGCAAACAACATCACTCATCCTCACACTCACACACACTCACACCCCCTCACCCTCACACCCCATCACACTCACACACGCTCACTCACCTCACACTCACAACAACACCCTCACACCCCCTCACTCACACTCACTCCCAATGACTGACACTCACCCTCACACACCCTCACCCTCACACACCATCACACACCCTCTGTGTAACAACACCTCGCACACCCTCACTCACCCTCACACACACTCACACTCACGCACCGTCACACACCCGAAAACTCACACCCCATCACTCACCCTCACCCTCACACACCCTAACAATAATCACACCCCTTAACGCTCACACCCCCTAACACTCACACCCGCCTAACAGTCCCCCCCTAACACTCACCCCCTCACCCTCACCCCCTCACCCTCACCCCTCACACCCTCACACTCACTCCCTCAACACCCCACCCTCACCCCCCTCACACACCCTCATTCACCCTCATTCACCCTAACACACCCTCACCCTCTCACACACCCTCTCACACACCCCTCACACACCCCCTCACTCACGCTCTCACACACCCCCTCACACACCCCCTCACTCACCCTCTCACACACCCCCTCACTGACCCTCTCACACCCGCTCACCCTCACCCTCACTCTCCCTCACACTCCCTCACCCCCTCACCCTCCCTCACCCTCCCTCCCCTCCCCTCACCCTCACCCTCACCCTCAACTCCCTCACACTCACCCCCCTCACCCTCACCCCCCTCACCCTCACCCCACTCACCCTCACCCTCACCCCCCTCACACTCACCCTCACCCTCCCCCCTCACCCGCACCCCCCTCACCCTCACACCCCTCACCCTCACACCCCTCACCCCCCTCACCCTCACCCCCCTCCCCCTCACCCTCACCCCCCTCACCCTCACCCTCACCCTCACACCCCTCACACCCCTCACCCTCACCCCCCTCACCCCCCTCACCCTCACCCCCCCTCACCCTCACACCCCTCACCCTCACACCCCTCACCCTCACACCCTTCACCCTCACACCACTCACCCTCACACCACTCAGTGCTACAACACATATTGTGTTACAATAGGTGTCACATTTGCAAAACATAAAACTATTGGCATTGTAAATAACAAAGCACTTATTTTCGCAATTTAAAAAAAAAACACATCCTCACCCTCAAACCTTCACCCTCAACTCCTCACTCACCCTCACTCTCACTCACCCTCACTCAGCCTCAACTACTCCCCCTCACCCTCACTCACCCTCAGCTGCTCACCGTAAATCACCCTCACCCTCACTCACCCTCAACACCTCACTCGCCCTCACCCTCACTCACCCTCAACACCTCACCCTCAACCCCTCACCCTCACCCTCACTCACCCTCACCCTCACTCACCCTCACTCTCACTCACCCTCAACCCCTCACCCTCACTCACCCTCACTCACCCTCAACACCTCACCCTCACTCACCCTCACCCACCCTCACGCTCACCCTCACTCACCCTCAACACCTCACCCTCACACAGTGCAATAAGTCTCAGACCATTTCAGTTAGAGCTTTTAGAAATGTTTATGGCTTTTTTTATTTGTAATTCTTTAGCATTGGCTACAGGAAACAAAAATGCTAAACATTTACAAAAAAAACCCATAAACAATTCTAAAAGCACTAACTCTAATGGTGCGAGACCTATTGCATTTCCAATGCTTGTTCCTGCTTTGAAAGGAATATGTATGATTTGGCATTTTTTAATAGCAAAGATGAAGCATTTATGTTTTCTCATTTTGCTTAGGTATCAATGGTTTTTAGCAATTTTTTTTATTATACTCATGAGAGAGAATAGATCACATTAAATAATTCTTCGCTTGTTACAGGATAGGTTGACAAGGTCATTACAATGCATGGCGGTTTACCACGATTAGGCAGATGCTTCGACCTGCCAAGTTAGAATCTGTTTTGAACAGTCCCAGACCACTGAAAATTTCAGATCCCATATGAAGAATGTGTTGCTTATGTGAAAATCTATTCTTCGAACAAGACCTTTGCATACTAGCGTTTTACAACCATTCTTAAAGCCAGCAATTCCGCATAACACACTTTGGGCTAGCGCCCCAGACATGCTTTGGGCTAGATTTAGATTTTGGCATACAGGGTAGTCCGTCTCAAACATGATGGAGTGCGCTGTCCGCTAAACCTTCGGACCATTAACCCTCATTTAGAGTAAGGCAGAATGTTAGCTTTCTGTCGGCAGAACCCCTACTGGCTCAGTCGGCACAATGCATCCTCTAACCGCCTGATAGTGTAGGGGCCATCAGCGAATGGGCATTACACCGTCCACCCTGTTTCGGGTGGATGGTGTGATGTCCTTCCTTTCTGTCCCTTAGTGCCAGGTAACATCTGGCAGTGAGAGAGAATAAAAAACAAATAATGCCCTCCCCACCTCGCTCAAGGAAAAAACTCCCTGGATGTGGGGGTTTTTAACCATGTGTTTGTCAGTAACATACTCCCACTTTCAGGGAATAGTTTTTGAAAAAGAAAAACTTTGCTAGAAAGTTTGGTGAGCAGCCATCAAAACTGATGGTGGCCCCCACCGAACTTTTTGCGCCTTAACTGGAGCAGCCATGACAATAGTTTTGATCAAGCTACTGAATAATGTGTCGGCCAAACTTTAAATCTAGCCCTTAGACTCCTTATTCTTATTATAGCCCCCAAAGGACCTGGCTTATAGGTTAGGCGTTGCTAACAGACCCTCCAGGGAGCAAAGGGCCAGTCACACTGCTATGTCATCACTTTGACTCCGAGAGGGTTGATAAGGTACTTGGGTGCATGGGATAGTGTTTAGTTCCTGCAGGAATGGCCCATGCAGGTAATAGCAGTGTGGCCGGGTTGGGGTGGATTTGACAGACAACCACGAGGGAAGATTTAATAAATAATTAATTCCCCCCCCCCCCCCCGCCCTCCCCCAATCCAGGCTCACCGCCTCACCACACTTACCTGCACGGGCCGCTGCTGACTCCTGTCTACAGTTTGTGCACGAGATGTAAGCATGTCGCAGGTACAGTACAACTGGGGGATATAGACAGCTACACAATTGATCAAACTGATCAGAGAAAGGGTGGCATATTTCTGTCTGTATTTTGGGAAATGCAGACTCATATTGGTGCTGATGTTCCTTTGTTTACTTTCATAGCATAAGCTTTAGGCTCATGATTCAAAGCCTGCCAGGAAAGAAAGAGGCATTAGCACATCATTACACATTTCTTCCTTTGAAGATCAGAACAGAGGTAACTAAATGCATTTTGGAAGACTGAGTGTTCATTTCCCAGTGCGGGATGTAGTTCCTGGACGTTCACATCATCACTTGAACAGGACCGCCACCTTCATATTCTTCACACTTTCATGAGGCTGAAATATCATACAAAATTAGCTTAAATGCCCTTGTCTCATCACCTTGTATTCCTATTCTTTCATTTGGAGAAGAAACAAACAGGAGTTGAAACGGAATAAGAGTACACAGCAGACACCAACCAGAGAAAATAAATGGCAGAAATGAGGAGCACATTACACCTGACAGACAAGGCCTCCTCTTAGACACCTGGGCCCACTTCCCAGTGGCCAGTACATTATAATAGTGGCCTGGTACACTAGTGAGGTAACTGGTTGCAACATTTGAATAGAGCAGTGGAAAACCACTGCTACATTTGTGAGTAGGTATGATAAAAAGTAACAGAGTTTGCCATGGGGAGTGTCCAGTTGTTGGGGTATGAACCACGCTTCGATGCGAACATATCAACATGTGGACAGGCTGTTGCATGATCCAGTGATTCCTGGACGGCCAACTCTGTGTGCCAAAATTGCTTACTTTTCCTCTCACTTGACAATGATTGACGGAAAGTGAAGGACCATCGAGAGCGGAAAGGAAACTTCCTGTGTTATTGCTAGAAACAATGCAATGAATCACACCAGGTAAACACAGGTGATAAAGCAGGTGGAAACTAGAGACGAGTCTAGAGACTAAAGCTGGAGGGAACACTTGCTCGTGACAGACGGGAGACAGGATATATTTGCTGCCTGCAACCGTGGACCTAGAAAGAGAATCTGTTCTCTCCCTGGTGAGGTCGAAACCAGGGTCGGTTCTAGGATTTTTGGGGCCCTGGTCAAAAGGGAATGGACGAGGCCCCTGAAATTTACATAAGTGACACCTTCTGGGCTCAGGGAAGCTGCTTTGTGCAGACTCCACCTGGGCCCAGCTCCTTCTCTCAGCCTCCCTCAAACACCTAGTTTACAGCCCATTTTGGACTGAAGATGTGAGAATTACTTGGGGGATGAGAGTTAAACCTGTGTGGGCTAAAGTGCTGACAATGGGCGTCCTGCGGAGTCTCTGAATGGGCAGCCGGAGAGGGGTCCACTTCCCCTAGGACTTCCCACACCATCCCTTAAAGGCCCCAGGAGGGTGGCCCCCTCCCATGAACCCAAATGTAAAGAGACGCTTTCTTTCACTTTGATCGGCAGGGGTACAGGAAAACTGGTGGGGTGTTGCCATTGTGCGGGGGCCCATCCTAATAGGAAGAGTGCGAGGCCCTGGGCAGCTGCCCACACTGCCCATGCCTAGCACGGGCCCTGTTCTAAACCCTCAAGCCCTGAATTTATGATGTATTGGCCGTCCTCCTCTAATCCTTGCTCAGCACCAGCCCAGTTACTGCATTAAAATAAAAGCTAGATGTACGGAAGTATGACACAATCACGCATGCTTTTCCAGCGCTCGCCATTACAATGCGGGCAATTCATTGAACACTTTGTTACCATGCGTTCCATTAACAGAACGACTTGCCTTAGGGAAGCGCTGGACTTTAGAATAGTATATATTACTATTCCAGCCCAAGTATGTGCAACAATAGGGAAGGTGTTGGATTTAAAATCCAACAAAACGTTCCCTAATGCAAGTCGTAACAACTTGAGTGCTAATGGAATATGTGGTAATGGAATGCGTGGTAACAACACGTTCGTTGTATTGTCTACGTTGTAATGGTTCTGCGTAGTTCTGGCTGCATAGTAAAGGCTGTTTCCCAGATGTACAGTATACAGTGGATATGTATGTGACAGACTGCAGGTCTTAGGGAGATGGGAGAATGTTTGTGTTTTGCTCAAATTTCCAAAAGAGGTGCTTATTTAAGCACTCATGTGGCATATTTTGGAATGTTAAATGGGGCATAAATGAGCACAAAAGAGAGGTACGAAATTATGCAAGTTAGGAGTGAAATAGTGAGATTTGCCGACTGCAAACCAGGGATATGTTATAGTTCCAATAAGATTATGCTTCAGAAGTAAGGTAGCATGGCAGTGGAGGAGGATTATGTCATATTGTAAATGAAGAGCATGTCTGAATCACCGGTATTCAAAATTCATGAGCAAACCATACTTTATATTTTATCCTTCATCCAGCACATAAGGAGAGTCATGAGGCACTGCAGGAACAATATACAAGTCTAGCTCTCACTGAGTACAAGCATAATTAAGTTTTTGGATGGATAGCTTGCTGATAATAACTGACCACTGAGGATTTTCTGGAAAAGCACATTTTGCAAAAACATGAATTAGCCCATTTATAGGAAGCATTTCTAATGAAGGGTAAGGAGGAAGAGGAACCACATCTCAGCACATCTTGCCATGGGAATCTGGCGCCAGATATATCAATCAATCAATCAATCAATCAATGACACTTATAAAGCGCTCTACATACCCGTAGGGTCTCAAGGCGCTGGGGGGGGGGGGTGGGGGGGGGGCGCTACTGCTCGAACAGCCAGGTCTTCAGCTTCTTCCTGAAGGAGAGGTGGTCTTGGGTCAGGCGCAGGTCGGGAGGGAGGGAGTTCCAGGTCTTGGCGGCCAGGTAGGAGAAGGACCTTCCTCCTGTAGTCGCTCTTCGGATGCGGGGGACGGCGGCGAGGGCGTGGTTGGCTGATCGGAGGTGGCGTTTGGGAGCGTAGAAGTTGACTCGGCTGTTGAGGTAGCTCGGGCCTTGGTCGTGTAGGGCTTTGTGTGCGTGGGTGAGGAGGCGGAAGGTGATTCTTTTGTTGACGGGGAGCCAGTGAAGGTCTCTCAGATGTCCGGAGATGTGGCTGGTTCGTGGGATGTCGAGGATGAGTCTGGCTGAGGCGTTCTGGATCCGCTGGAGTCTCTTCTGGAGCTTGGCGGTGGTACCGGCGTAGAGGGCGTTGCCGTAGTCCAGTCGGCTGGTGACGAGGGCCTGGGTGACGGTTTTCCTGGTCTCGGTGGGGATCCACCAGAAGATCTTCCGTAGCATGCGTAGGATGTTGAAGCACGCCGAGGAGACGTTGTTGACTTGCCTGGTCATGGAGAGGGAGGAGTCCAGGATGAAGCCCAGGTTGCGTGCATGGTCTGCCGGTTTGGGTGCGGTGCCCAGGGCGGGAGGCCACCAGGAGTCGTCCCAGGCGGAGGGTGAGGGGCCCAGGATTATATATTAAATCTGTGGCTGCAAAAAGCTATCACAATTTGTGCCCTGACTTATTGCCATCTCCAATTTATTTTGTAAAATTACCTATTTATCAAAAGGTCAGTAATAAAATAATGTATCAGAGTGGGTAGCAATCTGACCTCCCTCATTAATATTCATGAGATAGGTGGTGAATTGGTGTCATCAGCCGGAGGGTGGCCTGCTAGGTTTAACTGACCTCTATGTCTGGGATCGGATTTAAATAAGGTAGATATTAAAGGAAAAGCTGCGTTTAAAAAAAAGTTTTCTTTTTTTTAAAAAGTTAAAGAGTCAACAGTGGTCCCCAGTACTACTGTCTACTCCCAACAGCCTTTTTTTTACATTCACAAAGCGGGAAAGGGGTCCAAAGGGTCCCCCTTCTCTTTTGTAAATGGGTTACCACCCCAACTTGGGAGCCAGTAACTTTCCAATGTTTTGCAGCTCAATTATGTTCACAAATCAGAATCGGTGTTTTGGAAGCCCAGAACACCCCCTTCCAAATACTGATTCAGTGTCCATTTCTAAGCACATTTAGCAATTCGGATTTATTTTTCTCCAAATCGCTCTATATATGCTTAGTACATGGAAAAAAGAGTTTTGGGGGTATATTAGCAAGAAGCTTGTTAAAATTATCGCCGTTTTAGCGGCAGGAAACTGACGCTAAAACGGTGATAATGGGCTTGCTAATATTTGTTATAGAATTCCAATAGAAGCCCAGGTTAGATGTGCAGGACATCTAACCTGGGCTTCTATTGGAATTCTTTAACGCATATTAGCAAGCCCATTATCGCCATTTTAGCGGCAGTTTCCAGCCGCTAAAACGACGATAATTTTAATGAGGTTCTTGCTAATAAGCCCCTTAGTGTTTTCAGACCCTCTGGTTTACCGATTCAGACGGTTTAAGAATGCCAAAAGCATTCATACATATTCTCCTTGGTTTCTTAAAGATCTTATGATTATTTGTATACTATCTTTCAAGCTCCTCTAAATGCCAAAGGTGGCAAAACCGTAATAATGTTACATAGAATATGTATAGAAAATACCCAAAAGACTCTGCTTTTAATTAAATATCTGGAGCTAATATCTGGCCAACTCAGTGACATAATTTACTGTTTACCATGAACAACAAACATGGCCAAAGTTTTCTTAGCGTAATTTCATTAATTACATTTTATTGATTCCTTTTTTTGTTTAAAAAAATATATAACATTATGTGGTTCGCTTGGATTACGCTCATGCTATGAAAAAATGAAAAAAGAAAAAAAGTACTTTAGTGTAATGTGTAAGGATAGAACTAGACAACGCGACTAAGTGCAAGGCATACTCCTATAAGCCTTCTTTTCTTGTGCTGCTCCTGCACCTTTCAAGGACTCTATATAAAGGGATTATCTTTTTATATGTATACAAGTCTTTCTTCAAGATTTGGTTACAGCTTTTGCCTGATCTCCTCTCTGATCGTTTCTTTTTATCTGTTCTCGATGTCTTGCATGTGATGATACAGGCACAAGATGATAGCTCTGTGCAGGAAGTGTCATCACAGAAGGCACAATGATGATATACCATAGCCTGCTGCTTCACTTGAAACACCTGGCCTTCATTTGAAATATGGTCCTATTTTGAAGACCTGGTGCTGTTGTTGCATGGATTCATCAGTGGCACCTAAAAAAGAGCTAATTCACTGGTGGCCAGCAAATGAAGCTGTGCGTTAATATTAGATGGAACTTACATTGAAACTCATAAAAACTTAGGCAAGTGCAAATCCGGAATTTCTATATGTTTCCCTCCAAAGCCATCTGTATGTAAGTTGTTGCTGTCCTTAGCTATTCAATGAAATGTTTTAACACTTTTGCACTTGCAGTGAAATAATAACTGACTCTTCAATATTCTCTCTGGAAATTGATGAGTATGAAAAGAGGAAGACCCACAGGCTTATGGATTGCAGAATTCCAGTAAAGATTGTTTACATACAGCTCAGATTTATGATAACCTTCACATTCCTTAGTTTGAAGATCATTTGATTGCTTCAAGAAACTGAAACAGAGGTTAACACATGAGTGAGTACTTATTGGCGGAGGGGAGAAGTTCCACCTACCTCCGTGTGGAAGCCCCTGGTCCTTATGCTCGAGCACTCTCAAGTGACCAAACCAAAAGGATATGTAACATTACCCTTCCTCTGATTTGAGGTGAGAAGACCTAAACGGAGAAAGACATTAAACCTATGATGTATTACGTGGCATAAAGCTAATTTTGACAGCAAGTGCATTTGCTTATAAACACAGAAGGATTATGCTACCATGGATGGGGAATGGAACCTTGGTTCATTTCGGTAGCTGACATTCTCATCGCCATTCCATTCAATGGCTGTTTCTATCCAACATCCACCCGTGTTCACAACTTCATAGTTGTTATAGAGTGTTGGACTTTGCTTCCCGATGCTCATTGTGCGAGTTACCACATCGACTTTGAGATCCATGCCTCTTGGATAAGATATGGGAACGTAGCTGTGTGCCCATCATGGCTTCTCTTAAATCCCCTGATGCTGAACAAAAATCTTTCTTTTTCTACTAATAAATTGAGTCGACATAAACCTCGACTTCCTTGCTTCGATTTCTACACCGTTTCCAAATATGCACTCCCTCACAGACATTTGTTGTAGGCAGACAAGTCTCATCGTTGTTGAACTCTCCCTAAGCCCATCCAATGTGCAGCATTTCTATCAAATGCTCAGGAAACACATAATATTAATGGTAACTATGCATATACCTAGGTCAGTGGTCGCATATCACCCTGTTCCATACATGCAATGTTTGCAATGTTTGCTGCAAAGTCTGTAGCAATGAAGCCGGACACATTGAGGTATTTCAAGATGGTTTATTGAAGATAAGTAGTTGAGTCCAGAAGTAATAATGTGCAAGCCCCACCAGGAGCAGCCAGTAGGCAGCTCAGCCCATCTCAACTGTGCCTCTCTGGAGAGACCCCCAACATTCCACAGAGCATCATCACACTGTAACATTCTAGAGGCATTGCATGTGATGAAAGAGGAGAAGAACAAGTATGGACAGAGGTGTAAGATACTACAAAGTCTTATAAAAACCCATTTTCACATTCCACGTGAAATTGACACTTGAGTTCTCCACCTCCTCGATCTGGCTTGCATTTCCTTTATCTGAGCTCTTTTTCACCAAGACGTTGTCCAGCGATCGCAATTTGGCTCAGTGCGATGTATGAAAGCAAAACTGCCTTGCAAAATAAGGAATCGCAAAATATGTGACTCCTAATTTTGCGATTTCATTTAAGGAATCGCAAATTGCTATTCCTTAAATGCAACGTAAGAAGCACAGAAAAAGTCTAATTAGGCCTTAAGGAATCGCAAATTACCACCAACATGAAGTTGGTGGTAATTTGCGATTTCTTTGAAAAATTCACTTTTTTACATTTTTCAATTTGCCATGTGGCGCACATACATGCCCTTAGGGAATGTATGTGTGCCACTTGTGCACACATGCACATTTCAGGGGTGCAACAGGGTGTCCTTTTGACACCCTGGCACCCTTGAAATTGCATTCTCAATTTGCGATTCTCTAATTGAGAATCGCAAATGGAGAATGTCTTCCCATTTATTCCTATGGGCCTCTAGGCCGATAGGAATGAATGGGGAGGTATTCCTTAATTGCGAATTGCAACTTGCGATTCACAATTAAGGAATATGTAGGATTCGCAAAAGTATTTGTAAATCCTACATACATAGCGCTTTGCGATTCTCAAATAGCGATTCTCTAAAAATGGCTATTTGAGAATCGCAAAACCAAAGTTTCATACATATGGCTGAAAATGAGGAGAACAGAAACCCATGGTAATGCACCCTTGTCTAAGAAAGCGGAGAAGCTTTTTGGAAAAATATATCTAACGCAGCTGAAAATGACCGTGAGGCAAGAATTGCTTTATTTGTTTATCATCTGATAAAATACCCCCCTGAAGAGTTCTGCAAGTTGCCAGTAACACTGTGATCCACAAGCCACCAAGTTCATATCCTGGCAGGGCTGACTCAGACTACTATCATTCCGAGGTGGCATTAGTTCCACTGAGATAGGGAGCAGTAACTACTGTAATTGTTACAGTGGTGCACAATGGTGAAGTCTGTGGGAGTATGCACTGTATTAAAACATCATGTTATTTTTAGGCAATGGATAGCTGCATGAAAGATGTATTTTCCTTCAACATTCCAGGCACATAGATTCATATATTTTGTGTTCCCAATAATAGCTTCCTTGGAGCTATTCTAATGATGGCATGTCATTACAAATTCTCCAATTCCACAAAACTACCCCCGGGCATACCATGTTTACATTTTTGCACAAGATGTTCTATTTTTGCTCAGATATTGATATGTGCACACAGCAAATATTTTAGAATGTTGATGAGGGGGTAAAAGGATAAGGTACTTTGAAGTAGTGCGTCGTGAGTCGGTTTTTATGCAACAATTGGCTGGACTAGTGCTGTTAGGTGCCATACTTGATATTTCATTATGTTCCTCCTTTCTTACGTTTGACATCATTTGATGCTATTTTCCTTCAGTTTTCTTTTTGTGCCCTACACTTCAAAATGTTCCAGTTTCACTTTGGTAAGAGGCTTGTTTTCTGATGGTAAAGGTATAAGTGGACACATTGTTTCCCCTACATGACTGCGAGCGAAAAGTGGTGCCAAAGAATTCCCCAGTGAATAAATGCATTTACGATATATGGTCCTGACCATGGTAGCCGCTCTGGCACTCTTAGCCTTTCATGTTATTAGTTAATGATCCAGTGCCTTTTGATGTTAGTTAGATAAAAATCCCAATTAGCTTCAAGTAACTTAGTTAAATCTAACTCTGCAAACAAGATACAAAAAACAGATAAATACTTTTTTTCATCAGTAGGATTCAGACCCAGAATCACTTTCTTTACTCATTGAGTTTACTTCGAAAGAAAATGTTAAATTCTTCTCCATCAAACTTCTGATGTGCACTTTTGGTGACCTTCCTGTTTTGCCAATATCAAGCTAATTGGAAGGGCCTTGAGAATATTATCCTAACTCAGCAAAGAAAAGGTAATCTGTAAGCGTTTTTTGTTGATGTGGAAATGTTTGAGGCTTCTGTCCATAAAATTAAACATTTCACAGGGATTTTTCTGTGGTTGTGTACATTCCTAAAAGTGGATACATCCAAGGTGAGCTCACATTCTTCTTTGCAATAAAAGGATAGATGTTTTGTTCCATTTAACCATTTAATTCACCGGATGTAATTAAACTGGTAAGAGTTGGTGGCCAGGCTTGGTTTCCACAAGAATCCATACATGGATGATACTCATCTGGGCCTCCAGAAATTAACAGTTGTATACTTTGTGTTGAGGCACTGCCTTGACTAAAAGTTTTCTCAATATTTACTCCTCCAAAATTGACTTTCTGTTTCTTTACAACATTGAACATAGACTCTCTTTAGTGCACATATTTTCCCCTGATGGCAAAAACCCTCCCATCACTATTTCTGACTTGCCTTACCTGCACCCTGTACAGGTAAGTTACATTTGGATATTGGACACAACTAAAAGTTTAATTTCTATTCCACTTCCTACTTCAGAAACCTTAATTCCACTTGTAATCTTCGTCCAGATTTCGATTGTTCTTGGACTGACTCCAAAAACTCAGCTGTGTGTGGTTTCCTAAATGAACTCTTGCTCTCCTGAAGGGTGTTGCACACATGCAGTTTCCAGTCTGGTAGCAGATCCACAATGTCTTGACCACGTTACTTTTGTTTTGAAAGACGTGCATTGTCCACACCTACAGGTTCATATGCAGTTCAAGTTGCATGTAACCTTTTGGTTCTTTCCAACCACTAGTGTGGATACGAAAAATACAATTAGAGAAGCGTATAGTTAGATAAAAGTGGACAGAAAAGTTGGTATCAGAAAGGATGGGTGCCCATATCGTGAATATTTGTTGATCTTTGTCCAAACAGTTCCAATTCCAAGAGTATCCTGAATTGCTTGCTCTTGAATTCACAGTATAAGGTTGGTTTGGTAGCATTCTCCTGTTGTACACCTTGTTCCTCATGGTACTTCATCCTCTGTATTTCATCCTCTTTAATGACTGTTGATGGGCCAAGATGGTAGACGAAGAACCAGGTTTCTGGCTAGATTGTGGCATGGACACAGTTGATGCAGGTAAACCAGGCTATTGCCGTAATATGTTCTAATGTTTAAGAGACAATGACCGGTACTGTAAAAAATGTATACTGTATAAAATGTTTGCACTAAGCATAAACTTGAAATGAAGAAATTAATATTAATTTCAGGACAACCATCACATCTCACCCAAAAAATGATTCCAAATTTCCAAGCCTCCAATTTTTTTTTCTTGGACCAGAATTCTACAATATAATGCAGCACCTAGACAACATATCGGTCATAGATCTTTAAGTATTCTGGAAGAAATAGTCCACTTGAACTGTTCATCATGACAATCAACAACTAAATAGTGTGTCTCTTCCACATTTCATATGCACTATAGTCTTTTTCAGGTGTTTCTGTCTTGTCTTGCTCTTCCCCATCTTTCTTACTTCTTTGTATGGAGCTTTAAAACAAATAGTTAAGAACATTTCTATGTTCATAACTCTTGATGTGATTAATCTAATTAGTATCTTTCTAGCCATGTGGTAATAAGGTTACTTTGATCAGTATATTTATCCTGCATTGTACAGTGAATATTGAACATGTATGTGGTTGATAGTTTTTAGTACTACATGCTTATTATCAATTCAATTCACATATTTTGATTAATTGACCAGTTATTTATTTTCAACAACTACATTCTCATTTATCTTAGGAGAAGGGTGGTGTTACTTTGGAGATGTTGCTTTAGGTCACTTCACTGTCAACCCTTAAATTCATTGACAATATTTTACTTGGTAAAACCATTATGTCTTTCTTTTCTTATACATGCAATGGTAAAGATAATAGGTCTGGCTTTGAAGTGTTTTGAAACAGTTGGACGACTTTGTGTTGGATGTTCTCAGCTGTCCTAAAACAGAAACAGTAAAATGAAGTATCTTCTTGGTCTACAATGATATGTAAGCAGGGAGTAAAGCCCCTTTGTTGAATGGAGACCATTAACAAAGTTAAACCGCACCCTCAAAGAACTTTGTTGTAAATGAGAGTTGAGAAGGTAAAATTTGTGTTGCAAGAGGTACATTTAAGAAGCACAAAAAGAACAATATTGAACAAAAGATACATTTTACATTGGGACAGTATTTTCAGGACAGCTGTTACAAAAGCTTGTTTGTGTAGTGCACGTCTTTACTTTGTGGAAAAATTTTTATAAGTCCAATAACATGTTTTCAGAACAGCAAAGTACAATAAATGAACTTACAAGGGTGATTAGTAAATAGCCTTGGCCTGCCACAAAGACAAACAGGACAGACTTCAAAACAAAAAAAGACACAAACCAGCAATTATAAATGCCTAATGTCAGTAAATATATCGAAGAGCACACTGACTCACGGTGTCTGAATTAGAAGCTACATGTCATGTTGCTTCTGTAGTCTAACAAAGGACTACTTGAGCAGAGTCACCAACGGGAACACAAGTGGGACAATGTAATAATTCCTAAAATATCATGGCCTTTGTTGGACAGTCCATCTAAGCCATGGCAGATGATGAAAAACCCTCATAAGACAATGGCTAAAGTGACCTGGCGTATAGTCTAATCTCTCAGTACTTCTAATTGCATTCACGCTTTTTAAACTATAGGTAACAGAAGATACTCTAAAAGCTAAAATTTCCTGTAGCAAGATCTAAAATAGGACCGCTCAAAAATGTCTTTGCTCCATTTCCTCAAAATAGCAAACTGGTATAATTCATAGATACGTCTTGGCAAGGTCTCTCAAATCTTGCAATTAAAGTTTCTTACAGTAGGCAAAATTATGCACCTCTAACAAATGTAGTTGTTCAAATGTTCATAAAATTCCTCCTTATTGTAATTACTTCTGGCATTGAGTCTTTCTATTACACATAGTGAATTATTTCTCTTTTAGTCTTCAGTTCAGTTTCCATAAATACTCTAAGCATATATTGTGCATACAACAATGCACTCCCGCGCAAACTGTCATACTGATTAATGTAGTTCTTTCAGGATAAAATTTGAAAGAAATGGCTACAAAGAGGAGAGGGGAAGCACACAAATGTCTGAGGGGGTGCTGCTGGTTATGCCAAAATTCTTATATGATTTTACGGACATGTCTGCTTATCCTGCAATATTGATTTTCCTGTTTGATATACATGAGAATTGTTAAAGTAATTTACAAATGCACCTTAAATATTTTCCAAAACCTCACAAGTTTCTGAAAAAGTGTACATGTAAAAAAAGGCCATATTTAAAAAAGATCAGCTATTAATACCACCCTGGCTTCAGAATGTGTGGATAACAAATACATGTGTCTCTAGTGGATGCAGGATGGCAAAACCAGTCCACCACTCCTTTATCCTTTGAGCATAAGTTCATTAAGGAAAACGTCCTGTTTCTAAAGGGATGTTAACAGAGATACTCTTGATGTTAAAAGCCGGGCTCATTCACTTGACCACATCCTCTCGAACATCCCTAACCACAGTGAACAAGTTAAAGAATCTAGGAATTTAATTACACATAGTAGCAAGAGAGCTACATTGTGTTTCACCCTCAATGATATCACATCCCTTGCCTTGGGTGATCTACTGCGACTCCTTTTTCAACAAGGATCAAGTATCATTTCCTATGAGCACCTCACCAGGATCTCTAACATCGTTGCAAGACCCCATTAGAATCTCTGACTTCGACGAAAGACACATCATCTGTCAACCAGGCTGATGTTCTTCACTACAGCTAAAGGATTGAACTCCATGACTTATATTGTGATTAAAAGTAAGAAAAAGCACTGCAAAGTAGTCAAAATCGGAGATGTTAAATGCTGTACAGCCATCCCCTGAAAACATACAGCATTACGTCTCTACTGCACTATACACCACCGGACATATCCGGTGAATCAGCAGTTAGGTTATTTCCGTCCAAGTGCTATCACAGTTGTCTTGAGTGTGTCTTCCCTATGTTAGAAAATCCATTCTTTTTTATGGTACTCTTATCCAATCTTCCAGCAAATTTCACAAGTATTCTTCCTTGATCCAATAAATCCACCCTATTTTCAAAAACAATATCCAAAAACATTATCTTTCAGAGTATTATGTGGTTACATTTGCAATGGAGAAGAGAATTTATGTTGGTAGGTTTGTGCATGATGTAGTGAGTGTTTACCTGTCCCGTTTACTAATTAGTAGTTCAAGAACATTATGACTTGAGTTGCCCAATTTTCGATATGAAATTAAGATCAATCCTCTGTTGTGCTCGTGTCTTCTCAAAAGTGTGCACCCATGTTATTTGCTGCTGCCTTTTTGCCAGCTACCTGTCCACATGCTACTTTTCTAGCATTAATCTGTGAGCCAGTAAATGCATTAATTGTGCAACTGAGCTATTGATTAGGGGGCTGTGAAATTATCTGTTGACTACCATTGCTGGGGAGGGAAGGTAATGCTGGTGCAACTTCCAGCCGCACCCTGAAGGGAGATAATAGCGAGGTGTAACTAGATGAGAAAGTGGATACAAAACCATTAAAAACAGCATGATAGGAAATAATGCAAAACAAAAGCAGTTTGTAGAATAAGCAAAAACAGGAGCTCTTAAAATTGGTGTACACTCATGGAGTTTTCACAGGAATCCATTTGTAAGCCTTATTTTTCTCAATTCACTCTATGCATGCTACACTAATTAATAATTGTATGTAGCGCCACAAGCCCATTCGTATACAAGCACTTTGACTCTACAAAATCAAATGCTGCTTTTTTATTAGATTGTACCTAGTACGCTGTCAATCAACTGTTAACTTTCGAAGAAAAAGAAGGAGAAAGAAGAGTGGTGGGTCAAGGTGTCAGGTGGTCTAGTGGCTGAGGTTTCAATGCATGATTCCATGACTATTCTTCCACCATCTTTATGCATCTCTGCGCCTTTGAGCTCTTAGAGCTTAAGTTATAGCATCTTTGCATATAAGCACAAGAACTAGCAGTTTGTACTTGACTATAAGTTGCACAGACCACTGCATTTGTCTTACTACCGGACGAGTCAGGGGAATGCAGGCATGTCAACAGTTACACCAGTTCTAAGTGCCTGTCCAATATTCTCTTGTTAGACCACTAAGAGTTCTGTTTTCTCACCCTGTGCAGGGCCACTAATAAATAAACTAACCATGCAGGTTCTAAAGAGATCAGATATCTTATTTTCTTCAATTATTTCCCCTTACCTCAAAGTTTGATATGCTCAATTAACATGTTGTCCTCCTTTTTGATCACCAGGTCCATGACGTTGAGTGCAGCTATCATTACTAGCTCAATTTACACTCTAAATATACCTATGAAGAATATTCCAAATCCTCTGGATCCGATTTCTTGTCTGGAAAAGAAACAGATGAAATTATATGGAAGACAATGAAAGATTTGTGGACTTTAACAATTTGTCTCTTGATTATGTAGACAGCTCCATTGATCACCATTATTGTTGAAGCATTTGAATGAGTCAGACATGGCTGTGTAGAACTATAACACACACACTGTCTTAGTTACTCTTTATGAACCTAAGAAACTGCTTGCAAATGTTGCTGGCAGGCTAAGACCGAAAAAACAGTTTTTTTCAGTCAAACAAATGATTTTCTTTAAAAATCAAGAAACTGACAAAGGTCATGCACATAGCTTGTGCTCAAGCCTAAAGGCCACCTAATCCATGAGCTCCAGATCGCATCATCATGCATGGACCACCCAGCATGGACTAAAGGCACAATTCTGGTCTCAAGGAAGGTCATAACCCCTCACCTTCTATTGCCCAATCAGAAGGCGCACAAACAGCATGCTTTACCACCTCTTGTGCCACAATTGCCTCCAACACGACTGACAAGATCTGCGACTGTTCTCGCCCACACGACGTCACAGGGAGACTTCAGGCGAAGCCTTCTATGCCGAATCTCACTTCTGCTGATACCCATAACCAGAACCGGTGTGTCCCCCTGCATCACTCTGTCCTCACCCCCTTTAGGTGTAGAGCTCATGCAGCCCCTTTACCCTTCTGGCAATTTACCAGCGGTTCCACGCTCACTTGGGCTTCCGTTAGAAAAAACTTTGAAATAGAAAGAGTTCACAGGATACCTCCAGGTAAATCTCCTATCACCTCGTCCACCTCAGCATCATGCCCAAGTACATTGATCTTTTGCCCTCTACATTATCTTCACACAGAGATGATCCTTGCCCACATGAGGAAGATTCAACACGTACAGTGGAATGGAGTCAGAATAACTATTGTGCAAGGCTTCCTGGCGCTCCGACAACCACTGCATGATCGTTCTATCCATTTCTCCTTTGTGGGCCCATCCAACTTCTGTATACTGTTTAAAGGGGAGCCGTTGTTCTTCACAAACCCCTCGAATATTCAATCTTTCATAGGCACTGCAACTCAAATGGATATGGGCACTTGAGGCTTTAACAAGGGAATTTCCCTGTTTACTTCTTGCTTAAAGCTTTTGTAGGTTTGGTGTGCATCCACAGTGTTGCCACAATGTTGTCACAATGCTGTCTTTTGGGTAGTGGTTTACTTCATCCCGATATTGTACCACAGTTTTGGTACTTCCATGTTTATGCCTGTTTGGCATGCTTTTCAAATTCATAACTCGTTTTTGTTCTGGCAGTCTATCTCATTATAGAAGAGTTCTTGGACCTCTAGGCTATCCATGTTCTTTCTAAGTACATGTGCTTTCTAAGTACAAGTGCCTGCGCCCTCATTATACAAGGTTGGGCTTCATCAATTTAAATGTTCTTATCATGGAAAGAGGCCTCGCGATCTTTGAGTTTGGCCAGTTTTTTGTCTACCTCTTTCTCAAGTGTATTAGGGTGGTAAAATCCAGTTCTTCTGTATTTCTGTGGTGGATATGTAGGAGGGTTTGGATTCTGGGTTTGGTTTGTGGTTGTTCCCAATGCTATTTTTCTCATTATTTCTCTACTGTCTTTCCCCCTTTGATCCTCATCTTCTCACCTCCCCCTTGTCCTTACAATGCAACTGTTAGCAGGTTCATAGCATGACCCCTTCCCACTATGAGATTTCCAAAACTAGAGCTACTGTCCCCCGCCACCACAATACTTAGAGTTACATACATTCTAACATAAAAATACATAAAGAGCACATCAATATGCATAGTATGGTAAAATAACTCAAAGGTGGCAAGATCTAAGTAGATGAAGATGTTAATCTCTACGTGCGTTTTAGCGTGACAAGCGCCTTCTTCAGGAGAAGCCACTCGAATTTCTGCATAAAAAATCATATAACATAACATAACAATTAAAACAATGTAGTACACAGAGTCTGTGGCATATAACTTTGTGCACTATACATACATACTAAGGTGTTCCACATATACAATTATACTAAAACCTAAAACCGACCATGAAACAAATTATTTCGGGTCAGAAAAGCCAAAAGTGACAGGGACAAGGAAAGAATCCAAGATAAGACAACGGGTGAGTGAACAAAATACTATTCATGGTATATGAAAGTAAGAAGATGAAGAAAAAGACCCAATAGTATCTGTTACGAATCCACTCGCAGTGTTCCGGTTATTTCCTTCTTGATGCTGCAGTTCCAAATTTCTCCTTGAACCAACCAAACCAACAAGGATTTGTAACACTTGTCAGACTGATTCGTCCCTAGGGGAAAGGGGAATTGGTATGAGAAACAAAGACAAAATAACACAGGATCTGACTTCTATCAGTTGGTCGTTGTGTTACTGTTGTTTCTCAGAATGGAGTGACTCTGGGCCTTCCTTCTTGTTCTTAGGAGATTCAATCTGTATTTAAAATGTTACATAATATTTGTATTGTTAAATCAAACTTATTCCTTCGAATTCTTCTGAATTAATATTCATTCAATAATACCTACCCTAATTCAAAAAAAGCCCATGCATACACTCCTGTATCTTGATTTTTTCTTAATTTTGTGAAATCACCTTGAATACAGGAATTCTATTAACTTACAGCATCTCAACAAGTTGCCAACATCTAAAATACTTTTCTGAATTTATTAGTTGAGAACTTGTTAGTTGAGTTAGTGTTGTATCAAAACCTTAGGATTATTAGTCCATACCTTTAATGTCGAAATACTTGTTCCAAAAAGGGGTTCTAAAGAAATAAAAATGTACAAAAGAAAAAGACAACAAACTAACAAGTGTACATAATCCAGCAGCTCACTATGACATATTCATGTCCGATGTAAGACTTGTTCTAAAATAACATTCAGCAAAACTGTAATCATTTCAGCAATTGTCTTGTGCACAATGACAAATAAAGTTATGCTTGTTGCTAATACTCTCTTAGCAATGCCAGGTTCTATTAAGCTACTTCCTTTGTTTCAGGTAGTGTTTATCCCAAAAGCCCAAAATAAATAGTTATTCCTGTTTTGATATGATATCGTCTTCTTCCAGAGCTTTTTTAAGTTAAGTCTTTTCTGAGCGCGATAATCTAGTGAAGTCTTCTTTGGGCGCAATTATTTAATCCTTTAAAAGTTATTATTCTTACCGGAAGCTGTTATTCACAAATGCCGACCAAAATAATGAGGTTCTTCGTTGTACCTGTTTCCTAGGCAACGACCGGAACCTCCAACGCTTAACCGGAACACAAAGCCTCCTGAAAATCAGTGACATAAGATCGAGGAAATTCTGGAGAGGAAAGGAAGACTCGGGAGCTGGAAAGATCAGGTAGGTGGGAGCCGGATTTCGTATGCGGGTCCGGGAGCTCGAAATATGGAGAATTGTTGCTGGGCGGAAGGCGGGTTGAGCTGGAGCGGGTTGTAGAGAAGTCCGGAGCACTGACGGTAACGCTATGAAGCGAAGCACCGTCACGGGCTCAGATGGGGCTTTAAATAGATGCAGGCAGGCGTGACGTTTGGGCGCTGCATCTGGAGTTTACCTGGCAGTTAGTTAGGTGTTGCCACTGTTGAAACCACGTGAGACGATCTCAAGATTCAGGAAGGAAAATAACAAACAACAAACATTGCTACATACAAATGCACCATGTCAGTCAAAACGTGTTGCAGTATCTTTACTCAATATTAATGTATAAATATTATGGCAACTCTTCTTTTGTAGATCTTTGTCCCATAATAAAATTATAGTAGAGCACATGAATCAGCTTTTCCTCTCACAGTTCCTCCCCCAAAGGTCGTCTCATGAGGCGTGGTTTCTCAGGATGCATAGCATGAAAGAATTTGACTAATCTTGGAGCATATACATTGCTTTCAGGTTCCCAAGATCTTTCTGAAGCGTCATACCCCTTCCAATCAATTAAATCAGACAAACGTCCTCGAATGCGTTTAGCATCCAAAATCTGTTTAACCTCATATTCTAGATGATCTCCTACTACAATTGGTGGAGATAGGTTATCTGGTCTTGTAAAAGGATTATAAGGTTTGAGAGGGGACACATGAAAAACTGGATGAATAGCATAGTCTTTTGGGAGTTCTAACTTCATTGAAACTGGATTTAACATTTGTTGTATAGGGAATGGTCCAAAGTACCTTGGTTTAAATTTTTTAGGACCCTCGATCTGGATGTTTCTAGTTGATAACCAAACTTGGTCTCCTACTTGATATGGTGGTATTGGTAGTCTGTGTTTGTCAGCTGAGGACTTCATTTTTAGCTTATTCTTTGCCAGAGCCTTCTTAGCCTGTTCTTGAAACCTATGCAACTTAGTCAGTCTTACAGTGACTGCAGGCATATTGTTTTGTTCGTTTTCTGGAAGCAAAACTGGAATTGCTCGTGGATGGAGGCCAGTTAAAAAACAAAGGTGAACAACCCAATGCTGCATGGGTACTATTATTGTATGAAAATTCTGCCCAAGGCAACACTTCGTCCCAGTTTGCTGACTGGTTGGAGGTCAAACATCACAAACTTTGCTGGAGGTATTCGTTTACTTTTTCAGTTTGGCCATCCGTCTGAGGATGAAAAGCAGATGATAACGCTAATTCTATTCCTAACTGTTGACTGAGTTGATTCCAGAATTTTGAGAAGAATTGGGGGCCTCTGTCTGAAATAATTTTACTTGGAAGGTCATGGAGATATACTATGTTATTTAGGAATATCTCACTAAATTCCGTTGCTGATGGTAATTTAGGTAATGGAATCAAATGTCCCATTTTGGCTAATAAGTCTACTACTACGAAAATTGTGGTTAAACCATGAGACTTAGGTAAGTCAGTAATGAAATCTAGACTAATTGTGTGCCAGGGTAAGGGAGGAACAGTCATAGGTTGTAACAGACCCATAGGTAATGTATGAAGGGATTTTTGTTGTGCACATACTGGACAGGCTTTAACATATTGTTGTACATCACTTTTTAAGTTGTCCCACCAGAAGTACCTTTGACATAACTCTAGGGTCTTGTTAATCCCTGGATGACCTGTTGTGCTCAAATCATGGTTCCAATTTAACTCCTGCAGACGCAATTCATTGCTTGGTACGAATAATTTATCTTTGTGAAAAAATAAATTCTCACAGATGATATTATGTTTCTGAGCTAGCCACTGCTGTTGATTCATGGTTTCTAGTTCGTCTTTTACTTGATTTAGAAACCTTTCAGAATGGGTTACTGCTAGTATTTTTTCAGCAGGAATTATGCTTGGTGTTTTAGTGACTTGATCATTGTGTTTTTCACAAACTAGCCGAGATAAAGTATCAGAGAACAGTTGTTTAGGTCCAGGACAATACGTGATGAGAAAATCAAATTCAGTAAAGAACAGCAACCAACGCATCTGTCTGGGAGTAAGTGCCCTAACTGTTGAAAAGAAATTTAAATTCTTATGATCTGAGAAGATGGTTATAGTATGCTTAGCACCTAACAAATGATGCCTCCATTCCTGAAAAACAGCCTTTAAAGCCAATAATTCACGTTTCAGAATGGTATAATTCTGTTCTGCTTGTAACAACTAACGTGAATAAAAGGCTATTGGATGCAAGTGTCCTGACTCTGAATCTTTTTGTATTAACACACCTACCAAAGCTGTTTGAGAGGCATCAGCTTCAACAAAGAATGGTCTATCTGGATATGGATGGATTAAGATGGGTGCTGAAGAGAATGCTTTTTCAATGTTTCAAAAGCTTAATCAGCTTCTGAATTCCAATGAAACCTTTTTCCCTTTTTTAGTAACTGTGTGATTGGCGTTACAATTTCAGAGAATTTTGAGATGAAGCGTCTATAAAAGGTAGCAAATCCCAAAACCTTTTGGGTGTCCTTAACCGATGCTGGAGTGGGCAATTTCAAAATTGCTTCCACCTGTTTTGGATCCATGGATATCCCCTCAGGAGACAGCCAGTAGCCTAAGAACTCAACTTTAGAGGTGTTGAAAACGCACTTCTCCAATTTGACGAATAAAGAATTGTCCCTTAGTCTTTGTAAAATGGAACAAACATGTTCCGTATGATATTCTGGAGTTTTTGAGTATATAAGTATATCATCAATGTATACAATGACACAGATGTCCAAGAGGTCATGCAATACTTCCTGGATTAAATATTGAAAGGCAGCTGGAGCGTTGCAAAGACCAAAAGGCATCACAGTATACTCGAATAGGCCGTACTTAGTGTGGAAAGCTATTTTCCACTTGTCTCCTTCTTTAATGCGGACAAGGTGATAGGCCCCTCGCAAATCCAATTTTGTATAAATACTTGAGCCTTTTACCTGATTCAACAACACTGGGATCAAGGGTAATGGGTACCTGTTTTTGATTGTTGCCTTGTTGACAGCACGATAGTCAATACATGCTCTCAAATCGCCAGATTTCTTCACCACAAAGAAAAGTGGTGATGACACTGGTGATGTTGAGTGGCGTATAAAGCCAATTTCTTGTTATTCATCCAAATAAGATCTTAGATATTGAGTCTCTGGTTCAGTCAAGGCATAAATCTTGCTACAGGGCAGGGCAACTCCTGGAGTCAAGTCAATTCTACAATCATAGACCCTATGTGGTGGTAACTTAGTAGCCTTAACAGGGTCAAAAACATCGGAATAGTCTTAATACTCTGCGGGAACACAAGAGGTTTCTTGATGTAAAGCAGCACAAATGAGGGGCATTACTGGATCTTTGGTTTCTTGGTAACAGTGAATCCTGCAATAGAATGAATCCAAGGTCACTGTGCGCCTTACCCAGTCTATCTTTGGGTTATGGAGTTCCAGCCAAGGAACTCCTAGGATCACCCCGAAAGTTGGTGTATCGATGAGATCAAATATGGTGTTCTCAGTATGCCCATTTTCTGCAACAATAACCAAAGGGGGAGTGTGAAGCCTGATTAAACCAGAGGATAATACTGAACCGTCAACAGCTCGCACAGGTTTGGGCTCTTTCTTGAGCACTTGGGTAATTTGTAATTTTTTAGCTAATTCTAGGTCAAAAAAGTTGCCTGTGGCTCCTGAATATATAAGAACAGGAATACTGTGCCTTTGCTGGGTGGTTAAGATAAAGGTCAACCTCAATGTAAAATGTCCAGGAGTGTGATTGATTATATTGGTGGCATAGTGGGACATCTTTTGGTCACACACTTTCGAAGAAACTATCTCATCTTTCCCCGAGGGTTTTAGTTTCCCCGACTCCTGTGATGATTCACTGATTATCGCTAAAGCTTTCTTTTAACTGGTTTCACTGTACAATCTTTTGCAAAATGACCGAACTTGCCACAATAAAGACATACATTTCCTTTACGTCTACGTTCTTTCTCTTCAAGTGAAAGCGGCCCATTCACACCTCCGATTTGCATTGGCTCTACATGGGTATTTTTGTCTTCAAATTCCCTTTTGTCTGTTTTAAAATGTAAATTCCTGATGTTCTCTCTAGGTCTCTCATTTTTTCATTCCCCTAGTCTATGGTCCAACTTGACTACCAAATCAAGAAATTCTGTGTAATCTTCAGGTAAATTAACAATATGGGCTAAGGAATCTTTCAGGTTATCTTTAAGACCTCTATAAAACAAGGAAACTCTTTTTTCTTCAGGCCAATGGGTCTCTGCTAACAACCTATTAAAGGTAGTTACATAAGTTATCAAGTCTTTGGTTCCTTGGCGCAAATTCAAGAGTTCATTGTCCGAAGTTTGAATGAAAACATGTTTGGCAAATAAACTGGACATGGCTGCCTTGAAATTAGTTAGATTGTGCAATAGTGAGTCATTAGTATCAATCAGAGGCATAGCCCAATTAGCTGCTACACCTCCTGAATAAGAAATAATAAAAGCTACGTTGGATGTGTCAGAAGTGAAGATCTGTGGTTTACACATGAAATGTAAATGACACTGACTCATGAATGTTGTACAGCGACTGCTATCCCCAGTGAATCTTTCTGGACTTGCTAGTGGGACGGGATTTGGGGTTACTACTGTTACTTTTAAAGGTTGTTCTTGACTTTGACCAGATGCATTTTGAGAAGGGAAAATTGTTTTACCAAATTTAGAGGAAGTAATTATAGGTCTTTCTACCTCAGAGGATGGATCTCTCCAATTGGTAAACCCTGACCTGGCTCTGTCTAGTTGTTGTCTCAGGGCCTAGTTTTCTACAAGCAATTCTTGCATTTCCTCATTTAATTTACGAACTAACTGAGTCAACTGAGTGGGGTCCATTATGTCAGGATACAGAGTCAAAAAGGAAATAAGGGTGGCGGCTTCGCTTTCTGTTACGAAGTCACCTGCAGTGTTCCGGTTATTTCCGCCTTGATGCTGCAGTTCCAAATTCCTCCTTGAACCAACCAAACCAACAAGGATTTATAACATGTGTCTGACTGATACATCACTAGGGGAAAGGGGAATTGGAATGAGAAAAAAAGACAAAATAACACAGGATCTGACTTCTATCAGTTGGTCGTCGTGTTACTGTTGTTTCTCAGAATGGAGTGACTCTGGGCCCTCCTTCTTGTTCTTAGGATATTCAATCTGCATTTAAAATGTTACATAATATTTGTATTGTTAAATCAAACTTATTCCTTCAATTTCATCCGAATTAATATTCATTCAATAATACCTACCCTAATTCAAAAAAGCCCATGCATACACTCCTGTAATGTCACTGTATCTCGATTTTTTCTTAATTTGGTGAAATCACCTTGAATACAAGAATTGTATTAACTTATAACATCTCAACAAGTTGCCAACATCTAAAATACTTTTCTGAACTTATTAGTTGAGAACTTGTTACTTGAGTTAGTGTTGTATCAAAACTTTTGGATTATTAGTCCATACCTTTAATGTCGAAATACTTGTTCCAAAAAGGGGTTCTAAAGAAGAAAAATGTACAAGAGAAAAGACAACAAACTAACAAGTATACTTGTACATAATCCAGCAGCTCACTATGACATATTCCTGCCCAATGTAAGACATTAAATAACATTCAGCATAACTGTAATCATTTCAGTAATTGTCTTTTGCACAATGACAAATACAGGTATGCTTGTTGCTAATACTCTCTTAGCAATGCCAGGTTCTATTAAGCTACTTCCTTTGTTTCAGGTAGTGTTTATCCCAAAATCCCAAAAGAAATAGTTATACTTGTTTTGATATGATATCGTCTTCTTCCAGAGCTTTTTTAAGTTAAGTCTTTTCTGAGCGCGATAATCTAGTGAAGTCTTCTCTGGGCGCCTATATTTAATCCTTTAAAAGTTATTATTCTTACTGGAAGCTGTGATTCACAAATGCCGACCAAAATAATGAGGTTCTTCGTTGTACCTGTTTCCTAGGCAACGACCGGAACCTCCAACGCTGAACCGGAACAGAAAGCCTCTGTTATATACTAGTGATTACTCTGTTTCTCTTTGTCCTCTCGTGCTTGCAAGCACGAGAGATCTCCACTGTGGTTCTCGAATCTTGTCCTTTAGTCGTGAGGATTCCTCGAACGTCACATTGGACGTTGGCTTCCTCACGACTGGACGGCTCTGGTTGTGGGTGCATTACCTGGCAATTGAAACCTATAATAAATACAAGATTGGACCTACGCAAGACTCCTTCATCTTCATTTAACATATTTGGCGACGATCGGGATTTTGCCGCACCCACCGCCAGTCAACTCTTCAAATCTCACCAGAACTCGACCACTGCTCGTCTCCTGCTTCTTCAGCCGAACCTGCCTCCAGTCCGACTTCTGTCACACCAGGTCGTATACTTCTGGACACTTTCCCCGTCCATCACCTGGCTCCCGGCATGGATTTCTCTCCTTTCTCTCCTTTTTCCTGGCGCTGCTTGTTTCTGCCAGTTGCTGCCTCGCGCTCAGTCATGCGCGCAACGTTCTAACTTCCTGCTCGCGCTGCTTCACGCGCGCTACGCCACAATCTCCAGACAAGCTCACCGCCTTTAGAAATTCACGTCGTTCTGTAACCTTGACGACGCCGCCGGCGGCCATTTTCAGCGACCTGCTAAGCCTTTGTTTTGCATTACTGTGCAGCGTTAAACACGTTTTGCTGCCTTCTATTTCATTTTCAACCACCGCGACTTCATCGCCTTGCTTTCCTTTCAAGTTACTACAGCGATAGGCACGCTTCATTGCCTACCATGTTTATTTGACTTCTTCATTTCACGTTTTAAGTCATTTATTAACCACAGCGATAGGCACGCTTTACTGCCTACCATGTTCATTTGACTTCTCATTTCCTTCACAAGTCCTCAAGTGACTACAGCGATAGGCACGCTTTACTGCCTACCATGTTTATTTGACTTCATTATTTCATGTTTAAAGTCATTTATTATCCACAGCGATAGGCACGCTTTACTGCCTACCATGTTCATTTGACATTTCATCTCCATTACAAGTCTTCAAGTAACTACAGCGATAGGCACGCTTTATTGCCTACCATGTTTATTTGACTTCATTTTTTTTTCATTTTTTTTTTTTTCACGCTCAAAGTCATTTATTAACCATAGCGATAGACACTCTTCTTCGTCCATCACAAACTCTGTCATAATATATTTTCATTCTTTTATCTTTTTTTCACCATGGCTTCTTCTCAACAGTTTCAAACACCAGCTCCTTTCCTACAAACTCCTGGGAAACCTACTCTTGCTTGGCGCAATTGGCTCAAAGGTTTTGAGAACTATTTGGTAGCCATCGATGCTACCAAGTATGATCCTCCTCGCAAGGTTGCCATTCTTTATGGTTGTTTGGGAGTTGCTGCTCAACAAGTTTTTGAAAACTTACCCCATATTGCTTCTCCCGCTGGTGAGTCCGGTGACAACTGGAATGTTTACCAAGAAGCCATTGCTCGTCTCAATAAACAATATGACGATGAGCCCAGTATCGTATTAGAACGTCATAATTTTTTCAAACGTAAACAAAGTATTGATGAGAGTGTAGAAGACTATATCGCTCAACTCAGGATCCTGGCTTCTACCTGCGACTTTGGTGCTAGTACAGATACCTCTATCAGAATTCAATTTATTTTTGCTTGTTTTTCCCAAAAAATCCAGGAACGTTTATTAAGTTGTAAAAATCCTTCTTTAACTGAAACAATTGATATCGCCAAGGGGATTGAACGCGCAACTTATTCCTCTAAGATTCTACAAGAAAGTATATCTCAACCTTCTGTTCATTTGGTCGACCAGGCTTCTGGTTTCACTTCCATTGACCTTGTTAACAATTCTTCAAGACAACTAAATAGAAAACCGCTCAATTGCTACAGATGTGGATCTAGGAATCATCTTGGCAATTCTCCCACGTGTCCTGCTTCTGGCAAAAAATGCTCCTCCTGCAAGAAAATTGGACATTTTCCTTCTGTTTGCAGGGGTCGCAAAAGAATCACTAGAGTCAATAATATTGAGTTTCAAGAAAATGTAGAGTCTTGTTCCACCAGACTCAATGATGTTATGTCAATTGAATGTGATTCTCTTGAATTTGCTAAAATTAAGAGTCCCTTGTGTGAATTGTTGATTGGTACAATTACAATCCAGGTCAAAGCTGATTCTGGTTCTCCCATCACCATTTTATCCGACCTCACGTTTTATGCTAATTGGAGTCAAGTTGTTCTTTCCAAGTCAGATGTCAATCCCAAGGCCTTTGGCGAAAAGGACATCGATATGTTGGGTTTCTTTTATTCTAACATTGCTTGCCTAGGCAGATACACCTTCACCAAAGTTTATGTTGCCCTCAAGGGCAGGGATATTGTATGTTGGTTTGATTTAGCCAGAATGGGTTTGATCCTCAAGCCTGGATCTGATCAACCCATTGCCTTAGGCGACATCCCTCATGACTATTATACTAGTCATGATTCTGGGAACTTCAATATTTCAGATCTTTCCTTCCCCATAGTCAAAATGGACACTTTACTGAGTTCTTTCCCAAACTTATTTAAAAATAAGGTTGGTACAGTGCTTGGTTTTAAGTATGAAATTCGACTTAAACCCAATGCTCAGCCAGTTGTTCACAAAGTTCGTCCTCTTCCCTTGAGCGCTAGAGATGAACTTAAAAGTGTTCTGAAGAATCTCTGCAATGAAGGAATCATTGCTCCCTGTGACTCGTCCGAATGGGTTTCCCCCATTGTCTTAGTTCGCAAGAAAACTGGAGAGGTGAGATTGTGTGCCGATTTACGTTCCCTAAATAACAATAATATCGTGGATTGCAACCCCCTTCCCAAAATTCATGACCTATTGGCTAATTTGGGTGGGGCTAAATTTTTCTCCCTCCTCGACCTTAGATCTGCTTATCACCAGATTCTCTTGTCCCTCAGATCTCAAGAGTTAACAACGTTTATCACTCCCTTTGGTGCCTTCAAGTACCTCAGGCTCCCCTTTGGCTTGGCCTCGGCAGCCAGCATTTTTCAAAAACTAATGGACAACCTGTTTCAAGACATCCCTGGTGTGCAAGCGTATCAAGATGACATCTTGGTCTACGCCAACGACTCTTTTCAGCATAATCACACTCTTAATACCGTTCTACAAGTCTTGGAAAAAGCCGGCATGACTGTTAGACACGACAAGTGTAAGTTTGGTGTTCAAGAGTTAGATTACTTGGGCCACTCCCTTTCTCCTAATGGCATTAAACCCAAGTTCTCTTTAATTAAAGCCATTCGAGATGCTAAACCTCCCAAGGATCGTGACGCTCTTCGCTCCTTCCTGGGCTTATCCGAATATTACACCAGGTTCGTTCATGGTTACGCACAGATTGTTGAACCTTTAAGAACCCTCTTAAGAAAGGGTGTAAAATTCGTTTGGTCTCAAGACTTGCAAAAAGTTTTTGACCAAGTCAAGAAGATCATTGAAGATTCACCTGCTTTAAATCCTTTTTGTGACGGCTCTAAGTGTTTTATCACTGTAGATGCCAGTCTTATCGGTTTGGGTGCCGTCTTAGGACAATGGGTCGAGGGCAAAGAACACACGGTTGCCTTTGCATCCAGAACACTTCTTCCTGCTGAAACCAGGTACAGCACAATTGAAAGAGAAGCCCTGGCTTGCGTTTGGGCAATTCAAAAGTTCAAATCTTACATTTGGGGTCGGGAGTTTGAGATTTACACAGACCACAAGCCCCTTATGCACATGCTTTCCGACAGTACTTTCAATAGGGCTTCTGCCAGACTTGTTCGTCTCCTTTCCAAACTCCATGAATTTCAATTTGTCATCAAACACATTCCCGGGGGTAAGAATTTCAGGGCCGATTGCCTCTCAAGAATGTCTTTAACTGATGATTCAATTGTTAATGATGATATTGACTGTGTTGTTGCCACCATCGATGCTGTTGCTGAATGTCAACCCATTTCTGAAGCACAATGGAATATAGCGTATAAAAATGATCTTGTTCTTTCCAAAGTTAAGGATTTCATTATCAACAAATGGCCTGAACGTAGAACCTTACCCTCTGAGCTTAAAGGTTTTGCAAATGTTTCAGAAGAACTTTCTTTGGTTAATGATATGGTCATGCGCAACGATTTATTTGTTCCTCCTCAGTCTGTTCGTGATCATTTCATTCGTTCTGCCAATCAGGGTCACCTTGGTATTATTAAAACCAGTCAACGCATTAAAAAATTCTACTGGCGGCCTTCCATGGACTCTCACATTAGGAAGATGATTGACAATTGCACTCAGTGCATCCTCTCTGATAAGCATTGGAAAACTCTTTCCACACCTTTATGTCCCGTTCCTCTAACGGCTGGTCCATGGGACAAAGTAGCTTTGGACTTTTCTGGTCCATATGATGTCTTACCTTCTGAGCACAAGTTTCTTATCCTTCTTGTTGATTATCACTCAAATTCAAATTCAAATTCAAAAATAACTTTATTCGGTTTTCAGTATGAAAGCCACAAAAGTACAAATTTACACAGTAAAAAACCATTAAAAAACGTTAAAAGTTCATGATATGTTAAAATTAAGGTCTCTTATACTATACAGTACGTTTACTAGAGTCCGTGTTATGGCAGGTTCTCAGATTACTCATAAGTTCATACGGTGTTTAAGGCACATTCTAAGGTAGTGTGCCACAGATTTTAACACTAGGGGATTCTCCAAGAACTGCAGTGCCAGGAATGCTGGGCGACATCTTCTGACCTTCATTACTTTTAAGATTGGTAAAATCCACCTCTTACGGAATGGCGTATAAAAAGTACAAAAGAAAAGAACGTGAATTGTGGACTGAGGAGAGTTGGAGTCGCAAGGGCACGCTGTTGTATTATGTGTCCAATTGTTCTGAGTGGGGAATGAAACCATGATATGGAAAAGATTGAACCTGAAACGGGTGAGCAGTAACTTTTCAAATTGGGTCAGGTCTTGCTGCAGATATGGTTGAATAGATGGAACAGTTTGTATCATGAGGCAGTGTTGTACTGATGGTTTGCCTATTTCTGTCATCAGCCTTAATTGGGTTAAGTGAGACAGACATATCTTTTTTAGTTTTTTTTTCACTATGTCTGTTACTGACTGCGGATCGTTAAAGAACCTCAGAAGGCCAATATCTGCAAGGAAGGATTTTACGTAGTGTAGCCACTTTATCTTCTCCATGTGCTCTAGGTTCATGCAGTCCTCAATAATTGCTCTTGTGAGTGTGCATTCATCCGTAGCCCATATTCTGCGCCATAACATTATGGGTTGGATCTTAATGAGGTCGGAGATATGTTCCACTCCAAGTTCTAGGTGGCATCCAAAGGTGGACGTGCTCTTAGGGACTGCTAATAAAAATTTGAGGAAGGTGTTTTCGATTTTTTGAATTTGTTCAACGTTTGCAATTCCCCAAACTCCTGCTCTGAAGATGGCCGTGCTAATGCATTTTGCATTATAGATCTTTAACATCTCTACCAGGGTTTTTTTTCCTAGGCGAAGAGAGAAGGCTTTTAGGGCGCCCACTGTTCGTATGAGCGATAGCTTGCGGGAATTGATTGCATCTTTCCATTTGAACTCCTCATCGATGGTGATGCCAAGATATGGATAAGTTTTTGTTGTTTCAAGTGGTAAATTGTCCACAAAGATTGTTTTCACCCTTTTCCCCTTACTGCCGGCGTGCATCACAAAGGTTTTCTTTATGTTGACTTTCAAGTTAAGATTGGTCATGAAAGTGCAGTAGTTGTTTAAAGCTCTCTGTAACTGAATCGGAGTTCGGGCAAGAATCACCGCATCGTCGGCGTATAACAATGCTGGAATTGGTCGCCGACCTGCTGTTGGAAAATCTTTTGTTCCCTGTAGCATTGCTGCCTCAAGTCCGTTAGTGTACAGCGTGAATAAGAAGGGGGCCAACACGCACCCCTGCCTGACCCCCTTCTGTATTGGGAAGCTATCTGTGAGTTGTCCTTCCAGACCGTATCTTACCTTGCCTGTGGCGCCAGAGTATAGCTCACGTAAAAAGTCCACTATTGCAGGGTCAATCCCCATTTCCAACATTATTAGCCAGAGTTTTGAATGTTCCACACAGTCGAACGCTGCCGTAAGGTCAACGTAGACCATGTGGAGACTAGTTTTTTTTACAGTTGTGTATTTTGCGGCCAGTAAGGTTAGATTCAGAACTTGGTCCACGGTGCTCAGGCCCGCCCTGAACCCGTATTGAAGATCTGAAAGGACCCCATGTTCCTTAGACCACTCCTGGAGACGATCAAGAAGTATCCTTCCTGCCATCTCTCCCACTGAGTCCAGAAGCGAGATGGGTCGGTAGCAGGAAGGACTGTCTCTGTTGCCTTTCTTGAAAATAGGGACCAAGATTGATGTTGACCATGAGTTAGGAAGATTGATTTCCTTGGCTGCATTCAGTACTTTTGTTAAAATTGGGGACCAGAGATCGGGAAGAAGTTTGTAGAGGTCCATTGGAACGGAGTCTGGACCTGGCGCTTTGCCGTTTTTTGCAGAATTAATGGCTTTCTGTATCTCATTGATGGTAAAGTGTATTTCTAACGGATATTTCACCAATGGAAGGACAGGTCGAGGGATTGAGTCTCCAGTTTTTACCTCTCCAAAGACCCCTGAAAAATGCAGCACCCAGTCCTCCGCGTTTATTGCAATGTCTAAGGAAGGGCCATCCTTGTTCCCAACTAAGAATGGAGTCTTGACTATTCTCCAGAATGCTAGGTTATCTTTTTGCAAACTGCTGTCTAAAAGCTGAGTCCAAAGGTTGAGTTGTATCTCTTTTTTCCGTTGTTTAAGTGCATGCGCATATGATTTCCTTAATTTCACTATCTATCAAATGTTTCAGAAGAACTTTCTTTGGTTAATGATATGGTCATGCGCAACGATTTATTTGTTCCTCCTCAGTCTGTTCGTGATCATATCATTCGTTCTGCCCATCAGGGTCACCTTGGTATTATTAAAACCTGTCAACGCATCAAACAGTTCTAGGTGGCCTTCCATGGACTCTCACATTAGGAAGATGATTGACAATTGCACTCAGTGCATCCTCTCTGATAAGCATTGGAAAACTCTTTCCACACCTTTATGTCCCGTTCCTCTACCGGCTGGTCCATGGGACAAAGTAGCTTTGGACTTTTCTGGTCCATGTGATGTCTTACCTTCTGAGCACAAGTTTCTTATCCTTGTTGTTGATTATCACTCTAAATGGCTCTATTATTCCTTTTGCAATTCTGCTTCTACTGACAACGCCATTAAATTCTTACAGTCTGTTTTTGATGTCGAAGGTTTTCCCAAGTCCATCGTTACTGACAATGGAACCCATTTTGTCTCTCAGAAAATGTGCTCTTTCCTCAAGTGTCACAATATTTTCCACTACAAAGTTGCCTTGTACTCACCGTCCTCAAATGGTCTAGTAGAAAGGTGTAATCGCATTATTAAGGAGGGTGTTCAAACTGCCATTTCTTCTAGGCTTGACCCTTTGCCTTTCGTTCATGACAAAGTTTGGGCCTACAATACCTCCCCACATTCCACTACTGGGGTCTCACCCTTTAGCTTACTTCGAAAAAGAAGAGTTCATTCTGTTCTTAATCCCAGTTGGTTGCATAAAAATTGTGATTTGTCTGATTCTTCTTTTTCTGTTCAAGATCATGTGAGTGCTAAACAATTGTCAATGAAATCACGTTTTGATGAAGGTAAACATTCTGTTGATCAGCCTTTGCAAAAAGGAGATATGGTTCTTATCAAAAATCCCAAAAGAGTTTCCAAAGGGAGGTCTAAATTTTCTTCTCCAAATTTGGTCACACAAGTTAGTAGAACCTCAGCCCTTCTTGATGACAGTGGGTGGTAGAACAAGCGAGCTCTTGTTAAGATTTCTCCACTTCAAGCCCATGTCATCAAGGAACATGCCACTTCAGATTCTGAGCATTGTGATTGGTTTGATTTCTTTTACGCTCAACCACATTCTTCCAATCCAGTTGCTGTATCCTCCTCCAATCCAGTTGCTGAAACCTCTACGTCCTCTGAGGCTACTGCTCCCGCTCATTTCCTTTTTCCCCCTGATTCTCTCCCTTCCACTTCTGCCTTGCCACAGTCCTCTGTCCCTGCAGAGTTACCCTTACCACACGATTCGATTTCACAGGAAACTTCTGAAGTGGCAACGAAAAGGGCTTTTCGTTTAAAGCAGTTATCCTGCAGATTGAGAGACTATGTTTTAGAATAATTTTGCATAACTTTGCATTTGCTCTTATTTGCTCTTTGCTATTGCTCATGTTTGCTCTTGTATGTTTTCTTTGTTTCCCTTTTTAGTGGGGAAGATGTTATATACTAGTGATTACTCTGTTTCTCTTTGTCCTCTCGTGCTTGCAAGTACGAGAGATCTGCACTGTAGTTCTCGAATCTTGTCCTTCAGTCGTGAGGATTCCTCGAACGTCACATTGGACGTTGGCTTCCTCACGACTGGACGGCTCTGGTTGTGGGTGCATTACCTGGCAATTGAAACCTATAATAAATACAAGATTGGACCTACGCAAGACTCCTTCATCTTCATTTAACAGCCTCCTGAAAATCAGTGACAAAAGATTGAGGAAATTCTGGAGCCGAAGGAAGACTCGGGAGCTGGAAAGATCAGGTAGGTGGGAGCGGGATTTCGTATGCGGGACCGGGGGCTGGAAATATGGAGAATTGTTGCTGGGCGGAAGGCGGGTTGAGCTGGAGCGGGTTGTAGAGAAGTCCGGAGCATTGAGGGTGACGCTATAAAAAGAAGCACCATCACGCGCTCAGATGGGGCTTTAAATAGATGCAGGCAGGCGTGACGTTCGGGCGCTGCACGTGGAGTTTACCTGGCAGTTAGTTAGGTGTTGCCACTGTTAAAACCACGTGAGACGGTCTCAAGATTCAGGAAGGAAAATAACAAACAACAAACTTTGCTACATACAAATGCACCATGTCAGTCAAAACGTGTAGCAGTATCTTTACTCATCATTAATGGATAAATATTATGGCAACTCTTCTTTTGTAGATCTTTGTCCCATAATAAAATTAAAGTAGAGCAAATTAATCAGCTTTTCCTCTCACAGTATCTGGTAGTATGGGAAAAGGAGATGTGATACATGCTCTAAAGTGTCCCTAATTAGCAGAAGACGCTTATCCTAATTATCAAGTAAAGAGCACCGGGAATTTGGCCACAGTCACAGAAACAATGGCTAAAACTAAAAGGGAGATGGAATAAAGAGGCCTTTAAATTCAAGTTGATTATAGCGTCTCAACAATATGATAAACTGTCTAAACGGACAGCCATGAGTTACCTGTCCAAAGCCTTAAGTCGCCCAATTGATGATATACGAAAGGGTCAAGAGGGGTTATATGATGTCCCTTGTATGAATCTAGAAAAAATGTACATATATTAAAACCTTATCCAAAAAAATCGTCAACGTGACTAATATTGGACCACTAAATATATAATCATGAATATATACCTGAAAATAAGTCACCTCTGATGTATCATGTATACACTCAAGGCGATTAGACACTAATCATACCTCAGACTAAACAGTGATGCTAAATTCTGCTTCTCCTAGGTGGCTGCAGCAGCACTCTCTTTGGCTCTAACCGAAACAAAATACTCTGTTCTTTACAAAATCCAGAATCACTGTATTATCTCACCGACATGCTCATCAAGGATGCTGGCTTATCATGATGGTTAAGAAGAATGACAAGGAATTTTTTATTATAAACATATAGGCTCCGAATAATAACTTGATGGAGTTCTGCAAGGAGCTTGACAAACAATTAATGGAACTCCCTGATAATCTGGAATTCATTGTGAGTGGGAACTTTAACCTACCAATGCACAGGAAACTATATAAAAAGTCTGCACACAAATTTATGGGCAGTAGATCCCACAAACATATGCAGATATGCTGCAATAACAACAATTTGATTGATATTTGCAATGTGTACAACCCATCAGGCAGCAATTACAAGTTGTACTCCTCACCACACCACTCTTTCTCCAGGATTGACTACATCATAAAAACAGTAATGTCTGCCTTGATTTTGTCAAGTTTGGACTATTGCGACAGTCTGTATATGAACATGCAGCAACAACATATGAAGACGTTACAGGTGTTGCAAAATGCGGCTGCAAGACTTCTGTCCCTCACTCCCAAATTTTGCTCAGTTAAATCTGTAAATCAAAAACTGAATTGGCTTCCAGTGAGAAACAGGATTAAGTTCAGATCTCTGTGCATTGCCTATAAGGCACTTCACAACTTAGGCCCGTTCGATCTCACTCAGAAATTTGACTGGTATGTACTTAACAGGGCCCTTCGGTTGACAAGTGCCAGAACCATGGTGGTACCCATAATTTTAAAAGCTAACTGGGGAGGGAGAAGTTTCTTTACGGGCACAGCAAGGCCTAGAATAAGTTCCCCATTACCGTTCTGTCTGCGTCAAGCTTGATGGCCTTTAGAAAGGCTTTCAGAACATGGCTCCTTTGCAACTAGGCAATTAAGTAGGTAATGATCAGGGAGCTAGTGCCACAACACCCTAGGGTAACAGTGTGCTCTACAAGTTTCAATAACATTAACATTTTGGACAGCAGGCATCTTCTTGCAATGGCCCCAAATCCCAAAATAGAACCTATAGTAGTCTCAGACCATGCCTGTATATCTTAAGACATCATTCTTATCGAGTTTTCTCCACCCCCAAACAATGGTGCCTTAACGATGATCTCTTGGAGGCCAGGAAACACCTCACCATAGCAATTGACCAATTAAAATGTAAGAATGCCCCCGAGGATATGCCCCTCACTATTAGATGAGATGCCTTAAAGGCTTTCTTTAGTGGAACTCTGATAAACCTTTCCTCTATGAAGAATAGGTCACTGCTCAAAGAAGAAATGGACATAGAATTAGAAATAAAAAGATTGACTGACTCCATCAGGCTCTTTGCAGGCTCTACTGATCTGCTGAAATTGCGCAGTTTACAATTCGAGTACAACAAAATTCTGAGTGAGAGAGCCCAGAAGTGGGTAGAGACCTCTGTTGCTGAAAAGGTGGTGAAAAGAAATAGAGCAGGGAAAGATCTAGCGAATTACCTGAAATATACTAAAAACAAGACCACTGTTTCTGCTATCAGAAATATTACTGGTAAAATAGCCACATCCCCTCAGGATATTCTGGATGACTTCAAAGCATTTTACTCTTATCTATATAACCTGAAAAACCTGGCATATCCCAATGCATGTCATGTCTATCTATCTTCATGCACTCTCTCTTAGGAGTCTCAGAAAAACCGGATCTTTCCTAGTGCTCCATTTCAAAGAGATGAGGTTCTAAAAGCCATCCACTGCATCAAGGTCGGAAAAGCCCCAGCACCTTATGGTTACACATCCACATTTTATAAAACTTTTATGGACTCAATAGTTGACCCCTCAAGTTTCATCTTTGGGCAATACGTGAATTCTGTCTGCGTCTCAGGCTCAGCAACAGAGGCTACAATAGTAGTCATCCCAAAAGAGGAGAAGAACAACTTGGATGTCAGGAATTATAGACCCATTAATCAATATAGTCTCCCAAATATATGCTAAAATCCTTGTGATAAGACTGGGAAGGTCATACTAAAGCTCATTGCTCCCTCTGAAACTGGCTTCTTGAAAGGCAGGTTAGGTGGTGACAATATCAGATTATTTTGCCATGCCCTTGACAAAGCGAACCGCATTGAGTCACCAACAGCTGGGTTGGATCTGGATGCATAAAAAACTTTGACAAGGTATCCTGGACCTACCTGCAGTCAGTCCTACAGAAATGCCAATTACAAGAGGACTTCATTCGCATGATTATGGCATTATATTGGAATCCAGTGGTGAAGGTCAGGGGTAATGTTCTAATATTTACGGGAGAAGCAGAGGTAGCTATCCTCCACATATTGCTTGAGATTGAGAGATTGTTTCTGGTCTCTGGCTATTCACTTAACAGGACCAAGACCAAGGTATTTCCACTGAATGTTTACTGCACTGCATGAATACTAGGCGACGTGTCTGAAATGGCAATCCGAAGCCCTCAAATACCTGGACATATGGTTTGGTATAGACCTCCACACCTCCCCAACAATACATGAAATCAAAACATTGACTAAGACTAAAGATCTACTAAATACCTGGTTCCCCAAACATGTGACCTAGTGGGGGTGCACAGAAACGGTCAAAATGATGATAGCCCCATTGATTAACTTTCTTAAAAGCATGTTCCCAATGTCCCTCTCTACCTCCTTCTTCAAAGAGATGGATAAGCAAATCTCAGAGTTTTTATGGAAAGGCATGAGGGCAAGAATCTATGGAAACACACTAACATTGAATAAGAAATGTGGAGGCCTTAACCTTCTCCACTTCCCAAGATACAAACAAGCCTTTTTGCCCACCCAGGAGTCTTGGTGGGTCAAGCAACCAGAAGATTACTCTCTCCCTTAGCTGTGGAATGAAACACAACTAATCCACCCTCTACCCCTTACCTGTATACTCTGCATCTGATATTTCACAAAACTGCCCCTAGACGATTTTTTAAGATTGAAAGTGTTCAGTGTGCTAGTGATGCCTTTATGAGATTTGTGGTTTTGTGTTGTCATGTCACAAATGTTACAGCACAAAATATTTTTTAACAGTACAATGGAGTGTTGATTCTTCCTACCCACCTTTCCTTACTCTTCCACCATATTCCTCACCTTAATTTTACCTCTTCACTTAACTCTTCACTCTTCCTTCCTCCTTAATCCTCACTTAAAATGTCTTCTTCAGCCCTGACATATTAGAATTTCTGTCCAGTTTTCTGATGACATGCATTACAGAGAATTGTGTTTTTACAGTTCAGTTTAGAATTCACCCTGCAATCTTTTGTCTGTTTATAAACAAATTCAGACTTAAAAAACTACTACACATTTTTGGCATTATGAGAACTAGTGTTAACCAAAGTTTTTCTAAAGCATGAAAGCAGGAAAGTTAAACATGGTGCAGTTACTGTCCAGTTTTTGCAGCTTTATACATATACGTACACACGCATACACAAGGCCATCCATGTGCACATAAATTGTGACTTTCAGACTGTGAACAAGTTTAACCCTACATGGTATGTCTTTCCTCAGTGCTCTACAGGAACACCAAAATACCAAATTCTAAAGACAAGCCTTCAAATAAGGCTCACCCTTTTCAAATTCAGTGACAGGATAACAAAGTAGGGCAATGCTCCGTAAACTGGTGATGCCCCAGTCACCTTCAAATCCTAGCATTCAGTTTGCATTTCTTCTGCCACACATCCACCTCACTCTCAATATCACTAAGATATCCTTTGTTGTCACATTATCACCAATTACCATTACCTAAAAGCAACCAGAATCCTACAGCCTGAGCTGTGCCAGCCATGGGACCTGCTGATTTGCCTTTGAGCAGCAGCACCTACAGACCATATTGACCTCACTCATGTTACCATTTAACCACATACTCACCCACTCACAAAATGGTTTTGTTGCGGTGGACAAAGTGCTCTGAATCAGTAGCAAGCAAGAGAACTTTGAACCCTAATGAAAGCAGGGAAGTGGGTCTCATAACCTTGCTTAGGTAGTAAACCCCAGTCAATACTGGGGTTAATTGGGGCCTTCATAGTCCTGGGCCCCTGGTGTCATTGTACCTGGTGCACCTGCAAAATGCAGATCAATAACATGAAACCACAAACAAAAGCCCAAAATCGAGATTAAGGGTTGTGATACTGCAGTTGGAGAATTTGCCACAGTGTCACTTTCAATCCAGCAGGAAGTGTTGTCTTTTTCACTCTGAGCAAGGGTTGTGGACACTGGCCATGAGAACCTCAGGCAAAAGAAGGCTGGATAAGAAGATCAGCCACGGTCACATTGCGAATACAGGCAACTGTCTAAGTCAGTTTTTTCTGACTGCTAGAGTCATCACTGCTTGCTCTGAGTGCCTAGGCTGGGTCTTGCTTCACTTCCACAGGGTGAATGACTCCCAGGCACAGCACTGCCACTGTGTCATGATCTCACTGCTTCTACATTCCAGAATTCCCTCTTTGGAAATTAGAATGTTGTTATGTTATGTGTTGTACGCCATTCCGGATTGGTCAGTTACTCCTGGACTGCTGATGCTGTGGCCAATAAATATTCGGCTTGAAGAGCACATGTCTCCTGCCTCATCATTATTTGTAAAACAACACCACTGGGTGTGGGCTCCCAACAGTAAGGCCAAGCCACTGACCTATTAATAAACAAAACGACTGCCAATACTGTTTTTCCTTTGACCTATTAACTTTCGCAGCACAGTGGAATCAAACCAACGTGGGTTCCAAGACTAATTGTTCAGTCTGATTAAGTCCTTATGTAGTTTTATTCACTTTGAATGCATGTATCAATTATTTTTACACATTTACAAATTTTTACATCCCTACAATCATAGACATTATATACAATCAGAATTTAAAAACAATTCAAGTACAATACAAAACAAACATTGATTTTCAACCAATCCACACATTCCACATTCACCCAGTCACTTTCATACTCATGAAACAGTAGAAACAATTATTAATCATTTTCATAGCACCATAAACAATAGTTTTTATGTTTGTACTTTTTAACAAAAACGTTTTTCAGCATTTAAGAAAATATGATGTATAAACTAGCGGTCTACACGTTTCTAACTCCGAATAGGTTAGGAGTTCTCATCAGGACCTCATGACTGTGGAAAAAAACAGAAAATTCTGTTTAAAAACTAGCTCTTAGTGACAAGAAATTAGCTGACCCCTACTCAATGCTACTACCTCTTACCTCCTTCCAGATGAGGAATCTCAACACTTTATCCGACGCAGGACACTGTGGCAGAAAACAGACAAGCCAACCTTGTTAACCCGTACTGTTAACTCAAACATTTTCTTACATGCATGCTGCGTACTACATACTGCGCAAGAATACTCACAATGGTACCTGGTTTAATGGACCAATGGCGGTTCTTTGATGGAAAATTGATCAAAAAGCAGGGATCCTGTATGGGTACAATAAATACTCCTATGAAAGCCACTGTTGGACCTATCTGTATATATATCACAGCGGACATTAGGTGTAGGTACAGGGTGGATAAATTACCTCGATTTGAGTCTCTTTCGTGTTAACCACATCTCGTGTCAACCAATGGAATTTGAGTTAATCTCGCTCCTAAATCCTCCTGAAAGACACAGAAACGGTATGTGTCAGGGCATTACAAGCTGAATGCCAAAGTGTCTCATGTGTTTCGAACAATCTAGTTGTGTTTCCTACCTTTTCCCGGACAAAGCCGTCATCCATCATGCAACGCAGAAGTTTATTTTATTTTATTTTAAGAACTTGTAAAGCGTGACTCTCATCATTACAGGCATCCTGGCGCTAGTAGAATCCAAACCCAGATAGAGACAGAAGCAGTAGAGTAAACCAGTGAAGAGAGGTTAGCCAGGGAAAAGCCAGGTTTTTACCTTTTTCCTAAACTGCAGAAGTTCATTAGTGGCCCTAATCTCGAGGGGGAGAGTGTTCCAGAGTCTGGCGGCAGTCACCTGAAAGGACTGACGGAATCAGCTACAAAAGCCGCGTCTGCGTACTGCGTTAGTTGAATGGATGCTCAAGCCTACAAAACCCAATGTGCATGGGATTTGTAGTTCGGTGCGGAAATCACTTGCGTAATGGTTATAAAAATATCGGGATCCTGATTCAAACTGTTTTAGTGGGCACGAGGAGGGAGTACTGATGGATTGTGACCTTTTGAAGTGTGACTACAATCCATGCTTGAAGAACCTAATGCTATGGCAGATTTGTGCCTGAAAAGACCCTAGGGGTGATGGGAATTGTAGTTTTTTGTAGTTTTTTCGTACGGGGTGAACAATTTCAATGAGGAGGTTGTTGTTCAACGAGGTGGCCTGGACTACCGAGTGACCACCCTAATTCTGTTGTAATCTGTCCAGTTAAATGATCCAAAAGTCATGTTTGATTTCCATCCATTGAGTTGCCCTTTGCTATTTGGAGGACGTTTATTCACATGGGGTGAACGATTTGAATAGGAAGGTCGTTATTCAACAAGGTCGCCTGGACTACCAAGTGACCACCCTAATTTTGTTGTAATCTGTCCAGTTAAAACGGTCCAAAAGTCATGTCTGATTTCAATCATATGATGTGCCCTTTACTGTGAATCCTTCTCTCTGAGACACCACCTATGTTATAAATGACCAGAGTATGGTAAATTAATTGTTCTACAAGTAAGCAGTAGGTAGCCTGGATATGTCCAAAGTGGTTCGCCTCCCGGCGGATGATATATTAACTCAGTTTATAAAGCTCTGTCATTTCGTTCAATCCTCCTTCAAGGTTGTCTTAAATTTGACAATCAGCATTGCCTCCCTTCTGGTCAATTTCAGATCCAGATCACCTCCTCTGAAATCACTTTCAAATTTTGACATCACTGTCCATTTGAGTTCCATTTCTGTGTGTTTCATCATAAGCCAGTGGTTGACCAAGGGAGCCGTGATGACATTTTTCTTAATTCTCGACCTGTGCTGAATTATTCTTGTCCTGATTTCCTGGTTAGTTTTACCTATGTACAACAAATCGCACTGGCATCTTATTCCGTAGACAACATATCTGGATTTACAGTTTGTAAATACCTTGTGTTTCCAAGATATATTTTTGTGTAAAGGCTGTAAAGAGACAAACCTGAAAAAAAGACAACGTGATACTTACAATAAACAACTAAAGGACAATGCAAGAACACCCAATTGACATTATAAATATTGACAGTTGCACATCCGTGATGTGCATACGCAGTCCAGGATACCAGCTTTAAAGGAACTTTTTCAAGCAGCCAAGATCTTTAGACTGCAAATCCATTATGCACACACATGGTCAAGGTTTTCACTCATAGAAGTATTCTTTCTTTTTCTTCTTCAATACATCTGTGATCCACACACACGAACATCTTTAACAGTGGATTTGTACACCTTTATTTTTGATATCTTTACGCTTTTCTGTATTTCTTCTCATTTTCTTTTAATCTTTACGTTTATTATGGATAATATGCAGAATGTCAGTGCTCCACCTCCATTCCTTCAGATGCCTGGTGATCCCCCCTGTCTCATGGATAAATTGGTACCGGGATTTCACCAAGTACCTGGGGCTATAGGAGGCAACAGGTATCGAGCGGATGCATTTGACGTTCTTTGCGGGACATGGCCCACCATTGGGACCATGATAGGAGTAACCACACCTAAAACAAATGTTCTTTTGAGTGAAAAACCCAACTTTGTATTCTTTTTTTAGTGTTTTTTAAAGGACCTGTTTTGTTTAGAATTAGTATTCTCGTTCACCGCAGAAACACCATTAGTCTCCCTATTAGTAAGCTCCTTGCAAGCCTTGCATGAGACTTCAATGCCTTTAACAACACCAATGGTTTCTAACAAACTGCGATTTCTCATAGTGAGAAGTCTTTGTTGGACCGTCTTGTCCCAGCAACGTTCAACTTCTAGTCACAAATAAGCTGGCCTGTAAAATTTTCAAATTCACACTCAGCAGCCAGGATAAGTATCGATTGACTCCTCTTGATATTGTTCTCTAGTAAAGAATTTGTGACTGTTGACTGTTAAGCTTGGCTGAACATCAACATTTTTAACAGCTCATTCGTATTCATCCAGCTCAACTCCATCTGCGGGACTGGGTATGGTGGGAGATGTTCATAAATAGACTGCCCTTCAAATGCCAGATTATGCTCTAACGCAAAGAACGTCAAATGCAAGTTATGTGAGAAAGTTGGGCATTCCGCAAAAGTTTGCCAGTCATCCAAAGATAAAGTCAACGCCATTCCTGATGGTGACTTGTGTGAAAGCTCTGAAGATGAACAAGGTTGTGTGAGAGGTTTGAGAGATATGTTTATTGTCATCCAGGGTGGTGAGTCAAATTGTGTGGATCATTATGAAGACATTGAGGTGGATGGTAAAGTTTTAAAACTTCTCATTGATTCTGGTGCAAGGATGACAATGGTGACTGATGATCTATTTTCAGAGGTTTGGGGGAACCAAGATTTACCTACACCTGACAGGAATCCCGTAACCTATGACGGGAGAAAGATTGAACTGTCTGGGTATTTTGAGTGACATCTCAAGTTAAAAACGCAAACCATTTTCGGCAAAGTGTATGTTGCCAAGAAAGGTTTAAAAATTCTTGGATGGTACCACCAAGTACCTTTTGGCATGACACTCAGGCCTGGTAAGGAAGTTCAGGTTTCTCTGGTAATCGACGGTGCACAAAAAGATAGTTCACCACACACTATTGATGACAGTTCCAAGTGGACTGGGACGTTTTCTTCCGTTTCTGGAGACAAGCTGGGTAGAATCAAAAGGTTCAAGCATAAGATCAAAGTTTAAGGAGATGCTACCTCTGTTAAACATAAATTGAGAAATGAACCCTTCAGTGCTCATGACTATCTAGCCAACATTCTAAAGAAGATGTATGCTGATGGTGTCATAGGACTCATATAGTCATCTTTATGGTTATCTCCTTTAGTCATTGCCAGGAAAAAGAATTGGCAATTGAGGGTCTGTGTTGACCTTAGAAGTCTTAACAAGGCTATCTGGATAGATTCTCATCCCTTACCCAGAATAGTTGACATCGTTAGCACATTCTCTGGCGCTATGTTTTTTCTCAAAGATTGATTTAGCATCCGCCTACCATCAGGTGGAACTTGAGGAGTCTTCACATAACCTTACAGCTTTTGTTTCTCCTATGGGGACCTTCCAATTAAAGAGGATGCCTTTTGACTTAGCGTTGGCGGCCTTTGTTTGTCAACGTGTTTTAGAGAGTGTTTTAAAAGGGGTTGAGGGCATCAAAACCTTCCAAGACGACATCCTAGTTACGTGTGAAGATCTTTGCACTCATGATAAATGCATGTATGGTGTTTTTGAAAATGTACAAAAATTTGGTGTTGTTGCCAATCTCGACAAATGAGAATTTTCCAAGAACAACATTGAGCATCTGGGCCATGTTATCTTAGAGAGAGAGGTTGAACATAGACCCTGTTGATGCCATTATCAGGGCTCCAACTCCCAAGAGTAAAGAACATGTTGCTTCATTCCTAGGTCTTTGTGAGTTCTATTCAAAGTTTATTCAAACATTTTCAGCAAAGATTGTCAAATTAAGAGAGTTGTTAAAAAAAAGAAAAACGTTTTGAGAGAGAAATGTTGTCAAGAGAAATTTCAGATTTGAAGGAAGAGATTGTTTCAGCTGGTGTTCGTGCACTGTTCGATTCATCACTGTCGAAGCTAGCAACAATGGTTTGGGTGCCACCATTGCTCAGCTTAAGGGTTCAACTGAGGTAACTGTTGGGTTTGCCTCTAGATCTTTAAGGTTAAATGAAAAGATGTTCTCAGTCTTCGAAAAAAGAACTTCTGTGGTGTTGTTGGGCAGTTGAACAGTTGAAATGCGTTATTTGGAGGAGGAAGTTTACTCTCAGGACTGATTACGAACCCTTAGTCAGTATTTTAAGTGGTTCTGTTATTAAAGATCACACACCCAGAATAGCCAGGCTTAGCTCTAAACTATTGTAATACAATTTCACTGTTGAACACATTCCAGGTGGTAGGAACACAAGGGCAGATTAGTTTTCTTGTTCTCCTTTGAGCTTTTCCGACTATCCTGAGAATGTTGAGGTGGATGATGAAGAATGTCTCATCGCATGTGTTGATGTCTGTCATGATACCACATTTACAGAATAAGAATGTAAGAAAGTTTGTGATGAGTGGTTGGCCAAAAATGAAGGCCCTGCTGCATGGCTTACAAGGATATTTTAAGGTTGCTGAGGAACTTTCTATTGAGAAAAATGGTATGTTAGTACGTGGTGATAAATTTGTCCCACCTGTCGGCTTGAGAGACAGAATCATCAGGTATGGTCACGAGGGACACTTAGGTCAGACCATAACCAAAAGAAAGATCAGAGACAGTTATTGGTGGCCTGGGATGGACACTGCCATCATTGCCAGTGTTCGAGCTTGTATCATATGTGCCACCAGTGATAAGGGGCTCAAACCGAAGCTGTTCCACTCCAACCTGTTAGCCTGCCTGAGTCTGTGTGGTCCAAACTAGCTATTGATTTTATAGGTCCTTTCAGTATTTTGCCGTGCAAATTCCGATTTGCCATAGTTGTCATGGATTACTACAGTAAATGGTGGGAGGTGAAGTTTGTAGAAGAGCCCAATACTTCTTGGGTCGTCAGGTTTCTCAGCAGTTGATTTCTGAGGGAAGGTTACCCCAAAGAGATTGTTTCTGACAATGGAGTCAAGTTTGTTTCGGGAGAAATTAAACGTTTTCTGCACACCAATGCCATAAAATACAAACGCATTGCTTTGTATTATCATCAAGTGATCCGGCTTGTGGAAAAAATGTATCATACGTTAGTGGAATGCATACAATGGGCTGTTAAAAACAAGGTTGATTTATGTAAAGCTGTCGGGGAAATGTTATAGTCACACAGGTCGTGCTCCAATGCTGTTTCGGGCCATTCCCCTTTTGAAATCTTGCGGGGGTGCACTCCCTCTTCCAGGTTATGTCCTGCGTGGTTAAGGGAGTATCAAACCAAAAGTGACAGCGTGTTAGGTGTGGATAACATTGTCAGACCCAGGGTGAGAGGTATCAAGCTAAGATGAAAAGTCATTATGATACAGTACATAGAGTCAAACTTTCTGAGAAAGATCTCTCTGTGGGAGATTGGGCTTTTGGTCAAAGATCCCTATCGTGTTGCCAAAGGTATGTCAAAATTCAAACCTCCTGTGAGAGTCAAAGTTGTGACAAGAAATGCAATGTGTACTAACATGAATGAATGGTGTTACAAGGGAAGAGTGGTGAAGGTGCATCCTCACGAGCTCCCAGATCCACCTTCCTCCATTTCTGACACAATTTTTTCCTCTGACTTCGTTCATGTTTCTAAACGAAGAAGCAGTGGTAGGAATATCACTAAGCCTTTGAGGTTTCATGATTGATTCTCATCACCTAACCTTGGGAGTCTAGTCATTCCCTTCCTACTTTGCCTTATCATATAAGAAATCATTTGTACTACCCTTTCCCTCTCACTGTATTTCTGCTTTGCTACAATTTATTCCTTTTTAGGTCTCGGCTATAACGCGCTGAAAGCGCGTTCTCGCCAGAGAACTATTACAGGCTTCTCAGCAGTCGGAGAACACCGAAGGGAGACAAGACCTGGCTGCGCGCAGCGTTTCCCCATAGGATAACATTGTGCGCGCGGCCAGGTCTTGTTTAGTTTTGTTGTTCCTCAAACTTGTTTTACTGTTTGTTATTTCTTCTTTTGTTATTCTGTAGAAAGAGAGATGTTGTCATGATCCAAGGCAGAGCACAGCCACTGTGTCATGATCTCATTGCTTCTTCATTCCAGAATTCCCTCTCTGGAAAGTAGAATGTTGTCATGTTATGTGTTGTACAGCATTCCAGGTTGGTCAATTGCTCCTGGACTGCTGATGCTGTGGCCAATAAATATTCTGCTTGAAGAGCACACGTCTCCTGCCTCATCATTATCCGTTTCATCTCCACACACTGTTTGTGTCTCTTTGCCAGGTTGTTGAAATTTGGTAATAAATGCATCTGCCCTGTACGCTGGAGCTAGAACGACAGAAGCAGTGGGAAGGGAACTGAATTATATTAGTAACTTTTGGAAAGAGAAGGAATCCAAGGTTTGTTTTCATTCTTTGTGCATGATTTTTAAGTAAATTATATAACGGGGCAGGCTTCCCACTCTCTTTCTTATGTTCTTTCATCTCAGCTATAACTTACAATATATGCTAGAAAAAGCATTCACAAAACCAATAGGTTTGGTGTTGGCATTCATTTGGCTTGTTCAATGATTGTTTTTTAATATTGTCATTGCTTTTGTAAAATTGTATTTGAGAGGAGCTGTCAAGCCCTTGCCAAAATAAAAAATAAACATTGGGTAAAAGCAAAAATATTTTTAGGCCTCATAATGAACACTTTGCCATATCAGGTCCTGATTCTGAGAATAACTACTTTGTGTGAATGTGCTCTTTGTGAAAGCACAGATTGCCATCACTCACAGTGAAGTTAGCCAATGGCTGAAGTGGCGTGCCCAGTGCACCATGCTGTATGCTGTAGTAGACAGAAGATAAATGTGAACGACACAACAGCAGACCAATGGATGAAGAGGAATTGCTGGAAGCCCCTATAAATATATTATGTATATAATTTTAGTAAAATCAAAAGGTCTTGGCTAACACTAGACCTAACTATAACATGCCGGCATAACATATCTGTACCTGCTTTGGTCTCTACTTGTATTGTGTTATTCTTTTCTAATGGCAAATCTGGAGAAATCTTTATAGGAGCATATAGAATGCGTGGGTTACCTTGCGGATAGGCTGTGCGCATGTAAACATTGTAGTCCACCCTTCTAGAAGATGACATACCCTCAGTGGCAGCTGCTGCCAGTCTAAAAGGGTAGGGCAGCACATGTGGAGGGAAGGACTTACCTGCCACTCTTGCTGACACAGCCAGCTGCTTCGTTGCTCCTCTCGAGATGGGCCACAAAGCTCAGGATACCCAACCAATCCAGACGCTGCACTCACACTATATCTAACATGAGAGAAGAGCTGAGATTGACCTGAGTAGGCTGGTCTAACACTTGCTCAGGCACAGGGAGTCTTTGCTATTTCTCCACCCGGCTGTAGAATACAGCTGGGTTGTAGAAACCTAAGTGCACATGTCTGTTTGGCCGGCCTAAAACAGCCGGCCAAACTGACATATGCACTTACAATGCCCCCCACCATTCCTCCCTGCCATGGCCCCGCCCAGCCCGCCCCACCGTATACTCTTCGGCTTTGTAGCTCAGGCAGCAGTGGTAAATAAAATGATAATAACATTGTTTTATTATAATTTTATATATCACCTGCTGTCTCTGAGCAGTGGGGCGATGCTCCTCTGCCATTACGGAGGAGCCGCCCCTGTGTACCCTGCTGCCTGATTTCACTGCACCGCTTTAAAAGGATGTATTTACATATCGCTTTAAAGTGATGCAGAATTATTGTGAAGTGATGTGCTCTGCTTTGCACTTGAAAGGTCCGGGCCCATAAGTTCTGGACCTATTCTAGAATCACAATCAAATGGTTCTTTTTAGCAGCATGTAAGCGTAGAGGTGGGAAAGTCGTTAATAATGCCAATCAATTTAACAGGTACTTCTCTGGACACATAGTAACCACAGACAACTACGTAATGTTAGTTAATTTATTACAAAGCCAAAAATAATGACATAAAGAACCTCAAAACAAGGGTGTAGAAATACATCGGAATCAGCATAAATCCAAATCTATGAATCAAGTTGAGGCGATGCAACATGCACAAAACAATTAACTCGATAAATAGGATACAGAGGATCAGACAGCAGGAGTCCAAATTTCCCAGCATCGAAAGTTGAGGCGATGCAACATGCACAAACAATTACCTCAATAAATAGGATCCAGAGGATCAGAAAGCATGAGTCCAAATTTCCCTGCATTGAAGGTTGATGAAAATACATCATCACTAGTGCTGAAATGGCGTCCCTACTTAAGCATCTTCAGGAAAATGAAGAAAAGGTGTCAGCATGTGGAGCCTTCCTAAGAGGTCTCTCCACCATCAATGGGTCAAATAGCATAAAGCTATTGAGACAGAGCTTGTGCTAAGATGCTCTCTCTCCCAAGGCAGAAAAAGAAGTGGGCACTTTCCCTACTTTCAACATCACATTATTACAGATATCCTCCCCAGGAGTCCTTGTGGGTCACGCCATCCGCTCTGGATATCGCCCTAAAGGTAATTTTCCATTGGACGTCGATGTTCTTCTTCTCACCATTTCTGTCCTTGGTTCCCAAGCCTTCTCCTTGCGAAGGGCAACGGCCTTCTCTTATCGATTCCGACCGAACAATGTAACTTTTTCCCTCCTTGCCTTACTAGTAAAAAAAAATCATTATTCACCTGCAACGCAAAACGCGAGAAAGAACAAATTCTACAGCACAAATGAAATTCAGCTATTAATTTTAAAGCAAGAACTTCCAGGGAAAAATTTGTTTCAGTCCTACAAGATTCAGCTAATATAAGAAAATGGCATGTGAAATTTACGAATTTGAATAAGAACTAAGGCACGTTCAGTTAATATTTTTACCTTCATGGAAACAACACATTAAAAGAAACATTTAATAAATAAATGACTGTCAGTTGCACAATATGAGTTCTTCACATTAATGTTTTCTGGTAGTTACATTCACTTCCTACGCTAATTCTCCAAGTTACTATTCGATGGCCTAAATACATCATATTTCATGTTATTACATTTAAAGATTCTAACACTTCACGTTAATGCAACAAAGGATTATATGCGGGTGCGCTCTACACATGTGATTATGATGCACTCCTACAAATAAAATTCAGTTTCCGCTACACGACACTCAATAAATTACAACCTGGTCCTAGCTCCATGATGACAGATAACTGTCATTTACTTGTCACTGACCATCCCATCTTTCTGCAGTGGTACAGCCACTGGCTCAGAGGCCCAAAGTAAGCATGACTGCTAGGCCCCTTTCCTCCAGCCTTGTTGGGTTCTGTGTTGAGCAATCGCCAATCTGAGCTATTATAATATAAACGTGTGATGTGTGAACAAAGTGAATTCATGGCTTTGCAAACATACGTTTTTGCATGACTTATGCTTAACTAACTTCATAGATAAATTAATAACTTAGAAATAAACACTAAAACAGATCATATCAACGATAAATCACCCAGAGTAAACCCCAGTACCTTTTAATCTCAAGTGAATTGCTGACAAATGGGAACAAAGTGTGCACGGTGGACATATTAGCATGTTTTATATTTTTTATGCATTTGACTCTCTCACCCATGAATTGGGAATTAGATATATAGATTACCACGTAATAAAATAGATTCGGTGTGTTGCCTGCGTGGTTTGATAGCTCTGGGAAATAATGAAGCACCAGAAAAACAGTTGAGAGCTCGACATGGCCACCCTGCGCCCATGAGTTCTCACTGAAAAGTGGACCTGTCTTAATAAGGCGGCCATAAAATATAACACGATTATGTAAATGTGCACAGTGCAGGAGAGCATGCCCGACATCTTGTTTATCTGAGGACATTACCCTGATGGCTGTGCATATATCTCTGTTCTAACCCCGTGGAGCAAGCCAGAACGGTTCAAGACTGGTGGGTGAACGCAGAAAATGTGAACTGCTATTTACGTCAATTACAATACATCAAACAGCACTGACGCGTAAATTAATGTGGATTTCAGCCAATTTAAATCAAATTAGTGATGTTATTACATCCCCTTCTGCCTAGTCGCGTGACCTCTACTTATGTGTTGAAAATGTAGACTGTTTCTGTTTTTTGCAAAGGAGTGATGAACTTGAGTAAATGAACCGCTTTTGAATGTTAATGTCTTCATCTGGTCTTAATTTTCCACCAGCAGTAAAATTATATATTTTTTTCACTTTTACCGTGACTTATTTTCATCTTATTTATAATTCAAAAAGCGCTGCTTTTTAACATCCAAACCGTCATGTACAAAAAAAAATGTTTTCGCAAATATTTAACAGCCAGCCTGGGGGTCCTTTGATAAAGCAAATCTCCTGGTTTCGGACTGAGTGGGTGAGTGTAGTATTTATGTAGCGCTTTGTACAAAATAAACTGTTCTTAAGCTCTTTGTTAGTGGAGTCCTGGCTCCTGGTGACAGACTTTCAGCTACAGCAACAAACAGTGAAACTTCCATAAAGAACAGACTCAGAGTTGGCCTTCTGTGATGTTCAATCTAGTTAGGTGGCAGAGTGATTTGACCGACTTGGGTCACCGAGGAGGTCAATGTTAAGCATCATAACTTATATTTGGTACAGGTATGCACACACCTCCCAGGTGGTTCATTAGAGGTCCTGAACAAGCAAATGGTCTAGTAAAACAAGAAAGTTTCTGAAGTCGAGTGTGAGGATTTTTGAAAATGTGCATGGGCACCGCCTATGAGTTCATAGATCCTTCGACGTAATGGGAGGGATGGCAGAGCAAGCAAGTGACTTAGGTATATCCAAACTTGCTAACTCTTGGCGCCGGATTTTGCATTACTTTTGTAACTCAGTGTCATGCCGGGATTTAATACCAATGCAACCCAGGATTTGCATTGGATAGTGTCCCAAAGTAATGTAAATTTGTACAGTGTGCTGATTTGCATTACACTGCATCAAGGGTGTTTTCAATGGGGGGTGCATGGTTATTCCAGTGCAACCACCAATAGGTTTTGACACAAATTCCAATCTTCATGCAATCGTGAACAAGGATTTGCTCCAAAATCCTACGCTTACACGAGGTCGGCTTACAAGGAGAATCATTTTTAGGGCGAGCCCTCGTGATGCACTGCGTAGCAGTGCTCGTGTAGGCGAGTCGTTTTGTAGGGGTTTTCAAAATGGACCTGGAAATTCCACACAGCTTGTGCGTGTTATTTTCTAGGTCCATTTTGATTGGGCTTTGAGTGCGTGTTGTTTTTAAACAGAACACGCAATAGGCCATAGGCGGTTGCGTAGCTCCGCCTATGGCCTATTGGTGTCTGTTACGCGCACCAAAGCTTATGTGTCTTCAATTATCGTGCTGACACGGGCGCGATAATTGAAGACATATGCCTGCAGTGGCGGGCACGCACCACTCGCGTTTTTTTTGGGGGGGGTCCATTTCACGGCGAAGCAGCTCTGAGCAGTGTCTCCAGACGCACCCCTGCATTCAGGTGTCCAGACTCCCCTGCCACATTGAACACTCTCTGGCTAGGCCTGCTTATGTGTATCGTATATGTAATACTTTGAGACCTTCTCACTCTGAGCAGTGATGCCTCGTTGCAGAATATATACCTTATTTTACCGAGTGTGTTTGAAACTGCTGCCATTTTCCTGACGTCCTAGGCTTTAGCGCTATCTAGTGATGGGTGACTCCATCTAGTGACACAAATAGACGAGTATTTTTATATCTCCGGAGTGCAGGCTGTCCTGCCTCCCTTGGGCTGCAAGCGGGGCAGGTGTCCGAGACCCCCGGGGTCTGAGGTGAGGTAGAGCCCACCTCACTTCAGACAGGTGCCTGCCGCAAGATGCTGCAGTCAGGCCACGCCTCCCCTCCTCCCAGCCTCTAGTACAGACCGCGAGGGGCGGAGCATCCTCCAACCGCAGGTCACTGTCCCAACCCGGCGGTTACATAAAGACCTCCCGGATCTTAGGTAACCACTGGACACCCGAGTTTGAGAACCGCCGGACGCCGATGTTAAGGAACGCGAGGCCAGGCTCCTCCAGCCACCGGAGCCCGCTGAGGGTATCTTTTGAAGATTCTGCACGGACAATAAGAACACAACTCTGAGGTGAAAGAAAGTTCATAGTGTTAACGCAGCTTTTAAGAAAGCCCAATGATTTCTCCAAAAAGATAGTGGCCCATAAAGTTTACTCGGAATCCTCTTCGAGACACGTGGCCTCTGTAATTAAAGGTTTGCTTTGAAACAGGTACATTAAAATTCTGTACATCCCGGAGTGTGCCTAGCATGTCACTGAGCTTTCTGATATTGCATTGGACAATATAACCAGGGCCGCTGGAATTATGTGATTGTACAATGAAACCATTACCTGCATGTTCACAGTGCTTTCAGTTACATGCTGGGGCCTCGTAGCACTATGTATACACGTTACTATTCCCCACTATTGCACCAATGATTCTTTTCTGGGAATGATTACACACAGACATCTACAGTGATCCCAACCTTTCAAAACGTAACAGAAAGGGCGAGGATGTGGCCTTAGTGTGGACATCGACGGACTTCAAAAGAGGGCACGCTGCAGGGTGTTCCTGCATGAACTCCTTCATGTCCGAGAGAGGCTGTACCGAGGTCTGAGCATCCATACGAGGTGGTGAGGACTACAGCAGAAGTCTCGACCCAGAGCCCGAAACCTGTGAAGATTGCCGAGTCCGAGGTCTTCAGAATCCCGCCAAGTCCCCCGATCAAGAGCGCAGCGCAACTAGACCAGTGTCCAGATCTTCAAGATCTTCAAGTTCTCTGCACCTCGGTGAGTACTGCTGGGGGTATATCAAGACGGGTTCTGATTTTTCAGAACACGGTCAAGACGGGTTCTGATTTTACAGAGCACGGTCAAGACGGGTTCTAGGTTTCTAGAAAACGGTATGTTTGTATTCTGATACTCAGAATATATCAAGTTATCAAGTGTAAGTTTCTGTTGTTTGTTGTTTGTTGATTATTGTCACTATGCCTTTGTTTTCAAAGTTGTGTAAACTGGGTACCCGGAGAGGGTTAGTGGAACAAGATGTACCAGTCCCCCCAAAGGATACTCCTGGTTTCCTTATGTACACCAAGTATGGCAGAGGTGCCGTTTTGTACTTGGATTTGTGGAAAGAGTACACTCAAGATTTAGAAATTGCGATTAGATGGCCAAAGAGTGGCACATGGGATTTGAATTGTATCATGGCAGTTGAAAAGAAATATTTGGAAAAGAAAGCAAGACCCTCGATGTTAGAGAGTATTGAATTATGGCGAAAGGAAGCACATCAAAGGGAACAGAAAGAGCAAAGGAAAGTAGAGAAAGCAAATAGATTGTCAGAAGAAAGTAAGATGAGAAAGTTACGAGAACAGAATGCGGATATTAATTTTGAACAAATAAAGAGGGATGCCTCGGCCTCCGTAACAGGGATGTATCCCGTCCTTTCACAAAAGACAGAGTCCGATGATAACCCTAGTATTCCCACAGCACCCCCATGTCCTAAAATTCCTTCTGCTCCCAAAGACTTCATTACCACCTACTTAATGGAACCTCCTCCTGCTTATCCCAATCAAATAACAGCCAGACGAATAGTCACCCCGACTGGAACCATCTCTGACACCTCAAGCGGGGATCCACCCATGTTAGAATGTGATTATGACCCGACCCCAGGGGAAGGTTCACAGGTAGATATCTCCCTTCGTCTACGAGAAGCTCTAGAAGGTATACAGGAGGTGCCGAATGTCACAAATTGCTTGAACAAGATCTATGAAACTCTCCGAACAGGAGAAAATTTAGAAGCCCTACAGGAAGCTATTAAAAATAGACCCATAGCACATAGAAAATGCCTCTCACGATTCATGATCACTTGTTTCATCAGAATGATAGCCAGTGCAGGAAAAAGAATTCCTGATGATTTATTACAACTAGATCAAGCAGTGGTTGCAGGTAGTTATAACAAGATAAAAGAGATAGATCTTTTTATTCCACTCTTTACAAGCAAAGTTTCTGACTTCCATCAAAAAGACACCCCTACTCAGGAAATAGAGAACGAGAGTACAGACAGGAAAGCAGAAAATCATTTTCAAGGAGCAGTACGCTCCCGTATCCCTCACTCCCAAAATATTGGACAAATCAAGATCAAAACTAAGAAATTGTTAGCTCCTACAGATAGATTGTTCCAACAAACACAAGAAGCTCTAGATGATTGGATGGATGACGAACCTCCACTCACTACCCAAGAAAAAGAACTAGCCCGATCAAGCACCCACTGGGTATATCAATACTCTATATATGGCCCTGATATAGTTGCTCAAATGTTTCTATCGATCCCTCTGACATCCCAAAGGCTAGCAAGCATCTATATGGTTCAACACCTCATTACGATGTACGAAGATACTGGTTGCCCGCCCAAAAAGTTACATTCTCTCTTACGAGACTGCTTAGAAGAGAGGTGGGTGGCCAGGGGACAAGAATTCCTTAACATCTTCCTTGACCTACGACAGCGATATGTTCAATACTTTTCAGACAGTTATGACGCAAATCCCCATCACTATGACCAAGGACAGTTCCCCCTCCGAGAAGTACATCCCGTCGTAGATTCTGGAGGAAAGCTACAACAAACATTTGTCTACACACCCCTAACAAAAATAGAAATACTAGAAATAAAGATAATGGTCCCTTCTCACGAAAATGATCCTTCGGGTTTTCATAGGGAACTCAAGGATATTCTTCAAATGGGTTCCTTTACCTATAAAGATCTCAACATTCTCCTCAAAGTCCTACTACCTCATGGGACATACAACAAACTAAAAGGAAAAGATTGGGAAGTAGAAGGGAAAAAGATAGTATGGGCAGCTTTAGAGGCAGAAGAAAGTACTCGTGCTGCTGGGCAAGGCCTGGGACCTCTAGTTCTAGAGCTCCCTCGCCTTCTCCCGAAAATACTCTCCCAATTACTGATGCGGGGAATGAGATTTTGATATCCTTTCTGATCACTTAGATACTTATCTCATTCATCTATTTTGGATCGATTATTTTCTGTCATTGAGTAAAAGACAACCCCACATAGGTTAAATCAACCCCATAGACTGACGCAACTCTGAAGAACCACTTACGACTGATAAAGTTTAAAAAATTTAATATAAAATCAGAATAAGTTGCATATACAATCCTCTCAGGATAAGATTCAACAAGTATACAGGAACTAGAAGGAACATAAATTCCCTAAAGAACCTCAGTCTACAAAAGAATACAATTAAAATCAATTCCAGAATCAACAGATTAAAAAGCATAGACACAAAGTGGTTCCGTTGCGTCATCTACAAAAAGAATAAACAAGTTAATTCTGTCCCTACTCTATGCTAGGTGACATCCCTACTTCGCAAGTTCCTTACCTAAAAAGGTGTCAGCAGTTTGACTTCCAAAGAAGTTCAAACTCTCTTAGCCTCTAATGGTAACTTATATCGAGAAGCAGTACCCTCTCTGCCTACCCATCTGCTCTCTAAGGGTCCTCGGCCTACTGCTCTCTCGCGCTCTGCTCTTCTGCGCTCGCTCCTAACTCTCCTCCCCAGGGTGCTGTCCCTAAATACACAATCACAGTATGGGTGGAACGCCCCTTGACGCCCACCACGTATACATTTACACATGCTCTCATTCTTGGGTTTTTCCATCGCTTCATCTCTTCGCGTCGTCCGTTAAGTTGACCTTGCTTCTTAGGCACCATCTTCGTCTTCTTGCTGGTGACTTCATTGACATTCCAGTTGACACTTTCAGAGCAAAGTCTATCACCTCAACAGAACTCCATTCTTTACGTTTGTGTTCGTAACCTCGTTTGGTCCTGTGAACGGTCATTTCTAAACAAGACCCAAATTCCAAGCGTCTCTTATCTCACTTAGGCCATAAACTTCGTCCAGCATTGTCACCTTAAATCTAACAAGACCTTTGACTCTTGTCTCGCACGTTCAGATCAAGGCTATCCCCTGTTCCTGTGAGCCCACTAAATTACATACAGCGGACTACACTCCTGCGAACTCTTGGTCAGTTAGGTTAAAATCACACATGACCAAACTTTTCTAACATTCCTACAAACCCCTTCTACACAGTATAACCTTTAACACACATTTATCGATAATCGAATTAAATACAACGTTTATATTCTCGTGCTTCCATAGTGTTATATAGTCTGCACATTTCTTCGCTTTACATTTCGCCGTTTTCTCCGTTTAATAATTACACACGTATATTCAGTTTTGCACGTTCTGCTGTTCTTAAGCATTACTATACATTTCTATATTAGCCCACTATGTATACGGGCCTTTCTAATTCTAATACACTTTATAGAGTAGATACAGATACATTTCCTATTACATTGGTTACATCGGCTAACTTTATGCTACAAGTGTTAACTTCACGTTATAGATTCTACGTTTTGCGTTATGTGCTTGTGAATATGGTACAGATATACTTTTTATTCAAATTGCGCTCTCTCAGTTCCCCCCTTTGATGACCTCTAGGGGTCATCACTAAATGCAATTTGAATAACACCTTACACAGAACTAGTTACAAGATTCCCTCTTTTTATCGTTTCAAGAGCTCTTAAACTTTTGTACTGTTGGTCTTGTAAAGCAGCTAATCTCCTTTCTTGCTCTCTCATGGATCTTTGTAACCGGTTCGACCTATACCATCTGTACAGTCTCACTAATCCTAACAATGTAATTATGCAAATCAATATTATCAATACAGGTTTTAATATGTACCACACAACGCTTTTACCAAGGTTGGCAAACCAACTTCCAACCTTTCCTACTCCATGACCTACTTTCTCCCAAACATTTACTTTTGTTAAATCTTCGATTTCTTTATGTATCTCTGTAATGTTCTGTATGACTTTCTCAAGTGGTTTTGAATTATCTGGAATGTATGTACAACATTCTTGGACCTTCAAAGCCTTGCAGACTCCGCCCTCTTTTGCTAGCAGTACATCTAAAGCAAGACGGTTCTGAAGAACCATTGCCCTAATCGACTGCATCTCTCCTTCTACTAGCATTAATGACCTTGCAGTACTTGCAGATAATCTATCTACAACTGTAGCTAATCTCCTGATCTTAACATCGTTAAGTATTAAACCTAACATAGGAAACATTGCTCCAAATATGTCTCCAACTACTTCAGCATCTCCTATTTCCCTTTTCGTTCTTGTCGAAGCCTTTCCTTCTATGATCGCTAAATCCTTTGCATGATATATTTTGGGGAAGACAATTGCCAAGTAACACGAACCATACCAATTGTCAGGCAGTTTTACATAGGCATTTCTTCCACATACAAAATATACATTAGGAATCGCTTGCATTCTTTTCATGAAATCTTTCGTATAGTACTCTAACCTAAAAGCATGTTCGCAATTAACTTCACCTACAAATACACTCTCATAATACGTCTTGCTTCGAGTTAAACATAACTTTCCTTTCTGCGTTCTATCCAAAGCTATTGGACCATTACTACCCTTCTTTTTGTGTGCTTTTTCTTCTTCGGTCCAATCTGTTTTCCACTGTCCTGACATTTTTAGAATCTTCTGCCTTCTGTACCGGTCACCTACTTGTCCTATGAACTTTTTCTCTATCTCTGACACTTTGCAAGTCAGATTATTTCTGCGTGCATATGAAGTATCTAGTGTATCCCAAGGAAGAAAGAATTTTGTTAATCTGTCTTCCTTTTTATAATAGTCCCACTTATTCATTTGTTTATAATTCGGGACTTCAGGCAGTACCGAATCATAATTTGAAAAGTAGTACTCGAACCCTTCTCTACCATAAAATATACTGAGCAATAAACTACATGTTATCCCATATGTCAGTGGGAGATGGTGATATCTGATGCCTTCATCTACAGAAGCCGGCAATTGCATGCATACATAACAATCCTTGGCCTCCATGGCATCAATATACTCATATAATAGCTTGGCATATGCATTTGATCTAAAATTTCCCTGTGACTCGTCTACGTGTAACCTACGAGCTTCATCTGCCAGTAACGTCTTTTCACGGATGACATTGCTCTCCTCCTTCTTCCCAACAAGAGCAGGTTTCAAAGTCGTTACAGGCTTTACATCTGTGGTTTCTTTTTCACTTGCATGTCCTACCATGTATGATGTGGTAACTACTGTAATAATGAGAAAAATTACTACCGCTATTAGTGTACCTATTATGCATTTGGCTTTTCGGTTTGGGTTGCCATTCTCCATGTTGTCAAAACAGCGTAGCTCTTTCCTTTTCGAAGAAAAGTTTCTTTTCAAGTCTCTGTCTTGCTTTGTTTGCTTTCTCAGTCTGTGAAGCGCTCTTAATCAACAAAAGTCTCTTTTCACAACAATGTCTTTTTATCTTCAGCAATAGACAACCCTAACCCTTCTCCGTCCTCTAAATGTAATCCCTAATTTTATTCTTCTTTCCACTCGGCGCTAGGTTATCTTCTTCTTTATAGCTTAAACACAAAAGTCTTTATGCATCTACAATGATTCTCGTACCTGCAGCTCTAATAACATGTTCCAATAATTCTAAACGAATGACTTTTTCTTCTTGTTCTGGTATTTGATGACCAAAAGTCGGAAACTCTAATCGATTCAGCACTAGATCTTTGATCCGACTTAGGTAAAGGGGAATGGGAAGTGTGAAAGTCAGTAACCCCTCAGTCTCGATTCCAGGCGTCAACATCCATATCTCCACTGCCACAAATGGATCGAGATTGATCACTTGCACTTCTCTCACTCTCCCAGATCTCTGTCCCCAAGACATCTGCTAGATAAGTCCACTCTGGGGTGGCGTACCTTCTGCAGGGCACACGTACCCTTCTTGATCTTCTCGGACTCTCAGATCCTGAATCCGTAGTTTCTTCTTCTTGATCCGACTCTTCAGAAATCGGGACAAGGGTTCTCTCTTGATTTGCTTTTAAGCTTGGCCTTCTCCTTCTCTCCGGCCAACTAGCTTCGTCACTCCTTGTCCTCCTGCTCCTTGTCCTTGGACTTGTCTCTTGATCGCTTACAGCTTGTTCGTTATCTGATTCGAACTCCCAACTACTTTCCTCTTCTGAGACGACTTCGGTCTAACTGGTGTCCTGACCGTCGTCAGCCTGCTCCGACACAGGCTCAGCCTCTTCGATCACCTCTACAGCTTGGCTTTCCCCCTCTGTGGCTTCTCCGCTTTCTGCTGGATTCTCATCCGAGAGAGGAGCTGTTTTTTCCAGAGGTGTCGGCACTCTTCGGGTGTGTGAGGCGTGTATCCAGTTGGGCAAGCCTCCACACTTTACTGCAGTGTTCGTAACTAGTATGACTTGGAACGGTCCTCGCCAATGCACGTCTAGACAATTCTTCCTGACATGCTTCTTCACCAGGACCCAGTCCCCTGGACACAGGTCATGGCACAAGTCTTGTGCTGATGGAACCTCTGCAGCCTGGACCTGGAGGGACACAGAATGAATGGCATCAGATAGTCCCTTGCAGTAGTCCAAGATCAAATCGTCTGTGATGTTCAACAACGCTGCAGTCGGAACCGATGGCAATCTCATAGCTCTTCCCATTAGCACCTCGTGTGGAGAGAGACCTGTTCTTCTATCTGGTGTGCTACGTATGCTCATAAGAACCAATGGAAGTGCATCAGGCCAACTCAGAGATGTCGATGAACAAACTTTGGCAAGTCTGGATTTAATTGTGCTGTTGATTTGCTCTACAATCCCCGAAGCTTCTGGTCGATAACTACAGTGGAGCTTCTGGTCAATACTCAAGGCTGAACATAGCATCTTCACTATTTCGCTGTTGAAATGAGTTCCTCTGTCCGATTCCAAAGAGGATGGCACCCCAAACCTCGGTATCAACTCTCTAAGCAACAATTTTGCTACTGTAAGTGTATCGCACCTACGTGTAGGGTAAGCTTCAACCCATCTAGAAAATATACAAACAATCACTAAGACATATCTGAGTCGATTGCACTTAGGCATTTCAATAAAATCCAGCTGCATTCTATTGAAAGGCCCCCCAGACCTCCCTATGTGACTCAAAGTAACTGGTGTTCTCTTTCCTACGTTTAGTTGCTGACAGATCGCATAAACGCTGACATACTGCTTCTGCCGCTACTCTAAACTTCGGATTAAACCACGTTTGTCTGAATACTCTCACCATAGCATCTCTACCTATGTGTGCTGATCCATGCAATTTCCTTGCCATTGGACTAACAAGTTCGTTTGGTAAAACTGCTCTCCCATCTGCAGAAATCCAAAAATTCATTTCACTTTTGGTACATCCAGCTGTCTCCCATGCTTTTTTCTCATCGTCTGGAGCATTTTCCTGAACACACTTTAATTCGTCCCACGTATCTACAGTATCTAACAACATAGTCAACTCAGTTCTTTCTTGTATTCCCCCCACTTCTACATTGGTGTGAGAATACCCCTGTTCTGCACAATAACGTGCAACTTCGTCTGCGTATCGATTACCTTGCGACACAAAGTCTGTATTCTTCGTGTGCGCAGCGCATTTGACAACCGCTATGGCTGTCGGACCTTGTAATGCCTCTAACAATAATCTCACGAATTCTCCATTCCTAATAGGAGAAACCGAGGAGGTCATGTAACCTCTTTGAGACCATAACTGCCCGTAATCGTGAACTACCCCGAAACCATACTGGCTATCAGTGTATATGGTGACTCGAATTTTGTTACCTGCTAAACAGGCACGGGTCAAAGCAATGATTTCAGCTACCTGAGCGGAATGTACTCCTTCCAGGCAGGCGGCTTCCACAACTCTGGTAATTGTACAAACTGCATATGCTGCTCTCAGCTGACCGATATCGTCTCTTACGCATGAACCATCAACAAAGAATATTTCATCGGGGTCAGTCAATGGCTCATCTACGATATCTGGTCTCGGTTTGGTGCATAGTTCAGTCACATCAAGGCAGTCATGATCTGTACAAATTTCATCATCAATCTCATTTGGAAGTGGCATCAAAGTAGCAGGATTCAAGACAGAGCATCTCTTTAGGGTCACATTCTCAGCAGCCAATATGACTTGCTCGTAGCGTGTGAGCCTACTATTTGTCAAATGCTGAGTCTTAGTCCTGGTCATTAACAATTCCACAGAATGCGGTACGTACACCACTAACTGATGTCCCATTACCACATTTTCACATCTTTCACTGCTGACACCCGTTGCAGCTACGGATTTGAGACATCCGGGCAACGCTGCGGCTACTGGGTCTAATGTAGCCGAAAAGTAAGCAACTGGCCTACGCGCATTGCCGTGTATCTGGGCCAAAACTGCTAAAGCGCAACCTTCTCTTTCGCAGCAGTAAAGCAAAAATGGTTTTTCATAATCAGGCATTCCTAAAGCCGGGGCACGACACAAGTCCTCCCTCAGCTGCAAAAATGCCATCAAACAATCTTTGTCCCATGGTACCGGATCACTCACTCCTTTGTGCGTCAGTTGTAGTAAAGGTTTTGCCTTCAGTGAAAAGTTGGCTATCCACTGCCGACAATAACCGACCATGCCTAGAAACATCCTGACTTCTCTTTGTGTTTTAGGCGCGCTCATTTTCATGATCGCCTCTATTCTATCTGGAGACACCTTCCGTTTTCCCTTTTCAATCCTGTGGCCCAAGTATTGCACTTCGGTGAGACAATACTGCAATTTACTTGGAGACACCTTGTGTCCGTTCTCGGCCAAGTGATTTAATAAGGTAATGGTGTCTACCTTGCAAGCTTCCTCAGTTTCTGACGCCACTAGGAGGTCGTCTATGTACTGGACTAGAACCGAGTTCTTGGGCAGTACTAGACTTTCAAGATTTTTCTTCAGCAGCTGGTTAAAAATCGATGGGCTTTCTGTATACCCCTGGGGAATACGACACCATGTTAAAACGCGATTTTCCAGCTTAAAAGCGAACAAATACTGGCTCTCCTCATCTAAAGGAATCGAAAAGAAAGCCTGGCACAAGTCTATCACTGTGAACCATTCAGCTTGGAACGGTATCTGAAACAATATCACTGATGGATTCGGTACCACTGGACAACACGAAACAACAATATTATTAATCTTCCGAAGATCCTGCACTATTCTGTATTTCCCACTAGGCTTCTGAAAACCCATAATCGGGGAGTTACATGGACTTCCCACGATCTCCTTCAGTATTCCCTGTTTAATCATGGATTCGATCACAGGCTTTATTCCTGCAATCGTCTCCGGTGTCAACTTATATTGTGGCGTTCTTGGATACTCAGCATTGGGTTTTACCATGATCTTTACCGGTTCTACCCCTTTGATCAGTCCTATTTCTTCTCCAGTAAAATCCCACACTTCAGCTGACACTGCCTCCTTCAAGTCCTGTGGAAGCTCCTCCGTTAGGGTAGGATATAGTTCCACGCATCCCTGCGAGTTTACAACCTTAAAATCGGCATCATCATCGTTAGTCTGCACTTCTACTCCTTCAGGTGTGCAATATATTGTGCAATTTAGTTTACACAACAGATCTCTTCCTAACAGACACACAGGGCTAGAATCACAGATCACAAACTGATGTTCATCGCTGTACTTTCCTATCTTCACTGACACTGGTTCAGTCAGAGGATTCGTCATTCTCCTGTTTGCGACTCCTACCACCTGAATCGTCTCTCCCGACATTGGCAAACCTGGGACTACTGCCGATCTCAAAGTGGATCGAGTGGCCCCCGTATCTACCAAAAAGGTCGTAGGACATCCAGCTACTTCAGCTTCTACGTATGGTCCTCTCTGGTCTACCTCCAGGGCTGCTCCTAGAGTACAGTCTTCTTCCCTATTCACTTGTTGCCCCGTAAGAGGATCAACGTAGTAGCATTCTTCTCCTCCTACGAACAGTGGCAGTTGTCTATAGGTTTTTCCTCCATTTGCAATCCGAGGCGGTTGAGGGAACGGGGCTCGAGGAGTCTGAGTCCCCCCTTTGATAAACTTTCCCTCCGGGACTGCTGTTCCCTTTACCATGCTGGTTTGAACCTCATCCTCCTCCTGTTCTAATTCCCCCGTCTCGACATTATAGGGACACTCGCGTCTCCAATGTCCCACCTCGTTACACTGATGGCACCTCGTTGTCTTTTTCAGTGTCGCGATATCTACCCTTGGTCTTGGTCTTTCTTCCTCATCTCTGCTTTGATTATTCTGTTTCTTTCCTAGCGTTCCTGTTCCCTGTTGCCGCTGTCCACCCTTTCCAGCTGATTGCATCTGCACCAACATCAGCTTTTCTTTCAGTTTCTTTGCTTTTGAATCTATTTCATCGCTACAGTACCTTGCATACCTCAGAATCTCATCTAAAGGTTTGTTTTGCCAACAAATCAAATGCTGTTGAATCATTAAGCTTATGTCTGGTCGTAATCCTAGGACGAACTTCGACACAAACTGTCCTATGTCTTTGGGGTCCATTACATCCAACCCACTATACTGTTTGAATGCTTTCAGCAATCTCTCATAGAACTCGTGAACGGTCTCTTTAGGCTCCTGAGTTGTTCGATCTATCTTAACCCAGTCTATATCCTGCACCGGCACCTTCTCTTTTAACCATGCAATTACCCTCTCGTACTTTTCCATGACTCTCTCTGATGGACCATTCGTCCGGACATCCCTATCGGGTTCACAAGTGGGCCATTCGATACTAAGCTTGCATGCCGTCCACAAATCTCCGGGTACTACGATATCGAACAGGGTGTTCAAATCGATCCACAGCACCTTAGAGATCTTCACAAACCTCTCTACCTGCTTATACCACTCAACGGGGTTCTCCCTGAGCTTTGGAAAGGAATTGGTAAATGCCGCTAAATCTCCCCTACTCCAGGGTACATGCACGTAGCTTCCGTTCGCGATTTCTCGCAAAGGAAAAGCTTCCATTCGCATTAGCTCTCCATCTTGGGACCTCGCAAGTGTACTCCTCCTGACGGATCCCCTCTTAGACCATCTTTCCTCCCATTTATCCAAATCCCTCCATACTCTGATACTCAGGATCAGTTCCTTTATGTGTACTTTCAGCCCAATCGTCCTACGCTCATCTAGATCTTGATCCGTGCAATTTAGCCTATGGTTGCCCTGTAAAGCTTTAGTTCGTGATAGGTCTATCATTTATCTGTTTGCCAAATTAGATAAATTTTCATGAACTGACCTCGCTTTCCGGGTAACATCCTTAGACATAAACAGCATTTCATCATGATCATACAGCTCTATCCTTTCCATTGGCAATGTGCCGTCTATGATTTCTTCCAAGTCTGATTTTAAACTCATTACATCGAGCCGTTTTGCCTTTATCTCAGCTTTCAGTACCTCACTCCTAGGCTGTTCGTTTACATCCCTCTCACCCCCACTACGAGCCCTACGTCTCGGTGCAGGTGAGTTATGAGGCGTCCTTCTTGTTTCTCTTTGTTCCCACCTCTCTAGATCCCAAGCTCTCCCATCCTCCCTTGGGGTATGGTGGAACAATGTTCTATCCCCCATTACTGCGTTCTGTCTTTTCGGCTCGGTCTCTCTAGATGTGAGATAGGATCCTCCGTTCTGTTCTATATCACTGCAACTCCCTTGCTGTCTGGTGTCACTCAATAAACGATAAGGTCCTTCACGATCCTCCATGTTCCCGCGATCCCGTCCGTGATCACTGGATGTATGGCGAGACCTTTCGCGACTCTCTATATTCTCGTGACTCCAATGTCGCACGTTTTCTCCCGGGGCATGGTGAGTGCACCTGAAGCTATCTCGGTACTCCTGCGTCTTTCGTTCTCCCTCACTAAGAATGAGGCGAGGCACTCCCCCACACCCTGCACTCTTGTCTTCACACATTTGTCTAGTGCCACCGATGGTATGGCAAGTATCTCCCTTGCTTCCTTGACTCCCTCCCTCCCACTCCGGGCTGCTTTCGCCAGCTCCGCAGTGAGAGAGGATCCTGTTATCCTGATCTCTCCATTCTGCTTCTGTTTCTAACTTTTTATTCTGAGTCTCTTCGGCAGCATCCCATTCTTTCAAATACTCCCTTAATTCCTTAAAGGTTTTCGGTTTCGGTCCCCTCAGATCCATCTGTCCTCTCTCCCTCTGTTCCGTCCAGGGACCTGTTGCTGAATCCAATGGGGTACTCCGACTCCTTGGTCCTAGCAATTGCCTTTGGGAATTGATCGTATTATTCCTACTCTCCATCTCTGCCCTTTCCCTGTCCCATCGTGCCTGTTCCTCCTGCTGGGCTCCCTCTGGGTTGTAGATTGACACTATAGGACCTATGGTAACAGGTACTTGTAGAGCATCTGGCAATTGATACGACCTTGCATGCTGCGTTTCTGGCACCTTCTGGACCACGAATCTTCCTACTACTCTCTGTACGGGACTAGATTGAGGTACTTCCTCACCTTTCTTGGGATCCCACTCTGATACTGGGAGCGGTTTATATTCCCCCCATCTAGCTCCGTCCCCTTGCTGTAGTTCGGGACTTTCGGCTTCTCTGTTGTACGGAGGTGGTCTATCTAATAGTAGCCTATCAGATCCTCATCTGGCTCGCTATCCTCATCTTCCTCTAGAGGTTTCTTTTCTCCCGTAGTCTCTAGCATTGTGAACAATTTGTCTGCTTCTATTTTTTGCACCCTCCACTTTTTAGCTTCATCGTCCCATTTAGCATCCTGCACTGCTTTTACCGATCGTCTCACTCTTTCTTGGCGCCTATTCAAGCTCTTTTCGTGTGCCGCTCTAAACCATGCACTAAGTGCTTCGAACTGTGTTGGCCTCGGTAGAGGTCTCGTTGCAAGCATTACCGCTTTCAGTTGGTTCAATACTTCTAGCTTAAACGTCCCGTATCTCGGGAATGTCAGTTTCTTATTCCCTTCTGTTAGCTTATTCCACTCGGAGATCCATAGTATTGAGTGTAAGCCTACATTCACAGCCATGTGATAAGCTGGTGTGCCTTCTGGTGGAGCTTCTTCTCCTGCATACAAGTTTCCTCTATCTCTCCTAAAGATTGCCCTTAAACGTTTAAAACACTTCATTTTCGATAATCTACGATTTTCCTTTTCTCTTCCTTGTTTACGTCCTGATGACAAACCAACCAATCCCTACGCGGCTCTCGCTGACCAGCCTATCCCAGCGCGGTTCTACACTGACCGACCAATCTCAGCGCGGCTCTACGCTGACGTCACTCGTCCCCTCTGCAGCAGTTCCCCTCCTTTCTCAGCTCGTCTCACGGTCTCGCATGCGTTTTCATTCATACGCCGAAAAATGACTACTTCCGTCCAAGCGATCACTTTTCTTGACTGTACGTCCACAGTCTAACTGTAATTGTCACCTCAACTGACGAGACGTCTTTCTCTCACTTCAGATGCTCGCCTTAACTGATAGGTTACTTACACACAGTAAACGTCCGACCAGCGTCCGTTACTCATACACTCACTCTGTCACTCCCCCTATCATCGGTCCTTCGGGCGATCAATGGTACCTCATGACCCCCTTTACAATGGTAGACAATTACTCTGGGTGTTCGATACACCCGAACCACTTAAGCCCTTCTCTGGATCTTAAGATTTTATCCGGTTGCGCGCGCTCACAACCTTCCCTCAATCACACTACAGGCATTCAACTCCGCTTGACATTACAACACAGGTACAACACAAAACACCGCAATCTGGCAACGCATGACCCTTATACTCACTCTCGACCGATTCTGCTGCTTTTCTCTCGCACCGTCAGCACCTTCTTCGGCAGGGATTCTTCTTCTGGTCGTCGATGACTAGGGACCTTGGGGTAATCTAGACCTGACCTAGGTTGTCTTCCTCAAGAAGAAAACCATCTTTCTCTGCTACCAACTGCGGGGAATGAGATTTTGATATCCTTTCTGATCACTTAGATACTTATCTCATTCATCTATTTTGGATCGATTATTTTCTGTCATTGAGTAAAAGACAACCCCACATAGGTTAAATCAACCCCATAGACTGACGCAACTCTGAAGAACCACTTACGACTGATAAAGTTTAAAAAATTTAATATAAAATCAGAATAAGTTGCATATACAATCCTCTCAGGATAAGATTCAACAAGTATACAGGAACTAGAAGGAACATAAATTCCCTAAAGAACCTCAGTCTACAAAAGAATACAATCAAAATCAATTCCAGAATCAACAGATTAAAAAGCATAGACACAAAGTGGTTCCGTTGCGTCATCTACAAAAAGAATAAACAAGTTAATTCTGTCCCTACTCTATGCTAGGTGACATCCCTACTTCGCAAGTTCCTTACCTAAAAAGGTGTCAGCAGTTTGACTTCCAAAGAAGTTCAAACTCTCTTAGCCTCTAATGGTAACTTATATCGAGAAGCAGTACCCTCTCTGCCTACCCATCTGCTCTCTAAGGGTCCTCGGCCTACTGCTCTCTCGCGCTCTTCTCTTCTGCGCTCGCTCCTAACTCTCCTCCCCAGGGTGCTGTCCCTAAATACACAATCACAGTATGGGTGGAACGCCCCTTGACGCCCACCACGTATACATTTACACATGCTCTCATTCTTGGGTTTTTCCATCGCTTCATCTCTTCGCGTCGTCCGTTAAGTTGACCTTGCTTCTTAGGCACCATCTTCGTCTTCTTGCTGGTGACTTCATTGACATTCCAGTTGACACTTTCAGAGCAAAGTCTATCACCTCAACAGAACTCCATTCTTTACGTTTGTGTTCGTAACCTCGTTTGGTCCTGTGAACGGTCATTTCTAAACAAGACCCAAATTCCAAGCGTCTCTTATCTCACTTAGGCCATAAACTTCGTCCAGCATTGTCACCTTAAATCTAACAAGACCTTTGACTCTTGTCTCGCACGTTCAGATCAAGGCTATCCCCTGTTCCTGTGAGCCCAAAAAATTACATACAGCGGACTACACTCCTGCGAACTCTTGGTCAGTTAGGTTAAAATCACACATGACCAAACTTTTCTAACATTCCTACAAACCCCTTCTACACAGTATAACCTTTAACACACATTTATCGATAATCGAATTAAATACAACGTTTATATTCTCGTGCTTACATAGTGTTATATAGTCTGCACATTTCTTCGCTTTACATTTCGCCGTTTTCTCCGTTTAATAATTACACACGTATATTCAGTTTTGCACGTTCTGCTGTTCTTAAGCATTACTATACATTTCTATATTAGCCCACTATGTATACGGGCCTTTCTAATTCTAATACACTTTATAGAGTAGATACAGATACATTTCCTATTACATTGGTTATATCGGCTAACTTTACGCTACAAGTGTTAACTTCACGTTATAGATTCTACGTTTTGCGTTATGTGCTTGTGAATATGGTACAGATATACTTTTTATTCAAATTGCGCTCTCTCACTGACCACTAAGAAAGAAGATTGGGATGCTATCTCTGCATGCAAACAGAAACCAGATGAAGATATAGGGGACTATTATACAAGATTAGAGAAATGTTTCCTCATCAACAGTGGCCTCTCCTCAGGTGGAGACGCCTATAGTCGATTGTTTGTCTCCAAATTCATAGAAAATGCCTTGCCTTCGATCAGAAATAGAGTACTAAAGGTAGAGAGTACTTGGCAAGCAAGTTCCCCTTCACAAGCACTTCAGATGCTCCAATATCACCAAAATAGGATTAGAGATGAACAAGAGCAAGAAAAGAAAAAAACGAAGGATACTAAAATGAAGGTATTGGTAGCACAGACTAATACAATCCAACAGACCCCTAAACAAGCTCAAATGTCACAAGAAAAAGTAACTTGCAATTATTGCAAAAGGCTAGGTCACTTTGTGCGTGACTGTCCAGTATTACAACATAATATTGCCACTGGGAAGACCCAACCCCGTAACTATCCCCCACGACCCTCTGTTCCCACAACAGCTCCTCCGACTGATACTAAACCAGCCACCCAACTCTATCAGTACCCAGTGTCATCCTATCCTGAATTCCCCTCAATTTTATGAGACAGCTGGGAGGAACATGACAGTCGTCCACTGATCCCAGTCCCGGTCGACCAAACGGGTCCCTATGTAAACGCTAACCTCTTAGGTAAGGAAACAAAATTCCTAATAGACACCGGGGCCAGTAGGACGACAGTACAGCACAACAAAGTTCCCAAGGTACCCCTCTCTGGCTCGAATAGTATTTCCTTGGGTTTCTCAGGTACACCAGTCATCAATAAAGTTTCTGAACCAGTATCATTCCAAGTTGGTCCTCTTACAACATCCACTAATTTGGTACTTACTAAGTCATGCCCCGAAAACTTACTTGCCATCCAGACGTTAAAGGAACTAGGTGCTGTGATATGTTGTTCCCCGGAAGGAATACGACTATTCCTCCGAGATTTCAAAGCTCATTTAACCGCACGAGAATTAGACATCAGACTAAGAGACATCCCTGCTACACTATGGGCGACAAATCCGACTGACGTAGGGTTCATGGACATTACACCACACATGGTCACATTGAAAGAAGGTGTTGTCCTACCTCGTGTCCGACAATACAAGTTACCTCCAGATGCAGAACAAGCCCTCATCCTTATTAACGATGACTTTATACAGAAAGGACTAGTCAGAGAAGTACCTTCCAACATATGTAATTCACCAGTCTTACCAGTAAGAAAGAAAACAGATGACGGTGCACCACCGGTTTACCGACTAGTGGTCGACCTACGTGAATTAAACAAGTGTGTGGTACCACAATACCCTGTGGTCTCTGACATCAGTACTCTGCTAACAGCTATAGATCCTTAAGCCAAGCATTTTACTGTAATCGACCTGAAGAACGCTTTCTTTAGTGTACCCATACACCAAGACAGTCAGTACCTATTCGGATTCTCACTACAAGGTCGTAGCTTCTGTTTCACAAGAGCTCCTCAAGGGTACACAGAAAATCCCAGTATCTACAGTCAGGCACTTAAAAGACAGTTAGATGACATTGTTATGCCCTCAAATACAACATTGTTACAATATGTTGATGACCTACTGATCACCGCACGCTCTGAACCAGAATGTGAACAAGCATCACCGAGTGTTCTTATGTTCCTTGCACAACATGGCCACAAGGTGTCACCCTCGAAATTACAAATGTGTTTACAGCAGGTGGCCTACCTAGAACACCTACTGTCAAAGGAGGGTAGGGCACTCACACCTGAAAGAATTCAACTCATTTTTAACATTCATGTCCCTAAGACGCAGAAAGACGTCCGTGCCTTTATTGGCCTCACGTCCTACTGCAGACAGTGGATTCCTTAATTTGCATACTTGGCCAAACCCCTGATACAGTTAACGACCACGACCTCTTCCCCATTGCCATGGACACCTGATCATACTTTTGCTTTCGAAACTCTTAAACAAGCATTATGTTCTGCACCAGTCCTAGCTACACCCGACTATGCCAAGCCTTTTGTCCTCTTTGTCACAGAACGGGAAGGTACAGCCTTGTCAGTGCTTACACAAACGAAAGCCAACGAACATCATCCCTGTGCTTATTTTTCTAGCTCTCTTGACCCCGTTGCACAAGGTTTGCCTGCCTGTTTGAAATCTGTCTCAGCCACAGCTCTAACAATACGACAAAGTGATTCCATAGTACTAGGACATTCTCTCGAAGTACAAATTCCACATGCAGTAGAACAACTCTGGAATAGGACCCAGACACAACACTTGACCATAGCCCGCCTCACAGGCTACAAAGTCACTCTGTTCCAACCCCACATCATCATCAAAGATGCAATATCCTCAACCCAGCTACATTACTGCCTACTATTCCAGTTGATAATCAGATTCACGACTGCTTAGAGGTAGTCGAACTAGTCACAAAGCCCCGATCTGATCTTACAGATGTCCCTCTAAGTACACCAGAACACACACTGTTTGTAGACGGTTCCTGTATGCGCCTCCAATCAGGTGAACTTTCAGCAGCCATTGCTGTCATTACAGAAAACACAGTCCTCTTAGCAGCTAGGATATCGGTAGATTCAGCACAAGCAGCAGAGCTAATAGCTCTCACACAAGCATGTGAGTGGTCTAAAGGAAAATGAGTCAACATCTACACCGATTCACAGTACCCATTTGGGGTCGTCCATAATTTTGGCATTCTGTGGAGGGAGAGAGGTTTTCTAACATCTCATGGAACAAAGATCCAACATGGAGATCTTATCCTCCAGCTACTAGAAGCAGTACACAGACCCACAGAAGTAGCTATACTAAAATGCAAAGCACATACCAAAGTCATAGACTCTATCACTAGAAGCAATGCTCTGGTGGACGCCACAGCTAAACATGCTGCTCAGACAGGAACATTAAGCACTGAAACCATCACCAGAATTATCTGTCCAGTTATCGATCCCACCAAAGATGTAGTAGACATCCAAAACCAAGCCACAGAGACCGAAAAGAGAAAATGGGAGGAAGAGAGAGGTACACACACAGATCAAGGGTGGGTAACCAAAGACAAGTCCAAATGGTTTCTCCCTGACATAATGGTCCCCTTAATGATAGAAACTGCCCATGGTCCTGCCCACCTAGGAGATAAAGGAATGTTAGACAGCCTGAATCTGATATGGCACAACAAGCATCTGCGTGCAGCAGCCAAACAAAAAGTACGAACATGTATGATTTGCTGTCAGTTCAATCCCGGGAAAAGTGTATCGGTTGAACAAGGAGGGTTCCAACCTCCAGATCACCCCTTTGAAGTCCTCCAAATGGATTATATCCAGATGGAAAGATGTCGAGGATACAAGTATGTCCTCGTAGTGGTCTGTACCTTAACCCGATGGACTGAAGCTTACCCTGTCCCAGACTATGGTGCCTAAATGACAGCTAAACAACTGGTTAGAGAATTTGTCCCAAGATATGGGTTGCCCAGAGTCATCTACTCTGACAATGGACAACCTTTCTCTTCTAAATTGATGGAAGCGGATTCCCTACTGTTAGGCTACACCTGGAAATTTCATTGTGTCAGACATCCCCAAGCAGCAGGCCTGGTGGAGCGGCACAACCAGACATTAAAAACCAAATAGGCCAAAATCTGCGCTGACAAGCAAATAGACTGGGTGACGGCTCTTCCAATTGCCCTGTTCTACATGCGAATGGTGGCACATTCTCGGACGGGCCTGTCACCCTATGAGATTACATATGGGAGACCTCCAAATATCTGGGGTGTCCCATCTCCTAAAAAGCTAACTGATATTGACACAAATGTACTGACAGATTACTTGGTTTCTTTGATGTCTGCACTGCGTTCTTGCCGTTCACAGGTGGCTGCAGCCTTTCCAGACAAGACCACGCCCGACGAGCACTCCCTTCAACCTGGTCAATGGGTGCTTATCAGAAATTTTGACCGAACCAGCCCTCTGGAAAGAAGGTGGACGTCTCCCAAGCTGGTGCTGCTCACAACGAGGACCGCTGTCAAAGTCGAAGGACGAAAAGGATGGCTCCATGTGAGCCACTGCAAGCCCTTCCACGGACCAACTCCTACGGACGCTGTTGCTGATCCCGAGACCAGAGACACTAAACCATCAGACTTTAAAGACACTGAAATGACAGACTTTATTTCACCCCTTCCAGAACTTTTGTCCAAAGAAGAGTACAAATCGCGGCTGCGGTCCTACCCAAAACAGACTTGAGACTTTGTGCCTGACCTTGACCTACCAGTGGCTAATTAAGCCCAAGACGGACGCTTGGTGAAGCGGTTGCTGGGAAGTGTCCGATCACTGGTGCATACTTTCCTCAGACTAAAAACAGCCGAAATCATGAAGACAAAGACTCACTGCGCAAAACTATCACAAAACAAAGTTCCTGTTTTTCTCTCTATAATGATTCTTATTTTCTGCATCATGGCTTGTCTAGGTTGGTTCCTTCATCTAGCTTTCCCACTCTCTTCCCCTACGCTTTTGAACAACACTGCTATGCATTCACACGTAGATCTTCGCCCGCATCTCAAAAGTAGGAGAAAAGAATTCTTCAATAACACATTTATCTCCACACTCCATCAACACCAACTAGTTATCAACAAAACCAACTGTTGGGTCTGCGGCTTAATGCCACACTCCGTACACGGAGGTATGCCTTTTATCCCTCTCCCTTTCGGCTATGCTGGATCTACCTATGCTCTCTCTATGATATTCTCCGCCTCGGTTAGAAACATCCCTGAAACCAAGAACAAGAACACTAGTACCTGGAACGAGATAAAAACAAAGACTGTGCGCGCTGTTCAAAAGATGGTAGACTTCACCGTAACATGGGGGCGAGCAGATAATAGTGAAAACACCAGTTATTCCCTCTTTAACGACACTACCTCCTTTAGAGAAACATTCTCAGTTCAGAAGAGACAGACAGAGCAGGGAGGATGGGCTGTGCCTCATAAGGGCCTGTTTTGTGTAAGAGGTAAGGGCAAGGGTCAGAAGATGGGAGACAGTGAGTGTAATAAAACATACACCCTACCTGACTTAAACTTCCCAACAATGACCACCGCCCCAACACTTATTTTATTTAGTGGACCTCACGCACGTACTTGGCTACCTCAAGGCTGGTCCGGGAAATGCTACATTGCATTTCTCCTCCCCCTACCTACACCGCCCAGCAGATTATCATCTGAGTGATCCTCCGACCGTGATTAATAGACGGCGAAGGGGGGTCATGGATGCTGAAGACACAGTGGATCAAGAGGCTGGCGATTTCTTCAAAGGAATCATCCCTTTCTGGGGGCCCATGATCAATAGCCGCCACATAAGACAACTAACTTGTGTAGTTCAGGGAGCCATAAACGAGACCACTGGTGCATTAAGCAACATCACGGCTGAGATGGCTTCCGATAGACTCATGATGTTACAGAACCGTATGGTCCTAGATATCGTATTAGCGGACCGTGGTGGCGTATGTGAACTGATCGGATCCAGCTGCTGTATATACATTCCAGATAATGCTCCCTCTGTAAATGCTGCCATTTCCCACCTTCATGTACTTTCAAAGAAGCTAGACGCAGACACCGGAGCCTGGTCCCTGACGGGATGGCTCTGTGGCCTCCTGTCCTCATGGGGTTGGAAGATCCTTACGATACTAGGTTTTGCTCTAGCCATTCTCTTCACCTGTTGCCTCTGAATTCAGTGTGGCCCAGCTCTCTGTAGTTTCTGTATCACTGTCTGCATTCCCAAACCCCATTCCAGAAACAAAGAAAAGGAAAGAATCATGTTACAGGAACAAGTAGACGGCCTAATGAGTATAGAAGTAGACTAATAAGAAGAAGACTTTTAAAGGGTATATTAAGGGAAAAGGAGGGAATGTGGAAAAAGATTATTTCTCGTAGTTTATGTCCCATCATACACCCTCTCAGTCACGTCCCTGAGCCCATCATGTCGGGAAACAAGCAAATGAGAACACGAGCAAACCTGATCACGCACACACAAAAGTTGCACATGCACTCTCCTTCCTCTTAATATTCAAAGGTACATTCTTATGGCTAAGGCAATGTCGAGAAACAGCTTCCTCGCTCAAACTGTACATTCTTATGGTCAAGCCGATTCCGAGAAATAGGCCCAGTTTTGCTAAACCACGACAACCAATTCCGAGAAGAAGAGCCCCGTTTGCTGAAAGACATGACACCAGACATCCTGTCAAACTACCAGTTCTTCTTTTTCTCTCTCTCTCACTCTCTTATCTAAGGAACCAGCCTAGGATTATTTCTCAATGCTCTGCTTCTGCCGTGACTTCCTCATGATTAAAGACACAGTCACGCTTCTTCCTGCCATGACATCTGTATGATTTTGACACAGTAACGTTGCTACGATTTCTGTAAAATTGTGACACAGCTATCCGAGTTTTTACTAACTTCTGTATTGTTGCAAACACAGCTATCCGAGTTTTGCTCAAGGGGAGCTCCTTCCTCTTTTCTGTGTATAAATACCATGTCCTCTTTGATGAAAATTAGAGATTCTTCCGATCCTCCTTAGGTGACGGATCTCTCCCTTAACTCGAGTTACTGAATAAAAACCCTTTATTCGAACTCTGCTCTTCATACTTGACCTTATTGATATTATAGAAATTCCGATCAAGGTAAATTACTAAAATATTTACCACATTAGGGCTAGGGTGGACGCCCTGGAAGCCGGGTTCAATTCTCAGCAGGGACGCTCAACATCCTGCAATTTTGGGTAAATCATTTAATCTCCCCGGGCAATGCCTGACAAAAAACAAAATGAATGTGACAGTCTGTAACCTAACTGGTGCTCATATTAAGCGCTCTGACAACTTCAGGTCTAGTTTGTGCTATATATACTACCCCCCAAAAAAAACACCCACCGTATTTCCCAAATATTACTTTAACTTGCATTTATTGTTAATTTAAGGTGTGTGATATGTATTTACATGAAGGTGCAAACGCACACAATAATAACATAATGCTTTGCTCCTTTTAGCCACTCTTTCTCCCTGACCTAAACACACACGCCCCTCCCCCATCCATTGAGGATAACAGTTCACAAACTCAGTGGCGTAGCAAGGTCAGGTAATACCCGGTGATGAACATTTCTTGTCACCTCTGGCTTGAAAAAGTAGTAAAAATATGTCTTTAAAAAACATATTTTTGACATTTTATCACCCCCTCAATGATGACACCGAGGGCGGCCCGCACCCCCCTTCCTACGCCACTGCCCAAACTTTTTGATGCATTTCAACCTCTGAACGGCATTGCTCATTTTTATATTAAATAACCAGTGATAAGCACTGCACGTGATTGATATAAGAACTTCTTTACTTAAATCAGGCTCCGTGTACTCACTGCTCTCACGCTTACAATCGTTGCTTTCCATTTCAATGTCCTGCTCAAACACATCACCCGGTGACGTAGCAGGTTTATAAAGACGAGCTGTGCCCCCTGCGCCCCTGGGGGGAGGGCATTCTCCTGGGAGGGCAGCGCCACACAATAGCCCTGGCTGTGCATGACTCATCAGGCAGGTCGCAAGGGCGGTGCCTAGAGGAATCATGGGAACCAACCTGCTAAAAAGTTTGTGCACATTTTACGTAACTGCACTGTTCACGTGTTTCTATTAAATGAGCGTTATAACCACTGCGTGTGCAGTTAATATGAGTTGAGAAGGGTTCCTGAATGGGGCTCTGGGTGCACATTGTCCTCACACTTACAATGAGTCTAAAAGCTCCTGCTTAGCAGTGATTTTGATTATTACCATAAACAACACATTTTCCAACAAATATAGAGGCTTCCTCTTAAAACGCTGGACAAACAGCACAAGGGGTGAAAATTGTAATTTGCTGGAATGTGCACCTACATTTCTTTTACCTGGCCCCAGAAGGAAGCTTACGGACAATGCTCGGCCAAAGAAAGATGCACTATTACACGCACCTTTCAGTGACAAACCACAGACCAATTAACTGTGTTTTTTTAAATTAATTTTTTTATACTAAACATTTGTAGAGCGCACTGCTGCCACTTTTGGATTCTCGAATCGCTCAATCAGGTTTTGATTTACGCACTGGAGCAACCTTGCACGGTTGAAAGTGTGCGTGGTTGCAATGTGGCTTGGCAGCATGGGAAGGTTACGGTGGCCTGTAGAACATTCTACGTGCTACGTCAACGCGTGCAGATTGATGGTGCTCTTAAGAATCATGGCCTACTCAAGGCTTTATCAGTTCTGCAATATGAACGTTATGGGCTCGATTACAGCAGGCGGCATGCACATTGAATGTGTATATTGTGCACCCACTCTTTAGCATTATTTATAAAGCACAAGGAGGGCTAATAAGCAGAGATCATCTAATACCCCATTCCTTAGAATACAGAATAACATGCTAAAGCCATTCCCATGTCTGCAAAACCTCATGTTTACTCTTTTCTCCTGTCATTTTTATACGGTTGACGTGTTGTTAGTTACGAGAGCAAATTTGCACCCGAATTGTAATCCTTTTTGAGGGCATACAGAAGTTGTGCCCAGAACAGGATTGGCAGGGGTGTCTAAAAGGTGTGCACGAAACATAATTACACTGCACTCAATGCAACATACACTCCAAACAATACCACTCAGTGCCACAAAATTACACGCCACATAATTACACTCCACTGAATACAACAAACACTCCAGACAGTACCACTCAGTGCCACATAATTATATGCAACAAAATTTCACTGCGCTCAACGCAACATACACTCCAAATACCACTTAGTGCCAGCCATAATTACACGACACATAATTACACTGCACTCAATGCAACAAACACTCCAAATACCACTCAGTGCCACATAATTACACTGCACTCAATGCAACATACACTCCAAATACCACTCAGTGTCACATAGTTACACGCCAAATAATTACACTGCACTCAATGCAACATACACTCCAAATACCACTCACTGCCACATAATTAGACTCTACTGAATGCAACACACACTCCACACAATACCACTCAGTGCCACATAATTATATGCTACATATTTACACTGCGCTCAATGCAACATACACTCCAAATACCACTCAGTGCCACATAATTACACGCCACATAATTACTCTATCTATCTTTCTATCTATCTATTTATCTATCTATCTATCTATCTATCTATCTATCTATCTATCTATCTATCTATCTATCTATCTATCTATCTATCTATCTATCTATCTATCTATTGCCCACACTCTATCTATGTATCGCCCTCACACTATCTATCGCCCTCACTATCTATCGCCCTCACTATCTATCGCCCTCACTCTATCTATCGCCCTCACTCTATCTATTGCCCTCACTCTATCTATTGCCCTCACTCTATCTATTGCCCTCACTCTATGTATCTAACGCCCTCTATCCATCTATTGCCCTCACTCTATCTATCTATTGCCCTCACTCTCTATCTATCTATTGTCCTCACTCTATCTATCTATCTATTGCCCTCAATCTATCTATCTATCTATTTCCCACACTCTATCTATCTATCGCCCTCACACTATCTATCACCCTCACTATCTATCGCCCTCACTCTATCTATCGGCCTCACTCTATCTATCGCCCTCACTCTATCTATTGCCCTCACTCTATATATTGCCCTCACTCTATCTATCTAATGCCCTCTATCCATCTATTGCCCTCACTCTATCTATCTATTGCCCTCACTCTCTATCTATCTATTGCCCTCACTCTATCTATCTATCTATTGCCCTCACTCTATCTATCTAGTGCCCTCACTCTATCTATCTATCGCCCTCACTCTATCTATCTATCTATCGCCCTCACTCTATCTATCGCCCTCACTCTATCACCCTCACTCTATCTATCTATCGCACTCACTCTATCTATCTATCTATCTATCTATCTATCTATCTATCTATCTATCTATCTATCTATCTATCTATCTATCTATCTATCTATCTATCTATCTATCTATCTATCTATCTATCTATCTATATATCTATCTATCTATCGCATCACCACAGCACTCAATGCAACATACACTCCAAATACCACTCAGTGTCACATAGTTACACGCCAAATAATTACACTGCACTCAATGCAACATACACTCCAAATACCACTCACTGCCACATAATTACACTCTACTGAATGCAACACACACTCCACACAATACCACTCAGTGCCACATAATTATATGCTACATATTTACACTGCGCTCAATGCAACATACACTCCAAATACCACTCAGTGCTACATAATTACACACCACATAATTACTCTATCTTTCTATCTATCTATCTATCTATCTATCTATCTATCTATCTATCTATCTATCTACTATCTATCTATCTATCTATCTATCTATCTATCTATCTATCTATCTATCTATCTATCTATCTATCTATCTATCTATCTATCTATCTATCTATCTATCCATCTATCTATCTATCTGTCTATCCGTCTATCTGTCTATCTGTCTATCTATCTATCTATCTATCTATCTATCTATCTATCTATCTATCTATCTATCTATCTATCTATCTATCTATCTATCTATCTATCTATCTATCTGTTGGACAGGCCACATGAAGGGCTCGCTCCCTCCCCGCACGACCAGGCCCGAGCCCGTTCCTCAAGTGTTACACGCCACCACTACCCGTTTTCCGTCCCCTCTGGGACCCTTGCCTCTGAATATCTCGACCTCATGGGCCCGATCCCCTACCGGCCTGCTCGCCCGACCTGGGCGCCATCTTGGACACAGAACCACGAGGCCGCGTGGCCTCCGATCAACCCTAACCCTGGGCCTGGCCAGGCCCCGACATCCCGGCACCACCATCCACCCAGGAGGTGAGCGGACTACTTGGCAGGTCAATGGGAGAAAGAGGTGTCGATGGCTCTCCCCCGCCAAGGACCGATCAACCCCAGCTCCCCCAGGCGCTGGCTCCACCCCCCTGCTGGGTGTCTGGACTCCCTCATCCCGGACCTCCCGACCTCCAAGTGCGAGGGTCCGGACATCAAAGGGCACCAGACCTATAACTGGGGCAGCTCCAGAGCAGGAAGGCAGTTGTATCCTGGAGTCGAGAGACGCAGTGAAGAACTCATCCTTGACGGACTACTGGCGCTGCCGTAGCCCTACCTTGCGAACTATCGTCCTGCCTGCTGGCGCTGCCGCAACCTTCTGAAACCTTCATCGTCGTCGGGACCTGCTGGCGTGGCCGCGGACCGTTTGTAACTACCACCTTCATCGGGACCAGCTGGCTTCGCCGCGGACCGTCGCCTTCAACCATCTCGGGACCTGCTGGCTCCGCCGCGGCCCGATCATCTAGAACGCCGAGCTCGAGGATTGAGAGCTATTTCATCTAACCAATTGGTAACAAGACTGTCCCGCTACCCCTTTCCCCATCCAGAGACCAGAACCGAGGGGACCCCTGAGTCCAGACCTCCCTGTACCATTTTACCGTACTTAAAGAATTGCTTATAAAGTATCGTTGAATCTTATCCTTGTGTGGTGTACGTCTGTGGGGGGGAAGTTACTTGTCTGTACGATCGCTGGAGACGGTTCTCCCCGGAGACCTCTCCCCCTATCCTCGGCCGACCCTCCCGGTCCGTCTAACATTGGTGGCCAGCGGCGCGATCCGAATCACCGCATAATCGTACAGAGAGTAGCTCACCCCACGACGAAATCACAATGACAACCAAAGAAAGCGGATCCACCGAGAAATTCCAGATGGAGAAATTGGAAGAATATAGCCATCGTGAGTTGAAACAATTCTGCATTGAACTAGGTATCACTACCACCGGTCTAAGTACTAAAGACGATTTCAAGCACGCCCTTGAGTCCTGGGCAGAAACCGGGGCCGTCAGACCCCTGGACCAAAATGTCGCAGCAGCAGAAAAAGACACCACGGCTCCCGAGGAGCGAAGAACGGGTCTCTCGCAAGACGAGATCCAAGAACGAGAAAGAACCCGACTACATGAACTAGAAATGGCCCGGCTCAAAATGGATGGTGAACTCAAGTTAGCCGAACAGAAACTAAACCTAGAACATCTGCGGCTCCGAGAAGAACGGGAAGAGAAACAAAGACAAAGAGAGCTCGAGGAAAAGAGACTGGCATATGAACATGAGCGCAAATTAGCTGAGATAGACTTACGCAAGCAGAACAAAGAATTAGGGGTGCCCGAGCAACCTCGCACCCCAGGGGCAACAGAGAAAAAGGTACACATCCCCAAGGATGTCGTTCGAGAATATTTCCGAGAGGACGACATCCAGCAATTGTTCAAGGCCTACGAGATCGCTATGACCTCCCACCGTATCGATCGAAGCGACTGGGGAGCCGGACTATGGGGGAGGTTCCTCAATGAGGGCCGCGATGCCCTGCTACAGCTCCCAGACCATCTGATGACCTCCTATGACCACATGAAAGCTGCCCTCCTCACCCGCTATGGGCTCACACCCGAAATGTACCGCCAGAGGTTCCGAGACTGCACCCGAATCCCGGGTACGACTTGGGTGGAATACGTGAACTATTTCAGCCGGGCCTTCGAGGGTTGGATCAAAGGAAGCAACGTCACAACTTACGAACAACTCTTCAATCTCATGGTATGGGAGCATCTGTCAAACAACTGCTTCATCGAGCTCAGGCAGCACCTCCTCGACAGCAAATTGACTGATCCACGGCAGCTCGCCGCCGAGGCTGACCGGTGGGAAATCACCCGAGTGGGCCGAAATGGGTCCTATGAACAGAACCGGAACCACCACGGTCAGCACCGCCCCCGAGGAGGAGGAGGGGGCCAAGGACGAGGAAAGGACAACGCTCCGGCCGCCCCCGCTACCAGCACCCCACCCCCGGCCACCCGGGGCAACACCCCGGCGCGGCCGGGATACAGAGCCAATGTCACGCGTCACCGATGCCAGCGAGTCGGCCACTACGCAAACGACCCAAATTGTCCACAGAGCCAGACTCCGAGACCCCGCCAGATGGCTGCCGCCGCCCTGGGGGAAGAACAAATCTCCGAGGAACATGAAGACTATGAGCAAGAACACCAAGAATGGGAGCCAGCCGCCATGACTCTAGCATGCTTAGGGGGAAGAGACATGGTCCCGCGGGTCCCCCTACCCGCCAACACCCGGAAGTACAGTCAATGGGTGAGCATTAATGGACGCCGGGCCGAAGCCCTACGTGACACCGGGGCCAGTGTAACAGCCGTCCGCTGTCACCTGGTGACCCCAGAACAGATCCTGCCGAACATTCTCTGCCCTGTCCATTCAGCCGACAATTCGGAGAGTCTATGTCGGATGGCTTGCGTCCCCTTCAAGTGGGGAGGAGTCTCCGGCATGTTGAAAGTGACGGTCCGAGATGACGCCCCCGTAGACTGTCTCCTGGGGAATGACCTTGAAAGCTCCCCGTGGGCCGCCGTAGAAAGGAGAGAGCACCTGGGGATGTTGGGCATCCCGGACTGGGCGTGCGTCACCACCCGGTCCATGGCCGCCCGTGCCATCCCCCGACCCGAAGAACCTGAATGGCCGGCACCTCCTCCCCCGGTTGCTCCAGTAGAAGACGCCGACCGGGCCGTCCCCCCAGAACAAACTCCCGAGGGGCCCGTTCAGCCGCAGGACCTTTCCGGCCTGGATCAGTGGCATCAGGAGGGGGGGCCCACCCAGGAACAGTTTCGCCAAGAACAGAAGACCTGTCCCTCCCTCGAGGGACTCCGCCAACAAGCCCTCGCTCAGAGCGCAGGGGATACTACCGGAACACATTGGGTCTATTGGGACAATGACCTGTTGTACAGCGAACAGAGAATCGCGGAGTTGGGGGCCAGTCGAGTGCTAGTGGTGCCCCTCCGCTTTCGAGACTTCTTGCTAAACCTGGCCCACGATGTCCCCCTGGCTGGCCACCTGGGTCAGGATAAAACCTACAGTCGCCTGGTGACCCACTTTTTCTGGCCTAAGATGAGGAACGATGTACTCCAGCACTGCCGGTCTTGCCCCACGTGCCAAGCCAGTGGGAAGAGCGGCCACAAGCTGAAAGCCCCCCTGCAACCATTTCCAGTGATCACCACCCCGTTCGAGAGGGTGGGGATAGACATTGTGGGGCCCCTCGACCCCCGTACAGCACAAGGACATCGGTTCATCCTGGTACTGGTGGACCACGCCACCCGCTACCCTGAGGCTGTTCCCCTGCGAACTGTGACAGCCCCGGTAGTCAGCCGGGCCCTGATGGGGATCTTCTCTCGTGTGGGCTTCCCCCGAGAAGTCGTCAGTGACCGGGGCACAAACTTTATTTCAAAATACATGAAGTCCCTCTGGCAACAGTGTGGGGTCACCTACCGATTCACGACCCCCTATCACCCTCAAGGAAACGGACTCGTTGAGCGGTTCAACCGCACGCTCAAAGGGATGATTGGGGGGTTGGAAGAGCCCCTCCGTCGCCAGTGGGATGTGCTACTACCGTGCCTTCTCTTTGCCTACCGAGAAGTCCCCCAGAAGTCCCTCGGCTTCAGCCCGTTTGAACTCTTGTATGGACACCCGGTACGAGGGCCGCTCAGCCTAGTCAAAGAAGGCTGGGAAATGTCCCCTCTAAAGAACCCTCCAGATGTTTTCAAGTACCTCCTAACCCTCCGCAACCAGACCCGACGATTCAGAGAGATGGCAAAAGCAAACTTGGAGGCCAGTCAGGAGGACATGAAAAGGTGGTACGACCAAAATGCCTCCTCCATTGAATTTGAACCCGGCCAACAAGTATGGGTAATGTCCCCCACCGAACCATGCGCCCTGCAAGACAAATGGACGGGGCCCTTCAAAGTAATCGAGCGCAAGGGCCCTGTCACCTATCTCATCGATATGGAATCTTCACGGAACCCTCTCCGGGTTCTCCACGCTAATAGACTGAAACCCCATTTTGTGCGTTCAGAACTCAGCCTCCTGATGGCAACAGACAATGGAGCCGAGGAGGACTCCGAACCCCTCCCTGACCTCCTACGGACTCGGGAGAAGGACGGCTCCGTGGACGGGGTCCGACTCTCGGAGGCCCTCACCCTGGAACAACGCCAGGGATGCCGAGACCTCCTGCTGCAGTTCGCCAGCCTGTTCTCCCTCACCCCAGGGGTCACCCCCTGGTGCGTACACGACGTGGACACTGGGGACAGTCCCCCTATCCGCCACCGGGCCTACCGCGTACCAGATCGGGTACGGGCCTGCATCCAAGAGGAGGTGGCCAGGATGCTCACGCTCGGGGTCATCGAGCCCTCCGACAGCCCCTGGGCCAGCCCAGTAGTACTGGTCCCCAAAGCAGCCGCCCCCGGCGCCACACCAGAACTCCGGTTCTGCGTCGACTACCGGGGCTTGAATGCGGTCACCAGAACAGACGCACATCCCATTCCCCGGGCAGATGAACTAATCGACCGCATGGGAGCTGCCCGCTACCTCAGTATCTTCGACCTGACGGCGGGCTACTGGCAGATCGGCCTCACACCCCGGGCCCAAGAACGATCTGCATTTTCCACTCCTGATGGACACTATCACTTCAAGGTCATGCCATTCGGCATGAAGAATGCCCCAGCAACGTTTCAGCGGCTAGTTAATCAGGTTCTGGCGGGGCTTGAAGAATTCAGCGCCGCCTACCTGGACGATATCGCTGTATACAGCCACCACTGGTCCGACCACCTCCACCACCTCCGAGAGGTACTACAGGCCCTTCAACGAGCTGGCCTCACGATCAGGGCCAGCAAATGCCAAATTGGCCAGGGGTCCGTGACCTATCTCGGACACCAGGTGGGAAGCGGTCTGGTGGCCCCTCTGCAACTCAAGATCGCTGCCATCCAGTCTTGGCAGCCCCCCATCACCCAGACCGAGGTACGTGCCTTTTTGGGACTCACAGGCTACTACCGGCGGTTCGTGAGAGACTATGGCAGTATTGTGGGGCCCCTCACGGAACTCACATCCAAAAACCACCCAAAGAAGGTCAACTGGACCCCAGACTGTCAAGCGGCCTTCGAGAAGCTGAAAGCCGCCATGTGCTCCGCCCCGGTGCTCCAGGCCCCCGACTACAGTCGGGAATTTATCGTCCAGACGGATGCCTCCGACCATGGCATTGGGGCCGTCCTTTCCCAGTTGAACACCGAAGGACTTGACCAGCCAGTGGCTTTCATCAGCAGGCGACTCCTGGCCCGAGAACAACGCTGGAGCACCATCGAGAGGGAGGCCTTCGCCGTGGTATGGGCCCTCAAGAAGCTCCGGCCCTACCTCTTCGGCACCCACTTCCGGGTACAGACCGATCATCGGCCCCTGCAGTGGCTAATGCAGATGCGGGGGGAGAACCCGAAACTACTACGTTGGTCCATCTCCCTGCAGGGGATGGACTTCACTGTGGAACATCGACCTGGGCAAGACCACGCCAACGCAGATGGCCTGTCACGCTTTTTCCGCCTCGATGAGGAGAGTCCCCAAGAGGATGGGTGACTCTCCCCGCCTTCAGCTGGGGGGGACGCATGTTGGACAGGCCACATGAAGGGCTCGCTCCCTCCCCGCACGACCAGGCCCGAGCCCGGCTCCTCAAGTGTTACACGCCACCACTACCCGTTTTCCGTCCCCTCTGGGACCCTTGCCTCTGAATATCTCGACCTCATGGGCCCGATCCCCTACCGGCCTGCTCGCCCGACCTGGGCGCCATCTTGGACACAGCACCACGAGGCCGCGTGGCCTCCGATCGACCCTAACCCTGGGCCTGGCCAGGCCCCGACATCCCGGCACCACCATCCACCCAGGAGGTGAGCGGACTACTTGGCAGGTCAATGGGAGAAAGAGGTGTCGATGGCTCTCCTCCGCCAAGGGCCGATCAACCCCAGCTCCCCCAGGCGCTGGCTCCACCCCCCTGCTGGGTGTCTGGACTCCCTCATCCTGGACCTCCCGACCTCCAAGTGCGAGGGTCCGGACATCAAAGGGCGCCAGACCTATAACTGGGGCAGCTCCAGAGCAGGAAGGCAGTTGTATCCTGGAGTCGAGAGACGCAGTGAAGAACTCATCCTTGACGGACTACTGGCGCTGCCGTAGCCCTACCTTGCGAACTATCGTCCTGCCTGCTGGCGCTGCCGCAACCTTCTGAAACCTTCATCGTCGTCGGGACCTGCTGGCGTGGCCGCGGACCGTTTGTAACTACCACCTTCATCGGGACCAGCTGGCTTCGCCGCGGACCGTCGCCTTCAACCATCTCGGGACCTGCTGGCTCCGCCGCGGCCCGATCATCTAGAACGCCGAGCTCGAGGATTGAGAGCTATTTCATCTAACCAATTGGTAACAAGACTGTCCCGCTACCCCTTTCCCCATCCAGAGACCAGAACCGAGGGGACCCCTGAGTCCAGACCTCCCTGTACCATTTTACCGTACTTAAAGAATTGCTTATAAAGTATCGTTGAACCTTATCCTTGTGTGGTGTACGTCTGTGGGGGGGAAGTTACTTGTCTGTACGATCGCTGGAGACGGTTCTCCCCGGAGACCTCTCCCCCTATCCTCGGCCGACCCTCCCGGTCCGTCTAACACTATCTATCTATCTATCTATCTATCTATCTATCTATCTATCTATCTATCTATCTATCTATCTATCTATCTATCTATCTATCTATCTATCTATCTATCTATCTATCTATCTATCTATCTATCTATCTATCTATCTATCTATCTATCTATCTATCTATCTATCTATCTATCTATCTATCTATCTATCTATCTATCGATCTATCGATCGATCTATCTATCTATCTATCTATCTATCTATCTATCTATCTATCTATCTATCTATCAATCTATCTATCTATCTATTGCCCACACTCTATCTATCTATCGCCCTCACACTATCTATCGCCCTCACTATCTATCGCCTTCACTATCTATCGTCCTCACTCTATCTATCACCCTCACTCTATCTATTGCCCTCACTCTATCTATTGCCCTCACTCTATCTATTGCCCTCAATCTATCTATCTATTGCCCTCACTCTCTATCTATCTATTGTCCTCACTCTATCTATCTATCTATTGCCCTCAATCTATCTATCTATCTATTTCCCACACTCTATCTATCTATCGCCCTCACACTATCTATCGCCCTCACTATCCATTGCCCTCACTATCTATCGCCCTCACTCTATCTATCGCCCTCACTCTATCTATCGCCCTCACTCTATCTATTGCCCTCACTCTATCTATTGCCCTCACTCTATCTATTGCCCTCACTCTATCTATCTAACACCCTCTATCCATCTATTGTCCTCACTCTATCTATCTATTGCCCTCACTCTCTATCTATCTATTGCCCTCACTCTATCTATCTATCGCCCTCACTCTATCTATCGCCCTCACTCTATCTATCTATCGCACTCACTCTATCTATCTATCTATCGCATCACCACAGCATCACTCAGCACCACCACAGCATCACTCAGGGGTACCACAACATCACTATGCACTACCACAGCATCACTGAACACCACAGAATCACTTGTCGCCACCACAACATCACTCAGCGCCACCACAGCATCAATGTGTGCAACCATTCAACAACAACTGGTTCAAATATGTTCTATTAATGTTTCAAGTTTTATTACAAATGTTACAAAAAGATGTTAATATTTCACTTCTGTTCCTGGATTTTCGTCACAATAAAATACACTGAACATAATCTTCCTAAAAGTTATTTACAAAAGTTTAAGCTATTGCCATTATAAATTACATTAACTTTTATTTAAGTATTAATTATTAAAAAAAATTAAAAGCCATTGTTATTTGTAATATCAATATATCTAAGTCACGTAAATACAACACATATTGCATTACAAATGCTATAGGTGTCAAATTTGCGAAAGTTATAACTATTGGCATTGTAAATGACAAAGCTATTAATTTCGCTATTTTCAAAACCAACACATAATAACAAATTTGTCATTTACAATACCAATAGCTCAAACTTTCCTAATGCGAGACCTATTGCATTGCAAATGCTTGTTCCTACGTGCATGTGTGTTGCATGTTACAGTACACATGCAAATTAGAGAAAGTGTTAAAAAATAATTTTTGTACTGGAAGGGTAGCCTTCCAGTGCAAACAGTATTGCTTACTTAACGCACACGCCCTTGCACTGTGGCACAATTGTGTGTGTGTTGGCGCATGGCTGCCAAAAGCGCACCAGCACAGGCACAGAGGATAGATATGGTGCTCTTCTGCTCTCTCCCTTTCATGCAACGGTGCTCAACAACTTCAGTTGCTGTGTTGCTGTGCACTGCGCTGCGTTGCATTACCTTTTAGTAAATCTGGGTCCTAGATTCACTTCAACAGCTAGCCAACCTTTGGAAAAGACTGAGAAAATTCACAAAGGAAAGAGTAACCATACACATCACAGACCTAATTTTTAACGTTAAACTTTTTCTAGGATTTACAAAAAACCTTATGCCTTGCAGGCAGACGTTTCTGTATATCCTACTTGTTCATGTCTATGTTTAGCCCTATACCAGCAGATGCTCTAATAATGGTTTAAAAAAAACTGTTTGATATAAATATACCGTACATTTTCTTTCTCGTTGTGTCAATCCACAAACCTTTTTCCAGATGGAAAAATACCCAGTAATTAAAGGATTGTTTTTTCAAACTCATACATCCCCTTCTTTTAGTAAGAAATATAGGTATATTAAGCTGGTTTGACAAACCAATGGGACAGTTAGTGAATATCTAGAAGATGGTAACCATGTAGGTGTTCACTACATTCCAGATGGCCAGCTCATTGCCCGTCACGTGGGAGCACCAATTTTGCACCCCAAATCCTGAACATTCCATGTGGTAAATCCTTCATACTTTTTCCTCAAACACAATCACATTTTTGCATCAACTCGAACCCAAAAAGTGCTGTTAATCAGGCTCACAATCCTTATTGGAGTGTCATATTTAATCTAGAAATACACAGATTTTGTAACATGAATAACTTGCATGTGTTATATGAGCTAAAGGATTTCTGGAAAATCTTTCTAACTAGTTTCACTAATGCAATAGTTGTAAAAGTAATGTAAAAGAATACAAAGAAACTAATTTTGAGAATGCTGTAAGGTTAAATTCAAGCTTGTATTTGAACATATTGGCCTATTCTGCTTTTAGGTCACAAATACATGCAGCTAATGAGATGGTTAATTACTTACACACTTAATGAATCACTTAGTAGGTCAATCAATTGCACATTTAAATTCGTGGTTGTGATAAATGGAAATTGTCTTGCAATCACAAGTCAATAACAGATAAAAAAAGTTTGCAGACAGAAGTCTATTGCAAAAAAAGAAAAGTGGTATAGTGAGAGAAATAGCTCTTGCAATTAAATAATTGGTTGTTTTCAATGGTGGTCATTAAAGCAACTAGGAACGTTTGTACTCATTGACTCCCGCTGCCTCTGTGAACTCTATGAGCTCATTAAATGCTCTGCAATGATGAGAGCAAAGGCCAGAGTGACGAGGACATGTGCATATTGGCTCATGTGTGGCAGGAAGACCACTAGTTTTATTATCACTTCGAATTAGCAGCAAGGGTGTGTAGAGCATCCCTGCAGGGCCATCATCTGCAACCCTTTTCACTGTAAGTAGACCAACAGTCCTCCGTGCACCCAGTCCTATCATAATGATGGCGATAAGTGAACAGGTGATGTCTCAAGAGTCACCTGAAGACATCTTCACTATTGAGATAGAGGGTGTAGAACATCATTCTACAGCCCATATACTCACCATCTCACATGGACGACTAGAGTCCACCCTGTCTGAAGAGGTGACAGATTGGCCATCACAGGAGACAGAAATCAACGTTTTGCTTTTATTTGGTAGTTTTATGTAGTGTGAGCTCAACCTGAAGTTATGGAAGCACTTTACATGAGCACCAGTTAAATTACATAAGGACTCATTCATTTTTTAGGCAGATCAGGGGCGTCGATTGTTGAGTAATATTGGAGGGGGGGGGGGAATTCAGATTTCCCAATAATCACAATGGAATATCTTGAAAAAAATGCATTACATTAGAAGCCGGACATGAGGGGGGCATGGGACAGTGTGTAGTGTTGTGCCTTTGTTTCTGTCTATGTTTCCTTTCTAGTCTTTCTAGAACCTTTGCCCTCCCCGTTCTTTCCTCTGTCCCTTATGTTCTTTTTAGAATGCTTTTTAAATCGCTTGTCACAGTTGCCTGCTTGCCTTGCTGTGAGCTGCTGCGCAGCACCTGTTTTCTACAATAAAGCTTCGTGACAACTTCACCGCCTCTGTCCTACTTACTACAAAATGTTTGGCGACGATCGTCTACAGATGCCTGCCTTCCACGCGTGCATCCGCTCTTCATGATTCTGGTGTTCCAGCTTGTTCAAGACGTCGAGTGTCCAGTGTTGTGGAAAGTCGAGGACGTCGAGTGTTCTCCGTAAATCTTCACGTCCTCATTTGATTTTCCCCGCCGCATCGAACATCACACTCTTTCACAGAGGTACTGTACATCTTTTTTTTACAGCAGCGGCAGCTCTATCTTTACAATTTTACTGGTCATACGTCTACGTCACTGAAACGCTGTATTATTCTGTTGAGGCGCAGCGCTGTTCCTACGCACACGTCACAACTTGTCACTGGAACGCAGCGTTGTTTTGCTGAAACGCGCAAGTAGGCGTCACGTTCAGGATACCCAACACGTCACTGGAACGCAGCGCAATTCATGTGGTACGCATCGCAAATCGCCATTTTGCGATTTATTTTTTTTCTTGTCTTCGCTTTATTGCAAACGTACGCGAACACGAATCAAACGTACACAAACATGTCTGAGAACGGAGTCTCTGTGTAGACTTCTCCTTTCGCACTCTGCAACGGAAGCTTTGTCTATTTCCCCAAGCCAGTGTACTACATCGCGTTGTCTACTCATCGGATCATCGACCTGTAACATAAACGGTGGTACCACATCGTGGATCTTACAAGTGTACCTCACCATAACCACCAAACTTTAAGGTTTGCTTATTACCTCTACCAGGTCGTTTGGTAAACAACCACCATTGTGTACTGGTTTACAACAACTGTCATATTTTGACCTTACCTGCACGGAAGTCATTGGGGAAACTGTTACCTACATCACTTTCACGGAAGTCATTGGAGAAACAACAACTGTCATGTACTGTGTTTCTTTGATCTGTTCCATCAACTAACTCATTTTTTTTTATATGGATGCAGTATATTGAAGTCACCTCTTTGTTTTAACTTTTCATATTGAAGTCACCTCTTTGTTTTAACCTTTTCCTTCCACAGGTTTAGTTATCATCTTTCTTAGGTCAAGTGTGTTGTCTCCTTTAGTCCTTCTTGCTTTACCATTGTACAGTAAAATCCCCATTGACCTGCTTCTGTTACGAAAATGAGTTTACAAGCAGTCTCTCCTCCTCCACCTTTTCTCGATCTTCCTGGTGATCCCCCTATTTCTTGGAAAAAGTGGTTTGACGCTTTTACTATTTATTTAGGTGCTGTTGGCGCCTCCAGGTACAGGGCGGAAAGGAAAAAATATCTCCTTTTGAACAGCCTTGGTTTTGAAGGTCGCTCAACTTTTAAACATTTACCTCCTTTAGTTCTTTCTCCAGGTGAAGAAGATTTAGATGATTACAACCAAACTGTCAGACTCCTTGAGTTACATTTTGATATTAAACCCAGTTTAGTTGTCGTCAGACATAAGTTTTACAAACGTGAACAAAAACAAGGTGAAAAAGTTGAAGATTTCATCTCTGCACTTAGAATACTCAGTGCGGAGTGTGAATTTGAAAATTTCAGGGATCAAATGATTAGGGATCAGTACATTTGTAAATGTTTAGATAAGAGTATCCAGCAAAAGTTGCTCTCCCTAGGCAATCCCTCCCTTGAGGAAACTGTACGTGTTACAAAGAGTATTGAGTTCTCCAAACTTTCTGTAAAAGAACTAGATGTTAAACTCGCCACATCTTTTAGTAAAGAAGAAACTATTGTGGGTGCTGTTAAAGTGGTTGACAATAAGTCTAATGCTCCTGGTCGCACTGACAACAAATTTTTCAAGCAAACAAATATTTGTTTCAAATGTGGGAATTTTCCTCATTTTACATCACTTTAGTGCAACTGGACTTCACAAATAGGATGGCAAGACAAGAAACATAGACCAGGGGGGACAGAAGCAGGAAAGGTCCCACACCAGCACTCTAAGCAGGATTACATCCTTCAGCTTGTTCTTGGGCCACCAGATTCTGGAATGTTGCAGGCCAGCTTTGGATAGTTGGACATACTGTTGGAGTGTCAGGATTTAATGTTGTCACAAATTACCCACTTTTCTGACAAGAATTACATCTCTGCCTTTTTCTTTCTTCTATCTGATCCCAGTACTCACAGATCTCTTCTCCAAAGAGGGGATCTGCAGGAGCAGCACTACTATCTAGGGTTGCCACACAGATTCTCTGTAAAAGAATGTAGTTGTTAATATAAACATATTTTGAACAGATAAGAGTTGGTCTCAGATTATGTCTTGCATAAATCACAATGCAGAATAATGTGCCACACACTCTTTATCATATGTATCTGTCATTATTGGAGGGGTTGTCCCAGTAGAAATGTAATTCATTATGGTGTTGTCCTTGTTGGAGAGTGTACTGGATTGCACTCATTACGATGTTCTGACAGTCATTTTCTCCTTCTGCATCTTAATTGTCAGTTCTGTCTCCATTCATCTCCTCCGTAATAAGCACAGTTGTCTAGTCAAAAGAAGCACAAAATGGCAACCTATATCTGGAATGTAGTCTTAGTCACCACCACTGCGGTGCAAACTATTTTCTTCCTCAGTCTAAATGCATGCTCAATGGTGTAACATGTTTACCTATTACCTATTTTCCCTGTTATTCAATTGCTCCTTCATAGTTGCCAGGTCTCATAGAGGAATCATGAGACACCATCTCAAAATGGATCCTGCTTCACTGACTGGGAATGTACTAATGAAAGTGAGTACCAGTGGTGGTGGCAAGTATACACATGCTCAGGTACTGTTGAACTGATTCTTCTGGTAAAGCAGAATTGTGTGTTAGGACGACTGAACATCAGAATGTAGGGAGCAAGTCTCTCTTTAGTAACAGTTAGCCCAATCCTGGCCAGCTCATAGTGCCTCACCTGAACTCCCAACCTTCCCAGAGTAACAGGTGATTTTGGCAACGTCGAACATGACCCGCTAGGCCGCAAGGGAACCATAGAAACAGATCCTCTCATTTTGTTACTCACTCATGCATGCCCATGGTAAAACATAAGAAAGACAAGAAGAAAGTTTACAATACATTTATTGAAACTATTGTAGTCTATAATGAAGGAAATGTGCAGCAATCATTAGGTAGATGCAACTAAACAAAATAATTAGCATTACTAATTGGGTGAATAGGACAGACATTCCAACCATGGCAGATTATATATCTGTCTTGGTCTCGGCTTACTATGTGAGCACAGGTGTATATTTGCAAAACCTGGGATTGGCTTCAGTACCTGGTGTATGTAATTAGGAGGCTTGCATCATGAGTGTAAACTTAGTTTATGCAGGGCTTCATGTCAGGCACTGCTGTAGGTCCAGAACGGTCCTCTCTGCAAGAATTTTCCTCTCAGGCTCCAAGGGGATGAAACACAGTTTATATGATAAAAACAATTGTGCTGGAGATGCAGCTGTGCAACTGTGTTATGCCTAAAACATTAGGAGCTGTTGCTGAACGAGCTGCGTCCACTTCAGCTTCAGAAGGACCACGATCCACCACCACCAGCAACAGGTTGCGCGCAGAAGCTGGAACAAGATCACAGCCGACCAGCTCGCAACTTCCCTGAGCAAGAACCCACCCACCAGCGCAACGAACCCCAGCGAAGCGGCCACCAACCTCACAAAGTGGATCAGCAACTGCGCAGATGATCTCGCCCCTCTGAGGACCCCGCTTAGCAGACCCGGCAGCAAGAAAGCCTCATGGTTCACCGACGAACTCAAGAGCTCCAAGAAGAACTGCAGAGCCCTTGAGAAAGCCTGGCGCAAAGACCCAACACCGGACAACATGACTGCCCTCAAGCTCGCCACCCGAAAATACCACCAACTGATCCACGCCACCAAGAAAACTGCATTCAAGGAACGCTTGGACAACAACGCACACAACAGCAAGGAACTCTTCAACATGGTTAAAGAGCTCTCCAACCCCAACGCCGGAAACAACAACATCACCCCTTCGCAAGACCTCTGCAACTCCCTCGCCTCCTACTTCCACAACAAGATCGCGGACATACACAACAGCTTCAGCACTCAACCGACGCACGCCACGACCAAACCAGCGCCCCCCACCACCACCCTCCGCGCCTGGACCCCGATCAGCACCGAAGACACCGTCCTCACGATGAACTCCATCCACTCCAGATCTCCGACCGACCCCTGCCCTCACCACGTCTTCAACAAGGCCGACACTGTCATCGCACCCTACCTGCGGGACATCATCAACACCTCCTTCAACACCGCTACCTTCCCGGAGAGCTGGAAGCACGCCGAACTCAGCGCTCTACTTAAGAAACCATCAGCCGACCCCACCGACCTCAAGAACTACCGCCCCATCTCGCTGCTCCCGTTTCCTGCAAAAGTCACCGAGAAGACCGTCAACAAGCAGCTGGCCGCCTTCCTCGAGACGAACGGATCCCTCAACCTCTCGCAGTCTGGTTTCCGGGCCAACCACAGCACCGAGACCGCCCTTATCGCAGCCACCGATGACATCCGAACCCTGCTCGACAACGGAGAAACAGCGGCCCTCATCCTCCTAGACCTCTCCGCGGCCTTCGACACTGTCTGCCACCGTACCCTAGTACAGCGCCTCAGCAACGTCGGAATCCAGGAGAAGGCACTGGAGTGGATCATCTCCTTCCTCGCCGGAAGGACACAGAGAGTCCGACTCCCCCTGTTCAGATCAGAAGCCACCGAAGTCATCTGCGGCGTTCCTCAAGGCTCCTCGCTCAGCCCTACCCTCTTCAATGTCTACATGAGCCCCCTCGCAGCCATCGCACGCCAGCACAACCTCAACATTATCTCCTACGCCGACGACACCCAGCTGATCCTCTCCCTCATCAATGACCCCGCCACCGCCAGAGCCAACCTACACGAAGGGATGAAAGAGGTAGCCGAATGGATGAAGAACAGCCGCCTGAAACTGAACTCGGACAAGACGGAAGTCCTCATTCTGGGATCTTCACCCTCCGCCTGGGACGACTCCTGGTGGCCCCCCGCCCTAGGCAGCGCACCCAAACCGACAGACCACGCACGCAACCTGGGCGTCATCCTGGACTCCTCCCTCTCCATGACCAGACAAGTCAACGCCGTCTCCTCGACGTGCTTCAACATCCTGCGCATGCTACGAAAGTTCTTCCGGTGGATCCCCACCGAGACCAGGAAGACGGTCACCCAGGCCCTCGTCACCAGCCGCCTGGACTACGGCAACTCCCTCTACGCCGGAACCACCGCCAAACTCCAGAAGAGGCTCCAGCGGATCCAGAACGCCTCAGCACGACTCATCCTGGACATACCCCGTCGCAACCAGATCTCCGGACACCTGAGAGACCTGCACTGGCTCCCGGTCAACAAGAGAATCACCTTCCGTCTCCTCACCCACGCACACAAAGCCCTACACAACTAAGGCCCAGGATACCTCAACAGCCGCCCCAACTTCTACGCTCCCAAACGCCAGCTTCGATCGACCGGCCATGCCCTCGCCGCCGTCCCCCGCATCCGAAGAGCCACCACAGCGGGAAGGTCCTTCTCCTACCTCGCCGCCAAGACTTGGAACTCACTCCCGACCCACCTCTGCCTGACCCAGGACCACCTCGCCTTCAGGAAGCAGCTCAAGACCTGGCTGTTCGAGCACTAGCGGACCCCCCTCCCCTAGCGCCTTGAGACCCTCCAGGTGAGTAGTGCGCTATATAAATGCCTTGATTGATTGATTGATTGAACGAGCAAAGAAAACAGTACACCATGTTGTTATGTATTCCAAGCAACTGTTAGGAGCCCCAATGCACCCCAATATATAGGGTAGGTAGATACACAACCGTTTACCTGCATTTGTCCTACCTTGTTCTGCATAACTGTTCTGGTGCTAACCTTTTACCTAGTTATGTGCCAAATTAATGTTGTCTGGTTATTTTCGAAACCTAGCCTAATTTAATATGCATAAGGATTCTTAGTATCACAGCAGGATTATCATCTAATGTATAATAACTCTGTACATAAGTCACTGTTATTGTCATCCTTGAACAAAAGGACCACAGTACCATTCTAGGTAGACCCTCTTAGGGCACCGTTTGGGTATATAAATACCACATCTTTACCGGGCAAACCAGAGGAGAAGCGTCCATGCTGACACAAGACATTGATGTCCCTGCATAAAAGACATTCCGGCATGTAGTGGTCTGACATCCCTCACGGGGTCTCCGACGCAAGACCATGACGGGGTCCTTCATTCACTCCCATCAGGTAATGGGGTTGGTGAAGTAAGTACAATTATAGATGCAGCAGGAGTCTTTTTAAAGGCAGGTAGAGGTTTATTGAAGGAGCAAAGGATAAACGTACAACTCCCCAGCTGACCAGACCGCAACTGTCATGTCTGGAATGAAGCTGGGTTAAGATAATGCATTTAGAACACAGTAAGAGTTCTGGAAGGGAATGTAGGTACATTTAGTAAGAGTTTGCATCTTAAGAGTACTCATGATTTTTGCCATGTATCTATATGCCTGGACATATTCACTGTTTTTGGACCATGGTTGAATTCTACCTTTTATTTACTCTGTCGGTGCTTATAATCGTATACATCTGTTTCTGTCTAATGGTTGTTGCAGCACATGTATTTTTATACAAGATGTGTTGACTAAATCCCAAGAAGAATCCCTGAACAACAAACAATACGTACAGAGTATTCCCAGAATATTGTAGCAAAAACAGACTGTTATATTGTGTGTGTTCATCTATGTATCTTCCCTGTTGTTTTGACCCTTGAAGTTCAGTCAACGTGAATGTGCTGTGTGGATTGTTAGAGTGGTGATGATGAATGGAATGTTTGGGTGCCTGTGAGGTGAGGAGTGTCAGTTGGAGTATGGGCTGAGCAGCAGGGAGGCTGCTCCTGGTGGGGCTATACTATGGACTAAACCAAGAGCCTACTATTGATATTCGTATCTGCAACTAAGACAAGTAAATCTTCAAAAACTACACCTTGGCTACTTGACTTTCATTACAACATTTTGGTGACGATTTGGGGAAAGAATAACAGAAACTACATGTGTGGTGCAATTTGAAGTAACTATCCAAGAAACTACTGAGAAGAAACTACTAAAGAAAAAGTTAAAGAGCTTGAAATATCCAACAGAATTCCTGTCAGCCTCTCCAGTGTCCTCTACATCAGACGGCCCCAGCCAGGGTGGGCTTCAGTTATTTATGTTCTGTTTTTCATGACCTGCAGCACGCTGAACATTTCCAGCAACATAATGGTTTTAAAGTTTCTGTCAGCGTTTGGATCAAAGAAACCAGCAGCTTTTGTTTTATGGAACCTGGCAGTGCTGATGGATTGGTATGTTTGTAACAGTTCCTGTGGCACATCTGTCGGTGTGCAGTCTACATTACACTTAGGTTAAGGATTGAGACTTGCACCATACTGTTTGATTTTCTGGTCACAGATCTGGCGACCGGAGAGGACCATCAGGAAAAAACAAACCGTCACTGTGGTGAGTTCATTTTTGCCTTTCCAGCTTTTCCAGCAATCTGACCCTGGCAAGGCTGACAAGGAAAATAATCATTGCTCCAAGTTTTTTCAACATCTCGCAAGTGTCCTGTCTCATCGTACAGTCTACGGGCAAGGCATGGTTAACTGTCAGTTACATGTGGAAGATTAATCCTGAAATTAATGAGCAACTGGATTTTTGACCTGTGAGTTTGGTGACTTTTAAAAATCTTTATTGTAGTACCTGTTATCTACTGTTGGAGGCCTGAAGTGATGTCTGGTTAAGTGTTATTGGAATTTAACCAGATATTATGATTGGGTCTGAGGATTACGTTTTTCGAGTAATGGGGTTTTGGCTGGTGATTTCTTTATTAACCCCTATCTTTGCGTGAGCTCTGTCTGGGTTTGAAACTGCCGCACGAGCCAGTGTCTCCATATTTCTAGAGAAGGCCCAGAGGGTGCGCGCGTGTCCTTACCATTTCTATGAGGCATACGAAAGTGCAGCGGGACAATCAGTGACGCCTCTTCGATATAGTTCAAGATCGTGTGCTTTGCATCGTTATTTAGTGCACGCACACCCCTGGGGCAACCAGGCACTTGATTTTGTTACGTGCCACCATCTTTCTTTTCCGTCTCAAGCACAGTGGAACATTTTACAATTCTAGAGGAATGGACTGGTGTATTCATTTACGCAAGAGCTGACATGCTGACCTTCATTAGTCTTCTTTCCAGTCCTATTAATGCGACGTGGCATGTCTTTCTGTCGGGCAGTGTTCAGTGAATTCTTGACCCTTGACACCTCATCGGTGTGCCGGGGTACGCATAGTGGGGCATCGGTCATTGGATCTTCTAGGGGTGTAAGAAGCTGGCTACGTATATACTATACCAAAGTGAGGTATCCTGTGCACAGAGTCCAGTGGAACCCCAAAGGTAGACAGAGGTAAATTTAGATAGAAGCTTACTCTCTATTTGTGGTAGTGTGGTCGAGCAGTAAGGCAGTATCAGAGGACAGTGTTAAGTATTTGTTGTACACACTCAGTCAGCAAATGAATTCACAAACTCAAAGACTGAACTTTAGAACAATTGTTTTTGTATAAAAGTATTCTTTTAGTTATTTCATTTTCTAGGAAAAAGAAAGCCTGGCACAGGTAAGCAATAAGTACTTTACAGTAGTAATGCCATTGAAATACAGTTGTAATGATAATTGCATGCGCACTTTGCTTCGATTTACAGTATGGATGACGAGAAATGCAATACTCAGTAAATACAGTACATAGACTTGAATAGGCTTTTTAGTAAAATAGCAGGTAAGAAACTTTTGAGATTACTAGGCTTACACAGAGAGGTATACCTACATTCTACTCTGGGACATTTCCTGAAAACAGGTATGTAAAATCGTTTTTGTTAGACTATGCAATTTTAAAGAATGTTATCCTATGGAGGGAAATAGTGTTATCGGTTTTGAGGTAATTATTTGGTAGTGGGTCCCACAGGGTCAAGGACGCACTCTTGTTACACCCTCAGTGGCACTAGGGCGGCCGGGTTCAGAGTGCTGAGGCCCAATGTTATCCAATGGGGATTAGGGGGCCTCCAGTTGGTGGCTGCTGACTAGCAGCCCACTTGGTTGTGAGAGCAAATCTCCTGGACATTAGCCCAGGGCAAATGGGAAAATAATTTAGCACCAAAGGTACACCCTCAGCGGCACTAGGGCGGCCGGGTGAAGGGTGCTGTTTCAATATCGGGCGCCCTGTTGTTTTCAATGGAGAACCTCCGGTTTGTAAAGACACTGCACGCTTGGGGACGAAGGTCTTCTGGGTGTGACCACCATTTTAAGAGGTAAGTTGGGAAGTTAGGGGTTGGTTAGGCACCGTCGGTTTGGGCACACAAGGCCGTGGGGCATCGGGTGCAGGGGTGCCTTTTGGGTCGGATCTTTTTACCAGCTCCTGGTCACGGTTAGGGGGACCTTCTGGATTTAGACTGCAGGCGTCAGCTGGAGGCTTGAGGAAGGTCAGGGTCACCGGATCTCGGGCCAGGATCGCCGGGGTGACCTCCAAGTGGTGTTTGAACGCTCGAGCTCAGGCCGTGGATGGCGGGTGCAGAGTGGTGCGCATTTGTGGTTTCCGGCAAAGGCCAGAGGTTGCAGATGAACAAATCCAGTGTTCACGGGAGATAGCGTTTTTGTGGTTGAAGGCAGGCAGGTCCTCTGAGGTTTTTGAGGTTGCTGGCTGCAGGACACACCAGGATTTTGCAGGAGCAGATTGGAGGGGGAGACAGGTCGGTAGGGCTAGGGCCAAGTCAGTGGGCGTCTTCCTCTTGTTAGCTGCTGCATGGCTGTTCGGTCCTTCTTCTTCTTTTCTTGTAGACCTTTCTTGTCTGAGGAAGCAAGGTTCAGGGGTGCTCCTAAATACTAGATTTAGGGGTGTTACAGGTAGATAAAAGGCAGGGACCAATAGGTCCCTTCCCTGGGGTGGGTACACCTTCTATTATGCCACCCTCCAGTGAGAGGGGGCATGAGCCTTCCCCTGGTTGGCTGAGTCCCCCATCTTCAAGAATGCGTGGACTGAGAGTTTTGCTTCACCTTACCTCCCCCACCTGAGGGGTGGAGTTCACAGAGGTGGGCACACTTCTCTTCCTCACTTGTTTTTCCCGCCGGTTCTCCTGCCAAAAGTGCTGGTCAGTACCAGTAGGGATCAGTTGCTGAGAACAGCAAGTGGCCTGGGGAAAGCTCACAAAGGCGGCAAGCCTTTGAAGCTAACCCTTTCGTAAACCCTGCCCATCCTGGGGAAGGAGGCTTGGCACCTCGTCCCAGGATGTGCATTGTTTCAGGGCCCCAGAGAGCAGCAGGCTCTTGACCCAGGGGTCCAGAAACATGTCTGGTGGTGGCAGCTGAAATCAACCACTCAGCCTGGACACTAGTGGTAGGTTAGTTTTCAGGGGGCATCTCCAAGATGCCCTTTGTGTGCATTTTTCATTAAATCCTACACTGGCATCAGTGTGGGTTTAACGTGCTGAGAAATTTTATACCAAACTTCTCAGTTTTCAGTCTAGACATTATGGTGCTGTGGAGTTCGTAATGACAAACTCCCTGCATCATATACTCCTAATGGCAGCAATGCACTTACAATGTCTAAGAATGGACTTAGACACTGTAGGGGTACAGGGCTCATGGTCCTGTACCCTCACCACTGCACCCAGCTAGAGGGGTGACTGATCTATGCCAGGGCAGTGGGTTTTAGGCATTTACACAGGGATGTCTGCCATTTCGACTCTTCATTTTGTTCTGCACTAAGACACGCAGGCTGCAAAGTCAGTGTGAGTGTGTCCGGGTACAGGACCTCTAAGGGTGGTACAATATGTGCTGCAGCCCTTAGAGGCCTTCTCTGGTCACAGTGACCTGGGTACCAGTGGGTCCATTTACCAGGGGCTGACCTGTGGCCAGAGATGCCAATTGCGCTTAGGCTTCAATGCAGTTTTAGGGAAAGAACATAGGGCCTGGGTACCTGATTAGTAGGAGCCCAGGGCACACTCAGTCAGTCAAAGTACATCAGCAATTCAACAAAAAGTGGGGGAAACCATTCAGAAAGAGGGCACTTTCTCACAGGGGGCATATGGTCATTGTGAGAAGTTGGCCCGATATGCAACGTTCGCTATTCTAGCGACCGCTATGTATCGTACCAACGACCCTTATGGTGTTTGGTTGTAAGTCAACCTATAGACCAGCTATCCTAGTAGCGTGGATACGAGCAGTCTAAGGCTAAAGACTCGAGAGGGCGTGTTAAGCCAGCTGTTTACCACACATGTACCCCTTGAACACCCAGTGAAAGGACACCACACAAGTGTTATGAAAATAAACAGGATATTTATTAAGAATCACAACAGCCCTGTACTCTTTATGAGGACAGGGTACTAAGCACAAACCAAATCTCTTTAGCAAATACTTCAAGTGCACAATTTAAAAACAAGTGTCCGAGGACACGGGAAGGTTAAGGTTTCGGGCGGACCCGATAAGGCAAGTCGGAAGCAAGGGACTCGGGACCCTAGAGTAAGGAGGCTATGCAGGCACCGAAATGCCGAGTTACCTAGCCACGAGGGCTGCGGCTGCACAAGTCTTACAGGCGTCGGGGTCTTCGCTGACGAGCCAGGAGCCGGAAGAAAAGGAGTTGCTGGCCGGCGACCAGTGCTGAATAGTTCGTAGAGATCCAAGCCTGGATCGGAGATTGAAGAAACCTGAAAGCAGAGGGGACCAAGTTCGTACTACTAGCCAGTAGTCAGAGTGTACCAGGAAGGCACCGGTTGGCCGTCACCTCGACCAGGTGAGTGGGCGACGCTAGGCTCGGCAGTCTCACGGACCAGGAGGCGTTGTCGGCGACCACGGCGGAGGTGCGAGCTGTCCCACGAAGGATGATGCTGTCGGCGTCGCTGGGCCCAGGATGGGGCAACAAGCCTTGGCAGATCTCAGGGCCACGTGGTGGGCCTAAGATGGCGTCTTGAGTGGACCAGGAGGGTCCGGGGTGCTTCTCGCAAAGATGGAAGCAAGGGCCAGTCTGGAGCAACCAGACCAGCAGTGATGATTCTCGGATGTCGTCACAGAAGGGTACAAGCCAGCGGCTAGTGACCAGACAACGTGCTGAGCAGCGAGCAGAAGGGCCCCACGCAGATCGTGGAGATGCTGGGAGACTGCACTTCGGTGCTGGAGCGGCTCAGGGTCGGGGCTTCTCGGACCCCAGAGCACTCACCAGAGAGTTACCTCGATGGTCGTGCTGGTTTTAAGAGCGTGCAGGTTCTGATGATGGCCGGTCCCTCGAGGTCTCGTCGCACCCACAGATCACAGCTGAGCTGATGACGTGGGTAGAGGTCAGAGGTGCCAGGGAAGCCGGTTCTCGTCGAGCTGGGCCGTCGGATTCCTTGAGGAAGGACTTACAGCAAACCGCAGAGTTCTTAGATGGTGCCCGCTGATGCAGGGTGACTACTCCTTAGCCACAAGGGAGAAATCTTGAGAAGAGTCTTGAAGTCCTTTCGTAGAAAGTATTCTTGATTCAAAGATGATCTAATTTGGAAGGGTCCCCGCTCCGGCCTTTATTCTAAAGAAAGGGGTGGGTACATGACTAGGTCCTGCCCTAAGGGTGGGACCAGGAAGGGGGGTAGTTACACCCCTCTCCCCTGCCGGACTTTCCCCAGGCCAGGGCTGTCGCCCCTGGAACTGGTTCTAACCGGCAGATGCGTAGTGAGCACCGGGGTGCCACTCCGCAGTCACCTTCTCGCAAAAGCCCTACCTACCCAGAATACACAAACCCTGTCTGGGACGGTGCGAACACCGCCCTCGACAGGAAACCCTTTGTCCAAGTGCTCCTCGCTGGAAGGACTCCCAGCAGCAGGAGGTCAGACTCGTGTCTGTGGTGGCAGCCTCCATTTTGTGGAGCTGAGGCTTTCGTTAACTTTAACCGGGGTTCACAGTTACGTACATGTCGTGTCCCTCTAGAAGGGCGGAATGCTAACCTCGTCGCCAGGGTTGGTGAGAGGGCAGCACCCCGATTCGTATGACACCTTACTCGACATGTCTTGATAACACGACACCGAGGTTACCGATGTGGTACGCGTTATCATGGAACAGCCATTGGGTCTTTTCTCCGCAAGCTGCAACCGGCTCGGCTCGGGCCAGAACACAGTTCACACGAGCCCATGCACTCTGCCTTCAGGATTGTCAAGGCCTGCCATAGGAGTGACTGATAGGAACTCGGGTGTCCATTGTATGGTTAGATATAGGCTACTATATCCAAAGCAAAGGGTGATTACACGACTTCGCCCCAGCTGTCATGCAGCCAGTTGTGTCAAATTCAGGAGGCCAGCCAGGGGTGGCATAATACATGCTGCAGCCCCTGGCGGCCCTGGGTACACCTATGCCCTGAGTTACAGGGTCTGATAAGGTGGCCCAGCACCAATTGGTAAATGCACCTAGGGTACATATCGTAATTTAGAAAGAGAACAGCCAGGCTGTGGGTCTGATTGGCAGGCCCACAGCCAGAGAAAGTCGTAAACCAGTGAAACAAAAGCAAAAAAAATCTGGGTGATCATAGGATTGCAGACCCTACTCTCCTACATGACCCCCCCCCCAAACGTCGGAACAATAAGCTAACCTTGACCAGGTGAGTCTTCTTGTTCTAAGTGGAAATATCTGGAGAGCCCATCGGCATTGCCATGATCAGTACCAGGTCTATGTTCCACTGTAAAGTCCATCCCCTGTAGGGAAATGGACCACCTAAGCAGTTTGGGGTTTTCACCCTTCATCTGATTTAGCCACAAGAGGGGCTTATGGTCGGTCTGAATCTTGAAGTGAGTGCCAAACAAGTATGGCCTCAGCTTCTTCAGGGCCCAAACCACAGCAAAGGCCTCCCTCTCAATAGCTGACCAATTCTTCTCTCTAGGGGTCAGCCTTCTGCTTATAAAAGCAATGGGCTGGTCTTGACCATCAAAATTCAGTTGAGAAAGAACAGCTCCCACACCCAACTCAGAAGCATCTGTTTGGACAATGAATGGTTTGGAGTAGTCCGGACTCTTGAGGATAGGCGCCGTGCACATGGCCTGCTTTAGGTCATCGAATGCTTTTTGACAGCTCGCTGTCCACTGAACCTTTTTTGGCATTTTCTTACTCGTCAGTTCGTTTAATGGTGTCACAATTGAACCATAGTTCCTGACAAACTTCCTATAGTAACCAGTCAGGCCCAAGAAAGCTCGAACCTGAGTCTGGGTGGTTGGAGGAGCCCAGTCCCTGATTGACTGTATCTTGCTCTCCAGTGGCTGAACCTGACCCCCACCTACAAGGTGGCCCAGGTATACAACCTGTGTCTGCCCTATCTGGCACTTGGTGGCCTTGATAGTGAGACCTGCTGCTTGCAGTGCCTCTAACGTCTTCCGCAGGTGGACCAGGTGATCCTCCCAGGTGGAGCTAAAGACAGCAATATCGTCAAGATACGCCGCACAGAAGTCATCCAGCCCGGTAAGGACTTGATTCACCAACCGTTGGAAGGTGGCAGGTGCATTTTTCAGACCAAAGGGCATCACCACGAACTGATAATGCCCACCAGGGGTTGAAAATGCGGTTTTAGGCTTGGCGTCCTCAGCTAACCTGATTTGCCAGTACCCAGCTGTCAGGTCAAACGTACTTAAGTAGTTGGCCAAAGCCAATCTATCGATAAGCTCGTCTGCCCTTGGTATTGGGTGGGCGTCAGTCTTAGTGACTGCATTGAGACCCCTGTAGTCTACGCAAAACCTCATCTCTCTCTTACCACCCTGGGTGTGAGGTTTCGGCACTAGAACTACGGGACTAGCCCAAGGGCTATCCGAGGGTTCAATGACTCCCAGCTCCAACATCTTCTGCACTTCACTTTTGATGCAGTCTCTAACGTGATCAGGCTGCCTGTAGATTTTACTCTTTACGGGCAAGCTGTCGCCAGTGTCGACCTCATGGGTGCACCAATCGGTCTGACTGGGTGTTAGAGAAAACATATGTCGGAACGACTGAAGAACCTGTTTACAGTCGCTCTGTTGATGTTCGGAGAGGCTGCCACAAAAGACAACACCATCTACCGAGCCATCGTCAGGATTCTGAGTGAGCAGGTCGGGGAGAGGGTCACTCTCCTCTTCCTGTCCTTCATCTAGGGCCATGAGCAAACTCATGTCCTTCCTGTCGACATATGCTTTTATCCTGTTGACATGAAGCACCCTGTGGGGGCTCCGGGGAGTTCCCAGGTCGACCAGGTAGGTGACCTCTCCCTTTTTCTCCAGGATGGTGTGGGGCCCGGACCATTTGTCCTTGAGTGCTGCTGGGGCCACTGGCTCCAACACCCACACCTTCTGTCCGGGCTGGTAAACAGTCAAGACAGCCTTTTGGTCATGCCAAGCTTTTTGGAGTTCTTGGCTGGCCTTAAGGTTTTCCGATGCCTTTTCCATGTACTCAGCCATCCGCGAGCGGAGGCCAAGCACATAGTCCACTATGTTGGCTGCAGGCTTTTTGAGAGGTCTCTCCCATCCTTCCTTCACCAAACACAGGGGTCCCCTTACAGGATGCCCGTACAGAAGTTCAAAAGGGCTGTAGCCAACCCCCTTCTGTGGGACTTCTCTGTAGGCGAACAAGAGGCAGGGGATCAGGACATCCCATCTACGCCGAAGCTTTTCCGGTAGTCCATGAATCATCCCTTTTAGGGTCCTGTTGAATCTCTCAACAAGCCCATTGCATTGTGGATGATAGGGTGTAGTGAACTTGTAGTTGACACCACATTCCTTCCACATAGCAGTTAAGTAGCTCGACATAAAGTTTGCACCTCTGTCGGAGACGACCTCCTTAGGGAAGCCCACTCTGGAGAATACTCCAACTAGGGCTCTTGCCACAACAGGTGCTGTAGTGGTCCTAAGGGGAATAGCTTCAGGATACCTGGTGGCATGATCCACTACCACCAGTATAAACTTGTGCCCTGATGCTGTAGGTGGTTCCATGGGACAGACGATGTCGATCCCCACCCGTTCAAAGGGCACCCCCACCACAGGCATTGGTATAAGGGGGGCCTTTGTCGTGCCACCTGACTTATCACTGGCTTGGCAAGTGACACAGGAGCGGCAAAACTCCTTGGTATCTTCGTTCATGTGAGGCCAGTGAAAGTGCGAGACAAGCCTGTCCCACGTTTTCGTCTGACCTAAGTGACCTGCTAAGGGAATCTCGTGGGCCAAGGTAAGTAGGAAACCACGCTGAGACAAGGGTACGACCAGCCTCCTGGTCATGCCAGGCTTGGGGTCTCTCGACTCAGTGTACAGGAGTCCATCTTCCCAGTATACCTTGTGGGTACCTGTGGCGTTCCCAGCAGCCTCAGCAGCAGCCTGCTGTCTGAGGGGTTCAAGAGAAGGGCAGTCTAACTGTTCCTTCCCCAGGTCCTCCCTTGAGGGTCCCCCTGAACCCAAGAATTCAACTTGATCAAGTTCGAACTCCCTAGGCTCAGTTTCCCTCAATTCTCGTAGGTCAGCCTCCTCTGAGACTTGATCCACGACCTGGGGCAAGGGGGAAGGCGCAGCCTTAACCCTACTGCTCTTTTTCTTGGGAGGTGTCTGGTCCGTTGTTCCAGGATCCAGCACCTGTTCAGTGGGGCATTTCCTGACCTGTGACCTAGTCACAGCGAACACATGTGCTGGCAAACCTAACATTTCCATATGAGTCCGGTGCTCCACTTCTGACCATTGTGACGACTCCAAATCATTGCCCAACAAACAATCCACTGGGAGGTCTGGACTAACTACAACCTTCTTTTGGCCAGTTACCCCTCCCCAGGAGAAAGCTACAATTGCCATACTGTGATTGGTAGTGACATTGCTTGCATTGGTCACCAGGAATTCTGTACCTGGCATGATTTGTCCAGGGTCCACAAAGTTAGGCGTCACCATGGTGACGCTGGCACAAGTGTCCCTATAGGCCTGAGCCATCTTTCCATTTATGAAAGGCGTCTGTCGGTATTTGCCCAAAGTATTGGGGCTTACGTCAGGGGATACGTCTGCGTCCCCTGTACTGACAAGGACAGCCTGAGTGAGTGTGCCAACTAAGTTGTCACGCCCCTCAGAACCCAGGGTTAACCCTACTAAACCCTTGGGAGGCGCACTACCACTGCTGACTGTACTAGGGGGCACAGGTGCCTTAGGGGCTGCAGTGGCAGGAGTCTGCCCTCCTCCTTTCTTGGTGCACTCACTAAACCAGTGAGATTTACTTTTACAGTACTGGCACCACCTTTTGGATTGGCCTTCTTTCTTCTTTTGGGGAGCCTGACCCCCACCCTCTTTGGGTTGTTGGGGACCTGTCGAAGACTTCTGGTCATTTTGTTCCCCTTTAGAATCTTTACCCTTCTGGTCTGCTTTCTTCTGACCACCTTGATTCTGGCCCTGGTTCTGCTTAACTCTTGTACGAACCCATTTGTCTGCCTTCTTTCCCAATTCTTGGGGAGAGGTCAGATCCGAGTCGACAAGGTGCTGATGCAACAACTGGTTCTGACAATTGTTTAAAATTTGTTCTCTCATCATCAAATTATACAATCCTTGATAATCAGTAACCTTACTGCCCAGCAACCAGCCCTCAAAAGCCTTAGTGGCACAATCGACGAAATCAGACCAATCTTGAGACTGCGTTTTCTGGGTATCCCTGAACAGCACCCTGTACTGCTCAGTGGTTAGGCCGAACCCTTCAACGAGTGTATTCTTCAAGACTTGGTAATTGTTAGCGTCCTCCACCCTTGTGGTGAGGAGCTTGTCTCTTCCTTTTCCTTCAAAGGAGAGCCACAAGATAGCTGCCCACTGACTCTGGGGAACACCCTGCACAGTGCAGGCCCTCTCCAAAGCAGTAATCCATTTGTGGATGTCGTCCCCTTGTTTAAAGGGGGGCACTATCTTCCCAAGGTGTTTCGTATCGAAACTCTTTTCCCTATTACTAGGTACATTGCTGCCACCAGTGGGGACTACCCCACTTAACTGTTGCTCTCTAGCAAAGGCAAGCCTTTCTTTGGCCAGGGCAAGTTCTTCCCTTTCGATCCTCAGATTGGCTGCCCTTTCCTTAGCTTCGTACACTCTCCTCTGAGGGGATGTCATCCCTCTTTGAGAAGAGTTGTGAGAGCCATTGGTTCGAAGGGATCCGCCAGAGTCTCTTGACAGAGATCGGGCTCGTCCATTCCCAATGTTAAGCTGACCTGATAGTGGCCCCAGGGGTTCCCCAGTACCGCTATCATGTTTGCTTAAGTTGGACCTGCTTAGTCTGACGACTTCTACCTGTCCCTTATCTGCCTCATCCCCAGAGAGATCCTCATCCTCATCCTCCTCGCCATCTTCGTTCTCAGTTGCGAGGTGTATGAGGTCAGGATCGTCCCGGGTTCCCTCGAGGGGAGGCATGTCTCCTTCTGGATTAGAAGAGCTACGAAGTTTCTCAGCTCTCCTGGCATCATAAGTCTCCAAGAGACCAATCAGAAAGGACGTTGTGGGGTTAGACCCCTGCTGAATCTTCCGGGAGTGACACAGTCGTCTTAACTCCTTGAAGCTCAGCACAGTATATCCTGAAGGGATGACCTGTGGAGGGTCAACTGACACAAGGGGAGACTCAGAGTTTCCTCCCTGGCCCGACATACTGTTTCTAGTGTGGTGTAAGTGATGCACCTACCTACACTATGTGTTTTCCTACTGTTCCCTTGCTAAGAGTTGTAGCCAAGGTGTGCTAAGCCTTGAGGAGCTACAACAGCTGGTTCAGTAGAACTCAGAGTATTCTAAGCTTTTAGTTATATGTACTAACAGTACTTGTGCGATCTTTCAACAAGATATTCTTAGGATACGTGTGGTAAAACAACAGCAAGCTCAAATCCCAACCGCTGCTCACCAATGTGAGAAGTTGGCCCGATATGCAACGTTCGCTATTCTAGCGACCGCTATGTATCGTACCAACGACCCTTATGGTGTTTGGTTGTAAGTCAACCTATAGACCAGCTATCCTAGTAGCGTGGATACGAGCAGTCTAAGGCTAAAGACTCGAGAGGGCGTGTTAAGCCAGCTGTTTACCACACATGTACCCCTTGAACACCCAGTGAAAGGACACCACACAAGTGTTATGAAAATAAACAGGATATTTATTAAGAATCACAACAGCCCTGTACTCTTTATGAGGACAGGGTACTAAGCACAAACCAAATCTCTTTAGCAAATACTTCAAGTGCACAATTTAAAAACAAGTGCCCGAGGACACGGGAAGGTTAAGGTTTCGGGCGGACCCGATAAGGCAAGTCGGAAGCGAGGGACTCGGGACCCTAGAGTAAGGAGGCTATGCAGGCACCGAAATGCCGAGTTACCTAGCCACGAGGGCTGCGGCTGCACAAGTCTTACAGGCGTCGGGGTCTTCGCTGACGAGCCAGGAGCCGGAAGAAAAGGAGTTGCTGGCGCGCGACCAGTGCTGAATAGTTCGTAGAGATCCAAGCCTGGATCGGAGATTGAAGAAACCTGAAAGCAGAGGGGACCAAGTTCGTACTACTAGCCAGTAGTCAGAGTGTACCAGGAAGGCACCGGTTGGCCGTCACCTCGACCAGGTGAGTGGGCGACGCTAGGCTCGGCAGTCTCACGGACCAGGAGGCGTTGTCGGCGACCACGGCGGAGGTGCGAGCTGTCCCACGAAGGATGATGCTGTCGGCGTCGCTGGGCCCAGGATGGGGCAACAAGCCTTGGCAGATCTCAGGGCCACGTGGTGGGCCTAAGATGGCGTCTTGAGTGGACCAGGAGGGTCCGGGGTGCTTCTCGCAAAGATGGAAGCAAGGGCCAGTCTGGAGCAACCAGACCAGCAGTGATGATTCTCGGATGTCGTCACAGAAGGGCACAAGCCAGCGGCTAGTGACCAGACAACGTGCTGAGCAGCGAGCAGAAGGGCCCCACGCAGATCGTGGAGATGCTGGGAGACTGCACTTCGGTGCTGGAGCGGCTCAGGGTCGGGGCTTCTCGGACCCCAGAGCACTCACCAGAGAGTAACCTCGATGGTCGTGCTGGTTTTAAGAGCGTGCAGGTTCTGATGATGGCCGGTCCCTCGAGGTCTCGTCGCACCCACAGATCACAGCTGAGCTGATGACGCGGGTAGAGGTCAGAGGTGCCAGGGAAGCCGGTTCTCGTCGAGCTGGGCCGTCGGATTCCTTGAGGAAGGACTTACAGCAAACCGCAGAGTTCTTAGATGGTGCCCGCTGATGCAGGGTGACTACTCCTTAGCCACAAGGGAGAAATCTTGAGAAGAGTCTTGAAGTCCTTTCGTAGAAAGTATTCTTGATTCAAAGATGATTTAATTTGGAAGGGTCCCCGCTCCGGCCTTTATTCTAAAGAAAGGGGTGGGTACATGACTAGGTCCTGCCCTAAGGGTGGGACCAGGAAGGGGGGTAGTTACACCCCTCTCCCCTGCCGGACTTTCCCCAGGCCAGGGCTGTCGCCCCTGGAACTGGTTCTAACCGGCAGATGCGTAGTGAGCACCGGGGTGCCACTCCGCAGTCACCTTCTCGCAAAAGCCCTACCTACCCAGAATACACAAACCCTGTCTGGGACGGTGCGAACACCGCCCTCGACAGGAAACCCTTTGTCCAAGTGCTCCTCGCTGGAAGGACTCCCAGCAGCAGGAGGTCAGACTCGTGTCTGTGGTGGCAGCCTCCATTTTGTGGAGCTGAGGCTTTCGTTAACTTTAACCGGGGTTCACAGTTACGTACATGTCGTGTCCCTCTAGAAGGGCGGAATGCTAACCTCGTCGCCAGGGTTGGTGAGAGGGCAGCACCCCGATTCGTATGACACCTTACTCGACATGTCTTGATAACGCGACACCGAGGTTACCGATGTACGCGTTATCATGGAACAGCCATTGGGTCTTTTCTCCGCAAGCTGCAACCGGCTCGGCTCGGGCCAGAACACAGTTCACACGAGCCCATGCACTCTGCCTTCAGGATTGTCAAGGCCTGCCATAGGAGTGACTGATAGGAACTCGGGTGTCCATTGTATGGTTAGATATAGGCTACTATATCCAAAGCAAAGGGTGATTACACGACTTCGCCCCAGCTGTCATGCAGCCAGTTGTGTCAAATTCAGGAGGCCAGCCAGGGGTGGCATAATACATGCTGCAGCCCCTGGCGGCCCTGGGTACACCTATGCCCTGAGTTACAGGGTCTGATAAGGTGGCCCAGCACCAATTGGTAAATGCACCTAGGGTACATATCGTAATTTAGAAAGAGAACAGCCAGGCTGTGGGTCTGATTGGCAGGCCCACAGCCAGAGAAAGTCGTAAACCAGTGAAACAAAAGCAAAAAAAATCTGGGTGATCATAGGATTGCAGACCCTACTCTCCTACAGTCATCAAGACAATGCCTTGGAAGTGGGATTTGGCATCAACTCCTTTTGCCAAAAAGGAGTGATGTTAACATGATAATCTTATCTGATGCCTGGGTAGAGACATTTTTGGAGCATTCTTGTTGGGTGTCACCGCCCTTATCTTAACTTTGGAGAGAGTCTTTCTTTCAAGTCAGAGGTTAACAAACTCATGTTCTGTGTTTGTGCAGCATGGCTGTATACTAGCATGAGAGTTCGCTAACCAGGAATTATGCTGTATTCAACTGTATGCTAGTTTATCATGCATTTGGTTATGAGTGTTTCAATCCTTTGGTACGTGTGTCCTCTGCTACACTACTTACCCTTACACGAGGGTTTATTGTATGGGTGGTAGTCACCCATTTCTACATTTTAGTATACATGCCCATACATGAGGGATGGCTGTATGGGTGGAAGTCACCCATTTCGACATTGTACGCTACATGCCCTTACAAGATTAATGGCTTTATGGGTGGAAGTCACCCATTTCTACGTGGAACGCTACATGCCTTTACATGAGGGATGGCTGAATGGGTGGAAGTCACCCATTTCTACATTGAGCACTACTTACCTTACATGAGGGATGACTGGATGGGTTGTCAGTCGCACATTTCAACACTTTACGATATATGCTCTTACATGAGGAATGGCGGTTTGGGGTGGGGGCACCCGTTTCTACGTTTTACATTATTTGCTGTTGCTCTGGGATGTTTGTATTGGGAGAATCTCACCCTTTACTTCTTTGTGAGGACGAGTGTTCTTTAAGTTAGTACTTGACTTGTAGTTTTTTTTCTTGTATGTGTGAGTGTTTCCTACGGTTGGTTGGTGTGCCGTGCTGTATTTTGCAACCTGTCATGCTTGTCTGGCCAGTTGGTGGTGATAAAAGGAGTGGCATTGTTTTTTTCAATCTTGTATGTTGATGTAGGACGGATAGGGTTCCTCCTCAGTATGCTGTCCAGCAACTTGTGATTTTAAAGAAAATGCTTTTTGTGAACAGTTTTCTTCTAGAATATTTTATGTGTTTTTTAATGTGTTTATATCTTGTGTGTTTGACTGTGTATCTTAACTGTTGCTCTGGATCTGGCTATTCAGCCAATATGAATGTGCTGCATGGAAAGTTGGAGTGGTGATGATGAATGAAAAGTTTGTGTGCCTGCGAGATGAGGAGTGTGAGTTGGAGTATGGGCGGAGCAGCAGGGAGGCTGCTCCTGGTGGGCATATACTCTGGACTAAAACAAGAGCCTACTATGAATATTCTTATCTGCAACCAAGACACATCTTCCAAAACTACACCTTGGCTACTTGACTTTCATTACAACACAAAAACATTATATGTGGCTATGCTGAGCGAGCAGAGGCAGCCTAAAACGTTTACAACGTTAAACTTAGGGAGAACCAAAGTAGGTCCAGAAGGGAAACCACTACATTACAGATGTTGAAATGTGTAACATGCTGAAGAATGGGAGTATTTGCAATGGGAGAGACAAGCCAGGGTACATAATGCTATCATGGTTATAGTAGATGTATTTCTCCATGTCGTTGTGGACAGTAGTGGCGATCATTCTTTTGATTCTGATATTGTTTTTATAACAGTCAGGTGATAATGACTGATAGAATTATACAATGACTACAAGAAACATTGTGTTTGAACTCTCGAAGGCTCGAATGTGCACAGTGTGCATGATGAAATGCACACTGCTTGGATGTGCTCTTTTGCCATTGTGCACCCGACAACTTAACATCTAAATCAGATGCCTGTTAAAATTAGGAAAATGTTATGTATCATGTGTTGGTCTTCTGCAGTGGTATGTCTACATGGTGTGTGTGGAATGCATCTTCCCCCAGAGAATCATGGAGTTAAGGGCGGATCATGAGATCAGTGCTTAATATGAGCCAGTGGTGGCCAGTGATGGCCACCGGAACTCTTTTTGGGGACTCGCACATATTTTTCCTCATCCGGTATTTATCGAAAGCAAGGAAGGGACAAGCAAACAAAGTGGAAAGATGGAGAAAGAAAAAGACAGAAAATATGCCATATACTCAAGTAGCGTTCCTCAGGCAAGTGCTGCTTAGTGACGAGTCTTGCAGCAACGACACTACCTCCTGCATACACTGATACTGGGATGGTTTGTCCAATTGCAAATCATCCACTACATGCAAGCCACCTAGCCTGTGTAAACTAATATCATCAACCAACAGTACTGTTCTTCAAGGACTATTACTGTGGAACTTTAGAAAAAAGCCCACATCAAAGTGTACTCTCCACTGGGTATGTTAATCACCCTTCAAAACATGAACATCAACATTCAGGTCACCTGTAGCTGCATTAATCAAAACCTCAGACGTCTGGAATCAGGTACTACCCAGAACTCATTAAAATCAAATGAACTATCTGCAAACGGGAGAGGAAATGGTACCAAAATCAACTCCAATATGAAAATTCAAACCACAAAACGTTCTACTCCACGTGTAGAAATCTCTTCACCTCCACCAACATTCCCTACTTTCAGTGTTATCACAGAAACATTTAGCAGAAGAAAAGCCCTCTCAAAGCCATCAAACTTTGCCACAGTTGCGAGTTTACCTGCATCCTCATCTCTTTCGGTATACTATATATGAAGGTGACTTTCTCCCCTTCACTTAGCAAAAGGCCTCGCAGCAGGATGGGCAACAGAGCCAATGCTTCCCTTGCACAGAGCATCTCCCTGTTGCTTATCTTGTGGTGGGTTCAATTCTGTGCGTAGCCCTCGAGCCCCTTGATGATTCATACGACTACCCTCTTATCTGTGAGTTCTCTACTGGAGAGATATCAAAAAGTGGGAGAGAGAAGGGCAGATGTCGAGTTCTAACTTGGGTCACGTGCCACTGTTTTAAAGAGATGGCTATAAGCAAACCACCACAAAGACTGCATGTAGGGATAGTTAAGACACATACAACACAGTAATCTTTGTCATAATTCTACAATATGGCTTCCTATTTTCCAAGGTAATATACAGATACTAACGCTGCCTGGTGAATATTGCCTCTACCTCTGTTACAAGCACTAACCAAAATGCTGGATGAGATAAAATGTCTAGTTAGACACAAACACAGAAAATCAGCCCTTATATATTTGAGGGGTGTTGGGTGCATAATACAAATAGTAGTAGTTCTATAGAGTGCCAAGAAAAGCTGTGGTTTGGGACTGGAGTATTACTAGGACTTTGTGCCATGTTTCTTATCGCCTCCTATGCCACATCCAAAGCCATATTTTTCAGTCACCCATCGTGTGGTACCAGAGACCTTCTACTCTCAAACCATGTTTTCGTGACATCCAGGTTGACAAATGATGGAACATCCTTTCCCATGCGTTGTCATTGTCACCCACACCAAATTGCCGGAGATTGGGCATCGTGCTGAGACAATGACTGCTTCCCTCACTCTAACCTTCAAGCATTCTTGGATAGCAATGTTGGAGCACTTCTACCTTTTCCTCCTTCCTCCCCAGAGGATGCATTTTTGGACACCTGCCTTGACTCACACACAAATTACTAGCCTCCCTAGCTTCGACTGATTCAAATCACCATAAAGGCACGTGGAGGGGCTCCAGGATCAATGCCATGGCTAACACTGCTTCCCGCTTATCCATCAAAACTCATGTCGCCTCCAATTAATCCACCCTGAAGTGTCAGCTGCTGCTTCTCCTGCACCCCCTGAAAGCAAACCCACCCCCCCCCCCCCCATTATCACCCGCTGCCGCCAAATTCATGCGGCTCCCTATGCCACAAGGGGTGGGGGGGGGGGGGGGGGGAGGGGGAGCTGCTGCTTCAACCAATAGCTTAAATTCTCGGCTTTGTGAATAATTGTCAGAAATAGTAAATCCTAGGGAGGACAAATTCGGCTTTCAGGGTACCACATAAAAGAAGTAAACAACAAGCAAAGCTGACATCAAATATATCATTCAGGAGGCTGTACCTTTTCTTAATCGATCTGCTCCGTAAGCGATCTGCGGCTGCAGGTTCACGGTCATTGGTATTAAAAGCAATAGCTACTCTCAGGTCTTCATTAATGATCCTGTGAGTGATATCATCCTGGCTTCTGTGCCATTATCCGCATATCAGGTGATGTCCCGGAGGTGACTGTCCTGGCTGCCAGAGGATGCCTTTCTGACGGGTCAAGGGTGTGCCACCGCGGCTACGCAGCAGGAGGTACGTCCGCGCACAGTTCTTCCCGAGTCAATACATGCTAACATTTTTCTGACAATAAGGTGATAAGAGACGTGGCAGCAGAAAACAAGTTTTTGAAATTCATTTGAACTTTGTAGGCACAGAAATGACCTTTTTTTAGAACATAATTGATTTAAAGTGTACCCTTTTGAAAGTAAAAAAACACAAACGACCAATTAACAGATATTTGAAAATCCTTTACATAGATATTGCACTTCTTATAAGTGCACCAGATCTAAGCTACTGCAATGTCAAATATTCGTTGGAAAAATAAAGGAACAGTAATAGGCATTTATTTTTTGCTGCCCAGAAAATAGTGGCAGGATTAGAAGGGAAGTTGAAAGCTACCTCTGATAACAAGAAACCTGTGCTACCACATACAGGAGCAAACAAATGCAGGAATCGCTACAAATAATTACAGCGGTATCAACATGTCAAACATTTGGTAATAAAAACTGAACTGTAAGTTCCACCCTCTATAGGTGCTTGGCAATAATTAAGATCCTCATGTTTAGCAGAGAAAAATTAAGAAGGTCATTTATAGCTAGACATGCAGGCGAACCACCAAACATTGAAACGTCTCCTTCTCCCTTTGTAGGCCTGATAATGAGTATAGGTGCCTTATCATCGCACCACATGAATTATGGTACCATGGCGTACGTTATTTATTGGGTGCAATATATAGCACCAATGATGAGTTTGTGGGGAATAACACGCAGATTGTTGTGTTCAATGCACCAAAAGCCACATGACACAGTAAATGCCATATGCTTTCCCCCAGTTGAATTTCGGCAGCCAATATTTAACAAAGGTTGAGTTATTTAACGCATCTGATAATTATTGGATGCCTTCAATAAAACCAAAATCATAATCCTTCCTCATGCCTAAACAGGAGTTTACGAGCAGGGTGTAATTAACATAGTCACTTGAAATCAGGCCCTTATTGTGCATACATGCACGTACATTTTACGTAGGGTAGACAGGGAAATTTGAAGTTGGGCGGAAGGGACATACAGCAATTTTTGGCAAATTATCTGCATCTGCAAACTCTTAATGACCCACTAAGTTTTTTATTTCTAACCCAAGGCCAAGTGGAGGCACTCCCATTCTATAAGTAGCTTAGTACTTGGGGGCAGATTTACATTAACTGGCGCATCCCCAGGGATGTGCCAGTTATTGTGCGCCACAGCTCCGCCACCCATGGTGCGCCGCATTTACAATGCGGTGCACCATGGGGCAAAAACGGCACAGATACGTCAAGCCGGCGCATTGTTGGAATTGCGTCGCAAGCGCGAATCAGCTCCAGCAATGCTCTGGGGGGTCCTATCTGTCCAATGCTGCGTCAAGCCTTACGCCTGCTTCAAGCAGGCACAGGGTTTTGACGCAGCATTGGCCTAAAAGTGCCTGCGTGAAATCTTGTAGATTTCACGCAGGCACTTATGCGAGGCGCACCTGCCCCAGAACGCCCACCCTGCGCCGGAATGCCCACATGTGGCGCAGGGCTTTGCAACGTGATGCATCTGCCTAGATGCGTCACGTTGTAAATGGGTTGCAGGGATGCGCCACGTTTACGCCGCCATTGCGTGACGCAAAGGCGGCTTAAACGTGGCGCAAGTCTGACATAAATCTGCCCCATGGTGTTCTGTGAATGGACGACATTGGGTGCTATTACCACTTGCAAGATACAATGTGAATCCACTAAATTCTTCACTATATCAGTTTAGAAGTTGTCCCAAAATCTACATGCCCCATTAATTCGAAAACACAAAAGGTGATGGGAGGAATTCTGCCAATAATTCTAACCACTGACTATCACTCGGTGTAGCATTCCAATCGTTATTTTTCCCACCTTACCTCCTGAGTTTGGACCCAGCTATATGTAAATCAGTCTTCACCAGGCTCCAATAGGAATAATTCAGCCTGAACTGCCAGGTCTGGTCCTTCCTAAAATGGAACACCAGCAACCCAATTCCATTTTTGCCATGATTGGAGTTCAACAATTGAGTGTAGTTTGGTTTTAGTGGCAGAGCAAGCACAGGACCAATGTCTTGGAATATCCTTGCCACTTCCAGTGGTACATAAAGCACACAAAAGGTAATGGTATGAATGCTTGCAATAAATCTAACTACTGTCAATCAGCATTTCAACCCATCATTGTTTTGCCCACAGTGCCATTTCAGGTTGGACCCAGACTTATGCATCAGTCCTGACCCTGCTCCAATTGGAATCGTCCAGCCCAAACTACCGGGCCAGGTCTTCCCTGAAGTGAAACATGAGCAACCCAATTCGCAGTGATTGAGGCTCATCAGTCAGAGGTAGCTTCGTTGGCACAGTGAGTGAAGGACCCATGTCTGAGCATTCAGTTTCTACTTAGGGCAGTACATCAAACACAAAAATAGTGATGGGAGGAATCCTTGCAACAAGTCTAACCATTGGCAATCACTCGGAATAGCGTTCTAACCCAATATTCTTTTGACCACCATGCCATTTCAGTTTTGACCTAGTCATATGCAAATTAATCTAGACCCTGCACCAATATGAACAGTCCAGCCCGAATTGTCAGGCCAGGTCCTCTGTGAACCAGAACACAAACAACCCAAGACTTGTTTCGCCCTGATCAGTTGGGTGTAGCTTCGTTTCATTAGTTGAAGTGGCAAGTTCGACAACACCATTACAGAAAGGCTCATGCACCGTACTGATAGCCTGTGGAAGATCAACAATTTTAAGATAAGTAAATTAATGCCACTAGCTGAAATGTCTGACATTGATTTTATATTTTAGCTTTGGCCTTATGAGTGCATAGTGACATACTGGTTTTCAAGAAGCATTTGAGTGTCTGTTGCTAGATACTGACCAGTTTCATGCATGTTACTGATGATTATCCTATACTTGAATTAGGAATGGAGAATTCTGTATTATGTTTGTTGTACACTGCTCATGCCTTTCATTCCTAATCAGGCAATCGCAAGAGCAACCGCTGTTTAGTTTTCATCAATAAATTTGTATTAACCGTATTGCTTCAATGTCAAAGATGATTTAGGGTTCCGGGTTGACAGTCCATATACGAAAGAATATCTGTTATGTTATGTTAAAATATTTGTAAAGCGCATGGTTACCCCAGAAACGGGGCATCCCAGTGCTAGTCTCAAGAAGGGCCGCTCTGAAAGACAAGCAGAAGGGACACCAAGTGTGATTAAACAGAGAACAGTCAGGTCTTCAAGGTCATAGCGAAAGCTATGAGGTTCAGAATGATCTTGATAGACAGAGAAAGTGCGTTCCAGAGAGCAGGTGCTTAGGCAGGGAAAGTGCGGCCTCCTGCTCTTACTCTTCTTCCACGTGAAACACATGCCAAATTGAGGTTGGCTGAGCACAAAACTTGCGAGGGCAGGTAAGGGCAAAGCAGATTGGAGAAAATGGCAGGCCCCCGAGAGGCTAGGAATTATGTGCATTGAACAGGACCTTAAAATGGACCCCCTTATCCACAGGGAACCAATGCCGCCTATGGTTAAATCTAGAGGCTGTGCGTTCTGGCACTCCCGGAGTCACAGCATTGATTCTACCATCATGAACCTCAGGAGCTCTCAGGATTTCCTAACCTTCCGCTCAATTCTGCGCAACGCCAGCAGGATACTTCCAGTGAGATATTGTTCGCCCGCGCCTCCGACTCTGCTTCATCCAGGACACCTTGGCAACTCAACCGCCCCATTGAGGACTGTGTTCCAATGACTCTGCGGGCAGGACATCGTTCCTTCACACACACCCTACCTCAGGTCCTTAGCATGGACCAGAAGTAACCTCTCAGGCATTCTGATTTTTCCGTCCTGATGATGATACCATGACACCAGTTGGGGATCAAAACGTCATCGACAACCACATCTTGACTCCAACTTTTAGCTTACTATTGATGTGGAGCATAAAATGTTTTCCTCATTGTGACTACTGCGAATTATGTATTACTACAAAGTCACTCTGCAAATATATGCCTGAGGTCTGGGAGTCTGTTGATTTCTGTAAACCCGTCACTTTCTGCTCACTGCATTATACTATATGCCTTTTCGTGTTTATTGAATGTGTAATTAAATGCAATTTGTTCCATTTGGATATGGAAATAAACAACTTTGATTGCAGTTTTGTGAGTATGACTGCATATTTTCCTTGATAGAGACCACTGTCTCTAATAACAAACCTAGAGACCGGGCAAAACTTTGGGAGGGAGAATAGCAACCTTTCTGCAGCATTTTGGGTCAGCTGGAGTCTTCTGTTCACTGCCTTCTTAGATTCTAAATACAGGATATTACAATCTAACCTCAAAAAGATGGGGGAACTGAATAATGAGCTGGAATGTGTGAGTCAAAAAATAGGTTTGAGCTCACGTAGGAGTCTAAAGCAGGTGCCTACCACCGATTTCACCTGCGCTTCGAAGGTCAAGTTATTTTCAATCCAGACACCTACATTTTTTTACCACCACCTTGAGCTGCGGGGGTGGCCTCAGAAGAAGAGGGCCACCAATGGTTGCCCAATGGTGGATATCTCTTCCTAAGAGGAGGATTTCTTACCCTTCGTGTATCGCCTGCTGGTCCCCGGTCCGCCACGGCTTGTGCCGGTTGTTGCGGAGGGACACTCAGCAAGGGAACACACAGCAGCGTCATCAGAGCTGCCCCCGCCCCTTCCTCCTACATATTCCCATCCACAGCACGGACGCGCGCAGCGGCGCGCCGGCGGCCTGCCGAAGGCGCGCCACAGGCAAGCCCGTCTGCGCCTGTCCGCGCCAGGACGCCGCCTGCCGCCCCGACCCCTGCCTATTTCCTCAGCTGTTTAGCGGTAAGCCTTTTCCATTAGCCATCATGCTCTATTACTCTCGGGAAGAATTATTCGCCCTCAATCCCAGAAATCTACCTAATGTATGTAAAGTCCAGGCTGTGCAGAGCATACCGAAGGATAGTACTTGTAAATCCACTACTTCCGCTATGCCCCTACCCAGCCTTGTTCGCTCCGCCTCTACGAATCTGGATGCGACCAAAGGATGCATTCAGATATCAGCTCTATACCTCAATACTAGATCCATCCCCAAGCATGCCCTTGAGGTTTGGAGCCTTTTAGACATGGAGCGGCCTGACATTTGTTTCTTCACTGAAACCTGGTTACATAGCCTTGCCTCGCCAGATGTGGCTACTGCTTTTCCCCAGGACTACCATCTAATCAGGCTAGATAGAGAAGGTAGGAGAGGTGGAGGTGTTGTGGTGGCGGCCAGACCTCCCATTTCCATTACCCTTCTCGAATCTTTTGTCAAACCGATGCTTGAAATACTAAAAGTTAACATCTTGTACAATAAAACACCACTGGGAAGGGCTGCCCTAGTTTACAGACCTCCAAGAGACAAAACTAAATTTGTCAATGTTCTTCTTGACACTATAGCATCCCATGTACTGGCCACAGATAATTTTATCTTGATAGGCGGCTTCAATTTCCACGCTGAACTTGCCCACGATGAAGATACCTGCCATTGAGTCTCAACTTTAGAAACGCTATCACTATTTCAAAGAGTCACTGGACCCGCACATCAGGCGGGGCAAACTCTTGATTTGATTTTTACCAATCTTTCTAGCCTTAATTGTGAGCCCCCATTACCTATGACGTGGACCGATCACCACCTTGTAAAATTTAGCTTTTGCAAACCAACTGACTCTAGACCTTTTAATCGCTCAAACACTAAATCAATACGGCCCTGGCGTAAGTTGACCTTAGAAGCTTTTTCCTCCGCTTTTACTCCCCCTAACCCTCATTTAACAAACAATCACTTAACCGCAGTTCAGCTAGAAGCATCAATTAGGGATACTTTGGACACTATTATACCTGAAACCACAGTCAAGGTGAAATCTATAGCATCGCCTTGGTTTACGGATGAACTCAAAGCGGATAAATCCGCCAGTAGATCGGCGGAAAGACTGTGGAGAAAGACCGGAACACCAGAAAATCGTCTGAACTATAAACGGATTCATGCAAACTACCTGAAAAACATAAAAGCTGCTAAATCCGCGTATCTCACGTCTAGGATTAATAAAGCCGCCCACTCGAGCAAAGAACTATATAAAATAGTTAATGAGTTTACCTCCCCGCAGGTGGAGCAGTCAGCCTTGTTGCCCTCTGCTCAGTGGGTCGACTCACTTGCAGTTTATTCTGATAATAAAATTAAGACGATCTACTCCACATTTGCTGCCTCTAAATCAGATACCCATCAAATCGAAGAGGTTCGTCCCTGCCATCCTTCTACCCCCGCCCACACTGAGTCCCCTTCCATTCTGGAATTTGAGCCCACCACTACGGCGGAAGTGTTAGAAACCCTCCTGAAGGTGAAATCTGGTTCCCCTACAGATTCCGTGATCCCGCGTAAGTGTAATAAGATCTTTCCATCATTGATTAGTTCCCTTACCAACATCTTTAATGCTTCATTTGACCTCACTTCGTTCCCCAGTTGTTGGAAGATGGCCCAGATTAAGCCTATTCTAAAAAAAACTACCAGTGACCCTACCATCCTGTCCAACTATAGGCCGATCTCGCTTTTGCCTTACTTTGGTAAGGTACTGGAGCATCTTGTCAACAAGCGAGTTTCAACATTCATAGAGCAACATGGTTTCCTCGATCCCTCACAGTCGGAGTTCCGGGCTGCCCACGGGACCGAGACTGCAGTGATGGAGGTAGTGGACAATATCCGCCTCGCACTTGACAGGGGTGAGTCTGCTGTCCTTGTCTTACTGGATTTGTCGGCGGCCTTTGACACCGTCTCCCACAGTATTCTTCATCAACGACTGTGGGAGATCGATGTCAGAGGCAAAGCCCGTGCTTGGTTTGAGAGTTATCTGGCCGGCCGGTACACCTATGTAAAGGTGGACACCTTGGAATCCAGTAAGATCCCCCTTCCCGTTGGAGTTCCCCAGGGGTCAATTCTAAGTCCCCTGCTTTTTAATCTTTATCTCACCCCTCTGGCTAATGTAATAAAGTCTTACGGCTTTTCTACAGTATCTTACGCAGATGACACTCAGGGGTTGATTACCTGCAGTTTGGATTTTCTTGACACTCGTTCCAGATTCCAGAAATGTATGATTGCCATTAAGGACTGGATGAGTACCAACAAACTCCAACTGAATTGCGGCAAGACAGAAATAATGCTGTTTGGTAAGGCCAAGCAGATATGGACACAGGATTGGTGCCCGCAAGAAATGGGATCTTGCCCCGAGCCCAAAGAAGTGGTTTCGCGACCTGGGAATCATGATTGAACCCACCCTCTCTATGAAGTCCCATGTTAATCTGGTGTCTCGTACCTGCTATGGCATCCTGTGCCGGCTGCGTAAAATATTTAAATGGCTCCCCCTTGAATCCAGGAAACCCTTGATTCAGGGACACATTATTAGTAGTTTAGACTATGGCAAAGCCCTGTTTGCGTCCATAAAGGAGTGTCTGTTGACCAAGCTACAAAGGTTCAGAACGCCGCAGCCCGTTTGTTGCTTGGCCAGCCCCCTAGGTCATCAGCCCTGCCTAGCCTCAGGGAATTACACTGGCTCCCTGTTCGCCAAAGAAGCCACTTCAAGATACTTAGTATTGTCCACAAGCTTCTTATCAGAACTGGTCCCTCTTATTTAGCAAAGAAACTGGTTTTGTATAATCCTTCCAGAGTTTTAAGATCCAGATCCAAATGCCTCCTGGTCCAACCAAGGGCCAGAACTACGAGAAATGGCTGTCGGGCCTTCTCCTATATAGACCCCCTACTCTGGATCAAACTGCCCCTTCATCTTTCGTCCATTTCTAACCACTTGGCCTTTCGGAAGGGTCTAAAAACATGGCTCTTCCCTAACTAACCAGTGTCATCTTCCTTAACTCAGGGTCATTGTCTCTTTCTGCAAAGCGCCTTGAGACCTTTTTGGTGATTCGTGCGCTATATAAGAACCTATGACTTATGACTTATTTCAGATTTACTTGAATTCAGTTGAAGACAAATGGGCGTCATCCACTCTGCAACAGCCAGCTCCAGAGCAGGATTGTTGGAAAGGGAGATCACAAGCTGGGCATAATCAACATTGTTGGAAAGCAAGATCACAAGCTGGGTATCATTAGCATATGACACCAGCGCAAGCCCCGGGCTTTCACAACCTGAGACAATGGTTGAATGTAAATGTTAAATAGAGTAGAGCTCAGCGATGAGCCCCGGAGAACACCATGTCACAGAGTGTGTGATTGGGAGCTATGTGGGGAGGAAACAACCTGAAAGATCTTTCAGCGAGAAAGAATGAGAACCAGGTTAGTGCAGCTCCACCGATACAATCTTCTGTAGATGCCAAAGCAAATGCCATGAGACTTAGTATAAAAAGTGGTGCTTAAGTCAAGCAGGATCAGAGCAAAGGATCTGCTTTCATCTAGAGAACTGTGCAGATGCTCAGTAACAACAAGCAGCGCTGACTTGGTGCTGTGTCCTGGTCTGAAAGCATTATGAGAAATGTCCAGAATTTGGTTAATCTCCCAAAAATGTGTTAAGGTGGCGTTAATATGTGTCTGAGTGACTTTGGCAGTAAGGAGATGGGACAAGCATTTTCTGGTTTAGAGGCATCCAAAACAGTTTTTTTTTTCAAAAAGGGATTGACTTTGGCATGCTTCCAAGAAGCTGGTAAAGATCCTGATATCATGGAAAGATTTATCAGCCAGAGACAGAATGGAAAAATACAATCCTGAAATGTAAGCGTTTTTTCATTGGCTAAGAACTTTGACATTGTTTGATGAATCTTCGCGACATTTTTAAAACTAGTTTGCCACTACCTTTAGCTACTGTCTTGAAAATTCAGGGTGATTTGTCAAACAGAGTCAAGAAAAAGGTGGGTGTCCTAAAATGCGTTTTCCCCATGTTAATTTCCATAAGGTATGGCTATAGCCCAAACAGCTGAAAGGAATTACACCAAATTTGGCAGAATGGTAGCTGTTGGTCCAGACAGCAACCTTTTTGTTAAATGGTGTAGATACGTTCAGTAGTTTCGGATTTATTTAAATACATTTCTTGTTGAATATATAGGGGCGTAGAGGACCTGTGACCCCTTCCGATCCTGTGCTGAGATCTGATTGGCTGGAAGTGTTGGCAGGCATCTTGTGACATGGTTGAATCGAGTCACAGGAAAGAATGTCCAAAAAAAAGAAAAGAGGGCATGGTAGCAACAACCTTACCTCATAGGCCTATTGCCGGGGGAAGGGGCACAGGCCAAAAAAGCTTTTAAAAAAATGTGCTAGATCCACGAATCCTGCTGAATTGTTTTTTAGGTTTAAAGCATTTTATTAAGACAAAAACATAGGGGGAGGGAACAGGAGGTTAGGGTTACATACATTTAGGCGAAAGAAATGAGCATGACACTATGAGTGCGACGGTGGGCTAGTCCGCTGTGGAAAAAGAAGCAACAGCAAATGAAAAAAGCTAAATATAAGCAATACCTCCATTCTGAGCATAGTCAACACCATCAGTCTGAGCAGAGAATAATAAGCAATAACACAAAGAAACCCAACCCACCATCCCCTAGAATCCCCCCCAAACACCCCAACTCCCCCCACCCCCCGTCCAATGTACCGCTAGTAACACTACCTGCCCCCCCACCGCACCCCCCCTCCAGGAACCCAGCCCCGCTACCCCTCCTAGTCTGCTGGAATCACCGGTGGCGTCAACCTTAGGAGCCTGAGGTACCTCGGACAGGTGAGTTCCCTAAATTCGGTAGTTAATAGCGCACGAAAGGGTTGCCACAGCTCATCGAAGTGGTCTATCTCCCCCGCTACCGTGAGTGACAATTTTTCCATACCCAGCACATGCCAGAGCCTGTGCAACCAGCCAGTGATGGAGGGGACCGTGGTGGTGCGCCAGTGGATTAGGATGTTCTGAACCGCTGAGCCCAGCGCTATCGCGACTTGCCTGCCCCTACGGGACTTCAGCGGATACATCAGGCCATTAGGAAGGCCCAGCAATATATACGCCGGAAAGCGCGGTAATTCAATTTCAAAATTCATATCAACCTCATCCAGAACCTCCAATAAGCGGCCAACAAGGGGCAATCCCAAAGAATATGCGAAAGGGTCCCCACCTGACCACAACCTCTCCAGCACTCCTTCTCGATATGCCTGTTCATTTCGTGCAGTCTCTCTGGGGTGTAATACCAGTATGTGGACACCTTGGTGAATGTCTCAGTGAGGCCAGTGTGATATGCCGAGTGTCTCGCACGGTGTGCAATCTGGTCCGACTCCTTATGGCTAAGTGTCCTACCCAATTCCCTGTGCCATCGTTCCCTGCCCGGATTATAGTAGTGAAACGGAGGGGGCTGTAAGAACTTATAGAGATCAGTGATCAGTTTAGCATCAGAGGCGCGGGTCACCAGCCACCGCTCATATGGTGTTATCTGACGATCATCGGTGTCCCGCACCTGGGGTTGAAGCGCCCAGTGCCGGACCTGCATATATCGCAGTCTATCCGACTCCGGCAAGTGGAACTCCTGTTGAAGTTGCTGAAAGGGGACCACTCCCTCCGACCCATAAATCTGAAAGAGCGCTCGGCAGCCCGCCATCCTCCAATGGGAGAAAGCGCCCGGCTCCATCCCTGGGGAGAAATCAGGATTATCCACTATGGGTGTAAATGGCGAGGGGAACGTGGTGAGTTCCCGAACCTCACAGACCGCGTCCCACACCCTCAGGGGAACCCGCGTGACAAAGGAAGCATAAAGGTTGGGGGGGCGGTGAACTCGGCGCACGAATGGAACTTCCTGGAGGGTACGCCCTGCCACCGCCTGGTCCTGAAAGAGCCAGTGCTTATCGGATTCCCACCTGCTCCACTCCACAAGGTATCGCAGCTGCGCCGCCTGAAAATATTTCCGGAGGTCCGGAATACCAAGGCCCCCCGCCTCCGGGGCAGGCGTGGAGAGAACCCTCTTCATCCGCGGCTTGCGGCCTTGCCAGACAAAGCGTGCGATGTCAGCTTGCGTCTGCCTGATCCAACCCACTGGAGGCTGGAGCGGCAAGGCTCGGAAAAGGTATAGGATCTGGGGCAGAACCGTCATCTTGACCGCAGCAATCCTGCCAAGCCAAGACAAAAGGCTCTTGCTCCAGCGGCCAAGCTCCTCCTTGATCTTCTTACTAAGAGAGGTGTAATTAGCCGTTACCATCTCTGGCAACGTTGGCGCCAGCAGAATCCCCAGGTATGGCACCAGGGATGATGACCACTGCATGGGAAAGAGACGCTGAAGGTCCCGTCTAGTATCCGCAGCCAGAGACACATCTAGAGCCACCGACTTGCCCATGTTCATTTTGAAGCCGGCCACTCGTGAAAAAGCATCCAACTCGTGGATGCAGGCGGGAAGGGACCTCCTGGGATCGTCCAGGGTCAGCAGGACATCATCCGCATAGAGGCTGACCATGTGAACATACTGCCCCATCTTGATCCCGATTGCATCCGGGTTTTGGCGGATCCTCTGGGCAAACGGCTCCATGTGAAGAGCAAAGAGGAGTGGGGAAAGAGGGCACCCCTGCCTCGTGCCGCGCTCGATTGCAAAAATACGGGAGCTGCACCCATTGACCCTCACCGTCGCTGAAGGGTACCTGTAACAATTGAAAACCATCGAGCAGAATTTATCACCGATGCCCAGTTTCTTGAGCACCTGCTCGAGGTAAGGCCAGTGAACCCTGTTGAAAGCTTTCTCGGCATCCACCGCCAGCAGCATCCGCTCGCCTGGGATCCGCGAAGCCTTCTCCAGAATGTGCGTCACTCGCTTAGTATTGTCGACAGTTTGTCTGCCGGGCACAAAGCCAGCCTGGTCGGCCTCAACCAGACCCGGGAGGTGCAGGGCCAGCCTGGATGCCAGAATCCCGTGTACAACTTGAGGTCGACATTCAGGAGCGAGATAGGCCTATATGAGCCACATAAGGCCCGATCCTTCCCAGGCTTCGGGATCACTGAGACCGTCGCTCTCAGGAGATCCGGTGGGATGGCTCCCGATTCGGAGAAGGAGTTAAACAGCCAGGCGAGGATAGGGGCCACAACCGGGCAAAAGGTTTTGTAAAACAGGGACGTGTAACCGTCCGGGCCCGGGGCTTTCCCGTGCTTAAGTCTGGCTATCGCGGAAATCACCTCCTCAACGTGGATATTGCGCTCAAGATATTCCGCCTGAGCGGGGTCTAGCGCCGGAAGGGTCACAGATTCCAGATATTCCACGGCTGACCGCGGCGAGGAGGGCTCCCCGGTGTACAGCGCCTCACAGAAACCACAAAAGGTTTCCGCCTCCGCCGCATCACCCGAGACAGCCACCCCGTCCATACCCAAGAGTTCCTTCAACACGTTACGCTGTTGCGCGACACGGAGCCTGTGTGCCAAGAGTTTGCCACACCTATCCCCCCCGTGTAGAATGCATGTTTCAGACGGAACGCTGCGTATTCCGCCCTGTCCATGTCCAGCGCCGACAGGAGCTTCCTGGCAGCCTTCAACTGCCTCCAAACCCTTGGAGCACCCGTACGGCGGTGGCCCTGTTCGAGCTCCCGGACCTGGGAAGTCAGCTCCTCCCTCTTCCGCTGCCGCTCCCTGTTTTCTGCCGAGGAGATGGAGATGAATTCCCCCCTGAGGACCGCCTTCAGCGCCGCCCACTGTGTCGCCAATGAGGTGTCTGAGTTACTGTTATGTGCCTGGTATTCCCGTATTGCCTCCTCAATATGTTTGACAACTGTTTTTTTGTGCAGAAGGGTGTCCCTAAGGCGCCACACCCCCCGAGAGGGGGAGGTCGCCGGCCACGCAAACATACCCACGACCGGCGCATGATCCGACAGTGTCAGGACCCCAATGTCCGCCGCCGTAGCAGCGGCACGCATCGGTCCACTAACCAAAAAAGTAGTCCAACCGTGCGTAGGTCCGGTGCGCATGCGAATAATAGGAGTAATCCCTATCTGTAGGGTGGAGGGTGCGCCAAAGGTCATGCAAATCCATGTCGTGATTCGGGCCTTCCCGGCCTGGGAAAGTTCCCCAGTCTGCGGGAATCGCTGCGCTGACCTATCTAATGCAGAATCGAAGACTATATTTAAGTCACCCCCTAGGATAACATGACAATCGGGGGAAGCAGTTACATCCACCAGCTATATAAGGAGCCAATAGTAAACAATGTGCCCCCCAGGCGGAGGCGGTATGCCAAAAGCCTCCCCTTCTGTTCAGCAAATTTATACAACACCTCCCCCTTGAAGGAGGTCGCCAGCAGAATAGCCACCCCCGCAGTCTTGGACGCAGCAGAGGAGAAAAACTGGGTGGGAAACCTGGCAGAGCGCATTCTGTGACAGTCACGGGACAATAAGTGGGTTTCTTGTAGGAGGCATATATCAGCTTGTGTCCCCTCCAGTAGAGACAAAATCGCCCTACGCTTTACAGGGTTATTCAGACCCTTAACATTAAGGGTCACCACCTTCAGGGACGACATATCTCCCAGAGTCCGGAGACGCTATGTCGCGGGCAGGCAGCCGGAGGGAGAGGGGCGCAGGGCAGCAGCGCAGGACAGGCAAAATAGGACCAAGCGTTAACACAGGAAATATCGGACGGTTCCTTCCCAACCCCTGAACAACTCCCGACCCCACCCCAAACGAACCAATGGCAACTAGCCAAATTCCAACTCAAACACAAACAACCCATTGTCCCAGTCAAGTCCCAAAACGGACAAGTCTGCAGAAAGTACCAAAAGTGGACGTCCGGCCACTCGCTTCCCCCGTTCCCCCCCGACCCTCCCTCCGACCCCCGAACCTGGCACCGAAGAAGCTGTGTCCATCTCCCCCCGGAGTGAGTCTAGGCCGTCAAGGCCACACCGTTCGAGGCGGCCGAGTCCCTGGCCGCTTCTCTCAGGGCACTGGCCATGTCCGCTCTGATGGTGGGCGAGTCAGGCCGCCCAGCACTCGCCGCCGATCTCCTTCTCGCCAACCGCCGTCGTCCTCCTCTATCCGAGCACCTCCAGGTCGGTGTTGCTCCATCCTCTTCAGTAGCCGTGAGCCCCAAGACGCCGCAAGCATCCTGCAAGGAGCGCAGCTGGTGCAGTACCCCGTTCCAACGGAATATCAAACTAAAGGGATGCCCCCAGGAGTACGGTGTCTCGTGCTCGCGCAGGAAATCGGTTGCAATCTTGAAGGACCTGCGCTTCTGCAATGTGATGGCAGATAGGTCCTGATACAGCGCCACAGGTCGCTCCCGGAACGTCAATGGTTGTTTCCTGCGGGCCTCGGACATGATGCGCTCCTTCATCGGAAAGTCAGGGAGGTAGGCCAAGATGTCCGGCGGAGGTGCCGCCGACTGTCGCTGTCGGCCGACTCTGTGGGCCCTGTCGATGCGGATCGGGAAGTCCGCGGCCTCTCCCAGAATCTCCCGGAACAAGTCCTGCAAATAGCCCACCAGGTCTGTCCCCTCATCCGCAGACGGTACACCCCGTACCCGTATATTATTCCTCCTCGACCTGTTCTCCAGGTCCTCGTTATGGGCTTGGAGTTCAATATGTTGTTCCCTGAGATGGAGAACGTCCTGTTGCAAATGGACAATCTCGTCGTCCCGAAGTTGGGCCGCTGCCTCCACCGTCTCCATCCGCTCAGCAAAGCCCTCCGCCTCCCTGCGGACCTCGAGTACTTCACTGGCCACCTCCTGCTTCAGCGTCTGGAAGTCTGCTTTAAGCGAGCTGAACAGTTCCTCCATGAAGGACCTCGTTACGGGGGGCTCACCCCCGGGCGGGTCCGCAGCGACTCGGGAAGAGCCCGGAGACGGTTGCACCCTGTCCCGCTGTTGCTGGGCCCTGCTAAGCATGTCCGGCAGGGTGCGATCCCCCTTCCTCGATCCTCCTTTTCCGGACATTCGTGTCCCGAACGCTGTTGCACTCAACTGAAGCGGGAGCACTGGCTTCGGCCACCTCCAGTAGGCTCGGCCCTCGATGAGTTTCCAACGTTCGGTAGAGTCCCTCAAGAAGGAACTCCCGGCCAGATAGGGGACCTGCGCCACAGATGACAAAATGGCGGGCCAGTCTAGTCACAGAGAGCCGTTCGGTGCTCAGCCAAGATTCCAACAGGGACCCCCGCTAGGGGAACCCCGGCTGGTGCGTCCGGCAGGAAGGGAGAGCTGTGCAAAAGCAGAGGTGTATGAGACGACCTCAAGCGACACTGAAGGAGGGCTGCGTCACCGTCGCCGTGAAGACAAGATGGCGGTTGGGCGGGGTCGGGTAGATCGTCCAGGCCCGGCGATGCCACCAGGGCCACTCTAGAAGCCAGGCATACAGAGGAAAGTTCTAACCAGGGCCGTCCAGCTAGAGAGGAGAAACAGTAGATCTGGCTCAGATCCTAAGCATTGTCGCCAACTGGCCCCGGGGCCGGGGCTCGCACCACATGAGAGGCCACCACCGCAAGTCCAAGCACCACCACGATCACACGGCAGGGTCCTCGCGCAGTGAAGTCACACAGCCGTTATCCCTCTGACGATCCCCGTCGAGCACCGGGGCGAGCTTCACTCCAGATTGCTAGACATCAGCACCAGGCCCCAGCCGAGGCATCCGGACAGCGCCCCGCTCTGCTCCGCCTCCAAGGAGCTCCGCCGTCCTGCAATCAGTCTTTTAGCATGCTTCCGCCGGGGCGATCGGGGCCAAAGTAGCATCAATGCGTGCCCCAAGGTCTCCGCCGCCCGTCTCTCAGCCGCTGAGCTTCAGCGGGGGGAGAGAAGCTAACGAAAAAGGGCTCAGGCCTAGTCGGGCCGGAGGAGCTGCGGGAAGAAGCGTCCGCTCACCCCGCCATCTTGGCCACGCCCCCCTCCTGAATTGTTTTTCAAACAAAGTACAGCCTCCTGCGCTCCGTTAATTATCAGCCCCCATGTAGGCCAGATGCCAGGGGTATTATGCAACAATTGTGGGGGGCTCAGGGGGCCCCCCTCCTGGGGCCCTATTATGCACCGGGAACCACCACCTCCCCAAGGCTTCTTTAAACATTAATGCTTAGGAGGCCAGTATGGGCTCCACAGCTGCCCCAGTGATCACCACCTCCGCTGGGCTTATTTCTTTTAAAATGGGGGGCCTTTCAGACCCCCCCCAACTCTCAGGGACTGCCACCTACCTGAGGCTTTATGCTAAATCAATGCAGGGGCCGCATGGACCCCGCCCTGAGCACAGGGTTCCACCACCTCCCGAGGTTTCATTTGAAAAAATGCAGGGTGACCCCGTGTGCCACAGCCCCCCTCCTTGAGCCATAGATGGCCTTAGGGCCTGGCACCTCCCACGGCCAGCTCCTGCAATGTCCCTTGGTGCCCACCCCGGGACACTGCAGTAAGCTATGACTTGGCGAGAGCATTACCACTCCCGCCAAGCCATCTCAAATGGGGCTCCACTTCTAGCAAGCGAGAGGAGAAAAAATGCCGTTGCTTACTAGAAACAGAGCAGAATTGCTTTTGGACAGAGGGAGCTGCGTGTTCCGCAGCTCCCTCTGTCTGAAAGCAATACTGGCTCCCGCAGGATGCGGGTAACTGGTAGGGACCATAGGGGCCTTCCGGCTCTCCTCTCGGTCCCCAACAGTGACAAGTGGGTGCACTGGGTGGTTCCAGGGGTCCAACACTGAAGGCCGTGCCCCGGGAGATGGAGTGCCCGAGGTAAAAATAGCCCAGGGAAGGGGGGTCCATGTACCCCCCCAAAACTTCATAAAAAATGATTTTTTTAAAAAGACTTGCAAGTCACCGAATGCCACACCCCCTTTCTCCACCACTCTGCAAATGCGCCTCCTGGCACAGTGCTGGTTGGGGGATGAAGTCACCTTTGATCAAGAGAATCCTTGGGGCCAACAAGCTGTCCTGTTACCTACAGTAAGTACCACACATTGGGATTGATAAGTGGTCTTTGGAGGCCATGCCCCCTCTCTCCAACACTCTGCAAACGCGCCTCCTGGTGCACTGCTGGTTGGGGAAGGGAGTCCCCTTGGCTCTAGAGCAGAAGTCTTCAAACATTTGATATTGAGACCCCCTTGTCAAATTTCTTCTGTTAAAACTTTCTGGAACCTTGTACTCCTCATCAACTATCAGCAATCATAAACTCCCCGAATTACTACTGCAAATAATTTTTACGGGGGTAAATAATATGAAACAGTGTTTAGCAAACCAAAGGTCAGTGAGTGTGGGGGTGTGGTCAAAGATGTATCTAAATACAAAGGACCTCTTTTATGAGGAATTGGCATAGGGCAGCGCTATAAGGCTTCTTGCTGTGCTGCCCTATTCCAATGTTAAAGGGCTGGAATGCATTGTAATAGGAAATACTGTGCATTCCTGTCCTTTTCCGTGCATTGGTGCACAAATTGCTGCGAAGCACTGTCATAGGCAGGATTGTTTTTGTACAGGAAGGGGCACCTTCCTTCCCAAAAACAATCCCAAGAGGTGGTTTCCTCTTTCTATTTGAGCTGCAGAATGCAGCACACATGGAAAGAGGAAAGAATGAAAGAATTTCTCCCTGTTATGCCTTCGCTGGGGAGGCATCTGTTTTTGGAGCTGTCCCAGGTTTATTTGAATTTGTAAATATGGGGCAGCATCAAAATCCATAGGTGTTGCATGGGAACCCCACGCAAAGCCCCACGCAAAGCCCATGGAAACACCTCCATGACGCAGAGTAAGGCTACTCATTGACTTGCGTACTCCATATCTATAAGGCCATGCAAGCTATGCAGGGTGGCTTTGCACCATCTCATAGGTATTGTTGAGATGCTGGCGCCGCCAGAGCGTCTTAACAAGTGATGCTCTGGCGATCCAAACCTATCATATATAAGCCCCAAAATATTCTGTTCAGTTTTTAGGTCTTAGACCATCAATAATGGGCAGCATACTGAAAATTACATTTAAAAAGTTGGTACTTAGTGGGAAATGCACTGCAGGATATTATGAAACCTTTATTAGTTAATGCGCTGCAGAGGTCTTTGTGTAACCAGAGAGCCAGAATGAAATCTTGATAGGTGCAGTGGAGGAAAGTGACCTGTATTTTTACTGCTACGAGGTCGCAGCCTATGACAAAAAGCACTGTGAATATGTAAGTCATTAGTTTATTCTCACATTACACACAGTGTAAGAGAGTGCTGCAAAACGTGCAAATAGTTTTACAATGAAATAGTGCTTCCAAAATGTAGATTTTAATAATACCAGAGCATAAGTAATGCAATTTTATTTGACATAACTGTTTCTTCAACACCTCTTAAGGAGTACTAAGGGCTGTGTAAATGCAAGCACTTCACAGCCTAGTTGTAACTCTTTGCACTACCACTCACAAAAGAAAAATGTTTGTCATCACAAAGCTTGAAGTGATTTGAACAATTAAAGCTAGAACTGGCTCCCAAGCACCCTTACACTTGCTGATCAACTGATAGGCACCTTTGCATTTCATTTAGGCAAGCAAGTACTCTGGCATGCAGGCTTTTCCATTCCAGCAATAGAGACTCAGTTGATAAGAATCTAAATTAGCTGTCCAAGGACAGCTGTATTTTTTCAAAACAAAAGCAATTGTTTTTTTATTGCAGTCACGTGTGAAGCTGGGGAATGCGCGACCCCCTTTTCAGGACTCCAGGTCGCGCCATACAGATTGCTAACCTATGCTGTAGCGCTTAGAGACCTTTGGTGATTAGCGCTTTACAAACACAACTTAACATAACATAACATTGAAGACCTCTGCTCTAGAGTGTCCTTGAGGGCAAACAAGCCCTCCTGTTACCTGCAGTAAGTCCCACACAGCAGAATCACTGAGAGGTGTTCATATGCCACACACCCTTTCTCCACCATTCTGAAAATGCACATCCTGGCACACTGCTGGTTGGGGGACGAAGTCTTTTTGGATGCTGAGGGTTCTTGGTGGCCCAGAAGCCCTCTTGTTGCCTCCGGTAAGTCTGCCACAGCAGGGTTCCTGAGAGCTGGTTAGGGGCCCGCCCCCTTTCTCCACCACTCTGCTAACATGAGTATCAGTTAAAAAAACATAGAAATTCACTGACAAAAACTAAAGGTTACAGTGATGTTATAGTTCGGAAACAGCATTTGAAAAACCTTAGAAATTCACTTAAATAACCAAAGGTTACAGTGAGATTACAGTTAGGCTGAGATTTCACTCGTGCAAAACTAGTGAAATTCAGCAGTTATAGTTACCTGAACAAACTATAACTTACGCCGCCGTAATGCGCTGTTTATGACCTCACATATTACATCACTCATGACATGGTCAGTGACATCACGGATGGCACCTCAAATGACATCACTAATGACATCATGCACAGAACCAGTCATACACCTACTCACATGCCTATTCAACCTCTCGTACGCCCATTCACACACCCACACAACTGCTCACATAACGATTCACAGACCTGTACAAGTACTCATATATCCACTAACTCCTCCATTGAGGCACTCACACACTCACTCACTCACTCACTCACTCACTCACTCACTCACTCACTCACTCACTCACTCACTCACTCACTCACTCACTCACTCACTCTCACTCATACAGCCACTCAAACAACCAGCATCTCACCCATACAGCCACTCACATAGCCATACATCTACGTATACACCCACTTATTTACCTACACACTCATTCACAAACCCACTCACTTACCCATTCAACCTTTCAACACAGCCTCTCACTCACGGATACAAACATTCATCCTCACTCATACACCCATACAATCACTTACATGCTCATTCACATATCCATACAATCTCTCACACATTCGCTCAGTCACCCATACATCCATTCACACATACACTCTTCAATACAGCCACTCTCACACCAACTCACTTAACCAAACTCCCACTCAGCCACACACTCACCCATACAACCACTTACACATTGAGTCACTCACTCATAAAACTATTCACTCACCCATACAGTCACTACACACCAACTTACCCACCCATTGAGCCACTCACACTACCACTCATGCACCCACAGAGCCACTGACATACCCAGTCACTCATCAATATAGACATTTACATACCAATACTCTGAAGGATATAATCACACAGCTACTCACATAAAATGTGTTAGAAGTAGTATCACTAAGTAGTAGTGCACCTAGTATTCACATTTTTGTAGTAGATAAGTATATTTGTTTAGCACTCATAAACACTTAAAACACTTACACTCACTTGATGATGTCACCAGTGATGTCATTTGAGATGCCATCAGTGATGTCATTGACCATGTCATGAGTGATGTAATATGTGAGGTCATAAGCAGTATAATGCAGGCGTATGTTATAGTCAGTTCAGGTAAATATACCAGCTGAATTTCACTGGTTTTCTACAAGTGAAATCTGAGACTAACTATAACATCCCTTTTCTTCAGTGAGGCTTTCACCGGGAAGAGAGGAGACAACAGGCAGGATGATTCACAGGAAAACATATCTGAACTGCAAAATGCGGATGATGTATCTTTTCAAGGACTAGTATCTGTAGCCCATTGTGCAGATATCAGAAGATGGGGAGTTTATTCTTGAGGGTTTACTGAAATCCTATTGGACATTGTGAACGAAGAAAAATACACATGTTAGCATCTAGAATATTTTTTGTTTATATTAGTGTGTTCCTAGAGTTTATTGGGGCTTCTCTCACTCGCAATGGCTGGAGGCACATCTCTGAGTTTCTTGAGATCACACCTCTCTTCGTGGGAGATTGCTTTGCCTATTGTCTGCTTAATTAAATGTCTGCTGATGTAAAGCTGTGAATACTTCCAGCTTGATCTTTCCTTTAATAAATACTCAAAGTCGTTATGCCTATGAACTCATTCTCTCATCAGAACTCTTTATTGGGTATCTGAACTGACAAATTATTCTATTTTATTCTAATTTAACTTAGATTAAGGAAATTACTTCTAACTACAAAATGTTTGTCATGGGCTTCTTGCGAGCCCAACTTGTGTAACTAACCTCTAGGAGTCTGACCCTATAATAATACCTACTCCAGATTGACAATCCCTTTTATCAAGAAACATTGGTTGTTAATCCACTCCTTCTGATGAGCAGATTGCGAAGAAAATTCTAGAATCCGGGAGGGATTTCAATTGTGATATGGTCGAAAAAGTCATCAAATTAAACAATGATGATGTCTCCCATTCACAATGCTGCTTGTTTTCCCCATATATGAACCATTGAGTTTCAATGTAGAAGAATTGACACTGATAGAGCGCGCAGGTCACCCGACTCTGAGTTTACCAGATATTCACGCACTTGGGCCCATGACGTGATTATGACAATATTTTGTGAGTCAGGCGGGTTTACACACCACTATCAGTACTTTGTGTGTGTTTTCTTTAACACTATTACCATAGTACCTGACTTACCACAGGCACTTATTCTTCCTGACGGATCAGGAGCTATTAGAGGACAAAGAGATAAGATAATCCTAAAAATACTTTATACATTCAACCATAATATGATAATTTTATAATGACCACAGACACCTGAAGGGTTTTAAGGATTTTATATAGTAATTAAAATTCAAAGTGACAAGAGTATAAGACTGATGCAAATCAGAATGTCAATAATCAAGATTACAACAATGATATAGCTATGGAGGAGGGCAAGCACCATTGAGTGCGAGTGGGATTCTATTGGGTAAGGGTAACAGGAAACATGCTATTCAGTTCAGGCTTAAACTAGGGTAGGTAAGTTCAAAACACATTAGTCAGTGGAATGCTAAAGTCCTACAAGTGATTCAAACCCTAATCTTAGTCTTATCTGTTAAACTAAACTTTAGATCCTAGACATCAATAAAGTTAATCACACTATTTAAGTAATACAGTTTCAGTATGCCCTACAGGAAGGGAAAAATGGAACACCACAAATAAACAGTTTGCATATACGGCATTTGAGATGACAGAGAGAATATCATGGGCATAGAGGCTTTATTTAAAAGAGTAGGAGGAAGGAGGATAGAAAGACGGACATCCACAGATTATATTTACCTAGGACAGGAATGAGGACTAACCCTGGCCACGGGTCAGCTTCGAGAAAAGGCGAGGACAAGGACCCTCAAGGATTTAGGATGCCAGTAGGTGAGCAGGTACTGCTCACGGACAATCAGGACAGGATACCCCTCAGGATTTGGGTCAGGACTGGGCTCACCAAAAGGGCACGACCAACACCTGCAGCTTCGGATGCAACGCCTGCGCTACTCCCTCTCTGCACGGAATCCGCCAATAACCCCGATTGGGTTCTCGAATCTCCCAGCAAAGTGCTTCGCCAGCACTTAAGACTATTTCCACCCCTTGGAGTTTGTGGAAAATTTCAGACAGAGTGCTCCGCAGCTCTCTGTATCAATCACCTATAGAGTCGTAGGGTCGGTGACAGGTCAGCTATTCGGACAAGTCGGACAATTTCTCTAACTAAAACTAGGCTAGTTATACCTTTTTTCGGGTCCCTAGACCACCCACAAATGTTGCAAGCGACAGGTCCCCAACTTATGATTGGTCAGGAGAGGTGGTTAGGTCATTGTCACCACCTAAAATTCTGGGTTCCCATATTTAATATTCATTTTCATTACCCACCCCTTACATTCCAGTTCCCAGGCATACGTGTAGAAGAGAACAATAGAGCACACAGTGGGAAGAAACAAATGTAACTATTTCAGGTGAAATTCAGCTTCTTCTCCCTGGGTCAGGGGGCAGGTTCCCAGGAGCATCTCAGCTTCGGTAGCCAGCTGGCTGAGTTCCACTGATGTAAGGCTCGGTTCTCATGTCACGTGATCGGGTCCGCATAGACTTCTAAGATGGAGAGGCTCCCCACTCCCAGGCCCCCAGATACGCGGTACATGAAAAGTAAGCGAAAACACATTAGAAACACAGAAAAAATGAATACACTGTACACCATGATAAGCTACATTGCACCCCTTACTTTATAATAACTATAGCGGTTAGGAGTTATGCAGAAATAGATAGAAATGCAAAGCGGCTTGGGCAAGTAGAGAGCGTGTTTAAAGACAAGCGGCCAATTTAGCCACAATGCGCATGAGCAAAATATCCCTCCAAAACTGCGAGTGCGTCACATCACATGGGTATGACCGACGCATGCGCAGACTGGATTTCTGCGAAGCGGCCATTCTGTAGTATGCAAGCGTTGTTAGGATTAATAGACACATGGGCAAGCGTCTCTGGGACACCCGCGTGTACTGTAAAGGTGCGAAATTAATGACAAACAGGATTGGTTAATACTATTACAAATTAACGAGGTTCATGAATGTGAGCAAGTCGCTTTACGTGCGAATCCTTGCTCCATCAATCCCCTCTTTGATGATATTTACTATCATCACTATTAATGGAAACAGATGCCAACTTTCTTTCTTACATCTCACTCATCTCTATCTCGATAAATTTGTTGTTGAGCCTCTTTTCAGCATCCTTATTAGGATGGAAATTCGTGGCCTTTTTGTAAATCTGATTTCTTAATTCTTCTAATTCCAGCTCATCCACATTTCGCTTCACTCCCCTCCTATTTACAGTGTACTTCTTTCTGCATTTTTGGCATTTACAGCAAATTATTATAATGAACACAATCAGACTTATTCCAGCCACTGGCATCAGTATTTTCCCAACGAGACTTCGCCCTATGTTAGAAAACCAACTACCTACAGAAGAGAGACCATCTGTTAGTCTCTTCCAGGCACTATCAACCTCTAGTGGTTTGAGTTCTTTTTCCAAATTAGTTATGTTTCGCACATATTTCTTTATTTCTACGCTTTTATCAGGAATGTAAGTGCAATAATGTTGCGCCTTCAGCATCCTGCAGACTCCGCCCTCTTTTTGCCAATAAGGTATCAAGTCGATTCTGTAAAACCATTGATCTGATCGCAACCATTTCAGTATTGACCAGCAGGAATCCAGCAGCAGTGTCAGTTGATAACCGATCCACTACTGTAGACAATTTGCAAATACGGTGAGTATCCAGAACCACTCCCACTCCAGGTATCAATGCACTAAATATATCACCTATAATTTCCCCTACACTTTCATGTCTACTACGTACTAAACCATTAGTATTTTCATTGCTTCCAGCGGCGTTGTTCACATGGTATATTTTCGGGAAGACAATGCCAAAATAGCAGCTTCCATACTAGTGATCCGGCAATTTGAAATAAGCCTTGTTTCCGAATATATAATAAATTCCGGGAAACACAGGTTCTGACCCATTTTTGAAACCCCAACCTCCAATTACCTTGTAATTATGTTCACATTCACTGGAACCGATGAATACATTGTTATAATAACTAGTCTTTTCTCTATGAAGACAGAGTTTCCCTTTTCGTTCAAAGTCCAGCAACAGTGCAGGATTAGCTTCGCCATTTGAGGTGCTTTCCATGTTTTCAGCCCATTTAGGAGTTTTCTGTCTCTTATCATTTGCCTTTCTTTGGAAACTCTCCCTTCTCTTTTCTGCCATTTTCAAAAACATTTTCTCCTGTTCATGTAATGAACAAGTCAAATTATCTCTGCGAGCTTCATTTAAATCTATGTCACCTATAGTCAGGAAGTATTCTCCCATGTAACGAGTCACTTCGCTTCTAACATGTACAATGTTCAGGTTTCCTCGAATAGGAAGTTCAGAAAAGATCACGTCAGTGTTTGAATAGTAGTACTGTAAGGTGCTTCTATAAAATAAGCTTGCTAATATACTACAGGAAATTCCATAGGTCAGGGGTAAATGGTGGTAGGTCACACCTTCAGCTACTGAAGTAGGTAGCTTCATGCAGACATAACAATCTTCTATTTCCATAGCTTCTACATAATGCACTAAAAGATTTGCAAAGACATTTAAATGTGTTCTGTTTCTCATTCTGTGAAAATGTAGTCCTTCCTCATCTGGTGCTTCTAAGTCAGATCGGGTTTGTTTCAGGCTAACTGAATTTTCACGTCTTTCTACACTTCGTGGTGTTTCTTCGGTATGTACAACTTCTGTGTCTGGTGTCATCGATTTAGTAGGGTACAAGTTAGTATCTTTACTTATCATAAAGGGTATAAAGACTGTTAGTCCTATCCATACTATTATCACTATCGCTACACTACATAAGCATATTTTACAGCAAGTTTTACAACAATTCCCTCTAGGTCTTCCATTCACATTTGAATCAGACATTTTTAGCTTACAGGTGGCTTTCCAACCCCTCTTTGTTTCTCAACACAAGAGGCTTACGCAGTTTCTCTTTCAAGTTGGGTCTTCTTCTTCAGGACTCAGATCCTCAATTGAATCTTGGTCGCTTTTGTCGCTTATTTCGGGATCATCAATTTCTTCCAACACCAAGTAGGTCCATTCAGGACTTCGGTAGTTTTTGTTTTGTCTTTTTATTCTGGTACTGCGTCTGTTTTGTTGAGTTCCTGCTCTCTGTCTTTCACTAGCAGTTCTTTTCCGGTCTTCTATTTTCTCTTCCACTGTTTTTAATCTTAATTTCAGTCTCTTTATATATCTGGGTTCACTTTTCTTCTTGAGCCTTTTAGCTATTACTGTAGTTTGGCCCTCTTCACGAGCCCTTTATTTTCGTTCTGTTGTGGCACTATTGTTTTGGCAGTGTCTCTTTCCCTTCCTATCTGACTAGTCCCAGGTCTTTCTTCAGTTTCTTCTGCCTGGTTTCTAAACTGGCCTTGTTCAGGTATACTCTGGATTTGTCTTTGATTTTCAACTGTTTCTGGCTCTGCCTCCTGAACACGTTCATCTATGTCTATCTGTTCCTGTTCATGCACTTCGAACCCTTGATTTTCTTCCGCATGAACTTCAGCCCTAATTACTATCTGTCCCTTTTCAGTTTCTGGAGTCTTTGGAGGTGTGTCGATGACTTGGTCTGTCCCTACTTGACCTATGTCTTGATCAGGTCTGACGTGCATCTCGATAACCTGACCTTCTTCTTCTAGTCCTGTCTCATCCTCACTATCCCACTCTCTATCTAGATAGGAATACTTTCTGGTTCTTATTGGGTCAAGAATCAGATCGTCTGCTGGGAACCATTCGTCTTGACTGGTGCTCAGTAGTATGACATCAGCTAGATCCGGACCCTCGTTTGGAGCCTCCTCAGCTGCACCACCTCCAGCTTCAGTCGCTTCTTCTTCGGTTACCTTCTTGGTATGGCTGGCATGAATCCACTTTGGCACGCCGGCGCACTTCACAGCAGTGGTAGTGACAAGGATCACTTGCCTCGGTTTTCCCCACTTTGGTGCAAGGCAACTCTTCCGGGTGTGTTTCTTCAACACAACCCAATCTCCAGGTTTCAGTTTATGGGCTGGAGTTGTTGGCCATTCGACAGCAGTCTCCCCAATCTGGTGAGAGATAGAACGCACTTGGTCACCCAGCTGCCTGCAGTATTCTAGTACCAAATCATCAGAAATACTTAGCAGTTTGTGTCCAGGTACCCATGCCTGTCGCATCACTCTTCCCATTAGTATCTCATGGGGGCTCAGGCCTGTCTTTCGGTTTGGAATGCTTCTCAATCCCATCAGGACAAGAGGTATTGCTTTTATCCAGTTCAATTTCGTAGAATTACACATTTTTGCCAATCTTGATTTTATAGTGCCATTCACTTGTTCGACTATTCCAGAAGCCTCTGGATGATATGCACAGTGTAGCTTTGGCTCAATCTTGAACGCCTTATAAAGTTCTCCTAAGATTTCGTTGGCAAAATGCCCACTTCTGTCTGTTTCAATTGTTTCTGGAAATCCATACCTAGGTATTAGCTCCCTGAGTAACAATTTGGCTACAGTAATGACATCATTTTTCTTTGCTGGGTAGGCTTCCACCCACCTTGAGAATAGGCAAACTATCACTAAGACATACCTATATCCTCTACACATGGGTAACTGAATAAAGTCTGCCTGCAGTCTGACGAAGGGACCTTCTGCCTTTCCAATGGTACTTTGTTCTACTACAGTCCTCTTCCCTGGGTTAAACTGTTGGCACACCAAACACCTCTGGCAAAGCATCTCCGCAATGTTTCTGAACTTTGAGTTATAGAACACTTCATGGAACATACGGCACATCGCATCCCTCCCAATATGTGTGTCTCCATGGATCGTCCGGGCCATTGGGGCAACCATGCTATCTGGTAACACAGGCACACCCGTCTTATCAACCATAACACCATCCCTGTCCCTGGGCTGACATTCCTCCGTCTCCCATCTTTGCTTTTCCTCCTCCTCTGCTGCTTGCTGCAACTCTTTCAGTTCCCTCCAAGAAGATACATTCTCAAACACCATAAGTTGGCAGCTGTTTCCGCCTCCCCACAATCTAACTTTGAGGGACATTTTGTATCGGGCACAGTATTGGGCAATTTGGTCAGCATATCTATTTCCGGCTGTCACATCGTCGTTGCCAGATTTGTGAGCAGCACATTTGACCACCGCCAATTCTTTGGGTAACTGGATTGCTTCCAGTAGGTTTTGTACCACTTTTCCATTTCTGATAGGGGTACCTGAGGAAGTCATGAATTCTCTTTGCAACCATAGCTGGCCGAAGTCATGAACAACCCCGTAACCATATTGACTGTCAGTGTATATGGTTACTCTCTTATTTTTCCCTTGCTTGCAAGCTCTTGACAATGCAATTAACTAGGCTACTTGGGCAGATTTTATTTCACTTAAGTAGGAGGCTTCCAGGATCGTTTCCAGAGTGACTATGGTATAGGCAGCACTCGACCCTCCATCCTCATGTCTTAAGCAGGAGCCATCCACAAACATCACAAGGTCCTCTACAGGTAGGGCCGTTTCTTTTATATCAGGTCGTGGTTTGGTGCTAAACTCAGTTAAATCAATGCAGTTATGTTCAATTTCGCCCTCCACTTCTCCATTTTGGGTGAGGGGCAACAAGGTTGCAGGGTTCAAAATATTGCATCGGGAAATTATTACATTCTCTGCACCAATAAGAATTCTCTCATACTTAGTCAGCCGACTAGGTGTGAGATATTGGGTTTTGGTTCGGGTCAACAGAATCACAACTGAATGTGGAACATAAACCGTTACAGGATGTCCCATGACAATGTTTTCACTCTGTTCCAGACTCGTGCAAGTAGCAGCCACTGCTTTCAGACACCCGGGTAGCCCAGCAGCCACTGGGTCCAGAGTGGCTGAAAAGTAGGCCACTGGACGTCTAGTCAGACCATGTTCTTGTGTCAGGACTGAGAGTGCACAATTGTCTCGTGTATCACAGAACAATTCAAAATTCTTGGAACAATCGGGCATTCCTAATGCAGGAGCTGAGCACAGACAATTTCGTATTTTATCCAGGCTGTCATGCTTTCGTCATCCCAGCTAACTGGATCATCTACTCCTTTCTTGGTCATTTTTATCAAAGGTTTGGCTAAAACAGCAAATCCCACAATCCACTGTCTACAGTATCCCACAACTCCTAGGAACATCCTGACTTCCTTCTGGGTTCTAGTTAACTCCATATCTCGAATTATTCTAATTCTTTCTGAAGTAACCCTTCTGATACCTTTTTCTATCTGGTGCCCCAGATATTTCACCGAGTTTTTACAGAACTGCAATTTGTCAGGTGATACTTTATGTCCTCCCTTGCCTAAATGATTTAATAAGGCAATGGTATCAGCAACACAGTCGCTTTGACTTTTAGACGCCACTAGAAGGTCGTCTATGTACTGAACCAAAACAGATTCTTTTGGCAGGACTAAGGATTCAAGGCATCTTTTTAAAATCTGATTAAAAATCGGAGGGCTTTCTGTGTACCCCTGGGGGACGCGATTCCAGACGTAGACATGACTGTCGAACTCAAACGAGAAAAGAAATTTGCTGTCTGGATGTAATGGGATGGAAAAGAATGCGTGGTATAAATCAATGACAGTGAACCATTCCGCATTCCATGGAATCTGATACAGGATCACTGCAGGGTTTGGCACAATGGGACAGCAAGGTACAACAATCTGGTTTACCTTTCACAGGTCCTGCACTACCCTGTACTTTCCGCTAGGCTTTTTAATTCCAATTATGGGTGAATTACAAGGACTGCTCATTACTTCCTGTATTATGTTTGCCTCTAGCAACCTGTTTACTTCAATGGCAACTCCAGCTTTCATGTCTGCACTCATTTTATATTGTCTGGTTTTCGGGTAAACAGCATTGGTCTTAATGGCTATTTTAACTGGGTCCACATTTGCCATTAATCCCACATCTCTCCCGGTGAAATCCCACACCTCTGGTATCACCTTTTGTTGTAGCTCTTCAGGTAAATCCTGTACGGTCAGAGTCTTGATTGCTGCATCGGGCCTTAGCAACATTAGTTTGTACAGGCCGTCTTCATCTGGGGTCTGAATTTCGACACCTTTTGGTGTGCAGAAGATGGTAAAGTTCATTTTGCACAACAAATCACGTCCCAGCAGATTCACTGGACTAGAGTCACAGACAACAAATCTGTGCATTTCTTTGAAATTCCCTATAGAAATCCTCATTGGTTCGGTTACAGGAGTACTAATTATCTGATTTGATACGCCCACTACTTGGATAGCTTCTCCCGAGAGGGGTAGGTTTGGAACGTCCGCTGTTCTTACAGTCGAACGGGTAGCACCAGTGTCCAACAGAAAGGTGACATCATTTCCTTCAACCTTTCCTTCAATGTATGGCCCTGTCTGGTCTACCGGTAAGGAGGCGCCAAGCACGCACTCCTCGTCCTCCCCCCTCAGGCCCCGTCAGTATGGTTCATCGCAGAGGAATGTATCATTTAACAGGAATTGTGAAGTTGCTGCATTTCTCTCATTCCCTCCTTCCCATACCTCGACCCCCTCATTCTGCTGAGTCTGATTCTTATAATTATTTTATTTTATTTATTTTTATTTATTTATTTATGCAACTTTTAAAGCGCTACAATTACCCGAAGGTGTCTCGGCGCTAGGAGCTATGTATGCTACCAGAATCCTGAGAACAAGTAAGTTCTAAGTCTAAAGGGCTGAGGGCTCATTGAGAGAATAACCACGTCTTAAGTTGCTTTCGAAAAGTAAGTAATGTAGGACTAGATTTTATAATGAAAGGAAGGGAGTTCCATAATCTTGCTGCTGCAACAGTAAAACGTCTGTCTCCCCAGTTTACCTTCCTTGTTCTGGGGGTTTGAAGCAGATAGGTCGTGTTAGAACGAAGCGTTCTGCGAGTTGGAAGGGGCTTTAAGGAATTTCTGAGAAATTTGGGTCCCATGTTGTGTAATGCCTTGTACACAATACACAATGATTTAAACTTAGTGCGGCTTCTGACCGGGAGCCAGTGTAGTTGGACCAAATGTTTTGAAACAGAAGCGAATTTTGGAAGGCTAGTAGAACTCTGGCAGAGGCGTTCTGGATCATTTGCAATTTAGAGATGACTTTTTCCTGCGCATTGAGGAAGAGGGCGTTACAATAGTCAGTGCGAGAAAACACCAACGTTGAGATAAGAGTTTTGCCTGTTGTAGCAGGGAGGTATGGCAAAAGCTTCTTAATTTTCCGCAGGATGTAAAATGACGACGAAACAACAGAATTCACATGGTGATGAAAAAGAAGTTTGTCGTCAAATGTAACTCCCAGATTCCTCACTTTGTCCACTGGTTCAGGTGGAGAGCCCATTTCTTCCGGCCACCACAAAGGGGACCAGGCAGGCTGGACTTTGCCGAACAACATCACTTCAGTCTTAGCAGAGTTAAGTTTTAAGCAGTTGGAAGCCATCCAACTGCTGATAGCTCGCATACCATCTTTAAAGTTGGCCGCTATCATCGGTCCGTTTTTGTGAATAGATAATACCAACTGAGTATCATCAGCGTATGTAGTCAGGCTGATGTTATGCGCTTTTATTACTCTCGCCAAGTCCGACACATAAATGTTAAAGAGGGTCGGACTTAGCGAGGAGCCCTGAGGAACACCGCAAGGAAGTTTAAATGTTGGTGAGGTAAATGGACCCATCTTCACTGCCTGTACGCGATCAGCCAGGAAGGAAGCTATGAGGTCCTTCGCCTTGTGTTTGATACCAATGGCCTCGACACGGCCGATCAAAGTAGAATGATCGACCGTGTCGAAAGCCGCTGATAGATCCAACAGTATCAAAATAGCCTGACCATCGTTGTCCATAGTAGTCCTAATTTCATCAGCAGCCTTGATCAGGGCCGTTTCTGTCCCATGACCTTGTCGAAACCCAAACTGAGTGTCATCCAATAGGTCATTGGCTTGAATGTAGTCAGATAGTTGTTCATTCATGACAGATTCGAAGATCTTAGCTGGGAAAGGCAGTGAAGCAATGGGACGATAGCTGGAAGACTCAGATGGATCAAGAGATGGCTTTTTAAGTAACGGTTTTATTATGGTATTTTTCCAAATATTAGGATATATGCCAGATGCGAACATAGTATTACAGATGTAAGTCAGAGGTGAAACAATGGTGTCTGGAATGGAATGAAGTACAGAGGGATGGCAAGGGTCCAGAGGAGAACCTGATTTGGTGGACAGAATAAGTTTGTGAATTTGGTAAGAATGTACCTGGGTGAATTCCAAAAAATTAGCTGGGTTCAACTCAGGTTGAGTGTTCATAGGTGACATAGTATTTGAATTGGGAGTGAAGACCTTAAATATAGAGGTGACCTTATCTGAAAAATAATCAGCTAATTTGTTACATAAACTTTGTGAAGTTTCAGTGGGAGGGTGAGCTGGTTCTGCAAGGTGATTCACTACATCGAAGAGCTTTTTCGTGCTGCATTTCGTCTGATCTATTTGGATGGTGTAATAGGTGTTTTTTTCCCTGGCTATTTTCTGCTTATAGTCAAGGAGTGCAGCTTTATAGATTGTTTTATCTGGTGTTTTATAGTGTTTACGCCAGTTACGCTCTAGGTTGCGGCAATATTGACGTTGTAGCCTTAGTTGTTCTGTGAACCATGGAGCCGAAGGACTTTTTCTGTTACGTTTGAGGATTCTGGACGGTACTAGAGTTTGAAACGTCCTTTCCAGAATAGAAGTGTAGGCGACGGCTGCGGTATTTGGGTCAGTTTCCCCCTCTGCGTGTACAAACGCAGAGGTCTAGGAGCTCGAGGCAATGGGTGCTGGTTTACCTGTTGCTGATTCTTTCGTGGCCCCTCTTTCTGCACCTGTGGATTTAAACCATTTATGGGGGCATTACCAGCCTGCAAATGTGGACACTCGTCTCTCCAGTGCCCTATCTGACAGGGGAACTTCTTCTTGGCCTCTTCTTTACTCATCTTTACTCGGGGCTTCCCTCCTCCCCCAGAGTTAGTATTTTGAGTATTATTATTCATTTTACTTAACTGTTTCTCTTGTTGCTCGGCCAATTTTACTTGTGCCCACATTACCTTCTCCTTCAGGGCCTTCTTTTTGTTCTCCATCTCATCCTCACAGTACTTAGCGTACTTGAGAACCTCATCTATGGGCTTTCCCTGCCAACAGATTTTATTATCCCTAATCCACTGGGATATTTCCGGTCTCAAACCCAACACGAATCGATAAATGAAATGGGTCATATCCTTCATTTCAATGTTATCGATTCCACTGTAGGTTTTGAACACCTGTAGTAATCTTTCATAATAGGAATGCACGGTTTCATTATGATCCTGGGTAGTTCTATCTATTCGGGTCCAATCAGTTTCTTTTGCGGGCACCTTTCCTTTTAGGTATTGTATGACTTGGTCATACTTTCTAATTACAGCGGGAGAAGGAGCTCCGGTTCGAGAGTTTCTCGCATATTCGTCACTGAGCCAATCAATTGCAACCTTGCACTCAGTCCATAAATCTACAGGAACTACAATGTCAAAGAACCCATCCAGGTCCTTCAGGAGACACCTTTGGACTTTCACAAATCGCTCCACCTGCCTATACCATTCTACTGGCTTTTCCCTTAATTTTGGGAAGTCATTGGGAAAAGACACAATGTCTTGTCGGGACCACGGGACATGTACATATTTCCCACCTGGCACTTCTCTCATGGGATACAGTTTTTCTGCTTGGCCTACTTCTTTTAACACATATTCGGAAGTCTTTGGTTTGACCTTACTGTCTTCCTTTTTCTTTGCCCATCTGGCTTTCCATTTATCTAGATCTCCCCATTTCTGCAGTATGTTCAGCAATTCCTTTATCTGTATTTTCTTCCCTGACACATTCATGTTCTCCAAATCCTTGTCGGAGAATTCTGCTCTATAGGGTTTCTGCAAGACTTTGGATCGACTTACATCAATTCCCATATCAGCAGCAGTGTCCATTAATTTTTCGTGGAGCACTCTGGTGTTCCGGGTAAGGCTTTTGCTGATAAACAGCAACTCTTCTTCGTTAAGAGGGTTCAATCTGTCTAATCCCACATTTCCGGCCATCAGTTCCTCCATTTCTATCCTTAGCCTGTAAATATCCAAAGGTTTGGGCTGGGGAGTTTCCCTTTCTATCTCTTTAGTCCATCTATCTAGTTCTTCTGGAGTCACCACTGTGGCACTTCTGATCCCTGAAGTTGTTTCAATTAGGACTTCCTTTGCCTTAGCCTGATTTCCTGCCCGTGGTTCACTGGTTCCAGGCTCCCTTATGGGCAAATCCATTAGGGAGATCACAGACTCACATTCACTTGCCTGATCATCAACTATTAGCGGCTCTTTCCTTGGGGGTGCTGTAATTGGGGTAATAACTGGAGTTCTTGGACTAGCCTGCCTATCCCCGTAAAGAGGTATAGCGGGACCAATAGTTACTGGGATTATCAGGGCGTCTGGACTGGGATGTATCTGAGCTATAGTCTGAATTAGGTCATTTTGCTGCTTAATCAGGGCATCTCTTTCTCGTTCATGCAAAACCCTTTCCGTCGAATTGTCATGCATTATTTGGGGCACCAAGGGAGGGTATATACTCGGGGCAGTTGGGATGGCTAACCCTGGTCTATCTTCACCAAAAGGTCGGTAATTTGGAACTGCCGTACTAGGTCTGCAAAACTAGTCACTATTACTGGGTTTGCTTCCAGCACCAGTTACATCTGTCTCTCTGGCCCTTCTACTTCTAGGATGTCAGAAAAATTGATTTTTCGAGCTGAGGGTCCCGGACTCTTCAGCATAAGGAGGTGGATTTTTCATTAACAAATCCTCCAGGTATTCATCCTCCGAATCCCCCATAGTCTTAAATGTCGGGATTTCTCAGTCCTTTTTCCTCCCCCTTGTTCCGTTACCCCAAACATTGGAAACAGTCCCTCAACCATCATAATCTGTCTCCACTGCTTCATCTTTTTCTCCTTTGTTTCTTGCTGTAATTTTGGGTACCATTTGCTCACTCCCTTATCCATCCGGGGTCTGTCTCGCTCTAGAGCCTCAATCTCCCATTCCTCTAAAGCTTCATACTGCGTTAATCTGGGTCGGGGGTGTAATTCATTCATTCGGCTCCTCAAGTTAAACAAGATTCTACCATTAATGGTACCATCGAGGGGAAATGCTAAGACTCCGTCATCTTCAGTGTACTTTACCCAATTTTCCAACCACACACAGGTATGATACCCTTTGTCAAACATCATAAAAGATGCGGGAGTATTAGGAGGTGGAATGATCACACCCTCCCTAGTTCTAATGGGCTTGTCTTTCTTGAAATAATTCTTTATCTTTTCGGCAAGGGTCAATTTTCTCTTTTTTCCGTACATATTGTAAGGTCTACCTCTTAGCATCTGTTCCTTATGAAAACCTAGGTTTTGCGGATTAGGTAAAAATTCGGGATACCACATACACCTCTCCAAACTATCCTCAAGCTCGGATTGATTAATTTTGTTTACTTATGTGCTTCCAATGCTAGCGCGTCTTTCAACTCACGGCAACCAATCAGCAATGAGGTTGCAAAATCTGTTGACCAATGGGTGCGCGGCCCCTTCGTGAGACGCGGTCTCACTCTTCGGCGCTCACCCCTCCCTTACAATTCTGGCTTCGCTACACTCCCGCTGGCTCAACCAATACCAGCGCGGCACGGAGTGACGTCAGTGCAGCCTTGCAACCGACTCCCTCCTTCACAAGGTAACGGAAACTTTGAATTTTCCTTAAAGTGCAAGTGCTTATTTTTTATTAACAACGTATAACGTTCGCCACTGTGCTTGAGGGTTTTAAAATGAAAAAGGGTTTTTCTTTTACTGCAAGTAAACCACTTTTGTCTACTTTTCATCCACTACTGATAGATCTCTTCTGCCTATCCTCTCACACAAGCAATAGAGAACCTGCTACTCCTTTGACTAATCCACTTCTTTCCGGGATATATACTAAGTCATATTTTTCACCAGCGAACTCCTTTGCTGTCACTCAAGCTCCAAAGAACCTATTACTCCTGCCGTACGTGACCCTTACTAAGTGATATCACAACGGGAGTTTCATCAGGGTATTCGTAGATAACATTGACACATCAATTAATTTGTGAAAACCCTAATTAGCGCTTCCAGTTCTGCCTAACCATGCACTAATCTCCCTCCTAACCAGTGACCTCACAGCCAAGTGGATTCTACTCACCACCTGCTGTTTTACTTCCCCGGGGATCCCCACAACACAAAAAAATCAATCACTCACAATTTGTTAGTTATATCCAATAATATAGCAGCATTTCATGAGATATAATAAAAACTTATTTTATAACATTTAAATGCAATACCAACCTTATTTTAGTAGTAAAAAATGTTTAGCAGCACATTTTATTTTTCACAGTTCATCAGAAACTATCCTATCTACTTATCTTAACTAGTCCTAACCATAGCTCTGCTACCAGAAAATACTGATAGAGCGCGCAGGTCACCCGACTCTGAGTTTACCAGATATTCACGCACTTGGGCCCATGACGTGATTATGACAATATTTTGTGAGTCAGGCGGGTTTACACACCACTATCAGTACTTTGTGTGTGTTTTCTTTAACACTATTACCATAGTACCTGACTTACCACAGGCACTTATTCTTACTGACGGATCAGGAGCTATTAGAGGACAAAGAGATAAGATAATCCTAAAAATACTTTATACATTCAACCATAATATGATAATTTTATAATGACCACAGACACCTGAAGGGTTTTAAGGATTTTATATAGTAATTAAAATTCAAAGTGACAAGAGTATAAGACTGATGCAAATCAGAATGTCAATAATCAAGATTACAACAATGATATAGCTATGGAGGAGGGCAAGCACCATTGAGTGCGAGTGGGATTCTATTGGGTAAGGGTAACAGGGAACATGCTATTCAGTTCAGGCTTAAACTAGGGTAGGTAAGTTCAAAACACATTAGTCAGTGGGATGCTAAAGTCCTACAAGTGATTCAAACCCTAATCTTAGTCTTATCTGTTAAACTAAACTTTAGATCCTAGACATCAATAAAGTTAATCACACTATTTAAGTAATACAGTTTCAGTATGCCCTACAGGAAGGGAAAAATGGAACGCCACAAATAAACAGTTTGCATATACGGCATTTGAGATGACAGAGAGAATATCATGGGCATAGAGGCTTTATTTAAAAGAGTAGGAGGAAGGAGGATAGAAAGACGGACACCCACAGATTATATTTACCTAGCACAGGAATGAGGACTAACCCTGGCCACGGGTCAGCTTCGAGAAAAGGCGAGGACAAGGACCCTCAAGGATTTAGGATGCCAGTAGGTGAGCAGGTACAGCTCACGGACAATAAGGAAAGGATAGGACTGGGCTCACCAAAAGGGCACGACCAACACCTGCAGCTTCGGATGCAACGCCTGCGCTACTCCCTCTCTGCACGGAATCCGCCAATAACCCCGATTGGGTTCTCGAATCTCCCAGCAAAGTGCTTCGCCAGCACTTAAGACTATTTCCACCCCTTGGAGTTTGTGGAAAATTTCGGACAGAGTGCTCCGCAGCTCTCTGTATCAATCACCTATAGAGTCGTAGGGTCGGTGACAGGTCAGCTATTTGGACAAGTCGGACAATTTCTCTAACTAAAACTGGGCTAGTTATACCTTTTTTCGGGTCCATAGACCACCCACAAATGTTGCAAGTGACAGGTCCCCAAATTATGATTGGTCAGGAGAGGTGGTTAGGTCATTGTCACCATCTAAAATTCTGGGTTCCCATATTTAATATTCATTTTCAGTACCCACCCCTTACATTCCAGTTCCCAGGCATACGTGTAGAAGAGAACAATAGAGCACATAGTGGGAAGAAACAAATGTAACTATTTCAGGTGAAATTCAGCTTCTTTTCCCTGGGTCAGGGAGCAGGTTCCCAGGAGCATCTCAGCTTCGGTAGCCAGCTGGCTGAGTTCCACTGATGTAAGGCTTGGTTCTCATGTCACGTGATCAGGTCTGCATAGACTTCTAAGATGGAGAGGCTCCCCACTCCCAGGCCCCCAGATACGCGGTACATGAAAGTAAGCGAAACCACATTAGAAACACAGAAAAAATGAATACACTGTACACCATGATAAGCTACATTGCACCCCTTACTTTATAATAACTATAGCGGTTAGGAGTTATGCAGAAATAGATAGAAATGCAAAGCGGCATGGGCAAGCAGAGAGCGTGTTTAAAGACAAGCGGCCATTTTAGCCACAATGCGCATGAGCGAAATATCCCTCCAAAACTGCGAGTGCGTCACATCACATGGGTATGACCGACGCATGCGCAGACTGGATTTCTGCGAAGCGGCCATTCTGTAGTATGCAAGCGTTGTTAGGATTAATAGACACATAGGCAAGCGTCTCTGGGACACCCACGTGTACTGTAAAGGTGCGAAATTAATGACAAACAGGATTGGTTAATACTATTACAAATTAACGAGGTTCATGAATGTGAGCAAGTCGCTTTACGTGCGAATCCTTGCTCCATCAACTCCACTGTGACAATCCAAATGTGTTTTGCATTATTTCTGTTGTGCCACAGTCTCAGCCCACATGTCTCATAGGGGCCATTGTGGAGATTGAGAAATGACCAAAGGTACAAAACAGCATTGCACTCAATCATTGGTGGGCCGACTATGGGCCCGATTCACAGAACTAACTTAAGACAAAATCCTAAACTTAATACTTTTGGTATTCACAGAAGTTAGGATTTTGTCTTAAGTTTGTCTTAAGACAAACTTAAGACAGACTTAAGTTAGGATTTTGTCTTAAGTCTGTCTTAAGTCTGTCTTAAGCTTGTCTTAAGACAAACTTAAGACAAAATCCTAACTTCTGTGAATACCAAATGTAGTAAGTTTAGGATTTTGTCTTAAGTTAGTTCTGTGAATCGGCCCCAGTGTTCTTGGCTGCAGGTATGGCACCAGACTCTACAACAGCATCCCTCAACCATACATGCTTACTGCAGCAGAATGGGGGTAGGAAAGAGGACGGGGTTAGTAGGATGGGCTACAGCACTGATTTGAAAGTAGGGAGAGGCACCATCACAGATTCTGTGCCATGATCCCAACATGCTGCTCATGCATAGCAACGCTCATTTCCTTCAAAACAGCAAAGCTTTCATGCTGCGCTCCCAACATCATATTCATCACTCACATAATTTCCATAACTGTTACACACTGACCCTCATTGCTTTGACTCTTATATTGATTTCTATATGGCTGCCTCAGACTGATTTCAAAAGACAATAGAGTGCACACCTTTCCTTTCTTTTCTGTTCCTTTTTTTCATCTTTTCATATGACAATCTTTTTTAATAACTGCTCAAAGGCCAGTTCTTGGTGTGCAGGGCCTGACTCGTGCTCCGCCCCAAGCACGGACAATATAATATCCAAACTTTAACTGTTGCGCCATCGCGCTCAGCCTCAAGCCGCACAGCCACACAAATATGCGTTAAATAACGTAATTTCATGTAAACCAGAGTAATCCACTGTAATCAATTTTTGTGCTTCAATCGATTTTTATTCAATCCATTGATCAACGTTAATCTCGAATTTTTCGCTGGAGGCCAAGTGGTTCCAGACTTTAAGTACAAAAGAAATGCCCATCCAGGCCTTTTCCAACGACTCGTTACAATCCACGTAGTATTCTTGGGTAACCATACGTATATTCACTCTCACCCAATGCATTTCGGGACCCTTGCCCTTCGCCAGGGGTAGCTGCAGGGTCAAGATAAACCATCAGTGCTTAGTAAAACATAATTATTATGACAGTATGCATTTTAATGTTCTTAAACTTTTTCGAGGCATTTACCCATGTACATGCTCAGCCACATTTAGAAAATAATTAAACAATCCTGTAATCTCCTCACGAAAACCCACCCATAAACAGTGCCTACTATGCCCCATTTATCACTGGAAAATAAATCGACATCTAACAGTTCTCCCGGAGTGTATAATATTCTGAACCGCCATGTCATCTCCTTGAAATGTTCCCCATTCAACACCCTATGCAGAAACCCAAAGAGATCAGAAAGTAATAATAATAATAATCCACATTTGTAAAGCGCGAACCATCACCCTTTAGGGTCTCTAGGCGCTGGGGGCCATCGGGAAGATTAAGCAAGCTATTGCCCAGAGACACATGGTGCTGGGCTAATCTGCTACCGGCCCCGGGAATTGGACCGTGATCCCGAGATTCCGGAGTCAGTCACCCTGGCCGCGGTGCCACACCTCTCCCTAAAATTAACTCACAATGTGAACAATTAATTACGTGCCTTCCATATCTCAGCTGCGTGCCCCACAGCGTGATTTCATCAACTGAAAACCGAAGATGTGCTAAAGGAAAGTCAATTTGTTTTTAACCCCTCCGTATACTCTGAGTGCACCTGATTCCTTTTAAAACAATCTATCACGTGATACCACATTGTTCTTCTCTACTGTATTGGATTTCCTGTGCACTGATAAAATAATTTAGGGCACATTGATGGCATGAAACTGCACTCAACACAGTTGATATCTGCCTGGCCTCATTTCTCGTTCTGGCATGCTTACTGGTCTTCACTCAATGTGAGTCATGATTTCATCAAGGAACACGATGACAAGGAGATACGAGATCACAAAAGACAGGGGTTGGAGACTGTGAACTCTGAGCTCTTGCCTGCCGACTCACACGCTGAGGTCTACGAACAGACATTACCAGGTCATGGTCAGTAGATTGAGCATAGCACCTCCTGGTCACTATAACTTGGACTCAAACTAGCAAGATGGTGCCTGGAAACCTTCCTCTTGTTTTGTGGCTCCCACTGTTAAGCTTGCTACTCACCTCAATCACAGGTTTACTGCAGGGTTGATGAAAGTCTGCCCATCCCCTTTGGGAAGCACTCAGCACGTGCTTCTTAAGCAGCAATGGCAATATTTCCCAAAGGGAAAGGGTGGGGTGGAGAGGAAAGGGAGTTAAACACCTTGCAACTTCTTAAGAACCCAGTGTGCTTTTTTTGGATTGCCTGAAAGTTTCCATCTCAGATCGTCATAGAGTTAGTGTCTATGTTGAATGGATTACTCTTGCGTAACTAGTCCATCAATAAAACATACAAATTAGATTCACAGCAATTTTATGTTCAACAAGCATGAACATATGTATACGGTTTCCCCCAGTTACTCATATATTTGGAAAACTAACCAGCAGAGCATAATATGTGCTTTCGGTTAGTTCTGTTCCCAAGTGCGTTCATTGGAAATGATTTTCCCCTTCAAGGTTCAGAGATGTTGCGATATCTTCGCTAAGTCACTAATGGTCTATATTCGGGCACCAAATTCTTCATCTCCACGGATTGTACCATTTGAAAATGCCTTTAAAGTCTTTCAAATAAATGCCAAGAGATCATTATTTTGCAGGTGTGCGTTATTTGTGTTAGTGTACTAACCTGTTTATATTGTCTTGTTTGTTAGGGTAGGGGTCGAATCTTGAGTTGTGCTAATCTTTGGTTGTTCTTTCTTTAAGGTATCCTTGGCAGAAAATCCTCACGGTTACTTTCAGAGGAAGGCAGCATTCCAGTCAGGTAAGTCCCAGAATTTGAGCTGGGTTCTTGTGAGCCAAGGAATGGTCTGGTTGCTGCAGCATTTCATTTCTATCCACACCAGCCAAGATGGTTACTCAGTCACATGACAGCTCTGAAATCTGGCTTATATTTATGAGATTACCATGGTGCTCTTCACATGTAATCAACCATTGATAAGATTAGTGGTTCAGGAGAAGCAGTGCCAGTGCAATGCAGTTTCAGAATTGAGAGCTAAATCACAGTTGCAAGGTAAAATGACCAGAGATTCATTTAGGAATGTCTAATTCTCATTCATGGAGGTCATTGAAGGCTTTCATATAAACTTAATTGTAACCTTCTCTGACTTATCACAACTGCAGGGAAATGCTCATGGTGTATTTATAGACTTACAGTGGAGTTATACAGGTCTCGGAGCCAACCATATGCTGCGTTGGACCAATGGCTCTGCATGGCAGATGGGTTGGATACCCACAGGGGTTTGGGCCAGGCATTGCAGCTACCCCAAGTTGGGCAGGCTGAAGTCCATGAGCCGCATAGGCCAGGCCTAGTTAGGTATATCAACATAATATTACTTTACACTTAAAAAAAACAGGATATGCCCTGATAAAATCAAAGGTTTAAATAATGTTCTAGGTAGGCATGGTTATAATATTTTACTGTACATTAAAACAAAAGCCAGAAATTCACAGTAAAAACATAAGGTTAAAGAGACGTTATAGTTAGGTGAAAATATCAGTAAAAATGTTGCACTGTAATCTAGAAATACCACTGAAATTCATCAGTCATAGTTAACTGAAGTAACTATAACTTGTGTCCTCATCATGTACTGCATGCTATTACACATACTATATCACTCATGTCCTGTTGTATGACATCATTGATAACATCAAAGTGTCATCTGAAATTACTACATTGATGACAACACTAGGCATGATGGATTTGCAACGGAACTCTCCTGTGATGGACCTCTCATTGGTGTGATGTGTTTCTCTCTTACCTTCCCTGACTCCTGCACTCCTCTTTCCCTGTTCCAGTCTGATCTGGGAGGTTAAGTTATCTTTCTGAGTTGCAGGAAGTCCTAAAGCAGCGATCAGTAGATTATTGACGGCACATTCCTAACACAGCACCCTCATCCTTGTCCTACACTACCCTAGAACCTTCGTTTCAAGGCACAGTACAGCAAATTACCATCACCACCAATGACTCCAGTGTCAATACCTAACCTATCCATATCATCTCCTTACACAAAGTCCAACCCATAGCCACCTAACTCTCTCATTATCATCACCAGCTGTAGAACTGTCCTGTTTCATGGTTCACTGTGTCCCACCTCCCACTGGAAACATTGTAACTTGCAGTGCATTCAATCTGATTAATACTGTTGAGCTTGACTGCTGGTGTTGGTCATGTTGAGAAACTCCAATGGAGATTAAAGAAAATGTCTAAGATCCAATGATGTGAGAACTGAGCAAAAGGTTTGTATGGTAGCAGTAGGGTCTGAAAATCGCACATCTGTGGGTGCAGAAGGCATTCTAGGTAAACTCAGGATTTCTAGATTGGCTGAGCATGTAGAGTAATATAATCAGTTGGACAAAATAGAATGGTGACAAATCATATGTCGTTTTAAACGTGGTAGCCATCCTGTTTATGACTGTGTAGCACATTTGTTTGAGTATTTAGGAATACTGAAGAGCATGTGTTGGCAAATGGCCCTCTTTGAAGGGTCACCCAAACTTGTTACCTTCCTCCTCCTCTTTTTGCTGCATTCTTTTTGTGGCTTTCGGACTCCGAGCACTTTAACACTGCTGACCAGTGGTAAAGTATGTGCTTTCCGCCTCTAAACCTGGTATAATTGGTTTACACCTGTTTGACATATTTAATCTACTTGTCAATCCCTTGTGAAGTGGCATACCATATATTCTGGGTCTGTCAATTAAAGGCTACTAGTGGGCCTGCAGCACTGATTATGCCACCCACACAAGAGCCCTGTAAACGTGTCTCAGGCCTGCCACTGCAGACCCTGTGTGTGCAGTTTATTGCAACTTCGACTTGGCATATAACACCCTTTCCAAGCCTTAAACTCCCCTTTTATTGCACGTAAGTCAGCCCTAAGGTAGGCCCTAGGTAGCCCATAGGGCCGAGTGCTGCGTAAGTAAAAGGTAGGACACACACTTTCAGGTTTTGCATGTGTTGGTAGTGACAAACACCCAAATGTATCTTTCACTACTATGATGCCTACTCCGCTCATAGGTTAACACTAGGAACTCCTTAATACACTTTTAAGTTGTAATTCCTGATTAGAAATACATTTATTTTTATGTGTTATTTCCTTGAAATGGTCATGATAAATCTTCTTTGCTAATGAAGTTGGATTTGATGTTACTATTTTCAATATGACACTTTTAGAAAGTGGGCATTTCTCTGTTCTTACTGCTTTGTGCGCCTGCAGCCAGTCCCCAATACACGCCTGGGTGGGTGACAGCTTCACTTTGTACATTCTCTCTAGAAAGCCACAAAAACAGAAAGGTTAGGTGTGTCTAAGCACTCATCTGCATTCTGATGGCCCTTCTTGGGCAGGAAGGGAGGGAGTCCTGTCTCCACACAAAGGGCTGATTAACCCCTACTGATAGTTGGGAGCCAGGGCACAGAAGAAAGGGCTTCTATGTACTTTACAGACCCTTCTTTGAAATCCCCCCTACTTAAAAGAAACAACTGACCCCACTAAGACACTGTACTACTGGACCTATGAAGAACTCTGCCAGGAAGAAGGACTGGTGTGCTGCTACATGGACTGCCACTCTACTGGACTGCTGCTCTGGAAGAACTGGTCTTCTGTTCTACTATGCTGCCTGTTGTCTGCTACTTGCTGCTCTATGCCCTGGTAAGGAAAAGGAGTGGACCCATCTCACTTGAACCCAGAGTGACTCCAAGGGCTTTCCACCCTACAACAGAACCTGGACTCTGCCATTTGTGAGTCCTGCCATGCGAAATGGTACCAACCTCGTGATACTAGTGGTACCTTACCCTGATCTAGCGCAACTAGATGTCCCCAGTAAGCACTTTATGAATCTAAGCACTATATTTTGATTTAATCTTTAAGAATGCACTACTCCAGTTTTAATTATAGCATTTGGCCGTTTTGGTCTTGATTTATTTATTAAATGATTGTCTATTTTTTTAAAGCAGCATGGAGTTGTTTTGTGGTGTTTTCATTGTGTTACTGGGTGATGTATTGCGCAAATACTTTACACATTGCCTCTTTAGATTCGCCTGACTGCTCTGTGCCAAGCTTCCAGGGGGTGAGCACAGGTTATCAGGTGAGTAGCTGACTTACCATGCCTAGAACTGTAGTCCCTGCTTGGACAGGATGCCCACTTCTGCCAACCAGAAACCCAATTTCTAACAGGATGCATGTGGAGAATCTACTAGCAACCTATGAGAGTTCCCCAGCTTACCCATATTCAAAGAAATAATCAGAGACTTGGCTGTTTAGTAGGGAAGGTTAGAGCTGATTAGTCATATGGTAAAAAAATAGAATCTGGTATCTACTGAGATGGAGGCAATAAAGAATTTTAGTCTCGTGCTACAATTAAATTGCTCTCCTAGGTTTCTGACCAAGGTCGAGAGAGTCAAAGCATCTCAGGAAAAGTCTTGGGAGAGACGAGAACTATGAGTGCATATTAAATAGGAGAATAAGTAGTTTCCATCTTTGAAGAGGTGAACAGTGGAGTAGAAAGACATTCATTGTGAGATGACTGTGAAGCAGTGAAGATTTGTGTTTGCAAGATGGGCAATTGATAGATGAGTTATGAAAGAATGAGAGTGCAAAGTGCCAGGAGAAAGAGGATGATTGGATAGCAACTTTCTTTTGGAGGTAGAGTTGTCAGCAGGTATAGGCTGTCATTTATTTCAAGTGCTGCAGACTTGTCAAAGACAATGAGAATTGAATAAAAGTGAATGTGTTGAATGAAGATGAGAAAGTTATACAAATTCTTGAAGAACTCCACAGTTGAGATGATTTGAAAAAATCCAGATTGTCGCAGACTGTGTAGGTTTAAGAAGATGAGGTATCTACTGAATCATAGAACACTAATTAATAATCATATTTAGAGAAATGTTTGGATACTTGGTGGTATTTAGAGGTACAGAAGGGGTTGGCAATAGTTATTTAGCTATAGGCAGGATAACCCTTGTTTTAGAACATTCTAGGTGTTATGACCACAGAATCTCAGCCTTCTGGGTGTGCTGTATGCTTCCTCGGCATGCATGTGTCATAAAACACTGCAAGAAGCCTGGAGCTGCAGGCTCTGAGTCTCACTTGCCCAGGGCTGCCTTCTCTCAAGCTCCTAGTCGGCTGATTGCTGATTGCTTCTCCTCGCCCCTCCAATTCTAAAATGACAATCACCTGACTGAGAGTTAGTAGCTGCCTTTTAAAGCTACTCCACAGATAATCCAATTCAGGTTTTTGTTCTCTTTTCTTTTCCATCAAAGCTGTTTCTTCCTTTGTTTCTTCCTGATTTTCCCAATCCTGTCTTGTGATGTTTGAGGTAATTTCTTTTTTTCTGTTTTGTTGCTATATAAGAGGTTCAGTCTGGTTGGGGGATGCATTGCAACAAAGTTGTGTTTCTGTGGTTGTTTCCTCACTCTTTCCACTTGTTAATTGTGACTCAGCACTTCAGTAGAATTCCATTGCTGGGTTCCTGATTACAGGTTTTCTTCAGACCTTTAAAGTCTTTATCCAGCATGGAATTTTTTTATGACTTGGTTTTGGTGGGGCAAAGAGCTTCTCTGCCATGAGAGAACAAAGGAATTTGTGCTAGAAATAATGGGGCCCAGACCCTAGACTTTTAGATTACTTCTGGAATTCAAGAGGTACCTCTGCCAAGGAGAAGAGCTGGGAAGAAGCTGGAACAGAAATACTGCCATTTGCTGCGTGCTGTCTGGGGTTTGCCTGCAGTAGGTGGTTCTGCCAAGGAGAGGAACTGTGTGTAGCCTGCTTGACAAAGTATCTCCAAGGGCTTAAGGTAGAGCTTACCCCCTGTTTAAGAAGTCTCAGGAGCAGTAAAGACTTCACCATCCCTCTGAGCACCTTCTCTGGAACGGCTGGTTTCAGTCGCCTCAGAGGACAATAGCAGCCGACTCTGTCACCGAGTCCATCATTGGTTCCGTGTCCTGAAGACACTGCAGAAGGCACAAAACACTTTCCACCGCATCCCTGGTCTCATCGTCGCCGCGGAGATTGTCACTGAGCCGCTGCTTTCACGTGTCCTGTGGGCACCGCACTTTGCACTGCCTCGCTTCACTCTGCCCGGACCTCACAGACACTGTCGCTGCCCATCCAAACATGGACTGGCTCCGACGCCTGCACCATGACCTGTCAGCACCGTATTGAGCACCGCCTCACTCCGCTTCATTGCCTTGGTCTCACCAATGCAGTTGGACGACCGTCACCGAGCCGCTGCCTGCATTGCACATGAGTGCACCGCAAGCTGCATCATTTCCCTTTTCAATGCAACCGTGATGGTTGCCCCGACCGTCTCGTACCAACAGGATCGGCCGCAACAAGAAAGGTACTGTCTATGAGTCTGTAGACGTTACAACTGACCCATACCGATCCGGTTGGTTGGACCTGTTAGACTCCTGAGTTTTCAGCAGCAACACTGTAGCGCCAGACAGAGCTACCGACTTGCTACAACTGTGTCATTGAGATATTTCTACAATTTAAACGTTATTTTTCAAAATACTTATTTTTCAGTATTGTATGTTGGATTTTTGTAATGTTACCTTTTATCTTGTTTGCTTTCGATAAAGATTTGCTATTTTTGCTAAACTGGTGTGGTGTTCATTTGTAGTGTTTTCACAGTGCTACTGTATGCATACACAAATGCTTCACACACTGATTCTGAGATAAACCTGTCTCCTAGTGCCAAGATACTAAGGGGGTGAGCTGGGGTTATTTTAGAAGTGTATCTCCCTTACCCTGACTAGGAAGAAGGGTACTACTTGAACAAAGATGCAAACCATTGCCAACTAGAGACCCCCATTTCTAACAGTGAGTCTGAAGCTGAAAATATCCTACATAAATATGACATATTTAGGATCCACTCCAATTGTTGTTTTACTACATTGTAAACCAACACCCTAACATACAACTACACTGAAACCACATCATTAACAATTTAAAGAGCAAAAACAAAACTATTTTGCTTACACATGAGGAGAGTCACTAGCTTAGAGGCAGCAGCTGAGAGACCAGGCAGTAGCTGTATGACACAGTATACTATGTGGCACCCACCCACAATAGAAGGTAAGATAACATTGCATATCTAAATAAAAAAAAGTCGTTTATAAATAGCAATACAAATATATAATGATATAACATGAACAATTTACATCCAAAATACTTCACAATGTATTTACAACAAAGAAAAGAAGCAGTCATTTTCCTATCACAAAATAGGCATAGAAAACACAGTTCACGAAGAAAACAGGTAACAGAGACCAAGTTGTACCACAGTAAAAAAAGAAAAGTTCATTGTATTTGTTTTTTTAAACACTGGCAATGTGTGCATTACTATGTTAACACATCTAAAGGCAGAGCCATCACCTTAAATGATGATGTGATATATGCCACCAAACATAACTATGCTTGCTGAGTCCCAGAGAAGAAAGAGCTGAAAACAATAGAAAACAGAGTAAAAAAAGCATAATGTGCATCACTTTTAAAACATTAAAGCATCAACATACCGTGATGTCGCTCATCAACTACTAACATCGAAAGCTGACCTGAAACAGGACCTTCAATAGGAAAAGACGAAGTGGGAAACATTATCTGTTCAAGGTAAGTAGTAGCACCTTCATTGAGCCACAAACACATCCAAAAGGCTGAAAGCAAATGCAAGGTCTTTGAGGATGTGGGGGACCTAACAAGGACGTCTCATAACATATTACACCACAACACAGCGTTCTGTCCCCATACTTGTTGACTTCATGCTTGCCTTTAACTATACACAGCACTCCGCTGCGACTCTTAGCTAGTTTGCACTATAGAAATACCACAAATAATAAATACAGACATAGATATCAATATGTAGTAGAAAAAACAAGACTACAAGTCCCAGAATTCAAAGAAAACACTTGGACTGCAGCAACACCGCACAAGGACCTGGGAAATGTGGCAGAACTGAGGGTCCAGTTATCCCCTCCCCCACGGTGAGATGAATTCACCACTAGAGGTGCAGGGATGGGCAATGGAGCAAGACAGAGGGCAGGCACCTAACGGGCACCAAGGGCTTTAGTTTCATGCTTATGTCCGGGTTTACTACTCCCTACCCTGCCCCTCCCCCACCCGCCCTGCAGCACGCCCTATGCGATCCGCCAATGTCAGTTCTTAACATTCAATAAAGTGTGCTATTAATTCTTTTAACTTATTAAGCAGGTCCTAAAAATAGCAAGAAAAGACTTGAATACATTCTTAAACCAAAGGCATATATGTAAATTGCAGTACGCTGTCATGCACGTTAAGGGGGGGGGGGATTCGTCTCCCTACTTTTAGGGAGGACATCGGTTCATATATTTCATTTAAAAAATCTGTGCCTTCTGGGTTGTGTGGCCTTAGTGCTGTTCAACTGGCACAGTAGATAATGATTTCGAGAAGAAAGGTACATGATACATTGCTAGTGGAGAATGACAGGTCAAACTTATTTTAATGTCTTGCTAATGTGGAATGCCCATGCATGACACTAAATCGACATGCTAAAGAATATTTCTGAGGCCTTGTAAGGAATTTATATGATTTAATGTATCTGGCCTTCAAATTCTAAAATGTTTTTAAAACAATGAAAAACAGTCATATGTTGATTTGAAGCAATAAGCCTGTAAAACAGAAACGGAAATAATTGAGTGCAAGGATCCATAGAAAGGGGCTACAGGCTAATATCTGAAAGACTCATGAAACAGAACATTAAACCTAGAGAAGATATATACATCCGGTACAGCATCTCCCACAAATCCCAAAACCTTTTCCAAAGGGACTTGCCCTCACGGGCGTTGAACTAGAACACACATCATATGCAGGTCATAGACTGACCGTAGATAAATGTCCAGGAAGTGGAAGTCAGCCATTCAATCGATGAGCAGCTGGTATGATGCCAGTATGCAGTCCTGCCTGTGAAGGACAGATAGCTGTTTCTGACCTATAAAAACATTTTTTTCCGATGTTCTGCTTCAGTGAGAATCTTCGCGGCAGGCATGTTTGTGGTACCTGTTTGATAGGGGAAAACAGCATGCTTGATGGAAACGTGTCATCATCCACTGATGGCATGTCCCCCAACTGCAGCAACATAACGACGTATTTGTTCGATCTTTATCATCATTTGGTAGCAAACTTTAAAACCATTCAAATCTAGAAAGGGCACAAATAAATAATAGTCTTTCAAATGAGTGTCATTTTACTACATTACATTACATTAGGTAATATCATGTGCATTATAGAGATGAGTCATCTATGACTAAAGTTCCAATTTTTCAATGCTGAAGACTTCTTGAAAGCGCTGGTGATTCTGTAGAGGGTAACTTGATTCTTTCTCTGAAGTCAGCTTAGAACATCAGTGTCATACTGATTCCTCATGTGAAATACAGGTCTAGAAACAGCAGAGCAGTTTGGAATCACAAATTATTTGGTCTTAGCATGCTAGCACACACAAATATTTTCTTTGATGACCATGTAAATGTATAGGCATTTATATAGCGCACTACTTACCCGTAGGGTCCCAAGGCGCTTCGACCGCTGCGAAACCCTTCCTGGCTTCCCTGAGAGATGGTCCCTTATTGGGTATCTCCAGGGTGAGACCAGGCATCCCCGGCGGTCTGGTGGGGCCGTTAGTGAAGATGAGGCAAGCTAATGCCCAGAGTTGCCGAGTGTGATCGCTGATCAGAGTGGGCACCGAGGCGAGAGAATTATCGAGTCCGCTGACCCTGGTCCAGAAACCTGCCGCGCCGGGAATCGAACCCTGGTCCCGGGCCGTCCTCTGCTCTCGGGTCTGCCGCCTCTATGTGGTTGTGAATGGCACAGCCACCGAGGGCTGTTATGATCTCAGTACATGTTGCAAGAACAGAAAGACTGAAAACACCTTAACATGGTGATGAAATTAAAACATATATTAAAGGTGCAAACAATGGTACTGGAGAATGTATCTGAACTCACAAGCCAGAGGATGAGCGACACACCAGTACTTTGTTTGCTGGACTTATTTATTTATGCGGTTTTATATAGCGCAAACTTTACCCGAAGGTGTTAAAGCGCTTTACAATAGAACTAGTTACATTACTTAAGGACTTCAGAGTATATGTGTAGATATAATCTGCCATTATTGGCAGGAAGTGAGTGCAAAGAATATAGACATAACATAATGATATTATATAGCATAAATTAACATTATGGTCTCGGCTGGTTGGTTAGATCGGAGATAAGTCCAAACAACATTCAAGGGCCCCAGCCTCTAGACCTGTCCCCACTGTTGAGCTACATAGGAGGGAGCAAGCCAGGCTGTACTCAACATGCACCAGCAGGACAACCAGTCCCCCAGCACTGCACCAGGCATCAGGGATGCGCAGCAGTCCGACCTCTTCTTTGAACGTCAGTTGAGCGTTGCAGGCTGGGGGAAGCTGAACCGCAAAGGTGTGCAGTGACGGCCTTGTCACCTCCAATATGACCGCTATACTATCACCATTCCCCGCACTGGCAGTTTATGGAATCCCGAAGACTGGAGAGCCAGCAGCAGCCTGCCCTGCAGTTGGTCCTGGCTTGAGTTCATCCTCTTCCTGTGGGATGGGAACTTGCCTCTTCACCAGGGGGAACAGGGAGATCAGGGGAATCAGTGCTGGTGGCTGTCTGCAGGCACACAGAAGGCAGTGGTGGAGGGCGTCGTGGACTCTTCCACTCCGTCTGGAGGCGCACAGTTGCTGCACGGTCCTCGCCGTGACCCAGACTCACTTGTTGAGGTCCTGCAGGATTCGGAGATGGCTTTCAGCGGAACCCGGGGGAAGGATGCTCGATCATGGGGGAGGGCGGGGGGGCGGGGCGTGGGTGGCACTGCTGGGAACTATTCCCTATGGGGACCTTCTGTCGGGGAGCTCCCAACGGCAGCTCCCTAGCAGTCGGCCATATTAAGTGGTCATCTTAATGCCACAGCCGAAGACATACACATAGTTGTGTAATTTTTTGACTGTTTATGTTGTTTAAATGTTGTATTGCCATGTACTGGAAATCTGTTGATGCTCCCTATATTGGGAGTTGGCTCAGGAGTATGGCAGAGTCATAGGTGCTCTTACTGGCCCAAACACGTGGGGTTGAGGCTTTAGAGAGTTCATTTAAGATACCTATGTCACGAAATTGGAGGTTAAAAATGGAGGTTAAAAATAACAAACGGCTACCGTGAAATCGTGGAACAGATTAACCCAAGAATGTAGAATGTAGGGTACCAGGGAGATGTGGGGATTGTGGGAAGAGAGGTGGAGTGGGTGACTGTACTCGAGATGCTCCTGAAAGATTTGTCAGGAAAATATAGGACCACTATCTCTACAGGTGAACATGTTTGAGGGCTTTGTTGGGTTGTTTTGATGGCTGGACCGTCTGACGGTTGTGCTATATGGTATTATAAAATAATGTGAATTAAAGGAAGAAACATCTCTGAGGAGCTAACAATAAAGAAATATAAAAAATAACCTTGGGACGAACAGTATGTACTGAATATGGGGCAGTGTTAACATCTAGAAAGCGGTTGATATTGTTATTATATTGCTAGCTGGGATGGTGATATTTCTTTTTGGCCTGACACTTTCATTGATGGTGTGGAAATAGCTTTCATTGATCCATTTGATAGTATTAGGAGACCTACATGAGTGATTGCCACATTGTTTTACGTCCAACTGCTTTCACCACTGAATCCCAGTGTTTTGTGGCTTCCGGAACTGCGAGCTCATATATCTGTCATTGGGGTACCTTCTTAAGGACAATAATGTAATTGGAAATCAGCTGAAGACTCTAAAACTTTAAGCTACAGAGAGAACTGATCAGATGATGTATACACTTTAGGTGTTACTTACCCCTTTTGTTAGTCAGGCACAAAGTCTGGAATTCCTTGCTGACATGGCCTAGTCACATGCCAAGGTCAAGACTAGTGCATCATGCATGTACTGATGGTTTAGGCTTCGGAGGAGTATGTTCATTTTGCGACATTCAGCTCCATCAACTATATGAAAACCCGAAGACATTCTATTGACACACTGTGAGCAAGTACACACTCAGGCTTCATCCAAAGAGCTTCCAATAGAAGACTTAATGCTCCCGGAACCTACTGTTGCCAGCCCAGAAGATATGGAGTGCAGGCAATTTATTTAGGCTTAGGCCTACTCAGTTGATAGCCTTTCACTTGAGCTGAAAACTATTCCATGTGTCAGGGCACAAGCCAGGCCCTTTTTTAGGTCCAGCCTGGGCAGCACATGTGCTGCTCTGCAAGACATGCTGGGCCTCATTTATGAGGCTGTGCGTCACTTTTACGCCGCCGGTGCATCACTTTTTGTGACGCACCAGTGGCGTAAAAAGTGCGCCTTGTTGTGCCATATTTACAAAGTGACGCATCTAGGTAGATGCGTCACTTTGTAAACCCCTGCGCCACATTATACCTGCGCCAGGTATAATGTATGCAAGGGGGGCGTATTGACGCAAGGAAGGGTCGTAGAAGTGACGCAGTGAAATCTATGAGATTTTACTGCATCACTTTTAGGACGCCGTTGATTCAAAATCTTGCACCTGCCTCACAGCGGGCGTAAGACTGACGCAGGCCCTTTCACATGGGGACATGATACTAACGTATCTGTAACTCCTTGCGACATGATGCATCATACATTAAATATGACGCATCAGGAATTTCGCAAGGAGTGCGCACTGAGAATTGACGCATCGCTGCTTTCACGCAGCGATGCGTCATTTCTCATAAATGAGGCCCGCTGTATTCAGGTATGGACTTGAAGCTCAGCCCACTCTCTACCTTTTTCTCATAGCATGGCATGCCACAGTGGTGGCCGCACCTTTGGTTTACTTGCTGCGCAAAATGCGGCCGCATGTTTTTTGTTCTTTTTTAAATGTAACTTTTTTCTGTAAAAACGCCCCATGCCACGCTTTCACGTAAACGCCGGCGATGCTCCTTTCTTTAGACGAGCCACGTCTAAGGAAAGGGGCGCAGCCACCATTAAACTGAAAGCGCGGCATGGGGCGCCTTTTCAAACAAATATTTGTAATGCAATAGGTCTCGCCTGCTCGTCTTGGTCACTACTGGTTGACTGTTTGGAAAGTAAAAGAAAATCTCCACACTCGTGGATGAAATGCCATGCCAGTTGTTCACAGAGAACAAACATTTCCCCTCCATTTTCAGAGCATCATCAACGAGTACACATCCTTGTACCTCTTCTCAATAATAGCAGAAAAGCAATTCTAGAGATGCAGCAATGATTACTTCTCTTTTTATTGAGGCTGAGCACGTATCGACTTTCACTTGAAGAGGCCTCATTTCTCTTTCATCTCCACGACAGCTAGAGCAAGTATTAAAGCTACTACAGTTAATGGTATCGTAGCAATGACTTTTTAACAACAAAAGCCTACATGTAAGAAGAAAGCCCAGTCATCATTCAAAAACAGCATTTGCACAAAAAAGGTATCAGAAACATGGAAACAAAGCCTGGTAGACACAATTTAGGAAATGTTGAATTAGCTACCGAATAAAATATACACTATTACAGTTGTCAACAAACACTCCGTTGTGGGATTTGAGAGACTGCAAAAGAAACTGAAAAAGCTATGGATGGCGTTACACTTGCAGAAACTCTCACCAGGAATAGAATTATGAAACTGGCCGAATTGTTAGTTTCTCTAAAGTGTCTTACACAGTCAGGAGTGCTAAAGAAGCAATAAGCAGTGAAATGTGAAGGGCATGTAACAGTTTCCTGAGGATGGGTGGGGCATCCTGATAGGGGACTGATCAGACGTTTTTGGATCCTGACGATATGATAGTGTTTCTTATTTTCTTAATTTTACATTATTCTCCTAGTATACAGTGGAATACCGAAATAATGAAAAATACCCCGTTTTAAAATTCTCAATGATGCGGATGCCAGATATAGGCCTATCTTAAAGTCACAATCTCGTTAGAAAATGCAGTAGCTTGCATAGTCTCTCTCTCATTTTGTATCTAGAGGAGCTAAAAAAGTGATGATTCCAGACTTCTGGGTGTTCTGGAATCATAAAGTTTATTTTCTTATTTAAAAATAAGTCCAGGCTGGTATTTTTGGTCCTCTGGTGTACAGTTATGAAATATCTTCCGCATCTGATTTTTTTCGCACAAATTTCAGTTATTTTAAGCACAAATCGATGCCAATTCATGTGACATGCAATCCTTGATTGGAAAAGAGTTTGAAAATTACTACTTTCATTACCGAGGTCTAAAAAAGCCAAGTACATCAACCAACCAAGAACTGGATCCACCTCCAAAGGCTTCAGTCTGTTCGAATAGAAAGGAATACAAATGTTCAAGACTTCAGAAGACAGCTCATAGAGAGATAGGCTTCCCCTAAGTGTGTCGCAAAATTGTATGCACTCACTCCATCTGATACTCAGTTGATTTTCCATTACATATTGTATATTGTATGTTTTATAAGTGTGTGTTCCTGTCAAACTGAATACCTATCATAAAATGTTTGTACAGTATTGAACCTGAATCAACAAAGTGACAAAGATTAAACTCAAAAATTAGTTCGTAGATCACCAGACTATCACCAATATAACCTTTTCCCATAGAACTTCAAAATATTATGTGGCACTAAAATTACATGCTATATTGTTCCCACTTCAACAGGTTAATATTAAAATGGGATGCCCTATGGATGTGTCCCTTTAAATCATAGTAGAGCAAGAGTGTCTAATGGAATGTTGGAGACCTACTTAAGGACAGAAGGTGTGTGAGCATTAAGGAAGCAGTGGAATTCTTGCCCTTCTATTATTCGTCACCTCTTCTGAGCAGCAGCAACAAACATAATTTTTCAGGTCCACGAAAGTAGTTAACGAGTTCTAGCATGTTTCTTTTCTGCAATACATAACACCTACCTGTAAAACCAACAATGATTCTAGACTCTAGACCTACTGAGTCCCCCACAGCTCCATGTTGCTATTCTTCATCTTCAACCTCCGTGGCGGCTCCTCCGTAATGGCAGAGGAGTATCGCCCCACTGATCAGAGTCAGTCAGCGAAAAATAAAAGGATAATAAAACAATGTTATTTTATTTTCTGCTGACTGTCTAAGCCAGGGAGTCTAGGGCAGGGTGGGGCCGGGCCATGGCAGCGAGGAGTATTGGGCACTGTAAAGTGTGCATGTCGGTTTGGACAGCCGTCTTCGGCCGGGCAAACATACATGAGCACTTAGATTTCTCCAACCCAGCTGTGTTGACAGTCGGGTTGAAGAAAAGCTGCAAGCTCCCTCTGCCTGAGCGACAGTCAGACTAGCCCTCTCAGACCAATCCCCACACTGCTCTTATGCTTGGTACAGCATGAGAGCAGCCTCTGGAGTGGGTGGGGTCCTGTGTTTTGTGCCTCAGTGACTGCCTGGAGTGGAGAAAAGCACAGAGGTGGCCGGCAGCGTTAGCTTCAGCAGCAAGACAGGTATGTTTAAAAATAAATATTATTCCCCTAACCCCCTCCCCCTGCACCCTCCCCTTTTTAAGATTTGCCGGCGGCTGCCACTTAACCTCTGCATTGAGTCACTTAGAGATCTGGTCACTGAGAATAGCATTAAACTTCACCACCATGCCAATGATAGACAACTCTACTTGAAAGTTTCCTCTGCCCCTGCCAGTCATTGCCTCAGAAAATGTCTACTCCTCATCAAAACATACATGGCGAGCACCTACCTGAAGCACAACCCCACCAAGACTGAATTCCTGTTACTTGCAAAAAACAACAAGTAACAGCTAGTGGAAAATTAGCTTGAACCTTGATGGTGTGATGGCGTCAGAGATCCACTTTTACTCAATGCCAAGATGCTTGGATTACCCTTGACACAAACCTCACCCTCAAAGAACACATTGCTAAGAAAACAATACAGCGTGGTACCAGTTCTGTTCACTAAAGTAGGTAAAACCATTGCTCCTACAAAGCAACTTCAAAGCTGCCGTTCAAGCCCTTGTACTCTTGCATATGCTTGGTAGCACCACGCTTTTTCGTTGTCTCCCAGACTCCTCACTGACGATCACATGCTTATCCTTCACACCCTAGCCTATCTCCTCCAAAGCCTGAACAATTATGACCTCATCACCTGTATCTTCCAGAACTTCATCCTCACCCCGCTCCCCCTTCTTTGGTGACAACATAATTATAATGACAACATGTTTTTCAGCTACTAATTAATGCTGTACGTCTGCTGCTTGTAAGCGCTGTAAATAGATGATGTAGTGGTACTCAGTGACTGATGTAAGAAGATTGGAAGACAGTCTTGGCATTTTTGGGGTTCACACTTGTCAACAGCAGATCATAAAGATGTAGACAGTGTGAGGCAAATGAAGGTCTTGGGTCATAACAATGGGGAGAGACCATTGGTTTTGCATTTCTGATTCATTCGGCCTAATACTCTAGTGACCAAACTTGAGGACATTCTAATTGTTCGAAGACTACTCATCATTTCTACGCTGTGACTTTTGACTTGTTTCTTTTCAAAGTGATTGTAAGATAAGGACCCTTTGATGCTCTAGTGTACCTGACTAACAATAGTTAATTACTATCATGTGCCTGTGATCTATGGAAAAGCACAGGTTTGTCGAAGCTTCTTGCCGTATAGGCATACTGTAGACAGGCTATTGCAGGCTGAATACATGGGTCTTCAGCAGTTTCATGAACTGGAGGAGGCAACATTCCAATTAGAGAGCCACTGAGAACGTTCTGTTTCCAAACTTCATGGTTTTCAACTTTGGAAATGACACTAAAGATGACTGCGTGGAACACAGGGTCTAAATAGGGGAGTGACAGTAGAATTTGATTGTGTGATGCTCACGGTCTGGGAACACTCACCATCGATTTGAAAATGCCACAGATTTTCATGGGTAGCCGGTGAACTGGACACAGGAATGGAGAAGTGTACGAGAACTTGGAGGCTTGAAAATTTGTCGATCATCTGCTAACCGTACCAAATGAAGTTGCTTAACGAGTTTCAGAAGAGGCAAGATAAACTGAATTCCTGTAATGAATACATGACTGAATAAGTGTATTTACCATCGAGACATTGAATTCCGAGGCAATCAATGAAAGTATTGCTCTCAACATTTTAAGTTTTCAGAACTGATCTTTGCTAATGTAGCAGTCTGTGTTTTAGTGAAGGTCAAAATAGATGTGGATACCTATATTGCAAACTAATGCTGAAGTGACTGCTTTCTACCCCATGATTGGCGGCTGTCTAAAAGTTTGTTATGATCCACCATTTGGTGGCCCCTAGACAATCCACCATAGAAGCATGAGCAGGATTGTGTTGCATCATTTTATTTGTTAGTCCACATATCAGTTGTGTATCATTTGCCTGCATATGGAGGAAGGCTCCTAGTAGGTGAAGCTTTTTTAACAAGAGGAAGCAAAAGAGACATTAAATAGAAAAGGAGACGGTATGGAGCTTTGGGGTGCACCACAGCTGAGTGTCGCTGAATTGGAGTCATACAGAGACATATTGACAGAATGTTACTAATCTGAGATAAAGGACAATAGCTGTTTGAGGACAGACCCTGCAATGCCTAAATCTAACCGTGATCAAGATGGCATGGTCTATGGTATTGAAGGCTATAGAGAGGTCGAGCAACACCAAAACTCTCATATTTTTGTCAGCCAGTCTTCTTAAATCACCCAGCACTGAAGGACTGGATTCAGTAGCGGTCGGTGGTGGGAGTAGCTGCCGGGCGGTGATGTGGGGAAGGGGAGGGGCAGGGTGGCTGGTAGAAATCTATGGATTACGGAGGATTACAGGTAAGTAAACATATACATAAATAAAATGATTTTCGTTGCGTGGACTGCATCCCCAAATACGATGCAGTGCATGCAACGAAATTCGTTTTATTTATTTACATGTTTTGTTTACTTACCTGTAATCCTCTGTAATCCTTAGATTACTACCCCCACCCTGCCCCTCCCCCTCCCCACATTACCGCCCGGCAGCTACTCCCGCCAGCTGCTGACTGGATTCCATAGTGGTTGCTAGGTAGAGATGTTAAAATAATGTTACACATACTTAAATACATGAACTTATTGCCACCAACATTTCTTACCTCATTTGCATAAAGAATCAGGGAATTATTCTCTTCTAATGGCTTTGTTCCAGTGTACGGACCACGCAGAAGAGTTAAATGTGGTATTGGGTCAAATTTATCATTCCTAACCATGCCTGAAAAACTCCACACATTTCTCCTACAAACTGCATATTTATCTAAACCAATGCTTTATTGAAAACAATTTAATATTATGCAACAAGTGTTTCTTAATTTGTATAATGCTTTGGGCGCATTTTCATCTTAATAAAGAGCCTTTCCTCAAACTACGAAATTTGCCTTTCAGATCATATTGCAATCTAATTCCAAACGCTATAACTCACCGTATAAACTTCTTTCAGAAAAGTTGTTCAAAATATACTGAAATGTTGATTTCCCAATATTCAAGATGGCTTAGACAGTATTGCTGAATGTTCAAAACATGGGCGTGTAGATGATGCTCTTTCATGTCTATGGGGATGTTTGTGTTAATGTGTGATATGTCCCCTTAAGTGTATGTATGTCTGCTGGATATGTGATTCCCACCTGTTTTATGGTAGCTGAAAGTATTAAGGGTAATTTCGCCCTTTCCATGATGCATTTTTAGTAAAGGATGCTCCTTTTCTGATTGAGAGTGTAATATTTCTCATGCAGCAGATGATAAGACCACATCTAGTAATTACATGGTGTAATAGTGCCTGGAATAAAATTGAATATAGCAATACCGATGTACACTATGTGAATGCGTCCGTGGTACTGCCATTACCATACGTGTTCGGGACCACTGCCAACCGTACAGTGGGAGGTCTCTTACAGAATTCACACTTAGCCAGTAATTCCTTTTGAGTCCCAGTAGTTTGAGAAGAACCACCCAAGATCATAGGTGTGGCTGCTGAAAATAAAGTGCCTTCTCGAGCTGAGCTATTACTTACAGGACTTCAGAAGTTCAGTGCCAAATGAGGCAAGGACATTTCTCAAAATGTGTTCGGCAGGAAGCCCAGCTTGTCCTGATTTTAAGTTGCTTTCTTTTCCATTGCAAAATGCCTGGGCCATCTGAATGTGCTATAAAAAGACAAAGCAGACATGTTTACATTCGAAACATGAATGCAATATGCGGTTCTCCTGCCATAAAATCTCTCTGCCCCACATGTGACTGTCATTCGGATAATTTGTAACTGGGCAGGTTTAATGCGACTTAATAACCGAATCCTGCAAGTAATGGCATTGCCTCAGCCTAGCAATTATCTGCAGGCTTGAAGCAAGGGGCTCTGCGAGGGAGCGCCCTTGGATACTGCACACACACAGCAACATCACCCTCGGTGGAGCCGGTCAGCTATTGTCTCAGCAAATTCCGCTCATGAGCATTTTGTTTTCTTAAGCTAAAGATCAGAAACGGCAACGATTTAACATGAACCACGGTGTGAAATGTTACATTTGAGCAAGTATTTGTTTTGGCCGCCCAAAATTGCTGCCATCCAATTCTTTGCCTCGGCTCCACCTTAGTTATATTTGCACTGCTGTTCAGAGCAAACTTGGAGGCGGCGCAGAGAAGGGAACGTCCACTGGCTGCAGGACCACTATCTCTAGATCATTAACTCCCAGATTAACTCCCTCTGCCACTTACTCACGTATTGATTGTTTGACATCACCCTTAAAGCTGGTACAATGCCGGACCTTTGCTTTACTTTTCCTGTAGTTGCATGACAAATAGGAGCTGGCTGGGAACTCTACAAAATTGTGTATTCTGGGGCTGTGCGGCACCCTAACTACTCAATTGTTCATACTATGCAGTCACTTGACACTGTGATTACTAGTATCCAGAATTAGCTACCTATTGATTGCTATGACTACAATATTTATCCCCAGAGAAAGTTGAGACCCCCACTGTCTGACTTCAGCTGGGAAGAATTAGCTACCTACTGATTGCTATGACTACAATATTTATCTCCACAGTAAGTTGAGACCTCCACTGTCTGACTTCAGGTGGATATATTATTCTGCCTAAAAGTGAAGAGGTGAACTCCATGCTTCTCTTTTTCGCTCACCCTCTTCGCTGGACAAATAGCATTCTACCTTTGCTTTTCTGCCCTGGCAGGTGAGAAGACAATGTTCAGTTTCACAAAACCACTTTTTTTTCTCCTGAGGAATATCCCACTGCATTTCGAGCTGAATATTTTTTCTCAGGGATCTTAACTGCAACAAAGTATCTGGTGAATACAAGTTAGGTGGGTAAATGCATAGATTTGAATAACCTCTAATCCTCATTCAACATTGTGCCTCAACTGTCGATGACCTACAGAATTTCAAGTTGAGAATCACAGTCTCCATGAGCCTATTTCAATGAACTCAACATCACTCTTATAAAAGGATGATAGCATTGAAAAATTTTACAAACATTTCTCATCGAAACATAGATCTGGTGTATATCTAATTCTCAGCTGTCTATACAAGTATTATTCAAATTTTCTGTTGTTACATAGCCACACAGATATGTGTAAATCAAAGTTCATGGTTCAAGTTCAATATAAATTTAGTGTACAATGGAAATATATTATGTATTAAATCCAGTTTGAGAGGAATATATGGGGTGTCGTCACTCCCTATGGCACATGTACATTTATGGCCCTCCTCCAGGACATATTAGTCTTTGTATACTGAAGACATAACAATATATATTCTCTTCACAAAGGGCAAATTGTAATCAAAGGCCTATTGCCAGATTCAGGATGTGTGAAATGTGATAATTGTGATGAATCTCATAAGACTCTGGTTAAATTGTCAACATTGTTGTTTTTGTGTAAAATATATGTGAGAAGCTGGCTTGGTATATGGTGAACACTTATTTAAGTGGGCACCTTGCACCAATCGAGACAACCCTTATGGTGATTTCAGTGGTCTTAGACAACCTTAGAAAGCTCTCTAAGTGGTAGCTGTGTAGAGCAACCTTCAGGCTTAGTCCAGAAGGAGTGTAAAGCAGCTTCTTTTTTACCAGAACATAATCTTATAAGTATAGATTAAGTGAAAAAGAGCCACGCTGTGTATTTATAAAAATATGTATTTATTATATAACACTCACTAACACATACAGGTATCTCCTAGCTGGAAATACACACAATGCACACAATACTTTTCAATAGAAACTGGTAAGTAACACGTAATACACAGTGGTCCCTAGGGTGAGACCAAACCATTTAGTAAAAAAGGGGAATGCAAACCACTACTCGAGACAAGACTGTACCCAGAAGATGTAGAAGTGTCAGGGACTCAAGGAACTACCCAAGGCAAGTAACTAGGAACCCCACAGAGGTTGTGTGCTAAGTGGGAACACTCGCGTGTGATCAAAACAAGTAAATGGGTACGTCGTAGTTCCAATTTTAAAGAAGAAGGACCCTTCCCAGCAGACCCTGATGAAACCCCATGGAAGACAGAAAGTTGGAGAGCCACCCCACCCATGTATACCTTAGGAACCAGGATACCGGCCCCAGGGAAGCCGAGTGCATAGTTGTGAAGTGGCGTTGGAAACTGCCATCAAACCCAATGAAGGACTTCAGAAAGATGCTGCTGCGGGAGAAGGTGAAAGTGTCCAGTGGAATCCAAAGGTTGATTCAAGATGTGAAGAACCTGCAAGCAGATGGGACAGAGTCTATGCCACTCAGGAGTAACCAGGAGGCACAGAAGACGAATTCCCATCGATGTCGGGTGTTGCAGGGAAACTGACGGTGACGTTTAAGCTGCAGCTGTGCGGGCCAGGTGATGCTGAGGTTTACCAGGAGCTGGATATGAGCTTTCCCACGTTGGATGTCGAACGTTGAAGGGTAGGTGTCTTGTGGGAGCACCAAAAAGTCTTGGCAACAGCAACCACCGTGGAAGTTTAAGAAGGTGCAATGTTGGGACCAGCAAGGTCCAGTAGACTCACCACAAGCAGGGGGCTCAGGGCAATCCTCGAGCAACTGGGGAGCCTAAAGAATAGGAAGATGACCATCATGAGGACCCACAAGCCGGAGGCCCTGGAGTCTCAAGAGGACCTCGAGAAGCTCACCAAAGATGCAAGCCCACAATGCAAGAAGATGTGGTGAGGATGAAAATCTAGGTCACTGGAAATGCTTGAGGTTAGGGCTACTTGGAGCCGAAGATCTTGGTGGAAGCCTTTGCAACTGCAAGTTGACGCTGTTGCACAGGGATTCGGTTCCTGTGGCTCTGACAAGAGATACTGGCCGCAGGCCTCGAGGGATGTGAAGAACCACCACCTGTGTTGCTGAGCTTGTCATAGTCTGTGGGAGCTCAAGATCAGCAGGGCCGTCAGCTTAGTTGCATTGCATGCAGATGCAGCAAAGTAACTCCTTCCCTTCAAGGGAGATTCCTTCAGGTGTCCTGGATGCCCACAGCCCTTGAAAGGTTCCTGTATGGTGCACAGGCATGGACATGGCAGCAGGCGAGCAGGGCGACAAGATCAGGAGCAGCAGGAGTCTTCCCAGTTGCAGTATTGCTGCCCAGAGTAAAGTCCAGCAAAGTCGAGAGTGCCCAGCCGGTTGAAGAAGAAGTGATGTTGGATTGTATATTGTCCCACAACGAATCTAGGGTCCCACCCTCACGTAAGCCCTTAGGTACCCTAAGGAAAGGGTTGGGATGATACAGGGGTCCTTCCCTAAGGAGGGGCTTGACAAGGGGGGAGGATACTTCCCTGTCCTTTGTCCAGGTTCACACCAGAGCGGGAGCCAACGGCTCCCTGAACTGGTTTGAACTGGACTATGCATGGAGGACACCAAGTGTGCCCTGCACGCAGACAATGTGGCACTGGAAAGCGCTCCCACCCTGCCCCACTACACTAAATCCTTTCTGGGAGGTGGTCACACCCCCCCTTAGGTTGTAAGGCCTGCTTTAGGGGTGACTTGTAGGTTTAAGTGAAGTGACACTAGATATAGGAAAGCCTATATCTTTTGTAGGTGGCGCTAGCACCAGCTTACTCAGGCTGCAATAGCAGGCCTGTAGTTGCAAATTGAGTGGTCCCTAATGGGTGGCATAATTTATGCTTCAGCCCATGGGGGACCCCTGGTGTACCTATGCTCTGGGTACCTTTGAACCATATACTAGGGACTGATAAGTGTACACCAGTGTCCAATCTGGGATATAACTAAGTACTTACCAACCCAATTAAGGGGAGAAAGCTCAGGGACTGGGGTCCTGATTAGCAGGATCACAAGCAGACTAGTTAGAAACAGCACCACCACAGCATCAACCAGCACCACCACAGCACCACCACAGCACCACCACTGAACCACCACAGCACCACCACAGCACCACTCAGCACCACTCAGCACCACCCCAGCATCACTCAGCACCACTCACCATCACCACATCATCACTCCGCATCACCCCAGCATCACTCAGCACCACCACAGCACCACTCAGCATCACCACATCACCACATCATCACTCGGCGCTACCCCAGCATCACTCAGCACCACCAGATTATCACTCAGCACCACCACATTATCACTCAGCGCCACCCCAGCATCACTCAGTGCCACCCCAGCATCACTCAGCGCAACCACAGCATCACTCAGCGCAACCACAGCATCACTCAGCGCAACCACAGCATCACTCAGCGCAACCACAGCATCACTCAGCGCAACCACCGCATCACTCAGCGCAACAACAGCATCACTCAGCACCACCACAGCATCACTGGTTCAAATATGTTCTTTCAATGTTTCAAGCTGTTTTCAAGCTTTATTGCAAATCACAATTTTTTTTAAATATTTCACTTCTGTTCTTGAATTTTCGTCACAATAAAAAACACTGAACATAATCTTCACAAAAGTTAATTACAAAAGTTTAAGCTATTGCCATTACAAATTAAATAAATTATTTAAGTATTAATTATTTAAATAAATCAAAAAGCATTGTTATTTGTAATATCAATACATCTGAGTCACGTAAATACAAGACATGTTGCATTACAAATGCTATAGGTGTCACATTTGCGAAAGTTATAACTATTGGCATTGTAAATGACAAAGCTATTAATTTAGCTATTTTAAAAAACAAAACATAAATAAAAAAATGTCATTTATAAGACCAATAGCTCAAACTTTCCTAATGCGAGACCTATTGCATTTCCAATGCTGTTCTAAGAAGATGAGGGTACCTTTGACTGTCCCAATTCATGGGCTGCATGCTTTTTCTCTTACCCTCTTTCTCACCCTTGCTCTATCCACCCTCTCTGTCTGTGTCACTCTCCCTCTCTTGCCAAGGACAGGTACAATAATATACAAAGTTTGCACATTAGTATAAAACCTAGTTACGGTCTCTAGCAGTTACCTGCCTGGAATAATTCCTCATTCACAAAAGTGTACATTTACATTTTTGCAAAAAAAAAATATATATTATTCACATAGGCAAAACCTAAGGCATTTGCCAATGCTTGTTTAGTTCTAGTGTTAACTAAGACCTTTTGGGGCAGAACTCCCGTTCCGTCACTTGATGCAGCAGCAGTGTATAAAAGGCGGCCAATTTACAACTTGACGCATCTAGGGAGATGCGTCACGTTGTAAAGCTCTGCATCACATTATACCTGCATCAGGTATAATGCATGCAGGGTGGGCATTCCCACGCATGAAAACCTTGTAAAAGTGACGCAGTGAAATCTATAAGATTTCACTGCATCACTTCTAGGATGTCACTGTGTCAAAACCTTATCCCTGCTTGAAACAGGCGTAAGGAGTGCCGCAGTGTAGTGGTAATAGGCCTCAAAATGCATTGCTGGAGTTGTGTCATGCTTGCGACATGACTCCAGCAATGTGTGACTTTTGTTCCAACAGATGCGTCAGAACATCTGTCAATCCTTGTGCCATGGTGCGCCGTATTGTAAATACGGCGCATCCATGGTGGCGCAAGTGTTTCTCAGAGAGGCACAGAGAAAGTGACGCATCTCTACAAATGCATCACTTTCTTGTAAATCTGCCCCTTTGATTTTACTACATTTGTATGTACATATTATACCTATAGGGGTTTAAGACAGCCTTTTTCAGCCATTGGTTTGTTGTTGTGTCTTTCCACAGCATAGAGCATGGGGAAATCCATTAGTCCTACTCACAAAGTAGGTCCAGTAAAGGCAAAGACGACTATACCCGTGTTTGCTTTTTTCATTAAAAAAAATATATATTGTTGCTTTCAGGCATTTTTTTGGTATTTATTCGCCAGGGTCCCTTAGGCTCCCCCAACAATGTTTTACAAATGATGTAACGAAACAAAACAAGCACTGACAAATCCAAAAAACTAGCAGCCAACGCCACCCCAATTGGAATGTTAATGCATGTTTCGGTTTGTTGTAAAAATGGTTTGCAGTTTAGACTCCATTCATCTATGAAGTACAATATCAGAACTTGCTTTTTATTATCACATTTTGAGTTTGGCAGACGGCAAAGAAACTTACAGTGCTCAAAAATGGAAATCTGAAGCCCGGGAAGCCAAGGTATGCGAACAACTAACAATTCCTCATGCAATTCTGACATATAGGAGCGGTCGGAACGCCAATGAGCCAAAAAGCCTATCCTCAAAAAGACCAGGATAAGGAAAGGGAGAGATTACATCAGACAGCCAAAAATGTGCAGCCATCCCACCGCCCATCTTTTTGCCGATAGCTTTTCTTGAGGGACGGAGCATGATTGGGTCTAATTTTTCATGAACACTCAATGACATACACAAAAGACGGGTTGTGCAATGATGATTTCCCAACTAGTGCCACTGAATTTCGCCCACGTGGAGGCCGATAGGAAACTTTACAAGCATGCACCAGCTTCAGTAAATATTTCTTGTCATGCGATATTTGCCGAGGCTGGTTTTGTTTGTGTTTTTCTCTATTCATCCAACTCGTACGTGCTCACGATCGTGCAGCCTTCTTTCTGGGCGTGGTTTGCGTTGCTGCTAGAGTGCACTGCCTCTGATTCAAGTGCTAACCTTGGAATTACCCAGATGGCCCCTCTCAAGCCTCCCTGCCTATCCTGCCCGTCTCCCTGTGTAGGGATGATGCGAGCTGGACTTCAGAACGCATTAGCAAACCTGAACACTAAGAAGCATTCAGGAAGTGAATTTGATGAGCAAGAACACTAACTTTCTCTTCATTAAATTCATTGAAAATCTGGGTTATTTTGAGACTTCTGAAGGTGTAGCGCTCTTATCGGTTGCATGCATAGCATCCAGTCCATTTTTAGGTCGAGCCTACTAAAAATGCGCTGTCTTTGTGAGACATATTGAGGTTTACCAAGAACATAGAGAGACTTGGGGCCCACTCATTGCTTATTATTGGTTGGCTTTTCTGTTACTCTCATTGACCAGCTTCTTATTCGACGCCCAGCTTGTTAACACTGTGTTTGTCCCTTCTAAGGAGCATTTCTTTATTACCATATATTTGATTGACTGGCATCTCTGCCTCCACTGCTTGCTTTTCAAGCACTACTATTTTCTTTTGTGGTAAGCACTCCATGAGAATAAATGTGTTTTCAAGATGCCTCCCTTGTGTACGCTCTCCTTCTGCATTCTTGTGTCTCACTCTTGCATGTGTGTTTCTCCTGCCCCCACCCTGTTGTGCTCACCCATGTGCTTCTCCCCAAGGCCTCCATGTTGTTTACTCCTACCTGCTCCCTCCATCTTTCTCCCTGTTGTTCCTTTCCCCTCCATGTCCTCCGCATTCCTTTCCCTCAACCCTTGTTTTGCTTTTGTGTCCCTAGTCCTGTGTTGCTTTTGTGTCGCCCCGTCCTATCCATGTTGCTTAGGCATCCCGCAACCCTCCTGCATGTTGCTTAGGCTTCCAAGGTTGCTTCTGCTTCCACTACCACTGCCCCTGTTGCTTCTTCTCTCCCACCTGCTTTTAAAACAACAAAAAAAGGTTTTTTGCATTGTATTTTCTTTGTAGTTACTGATCCAACTCGGATAAGTAACTAAAAAGAAGAAAAAGCGCCTACGTCATTTTGGAGACATGTGCATTTATGCTGTGCATGCCTACAAAATGACACAGGCAGTGCTGTCAAAGGATTTTACATTTTTTTCAAGTTTAGCCATGCTGGAAGGCATCGGAAATGCTGTGTAGCGTGGCTAAAAACCATTGGGAAAGCCAAGAGGTCACAACGGGCGGGACTTATTGGCTTTGCCAATGCTTATTATACAATGCTACATTTACTAGTGTAAATCCAATTGCAAATTAAATGAACTACACATACTAGAATGAAAAGAAAAATGTGGTGAGAGTAATCTCACCATGGAATATGGAAACCTGTGAGCTCTGAGAGTTCTGTCAGCGACAAATATGTTGAGCTGTCTTCATATAGTCAGATTTCTAACAGCGTGCACGCCTATTGAGAAAGAAGCAGATTTAAAAGACAGTGATTTAGCATTTAGCAGATGGGATGCTCAACCACTAACATGATGAATATCCCAACCCCGGTATTCAAAGTGCCATAAGATATAATTCACTTTAATGTGGCAAGAACTTGACTGGGAAACCAAAAGTATCCCAGTCGAACCAGCCCTGCTTTGTTCATCTCCATGCACAATCTCTCGCTTTCCATCTGTGAGAAATTGGGTTACTGATTGAGGAGGCGAAACCCTACTCAAGCAGCAATCACAATCCTTGTCAGAGTGACGTCAGAAGCAAACCCCAAATTAACCTTTGCTCAACCCCAGGTAGCTTGGCACAGTGCAGTCAGCCTTAAATTAGAGGCAATGTGTAAAGCATCTACACAGTACTTTAAACAGATAAAGTCAAAACACAACGCAAGAAAAATCTCACACCAATTTTGAAGAATAGAGTGCATTTTAATAAATAAATCAAGAGCAGCAAACAACAAACATTCCATCAGCAGAACTGGAGATATGCAAGTTTGAAGATTTCACTGAAGATAGTGCCAGAAAGCACAAAGCGCCAACTGTGGATATACCAGGACAGAGTCAGAAGTTCAGGTAGGCCGCTATGGCACGCGGGTCAGCTCCAGGGACCCAGTTCAGTCTGCTGAAGAAGAGTATCCTAAATCCTGGCTGTGAAAAGTTGTAGAGTCCCACGTCGAGGATCTGTCATGCAGCTGAAGCGTTGTGAGCTCCGGTGCGGAGCTATATCTCACAGCGTTGGTTCAAAGGAGTTGTGAGGCAACGATGCAGGGACCTGGGTCATTGGTGAGGAGGCTGTTGATGAGGAGGACTTGCGATGCGAACCCCTATGTCGAAGATGCTTTGTTCACCGGCTGGATCTGAAGAAGCTGTGGGGCTTGTGATGCAAAGGTCTGCATCGTCGTCGAGGCAGCAGTCGTGATTCAAGAGCCTGCATTGAGGATCTGTCATGCAGCGGTGGTTCTGATGAGGCTGCGATCCAAAGTCCTTGTGCCTGGAAACTCCACACAGCAGAGACAATGCTTCGGTTCTGCTCGAGGTTGCACCACACAGCAGAGGAGATGCTTGGGGTCTGCTGACACTGTAGATGGCTGGCACAGCACCTTCAGGCCTACTTCCAAGGGTTCAGGACTGGGGTGGTACCACTTGGCAGGGTAGCGCTCACAGATGGCAGAGTCCAGATGCTGGGGTCTAAGTTTTTGGGAGGCCAGCCAAGGTGCATTTTGAGTCACCCTGGGGTCCTGGGTTCAAAAGACGCAGGTCCTTTCACTTAGGCAAGAGGGCAGCAGGCAACAGATCCACACAGCAGGGCAGCAGTCCTTCAGAGCAGCAGAGCACAGCAGTCCTTCTTACTGGCAGAGTCCACAGGACCAGAAATGTACTGAAGAGTTAGGGTCTGAGGTCCTATATTTATACCTGGTACCCACATTGATGTAGAGGGAGCTTCTAGAGGTTTACACACCTGAGGTGTCAGGCATCTCCTTCTTCCAAGCCCTGCCACCTGCTTGTGTGTGGGTCACAATAGTCAATTGTCACACCCTTTATAAGAGTGCCCAGGCCGGGCCATTGTGATGAGCTAGTGTGCTAGGTGAGAGCTACTGCCCTTCGCTAGCTTAGAGTAGCCCATCCTGACAACATATAGCTTCCTTTTCTCTCACTGTCTGGGTGCAGTACACAAGGACCAACTGACAGCTACACCTACTAATGTGACCCAGCAACAGGCTGCAGGCACCAGATGGCTAGGACAAGATTTTGGCAGCTTTCTTATAGTGCTAACACAACAGTTGTCCCTAGTGAAAGACTAAATGGACAAGGGAAAAATAAATACAGACCCAATCAGTGCTGTATTAGAAAAAACTTGTCCAGCCGGACAGAGGTTCAATGTTTAATTTAAAGACAGTATTTTAGGATTCAACGCACAGGAATACTGAAAGTGGGACATAAGCCTGTCTCCTACTACAGAGACATTTAGGACATACAGTTGGGGAACAGGAAAGGAAGGAGGCTTCAGGCAATGCTCACGGTTTGTTTTCAACACAATTGGGCAATTAAGCAAACAAATCGCAAGAAACGACTCTACATAAACAAATAATGACATCAAAGGTATATGTGTGAGAAGTTAAGAGTGTCGACGACGTTTCGATCCAAGAGCATAATACAAGGATCATCTTCAGAACATTTAGATATGCATGCCTGTATTTAAGTGCTCCGTGGGCAATTTCCGATAGTTCCATAGTAGGTCGCCAATAGCGGAAAGCTGGGAACTCTAAGGTCCCTAGCCGACTTTAATTGGATTACCCTTTTTGTTAAAACAGAACTTTCTAATAGTGGCATGTTCAGAATTGTGTCTAAAAATATAACTTTACCATTAAAGAGGGTTGTTACTAACAATTCTTTAGAAACCAAACTCGATCCGTCTGCCTGCTTCCAATTGTTAGTTACTGCTTATTAAATGTAATAAGGTAACTCCAGTGTTATCCTATGGTAGGCCTTGCAGTAGAGAAACATTTATTCAAGAGTTTTTCACTACCAGAACACATAAAACTTAAAAGCACTTGTCCAACTTTTTAAATACACAGCACCATGCCTTCTGGGCTGTTTAGGTCCTACCCTAGGGGTGACTTATTTGTATTAAAAAGGCAGGTTTGTGCCTGGCAAAAGCCTGATTTTGCAAGGCTGACCTGGCAGTTTAGAACTGCGCACACAGGCTGCCATGTTCACAGGATTACTTAAGTGAGTAGCACAATCACTGTTGCAGGTCCACTAATAGCATTTAATTTACAGGCCCTAGGCACATGTAGTACCACTTTACTAGGGACTTACATGTTAATTAAATATGACAATTGGGTATAAGCCAATTCAACTTTGTTCAAAGAGGAGAGCACAAGCATTTTAGCACTGGTTAGCAGTTGTAAAATAAGCGCAGAGTCCTAAAGCCAGCAAAAAGAAAGTCAGCAAAACAGGGGGGCTGAAGGCAAAAAGTTTAGGGATGGCCCTGCAGAAAGGGCCAATTCCAAGACCATCTATCCATCCATTCTCTCTTTCTTTTTCTTCTCTCTCTTTTATCCCTCTATGATCACTTTCTCTCTACCTTCCCCCTCCCTCTCTTTCTATTTTCTTGAAGCCTCACCATACCTGCTGCAAATAATCTTGAGGAGAAGAAAAGTGACAGAGGCTCTAGGAGCAACCTATGCCCCTCAGCATTCAGATCCAGCCAGTGATCAAAACATCCTCGACGTAGGGGTTCGCATAGCAAGTCCTCCTATGACCAGGGTAATTGTTGAGGATGCTGTTGATGAGGAGGACGTGAAAATGTCGGATTAGTTTCTCTTAAACTACTTCTGTTTACACATCTGGCTTCTCATAACATTATCACAATTCTTCAAACACCAAGTACAAGGCCTTTACGCACAAATTTATAAATTTCGTTCTATCTTCATCCACGGGACTACAGGGCTATCTACATTTCCATAACATTGCTAATCTCTACCTACATCGCAAGGATGCCTTTATTTTAAATAATCAGCGTCTCATAAGATTAGCAGAGGAAGCACTTCAGCTGACACCGAGGGTGCCTGAATGCTGAGACTTTACCACGCAGCGGTCTGACATCTCCATGAGGCACATTATGTCCGCTAGGTCCAGCACACAAATGCAACCACAATATCCAAGTAACATGAAACAAATTATCCTGTGAGAGAAATTTTCTCACAACTCGAGGACCACGGAATTATTGAACCCTGCGTATCTCCTATGAATAATCACTCATTATCTGTAGCTAAACCAGATCACTCCTACTGCATAATCTTATACGACAGACATTTAACCAGTCATGCACACACATTTGCAATTCAAAATTCACATAGAACATCTCTCATAAAAACAATGTTGTCCATGAAAAATACAAAATAACCATGGATATTAAAATAAATTCTGCCCTAATATAGCAACTAAAAGCAGAGATTTGACAGCATTTTCCATGCTCGGCTCTCAACGTCACAATTGCCTTCTCCCTCAAGGGTATAAGCCGTGGGCTGTTGCTGCTCGAGTAACAGCATTGTCCTATGCTGATGATATATATCTAACAGACGATTACTTAAACACACATTTAGCCAGAGTAGATAGCAATTGAGATTTGCTGAAAATGGGTATAAATTAAATTTTAAGGAAACAAAAATTTCGTTTCTAAGTGCCCTATTCTTAGAATACAAGCTATCAAATGAGGGAAAGAGCCTGGCACTACATTTCCTAGAGAAATGTGCTTTTTTACAACCACTAAACTCACTAAAAAAATTCCAATCCTTGTTAGTATTATTTCAACTTTGGCAGAACATACATACCAGATTATGCACAATGCATAAAACCGTTATACGATTTATTATGCCCTGATTTTTTCAGTACATATTGGACATCAGAACATACACACATACGCAGTTAACTACAGATTGACATGCTAGCATTCAGACACATCCATACACACGTCAATAAAACAAATTTGGTCATTATCATTGTGAAGGCCCTTGACTTTACATATGTCGCATTCAATGAAAGTAAATGAGGTATGTGGTAGAAGCACAGAACAGAACATATAGTGCGTAAACCAACTAGTAACAAAGTTCTGTGTGCAGCCGGGGTATAATTGGCGGATCCCCAACATAGGACAAAGACGTTTAAGAAGGCGTTATCCAAACAGTTAATGTTCCTTTATTCTTTTTACAATTTCGCTTCAGTATCCCTTAACTTCATACATCTCTTTTTCTTTTCATTTGACACTTTTAAACATGGCTGTCACTGTGCGTTAGTTTCTTGCTTTTTCTCGTATGGGCATCCACTTCGGGGTCAACCTTCTATATATCCAAACCTCATTTGCTTTGCACTTTTCAAAACCTTCTCACTCCTCAGTGGTATATCCGCAGACAGATTCATCTACTTGTTCACATCGATAAGCCACCTTAACCCGTATGCTTTCCACAAGTTAACTACTTGTATGCTACAGTTTTCCTTGCACTTTAGATAACGTTTTTTTGCTGCACTGTTCCACCTCGTCAGTTAATGTCACCGCATTTCTAGCACTTTGGATAATGTATTACTACCGGTTTGTCTTACCTTGTTAACAAATCCGCTTTCCGTATTCTTATGGCAATTTTTGAACTACAACCTTGTTGAACAACTCTGCTTTCAGTTTCTTTATCCTTATTGTTTACACAATTGCACAAAGCCCCGCCTGATATTATGTTGATTTCACCATCCCTTCCACCGAACTTCATGTTTTTTAAGTTCCTAACTATACACAGTTCACATAATTGCATGAAGTCCTACTTGACACACTGCCAGGTTCACTATTGTTTTTCAATGCGGACACCCGCGAGCATGGGCATGTTTGACTTCTTTCTGAATTATACTTATGGGTTCAGCTGATCATATATCCATACACTTTTTATCTTATATAGCAGTGTTTCCCAAACTGGGGTCTGTGGACCCCCAGGGGTCTGTCACACATATCCAGGGGGTCCTGGGGCAGCAGTTTTAAAAGCACTCTAAAATTCCTTGTAGAATTATCAGTTTTCCAGCAACAATACAAGTGTCAAGATAACACCAGTGATTAGTGTACCTGCTGGTGAGAGATGAGAGTTTTGTCCAGTGGCAGGTAAGACTTATCTAATGTAGCACAGATGGTTAATATGCCTGCTGCAAAGAACGCATACCATGTATTTTAAAAAACGTTATTTTATGTGCATAAGTCAGTGCATTACTTCTTTTGTCACAGAGATTCTTATGTTACTCTTCAGCTCATAAGAGACAATCAAAATCTAGCACAGTGACCTATACACTGTCAAAGATCTGCTTTACACACTGTATGGTACAAGTTAGCAACTTATGCTTTTTCCCAGTCTTTCATTATCCTGATGCTGCTAAAGGGGTTTATTTGGGTAGAAATACATTTTTATTGTTAAAGTGAATGCTAACCACTGTGTTAGGTTCTGAATCCTGAGTTTGTGCTTTTCTAGACCAATCACTCTTTAAAAATGCCTACCAGTATGAATGAGATGTGAATCCTGCACCTTGTAGTCCCCTTTGCCTTATGTAACATTTTCTCTACACTGATTCACAAGTATGATTTATTGTTTCTATATGTGTGTGATGTAAAGTGCTCTGACATCCTACAATGATATGAGATATGCTATAAAACAAAAGAAATACATGTGATAGATGTGATATGGAGAAATGAGAGTCACTGTTAAGGTTGATAATAAGGGAATCATTGAAGAACCCCAACAAAGATTGTTGTATCCTGGTGCATAGTAAGGTCATCATTTACTATTCTTTAAAAGCTGATACAATTCAATATATAATGATAAATGCACCACTGTATCCTAAGTTTTCTTGGGGGTGGGGGGGTGGAGCCTCCCAAAGCCCCCTTTGTAGTGGCCAGCCTCACTCACTGCACTTGGTGTGCACAGTATGGGGTCTGGTCTGAAAACATTTGCCAGGGTTGGTTTGGGTTTCCACTCTGGCCCTCGCAGGAGCAGGAGCCTTGTACAGCAAAATAAAAGTAACCATTTCAAAGGTAATGACAGAGATGCAGCACCAACCATCCCATTTAAATTTTCTCTTTTTTGCAAATTCTTTCAATATAAAATACTAAAATCCTTAGTAATTCGAGTATTTGTTTTGTGTGCACATGTGTGTTTATTTTTTCCGAAGTACTCTTTTAATGTTTGAAATTTAAATCATACAAATTGCTGGGGGGTCCCCGGCTTCCAGTGGTGAGCCAATGGGGGTTCTCAGGAGTCAAAAGTTTGGGAAGCACTGATGTAGACCTTGGGCCTCATTTATGAGGCCGTGCGTCACTTTTAAGCCACCGGTGCGTCACTTTTTGTGACGCACCGGCGGCGTAAAACATGCCTCCTGTTGCTATTTACAAAGTGACGCATCTAAGCAGATGCGTCACTTTGTAAACCCCTGCGCTACATTATACCTGAGTCAGGTATAATGCATGCAGAGGGGGCGTTCCCCCGCAAAAAGCCTCGTAATAGTGACGCAGTGAAATCTATGAGATTTCACTGCGTCACTTTTAGGACGCTGTTACGTCAAAATCTTGCGCCTGCCTCACAGCAGGCGTAAGACTGACGTAAGCCCTTTCACATGGGGCTTTCTTTTGCCCTTACCGATACGTCAGAAATATTGACGTATCTGTAATTCCTTGAGCAGTGATGCGTCATATTGTAAATATAACGCATCATTGGGGGCGCAAGGAGGTCGCAATGAAAAGTGACGCATCGCTGTTTTCTCGCAGCGATGCGTCACTTTTCATAAATGAGGCCCTATATCTTTGACCTTACGGCAACTAATGTAGACTATGTCTTTCACCTTACTTTACAAACTCAAGAATTTCTCCAATATGCACATGAATACCCCATGGCCAGTAACATTTTGTCTCTTGATCAGTACAAACACATCATATTTACTGTTAGTTTAGCCCAGCCTGCCATAGGCACAAAACACCAATACTCAGTGGCTTGCACTGAGGTACTCGCTCTCATTTTGGATGGATATATCCATCTTCAATAAACTTTCACACAGTTCCTAGGGGACTGTTCTGCACAACTGGATGAACTAAAAGCCTTGATTCTGGCACTAGACAATACGGATCCTGAATTCCCCACACTTACATTGTAGGCACCTAAATTGATTCAGAGACTCAAAGGGTAATAATATAAAGCACAAACTGCTTTGGGGAAGGATGGCACAACCTAAAGACAGTTTGCCACAGTGATGCACATTGAGTCACCAACATGTTGGAATACACATTGTAGGGAATTCATTAGCAGATGAAGCTGCCAATCTGCAGTTCAGCCTTCAACTATAGCTGCGATTACTCGTTCTCATATGAGGGTAGGTGACGATATCATGGTTGCCATCAATGCTTCAAGCAATAAAACCCCATTACCTGATAATTATCCGGCAAAATAGTCCTACAACTTAAAAGCCCGAAACATTCCTTTTGCTACCATCCCTGAGGTGGGTGATCGTGTGATACCCAACCAAGACCACTGGCTAGAATTAATCATAGCTGCCCATGAAGGCGTTGCATCTGCCCATGATGGTGTGGCATTATAAGCAATGGGGTGACCCAGTATGTGTCAGAGGACCTGGGTATTGATCGGTAAAGAAAATGGTGTGGCCGCCACAATTTCCCTATTGTAAAAACATTATTGGTGGCATGGTCTGTACAAGCAAATGATGCAGTATGTCCTTAGTTGTGACATCTGTCAACAAGTAAAAAGCTCTATCCTTGCCCACTTTCGCAGACACTCTTCTTAGTTTCAAGCACACTGCTCCAATGAGTGTACCTAGACCCTTGTGGTATTCTAAATTTGGATGGTGCGTTTAAATTTATTCTACTTGCTGTAGATTCATGCTCCAGATTCCTATGGGTGCAGCCACAATGATGAGCTGTAACTCACACAGTTATTAAAGATTTGCAAGTTTTCATTGGCATATATGCAGTGGCTGCAATACACTGAGGCCAGGGCTCTGCTTTTGCCTCTGATGCTTACAGGGATATAATGGAATCCTGGGTGTGGCTGTGCATTATTCCTCGCCATATCATCCTGAGGGAAATTCAATATTAGAGAGCAAAAAACATGACTTAAAGCAATCTGTAACAGGTTGTAGTAGGGCCCATCACTTGTATGGCATCCGGAGAGCATTAAATAATCTGCCTAGACAATCTTTGGGTGGTGGCATCCAGATGTATGTTCCAGATCTTGACTATCCTGGCGCAGTAGCAGTAGTGAGAGATACATATCTTTTGACACCAATGAACGTTTCTCTGTCTTATAGGAATTACAGGACTTCGGGGGCGAGCAGTCTAACAGCCTTTCTTAAACGCCTGCCATTTAAGGAGTAAAGGAGCAACTAGCATCTTCTGGCTGGATTTTAAAAGTTGTGAGTTCTACTTTGAGAAAAGATTTCAGTAAGGAAGGAATCTGGTCCATCATACTGTGTATCAGTGCCAATCCTCGGAATTCAAGAACCATGATTTTTCCACCGCTTGCTGGTTGTAAAGACAAATGACTTATTTTTATTGGTCAAGGTAAATGACAACATGTGGCCAGTACTGCACAGTAGACCAGGGGGACTCATGAATAGTTCCCTGATCCCTCTCCCTGCCCTAGAGAAACATTTGCTACAAGTTCTTAGCAACACCAATCTTGATCGCCCGGCAACGCAGGGTAGAGAATGAACTATTCTTGATTTCAGTTACAGCCGCAAATACAACCCATACATCAGATGTGAGTATACAGCTTGCTTCTGCTACTTTTAACAACACAGTTGTTTATGATGTGCCACTTTTGGAGGTGTCTACCAGTTCTCATCTGCTTGCTACGGCTCCTGTTTTTCAACAGACTGCTTTTGGATGAGGTTGATGGATTTTCTTCTGACCCTTCTCACACTTCACTAGATAGTGAACATGACTTTCACCTTACTTTAAAACACACGTATCCAATCCCTCCATGGCATTACATTTGGATTGCCAACGCAGTATTTTTCTGCTTCTTTGGATTGGATTTCTCATTGTTTTCTTTTTGTTAACAAATGGACATTATCTCTTAGAGTGCTCTGCTGCAGAACTGGCTGTAGAGGTAATGAAACCCCAATCGTCTTCACACAAAGTGGAAAGAGACCTGTCCCTGGTGAACATTTCTGCTTTTCCAGTGCTTGATGGCATTGTTTGGGATAAGGTCCCATATGATTTTTTGGTCCTACAGAGACACTGCATATTCCTTATGTCTTTAGGTCTCAGTGGATGATGTGATTACCCCAGACATGTATCTGATGATTGGGGTGTAAACACAGTTGCCTCATTGCTCTCAGAGCTTGAATATTATATTATATTTTAAAGTGAAGATTTGTATCTAAACACTGCTAATTTATGGAGAAACGTTTTATTACCATCACTATGCACATCATTATTTACACAGAGCTAGTGCTCCACTTACACTTTACAATTTTACCTAATCACAACATTGCCCAACTCCCACGGTGGGTAGCTCCAAAATATACATGGCCAAATGTGTATATTTTTCTAGGCATAATCCTTTAGATCCAGTCTCCTTTCATTTTAAACTTACACTTTTAAGGGCAAAGAAAAACATGTTCACCCAAATGAAATTGATTTATTCTGATTCTTTTATTTCCCAACTGGACCTAGAGAGCCCAATTTCATTTTAAACGTACACCTTCAAGGGCATGGAAAAAGATGTTCACCCAGAAGAAATTGATTTATTTGGATACATTTATTTCCCAACTGGACCTAGAAGGCTATGACTACTGAGAGAAAATTGTGCCAGCAATGGTTGCAACAGTTCACTTTATCTACTGTTAGTCCCTGAGTTCTAAAAGATTTATTTATGCTACCTATAATGAAATAAGGAAAGTGTCACAAATGGAAGCTGCTGTGTGTCTGAGGCAAATTGATCAAGTTCATTTATAAAAAGCACTTATCGTTGTTGATAATAGCATGAATACGTTGTCAACCTATATGTACAGTTTAAATAACATTGTATCGTCTGCTATTGATATTATGCAAAATGACATGTCTTTTTATACCATGAGCAGAGTAGGTTTATGTAAATTATACAGTTTAGAAGGCACTTCAGGTTTTCAAATATCACTGTGTGACCTTGAATTACCTGAACTCCACAGAGCTGTTTTTGCCTTTTCATTTAACAAAACAAAATGAATGGCTAAGAAATACACAATATTTAATATTGAGATATTAGAACAGTTGCTTTTTACAGTAGGTGAGACACCGTCAGCAGTATGGTTAGTACATGAGCCTGAAAACTTTAAAGATTTCTCAGATATACAACTGTGGCTGCGGTGGATCTGTGATTCCTCCCGATCTTGTGCCTGAGATCTGATTGGCTGCCAACACTTCAAACCAGGGAGTGTTGGCGGCCATCTTGTGACTCAATTGAACAGAGTCACAAGAGCAAATGTAAAAAAAGAGAAGGGGTCTGACTCCCTGGGCCTCTTGTGAAGGTCCTATAGGGACCCCCCAGGGCTCAGAAAGTATATTATTTTAAAAGAAATTGGTGGCAGTCCCGTTGGAAATGCGTGCTGCTGAAAATGTAAATAGAAAATGTGTTTTGTTTAATTAGGCCCCCAGGTGGGCCAGGTCCCTGGAGCAATTATGAATAAAATTGTGGGGGTCTGTGCGGGCCCCCGCAGCCTCAGGAACTGTCACCTTCCAGGGGCTAATTGATTGAAATGCAGGGGGAACACTTGGCCCTCGCACAGCCTCAGGGACCACCACCTTCCCGATGATAATAGATTTGAATATGAGGGGGGGCGGTGGAAGCACTATGAGCTCTCCTGAAGCCCCGGTGACCGACACCTTCCCGGGGCACAAATCAAATCACTAAGGGGGTTCGTTGTGGACCCCCAGCTCTAGAGACCACCACCTCCCTGGGGCTATATACAAGATGGGAGTGGGGCCGTGTGGCCCCCCTCAAGGAGCACTAGATGGCCCTTGGAACCACCACCCCCAGGGCCGGCTACACCAATGTCCCGGGGTGACCACCCCATGACATTGTAGTTTGCTATGGCAAAGCCATAGCAAACTCTGGTCTGCTTCACGGAAGCAAGAGCATGTTAAACGCTCTGACTTCCATGAAGCACAGCAGAATTGCTTTTGGACAAAGGGAGCTGCATGTTTGCAGCTCCCTCTGTCCAAAAGCAATTCCGGCTCCTGCAGGAGGCGGGGAACCGGCAGGGAACGGGGGGGGGACCTTGAGGCTTCCCCTGCGGTCCCCAACGGGAGACCAGGTCCCAGGTGATGGGTCTTCTATGGGCAAGGGAGGATTGCCATGCAGTGCCCCTTCCCATTTAAAAGAAAACGATGAAGGCCTGGCCCCTGGGGATGGGGTCCACATGACCAAAATAGGCCTGAGGAGGGGTCTAGGTGGCCTGCTCCCTTGCAAAAAATATTTCTTTTTACAAAGACCTGGCCCCAGAGAAGGGGTCCCCGGGGCTGAAATCGGCCTTGGAAGGGGGCTGCGTGGTCTCCTCCCAATTATTGTTAGAAAATGGGCATGCCTCGCGAGATGAGATCCTCTCAGGGAAGGGGTCTCGCGCAGGCCCCCCTCCCCATTTAAAAAAAAAGGATGACCTGGCCCAGGGGATGGGATCCTCGGGCCACAATCATCCATGAACCCCTACTTAAAAAAAAAGAAAAGCTGAAACTCATGTTAGGCTTGCCCCCCCTTTTTCTACTACTGTACAAATGAGCCTCCTGGCATGCTCCTGGTTGGGGGATAACATCTCCATGGCTGCTGAGGGTCCTTAGGGCCAAGAAGACCTCCAGTTACCTCCAGTAAACCACACACAGTGGGATTGCTGAGAGTTAGTCAGAGGCCATGCCCCTTTCTCTACTACCCTCCAAACGCGCCTCTTGGTGCACTGCTTGGGGGGGGGATTATGTCCCCTTGCCTCCTGAGGGCCTCAGGACTAAAGTGGATTTCTTCCACTATTAATTTATCAATACACCTTTTAAAAAAAAATCTTTTTATTTAACATAGCTCGTAGTACCATAACACAGTAGACAGTTTTCAAGTAACAGATTAGACAATAGTGTTGTGGTGAACAAAAATAGCACATAAGCACACAAGTGGGATACACAATTCATGATTACTCCCCAAACTCCCCCCCGATCCCCTGTATTTTCGCCCCCAAATATTTTTCCATTTCTTTATACTGCCCCTGCTCTTATATATAGTTTCCTCAGCTCTTTGGCACCAATCTAGGTCCCTCCTCCTCTTTTCCCATTGTGGGGGCGTCTAAGAGCCCAATTCCCTGGTGATGTTTCTTTTTGCTACACCCGCAGCTAATGCCAGCCAAAGTTCAACATGTCTCAACCAATCTGTGTCTCCCTTGATCATCAATAACAGCCACTTTGGCTCCATCGACTTTGCCTTTGTATGTATATTTAACACTAATAAACTTTTTATAAACAGTCACAGACACTGGACAATGTTGTCAGTGATGTCATCAGTGATGTCATTTGAGATGTCATCAGTGATGTCACTGACCATGTCGAAAATGATATAATATATGAGGTCATAAGCAGTGCATTGCGGGGGCGCGAGTTATAATTAGTGCAGCTAACTATAACAGCTGAATTTCACAATTTTTGTTAGAGTGAAATCTGACGCTAACTATAACGTCCCTGTAGACTGGCTTTGGCATGGTCTCCCTGCATCTCTTGAAGGTGGAGATGCTAGTGAGTCAACAGTGAGCGAAAACAAACTTTATTTTTGAACTAAGAAAATCAATTTGTAGCATCACTTACTGGAGGGGAAAATTATGCACCATATGTTCCAGCAATTATTGCGAAAACCTGTCCACCAGGGGGCAAAAAAATGAATAAATTAAAGACGCAATTTGGAATGTGAATGTCGGATGCAAAGACTTATCCTTTGACAAAGGTCGAAGACGACTAAAACGCGTCAGGACAATTGAAAAAATAAATAAAGTGTATTTACCTTCACTGTATAGAGTGCAGCTCATTTCTCTCCGAGGAGGGAGTTTGGAATGATATATATATATAAATTGTGATTTTTAGAAGGGTCAGAAAATAGAAATTCAAATTAATTTTGTGGATTTAACATCTGAATTTTATGATCTACGTATTTATATATTTATATGTAAATAGTATGAAGTTTTTTGTACATACTTATTTATTTGCATCTTTGCACATATATGTATATACTTCTGTTTATTTAGCCACTATGGGTTATATTTTCTATACAGGGAGGGCTAAAGATTGATGGTTTAGTCCTTTATCTGTTTCAATGTACCCTTTTGAAAGCACTATTTTGAACATGGTGGCCGTTATGTAGTCCACCTTTTGTGTCAATGAAAATGAAAATAAATTCCCATGTAACTCTGCGATCACATCATGTGATCAAGACAGTGGATACTGTCGAAACGTGTAATGGCGGGCATGCTGGGCGAGATTGAGCAAAAATAAACGCACTTGTTTGGCACCATTTCTGGGTTCCTCTCTTCGTTTGTCCATGGCTGTGTGAAACTTGGCAGCGTTGGAGGTTGGAGACGAGTTTTTCCTTTATGTATATATATATATATATATATATATATATATATATATATATATATATATATATATATATATATACATATATATATATATATATATATATATATATATATATCATAAACTTCCAAGTTAGACGCGCACTCAGAGGTAAAGTGTACACAGTGTCGCTTTATTTGCTGTTACGCGTTTCGGAAGCCAAAACTCCCTTGCTCACACAGCAAGCCATTAGCTTTCCACCAGTTACATACACACAGCGTGATAGCCATAGAAACAGGACTGTACACATTTCATTTTGGCTGACATCTTTGAGTGTACTTGTTTTGCAATGTTCTTGTACACACAGTGTCTCTTTTTACACAACCACTTATTCATAAAAGTGATTAAGTACATTTCATCATTACTTCTTATCTCACATTTCATTCGCCACAGTGGCTGATTGTGCAGTGACTGTTTCTAAACCCCTCTTCTTTCGCCTAGTGGCTTAATAAGGGTTCAATGTCTCTGGTTAAAGCTTTATCTTTAAAAACAAAGAAAAAAGTGCAAAAAACGTGAACTATAAGTGAAGAAATTTCTACTTAGTGAAGAAGTCTTCTACTCTATTTTCGTGAATCTTCTGGGTGACAGGCTCAATTCCTCGTGAAGTGCACGTGATCCCTAATATATCATCTTGATTCCGCCTGTTTGAGTAAAACAAAAATTAAAATTACAATCTTATTCTCATTAAAACATATTTCCAGCTTAGATATTTAAACCAACATTCCTTCATTGTGACAAACATGTATGGATTTACGTTTCATAGGTACAAGATTCTTACTTTTTTTCTCGTCATGAATCATATAGATGAATTACCAATTCCTCATGGTCATTGTGCCCATTCGGTTGTCTTGTTTCTAGTTCTAAAATCCATTTAGACTCTCTTTTCCTTAACTGCATCTCTCTGTTACCCCCCCTCTGATTTTGCCTCACCTGTTCGATTGCAAAGTATGTTAACAGATTGCAATTCGATCTGTGATATTGCGCAAAATGTCTTGCGACTGGGTATTGAGGGTCCTGATTTGTGATTGCCCTAAGATGTTGCATCACCCTATTTTTAGCCATTACTGTTGTGCTGCCCACATATCTTTTTTTACACGGACATTCAAGCACGTATACTACATGTGTAGAGCTGCACGTAAGGAATTGTGTTATCTTTCTTTTGATCTTACCATGAGGGAGATCGAAGTCTTTTCTCATAGGGCTGTACTTGCAGGCTTTACAGTGCCCACACGGAAAGAAACCTGCCAGATTATGTTGGTTCCTATCCCTGTAGTCTGTGATGTCCCCCTTCGTAAGTATGTCCCTCAGGCTATGGCTTTTCCTGTAGGTGATGGCTGGTCTAGTGCTTATCTCAGGGCCAATGACAGGATCACTTTTAAGGATGTTCCAATTTTTTGCAATTATTTTTCTTACTTTGTGGGACCCTCTGTTGAATGTTAGGATTACCCTGGTGGTGTCATTTTCTTGGGCTTCCCTCTTTTTTGTTATTAAAGTGCTTTCCCTTGTCACATTTTCCATCTTTGCCAGGGCTCTATCTAGAACCCATTTGGGGTAACCCCTCTCTTTGAATCTCTGTATCATTATTTCGCTTTCTCGTTTGTACTCCTCTGTGCTAGAACAATTTCTCCTTGCTCTTAGCAGTTCCCCATAGGGAATGCTCCATTTTAAGGTGTCAGGGTGACTGCTAAGAGCATGGAGGACACTATTGCCTGCTGTCTCCTTCCTGAACAACTTAGTTCTTAAACGGTCACCTTCTGCTCTTACTTCTACGTCTAAATATTCAACCTTGTGTCTATCCTTTTGATGAGTAAGTTTTATGTTATACTCATTGGTATTTAAAAGTTTCACAAATTCATCAGCCTCTGCATCATTCCCACTCCACACTACAAAAAGGTCATCTATGTACCTAAGCCATACTATGACTCTTTTGAATGCCTGTCTGTACTGGGGGTCCTTTTGTATCTCCTCTTCCCATTTGCCCAAGAACAAATTCGCAAAGCTCGGCGCAAAGCTCGTACCCATGCAAGTACCAGTTGTTTGCTTGTACAGTTCACCATTAAACATAAATACATTATTTTCCAAACATATTCTTATCATTTCCTTTAGCATCCTTGTGTGCTCTAGGTACATTATGTTCCGTTTTCTCAGATAATGCATGCATGCCTCTATACCATGTTCATGTTCAATGATTGTGTATAATGAATTTACATCCATTGTTATTAACATGTACTCAGCTTTCCAATTTATGGTGTCAATCTTTTTCAGAAAGTCTTGGGTATTCTTCACATAGGAAGGTAGCTCTTTCACATGTTCCTGGAGGAAGAATTCCACATATTTTGACACATTTTCATACACACTACCTATAGATGACACTATGGGTCTCCCTGGTGGTATAAGTGGATTCTTGTGTATTTTGGGAAGAAAGTAGATTATTGGCAATTTGGGATAATCTTTTTTCAAGAAAGTAAACTCCTCCCAAGACAGGAGACCTTCCTCCTGCCACTTGCTTAGGTTAGACCACATAGTTAGGATGTTATTTTTGTATATGCTGCCATTACTTTTACAGTAATAGTTTTCATTGTTTAGTTGTCTTGCTGCCTCTGCTATGTATGCCTCACGATCTTGTATCAGAAGTAAGCATATATATATATATATATATATGTATATATATAAATATATATATATATATATATATATATATATATATATATATATATATATATATATATATATATATATATATATATATATATATATATATATACACACACACACACACACATACACACACACACACACACTCACACACACACACACACACACCTATATTTAATCTTGCTTAAGGGGTGGATGCTAAAAGGTGGGGCACCCTGGTTTAAATTAAAAAAAAGTAAAAAAGAGATGTAAGGTAGGTATGGGCGGAAAATCCGTTTCGCTCGCGGATTTTGCGGATTTTCGGGAAATTCGCAATCCGCGAGATTCGCGAATCTCCCGCAAAATCCGCAAATCCGCGAGCAGCGGATTTTGCTCGCACTGCTCGCACTGTTCGCGTGACTTCGCGGCTTCCCAGTACAACTTCACGCCCCGCGAATAAGTGCTAAATTGCAGAAATACGATCTTAGCAAAACTGAAACTACTTGCCAGGTTCAAAAGTTCAGGCTCATCATTAGTAGCCATTTCCTGTAGTGCTTCCTGAGGGGCCCCTCCAGAGTTCAGTTGCCAGTTGCAACTATTATGTGACCCTGCTCTGAACCTCAGAATAGTTACACATATGCCACAAAGGTCCTGAATTACAGCTAAGGGAGACAAGCAGGAGCCAGGCTGGAAGTTAAAATCCATTAAGCAGCCCCTAATTCATTATTGTCAGTTGGGGCAGGGCAGGTGTTGTAACTAATTTTGCAACAATGAAAGCACTTAGGAAGTGCAAAAGATCACTAATCAGGGCGCACTAAGGAAGCAGGTGCCAGCTAAAAAAATATTCTGTGACACATTAATCAGCCCCAAATTAATTCAGGTCACTTGAGGCAGGGAAGGTGTGCTTTGCTTTGCCGAAAATAATGTACACTGGACAACCAGAGGGTGTGGTGATGAAACAGAGGGTGGCATGGGTGGGCCAGAGGGTGGCATGAGTAGTCAGAGAGTGGCAGTGGTGATAGAGAGTGGCAGTGATGAAGAAGAGTGTCCCAAACAGGCTGGACACGTAGAAACAACAAGTTCGCAAAACTTGCGACCCGACAGGTAAGTTCGCAAATTGCGAAATTGTAAAAACCCTCGCGAACTGGCAGAAACACGGGCGAACACAAATAAAAAAAAATCCGCAAATTCGCGGGAATTCGCAGATTTTGCGGATTGCGAGTTCGCAAATCCGCAAAATTCGCGAACGCGAGATCCGCAAAATTCGCCCATGCTTAATGTAAGGTTTGCAGGTCCCTCGCAACACCAACACCCAAAAATGGTGCCCAGGATCTTTGGTACATGTCTCTAAATCACAGACCACAGGCACCATTGTAGGTGTTAAGATGCTTGGTCACATGCAAATGAAATCCTTTTGCTATTGTGCCCACACCGTATCATGGATGAGGGCACAGAGGCAAAGGAGCCCTTAGGAAGTGCACTAACATTGCACCACCAAAAGGTGGCACTCCACCAGTGTGCCACAAGAAGGTGGAACGCTATCAGTGCGCCACTAAGGGCAGATGTCTAGAGGGGGAAAGGGTGTCCTAGGGACCTCCCTGACATACGTCTACAGATGGGTACAGTCCCATGGACCTCCCTGACATACCTCGGCAGATGGGTGCACATTTGCAGCCTGCACTGTAAAACTTGGAGCAGCTTGTAACCAGCTGCTCCGTATTCAGATGCTCCGTCCATCACCATCGGGCTGGACTGTTCCCATGAGGCACAGGGTCAGACTGATTTGCATAAAGCCATGACTGAACTGGGGTGGCAGAGTGGGCTAAAGAACGGTGATGGATTAAACCCAGATCTTTTGACTGGGTGTGAATGTTTGATTGATTCAGATGCTCCGTCCATCACCACCCCCTTTTGTATCGCTTTTGGCCGCCATAAGTGTGGCAGGGTATGCTCAGACGTGAGTTTCTTGCTCACTTTGCCACTGGATTCAAGCAAGCTGGGCTGAAGGCGGCTGGAATGCCAGAAACCGGTCCTCGGAAGCTTGTTTCCGGTCCAGGGAAGACATGGCTTGGCAGTTCGGGCTGGACTGTTCCCATGAGGCACAGGGTCAGACTGATTTGCATATAGCCATGACTGAACTGGGGTGGCCAAGTGGGCTAAAGAACGGTGATGGATTAAACCCAGATCTTTTGACTGGGTGTGACTGTTTGATTGATTCAGATGCTCCGTCCATCACCACCCCCTTTTGTACCGTATTTAAATGAAAGCGCTGCCCCCATGACATGCGGTGGTCTTGTGGCTGTCCTGAGGACAGCAAATGTATTGCAATAGGGTGCACAATTCCTTTTTGCCCCCAGGGCACCTGTTGAAATGTGTGCTGTGGCGCAAACAAGGACAGTGCTCCCTATCTGGGTGTCAAAACAACAAGTATTGTTTTGTTTTTAATTTTGTTTATGGGGAGCAGGAAAGGATGGCCAGAAAGATGAGGGTAAGGGCTGCACGCTGCAAAGTATTTAGTATTTCAGGGAGAGGGAGCTGGAAAGAGGTGAGGAAAAACATTTTTTGTGTGGATAACAAATGTTTACTATCTCCTTGGAGAGGTGTTCCTGGGTCTACCTTAGCAGCAGCAGCGGCCCGTGCAGGTGAGAGCGGTGCGGCTGGGCAGAGAGGGGTAAGTTTCGACAGACGAAGAGGATGGGAAATTAATTATTTTTTTCATTTACCCTTGTGGCCGTCTGTCGAAATCCACCCTCCCCCAACCCGGCCCCACAACCCCACGCTCTTACCTGCACAGACCGGATGTGTGGAAGTGTGCTGTCAGGAGGAAGCATATCATTGCAGTAGATTTTTACTAATTGTCAGGGGGGTCCACTACTAGATTCCAAATTACATAACAGACAACTTAAGCATGACCCTATTCTGGCTCCTGCTTGAACCTACTTTATCTAATGTTTTCTATGCTTTTGTATCTCGTTTCTCTTTGTCTTTTATATCTTGAAGACCTGGGTCTGTATTTTTCTACTTTTGAAGGGGAGATGGGTTTTTCATAATCACAGTGAATCATTTCTTATCCTTCTCCACTTAAATTGCTCTGAGGTCCCCAGGGCCTGCAGCTTGCAATACGGAGTGATTGATACATGGCCCCTAATTCAGAATGTCGAGAAGTCATGGGGCCTTCTAGTACACATCACTAGCTGCCATAGCAATGCTCTAGCGACCACAGTCGGAAATTTAAGAAGCATGTATAAAATAAACTATTAAAAACAAGCCCGAGCTGTATTGCGAAATCACAGAGCGATGTAAAACTCTGAAGGAATATCAAACTGGCATAAACACCTGGAGATCCCCTTCTCTTGCCAAATTGTAATTGGAAAATAAAACTAAGCTAAGTAGAGTTGGTCCGTGCCAAGAATGTGGCAAATCAGCTGCGCTGCATGTTGATCTATGTTCTGCTCTGGTGCCAAGTGCGTTTTGTCAAACCTACTACTTAAAATAAATAAGGGCCGTTTTAGGAAGGAGAAGACAATGCGAGTGTTTTTAGCTGACACCAGTATTTATGAAGGCGTCGTATTTGAACCTTAGGTAGAGACTTGATAAACAGCCTAAAGTGTAAATAGCACAGTGCCAGCGGTAGACAATACATCAAATGCCTCTTGTATTAATAATTTGCTTCACTTGTAGGCCTTGGCTTCCGAGGGGCACGGGTCAAAAATAACCACATCATGTATGGCCGTTCATTGTTCTATGTGAAATGTGGTGCAAAGCACAGCTTTTATTGGGCAAGTAGCCAACATTGTTGTACTTTTGTACTTTTAATGTCTATTGGCCACATTCATCAAGCTTAATTGCGCTCGCAAAGGGCCAGATTCTGAGAATCTGGCCCTTTGCGAGTGCAATTTTTGCATTTGGGATTCATCATCCCAAATGCAAAATTTGCTAATAAAGAATTCCCACATTTGCGAGGAATTGCATTTAAGGAATCTCTATTTGAGATTTCTTAAATGCAATTCATGAACCATTTTAACATTGCAAAATCGCAATCTTGGGCCGCTATTTACCGCGGGGTCAAACCTCGTGGTAAATAGCGAAAACTTAGAAAAATGCATTTAAATGCATTTTTCTAAGTTGCATGTTACACACACACATGTCCTTTGGACATGTGTGTGCGCAACACCAATGTAGATTACATTTCAAGGGTGATACAGGGTGTCCCTTGTAATCGCATCCTTATTGGCGATTAGCAAATTGCTAATCGCAAATAAGGAATAACTCCCCATTCATTCCTATGGGCCTTTAGCCCTTTAGGCCCATAGGAATGAGTAGGAATCGCAATTTATTTAGCGATTCCTACATGAATCCCGTTTTGCAAATCCTTAATAGCTATTCCTTAATAATCGCTATTAAGGACTCGCAAAACGGCACTATAATGAAACTAGCTGTATATCCCAAAACCTTGTAGCCGGGTCAAAACAGCACTAGCCCCCACTCTCTCCCCACAAAGCAGTTATTTTTTAAGCCTGTCAAACATTGCAGTTGTCTGGTTTCGAAAGACTTTTTGGGGGACATAATAATAGCTCAACACATTACTTTTGATTGGCTTTTTGTTTTGTCACACTCATTTTCTTGCTTTTTATGCCATGGTTTTATTTGTTTAACCCCTTAGCTGCTGAGGCTTTTTCAGCCCCAGCGCAAAGTATTTGGTATACTTTGCGCTCACGCCTCAATAACTCTTTTCCATATAAATTGTTCACATAAATGTACGTCCTTATTCCCCAGTCAAAATATAGCAACATTTTAGGTTTTTTGAGGAAAAATGGGAAAAAAGTGCTGCACAAGAACGTGTCAGTTCACTTTTCTAAAAATGGCACCAACAAAAGGTTTGCACTGCTAAAATTACCATATTCCCAACTTCAGAAGCAATCTGAGCTATTTGAAAATAAACAATTTTTTTACCACAGTTTTGGCATTTTTCTAAGAAGGTAGCCATTTTCCCTAAAAACCATGGGTGTGGATACTACAGGGTTTTCCCAGAGAAACTAACTGTTAAATTAAAAAGATTATGAAAAATATGTAGGATAAAACAGCCATTTGTGACAACATTTTAATCTGTAACTTGTTGTCACTATGACTGATTCACAAAAAGAAAATGATGGTAGGTCAGCCAGACCCTTCTGGTTGAGGGATATATAGGGTTTGTAGGTTCTCCAAAAAACCAGAGGTACCCAGACCCAACAGCTGAGCTGAACTTTACAATGGTTTTTTATTGTGTACTGAGTATTGAGCAATTCATAAGGTAAAATATAAGTTGTGAAAAATGGGTATGAAGGACTGAAATGTACACCAGAATCTGAGTTTAGTAGCAGTCAGTAGCGGTCGGCAGTAGGTGTTTCTGTAGGGCGGTGACGTGAGCAGGAGGAGGGGCAGGGTGGGGGGAAATAATGTATGGATTACGGAGTTTTACAGGTAAGTAAACATTTAAATACATAAAACGAATTTCGTTGCGCACACTGCATCACCAAATGTGATGCAGTGCGCGCAACGAAATTCGTTTTATGTATTTAAATGTTTACTTACCTGTAAAACTCCGTAATCCATACATTATTTCCCCCCACCCTGCCCCTCCTCCTGCTCACGTCACCGCCCTACAGAAACACCTACTGCCGACCGCTACTGGTAGCAGTGGTTAGTTGTACATCTCTAAATGTGTGGATATCCATATTAGCATGTGATTCAAATGGCATTTTGCAAAATGTATTCTTTCTTACACACAGTGTTGCGTGTTTATCTAGGTTCCTGATCGATACTGTGACCTTATGCCCCTATTCGGCTATAAATCCATTCATTCCCTATATTGGCATAACCGTTCAAGTGCGATATTCAGAAAGTCATCTCTGGCCTCACACGAACAGAACCACATTCCAGAATAGTTCTCTGCCACTTCCTTTGCAACCAATTAGTGCAATGACAGAGCAGAAGTCACTATCTGATATTCCTAGATTAACACTCCGAGTTCTTCAACAAGATAAAAACTCAGCAAACCTGGAAATCCCCGCTTGCTGTGTTTTGATTAGTAATGGAACTCTAATGAGCAACTGATAGCTATCATTTCCTAGTGACATCTTTAATTGACGTCTTATGTCCAGCAAACTTGCGTCAAACCAGGCACCTGTCAGGTATAAATACTACCAACGTTGCCTTAAGCAATTGCTGGTGTCCCATTGCTGTTGTATGCTGTATGCAGTACGCTGATGCTGCTGCTGTCCCTTTGGTGGTGAAGCTACTGATACCATTATCGCTGCTAAAGCGCGAACGATGGTGTGGTGAGCTTAGGAGCTGAACAGCCGTCCCTCTGCGAAGATCCCAGCAGATGCCAAGCTGCCCGCGGACGCTGTCCCCCCTCCTCCTCCTCGACGCGCTGAAGAGAGACGCTGCCTTTCTTCTGCTGAGAAATCCAGCTCCAGCGTTTCTAGTCTGCCCTCGCGGGTGACTGGGATACCGAGTGCCTCCTGAAGGAGATACCAGACCTCCATCATTCTATTCAGAGGTATGGTGTTGACTAAACCCTTAGATGAGAATTCTTGAAGCAAACCTTGGCAAAACCAACTTAACTTAAAGCTACTTACTTACTCCCCTTCCACGTGTTAGGCTTAGGTCAGGCACACCGGGGTAGGCTTAGTTAGAAGCACCAGTTGAGTATTTTAGCCTAATGTATATATGACTGTATATATGTTTTATTACTTTTAAACCATTGTATGGCTAAGAAACCATATCAATGCTTTTACAGTATTTTCTTGCAATACTTATCTTACTGTACGTACTTTTTATAATAACAAGTCTTGCAATTGTGGCAATACATTTCTCTTGTACGAGAAGAAAGACTGTTCAATAAATGTTAACCCTTTATTGACAAACGCCCGTCTCTCTATTCTCTACATATCGTGAAAGTAAACTGCACTAATCTGACTGAGTGAAATACCTGTCTATTGTTTCACACGACCCTAGAGATTGACTCTTAATCTGAGGAGCAAAGTTGTCATGTTGCACGGTTGTTGGAAAACTGAATCCCTTCTTGTCTGTGCCAGGGAAGCTGATCACTTCCTATGCAGAGAAGAAAGTTTCCAGTGACCTCTGAGCTAGTTGGTAACAAACCCAATTAAGTTTAGCATAGTCAGTGGAGGCCTGGAAGATCCGCACTTCTACGTCGATACTACTGTTTATGTTATTCCAATGCGCAGGGCCTAGTGGGAAACTAGGAACTACACTACATGGCGCCCAAACGTTTGGTAAGGCGATAAACTAACGCAAGACGTTAGAGTAACTCAGTCATGCATATTTCACACAGACCCCTTTCTCCCGTAAATACTCCAATAGACGTCTGGAGTGGGTGAAAGGTTAAAATCCACCCGACCTTAGTAGGAAGAGATTCCTATGTAAAGCTCTGGTTTATTCAACGTTGAAGGATACGGTGTTCCAAAATATTGTGCACCTAATCTTTGTCTCCTTGGAGACGTACTCTGCAAAGCCTGCATTTATAAAATGACAGACAGTGAAGAAGAAAGGGAAGCAGTTAGACTGGCAACCCTACTAATAGAGGAAGACTCGAGTCTCCTACAGACAGACCCGGATGCTATTATCATCCCGGTCCACTTAAGAAAATCTATAACTTTAAAACTTATAGAAAACGGACTGACACCTCAAGGTGGTACAGTAATTTTCGTGATAGAGGCTCACGAATATCGGCAGACAGAGGTATTCTATTCATGGATAAACTTTCCAGCGGCAAACGCTACAACAAAAGAGTTTCACTATTACAAAATAGAGGAACCTCCGGAAGAGTACGCTCCTTTCGAGGAGATTGAAATTCCACTTAAATTCCAAGAGCACCTGTTCTGGTTTAATGGCGCCCTAAAACATAATGATCACATTACCAGGCTCGGTCCACTAGGTAGACCAGGAGCAATGTGGCCGGTTCTAGCCAGCTACACACCACATCCTGACATTGTAAAAATGTCAAAGGAAGAGCTGTTAGTACAGCTAAAAACACTAATAAAAATACATAGGCAATTAGTCCAATATGTAATGCGGACTGCAACAGTCCAGCCAGCTGTTAATGTACCACAGCTGACCCCTCATCAGGGGAACACTAATAAAATTACACCACAGAACATACAGTCATGTCTTGGTAAAACACCCGTAAAACGGGAACAAATTCCTTTCTGGTTAGCACAGAAAATCACTCAAATAGAGGCAGTATTTCCTGATACTACCCCTATAGAGAAACACAGAATCTTGACAATCTGCCTTCCTATGGGAATCGCACCACACGTGGAGGACTGCGACACTTGGGGTACAGTCTTTGCTTCCATTTACACAAAAACACACGGTGTTCCGTCTATGGCGGTAATACCAGAAGTGCTAAAACAGATTCAAAATGAATACGGTCCAGAGCTCGCTTTAAATCTTGGTATGAAATTACTGAAAGACTTCAAGCAGGTCTCGGCTATATTATTAGCCAATATAAAAGGAGAAGCAGCATCTGTGGCGATCCGCCAGAAGTTGAAGGAAACAGATATAAAAGATCAGCCAGTTGAGCTTGCCAAAATCATAGAAAATGCTATGAAGAATTAGATAGAGACAGCTTGGGTGGGAAACCAGTAAAGCCCCAACTGCTCGAAAATCCTGAAAAATTATTTATTAAAAATAATTTAAACACTCCTAAAAAGAGCTGGGATGGAAATAAACAATCCACTCCCAAGGAAAAAGTTTTCCAGTCCAGAGGAAGGTCTCCTCGACGGAGGGAAAGAACTCCGACTCGAGAACGCCAGTCTCCCCAGAGGGAGCCCTCTGAGAAAAGATATAACCTTAGAAATAGGGATAATCTGAAAAAACCTGATAGATATCAAAGTATTGATACACGTCCCTCTCGATCTTTTCCACAGAATTCGGAAAGAAGAGGACGGTCAGACCCAGGAGAGCACACCAAGTCCAAAGACAAGGAACCTGCTCAGAGTAAAAAATCTCAATTTCAGAAAAAGAAGGTAGCCAGTATTAGAGTAATCAACCATGCCGAGAATACTGAGGACACAGTTGAAAAACGGGGAGTGGGCATTGACAATGTTGGACAGTGCAGCAGAAATCAGTATAGCGCGCAAGATCTTGATGAGTCATCTGGAGACAGTGGACACGAATGAATACATTCAGGTTGAAACTGCCGACACCAGACTTAGCGAGCCCCATAAAATATACGAAATAACATTGCGTATAGAGGGTGATAAGACTAGGAAAATAAGAGGTCTATTTTGGGATAAGCTCTCAAAAGGCTATGATATTCTGTTAGCTGAAAAAGATTGGCCCCCGGAGTTTGTCAGGGAGTGCCCTCGTGGCGAAGAAGTGATTATGCCTGCCTTCTCGAATCACATTCCGATTCACAAAAAATATACATATGCAAGGAAATGGGCAGTGGCCCAGGCACCTGCATTATATAAAAATCATGTAGGATGGGATGAGGACTCAACTCCTCACAAAATCCAATTAAAAAGTGAACCAACTGCCCAACGGCAGTATCTCATTAAACAAGAAGCTAAAAAACAAGTCAGGGAGATTTTAGATCAACTTGAATACCAGGGGGTGATTGAAACATGCACCTCTCAAATGAACAATCCTTTGTTTCCTGTCTCCAAGCCAGACAATTCATATCGTCTAGTTTTGGACTACAGACATCTTAATACATGTTGCAAAACTTTTGCAGTACAAAACTCGCATAGTGCAGCCCTAATGAATAACATAGTTAGGAAAAAATATAAAACGACATTAGACATATCTAATGGCTTCTTTTTTCAAAACATTGCACCGGAAAGTAGATACTTGACCGCTTTCTCAGCATTTGGGTCGCAGAAAAAATTCTGTCGACTCCCACAGGGGTTCAAGAACAGCCCAGGACTATTCTCAGCTAGGGTAACAGAGTTACTACAAATATATGATGATGAGGCATTGTCTTACGTAGATGATATCTATCTCACAGACGACGACTTGGATACTCACTTGAAAAGAGTGAACACCATTATACTTGGGTTTGCAGCAGAGGGTTACAAATTCAACTTTAAAAAGTCCCGAATTGCCCATCTGACAGTACTATTTTTAGGGTACGAATTATCAAGTGAAGGGAAAAGCCTAGCGGACAACTTCTTAGAGAAGTGCGCTGTACTCCAAGCTCCAAAAACGCTGAAGAATTTACAATCCATTCTAGGTTTTCTGAATTTCGGAAGAACATACATTCTAAATTACGCAGAGAGGGTTAAACCTCTGTACGAACTAATTAAACCTGATTTTAAACAAATCAATTGGACTCAAAAACACACAGAAATTTTGAGATCACTGCAAACAGACATGTTAGCAAAAACAAAATTAGATACACGTGACAACACACGTGATCTTGTAATCTGAGTCATCCCAGGAAGATGCGGGTTCACATACCTGACCTCTAATGAGGGAGAAAAGGTACCAATAGCTTACAAATCACATTTGTACACAAAGGCTGAAATAAAATTCAGTTCAACTGAGAAAATTCTAACTGCGGTTCAGACTGCTGTAGCAAAAGAAAGGCCCCTAGCACAAGGTAAACGAATAATAATCGTTACACCTATACCGGCTTTAGAAGTGGTAACTAAAGCAAGCATTCCTAATGCTAAAGCTTTGCATCCAAAATGGATTCAGTGGGTTAATTCTCTTGCTGCAACAGACGTAGTTTACGAATTTGATCCTAACTTAAAAACACAGGAATTTTTACAATATGAATATGAATGTCCTCTGCCAATTGAAATCCTGCCTCTTGAAGAATACGGAAGTATTATATATACTGACGGATCAGCACAACCCGCAGTTGGGGGTAAGCAAGCTTACAGTGCTGCGTGCGCGATTGTTAAAGGTCGCTGGCACAAAGGTAAATTTAGACCAATAGTCACCAAAACACAATCTCTAGGAGATTGCTCGGCTCAACGAGCTGAATTAGTAGCATTTAAGATGGCGCTAGAAAATACCGATCGCAAATTCCCCACACTAATAGTGTGCGATTCTTTTTATTGCGTACAATCTTATAATGAATACTTGCAGAATTGGGTGGAAAACGGTTTCAAAGATGCAAAAGGTGGCACAATAAAGCATAAAATGCTTAGGGAACAGGTAGTTCTTTTGCAAAAAGAACTACAAAAGACTCACGTGATACACACTCTGAGTCATCAACGTGATGGCGTTCACGTTGCAGGGAATTCATTGGCTGATGAAGCCGCGAAGGCAGCTGTGCAAACGGCTTCCGTAGCTGCGATAACTCAGTCACAAACAAAAATAGACAGCGATATTCTACAAGCTGTCAGTGCGTCAGTAAAAAATGATAAGAAAACACTCCCAAAAGGCTTTCCTGAAAAGTACTTGTACTTAACAGATACGAATAATGTTCCTTTTGCTCGAATCCCTGGAGTGGGGGATAGAGTAATTCCAAACAGGGAACACAGGTTAGGACTAATCAAAGCGGCACACGAAGGGCTTGCTTCTGCACACGCTGGCGTTTCCGCAACAATATCACTATTAAAACAGAGATATTGGTGGCCTCGCTTGAGAATACAAACTAAAAAGTATGTATTAGAATGCGACATATGCCAAAGGATAAAAGTATCAACAGTAAAACGACCAGCGCAGACACCCCTTCTTATCTCGGATAAACCATTTGCATGTGTGTACCTGGACCACTGTGGTCCCCTACAAAGGGACGGCAACTATAGATATATCATGGTAGCAGTGGATTCCTGTACGAGGTTCATATGGATGTGGCCCCAGCGCTCGGCTGACGCTAGAACGGTTATAAAAGATTTGCGAGTCTTTATCGGCACATACGCAATTACCACGTTCCATTCTGACCAGGGTCCTGCTTTCAGCTCTCGAGCCTATAAGGAGGCCATGGCCAGCATGGGAATTGGGTTGCGGTATTCTTGTCCGTCGCACCCCGAAGGGAATAGTGTGGTAGAAAGAAAAAACCGAGACATAAAGCGATCTATAACAGCGAAGGTATTAGGTTCAGGCGCTGGGTGGGTCAAACATCTAATAAGTGTCCAGACTAGTCTTAATAACTTGCCAAGAAATTCTCTAAAAGGTTTCAGCCCATACGAACTATTGTTCGGAATTAGAATGAACATTCAGGACCTCGATAGTCAGATGTCAGTGGTACAAGAAAAAACAACAGACTTTGACATCAAAGATCGTTTGGCTGTTTTACAGGAACTGAATGAAACAAGAAAATCCTTAAGCAACATAAAGTTAAAGCAACAGCCATCTACCACTGACGAGGCACTACAAGCAACAGCCCCAGCAAGGCCTGTCTGGATTCCAAAGATTGGGGATCTAGTCACAGAAAAAATCGCGGTGAAGAAGGAATTTGGGCCTTCTTACAGAAAAGCAGTACCTGTCTTGGCAGTCACCGGAACAAGATCAGTTGTACTACCGCCCCTTGCTGGTAAAAAGGAGAACAGAGTTGTGTCCATCGACCTGGTAAAACCACAAGCATGTGGCCTATAATCAACAGTAGGCCCAGTGGACTCCCAAGAAACAACAGAATACCCAAACTTGCAACAATCCAAGAGGTTTAAACTGAAAGACTAATCACATTCGATCAGCCTGCAGTGCACAGTGAAGGACTATGCAATAATGCCATGGAACTCGTGCCTCTTGAGACACAGATTGAAACAGTTCGTCAAGAAACACCAGTCTACACTAATGTGGCATCAGAAAGTGCTACCGAGAGACAGATTGAAAGAACAATCCCATCAATTGACAGAACTGCCTCTGGTTATTTCATCGACTTCGACAACTTCTCTGAAGATCAAAACGACCCCGAAGTGATGACAGAAACAAAAAAGACTTTTAAAGAAAAAGCAACGGAACTCTTTCATCAACTGAAGGAAATCTACCTTGTTTCCCCTTGGTTAGAGTTCTGGTTCGGTCTAGGTGTGTTTTTCCTCCTGCTTTGGCTCATCATGGTACTTTGTTTGGGAAAATTCATTGAGGGAAAATATATTACAATGGACACAGCAAGTCAGAACATCAACCTAGTCCTGAAACCACACAGATCATCCCATGTGAAGAAAAGAGAACTGTCAACAGTAAATGTCACAGCAATTCCAATACCTGGTGGGGTAGTATGGGAGAAAACAGACTATGAAATATATGGTCCGGTCGAAATCCTGAAGTATCCTCATCAACTGAAGGTTTCCTTAAGTGACTTTGTAACACCTAGTACATTCTCTGATGATTGGGACTTTAACAGTATTAATGACATGATGTCTGATTTAGTAATGTCAGCTAGATTCACAGATCATGATTATTTACAAGGTTCATCTAGTTATGAGCAGTTATTCTGCTACACACACTATGGTGATCATTACTTGCATAAATCTGCACAGCCTAGAAATGTTTTTATGTATAATCAATGGGAACATTGTGCTACACCACCTAAAAGCAGTTCTAAAGCATTTTTTGAGAAATTCAAATACTTCTAAGGGTTTAACACCAGTAATGCAGAAACGTTTTATTACAAACTGTTAGATAAAACAGGAATGAAAACAATGCTGACAAATTCTAAATTGATATATTCAGAAGCATTTTATGACAAAATGATGACATTTGGTTTTGATTATTGGAAAAATAACATTGAAATGAAAGCAATTTGGGGTACAAAAGATTGGCAAGTACAAGGCATTGAAGCACTATTTAGAACCTGCATGATACCAGAACAAATGTTGTTTTTAAATGACACAATACACCAAACATCCTGTCTTGGCCTAGCTAAGATCAAAGACCTTAAAACACCGTCTATACCAAAGCCAATACCTGAAAATACAACTGCAGATATTGAGTTAGACGTGTCACGAATTTTACATTTTAACAGAACACATCCTGATTGGAAAAAGTGGTTAATCTGTCCTACTGACACAAACAGCTGTCAAGATAGATTCCTGAATAAAACACAGGGGTTAAAAATGACCAGACTAGACCCGAGATGCTCCCAGAGACAACATCCAGGGATAATAACAACATACAGTGTAGGGAAACTCTGCCTTGAATGGCTAACATCATCCACACAGGCTGAAATTAAGCAACACTTGTCTTTACTAAAAGATGGTGCTGATTTGCGCGATTTCATTCTTGGACCACGCAAACAGCGTCAAAAGCGTTTCATGGCGACCAGTGTCTATGCTGCTTACAACGAGGCTTGGAAAGTCAAACAAATTGAAACAGCTGAAAAAATACGAGAAATTGATCGTATTAATTTGGAGAAATCACTTTCTGTAGTAGACAATGGGTTAATGACTCTGTCTTCCAGAATATATTCGTTGGACAATATTGTATCCTCTGCCTTTGATGTGATAGATAGAGACTTGCTAATGTTACAACATGGCCAATCTCAATTACGTTCTATTATACAATTGGGCTGGACGCTGCAAAATCTTCGTTCAGGCTATGTGCCTTGGCGTTTAATCAACACAACGTCATTATTTTCCATTTTTAACCTCACTGATAAACAGATCAGTTTGTCAAAGAAAGGAGCAGACTATACAATTTTGAGCATCGAAAAACTTGAGAGATTACCATTGACAATGTCAGAGAGTCCTGTCATTGAATGGATAATACACGGAATTATCACCATTCCGATAACAACTTTCCGATTTAAAAAGTGCCTTGAATACATACCTACTGGCCAGTATGAACAATTGGGTAAAGGATATGTAAAATCTGAATGGAAATTACCATACACACATTCTTGCTATAGTGACAGCGACAAAAATGTATTTTTTAGTGGTGAAAATTGTAAACATTCACTAAGCGGTATACTTTTGTGTCAGGGTATTAATTTACACGGAGCATGTGATGGAAATTCTAACAACCTTTCATGCCACCAGCTAGTCACACCTGCAACTTAGATAGAGCCCTTCTTTATGCAACTTGCAAACGGGAGTTACATTCTTAGAACGGATCACAGATGTTGTGGCCTTGTGCCAGGGAAAAGTTATCTAGTAAGCGTAACATCCATGGTCAAATGCTGTATGCAGGCATTGTTCCCGAGTGGGCCTGCAGACACAGTGACTCCCATCTGGCCTCGTCTGAATCTCTATTCTATACGAATTGATACTTTAAGCAAAATGAAGTCTGTGCTTTTGCAGACAACAGTGCCTATAACGTCATCAAAAGAGACGTATGATCTTCTAGTTGCAAGGACAGCTACTGAAGTTCATGAACTTTTATCAACAAATTGCCCCGTGCATTTCGTAGAAATGCTCAGCAAACTCCTTAACATGTCTAGTGCTACAAGCATCCCAGGCATATTTAAGACGATTTTTACGGGACTGCTAACACCTTTTCAAGCAATTTTGGGAATCGTTCCTAATTTTGTACACTCTGTTTTTGGCGGCATACCATTATTTTTGGGACTTGTAGCAGGGATTTTATTTTTGACCGTCCTGCTTCGTTATGGCAAGCCAAAGCTCAGACATAGCTCTCATGGGAATGGAAGAGACAATCCTAGCAATGCGCTACCGGGACAGGATAACTAACGTCCTCGGATTGGCCAGGCTGAGAGATCTAAACATGACCTGGTTCCTTTCATTCAGACCTATATGGCAGAACTGTATCTTACCGGTACTTCGATGTATGCTATGCGGAGATGAGTGCGTGTTGGACATCTGTCTTTCACTTCCATCAGCAGTACCAATGGACGTCGATACTTTGCTCAGTCAAATAACGGCTCACGCATTGTGTTGTCCCCAGCGGCTACCAATCCTGATGACGGCATTCGTTGAGACTCCTGTACTACGACTAGGTGGTAACAGTGGAGCGAGTGACAAAAGCAACATCACCCAGGTACGACCTTCTGTGAGCTTTGCTGATCCTGACTATGATGACAGCAATCATTCTCACACCTGCCAGGTTACAGCGCTATCGAATTTGGGTGAACTGTCACCTGATTTTGTAGACCAATTCTTTGAGAGCCTGTCTGATACGATGTTCTCACCCGTACAGAAACAATAACTTTGGAGAAGCTTTCCGACACACAGCGTTCCCATGAACTCTGAATTCGGCCTTCAGTTTTGATCAACAAAAACTGCTAAAAGCGTTGGAACTCTATTTCCCCGTTCAAGCATTAATTCTTTTGAATTGGACATTTTTTAATATTGACCTTTTTTGGCACGAACAATTCTTTGCTTAAGGTAAAAACTATTCTTAGAGAACAGAAGCTTCACACTTCTATTTCTAAACACATCTAGAGACATAACAAACTTACATCAGCCTCTAGCACATTTATTGCAATGCATTTATATGTGATGATTTATCTCACCCTTCTTCTGTTTCAGAGATATTTCATGTGTAATTCTTTGTGCATAATCGTTCATTGATTTCATATGCAATAATTTTTGAATGATTTCTATGCTTCAAAAACGTACAGTACCTAAATTTCACGTATTACAATATACGCCTATTTCGAATGCATTTATGTATTTTGGGGTGGGCAATGTTACACATGCATCTAATTGCTCTAGTTTTAGTAATTTGATGGACATGAAAACGTGGAGTGGGTGTTGCGTGTTTATCTAGGTTCCTGATCGATACTGTGACCTTATGCCCCTATTCGGCTATAAATCCATTTATTCCCTATATTGGCATAACCGTTCAAGTGCGATATTCAGAAAGTCATCTCTGGCCTCACACGAACAGAGCCACATTCCAGAATAGTTCTCTGCCACTTCCTTTGCAACCAATTAGTGCAATGACAGAGCAGAAGTCACTATCTGATATTCCTAGATTAACACTCCGAGTTCTTCAACAAGATAAAAACTCAGCAAACCTGGAAATCCCCGCTTGCTGTGTTTTGATTAGTAATGGAACTCTAATGAGCAACTGATAGCTATCACTTCCTAGTGACATCTTTAATTGACGTCTTATGTCCAGCAAACTTGCGTCAAACCAGGCACCTGTCAGGTATAAATACTACCAACGTTGCCTTAAGCAATTGCTGGTGTCCCATTGCTGTTTTATGCTGTATGCAGTACGCTGATGCTGCTGCTGTCCCTTTGGTGGTGAAGCTACTGATACCATTATCGCTGCTAAAGCGCGAACGATGGTGTGGTGAGCTTAGGAGCTGAACAGCCGTCCCTCTGCGAAGAGCCCAGCAGATGCCAAGCTGCCCGCGGACGCTGTCCCCCCTCCTCCTCCTCGACGCGCTGAAGAGAGACGCTGCCTTTCTTCTGCTGAGAAATCCAGCTCCAGCGTTTCTAGTCTGCCCTCGCGGGTGACTGGGATACCGAGTGCCTCCTGAAGGAGATACCAGACCTCCATCATTCTATTCAGAGGTATGGTGTTGACTAAACCCTTAGATGAGAATTCTTGAAGCAAACCTTGGCAAAACCAACTTAACTTAAATCTACTTACTTACTCCCCTTCCACGTGTTAGGCTTAGGTCAGGCACACCGGGGTAGGCTTAGTTAGAAGCACCAGTTGAGTATTTTAGCCTAATGTATATATGACTGTATATATGTTTTATTACTTTTAAACCATTGTATGGCTAAGAAACCATATCAATGCTTTTACAGTATTATCTTGCAATACTTATCTTACTGTACGTACTTTTTATAATAACAAGTCTTGCAATTGTGGCAATACATTTCTCTTGTACGAGAAGAAAGACTGTTCAATAAATGTTAACCCTTTATTGACAAACGCCCGTCTCTCTATTCTCTACATATCGTGAAAGTAAACTGCACTAATCTGACTGAGTGAAATACCTGTCTATTGTTTCACACGACCCTAGAGATTGACTCTTAATCTGAGGAGCAAAGTTGTCATGTTGCACGGTTGTTGGAAAACTGAATCCCTTCTTGTCTGTGCCAGGGAAGCTGATCACTTCCTATGCAGAGAAGAAAGTTTCCAGTGACCTCTGAGCTAGTTGGTAACAAACCCAATTAAGTTTAGCATAGTCAGTGGAGGCCTGGAAGATCCGCACTTCTACGTCGATACTACTGTTTATGTTATTCCAATGTGCAGGGCCTAGTGGGAAACTAGGAACTACACTACAACAGTCTCACCTTTGGAAGACACAAGTGCAAAGAAATCCTATTGGTAATAACAAATGTTCCATTATTATATGTTCCCACATGTCTCCCAATACAAAGAGTACCTCACTTGTGTGGCTGTGCCTAGCACCTGCAACACAATATGCCCTGAAATATGACCAGGAGGCATATTTTACCCAGCAAAATGAATGCTTTTTTTACAACATGTGGAGCTGTGGATTTTGGGCTCTAGCTCAGCCACTACCATGGAAAACCTACCATACCCAGACATTTCTGAAAACTAGACACCTTGTTGTGTCCAGAGTGAGGTGACTGCTGTGGTTCTAATGAGGTGCCTTTGCAAACCTCAAACTCACACATTTTCTCTCATTTCTGTGAGGGAAAGTTCTGGAATCTGCATGGATCTACTAATTTCCTAACACCCAGTGTTAACCCGCATCTTCCAAGAAAAATGGTACCTCAGTTGCGTGAGTGGGTCTTGTGCCCAGGACAGGAAAAAGCCCAAAAGGCCATATGATAAACATTTTCCAGCCCAAACCGATCCTTTTCTGCAATGTTTGTGGCTGTGGAATTTTGGCATTGGCTCAGCCCCAGGGAAACCTACCCAACCAGCATGATTGTGAAAACTAGGCACCTAGAGGAGTCAAGGATGTCATGACTAGCATGGCTCCCCAGCTAATGTTAGCCAGAATTCCTTGCAAACCTCACATTTTGACTAAAAACACACAGTTTCCACACGTTTCTGTGATGGAAAGTCCTGGAATCTGTGAGAAGCCACATATTTCCTACCATCCAGCTTTACCTCAAGTCTCCCAATAAAAACGGCACCTCACTTGTGTGGGTGGGCCTAGCTCCCTTGTTAAAAAAAAAGGGCCTGAAAGGCTACATCGACATGTCACCTTTATCTACTGAAAGATGCCTAATTTTTTTTAATTTGTATAGTTGTGGATTGAGGGCACTAGCTCAGCCACCAGCAACAGAAACCTCACAAACCAGCATAAGTTCTGAAAACTATACACATGGAAGAATCCAGGGTGGCATGGCTAATTCAGAAGCCCTCGCAAATCTCAAACTTTGGATAAAAACACATTATCCTTACACTTTTGAGATGCAAAGCTCTGGAATATGCGGTGAACTACAATTTGCCAACCACCCAGCTTTTCCCTTAGTCTTGCAATCGAAATGGTTTCACAATTGTGTGGATGGGCCAAGACATCATGACATAAAAGGGCCTAAAGTGATACTTGGAGAGATCGGTGATAGGGGTAGCAGAGGTATTTGGGGCTGTGTTTAGATGTTTTCATCATAGAAATGTAGGAAGAATGTGTAATTTTAGGTAAAGTTTTAGGATTGAAGCGCTTTGTGGGTAAGAAAATGATGTGGAATCCATGTGAGGCAGACCACCCTGGACTCTCTCAGGTGTCCAGTTTTCAGAAATGTGTGTAGGTTTCGCTCAGAGGCCACTGAGCACAGGCCCAAATACAGCAGTTAAATATGTAGCCAATGGCTCCACTTTATATTTTAGGACAGTGTGCGTCACAGGCGGTAGGCCAAGCCACACAAGGATGTTTGCATTTTTGTAAGGACTAGAGTGGAAACAATGAGCAATACACGTTTTGTGGCTAGACACTGATTCTGAAAGTCTGTCTGTCACAGAAATGGAAAGTAATGTGATTTAAGTCACTGGGGAAAGTTGGAAATTTGTAGGGCGTTGTGGATATGTGAATTGGATTAATGCATGTTACACCTCCCTAGACACCTATGTTCCATCTGAGCCTATTCAAAACTAAATCACAAATTCATGCTGGTTAGTTTTGGCATTACCAGTAGTAATAGGGTCAAAGTGTCAATACTAATAACAGCACCAGAATATTGAACCCATTACTTAGTGTGAGTCAGTCACAAAACCAAATCAAAGCATCAACCACTTTATGGTCCATTCACACACTTTTTATGCATGCCACACTAAGTTATTCATACAGGACCCAACCCATACAACACTCACATCAACATCAAAAAGCCTCTGCCATTCAAGAGCCATTCACATTTATACGCCTACAGGACTGAAACATAAATCACACTGCCACTCAACCAATTATCAGCCAACATATTATAGAAACACACCTCTAGCAAACCAATACACGCATTCTGCCAGACAGCATCCATACATTCTGCCAGCCAGCAGCCAAAAAGTACGCTAGCCTAAAACAAAAACACTATGCCAGCCAACAGCAACACAACTGCCACTACACACACACACATCCACCACCAGCTACGGGTGGGTTAGTGCCTTGACCATAGTTTCACTTCAATCATGAACATCTGCTTGGAGTCATTTGCTCGGGGCGGAGAACATGGTGGCTGGCAGCTAGCTGGTCGCGGAGGCTCCAGCGGTAGGGGACAGTTTCTGCAGTGCTAACAGACACATTTTTGGTCAGATGACGGCGCAGTAAAGGCGGTCAAGGCAGAGACGGCAAAGCGGATTAAACTAAAGGAGTTAGAAATCAGTACCTGAAGACAAGGGCACGCCGCGCTGAGGAGTAACAGTGCGGGTTTGACAACCGGACGATCGGATGACGCCGGGAGATCGCCGGGGCGTTAGAGACTCTGAAGGCATGTAAACACCTTGCAGCAGCGCTCGCAGCAGCGCCCCATAGTGAGTTTGTTCTGGGCTACCGGGGTCATAAAGTTTTTTGCATTTGTGGTTTGTCCCCCATGAGAGGCACTGGCGGTGGCGGGGCTGACTCTGCAGGGTGCGGCAACAGCCACGAATGAGGGGGTCGGAGGAGACTGGGAGGGGAGTCGCGTTGTACAGGTCGAAGGGGTTTCGCAGTGGTCACAGGCAGCGCTAGAAGTTTGGCGCGGGCATAGAGCAGCTGCCAGACTCTCCCATAGTGGCAGAGGTTGGGGGAGCCGGGGCAGCTCAGGACTAAGCATGGGCGGAAAATCCGTTCCGCTCGCGGATTTTGCGGATTTTCGGGAAATCCGCAATCCGCGAGATTCGCGAATCTCCCGCAAAATCCGCAAATCCGCGAGCAGCGGATTTTGCTCGCACTGCTCGCACTGTTCGCGTGCGTTCGCGGCTTCCCAGTACAACTTCGCGCCCCGCGAATAAGTGCTAAATTGCAGAAATACGATCTTAGCAAAACTGAAACTACTTGCCAGGTTCAAAAGTTCAGGCTCATCATTAGTAGCCATTTCCTGTAGTGCTTCCTGAGGGGCCCCTCCAGAGTTCAGTTGACAGTTGCAACTATTATGTGACCCTGCTCTGAACCTCAGAATAGTTACACATATGCCACAAAGGTCCTGAATTACAGCTAAGGGAGACAAGCAGGAGCCAGGCTGGAAGTTAAAATCCATTAATCAGCCCCTAATTCATTATTGTCAGTTGGGGCAGGGCAGGTGTTGTAACTAATTTTGCAACAATGAAAGCACTTAGCAAGTGCAAAAGATCACTAATCAGGGCGCACTAAGGAAGCAGGTGCCAGCTAAAAAAATATTCTGTGACACATTAATCAGCCCCAAATTAATTCAGGTCACTTGAGGCAGGGAAGGTGTGCTTTGCTTTGCCGAAAATAATGTACACTGGACAACCAGAGGGTGTGGTGATGAAACAGAGGGTGGCATGGGTGGGCCAGAGGGTGGCATGAGTAGTCAGAGAGTGGCAGTGGTGACAGAGAGTGGCAGTGATGAAGAAGAGTGTCCCAAACAGGCTGGACACGTAGAAACAACAAGTTCGCGAAACTTGCGACCCGACAGGTAAGTTCGCAAATTGCGAAATTGTAAAAACCCTCGCGAACTGGCAGAAACACGGGCGAACACAAAAAAAAAAAATCCGCAAATTCGCGGGAATTCGCGGATTTTGCGGATTGCGAATTCGCAAATCCGCAAAATTCGCGAACGCGAGATCCGCAAAATTCGCCCATGCTTACTCAGGACTCAGTTTCCCAGAATCCCCCAGGATTGGCTCAGAAGAAACAAGCAAAGGGAAGCTTTTGAAAGATTCAGCCTCTGGTCTAAACAGTGTTAGTCTCCTCCAGGAAGGCAGAGCAGCTATAGAGGGAGTTACCTCAGGGAGGTATAGGAAAAAGAGCATAGAAGGAATTACAGAAGAGATCCCAGCACTCAGATATGCTCTTAAAAGCACAAATTACAAGCATGTTACAAAAACTGCTTATATATTTAATCCTCCTGGCAAGCCATCCAAGAGTACAAAAGCAGCAACCTCTGCAAGGCGTACCACAACTGCAAGTAAAACAAAGCCAAGAAAAAAGAGAAACAACAAAAATCTCAAGCTGACTTCACCTAATCTTTCAACTCAACCGATTCACTTCAAGGCAAAACCTACATCGTCATTAAAAGAGTATTTTAGGACAGTACCTAGTACTCTTATACTGAAACCAATGAATGGTGTCCTGGATACCCCGAGTGGATATATAGAAGGGTCTTATAGCTTCCCAGAAGGGGTCTTAAGTCCAAAGAAGTGTCAAGTACTGGGGGGTCAGCTAGAAGGGGCTGAAGCGGTAGTTTTCATGATGTCTGAGGCAAGTGTAGGAGTAGAAGATAAAGACCCTAATGCTGACACTGTAGGCGGGAATGCACCAAAGGCAAATCTGAATTCAGCAAAGGAAGTGAGGATTACATGCTTTCCCCAACGGGAATAATGGGGATTTCTCAACACATCAACCTGGCATGCAAATTCTACAATCTTTAAGTGAGGAGATAAAGAACAGCTTTTTGGTCTCGGAGAAGAACCAAGGCAAAATTAAGACTTTTTGTGAGAAGTTGGAAGACAAGATTGATTCCCTGGCTGCAATGGCCGCAGCCCTAGAGTCTACAGTCGCAGAACTGACAGTTCAAACCACAGAAAATTCAAAAGAACTTGATAGAATAAAAGAACATGAACTGGGGCTCCAGGAGAAAATAGAATCCATTGAAAATTCCCAGAGGAGAAACAACTTACGCCTGCTCAAAGTCCTGGAAGGAGTGGAGGGGAGTAACATTAAAGAATTTGTGGTCAAATTGATCAAACAATCAACCCTAATCGACTCTACAGAGCAAGATCTTATGATGGATATACAGAGAGTCCACAGGGACCCATTCAGATTAAACCCAAACAAAACGAGACCTAGGAAGATTCTGGTACATTTCCTAACTTAAAGCTTGAAGGATGAAATATTAAGCAGAGCATTAAAAAAGAGCACTCTAATCGCAAAGGGATAATGTTTCAGATAAGGTCAGATGTTTCATCGATAACTGCATCTAGACAGTGGGAGCTAGGGAAGTTACTCGACCTCTTTAGGCAGCTAGGTGCACCAGCTCAGCTCAAATTTCCTGCAACGTTAAAAGTAATGTATAAAAATAAAATGTGGATGTTTAAGAGGGTGGAAGAAGCAGAATTCTTTTTACAATCAATATCCGGGGTGGGTAGGGAGGTAGCAGTCAGCAATTTTTTTAGGCCTTTAGATTTTCTAATTTTTGTGTGTAGATTATGTCCTTGCTGTCTAAATTACACATTTTTTTTGTTTTTTAGATTAACTGTCATCTGTCACACAGTTAATAACCGTCCCAAGGGAGGCGTCCCAAGGATGCCTCCAGGCCAGATTAGGGCCACAAGAGGAAGATTGGGGGTTCTCCAGGGGCGCACTAGGGGAGAGAGAGTAGGGGTGGGGGCAGTCACTGGGTAGGGAGCATAGGGGTAAAAAAAACAAAAAAATAAGATCGAAGCGCCAAAATAGGTCGTCTAAGAAATATATTACCCATATCGAGAGAAATGGCACAAGCTAGGATTGTATACTTTTAATCAACGAAATTGGACACTTGTAACACTGCTCGACCTTTGGTTCAGTGTAAATAAGGAAACCCTCAAAGAAATCAATGTTAGATGGAGTTGCGGTATATATGTTTCATCCGCCCCACATTGAAATTCCGGCAGTTATCATAGGGTATTTCTATTTGTGTGAACTGCTTGCCTCATCCAGAGGCACCTCCAGTCTCGAGTGCAGTGTCCAAAGACAAAAGAGGATTTCCCCACAGAGAAGGGAGAGAAAGGCAATAAAGAGTTCTTTAAAAAATGAGAAAAATACCTTATAGTTTTATTTCAGGGCAAGTTTCCATTGGTTAAAATGGTTGGTATACTATGTAAAGTCCAAGTTACTGGGCCATGTAGTATTGCAAGAAAAAAGTTGTCACTTTAAAAGGGATTGAAAGACGTGTGTATATTTAAAAAAAGTATTTAGGGGCAGATTTATGTTAACTAGCGCATCCCCAGGGATGCGCCAGTTAACAAGCGCCACAGTGCGCCACAGCTCCGCCAGCCATGGTGCGCCGCATTTATAATGCGGCGCACCATGGTGCAAAAACGGCACAGATGCGTGACGCATCTGTGCCGGAAATGTGGCGCATTGCTGGAGTTGCGTCGCAAGCGCGACGCAGCTCCAGCAAGGCTCGGGGTTGCCCCATTTTAACAATGCTGCGTCAAGACCTACGCCCGCTTCAAGCAGGCGCAGGCTTTTGACGCAGAATTGGCTTAAAAGTGACTGAGTGAAATCTCATAGATTTCACTCAGCCACTTTTGCGAGGCGCACCTGCCCCGGAACGCCCACCCTGCGCCGGAACGCCCACAAGCGGCGCAGGGCTTTACAACATGACGCATCTGCCTAGATGCGTCACGTTGTAAATCGTTCGTACGGATGCGCCACGTTTACGCCGCCTTGCGTGACGCAACAGCGGCGTAAACGTGGCGCAAGGGCCTCATAAATCTGCCCCTTAATCTTTTATCAAATCAAGTTAAAATGTTGGGTACAAGATGACTTGACCCAACATTTTAACTTGATTTGATAAAAGATTAATTACTTTTTTTAAATATACACCCGTCCCTTTTTGCTCTCTTCTTTTTCTGATCACTCATAAGTGACAGTTTTGAATATATGTACATCTCTGTTGTTGCATAACCAACACTAGTGGGCTCAAATCACTAAGCCCACACGATTTCATTCCTTAAGTGATTCTAAAATTCTTGTTTTACTAAAATCCCTTGAAGGTATCTTCACCCTATCATACTTTTTGCCCAAACCCTCAAGGGTATACTGGGTTGCCCACTTTCAACTCTCATATCTATGCCAGTAAGGCTTTCAGGAGCAGACAACTGACAGTCAAAGAATGATATCAGTCTTCCTATGGTGGTCTGCCAATAGACAACACAAGTATTTTATGTTGCCAACTGAATCAGGTAAGTAGTCTACATTTGATACCATGTGCAAGTTTTGCGTCTCACATCAAATGGTTGAAGAACTTGGTCAATTTTATCTACTTCACCCATCTACTTGATGTAACCAAGCATTGGGGCTATTGGATTTCTGCCAAAGTTCCCAAAACCATGATGGGGAAAGTGCTCTCATGGTGAAGTGTAGTGAGCACATATACTTCCTGCCTGTCTGATAATTTGACAGTCAGCAGTTTGTTGCAACAGAACAGACTGCTCTAACCTTTTTGGAGCTTCTTGCAAACATTCTCCTGAGGGAATCCTTTATGGTGCTTTCTAATGGTACCACAAGCCAAAGTGTCAGCTTTGTAAAGTTTACTGCACCGCTGGCACCTGTATAAAGGTTATCTACCTTTATAAAGGAGTGATTGGCAAAGCTCCCATACAATGTTCTCACAAACACTAACGTGGAAGGACAATCTGCAAGATTTATTGCAGAGTCCTTCCTTGTGCATACTCTTAGGCTGTACACATAACCAGTAGAGCTCATGCACAACAATTACATCTTGATGCTAGTACAAGCTCTTTTACCAGGTACGTACTGCCTGAACAGCAGTCGCCCTATGTTCATGAGCAAGAACTCGTCAACTGCTATATTCTTTCCAGGAGTATAAATCTGTGGAAACATGGCAGACAAATGTTCCATGACAGGCCACATATTGAATAACCTTTGTCATTGAATTGCAGCATACATTGAAAAACAAAAACATGTCTCTGCTCCTGACTGTGCAAATCAGGGTGTTACCCAAATCGCATAAGTAGACCAGTAGGACTGTATGATTGTTTTTTTTTTTTGTAAAATTTTTTATTTTGCAGACAGAGAAAAAAGTACAATAAACAAAAGGTACCACATTGGGCGCGTAGAAGGTCCCACACAGTGGGAAGGCTTAAAAGGAAGATGAGGCAGAGCAGCAAAACAAAAAGTCTGCAGTTGCTGGTAATGTCGGCAGTCCCGGATCAGTCCCCCTCCAAGGGGTAGCTCAAGTAGTGCAGCCAGCAAATAGTCCAGGAGCGCTCCAGTGTTCAATTAAGCCTCATCTCGGCGATGTAACTGTCCCAATGTAGCAACCCACCCTTCCCCCCAAGAACTCCCCCCCCCCCGTGACGGCGCCGCTCGCAAACCACATTCATCCAACAAGCATACTCTAAAGCTGAAATAAGTGTAAATTCCTTAACGATGCTGGGCACACAGCCGAGGGCAAGCCCGCAGAAAGAAAGGTCACCAAGGGGCCCCACTCGTGCTTGAAGTTTTTGTATTTGCCTATAAATATATCCGCCATTCTCTCGAGACTCAAGAGTCTCCACAGTCTAGAGTGCCAAAGGGAAACCGCCGGGGCCTCCTTCCGTTTCCAGGCCGAGGCCAACGTGAGCTTGGCCGTGCCGAGACACAGCCATAAGATCTTTTTATCGGCTCGTGATTGGTGTTCCAGGCCGGGGTCTCTCAAACCCAGCAGCATGAATTCAGGGGAGTCATCGACAGGGTACTGCAGAATGTCCTTAATATGGGACAAGATCTCGACCCAGAAGGGCTTAATGATCGGGCAATCCCACCAAATGTGGCGGAAGTCCCCCAGAAGGCCACAACCTCTCCAACACCTGTCCGTGGCTGCTGGGAAAATGCGATGCAGTCGAGCCGGGACCATGTACCATTGCATAAGAGTTTTGAAATGCGCCTCCCTCAGGAGTATGGAGTGATTAAACTGCGTCATGTCCTTCCAAAGCGCCGACCATTCTCCGTCGCTGATATCTCTCCCCACCATCTCCTCCCATTGCTCCATGTAGCGCGGTCTAGGGGAAAGGGCCGAGCGGAGCAGCAGCTGATATAGAAAGGAGATGGTCCCCTTCATGGCCGAGGTCTTCAGGAGAAAGGCCTCAAACTCGGATAAAGGTCTCGTCGCCGCCTCCCGCACCGCGGGCGAAGTGACCCAATGTAGCAGTTGCAAATGCCGATACTTTTCCCCTGGCAGCACTTGGTAGTCCCGCATGCAGTTCTCAAACGTCAGGGGATCGGGGCCATGGAACAAGTGAAGTAACGCCCGGCATCCCCCCTCCCTCCAACCGTCAAAGGGGCCCTCGGCGAGCGCCGGAGGAAACTCTGGATTAAAATGCAACGGAGTGAATGGGGATGGAAAGGTCGTCCACCTCTCATCGCCAGCCAGAGTGTCCCAAACTTTCAGCGTAGTCCCCGTGGGGGTACTAATATACGCGTTAACCGGGCGATCCCGCTTCGGCTTCCATGCAAGGTCCCAGATGGACCGGCCTACCACACTCCGGTCCATGTGTAGCCAGTGTTTGTCCGAGAACTGCTGTGACCACTCTACCATAACTCTAAGTTGGGCCGCCTTGTAGTAGAGGTTGAAGTCCGGAAGGCCTACCCCTCCTTCATTCCGCAGGCGCCGCAGGAGCGTAAACGAAAGCCGCGCCCGACCACCCTGCCAGACAAATTTCAACATCACCGATTTGAGGTGGCTAAAAAAAGTGGAGGGCAGTGGGATTGGTAAGGCCTGGAATAGGTATAGATACTTGGGGAGAAGGACCATCTTGACAGCGTGTACCCGTCTTAACCAGGAGAGGAATTTAGGCTTCCACCTCTCCAGTTCCGCGCGCGATTTGGCCATAAGGGGCGGGAAGTTGGCCGCGAAGAGGCCGCCAACCGTAGGGGTGAGATGAACCCCTAGGTAAAGCAGGGAGCCCGAGGCCCAGGCCAACGGTGTCGTCGCCTTCACCCGAGCCACCTCGGCCTGAGATAGGGTCAGGTTCAGGACATGCGACTTGCCATAGTTAATCTTGAAGCCGGCCACCGCCTCAAATTCCAGCAATATATCACGCACACACGGGAGAGAGTTAGCGGGGTCGGCCACCGACAAGAGGACATCGTCCGCAAAAAGGGTGATCTTGTGCTGTTCCCCAGTGAACGGTATGCCCTTCACCCCTTCATGCTCCCGGATAGCCAGCGCCAGAGGTTCAATACTGAGTGCAAACAGCAAGGGCGAGAGGGGACACCCCTGCCTAGTGCCCCGTGAGTGCTGGAAGAAGGCCGACAAATGGCCGTTCACCGCCACCCGGGATCGCGGGCTGCAAAAGTTGGCTCTCACCATCGCGATGAAGCGATCGGAAAAACCAAACGCACGTAACGTGTGGAAAAGAAAGCCCCAGTCCACTCGGTCGAAGGCCTTCTCCGCATCCAGCCCCACCAAGACCGCCGGGATGCGGAACCTGTCCGCCTTCTCTATAAGGTGGATTACCCTCCTAGTGTTATCATGCGTCTGGCGGCCTTTGATGAAGCCAGACTGATCCGCATGGATAATCGACGGCAGCAGGTTCTGCAGGCGGCTCGCTAGAATAGCCGAGTAGAGCTTCGCGTCTATGTTGAGCAAGGCTATGGGGCGGTAAGAGGCACACTGCTCTGGGTCCTTCCCTGGCTTCGGCAGGACCGTGATCACCGCCTCCGCAAGGGTCCCAGAATTCACCCCAGATCCAACCATATCGTTAAAGAGGGCGACCAGGAAGTCACACACCTCAGTCGCATAGGTCTGATAAAAGACAGCGGTGAACCCATCGGGGCCGGGGGCTTTGTGTAATTTCAGGTTCTTGATGGCAGCGAGGACCTCCTCCCTCGTGATCGGAGCATCAAGTAGATCGTTCCAGGCCCCTGATACCTGCGGAAGCGACAAGCGCTGTAGGAATGCACGCTGTTCAGCAGTGTCCAGCTCTTCCCCCTTGTTCAACGCGGCGTAGAAGCGGCCAAAGACAGCAGCCTTCGCCCCGTCACTGTGATGGAGCACTCCCGCCGCGTCCCTAATCCCACCCACGTATTCACGCTCCCTCTTATCCTTCAATTGCCGGGCCAGGTGTCTGCCAATCTTGTTACCCCCAGAGTAGGAGTGCCGACCCAGCCGCAAGAGGGTGAGTTCAGCCCTATTCGTATAGTGCGCCTTCAACTTGCCCCTCACTGCCGTCAGGGGACGCAGGGTCACCCTCGAGGGATTAGCTTTGTGCTCCCTCTCAAGCGTGAGCACCTCTGCCTCCAGCGCCTCCCTCTCCTTCCTACGTAAGGCGTTCAATTGCGAGTTGAGGCCCAGGCACGTCCCCCTGATCGTCGCCTTGAAGGCGTCCCAGGTGGTCATTAGGGACGTGTCCGAGGGGGGGTTGCTATCAAAAAAGTCCCGGATGGCCTGACGCAAGGCCTGATGGGACGTCTCATCCCTGACCACCGAGGCCGGGAAGTACCACTTCCGGTTCGCGGTGTCCGGAGGCGACCACCGAAGCGTGAGCACCAGGAGACTGTGGTCCGACACAGAGATCAGGAGAATGGCGGCATCTAATATGTTCCCTCTAAGTGATTGGCTGAGGAAGACGTAATCCAGATGGGAGTAGGAGTGGTGTACATGGGAAAAGAACGTATAGTCCTTTACATCAGGGTGAAAAAACCTCCAACCATCAACCAGACCCATCTCTTCCACCCCCCGCTGCGTAGCCCCCGAGAAGACCCCTGTGTCCGCCCTCCGCCCCCCCGAGCTATCCACCTCTCCATCCCAAACCAAGTTAAAATCACCCATCATGAACACAAGGCCTTCCGCAAAGTCCCCCACCTTCTCCAGCAGCTCCTGCAAATACTTATTCTGGCCCGAATTAGGCAAGTAGAGCACCACAAATGTACACAGCCTGCCCTGGATGTGCCCCTTGACCATCAACCACCGCCCCTCTCTATCGTTGCGGACCCCCACAGGCTGAAAATGCAACGCTGCCTTAAACATTAAAGCAACCCCCCGGTGCTTCGTGGCAGCTGAGGACCTGTACACAATGGGGTACGCCCTGTGGCGGAGCCGCAGTTCATCCTTTCGAGCCAAATGGGTTTCCTGCAGCCCCACAACATCAAGATGATGGTCTACAAGATATTTCAGGACCTTCTGTCTCTTCTGAGGGGAGTTCAAGCCCTTGACGTTCCAAGTGCCTATACTAATCGGCATGATAGACACCACACATAGAGCTTGCTATCAGAAATGCAAATGGCGCCCAACCCTCATTCCTCCCCTCCCCCCAACCACGTGCTCCCAAACGTTTCCAGAACAGTCGTAGGATCAGCCCCTCTACAGCACGGCGCGCATTCCACCACTCACACTCAGCATTCAACCCCAAAGGCCTGCCGTCACGGGCCCCCCCCCCCAACTCCACAGTCCCCCAACCAAAACCCCCCCGAACCAACACAGAACATTATACAGAAATGGAAAAAAAAGTGCAAAAACCATACTCAACAAGATCAGCAGGCCGAAGTCCGTAGGAAGCCCCCAATCAAGTGACAGGCCAGAGGAATGAAACCACTATTCCCCTTGGCCGTAATCGAGGTCGTCTCCCACCAGAGTACTTGCAGAACCCTCGATCAGAAGGCCCGAGCCTCCCCGGCGCCGATCCGCCATTCTTCGGGGATTACGCCGCCCCAGAGCCGAGTTGTGAGTCGGCCAACGTGGCCGAGGCCACCGAAGCGACTGCCGCCCCTCGTTCCTGCATGCTGGTAGAAGGGTCCGGACGCTGTCTAGTAGGGGATCCGGCGGGGGAGCGCCCCACCCTGTGCCATGAGTTCGAACGGCGGCGCCGTCGAGACGGAGAGGCCGCCGTGGCCTGCGAGGACGGCACATCCGCCAATCCCAAGAGCTCTTTTGCCGCCTGAAGTGTGCGTACTTGGGCCAGGCGATTCTGCCATCTGAAAATTATTCTGAAAGGGTGCCCCCAGGAGTAGGCGATCCCCCTCTCTTTCTGGAACGCTGTGATAGGTCGGAAGTCCCTTCGCTTTTGTAGGGTAGATGCTGCCAAGTCCTGGAAGAGCTGTGGCCGATGGCCCCGAAATTGCAGCGTTTCGACGGCCCTGGCCTTCCGGAGTATCCTCTCCTTAAGTTGAAAATCGTGGACGCACACCAATATGTCGGCCCCCCCCTCGCCGTGGCAAGCCCACCCGGTGCACTCTGTCCATCCGTATTTCCGTCGTGCCCGCCTCATCTAGGACCTGGAGAAGCAGCTCCTGAACGTACCCCCGGAGATCTCCCGCCTCACCGTCCCAAGGCACCGCCCGTATACGGATGTTGTTTCTACGGGAGCGGTTTTCAAGGTCTTCCGTGTGCAGTTGAAGGTCCAAATTCTGCTCGGTGAGGCGGATTATATCTTGCTGGAGCATATGAACGTCGGTGGCCACGCTCAGGTCCCTGTCCTCCAGGGTCGCCACCCTCTCTCCTATGCCGTCCACGTCCCTCCGCACTTCCCGTAGGTCGGAGGCGAGCTGCGTCCTGAGTTCCGATATGTCCTCCTTGATGGATGCGAACAGCTCCGACACGAAGGCCTTCGTCGCTGGGGCGTCTTCATCAGAGTGCCTCGACGACCCACTTGCTCCAGGGGAGGCCGGTTGCTGGGAGGCCTTGTCCTTCCCCTGGTTTCGTTTGCGCTGCACCGTAGACATGGCGGCTCACCGCGCCCTGTGTCGGCCCCACGTGGCCAAGGGAAGTAGCGGGGCCTGCAGGCGGAGCAAGTGCTCGGTCCCTCCGTCGCCTCCAAGCGTTTCCAGGCCCCCCACACACAGGCACTCGACCCGGGAGCGTCTCCCGCGATCCAGGCGGGAATCCCAGGGAGCCGGTGACCTTCCGCCTCCGCCCTCCGAGCCTCCGCTCTCCAATAAGCGATAGAATCACTCCTGGGCCCCGCCGCCGTCCGGCTCCGTGCTGCGACCAGGCCCGGGGCTACGAAAGTTCAAGCAGGCCGCTGGCGCCACCCGCGAGGGGAGGGCCGGTCGATGGCGATAGTAAGGCGCCACCAGTCGTGCAAGTGTCACTGCTTGGCCAGGGGTCAGTGCCCCACCTCCCCCCAGGTGTGGTGGGGTATGAGCCGGGTCTCGTCGTCAGGACCTCCCTCGTCCAAGCTCTGGTCCGAACAGCCTTCCGTCTGCTCCAGTGCCTGCAGGCGGATCTAGGGCCCCGCCCTTCGACCACGCCGGGCCGCGATGGCTGGAAAGCCCGGGGTCTCACAGGCCGTGGGTTGCGGACGCTCTCGCAGGTGCTCCCAAGACCACACCGCCTCGGTGACCCCACCAACGTCCGCCGCTCTGCTAGGCGAACGTCTCCGCCACCGTAGGGGCTCGTGGGCACCCCCAAAATCGTGCTGTTAGATGCTTTGTTGGATCAGCGCCGGAGCGGCACGAAAAGGCGTCCTACTCCGCCGCCATCTTGGCCACGCCCCTATGATTGGTTTTTGGACTATTCCAATCTTCAGTATATAGTTCAGAATATTTTTCAGCTCCCCGAGTGAAGTGGGAGTCTACAAGTGTGCCCTCGTTTGAGGCGGCAGAGTGCATCCATTGTCCGCCAGCATTCCACATCCAAATTTGTTTGGTGCACAATTTTCTCAAGGAAGACTGCATCCAGATAAAGATGGATTTAGTTAATAGACAAAAGGTGTGCTGTATTAACCTTACATCCTGTAACTCATCCAGAATGGTGGAATTACAGGATGAACTAAATTAGAAGTCTGCTAAGCGAACACTCTGTATGTGCTCAGGCCCTTTATCTGCCTGCACACTACATTGCTCTACCCCTTCACTAGCTCTTTGCTGCATATTTAGTGCTTGCAAAGGGACATCATGACTAGCAGGGACATGTTCCTCTGAAATACTGCAAAAAAGTCATCATCAGAAGAAATTTTGATGAAAAATCAGTCCCAGATCTGCCCAATGACCCTCTCCCTCTGATGTTGGCTCAGTTCCAGACTCTGCCTCAGAACTCTCCTCCATTATTCAAGTTAAAGCCTTGGAAGCATTCACCCAATTACACACCATCCCTATTTCTAAAAAAAACCTTCTGGCCTAGATTAAATGCAGTGGTGTTGTAGAAATAAATGCTGTGTGTGGGCTGTGAGTGGGTGTGGTATGAACTTAAAGAATGCACTGTAATGCAGTGAGAGTGGAGTAAAGTGTGATCGCAAATAGTCTTAAACTTGCACTTATCTGACACACAGAACTTCTCAAAAGATCTAATGCTATGAAAAAACTTCTCCAACAATGCTAAAAGAAAAAAATAAGAAAACAAATTAGCTCATGTGGCAGCATGCATGTGATGTGCTCCTAGTGAAAGAGCAGAATGCGGGGGACTCACAATCAAGTTAGCCACTTGGACCTCTGCCTCCACCATCCACTGCATAGAACAGTGTGTCAGTCCATATCACGCACTGATCGGTTCTTCTGTCATTTATATTTTACATTCACCCAGCACAACATATACATAATTAGTAAAAAGGGTGTTCACAATCGCCCATTTATCTGCTTTTGTGTTGTTCACATGATAAGTCTATCCTGCAAGGCATACATCATGGGTCAATTGCTGAATGCTCTTGGCTCAGTTATTCAGTCATTGTCAGGTGTGAATTCCTCAGAAGCAGCCCCTTCAAATGCCCACCTTCTGGCAGCACTGAGTCTGTATGTGTAGATAGCAGAGGATCGCAGTGGCCAGATGAGGGAAAGGGTGATAGGGAGGGTACTGTGTGGAGGGTGACTTAGAGCAGCGGTAGATGATGATTAGTACAGGGCCCAAATGAGTAACACACTAGCATATATGTATATCTGTAACACCTGAGAATTAGCTGTACCTGTAGGTAGTGATAGGTATTAGTGACAAGTAAGAATCTTCTCTTATAATCAGGTCCATTCTTATCACGTGCCTTGAGCAGAAATTCACAAGAGTATTATTCCACTCACTTTGGAAGACGCGAATACTCAGTTCAGGGCTGACAGGGTTGGTACTTTCTGTTTCAGTTACATGGGTATTACCTCAGAAATTATATACACTCAAAATGTCAAAGAGTCTAAGTCCCATGGATTTCTCACAATATTTGTCTCCAGAGCACTCACTGAGCACTGTTATCAATAAATAACCAGAATGTCTTTTGCTATGAACAGTCAAGAATGTCTTTCCACTTGCTCTGCTCAGAAGTGCTCCTTGCTGCTATTGCAAACAAGGTACAAAGGCTATAAGCCCTTTCCCAACTATAAGTTCTAGTTAGCAGGAGAAGTTAAAGACTTATCTCCGAATTTAGAACAAGTGGAGATGCACTCTTTCCTACCTTGCTTCAGGTGAGGAGTCTCAGTTCTGCTTGTATGCTGAAGTTGACTGGATCACATGCACGTGACTCAGGGCATGATCCGTATTTAGATGCGAGCCGTCGGCAAGATGGTGGCTGTGATTTTGCAAACTCGCAAGAAGTCACAGGACATAACCTGCAACTTGAAAACAAAGAGTTATTCACAAGATAGCACAGTACAATCACTGTGCATTTATCCCTTCATAAGAATGCTTGCTGTGTATTACAGTATCTGGTAGTCACCATACTTACTGAGGTTATAAGTTCTCTCTCTAAGCATGTCCATGTGCAGAAAGAGTAGCATATCTTGTAGAACTGGAAACAGTTTCTCTGACATATGACAGGTGTGTCTCACAGAGTAGAGTCCTGCCACGGAGTGTGAGCATGGCAATTTCATTACACCTTGTACATGTACTAATACTTTATGTCCCACATAGTGTCCCATTTCGGGCATGGCAAGAGGATGGCCTCACAAACCATGACAGCCATACATAGTTTGCTTCATCCACGCATAAGGCAATGTGTCCGCCCACCCAGTCCGGCCTCCTTAATATTGTGACCATAGCAAAATGTGAATGGCTAAAAAATGTATCACTAGCTGAAGTGGTCTCTCCTACTGCACCATGATGTAGGCTGTCCTGGGTCGAAATAAAAATTGAATGGCACAATAACTAATCAGTGCTGAAATGGGCTGACACTGCTGCCTGGGAGAGGGCACCTAAAAACACCAAGGCAGCGTTACAAAAGAAATCACAGACAGAATTTCCCTTCCCTGGGGGGGCTGATCACACCCCCACCCACATCGGGACCCAATCATCCCCCATGGAAAGGAAAACAACCAATATAATATATTTACCTAAGGGGGTTGAACCACGAAAGGGGGCAATCCTCCTTAATGTTTGGTGCCAGGTAGCACCAGAAAAGCCCCAGGTACATGTGAAAAAAAATGGCTGGCAAATTTTCCCTTCCCTGGGGGTCCTGTTTGGGCCCCTTTTGGGGGCCAATCTGCGGAAGCCAAAATGCCTGGGGCCAATGCCCCCACAAAACAAGACATCCCTGAGATCTAGCGGAATCCAGGCTTGTGGATCACAGTCCAGTCACGATCCACGAGCAGGGATGTGTTTCAACAAGGCATATCTGGAAAAGCGAAGCCCTCTCATTCCCTACACAGCCATTACACATTTGTTGCTGCCCGTGGAAGCCTAAAAGGCCCCGGGCAGCATAAAAACTGGCAACTAATATGGCGACCAGATTTTCTCATTCGTGGATGAACGAATCTTCCCCCCATGCCTGGGAAGGAGTGGGGAGGCCTTCACTCTTCAAAAATAGAAATCCCTGGTGTTTAATGTATCCCTGCTAAGTAATCAGTGGCACCTGAGCGGGGATAGCATGACAAAGGCATCGCTGGAAAGGAGAGACTCTCCCCTTACCAGCAATACCTCCCTTTAACAATGTGGGGCAGGCTGGCAAGGCAACAACCCACCAGATGCGAAGGGAGCTGCTTTGCCAGCTCCTACTCACCCCTGTCCTATGCGATCAGTGACTTCAGCATGCTGTGCGGAGAACAGACTTCGCTGATGAGCAGTAGAGCGGCAGGCGTTAACATGGAAGTGATTCCGCATCAACCTCCAAATACAGGAAAGTCTTCAGTGGGAGCACCAGAGATTACCCCACAATCACCCAGGAGGATGGCCCGTTGACTTTATCTTCATTGTAGAGGCAGTGCAGAGGACAACAAAGGATTGTCCTCTCCACCAAAAGAGTTAAGCCTGTTCATCTGGTCTTTGTCTCTTTTGCTTCTTTGCCCACTCTGTTTATGATTGCCTTCTTTTATCCTTCCACAGGTGTCAGCTTTTTGCTAACATTTTCTTTTTTTCCTGAAAAGCCCTCGTTCTCTGTGTTTTCCCACTCTTGTGAGGCACATTTCTTTTTGTCACATTATAAAAATTTTATTTTTCATAACTTTGTCCTTCGAGCAGCTCTTATGTACACTTTCACTTTTTTACAGTTTTGCCTTTGAGTCATTTCCAGTGCACTTTAACTCCACACTGCTCTGTCTCCATTTTCTTCCTTCCCCATGCCCTTCATATCACTTATCCACCGACACCCTCTGTGTTGCTTCTCCCATGCACCCTGTATTGCTTCAGTCTACTCTCTATGTATTCCTCCTGTTGCGTCCCCAGTGATTCTGCTCTCTGCAGGTCCTAGGTCATACAGCTGGCTGCTAAGGCTTTTTTCTGTTTATTAACCAGTCTGCACAGCTTGAGGGATGCTGTGCAGTCTGGCTAAAACTATTAGCAGCCCAATAGATCCCAAAAATGAGACCTACTGACTTTACCAATGCTTGTGTTCATCTAAAAGCAACAATAACATCAATGTAAGAACAATATTTCCAGGAGAAGGAATGCTTTGTTGGGTTTTGATGAGGGCAGGAATCTATTTATATGAACCAAAAAAGATAAATCTGGATCTTGATAAGCGTGGCTCAAATCCACCTGAGTGACTTACCGCACTCACCTATAGTAACTCTGTAAAAAGTCAGCCGGACAGTGGAGAAGAATAATCAAAAATATTTATTAGGCCACAAACTCCCATATGAGAGGGCCCTGTCCGACCTCACCCCTAAAAGTGCGTCGAGAGGACTGACTCTCTTCATCATAGCAGTACATTATAATGCAATACAGTACATTAGGGTACGCCCCTTCTGGAAAATTACTGAAACCCAGACAGAGGAACAATGTCCTCATACAGTAAGCATCTGCACCTGCAAGGGATACATCGCTATCTTTGCTCAAGGCCGCGGAGCTGAGCCTCAGCGTCTCTGGTGCATGAGAACATTACTGATAAGAGACTTGTCAGTTTCGGCCACAGTTTGCTGAGAAACGAAAACTGCTGTTTTAGTAAAATTCTCTATTCCTACGGGAGGGGCAGATGAGCGAGTGCGACTCACAGGCTCGGGGAGATTGGAGGCACACGAGGTAAGCTAAGAAAACTCATATCAACACACATATATTCGAATAATCATGCAACAAGCAGGAGTAATGCAAAAACATGTATATATACGTACTTCATCAGTTAGTCACATGATGCAAACTTTTAAGGAAAATTAGAGATGGGTGGAGCATTGAAAATTGAATTCTATCAGACCCTCCTTTTAGCATCATTGGCTAACTGCAACGGAGCATTTATTTGCCAAAAGGTAGAGCCTTGTACAACCATTTTAGTGGCAGGGCATCATACTTATTCAAAAATATCATCTTCAATGAGCATCATCCAATGAGCATCAGGAAGTTCAGCAACAGTGGAGGCAGTATATTGACCAGACACCTTCTTTTGTGGTCGCAAATTTGTAGCACACATTGAGCAGCATGGGGGAAGGCAGTATACACAGAGACAACATGTCAGTAGTACGCTCACCACACCAACCAAACCCATCAATATTTTCCAACCCCAGGAGGAGAAAAAACCCCAGAGCCACCCTTTTAATGACCATGTCCCGTTATCCTGATGAAGTTCAGTCGCTAATCTATGGAGTTTCTGTTCTGCTAAGTTAACAGTCGGAGCTGAGTCAGGAATATATACGCAACAAGACATCCCGATGACGCGACAGGCCCCGCCCCTATCTGCCAGGATGACGTCAAGCACCATCCTATTCTGAATCGTAAATAATCTCATAGCCTGAATCTCAACAGACATGTTAGTCGCAATGTCTGCTTCAGTAAGTACTACCTTCTCCATTACCCTGGACAGTCGTCGATTGGCCCTACTATTAAATATCGGACCCCAGAAAGGCAAAAGTCCCTTAGAAAAATCAGTCCATTGTTGTAGAGAAGTGTCTGTCTGGTCAACGTCATCTACCTGAAGTTCCCTCCTTTTGCGCTGTTCTGGTGGATTGGGAAACCTACGATGAGTCTTGTGATAGTCGGAAGGTGCCACATATATGGGCGGAATCATATAAGCTAGGTAACATACCCCCCCAACCTTCAGGCAACCATAAGTACCCATTATCTCCACACACAAAGTAAATGCTGGGGGGAGTAACCAAAGACGGACTAAGAGGTAAACGTATCGAGGCTGTTACGTTACAAGAACTGTCGCCAACTTTAATGGGGCCCCTTCCTTCTATACAAAAAAATGGGGACGGACCCACCACAGCCAATGGTATTAAAGACTTGACAGTGCCGTTCCCTTTAGGTGGATATCTGTAGGACAGAGAGGAATTCAACCGTAAAAAACTTTCTCTAACCTTGTCGGTATCATTTGGAGTCAAGAAGCGTCCTACCTTTTTCTCACACATCTCTATAAATGTCTGATCAAAGCGTCCGTCGGTATATAGCCGTCCAAGGGAAGAGGGGGGCATAGGGCGAACTCGCATTGTCATTGTCGATCCCCTATCTTGCAGTCGAGGAGTCAGAAAATCTGGCTGTTGAAAATATTTGACAAGACCTATTAGAGTATACCATCCCACGCAACTATTCACAGGTGTCAAGGGAAGCGCTAAAAATCTATCCTTTTTGTAAGCAGCAGAAGGCAAAAGCCCACAAACCCAACAGTCAGTCATATTGGTGGTGGCATGAGCATGGTGCAAAGTCTTTATAAAAACATTTTCTTTGTAACCTCGTCTAAGCATTTGTTCACCATAATCCACAGTAATGATGTTATGTTCAGGAACAGCAGTAGGTGTGGGTGCAAACACATGTACGGGATAAGCTTTATCCAAGAAAAACAATATACCAAGAGCCACTAGAAAAGCAATGAGCACTATTATGAGGAGTACTATTTTTCCTCTCCAGGAAAGGGCCAACCAGGGGGAAGCAGGCAAAGGTCTTCGAGGAGCCGCAAAGGGCTGCTCCTCATCAGGGATGGGGCGACCAAAAGGATGCATTCTCTTATAAAAAAAAAAGACTGGAAGTATACACTAAAAAAATAGTCCCAGACAGTCCTAAAACCGGCCAGAGGGGTTCTTCAACCCTAAAGAGGGATCTTCTCCCTGTGTCCGTCAAAGCCTCACAGGCAGGCTTTTACCGTCCATACCTTAATCCCACGTCGCTTGACACACAGCAATTGTAACAGAGGAGCACTTAATCTGGGCCCCTCACCACTCTATAGTCTCATAGAACAGAATCTTCGGCTAAACACCAGGGCTCTTACAAGTCCATCCCTACCACTAAATCTTCTTTTATAACAGAATCTCCACTAAGCCCTTCTTCCAGTGTTCAATCCAGTACACTTTCACCTTTTCCGGGGCCGCAGATTATAGCGAGTGCTCCCTCGCACTTCAGGGTCAGCGAACAAAACAGGTGTATCTATAGCATGAACTGGACCCTTTAATGCCTTTTCACTAGTAGCAACGGGAGTAACGGAGCTTGTTGGAGCACTTTGTTCTGCATGTGACTTTACGTTCGTCTTTTCACCTTGCTCCTCTCCCCTCAGTGAAGCATCCGAGAAGGGGACGTATCTGGGTAATTGCTCATGTTCCTCATCAGCAATGCCTTCTCTTACCCATTTGTCGTAGGGTAACGGCAGCGGGACCTTCTTGACATGCGATGCATGCGTCCACGCTTTTCTGCCCTCCACTCGAAGTGCGGTGCGTGTGGTCAACAGTACAAGGCGAGGTTCCGACCAGCGGGGCTCCAGGCAATTCTTCCGCTGATATTTCTTGATCACGACGTAATCACCCGGTTGAATGCTGTGGCCCGGCCCCTCCGGCAACGGCTTCAGGGTGTCTGCTACCTGTTGATGAATAGAACGAAGATCTTTAGTCAAAGCATACAAGTAGTCTATCAGCAATGGATGTTCAACTTCTGAGAAGCATTTCGGTCGCGGTACCCCCCACACATTGGCCGGACGGCCAAAAACAACCTCATAAGGCGAAACTTTCATTTTAGAATTAACAGTAACTCTGGTGGAAAGCAAAGCCAAAGGAAGGGCATCTGGCCAGCGGAGTCCTGTACTCTCCTGTATTTTGGCCATCTTTAACTTAAGGGTACCATTAAATCGCTCCACTAGGCCCGCGGCTTGGGGATGTAAAGCCGCGTGAAACTTCTGTGAAATATTCAACCCCTTAAATATGTTTTTGATAAGTTCAGCATTAAAGGATGTACCGTTATCACTCCATATCACCCTAGGCAATCCGAAGCGCGAGAAATACTCTATCAACATTTTAGCTGTAGAAATGGCCGTGCAGTCCTTAGTGGCATATGCTTCCACCCATCTACTAAAAGAGCATACAACCACAAGGACATATTTTAAGTTATTCACACGTTCCATTTCTATGTAATCCATATGTATCACTTCAAAAGGGAAAGAAGGAGGTGCGAAGTTCCCTGCTGGTACTGGCGTTCCCTTTCCTGGATTGTGTCTCAAACAGACCATGCACTGCTGGACCAGATGTGTCGCCATCTTAGAGATATTTTTATTGCTCCAGACTGGGTCCAGCAGTTTGCATATACCCTTGGCACTGATGTGTGCCGGACCATGTGCCATTGTCACTACGGGGGGAATGTATGCATTCGAGAGTAACCATCGTCTTTTGTCAGTCACATCCGTCCAGCACCCGTCAGAGTCCAGTCTCCCCTCACCATCTTTCCAAGCCCTCAACTCTTGCTCAGTTACCATCTCCTGTATATTTTTTACACTCTGTACTGTGTCTGCAAACATATTAACATCTGGTACCCATCTAGCTGGGCCTGCCACAAACATCCGTGGTAGTTTCGTCCGGGCAGTCTCTTTTGCCGTTTGATCTGCAAAGGCATTACCTCGTCCCACATCGTCCACTATTGTTTTGTGTGCGCTGCACTTTATCACAGCCAGTCTCTTGGGTAACGTCAATGCTGCTAACAGTCGTAATATCAGCGGACCATGCTGTATGCGTTGTCCATGTGAAGTCAAAAATCCCCGTTCTGCCCATAGTCGCCCATAATTATGAGCCACGCCAAAGGCGTATTGGCTGTCAGTATAAATGTTCACGTCCAGTCCCTCACTCAGTTCACATGCCCTCAGTAAAGCTATAATTTCTGCAGCCTGGGCCGAATTGTAAGGTATTCTAGAGGTCTCCACTACTGTCTGTAATGTCGTTATCGCATATGCTGCCGTCGATGTACCATCTGCAAGTTTGAAACAAGACCCGTCTACATACAGTTCCCCATCCGGATCATCTAGGGGCTTATCCGTCAGATCCACCCTCCCTTTTGTCTCCTCCTCTGTCCGAAACAAACAGTCATGTATGTCATCGTCCTTTGCATCTGTTGGGATAGGTAACAACGTGGCAGGGTTCAGAGTGGCACACCTTTTTATCGTCACATGAGGTGCAAAGAGGGTCATCTCATAGCCGGTAAGACGAGCACTAGTTAAATGCTGCGTCTGTGTTCTGTTTAGCAAAATGTCCACAGCATGCGGTACCATTACTGTGAGGTCTGAACCCAATACGAGCCCTGCCGATTGTCTTATAGAGACCGCAGCAGCCGCCGTGGCCCTCAGACAACTCGGCAGCGCTCTTGCCACATTGTCGAGCATCGCAGAGAAGTAAGCACAGGGTCTCTGCTTCCCTCCGAAACATTGTGTTAAGACAGACAACGCGCAACCTTCCACCTCGTGTACATAAAGCACAAAAGGCTTCTGGTAATCAGGTGTTCCCAGAACGGGTGCAGAACATAAAGCAGTTTTTAGTGACTCGAACGCTTCCTGACATGCAGGGGTCCAGGGTAGGGGTTCGCGCACTTCTTTAGTGGTCAGATACAATAGGGGTTTTGTTAGTAATGCATAGTTAGGTATCCACTGGCGACAATACGATGTTATGCCCAAGAATGCACGCACCTCTCGCTGCGTGTTAGGTACCTTCATATTAGTTATCGCTTTTATGCGCTCTGGCGTCAATCTCCTCCCCTCTTTCGAAAGGAGGTGACCTAGGTAGGTGACCTCCGTTCGACAGTATTGGAATTTTGGAAGGGACACCTTGTGCCCCCTGTTGGCCAAATGATGCAGCAATTTAATCGTAGCATCCCGACAACCCTCCTCATCGTCCGATGCTATCAGAATATCATCCACATACTGCAACATCACGTTGCCAGGTGGAAGTTCTAATTCGTCCAATTGTGCCTTCAATGCTTGACTATATATACCCGGACTCTCCGTGTAACCTTGGGGAATTCTCTTAAACCTAAAGCTTCGGCCAGCCAATGAGAATCCGAAGAGATAACGGCTTTCTTCATGTACTGGAATACTGAAGAAAGCATTCTTCAAGTCCAGAACAGAAAAATACTTGGCAGAAGGGGGAATCATTGTCAATATCGTAGTGATGTCCGACACCACCGCACTTGAGGCTCCACTACTTTATTCACATGGCGCAAATCAATCACAAACCTATAGACATCAGGAGTATTATCTGCAGCATCAGGCGACCGTCTTTTAAGGATCGGCAGTATAGGGCTGTTACATATGTTCGAGTCTGTCTCCTCCACTACTCCTGACTGAATCAAATCTTGTATTATTTGTAACAGGGCTTTCTCTCCCTCCCTTGGTATTCTATACTGCGGTACCCTGGGTAATTTCGCTCCCACCTTGACCTTTATCGTTACTGGGGCAATGTCCATCTTACCTACGTCTGTATCATTGGTAGCCCACAAACTGTCGGGTATTCCTTTAAATTCGGGTGGTAGTGGGTCATCTTTAGAGAAACATTGCAGTGGGCGAGCGACAGTTGGGCCCAGCGTGAGGTACACGCCGGAGAACAATAAATGGTGGCATGCAACCTCTTCAACAAATCTAAACCCAGTAAATTTTCTCCACAATTTGAAGTCAATAAAAATGGTGAATCAACGCTGAAAGGGCCAATCGTAAGGGTAAGAGGTTTGGAAATGGGGCTAATCACCGGGGTACCTGAAAAACCCACAGAGATATTGTTCTTGCCAGACAGAGCCGCCCCGGGGACTCGAGAATGAGCCACTGAACTTTTCATTGCACCTGTATCCACTAGAAATTTTTGCTGAGACCCCAATAAGTCCGCCTCGACATAGGGTCCCCTCTGATCAACTTCCACAGACACTGGTCTCTCGCTCTGTCCTACGCTGTCCTAGTTATGGGAGAATCCTGTCAAATCGTCAATAGAATAATCGTCATTGTAATACTGACCACCACCCCTTTGTAGGTGTTGCCTGTCAGCACCATTGTCAAAATAGTTTCCTCCTGGCCTACCGCCTCCTCGTCCCCGCCCTGAACCGGCATTCGACTGAAACAGAGGGCAATCCCTCCACCAATGTCCCTCTTGCTTACATTTTGCTCACTGATTCGGTCCCAGTCTCTCTCTACTGTCGCCTCTGCCATAGCCGCCACCTCCTCGTCCCGGAGCAGCACCTCTCCCTCGACCCCTAGACACTTGTTGTAACAAAACCCTCGTCTTCAAATCCTTAGCCTTCTTTTCCTGCTTGTCCTTACTTTCATTTTCTCTGTGTTCATAATACTGAGCCATACTGAGAATACCGGAGGGAGAGGACGTCGTCCACGTACTCTCCGACACTTGCAACCTTGCTGAAATCTCAGGCAATAAGTTCATGACAAACCTATTAACAAAGAGTCGCAACCCTCCATCCTGTGACACATCCTGCCCACTAAAGTCCATAAACGTCTCTTCAAACCTCGTAAAGAAATCAGAGACTGCCTCATCCTTTTTCTGCTTGCAAGCAGTCAACTTGTCCCAGTCTACCTTCTTCGGGGGAATGAGAGTGTGCATGTACTTTATTATTCGCCCCGGTAACGCCAGAATCTCAGCTTTTGGCTTTTCCCCTGGTTTACTTTCCTTGTCCCAGTCCTGTAACTCTTGCCATGTACCACCCAATTCCTCTGAATGATCTGTGCCCTTCACCTGCCGCCACACATCGACTGGGACCAAAAGCCCAAAAAACAGTTCAATATCAGCTAAAGTCATTACTGTGGAAGACGCGGCCTCCGTCAGCTCTTTATAATATGCAGTTGGGTTCTTTCTAGAATCTGGCAGCTGGGCCTTTAAGGCCAGTACCTCACTTCTCTTCCATGGCGTATATACCCATTGCTCCTGGAAATGTGCGTCTACCCTGTTCCTAGTGACAGCCTTCGTGACCGGATCTACCATCTCGGGTATCTCTGGATGGTAGATAGGGTGCACTTCACGCATTGGGTGTATACCTGGGAAATGGGGCACACCTGCAGAGGGCAATTCATTTCTATACTGTAATAAGGCACGCAGACTGCGCATCACCTCCTTCACCCCAGTGTTCGTTCTGTAGGCTCCACTGTGTATATCTCGTAAAGTCGCCGGAGCCACACCTCCGTACCCCTGCTCCCATAGCGATATTAGTACATTTGACATGTGCCACAAAGCGTGCTGTTGCATCAAAGGCTCAAAATCTTTCATTGTGGACCAAATGTCTTCAAACGAATAAATGTTATTCCTAGCCCACTGACACGCCTGGTTAGCCACTATACTCTTCTCATCCAAACCAACCGTAGAACGTGTAAGCAACTTCCGTACCTGTGAGAGCAGTCCGCTTGCGCCTCTACTCGGCGTTGACATCTCCTGACTAGGGGTGGTGCTAGCGGAAACAGTAGGGAGTGCTAGAGAAAATTGGGAGGGAGCGGGTGAACTGGCCGGGAGTAAAGAAACGAGGGGCGTCGAGGAGGAGGGGGAGGCAGAAATCACTGCGCCAGGCTGGTGCGGGGCACTTGCTTGTGAACCCGGAACCCCACTTGTAGAGGCGGGGGCTGGTAGGGTGGGATACAATGACTGCGGAGCATAAGGAGGAGGGGGTCGAGTATTCAAAATGTCTTCCATCTCATCCTGCTCATCCTCTCGTACTACGTAACTTTTATTTTCTTTCAACCTGCAAAGCCTATCTGCGCGCTCCAAACGTTGCTCATTCTCATTCTTTGTGTGTTCTCTTGCTTTCTGCGCCATTGTCTGTGCTGACCTTTTAAGAGCCGCCTTCTCTTCTCTCAACTTACGTTCCCTGACTTCCTTCTGCCATACTCTTAAAGAATCGAACATGCTTTGACGGCTACGCTTAGCAAATAATTTATCTTGCAAATAATCCAATTTAGATGCCTCGAATGAACCTGTCAAGGGCCATTGTAAATCCACATTGTCAGCGGTGTATCGGTGCCATAAAGTGCCAAACAAGATCGGGGGCAATCCATGCCTGATATACATATCAAAGTCTGGAGTGCCCTCAAGGGGTGCAGGTTGGCTCTCAGCCAGCCTGGAGTCTGATACACGACAACAACACCCAAAACATCGTAACTTACTGAAACACGGCATCTCTACTTTGGTGTAAAATAAAACACTTCTTCACAAAATTCGTTACCTTGAATCGCTAGCTCGAGCTCGTCCACACACATGTAATATACATTAAGGAACCATACACACACATACATGTCCTACACATATAAATCCTTCCAAACACATGTTACCAAATGGGACAAGGCCCGTCGACCAAGTCCTGGGGAACCTGGACTCTACCGCAGACCGAACAGTACACTAACTGTTCTGAGGATGGAGAACACATCCGCTCCCGGGCGGCACTACGGGTCACTACGCACTTTATCACAGGAGACCCAGGACTCACCTCCACTGAACCACCACTCTAGGAGTTCAGGGCAAGTTCCGGGGTCCACCTGTAATGAGCCACGCCTTCACTACAGTACCACCCGGTCGGATTACTACAAACAATATATCCAAATATTCTCCCAACCTCGTCAAGTCTGTCAGAGCGCCTGCTCGCACTCTGAGTTCCCCGGAGCACACTAGCCCCAGGAGCACACCGGCTCCTCAAACCACTGGAGACACCCTAGTCTCCCGGACCACTCCAGCTCCTTAAACAATCACAGGTGGACCACTCACCTTCCGTATGCGGTACCGACCTCTACCGTTCTCCACCTCCGGCTGCCAGGACCAACACGGTCAGCTCCGAGTTCCGCCTTCTGGACCCCGGCATAAGATCCGAACCGGGACCTCTCCCAATCAGCAGGGTGGGGCAGCGCTGCGAGAACCAAGCTCGGCATCAGATGGGTACCCGGACCCACCGTGCCGACCAGCGGGTCCCCGGTCTTCTGCTACCCACCTACGGGTGAGAAAGATCTTTATCGCGGGGTTCCTATTTGGGCGCCATCTGATAAGCGTGGCTCAAATCCACCTGAGTGACTTACCGCACTCACCTATAGTAACTCTGTAAAAAGTCAGCCGGACAGTGGAGAAGAATAATCAAAAATATTATAAAAATTTTATTTTTCATAACTTTGTCCTTCGAGCAGCTCTTATGTACACTTTCACTTTTTTACAGTTTTGCCTTTGAGTCATTTCCAGTGCACTTTAACTCCACACTGCTCTGTCTCCATTTTCTTCCTTCCCCATGCCCTTCATATCACTTATCCACCGACACCCTCTGTGTTGCTTCTCCCATGCACCCTGTATTGCTTCAGTCTACTCTCTATGTATTCCTCCTGTTGCGTCCCCAGTGATTCTGCTCTCTGCAGGTCCTAGGTCATACAGCTGGCTGCTAAGGCTTTTTTCTGTTTATTAACCAGTCTGCACAGCTTGAGGGATGCTGTGCAGTCTGGCTAAAACTATTAGCAGCCCAATAGATCCCAAAAATGAGACCTACTGACTTTACCAATGCTTGTGTTCATCTAAAAGCAACAATAACATCAATGTAAGAACAATATTTCCAGGAGAAGGAATGCTTTGTTGGGTTTTGATGAGGGCAGGAATCTATTTATATGAACCAAAAAAGATAAATCTGGATCTTGATAAGCGTGGCTCAAATCCACCTGAGTGACTTACCGCACTCACCTATAGTAACTCTGTTTTGTCTAAACTAGGGAACTAGTGATTTGTCAGTAATGTAGGGTGACTTCACTACTCCATGTCATCACCGATATCGTTCCCAGTCCTGGGTTTTTCACCCACAACTTATTGATCCAGGGGTATTAGTAAATTTAGCTGAATGGAAGCAAACCAAGACAACAATACTCAGAATGCATTAGGATTGGAAACTGTCTGTAATGACATTTAGTGAGGTGATCACCCTAGGGTGAAGAGAAAACACACCTTCTTTCAGGACCCCTAGAACTAGAACAGTCTGATAGGATCTGCCGCCTCATAGTCACCTTTCAGTCTGTGTCCAGCACTGGTCAGGTGAAAGTATGCCTCCTGTGACTACCCATGCATAGATCATCAGTGATGCAGGCTAAGACAGTCCAAGATCATCACATGGGTGGTAAATTGCTCTGTTTTGCTTAATGTGACCAACTAACATTTTATTTTATCGATACATCCCGTTTTGATGATCTTGTGATACTTCTGTCATTATAAAACAGCAGCAAGTGAAATAACAGAGCCAAAAGAGCAGTCTAACTTGTTCACCACAGACAAAATAGAGGCCCATACACTTCTACGCTTCTTGTTTAGTGTGTTGACTTGTACGCTGAGGCAGAGTAGGTCTGATTCACATATTTATGAATACAGGAAGCAGTACACCACAAGTACTCTTTAACCCCTTCGTTGCGGTGTGAATTTCGCCGCGGTGCGGGCCGGGATAGGGGTGAGCGCGGTGCACATGACGGTGTGGTTCCGTCATCACCCCACCCGCTCATTAATTCGGCCGCACAGGTGGGGAATTAATGCCGTGTGGGCGGAGCGGCAACAGCATGACAGAACCACACCGCCATGAGCACTCACCACCCGTGGCTCATGACGGTGTGGTTCCGTCATAAGCATGCAACGGGTTAAGTTTACTCTTACCGTTTTTGCAAATTGGACCTAAAGCATCCACCTTACACTTATTAAAAGTGAAAAGAGAGGACAGTCCTTTCTTTTTGTACTACATGTATATGTATTTTCCGTGAATATTTCAATTTATTCCCATTTCAGATGTTTTACAAAGGCATAAATTCACAAAAGGCAAGTAACATAATGTAAAGAGTTTTACAAGAGTGTTCTTTCATGTACTCCAAAATCCCTTTGTGAAGTAGACCTATAATAATTTGTAGTTCATGTGCAAATATTCACAAATCATAATGAACTAACTTGCATTAATATGTCTAAAGCCTGCTTTGTTACATTTTGCATGGCCATCAGATGCCCACCTTCCCATGCTGTTGCATGGGGCTCAAGGCTGCCTTTGAGTAAAGCCCAAAGTAACTGAGGGAACTCCTAAATGCTAAAGATTTCTGCGAGCGATTTCACTTCTACTGAAGGAGCTACAAGACCTCTTCTGTAATGCCATACAACATTGGTGGAACAGTAGTAGTAGGAGTATTGTGGGTACATTTGCATATTTACCCTACTTTTTGCAACTGTGCAGTTTAATAATCCCCATTTTAACAGTGGTAGTAGAAATTGTCAATTATGTTGCAATAAACTTCAAAAAAGTGGAATTATCCGTGAGGGTTTCAAGACGCTGGGGTCTTGAGGCTCTTCCTGAATGTTTGTAGTGTGGGGCTTCGTCTGATGCTGAGGGGGAAGTTTGTTTCAGGTCTTGGCCATGATGTAGGAGAAGGATCTGCCTCCTGTTCTGGCTTTGTGGATACATGGGATTTCAGCCAAGGCTAAGTCAGTGGAGCGGAGCGGAGGTTTCTCTTGGGGGCGTAGAAGGAGATTCTTGCGTTGAGATATTGAGGTCCGGTTTTGTGGAGGGCTTTGTAGGCGTATGTGAGCAGCTCTATTTTTGACATGGATCCAGTGGTGGTCTCTTAGGTGCTGGGTGATGTGGTCTTGTCGTGGGATGCTGAGGACAAGTCTGGCTGCGACATTCTGGATGGCCTGGAGCTTGTGGAGTAGAGATTTGTTGACTCTGGCGTAGAGGGTATTCTCGTAGTGTAGCCTGCTGGTGATGAGTGTGTGGGTGATGGTCTTCCTGGATTTGGGGGGATCCATTTGAAGTTCTTGCGGAGTATGTGGAGGGTGTTGAAGCATGTGAAGGATAGAGCGTTGATCTGTCAGTTCATGGTGAGGGAGGAGTTGAGTATGATGCTGAGGTTGTGGGTGTGGTCCGTGGGGGTTGGAGGGGTGCCGAGGGCGGGGGTCCACCAGGTGTCATCCCGTGCAAAGGGTGTGGCTCCAAGGATGAGGACTTCGGTTTTCTCCGAGTTGAGCTTCAGGCAGCTGCTGCTCATCCAGGTTGCTACGTCTTTCATTCCTTCCTGGAAGTTGTGTCTGGTGATGTTGGGTTCCTTTGTGAGGGAGAGGATGAGCTTAGTGTCATCAGCATAGGAAACTATGCTGTTTCTGTATTTTCTGACCTGGTTGCGAGGGGGGCCATGTAGATGTTAAAGAGCGTGGAGCTGATGGAGGATCTTTGGGGAACTCTGCACTGATCTCTGTGGGTTCAGAGAGGAAGGGTGGGAGTCTGATTCTTTAGTTCGGCTGGCGTGGAAGGATCAGATCCAGTCTAGGGCAGTTCCTTGAATGCCGGCGTCATGAAGTCTGGCGGCTAGTGTGTGGTGGGAGATGGTTTCGAAGGCTGCTGAGAGGTCGAGGAGAATGAGGGCTGCAGTGTGGCTTTGGTCGTGGACTGTGCAGATGTGGTCTGTGGCAGCTGGGGGGTGGTCTCGGTGCTTTGGTTGCTGCAGAAGTCAGATTGAGATGCGCCGAGGATATCGTTGGATTATATGAAGTTCGTTAGCTGGATGTTGACGATCTTCTTTGTGACTTTGGCGGCAAAGGGGAGAAGGTAGATGGGCCTGTAGTTCTTGAGGTCCATCGGGTCTGCAGAGAGCTTCTTGAGGAGGGATTTGACTTCTGCACGTTTCCAGTCATCGGGGAACGTGAATGTTTCTAGCGTGCAGTTGATTGTCCGACGTAGTTCTGGTGAAATGGTGGAGGCGTCCCCGTGGAAGATGTGCGGCAAGCAGGGCTCCTTGGGTGCTCCATAGTGTATGCTCCTCATGGTCTTTGAGGTGTCTTCTGTGGGGACAGGGGTCCAGGCGAGGATGGTCAGCAGGGTGGAGTTGCTGGTGGAAGGTGTTGGGTCGGTGCCTTAGTTCTGTTCGTCTAAGTTGTCATAGAGTGTCCTGATCTTATGGTGGAAAAAGGATCCAAGTTTGTTGCAGATACAGGCCCCATCCATTGATAAATGGAAGACAGATGTTAAGGAATGGGTGACAGCAGAACAGGATCATATAAGAAAAACAAGACGGGATGAGAAACTGCCGGAGGTACTATTAGCCTGTGGAATGATGGTACAAGAACTGACAGCTACTCCCCAGGCATTGCAGCTAGACCCAGTGGAAGGTGAGCAAAGAGACACACAGACGTCTGATAACCAGGAAGGACAAACCATCACTATTCCAAAAGGCCCCTAGGTATTGAATCTTAGTTATAAGGGGATCATTTTTCAAAGAAAACGTATAATAGCAAATAACATACTTTCCATCATATGGAAGCTGATAGGGGGAGGGGTTTTGTTTTCAGATATTCTCTTAAAGTTTAAAGTTGAGCAATTAATAGAATTCCTACTGTAAAAAGAATAACGAGATACTACAAAAAAGTGTTGTGTAAAAAAGAAAAACTAATATGTACTCAAAGCTTTGTATTATGTAATATGATGAAACATATACCCCCTCCCAAAAAAAAGTTTGTGCAGAGGTCCTGGGAGGGAGGGACATCAGAGATTTCGCTGGGGTCTTGTGAATTTTTGTATGTTGTTGAGGAGTTCCTTGGAGTTGCAGGAGTTATAGAGGATTCTATCCTTGATGAAGTTCCTCTTCGTCTGTTGAGCATTAAAAGTAAATGTATGGGGGTGCATAAATACTGTGTTGATATGTAGGAATATTTTCACATATTTTGTAGAGAGCCAACATACTTGGTCTCATTTCCAGAGGTGCCAGTTTGTAACGCTATGTGTGGTATTACTGGGAAGTGTATTTGTGGCACTTAAATGGCGAAGCCTCTTTGCAAGAAATTTGTTATTAGAACTTTTATCAAACTTTAGCATAAATTGTAGAGATCACACGCTTTATGGGAATGCCCTCAATACAAAGAGGCTTGTAGAGCGAAGTAGTCGTTGTCAGGTTTGTGTTTGAAATAGTATTGAATGCCAGTTTTTCTTTCATTATATACAGTTGGTATTTCTTGCAATGACAGTGTGGATATGCTGAATGAGAACTTAAGGGAGAGATTCAGATATATAAACTTTATCTATTTCTTACAGGGTGCCATTGCAAGATATGCATTGGACATACATGTATCTATGACCAATTTCAGCTCATGTGAACACACAGACATAGATGATCCTGTGCAGCCCCACACTGTGTAGGTGTCATCATCTTCCTATCAAATCGTTAATATTGTGGATACACCTGAGTCTATGTAAACATTCTTGTCTTTAACAATTTCTACAACCTCCTTAATCCCAAACCAATGCTACTGCATGGTGGCTTGGCAGTATTATTTTTTGTATTTCTTTATTTGCATTTTTATCTGCAGTTTTTATAGCATTGGTTCAGGTTTCACATGGTATATGGTATAAGAAGTACAATGGGATTAGGCCTATAAACTCAATGCATTCCTATTGTGCTTATAAACAAAAGAAACATACAGTTTAAATCTATTGGATGTATCATGCATATGTCACACTTCTTAAATCATTGGCTATAATTACAATATATTTTTTTGTGCCTAATAAAGACATTCGTAATTATCACTTTTTTCTGCCAAATACCATATCCCGATACAAATATGAGCTGAGTTGTATCTGTGTGATCTATAATACATCTCATAATGCAAAATATGTTAAAATGGAACTAAACCTATTAAAACAAACCAACACATCAGTTTGGTTTCAAGTTATTATAAATGGTTGTGCCATTAGGATATTTATTCCCCAGTCTTGGACCCGTGCTAGGCAGTATCATAAAGTGCAATACATATCAAATATGTAACATGTAACTGTGTAATATGATCCTATATTGCCATTAAGAGGTTCTGGTCACATCATAAACCACAAAGTCAAATGCTAAGTGGTTAGAAATGTCACCGGATCCCCTCTGGGCAATTTAGGACCAAATTACATGTTACTCATTAGGTATTTTTTTTGTGAATCTGTTTTTATTTGATTTTGATATTGGTACAGCGTTAGGCATGGTAAACAACCGACAATGTTAGGCATCACTTGTATCATGCAAGGTTCAGCAATGTCATATAATATATGTACAGCGTACACGCTGAATGATGTGCAATTACAATCGGACATACATTGGGCTGGTGTTTGCATGACATGCAGTGTAGGTTAGGCAAGGAACAAGAGCAGGGTAGGAGGGGAGTGGGATGACAGTTCGATCACATCTCTGTCCTCTGGATTGGCTCTTGCTTTGCCTTGCATATCGATTATCGACTAATGTCAGTTGTTGCACTCAAGTGCGGGTATTATCCCATGATATGCGCCGGGGCTTTATATTACATGATTTATTAATTGATTTTAGTACTGTTCAGAAACATTTGGAGTATTTGAATGTCATCCATTCAACATCCACTGTTTGCTTGAGACTGCAGGTAGGTCACTTAGGGCCCGATGTAGGTAAACGGGATTTTCCGATTTCAAAATACCGAGGCGGGCCGAATCGGTATTCTGAAATCGGAAAACGAGATGTAGGAAAAAAATACCGACTGAAGACCGATTCGGTCGGCATCGGTAATGAGATTCGGTACGTTCCGATTCAGCTCGGTCCGAATCGGAAATTACCGAATCGGCCAACAACGAATCGGAAAATACCGAATCGGCTACCACCGATTCGGATATTTCCGATTCGGCGAATACCGAATCGGTAAAAGCCGATTCGGTAAAAACCGATTCGGCAATCATAGACCCATGGCGAAAAAGCCCATAGGAATGCATTGCATGACCCGATTCGGCTTTTACCGATTCGGATAATACCGAATCGGATTTTACCGAATCGGATTTTACCGAATCGGATTTTACCGATTCGGATTTTACCGAATCGGTAAAACCAGACTCGGCAATAGGCGATTCAGCCAATGAGGTGGCTCCCCCTCCCCCACCCAAACAGGGAGTGGCAACCCTGGCAGGTGCAGCCAATTAAGAAGTTTCTAGAAGTTTCTGGAAAGCCTGCCTGAGCCCAACACACAGTTAGCAGCAGTGGGAGAAGGAGGTTGCAGACTGAGCAGGAGCAAGAGAATATGGCAGATCAGGCAGGAAGCCAGAAGTCCTCCCAAAAGAGGAAGCCCAAATTCACCACCACAGAACTACAGGTGCTGGTTGAGGAGGTGGTGAGGGTGCACCGCCAGCTCTTTGGCAAGCTGTCCCTCAACGTGCCAGACAGCACCAAGAGGCGATTGTGGGCAGACATCGCCCAGAAGGTAAATGCTGCTGGAGTCACCCCCAGGTCCATTGAGGAACTTAAGAAAAGGTTCTATGACCTCCGCAGCCTCACCAAGAGGAAGCTGGCCGACCTCCAAAGGCAGGCAGGACTCACCGGAGGAGGCAAGAACCCGGCGCCACCCCTCACCGAGCTGGAGGAAATTGTCTCCAGCACCATCGAGAGGGAGAGCATTGTAGGGATCGGGACCCTGGACAGCACTGCGATGGCCACAGCTACAGGTAAGAAGCATGCGCATCATGACACACCCTACCAGACACCTCCCCATTATACACAATGCATAGGCAAACACCAGCACTGTACTGTCACCAACATACAAGAGACAAGCATCATGGTACATGTAGTCAGCAGGAGTTAGCCAAATATGTCAGTGCAGAATCACAAGACAGGAAACAGTGTGACACGGTGTAAGGAGATGCAAGGACATGTGGAATGCCATAATTGTACTGACTGTAATACATCGGCACTCAGTTTACAAATGCTTCTTTGTACCTAGGGGCACCATCAGGCGGCACCACTGTGGCAGCAGAGGGAGCTTCGACTTCACATACTGCAGTGGCAGGGCCGAGCACCAGCCAGCCTGGCCAGGAGGAGGAGGAAGAGGATGAGGAAGGAGACACCCCAGGGCTTGGAATGGAGGGAGTCCTGGTGATTGATTTCCAGGCAGTGCACTCCCCAGTACTGCCCAGCTCACCCCCCTTGCAATTTTCCCCATACAACTCCCCAACAAGGCAGACCATTCCGCCGACAACATCTCCTGCCACAACCGTGGCCTTGCCACCCGTCCTACCTGTCCTGGGAGCAGGGGCTCCGGGACCGGCCAGCACCACACCACCACCAGTGGCACCCCAGCCCACTCAGCAGGCCGGAGGCAGCAGTGCCAGACGCCGTGCCACCACCACCACCACCACCACCACTGCTGCACCAGCACGGGAGGGCAGTGTGTTCCTGGGCCTGGAGGGCCAGATGGTCAAGATCCAGCGCCAACAGGCCAGATCCACCATGGCCTGCCAACGCCAGCTCCTGCAGCACAACCTGCAGATGGGGGAGTTGGTGAAGGGGTTCCAGGCTGTTGTGGACAGCAACAAGGAGGTGGCAGCAGGGTTGGGCAGGCTGACCACTGCCATCACCCACTCCTCTGCCAGGCAGGAGGAGCATGAGGTTGCGCGCAGGAGGGATGCCCGGGTGCTCAACCGGGCCATGGCCCGCCTTGCAGCGGCGACTGCACAGCTGTGCCATCGTAGCGCAAATCAGGAGTCGGTGCAGAGTCAGCATACTGCTGAGCTGACCAGGGGGATGGCCAGGATCACCACGGCCATGGAGGCCATGTTAATTTCAAACGCCGCCTCCAATCCTGCCCTGGACCTGGGTGATGCTGGTGACAGCAGCAGCCGCAGCAGCCCGGCCAGCGCTGCATCAGAGCCAAGGAGGAGCACCAGGCGCTCCGCTGATGCTGCTGGCCATTCGGAGGGGGCCGAGGGACACCCCAGTGGGTCTGGAAAGCGGGCCAAAAAATAGGCTGGCAAGGGGGGATGATCATACCAGAACCCTGGACTTTATTTGTTTTGACAGACTCCATTTTTCTATGCACTTCAGTGATGTAACTGTGGTGCATCACTATTAAAAAGTTTATTTTCCAAGCAACATTTAGCTGTCTTTGCATCTGTACTCAGTCAGAAATAGTTCTCAGTGATCTCCTCACGTCTGTATCTGCCATCACATGGCGTACACACCCCAGCTGGCTGTGTCAGTGGCACAGCTTCGTCGTCGTCATAGTCCTCGTAGTCAGACAACTCCACCTCAGTGCCCTTCTTGACCGCAAGGTTGTGTAACATTGCACATACAGCTATGATCTTGCAGCAGGTGATGGGGGTATACTGCCTTGCACCTCCACTCTTGTGCAGGCATCTGAATCTACTTTTCCAGATGCCAAAGGTCCGTTCAACAACATTCCTTGTGCGTATGTGGGCCCGGTTATACCTCCTTTGGCTGGGTGTGGAGGGGTTGAGGTAGGGGGTGAGTATGAATGAGCGGAGGGCATATGCACTGTCGCCTGGAAGAGAAAGGGGTCACATTAGACACATGCATACATGTATTACACCTACCTACTATGTGTTATGGGGGTCTGATGATGTGGCTCACCTAGGAGGTATCCTTCTCCAAAATCGCCAGCCATCAGCCGTGCATATATGCCGCTCTGTTGGAATATATAGGAGTCATGGGTACTCCCTGGAAATTTTGCTACCAGGTCTGTGATGGTGCACTTGGCATTGCAGATCACCTGCACGTTGATGGTGTGTGTCGATTTCCGATTGCGGTATATGTATTCGGTGTCCGCTGGTGGGCAAATCGGAATATGCGTGCCATCTATGCAACCGATGACTTGGGGAAAGTGTGCCATCTGGTAGAAGTCCGCTTTGGTTTGTAGCAGTTCTGCGTGGGTTGCAGGGAATGAGATGTATTGGTCCATCCTGTCTATCATGGCGTCAAGGAATATGTGGAAGAACCTTGACAGGCTGCTCTGGCTCACCCCTCCTGCTGCTGCTACTCCACTTTGATAGCTGCCAGACGCTACCAGGTGTAGGCTGCATAGCACCTGGACGTGCGCAGGGATGGCGTGTGCCCTTGGGGTGTGGTGGTCCAAGTATGGCTTAAGGTCCCTGATGAGCTCAAGTATGGTGTCAGAGTCCAGCCTGTATCTCTGTAGGATCTCAGCCTCAGTGAGCATGAACAGGGTTATCCTCTGTCTGTAGACCTGTTCATTTCTTAGCCATTCCCTCAGTCCTTCCTGCTGTAGCCGTAGCCGCCTCGCAATGACATAGAAAGCTGCCATCCTGCAAGTTGCAATGCATTTTGGGACTGTTTATATGGGTTGGAGTTGGTTACCACCTGATTGCAATCCATGGTAAATACCGAGTGAATTCTACCGATTTTGAGCCGATTTCGGTGTTTCTGTGCCTCCCTACATCTCCCCAACTGTCGGAATCGGGGAATTTCCCGATCGGAGATTTATACGAATCGGCATGTTTTCCGAATCGGATCATGTCCGAATCGGTATTTTTTCCGAATCGGTACATGGACCGAATCGGTGATTTTCCGATTCGGTGTCGCTAACGAATCGGTAGTGGGACCGAATCGGTGATTTTCCGATTCGGTGTCACTAACGATTCGGTAGTGGGACCGAATCGGTGATTTTCCGATTCGGTGTCGCTAACGAATCGGTAGTGGGACCGAATCGGTGATTTTCCGATTCGGTGTCACTAACGATTCGGTACATGGACCGATTCGGTCTTTGTAACCGAATCGGTGTTTTTCCGATTCGTTACATATCCGATTTTCGGTATGTACGTATCGGATTCTTTCACATTCGGTACACATTCCGATTCGGTTTTCTGTCCGATTCGTTCTGTTTTTGGTCCCCTACATCTCGATGGCTGTTTACCGATCGGTAAGGGCCAAAAATCGGTATTTTCGGCCGATACCGATCGGTAAAGCCCTACCTACATCGGGCCCTTAATGTTTTGAGAAATTTGTGTTTTTGTTGATAATAATTTGCTAATATTCAAAATGCAACATTGTGTATTATTATAAGTCAAGTTTTAAATTTAAAGCAGCATTATAAAGAAATTAAAAACATGTATTCTAAACTGTACCTTTCATTTGTAGTATGTTGACTGTAGAGTAAAAAAGGAAGTAAAGTCCATTGAACTTTTTGCTGACAGGGTTTTGCCTTTATAATGTATGTTGCATACACTGGAAAGGATTAATTGGCAGATGCTTACATCAAGGATGGGACTGCAAAGGTAAGCAGGTCAGCTGTGCTGATTAATGCACTGAGAACAGCACTGTTGATGTGAAAGTGCGGTTTTTACAGGCACTAAAAGAAAAAAGAAATGCTATGTTAACCATCAATTTAACTTTATTATTTGTATTTGTTTAAGGAAGCTAATCATCCTTCAAATGAATTCAGCCTTGAGGATTACAGGAAATAATTCACAGTGAAAACCTATTTTATATAGAAAATACGAGCATTGAAATTACTAGCAAAGATTCAATAAGAATGCTTACCCATGTAATATAACACCTTTAAAGAATAAATAAATAAATACTTGGGGCCTCATTATGAGTTTGGCAGTGATAGCTGACTCAATGGCTGACCCAAAGAAGGATAATTTAATATCCAGAACCACGAGAATGCATCAATTTTGAAGAACAAAATTCTCTGTTGGATGCTCTGTCAATTATTTTGCTTGTCCTGATGATGACCGTACCAATTTAATTTGGTCAAAATGCTGTCAACGCTTAGCTTTGGCACCTACTCAAGAAGATGCATTAATTGCCTCTCCTGGTTTCGTGTTTTGTCCAACCAGCGTTTTTGTGTGAATGTATCTGCCGCTGCCATTGTTCTTTTGTTTACTCTATTAATTGTGTTTCCTGATCTTGTTGTGTAATTGTGCGAGCACCATTTATTTAAGATTGTATTGTCTTTTTATATTATGTCTTAGTAAAAGTCGTATACATTGTTTAATTGTGCACGGATATCAGTATTCTTTTTTCAATTTCTTATGATTTGTTTTTTGTGATATCATTTTCTTCAGTGTATTTCATTATTTTATTGTATTACATTCCCTATTCATTATATTTATGCTTTGTATAATTATGTGCTTGAACCTTTGTTAGTATTATAGTTTTAAAAAGATGACAGGCCATTGTAACATGCTGATGAACTATGCTCTTGCCTGCTGCAGAGGAGGTGAAAACACTACATTGTTCGTTTTCCCCCAAGTCAAAATCCTAAAACGCACACATCGCTCAGTATGCAATAGGATAGGATTAAAACAACGTCTGCAATAAAAGAGCCTGGAACACACATGAAGAAAGTAGACATTTCTCTTTCATTCCGATTGAACATGTTTGAAATCTGCCTTGGGCTGCCAAATGATAGCATGCATTTTCTTTTGCTAAATTACATTTTAATTTGCACTGGGACCTGCTCCCTTGCAATGTTTTTTTATACAATGTACAAAAAATAAATGTTTCATGTTCAGTACCAGGACGCGCCAACTGTTTCTAATAAATTTCAGAATTCCATACATTCCATAAAACCAATCCCTTTATTGAGAGTACTGTAACTGTTTTTTTAATACAAACTAAGAAGCCTTTTGTATTTTGCTTTCCCCCGAGCAGAGTTCACATTCAATCTGTAAATAATGACATTCTGTAACAGAGGCTGCGTCGTGGGTCTTTAAGAAGCGGAAGTCGCTCCAGCTTTGCCGACTCACTCTTCACACATGCGTATTGACTCTGGCAAGCACTAGCAAAGGATGAGAAGATTGGCTCACCAGTACATTCTTCAAATCTGAGCATACTATCAGAGTGTCATTTTATGTTGACCTAGTGTACTTATAATTTGCACCCAAATAAGAATATTTCCACTGTCTGGCCATTTGCTATTTCTCTGAGTGACCTGTGAGGTGCTGCCCAGGTCCATGAAGATTTTGCTTCTCTCCAGAATTGCTTTCCTGCCTCACACATACAAATATACATTTTATATTTGGTAAGATTGTTATATGTCATTTTTATGTTTCATCATACCTATTATGTTTCAAAACCAACATGTGCTATTAAATAAATTGTGTAAAAATAGAATTACATATCTTCTACTCAAATCACTGCCATTTCGAGTCAATTAAGAACGATATGCTGTAGTCTGAATGGTTTTCAAATTCTAAAGGCTTCATTATGAGTAGAGGTGTTACCCCTCAGTGTTACCCCAAGAACTATTCCAAGTTGGCTTGTGTCTCCGGACCCGATAATACAAGTCTCGGAGACACTGCCCTCGGCCTTCACTCTATCTTGTTCTGCCCTTATCCTGAAGCAGGGCTGAGCAGGCAGAACATGTCAGTGGAAACACAGGGTATGGGGCATTAATGACCGCACCGTTATCTAAGACACTGTAATAGCATTTCATTGGTATGTGCCCCTGAAATTTCAAGCTTAGGCAGCTGGATCAATAAACATATAGATAACAGCTGCATGGGGAAAGTGCTTAACAGCTGCTCAAGTCAAAACATGTACTCCTGGCCCCCAACATGTGGGACGAGTCAAAGCTCCCTCTAGTAATGCAAATATAGGTATCTAGCAAATGCTGCACTGTCAAGCCAGACCATAAAAAGGGTCCTGTAACTTTCGCCATCAGAGCCTGTATGTTATTAAATCACCCCAATAAAGCCATTCTCTTTCTCTCGTTCCCTCATTTTCAGACTCTGCATTGTCACTCTAGTTGCACACACTTCCCTGCCAGTGAAATAATTACAGGCCAGTGTTAAAGTTGCTGGTGAACCTGGGTGCTGGCAGATCTGTGATATCATTTTCACAAGATTTCCTTCCCAAGCAACTTTAAAGATCTAAGGTCACAACTCTTATTAGATGCTTGTTAGGAGAAGGGCATGCAACATTACAAAACCTGCCCTACAATTACAGTCACACATATTATTTAATTCGGTTTTGAAAGTTTAGAAAGTGGTGTCAGAATCCAGGAACAGCTTTTGGGATGCAAGCGTGTTGTAGTCTTTTGAATTTTTTTTTTTTTACGCCCATTTTATACAAGGAGTGTACAGTTCATTTTTACAGGAGAAAAAAACCACGAGAGCCATAAAACAGGCAGAATATAACAGACAATGATGGGTCAAAGCAAGCACGGAACAAAAATGAGAAATTACATTTGAACAAAAACTTTAACAACATAAAGCTACCCCGGATTAACATTGAATCCATTCAGTAATAATAGACACAATCTTAGCACCCATTACACTCTTCCTCCTCCCCTTGGTCTTGTATATTGCTAATTCTAAATTGTACATGGCTAGTAATCTGGAGCGCCAGCACAGAAATGTTGGCGGGTCAGGGTTGATCCAGTCCTTAGTAATTCAAGCCCGTAACACTGCCATACAGATAAACAAAAAAGACACTATTGTACTTGATCATGTCTGTGCATAAGTATCCGTGCTGACCCCAATCAATACCAATTCCCCTGTAATACAAACGGGAGATCCAAATAAAATTCCTAAAAATCGCTCAATTGAACCAAGAAGCTCCCCTAATTTGGGACATTTGAAAAACATATGGACAGCATCTGCAGTATATAAACCACATCTATTACATTTAGTCCCAGCTGATGTCCCCCATTTTGAGATCTTAACTGGGGTATAATACATATCATAAATAGCCATATAATGCTGAGATCGCATCCTCCCAGTCATCAAAACTAAATTCGAAAGCCTTAAGACACTCCCAGATGATGTAGAGGTGTGTCAAGGAAAATGGGCAACGAAGCTGGGGCAAGAGGGTGTTAATGTCATGGAATCATTAAGGCTTGCGTGTTGTATTCTATGGGTGCATATTTATTGTGTTAATAGGATGAAACTTAAACAACAGGGTATACAAATACCTAGAAAGCAGCATATAAATAGTACGCCCTAACTCTAAAGCGATAAGAGACTAAAGTAAATCCTGCAGCACCTTGAAACCATGGTTTATAAACTGTGCAACAATTTGCATTGCAAGGTGTTCTTTTGAGAGTAATTATTAATCCTACCTGTCTATCTGCTGTGGTTCTCCCTGCTTCTAGAGCTCAGCTCCTGCTAGTCATCGGTCTCAGCCCCACCTTTTCCATCAGAGAATGGATAAAATGTTCCTTCTCTTCTTTCTCTGCAGGCTCTTCTGCTTTGGAGAGGAGGACCTAGGATTTCACAGGAACATTGAATGCAGAAAGTTATCATGGCTCCTAGAGAACAGTAATTTGCTCTCTGTCCCGTGAGTTTTTTTGGCAGTCTCTTAAGACATGGGTCACAAAAGCAGCCTCAAGAGACCCAAAGGAAAGCCAGGAGTCACATTTGCAACCTCTGATGACCCCTAAATGGTGTTCATTTAATGTACTAAGAGTACACAATACGGCCCCAAAGATATAAGCGAATCAAAAATGTTTGACCCTCTTTAACGTTGCTTTTTTTTGGACCAGGTCTTTTTTGGACCAGGCTTAACTTACTAACAGCTGGTTGAAGGAGCCAAGATTCCATGTTCTAGATCTGCTCTAGAACATTGAATCAATGGTACTTTTTCTTAGCATGAAAACGTTAGGGGAGTGGATTCGTTAGCAGGGCAATCAATTTCAATTCGCTATGACTCTTAAGAATTACAGACTATCAAATGAGGTTAGTTGATGTATTACACAGCCAAAAATAACTGGACGTACAGGTCCCTCAAGATGAGGGTGTAAAAATACATTGGGACGAATACAAAGCCAAATCTATGAATGAAATTAAGGTGGTGCAACATGTAAAAGATAATTAGTTCAAGAATCAGGATACAAAAGATTATTGAACAAATATCCATGTTCCCCTGCATTGAAGGTTTGTGGGACTAAAGCATTAATCTGTCCCTACACTAGCACTAACGTGGCAACCCTAAATAAGCATTTTGCGTAGCAGGATCAGTTAAGGGTTCAGCTTGTGGAATCTTCCTCAGAAGTCTCCCCACATTAGTTTGGTTAAGCAGCATAACATTACTAAGACAGAGCTCGTTCTAAGATGCTCTCTTTGTTGAGGCAAAGAAGAAGTGCCAAGGGCTCTGACCCTAGTTACGATATATCAATAGCACAGCTGGCATCCCAGGATCCTTCGCGGGTCACACCATCTGGTCAGGCCACATCCTCATAGGTAATTTTCCATTGGGCAGCGTTCATCCAGAGTGGTGGTGAGATGACCTTGAATCCCAGGCTCTTTCCGCTGAGAAAATACAATAGTTCTCCATTAGCAGTATCAATGCTCAATGTATCCCCTCTCTCCTTGCCTAACTATTAAAGCAAAGACATTATTCTAACTAACAAGGATGATTCTTCCACCTACGACAGAAACGTGAGAAAGAACAGAATCCAATGTGCACATGAAATTCAATTATTAATTCTAATGCAAGAGCTTCCAGGAAAAATGCATTTCAGGCCCAAATGCATTTCAGGCCTACAGAATTCAGCTAACATAAGAAAAATGGCAGTTGAACTTTACAAAGTTATTTAGCAATTGAATTAAGTACAGTTAATAATTTCATCTGCATATAAAATGACATGATTATTAAGTGCATTCAATAATGAAATAACTGTCCATGGCACAACATGTGCGTTCATTTTATATTCTCTGCTATTTTCCATGTTACTTCTTCGTGTAGTCTACATTTTGGACTAAATGCAACACGTTTATGTTATAACATTACAAGATTCTACCACTTAGGGAACACAACAAAAATAATATGTGTATGCAGTCTACATGTGTGATTATAATGCACCCCTGCTATAAAATGAATTTTTGCGCTACATCACGTCAAATATCAAGTGATTCATTAACAAGTGCTAATGTTATTAGAGACATTAAAATCTTTTGTCCATGCCCATTAAACTGGCCTTTATTTGATGGATTTCAAACTCAATATATCAAGAGGAAACTACGCATGATAAGATTCTGCCATAAAATTAAGTGTGCAGATCTGTGCTAAGGTAGCAAATGTACAAGCAAATCAAAGATTTTCAACTCCCTCCCTTTTTAAGTTTGCTTCTCCTTCCTAGAGCTGCATAAAACTAAAGATGCTAAAACTTTGCCAAATGTAATGCAGATTTGTGAAACAGTATCACATTTATTTTTTAAAGAACACTTTTGTGTGTCCCATTTTAAACTGCATATTGAAAATGCCTATCAAAATGTGTGCAAATTTGGCAAATGACACTAAAGCTACAAGTTATGGTAAACTTAGAATTTCCATTTAAAAGATTTTTTTGTTTTCTTAATAACTTTAAAGTAATTCAAAAAATCTTCCAATACAAAATATTCATTGACTTTGAGTTCAGTATGGAGAGTTTTGAAACTTTTGGGCAGATCTTTTGAGGGGGAGCCATAAGAAGGGAGGAGGGGGTCAATAAAGTGATATTTCCCATTTTAACTCCCATAGGATTATTTGCCTTGCAATACTGAAAAGTGGCTTAATGGAATTATACCAAAACTCACATTAAATTAGAATTTTGCTAAAGGAGGTTCTTTTGTTTTGTTTATTGCTTTCAAGAAAGAGGCATTTAAAAATTGTTTCAGTCAGGGCATCAGAACCCTTAATCTGGGAAGGTCTGCAAACCTCTCCTGTGCTCATAATTGTATAAATTATCAAACCTGATTTGTGAAGGAAGCTATTTCTCCTGTTGTGACTGCCATTACAGGACTCAATGATTAGGCTGCACATGGCCAAAGGTCAAAGAAAGAAGCGCTTGACCACCTATTAAGTGTTAGGTGCAGTACCCTATTGAAGGCCAATCCCTGCAGCCAATCACCAGGTCCAACAGACAAATGCTGGGGAGGTCTTTTTTTTAATGTAAATTGGAGAATATGTGCATGGAACAGCTGGATGTAGTACAAGATAAAAAAAAATGTTTTAAATGAAATTCACTAAAAAACCCAAACGTTAAGGTGAAGTTATGGTTATCTTTGTTTATAAAACCTTAATGGTTGTTTTAAAATAACCAAGATATTAACAAATGAAATTGTTAAAGTGAAGTTGTGACAACAAAACAAAACCTAAAAACCCCTGGAATTTGGCAGTTATGGTTAGGTATACTAAGAATAACTTACACCACTTCATGCATTACTTGTGACCTCACACTGACATCTCTGATGGCATTTTCTATGACATCATTAATGACATCAGTGATGGCAACTCTCCTGTTATCCCTTTTGGTTCTGTGAATCTATGCTCTTGGCTAGCAGCCAAATCAGGAAAAATGTTGCAGTAGTCAATATAGGATGCAGGGCCCCTTTGGTGCACAACCAAAAGCCCTGTGCTGGTGAGTTGTCCACCTGAAGCAACAACGTCTGGCAGGTTGGAAAACTGAGGGATGTGGTATATGACCAAAAATCCTACACACTCACTTTAATAACTTAAGTAAAAGTTAGCTTTGGATATAACACCAGATGCAGCGCTTAAGAGAATGTTTATACCAATAAATAATACCACCTAAAACCACAATGTATTTAGATAACAAAACATAATCAAACCAAGAAATAAAACTAGATGTAATCTCATCTATAGGATTATCAACAATATTTGTAATTGCATCTGTCATATCAGTTAGGTCATGAGCACTGCATTTGGTGTGCAAGTTATGGTTTACCTCACCCTTGTGTGAATTATGAACTGCAATCCTAACCACAATGTTGTAAATCACCCTACTCCAGAGCTGGATTGTTCCTTTATGCATTCTTCTCCTCAATCCTCCCTGTCATCCCCCCCTTTCCTGAGCTCTCATGGAATCTTCCTAATTGTTGAAGCTCTAGTACTCAATGAACTCTACTGTTGACAGTTGCTATTATATAATGTTACAATAACCTTGCTCATCATACTTGGCATTCAATACTTATCATAACACTGGCGACGATTGGCTGTGAGGGGACAGGGAGACCTTCACCTCTTACTGGTGTGCTCAGTTAGAAGCCTACTTATTTCATCGCATGTGGAAGGCAGGAAGAAGAAAGGAATCCAGCATTTCCAGTATCTTATGAATTTGACAGACAGAAACAGAGGTACACTCGCTTATATATTGTTGGCATTTTCAAACCTGTCTGCGGCGCTTATACTGACTTTGCTGCTCCATCTCCGAATCCCTAGTTTTGCGAGGCACACTCTCTCTCCGGCTCACTTTTGACCAGAAGATTAAGCCGTGACTGCTTTTGTTTTTGAGCCATCTGCTTTGGAGCACCCCAGTATTGATGATGCCTGTTTTCCTCTATTTAAGACGTTGAGTATATATTCAGGACATCTAGAGCACAGTTGAAGCAGCCTAAGTAGCAGTTTATAAACCTCTGCAGTGACCCACAGTGGCTTTATTTGGAACCTGCCACGGTGCACTAAAAGCTACCTGTTAACTTTCCACACTGCAGCAGAGCGTTCAGTCACATAACGTTCCTACCAGGTGCCTACACATTGTGTAGGAAATTTTTTTGTGAGAGGTGTGCACTGTTAATTGTATTTCCACCATCACGAGTATTGCCACCTAACACGTTGTTGTGTGGGTCAGAGTGGCTGAGCGTGCTTCTCCTAAACGTTCTGAACCACGCCCCTGGTCCCCATGGAAGTTTCTCCTCACTGCTCTAGCGTTGTATATGATCTTTCCTCCTGTAGTTCTCAGCAAAAGATTCCACATACAAGGAAAAAATAGACATTTGCATGCTTACCTCTACAGATAGTCACATAATATCACAAGTGGGTATTAAACCCAAAATGAACTTGGAAGAATTGGTTAACAAGGCATCTGTTCCTACTAACAAATATGAGTTAAAGTCTGTTCTTTGGTTCACAGAATTTTATTTACAATTCTTAGCAGACTTTGCCAAATGAGTGGATCCTCTATATACCCTACTAAAAAAAGAGTTCTACGGTTTATTGGGATGAAAGTTGTCAAACAGCATTTCTCAAACTGAAATATTGCATAACAAACGCCCCATGACTATGAAGGTTTGATCTCATCAAACCCACATATTTGACAACAGAGGCCAGCAACAAATGGTTAGGGCCTTGCTTACACAAAGAGAGATGGCACAGGACACATATTTGCATTATTTTCTAGGGCTTTCAAAGGTGCAGAGCTTAGGTACTCTGTTGTAGAAAAAGAAGCATTAGGATGCTATTGGGCTGTCAAGCATTATTAATTATTCTTATGCGAGACCCCATTCACTATAAAATCAGACCATAAACCATTAGTTCACGTCTTCACCATGAAAGGGTCAGAAAGAACCACTAGTAGAGTCTCTTGGTGGGTGCTTGGCCTAGAAGGGTACAACTTTAAGATACAATATCTGCCAGGATCTAAGAATAGTGTAGCTGACTATCTTTACAGGAATCCTCTCAAAGATGAAAGTGAAGAAGTGGAAGATTTTCCAGTAGACACTGATTTAGAAATAACCCTATTAAGGGTAGGACATGAGAAGTGGGACAAGAGTATGATAGATGATGAACAAATACACTCCCTGCATAACTACATACATGAGGGTTGGCCTACACAAAAGAAATGCCTGACCCCATATACAAATACTGGGCGGTAAGAATGGAATTAAGTGATTCAGAAAATATAGAAGTGACAAAATTGTACCTCCCCACACCATGAGAGAAAATGCTATTGACCTATGAAGGACATATAAGGGGCAGCCTTACCAAGAATAAAATTACAAAAATGCATTTCAGGCCCAAATGCATTTCAGGCCTACAGAATTCAGCTAACATAAGAAAAATGGCAGTTGAACTTTACAAAGTTATTTAGCAATTGAATTAAGTACAGTTAATAATTTCATCTGCATATAAAATGACATGATTATTAAGTGCATTCAATAATGAAATAACTGTCCATGGCACAACATGTGCGTTCATTTTATATTCTCTGCTATTTTCCATGTTACTTCTTCGTGTAGTCTACATTTTGGACTAAATGCAACACGTTTATGTTATAACATTACAAGATTCTACCACTTAGGGAACACAACAAAAATAATATGTGTATGCAGTCTACATGTGTGATTATAATGCACCCCTGCTATAAAATGAATTTTTGCGCTACATCACGTCAAATATCAAGTGATTCATTAACAAGTGCTAATGTTATTAGAGACATTAAAATCTTTTGTCCATGCCCATTAAACTGGCCTTTATTTGATGGATTTCAAACTCAATATATCAAGAGGAAACTACGCATGATAAGATTCTGCCATAAAATTAAGTGTGCAGATCTGTGCTAAGGTAGCAAATGTACAAGCAAATCAAAGATTTTCAACTCCCTCCCTTTTTAAGTTTGCTTCTCCTTCCTAGAGCTGCATAAAACTAAAGATGCTAAAACTTTGCCAAATGTAATGCAGATTTGTGAAACAGTATCACATTTATTTTTTAAAGAACACTTTTGTGTGTCCCATTTTAAACTGCATATTGAAAATGCCTATCAAAATGTGTGCAAATTTGGCAAATGACACTAAAGCTACAAGTTATGGTAAACTTAGAATTTCCATTTAAAAGATTTTTTTGTTTTCTTAATAACTTTAAAGTAATTCAAAAAATCTTCCAATACAAAATATTCATTGACTTTGAGTTCAGTATGGAGAGTTTTGAAACTTTTGGGCAGATCTTTTGAGGGGGAGCCATAAGAAGGGAGGAGGGGGTCAATAAAGTGATATTTCCCATTTTAACTCCCACCTTTCAAAGGTGCAGAGCTTAGGTACTCTGTTGTAGAAAAAGAAGCATTAGGATGCTATTGGGCTGTCAAGCATTATTAATTATTCTTATGCGAGACCCCATTCACTATAAAATCAGACCATAAACCATTAGTTCACGTCTTCACCATGAAAGGGTCAGAAAGAACCACTAGTAGAGTCTCTTGGTGGGTGCTTGGCCTAGAAGGGTACAACTTTAAGATACAATATCTGCCAGGATCTAAGAATAGTGTAGCTGACTATCTTTACAGGAATCCTCTCAAAGATGAAAGTGAAGAAGTGGAAGATTTTCCAGTAGACACTGATTTAGAAATAACCCTATTAAGGGTAGGACATGAGAAGTGGGACAAGAGTATGATAGATGATGAACAAATACACTCCCTGCATAACTACATACATGAGGGTTGGCCTACACAAAAGAAATGCCTGACCCCATATACAAATACTGGGCGGTAAGAATGGAATTAAGTGATTCAGAAAATATAGAAGTGACAAAATTGTACCTCCCCACACCATGAGAGAAAATGCTATTGACCTATGAAGGACATATAAGGGGCAGCCTTACCAAGAATAAAATTACAAATTATTACTGGTGGCCCCAGATGGTTCCTTGGTAGAGGAACATGTTACAAAAGTGCAGAGACTGTGCTGTCATTTACAAGGTTTTAAGTACATGCAAACCTGCCCTCTCTCCTGTGGAAGTTCCCAGCAAACCATGGTGGCAGATAGCACTGGATATCATGTGTCCCCTCAACCACAGATCACTCAAAGAACAATTCATATTGGTTTAGACTGACTACCACACACGCTGCGTAGTAACCAAGGGCCCGATGTAGGTAATCCTCATTTACCGACTCTAAAATACCAAATTTTACCGATTCGGTATTCTAGATTCAGTAAATGAGATGTAGCTAAAAAGTCGGTATTTTTTACCGAATCGGTAGGATTCGGTAATTACCGAATCGGTATTTACAGATTCGGTAATTTCCATTGATTCCTATGGGCCTTCAGGCCCATAGGAATCAATGTCAATTACCGAATCGGTAAATACCGATTCGGTAAAAATACCGAATTGTCAAGGGGAACAGGGTGTCACTTTGACACCCTGTTGCACCCCTGATTTTGGCTTGTGTGCCACATGGCACAGGTGTACATGCACAGATGTGCATGTACACAGGAATTCGTTATTTACCATGCAATAGTATTACATGGTAAATAACGAATCGGTAATGGCCTGTGGCACTGTTTGAAGTGCCACCTACGTCTGGATTTACCGAATCGGTAAATATACCAATTCTGTAAATATAAGGCCACCTACATGTCAAATCCCAAATACCGGTCGGTAAAGGCCGAAATCGGCCGTTACCGACCGGTATTTGGCGACCTACATCTGGCCCCAAGTGTGTGTACCATATTACTACTGATATGCTAATAAAAATTTTGTAAGATTTTTTTTTGAAGAAAGGATCCCAGATATTTTTAAAACAGACAATGGTGTAGGGTTCATGAAAAAACTATCCATACAACACGTGAAAAAAGCCCTCTATTGTCCCACAACAAATGGCATGGTGGAAAGTATGAACCGCATGATTAAAGAATGTATTTAAACAGCAGAAATAAATTATGTTCCCATTGCCCGTGCTCGCCAAGAAACCGTATAGGCATACCACACCATGCCTAACACCATCACTGAAGTGTCCTCTTTTGTTCCCCTTAAAGGAAAACAACCTAAAACCAAACTATCTGCTAATTTGCTTAAAAACAAAAAACCTGTTTTTTTGTCTTCAACGAACAGGTAACGGATAAAATGCATAATCATCTAAATCAATATATAAGGAGATATGATGAGAAAAACTGTACTATGAATTACATCTTTAAGGAAGGGGATTGGGTAAACATTAAATTACCAGAAAACAGAATGAAAGAGTGCAGTCAATTTTTAAAACCCATTAGAATTAAGGGGGTAGGAAAAAAATTAGTTACCATAGAAAATGGTCAGACCTGGGGTATGGACAACATCTCCAAACTTAAGGATATGATGCACCAAACCATCACAATCTCATCCAAGACCATATAGATTAACGTAAATTACAACGGCCAAGAGATCTGTAGAATTAAACGAGTAAGAAGTATACCTGTATGGTACAAACATTTCAAAATGTATTATAGAAAATACTTTTCATATTATTTTGAAATATTTTATTGCTTACTTGGTCTTATTTTATGTTTGTGCTTTTTTCTTTTAGGCTAAGAAGTCTACAGTGCTCCTCAAAATGTGACAATAGGTTATTTTTGTGTATAATGCTTTTGATTGCTATTTGGTTTCCTTCTCTTTTGTATTGGTAATACAGAAATGTGTTGTAATTCACCTTATTCCAGGTTTTGATTGTTCCTTTCAGCAATTCTATCCGGATGTATGTCGTTACAACGCATACTTTTACTCCGCGTACCATTACAACGCGGTATTTACAACGCATACCGCTACAACGCATGGCGCTTTGGGGTGCTGGATAGTGGTAAGTATAATTTACTATTCTAACTCCAGTCCCCGTGGACCCTAGGGAAGGTGTTGGATAGTAAATTAAACTTACCTCTTATCCTAGAGCGCCCCGCAGCGCAATGCGTTGTAACGGTATGCGTTGTAATGCCTGCGTTGTAAGTGTAGTGCGGAGTAAAAAATGCGTTGTAACAGGTGAATACCGTTCTATCCTCCGTGTCACCCCGCCTCCCCCCTTCCCTTGGTCTCATCGAATCTTCCTTATTGTTGAAGCTCTACTACTTAATGAACATTCTACTATTGACATTTGCTCTGACTGAAGAGTTGGTGTTTTTACAATAAACTTGCTCATCATGCTTAGTCTTCGCTACTTTCATAACACACAACTTGCACATTTTAGTGGATTGTTAGTTTTTAGTTCATAACCATACCTACACTTTAACTGTGATTTTTCCTGAATTTCTGGGGGGGTTTAAACTTACATTTTAGACATCATAACCAAGGTTAAAAATAAATTCAATATAACTTTTGGTTTCCTTCAGGTAATATATATTTATTTATAAAGAGAGAAAGCATATAGCAGCATCTAAACTGAAAGAAAAATAACTGGGGTCAAAGAGCCATGCCCATGGTGGCCGTTATTTCCATGGACTAGCAACACTTCAGGCATGGAGTGTAGTACTCACTATTTTTAAGCATCTCAGCTAAGGTACAAGCTAAGCTGAGCAGAGGATACCGGCTAGTATGTCTTTGTGGGAAAGTCCCTCAGTGTCTGTTACTGGGTCATCCCGTAATGACCTTGCCCCATCTCTTCAGTCTGAAAGCATTATGCATGTATGCACTTTGAGATGTTTGGAAGCACAGAGAGGGCTTTACGGAAAGGTGTGTGAATGTTGCTATAGCCTGGAATTAGGACACAAATTGACTACTGAAAGACGTATGTGAGAATGACTTGTGATTGATATGTAGACCTAGGCCCTCTTAATGAAATGACTTGTACCTCTGATGGCCCTGGCAGGAGTTACCGGCTCCTTTGGGATTATGAGTTTAGAAGTAATTTTACAGATCTGGGGTAATTTACTGGCCATTTTATCTCCAAGCAGGTGAAATGTCTGTGTAAAAATGGGACTTACTAGGGGATCATACAGCAGAATAGAAAGTTCCCCGGGGAAAGTGTTACAGAGTGGAGGAGAGAGTTGATGTCACAAGTAAAGGGACTGGAAGGGTTCCCTTGTCGGAACTTAGTGAGCCTCACACACCCAGAGTATTAGATGTGAAACACACCCTGACTGAAGGGTGTCCAGTGTCATCATCGACTCACTGCCCCTCGACAGACCGGCGCTGCAATGTCTGACAGAGTACCCAAAGGCACTTTTTTGGCGGGGTTCTTTTGTTCCTTGCCGATGGTGGGTGTGAGTGAGGATGGAAGAAAGCGTAGTCGGTGCGAAAGTGAGTGAACGTTAAAAAGGGTAATCAGTCCACACTGACTTTTATTAACGTGGCTGATTCCCAGATTAAAAGGGGTGAGAGGGGAGCTAGAGACCGTGGGTATACAGAAAACTAGCTCAACCCCCTGGTGTGGTCAACATGTTTCTCGCCAACCGGCGATTCGTCAGGACCTCAACAGAGTACTACACAAAAAAACATAAGAATTAGATGCTCATTCACTTTGAAAAAGGCAAATACAACCTCTCTGGGTCGGGGGTATAGAGGGCCATGGGGTCCTGCTCTATTTATGCGACCTAGAGGTAAGGGAAAAAATAGGTTAAAAGAGAGCAAGTCAAGTCAAATCTCACTTAAGTGACTTTTTTCTCAGAAGATATAACGTGACTTCAGTGAATACTCTCCACACTGTGAGGGGTGAGGGGGGGTGGGTGAAGGGAAACCAATCGTACCGCACATTGGGTGGAAATTCCCTTCATAATCGGTCTAATAATGGCACGATTAGTATCTCACATTGGAGGTTCCCAGAGTGCTTTTCAAACACTAAACTGAGGTGTGATGCCAAAACTTTCAAGAGGACACCCATTCCTAGGAAAGTAACAAGCAGGTTCTTACCCTAAGGGAAGTGATAAGGGCCTCGAAGCATACTCCCGTGAGGCCAGCGCTGTTAGGTTAGATGAACCTGTAAGGTATGTAAGGGAGGTATAAATTGGTTTGTAATCCATCATGGAAGGGTTGAGGAAGTGTATGGTGGTGGAGGCTGGTTGGATATATGACCTCCATGGTGAAACCACTTGATTTCGTTAAATTCAAATTCGAAGATAAAGCCAAAAACATGGAATAGGGATGACCAATCTATCATCCCCAGGGTGGGGAGTATTGTCTGAAGTTTGCATCCAAGATAACACTGCATACTACAGAACCCAGCGTATTGCTGAAAGCGGCACTATGATGTTGATGTTCATCGCGCTGATCCCAGCGTACCGAGTTAACGTGGAAATGAGTAAGTGTAAGTTTAACTCATGTCTAACGCTTTGCTGACAATGGCTCTATGATATTAAGTTGCTGTGATATTAAGGTACCCCGCGCCGAACTCGGTAATGTGAAATGGTAGAGTTAACCCGGAGGCAGGGGGGAGGAAGAAGAACCACCGAACAAGAAGGAAACACCCCGGGATACTGCCCGTACTACGTTAGATTCTTAGCCGTGCTGCGGGGAAGCGTAATGTCGCAATGGTGGGGTAGGCCGTCATATACATTACTACCAGTGCCCACTGGCTCGAGGGACAGAGTGAGGTGGTGTTGGAACTATGAAGACTCACAGCGAGTCTAGTTAGGTAGCTGGGAGCAGTTCCCGGCGCCATCAGTGGAACTGGGCTTTCGGCAAGAGCACGGGCCTCGGGGATTAGAGGAAGAGCTTACCTTTGTTCAGGCGCTGGATCGGCGGGACACATACCCCTCACAGCACCTGGTCAGGGTGCGGAGCAGCTGGTGAGGGATCCCTCCGGTGTCCGCCTATATGTAGGAAGTTTTCCAGATACATCGGGGCAGCATCGGTAGTGGCGCGCCTGTAGCGCGTCATGCGCATGCGCAGAACCAATGCGGTTACTTAGACCTGCATCTGAATTCCGATGGCACGGTGTGGCAGCCATCTTGGAGGAAGCGCTAATGCTATGAGCGAGGTCTGCTTGAGATAGCAACAGACCAAGTAACAGGGGAATTCATGTGAGGCAGAGAAATTTACAATTAAGATAGAGAAGGGCGGAGTGCCATCGTGCGATTGGTAGCCCTCGTCAGTGTCATGGGAGGCCCCTCTGTTTGGCCGAATTGTATGGCTCTTCTGGGAGATCGCAAGAGTCGATCAGTTGTTTGTGGGGCCCCGAGGTAAGGACATCATATTCCTGACGGGTCAACGGAATTGCATGTCAATGATCCTCTGTCGGTGGAAATGCTTATATCAAACTAAGGATTAGGGGCTGGAATGGGTGGTTGGGTAACCTAAAGCGTGGCCAGAGAGTATTAGTTCGAGGTGTTAGCCCCGGGAATGTCATCGTGAAGCCCTATGACTTATGTGATGCCCAGGGAATGTCATAGTGAAGCCCTATGACAAGCCAAAAGCCCTCTTAAATGGGAAGACGTATGCCTGTGTGTGTCATATTATCTAGGTAGGGGGGCTGGCTTGGGGATATTATCTTGAGACGGTAGCCCAGGGAATAGCATCATTGAGCCCTATTATATCAAGCTGGAGACGGTGAACCCATCTCTGTTCAAGCCTGAACAGTGATTGTTTGATCATGGCTGGTTGGGACTCAAGCACTAACCATTGAATGCTGTCAGCAGAGTGATTGTGTAGTTGGTAGTGTGCATACAATCTCGTGTGGGTCTTGGAGCATCGTATGTTGCTTTTGTGCTCCGTTATTCTGAGCTTCACCTGTCTCATGGTCATCTCTACATAAAATTTCTCACAAGGACAAATAAGAAGGTAAATACATTTAGAGCTGTGGCAATTTGTGTGTCTGTTAAGTTTCCACGTAAAGGAATCAGTAACCTTGATTTCTTTGCATTGTTTAGACTGAGGACAGACCGCACAGCCCCCACACGGGTAGTGTCCAACAAAAGGTGGGAGGTCCCACAGTGTCCGTTGTCCAGCACCAGGTTGTTTTTTAGGGTGTGTATGTATCAGGGAGTCTTTTAGGTTAGCCGTGCGTTTAAAAGCGAACCTAGGCTTGGGTAACTCAGTGCCCCCTGAGTTGAGGATGTTCCAGTGCTTGTTCACTGTTGTCTTAATGAAGTTAGAGTTTCTGGTGAAACTTGTGACGCACATTATTAGGTCATCACGTTCTTTTTGATATACTTCAAGGAGGGCCTCCCTATGGTTGTTAAGGGCTCTCTTGCTAGAGTCACGTATCAGTTTGGTAGGGTACCCTCTATCATGTAGTTTGTGTTGTAGGGTGTTGGTTTCTTGCCTGTAGTCATCCCTAAAGGAGCAATTTCTACGGACCCTCAAGAATTGGCCAAAGGGAAGATTGTCGCGTAGTGCTCTGGGGTGGTGACTGTTGAACAGAAGAAGGCTGTTTCTGTCCGTCTCCTTACGGAACAGGGTGGTACTCAGGCCGGCTGGTCCCAGCCGTATCGTGAGGTCAAGAAAGGGAAGGGCTGTCTCTGACATGGTGCCTGTAAATTTCAAATAGGGGTTCTGTTGGTTGATCCAGGTGCAGAACTGGGTGCAGCTATCGTGGTCACCCTTCCATAGTATCAGAATATCGTCGATGTAACGACGCCATAGTGTTAGATGTTGTCTGAAGGGATTGGAGTCGGGATAGATAAACTGGTTCTCAAAGGCCGCCATGTAAATACAGGCAATGCTAGGAGCAAAAGTAGAACCCATAGAGGTACCCCTGATTTGATGGTACATCTGTGATCCATATTGGAAGAAGTTTTCCATTAGGGCAATACTCGCACAGGCCATGACGAATGATATTGGGGTCGGCGAGGACCATTCCTCCTGCATAAGAGCAGACTCTACGGCTTCTAGTGTGGCTGCTTGGGGAATGTTAGTGTATAAGGCTTCCACATCAAGCGTGAGGAGGCGGTCCACTTCTTCTCTACCTTCGATGGACTCTATGAGACGTAGGACATCTCTTGTGTCCTGCAGGAAGGAAGGTATTTTCTTTACAATGGGTTGGAGGAATACGTCACAGAACTTGGACAATGGCTCCAATAATGAGCCGATTCCCGAGACGATGGGTCTCCCTGGGACTGGGCTGGTACCTTTATGAATTTTGGGCGGAGTATAGAAATAGGGGACCACTGGGTCCGTCGTTAGAAGGAACTCTGCCTCATGTTTCGAAATCCAGCCGTTAGCCTCGCCTTCAATGATAAGGCTGGAAATGTCTGCGATTAGCCTGTTGGTTGGATCTGCTGGGAGGGGTCTATAGTGGTTGGTTTTGGCTAGTTACTAGGGGATACCATTTGATATTCCCAACTCCCCTAGTATTTCATAATTTTATAGAGTACCCTGAGGCTACGAATCAGAACCCCATGGTATTGCCCAAAGTTATAGATGCCCCCACTAACCGAAACTGCAGAACCAATTAACAGGGCTACTCATAATGAGGGTGCCAGCCATTGGGTTATTCATTTGCGATACAGAGACCTCCAACCAATATAATAAGCACACTACGGTTCTTAAAGAATCTCTGCTCAACACACTGTGGGCACGGCACAAGTGGCAACAAGTCCCAGCAATACCAATAATTTTAAAGTCAAGAAAACAGCACAATAACATTTTCCATAACTTTTGAAAAATAGTGAAACGTTTAATAAGCAAAAATGACACTAACGTGATTACAATTATATAAGGGGAACAAGAGATAGGTTTTTAAAAAGTTTTAGGGCACTTGCCTAGCAAAACTAAAGTATATTCTCGATTTGTGGTTGACTGGGACCTAGGTATTATTTCATTCTGGCTGCGATGTCCTATTCACATATCCAGCCACGCAGGTCAAAGGTTTTACTTTTTAACTTAGGGCCCAATTACAACAACAGTGGAACCCCAATCAACAGCACGCCGCCTTCGTAATACTGATTACCACCATCCACATTAGGATGGCGGGCAGATGGTTGATGGTCGGAGAGGCCGACCACCATGAATTCGACCGGCTCAAGGAGCCTGCCGGTCTGTCGGATGGACTGGTATCCCCAAAACAGTGGGGGTGCCTGCCAGGCACTGTTATAGGGATTACAATGTCCCTTTCCACTGGGCGTTTCATGGCAGTTTACCCACCATGAAAAGGAAGGTGGAACGGGACATTGGGTGCCTGTAGTGGGCACCTCTTCCTCCCTAGCCCTCCAACATGGCCCCTGGGGGCACCTATGGTGCCCCCCCCAACATATCCATGCATGCCTGCCACATAGTGCAGGGATGTGCATGGGTGCATATTTTGTACTGCAGCATGTTCTGCAGACCGCAGCACCCTCCGCAATACACAACTACAGCTTGTTGGGCGGTCACGTTTCCCACCAGGATGGCAGTCGGATGTAAGTCTGGCCGCCATCCTAATCAGGGTCATAGTATATGTTATTGAGATAAAAGTCTTCCCTTTGGACAAGGTCCGAGGGTGAACCTAGTGAGGGTCCCTTGAAGTCAAATATGTCATTATCAGGCTTTAGCTGCAACTGTTGGTTTTGGTACCAGAAGCTCAAGTGAGACAAAACTGGATTTTGTAGCTGCTGAGGCCACTTTGCAGTTGGGATTGTTTCGCCGCCTCACCCTGGTCCAAGGTTTTATCTTCAAAATTAGGGACTCATTTAGAGTTTGGCAGAAAATGTACTCCGCCATAAGCATGATGGGATACCCTGTCACCAAATCTTCAGTCTGCCTGCTCTATTTTGAGTTGCAAAAACCACAGTTGATGGACAGAATGCAGAACAATGTCATACATTCACCCCAGTACAGAGATCTGGGCCTAAATCCATCGTTTTTTTGCACTCCACACCACCCCAGTTCAGACATGGCCATATGCAAATCAGTCTGACCCTGTGCCTCATGGGAGCAGTCCAGCCCGAACTGCCAAGCCATGCCTTCCCTGGACCGGAAACAAGCTTCCGAGGACCGGTTTCTGGCATTCAAGCCATCTTCAGCCCGGCTTGCTTGAATCCAGTGGTGTGGAGAGCATGGGACTCACGTCTGAGCATACCAATCCCACTCGGGGTGACAAATGCAAAAACCACAGTTGATGGACAGAATGCAGAACAATGTCATACAATCACCCCAGTACAGAGATCTGGGCCTAAATCCAACGTTTTTGGCACTCCACACCAGCCCAGTACCGCTTTTGGCCGCCATAAGTCTGGCAGGATATGCTCAGACGTGAGTCCCTTGCTCACTTTGCCACTGGATTCAAGCAAGCCGGGCTGAAGACAGCTGAAATGCCAGAAACCGGTCCTCCGAAGCTTGTTTCCGGTCCAGGGAAGACATGGCTTGGCAGTTCGGGCTGGACTGTTCCCATGAGGCACAGGGTCAGACTGATTTGCATACAGCCATGTCTGAACTGGGGTGGCAGAGTGGGCTAAAGAACGGTGATGGATTAAACCCAGATCTTTTGACTGGGTGTGAGTGTTTGATTGATTCAGATGCTCCGTCCATCACCACCCCCCTTTGTACCGCTTTTGGCCGCCATAAGTGTGGCAGGGTATGCTCAGACGTGAGCCCCTTGGTCACTTTGCCACTGGATTCAAGCAAGCTGTGCTGAAGACGGTTGGAATGCCAGAAACCGGTTCTCGGAAGCTTGTTTCCGGTCCAGGGAAGGCATGGCTTGGCAGTTCGGGCTGGACTGTTCCCATGAGGCACAGGGTCAGACTGATTTGCATACAGCCATGTCTGGACTGGGGTGGCAGAGTGGGCTAAAGAACGGTGATGAATTAAACCCAGATCTTTTGACTGGGTGTGAGTGTTTGATTGATTCAGATGCTCTGTCCATCACCACCCCCTTTTGTACCGCTTTTGGCCGCCATAAGTGTGGCAGGGTATACTCAGACGTGAGTCCCTTGCTCACTTTGCCACTGGATTCAAGCAAGCCGGGCTGAAGACGGCTGGAATGCCAGAAACCGGTCCTCGGAAGCTTGTTTCCGGTCCAGGGAAGACATGGCTTGGCAGTTCGGGCTGGACTGTTCCCATGAGGCACAGGGTCAGACTGATTTGCATACAGCCATGTCTGAACTGGGGTGGCAGAGTGGGCTAAAGAACGGTGATGGATTAAACCCAGATCTTTTGACTGGGTGTGAGTGTTTGATTGATTCAGATGCTCCGTCCATCACCACCCCCTTTTGTACCGCTATTTTGAGTTGGGTAGGCTGCCAGTTTTCTAAGGTTGGTGCATTTGATGGCTCTGTCATTTGAAAGTTTACTCTGATGGCCCAATGGGTTAGGGGCCTTATAACCCCCTCACCCTGGCCACTACCAGGGTGTGGGGGCCATTAGGTTTTTGTTCAGAAGCAAACCTCTGCATTGACAGTTTTCTTTCTTAAAAGCATAAATATTTGGTACGCTGCCACCTAAAAGACCAAAATGTCAGCACCTCCACCGGAGCCGCTATGGCAGTGGCTCGTGAATGCACAGAGATCACTGCTTGGCAGGTGGTGAACTCAATATTTGGTGGTTTTCTGTCACTCAGGATGGCGGGTATAATGAGGGCCACCACCTAATTGACAGAGTAAAGATTGTCCCATAGTCACTTTTGTGGTTCTGCAAATCACCCTCTGAAGCAAATCTGGAAACTGTAGCTAGGCAAGTTTCCTTGAACCTTTTCCATGAGGGTCCGGTGAACACATTTTCAATGCATCAAAAATCTCTCAGAGGGACATACATGTTCTCTAGGCCACATTGGGAGAATACTCTGTTGATGAGACTAAGAACCTTGTCATGGTCCTCTGGAGATAGAAATAAAGGACTGCTTTTCATTTTCCTATAACTGCTGGGACAGTTTCTGCTAGTCACACTGGCACCCCTGTGGTCTTAAGGCAGAGTTCTAGGCACCATATCCTCTCTAGCTGCAGGGACCACAGAGTCCAGTCTTATGTGGTCAGCTGATCCATCTTGGGATCAGGGGTCCTTCTAATATTTATGCCTAGAAGCAGCAAACAAGAGGTCAGCCACTTTACCGTTGGAGAGAAGTTCTAGTCTACGGTTAGAAGCAGGAATCAGGAGTCCATAAATCTTTTTTCCAGCAGGGACTTTAAGTGTATTCTTTCCAATTCCAAGAATGTACTGAGTTGGTGGTGGTGAGGTACCAGTCGCATTTCATGTCCTTGACAGTGATTGGAGACTTTTTCCTACCCAATCCTGCCTACTATTTCACTCTATGCCCAACTCATTTTTCAGCACTTCCTCTTGTCATTTTTTTATTATAACAATTCTCAGTATACTAGGTCGATATGGCAAACCCTTTTTCCATCCCACATCTCTATTTATATGAGGTATCTTCCCTCTGTAAGGGCCATGCATTGAGTTTTCTCCATTCTGGAGTTGGTTACAGCAAATCTATGCAGCTCCTAAGGATGGATATAAGCAGATCCTGTCAGCCCCATTTAAGATCTTCAAATCAAAATGAGTAGTGTAAAGAATGCAAACTGTTCCTGTACCCCTACCAGATGGTTAATTCCTTATAGGTGGCCACAACACCCATGCCCTACTGGGCACAGAGACCATGCCATTGCCCTCAGGGGATCATAGTTGTTAACTACAGCTAGGAATGTGTATTGAGTCTTTAGAGGTGTAATGAGTGGGAAACTGGTTCTCATCCAGTTTTGGTCATGCAGCACAAATCACTTATAAAGAGACTTTTCCACTGCAGTTATCAAAATTCAGCCTTTCACCATTAAATTACATTAAATTATATTTTGAAAAGTAAATGCAAAATAACTTTGATTCATTGTGTTGCCATTTTCCCAGATGAGGATACAAATTAAGGATTTTAATTATACCTAGGCCTGTTCATGGAGAATCTAGCTGAACCTACACAATGAATGTAGATTTTGGATACTATATCAAACATGTAGTGTGCCATTTTTCTTTTCATATATGAAGTACCCAGTCCGGTGGGTTTAAACGACACATGTTATGGACAATTTATTAATACATAGAAATAGTTGTCCTAAAAACACTTTTCCTTTCTACGTATCACTGTAGTACTTTCTAAACTGCAACCAAGTCAAAATTGGCAGCCACATATTTTGTCATATATGTGGGTAGTGTATATACAAAGTGCACCCCACATGTGACTTTTAACTTCAATTCCGTTGGTACATTTGTAATTTCAAACAAATGTAATTTGATGCTGTAGAGAGATCTCTGTCCCAATGATGGAGATTTCAATCAACAGGTTAAAGGTTCTTAATAATAACTTTACACTAGTAAATTCTGTGTTAGGAGGCTCCACCCGCCTCGTGGGAGTGGGTGGAGACATGGGGCCTTATTTATGAAGGTCTTGTGCCACCGATGCGTCACTTTTAAATGGGAAAAAGTGACGCACCAGTGGCGCAAGACCTTCATAAATGAGGCCCATGTAATTCAACACCTAGGTGCAATTCATCACTTAGAGATGGTGAATACCAAAGAAGTAGGGAGTTACACCTAGGTTTAGGAGTAGATGTTGAGTTAGGCCCGAGCGGAAATACTATCTTTATGTTGTTATTTGAGGAGGAGAATTATGGTTGGTATATAGATGTGGTGGAACACTGGAGACTAGCTTTGATTGGAGGACTCGAAATCTGCGAAATTTGCTAAATTTGCGAGAGTTTAACCTTTTCCATGCGTTGGACGGCCACCGGCTGGCCGACGTCACGGTGGGTGTGTGTAGAGGACGGCCGGGGCTGTCCGAACTGCACATGTGCCATTTTTTTCCGCACCGAGGTAGAATGTTCGCCACAGTGAACCGGTTAAGCTATTGGAATTGTAAATGATAAAGCCTTTTATTTATCTGTTTTGATAATTAACACATAAACAAAAGGAATTGCGATTTACAATGCCAATAGCTCAAACTCTTGAAAATGCTAAACCTATTTCATTTCAAAGAAGTAGCTACCATTGTCCCGGGATGCTTGGAAAGTGAAAGCGTACAAAAAAAGATTGCCAACCTCACATTTCTTTCACTCCTCACAATTGAGGAAAACAAACCAAAATTACTATATAGTTTGCTCGGTAAATCCACTTCATACCTTTCTAATTTTTATTCCATTATTTTTAGGTAACACATTAACACATTTGACACTTTCTACATAAATTTACTATACAACCACATCAAAGTTCCACAATATATATATATACACTACTCATTTCACAACGACTTTTGTCCACAATAAATTCGTTTTCCCAAGATGTTCTCCGATTAAATTTATACCCAAAGGACAAAGTAAACACAAAAGCATTTATCATTCAATGTACAGTAACTTAATGCATTTCTGTTTTAAATGCCGACGCGTTTCAAACCCAATTCTGTCACTTTTTGGGTTTTCATCAGGGCTCTGTCTCTTTTGTTTATCAACAAAGTGTATGTAAAACAAAAAATTTTTGTTTTAGTACTCAGTTTTAATTCTCAGTTACTCCCCCTCTTCTCGCCTCCATTCTCCTATGTCACTACTTTTACCTGTATTCCAGCATTTCGCCGGTCCACAGTTGTGCGTTTTGCTCGCTACTTCGTCTGTGTCTTTATCTACAATGTAAATTATATACATAAGGACCTTTGTTTTCAATTCTCAATAAGCTCAGGAGCTCGTTTGCAAAAGCCTTGTTTAAGCATACCTCCTCGGATCTTTATCCTCGTGTTGGCACCCTTATCAGTTATCTATCTCTCTCGCTGCCTGTTCGTTAGCTGTAACCAAAAAAACTGAGTAATTTAAAGTTTGTTACCTTTCGTTTTATTCAGAAATTCTCCTGTCCTCATCATGGTTCAAGAGACATACCTGCTCTCGATTGAGCGTGTTCATGTGCGGGGTGCTGCACGTCTCAGGTGAAGTAGTTGGCCGTATTCTGCCTGCAAGTTATAAGAATTCTATCACCTTGATGTCAATTATCTCTGTTTACTACCCACATTTATCTACATATGAGAAGGCATACCTGCTTTATTTCATGCGCGGTCCAGCACTGAGTGCTTTGCGCGTCTACAGCATACTCATTCGGCTTCCTCACTTCGGGGTCATCGTGCCTGGCAGTTTCCTGTGTATACACGGTTACCATTTTTAGTCTGACAATCTAGATTTTCAGTCACATGTCGCCTAGAGATATCGCTCGTATTACCTGTCTCTCCGGTGTGCCGGTCGTCAATACACCAATCTTTTTGACATTGCGGCCATCTTTTAGTGTGTTTTTTTATAGGTTTAACATTGTTTGGCAAACGGCTGCCATCTTTTGACATGTAGTTTTCCAAACCTCATTTTTAAGCATGCCAACGGTCAACTAACACAGCGGCCATCTTTTAGCGTACAGTTTCACTTTTATATTGGTTATCTACCTCACTCAATCACCTACTAGGAGAACTCAGTGTGGTTTTTAGATATTATGACAGCCATTTTTAATTGTTTGGAATTGCTAGATTGATTGTTGTCATTCAGTTCTAATTTAATTTGAATAGAACGCTTCTCTAGTTAGAGTCTTGAAACTTCAGACAGTGTATTTAGTCCAGTTAGGGCACTGTGGAATTATAAATTCAAATACGCTTCTTTATGCAGTAGCAACTTCTCTGTATCAGCGGGGCATTTCATCTGGTTGACATTATACAGTACTGACCATCTGAAGTCGTTTTCCCCATGTTGTTTGTCAATAAAATGTTCCACCATAGGAGCTGATACCACTTTATTTTTACTGCAGGATCTATGCTGTGTTATTTGTACATTTACTTGCTGGTTAGTCTTACCAATGTAAATTTTTGAACACAGGCACATGACAATGTACACAACATTGCGTGTCCGACAATTTGAGAACCCCACATGTTTCCATTTGATGTTGGCATGTTGGAATTCTTTTCCCTCAATCGTGCTAGCGCAGGACACACAATTCCCACACTTGTGGTGTCCTTCAATGGGTTTCATCCCCCACTGTGATAGTAAATCGCTCTTTGGTTTAGGCAGAGCTATGTCTGCACGCACAATATTCTGGCCAATACTCCTGTTTTTCTTGTAGGCAAACAGCGGGCGAGGAAATGGACCTTCCAAATCCTGAAGGAGGTGCCAAATTTTTAAGACCATTTGTCTGATCTTAAGGGTGTCAGGGCCATATGTAGTCACACAGACTAATCTATTTAGTTCTTGTTTTTCTTTGACCTCTAGTAGACACTCTCGTGGGGTGAAGCGAGCCCTCTTATAGGAATGCTTCAGCATTTTCCGTGGATAGCCTCTATTCACCATTTCTCCACAGAATGTTTCTGCATAGTGCTCATAGTCTCCTAGCTCCGTACAATTCCTTCTTATCCGGAGTAGCTGGCCATATGGCAGATTTGCCTTTAGACTCCTGGGATGGGCACTGCGGTGGTGTAGTATTGTATTGTTGTCGGTTTTCTTTTTATATAATGAAGATTTCAAACAGCCCTCTACGCATGTGATTTGTACGTCCAGAAATGTCATTTTTGTACCGCTCGACTCAATGAAAAATTTGATGTCTTGATGTTTTAAATTAAGCCACTAATGGAACTGCATCAACTCCGCGCCTCTCTCCTGCCACAGGAGCCACACGTCGTCGATGTAGCGTAGCCACTGTATTATATGCTCCTTGTATGGATTGTTATTATCAACAAATTTTCTCTCATACTCGGCCATGAACAGTATGGCCATCTCTGGGGCATAAGGACATCCCATAGCTGTACTTTGAAAGTGAAAGCGGGCATGGCGAGCTGAATGTTGCATGAAAGCATGTCATGCCTGCTGTAGGAGAAACTCCTTAAAGAATGTAGCGTTTACAGACTAAATAAGACATACCGTGTAACAGCAGAAGTAAAAGGGCCAGTCCTCATGGGAGGTTACAAATGAAGACATGGTGGTACTAAGGAGGGACTAACAAGCCTATTAACGAATCAGAAACCAGCATTTAGAAAGGACAATGACACAAGCCAATGAAAAATATGGGTGGAGAGTGGGGGAGCTTCAAGTCCATACTCGAATACCATCATGCCTGGCAGAGCAGCGCATGCGCTGCCCAGGCTCGACCTAAAAAAGAGCAACAAACCACCACCCTTTGGGATTCCTCACAGGACTGGGAAATCACCAATGCCAGTTGCAGCTCATTTTAAAGACCGGTCACCATAGCAGGCTAATTACACCGCAAAGGCAAGTATAAGACTTGCAGTGAAGAAGTCTAGAGCTGTTTTTTAAAAAATAAACTTGAAGTGTTTCGCTATCCCTCAGGCCTTTTGTAATTGAAGGATAGGCTATTACATTAGTGATCCAATATCGCAATAATGGCGTGTGATTAAAGTATGTCCGCATTGTTATAAAATTGGCCAAGAAGGCCGTGCATTATCCTGTCAGCCCCAAACTCCCGAGGACGGTGACTAATACAGCTGGCCCGGGTGAGACAATCTGTAGCCGTCATCCACGCACCCCCGTCACACGTTTACACCGTCTGGTCCAGCCTGATACACATCTAACATGCTGGACTGATTACCCAAGTATTTTAACAGGACAAAAGCCAGCAGGTTCGCTTTCATTTCAGCTCGAAGAGTTACAATTGGGAAAGGAGTCGGGCCTCTCATTTCCTATCCCCTGACCCCAGCATTTCCTCTTTCTTGTAAAATGTTCATAATTGTCATCTCTTAAAAAAAAGCGGGTTTAATTTGGAAAGAAACTGTATTTTTTTTGTAAAGCTGGAGCCATTCCTTGTGTTTTGTTTGCTTCCGTTTAGTTTGAGCAGGGCAAAAGGTTCCCGAATATTATCGTTTCTGGAAATGTCACTTGTGAAATTAAGGCGATGCTGGATTTTTTGTGACCTAGTGCCCAGTTGGGCTGTTCCATTACAAAGGGTCAGATAACCGGTTTGGAGCACACCAGTTGACAAATACAATCACATAACGGGTCAAACTAGTTGACCATTCATAAAATAGCTATCACTGGTGTATTTAGCAGGTGCCTTGGCAGCAGCGCAGGAGTGAGTGGGCATAGTGCAGCTTCATTATGCCTGCTTTTTATTACCTGGCCAGCATATAAACCGTCAATTTTGCTTGCTTGTATCACGACTCATGGAAACCCTACACAATGGGTGTTCACAAGCATTTTCCTGGGGGCACGAATTTTGTTCTTTGGTGTGACCGAAGACCGCACTGATGCCAGGGGGAAGGGGGTCGCGTGGGGGGTGCGGCGGGGAGGGGGGGGGGGTTGTTGGTATAGGGGAAGCCTAGCATGTATATCTACTGGATGAACTCAATTGCGCAATGTGAAACCTGGGATGAATCCTTGCTTCTCCACTTGACCAAATTGTGTGACCCTGGGCAATTGCTTTATTACAATTTCCCTCCTTTTTCTACATTATCTCATATAAGAGGACCCTGAAATACATGACTTCAGGATGCATGCTGTGCAAAACCATCTCCTGTGCTTATATGTAATCACTAATGGCATTGTTGTCGGCGTGGGGGAGCAGGAACGTTTCTAAATTCTGTTTGAAAACCATCACTTTAAAAAAATACTTCTGCCATATTTTGATTTACTAAGGTGAAATGGTTCTACAAGTCAATAAAGTATTTTTTTTTAATTTTGAAAAGACTATCTTATTTTTAAGTTTGCTGTCTTTAAAAATGAAGGTGTTCCTAAAGTTAAGGTCCTAGTTACTTTCTTTTGTTTAACTGCAATTAACATTTAAATGAGTGCTTGCTGTATATTTTAATTTTGTTTAATGTTAGTGCTGAGTCGAGTAAACAGCAGCCCAGTGCTGCAGCTGCTCAGGGGGCCGCATCTAAGGGTCAGGAGGGCCGCATATTGGTCCCCGGGCCGTACTTTGAGTATCACTGCCCTACACCTTCACTCAATTTGTGTTATTTTTAGAAAAGAATAAATTGAGGGCATGCACCATGACGGATACTGGGAATGTAAAGACTTGATACAGAGTCAGACATTTGCCAATTAAGGGGCATAATTACAAAGAAGTGTCAAAGCGGGACATTAGCCTTCTTTGCATAATGCCGTACTCAGCCACTTCTGAAATGCAGGGCATCACGTATGTACAACAATACGATGCAGCCTTGCGTTTACCCTGCGCTGGCGCTAAATTTAGCTGCCTGACGCCAGCACACACACCCTTGTATCATAATGCAAGGATGCCTGCGTTGTGGGGAATGGTTGTTTATGTGCAGAAAGGTGTCCCTTCCTGCACATAAGCTATCTTAAATGGCGATTTGTAACTTCTATGTGCGCTGCTTTGTGTAGCAAACATAGAAATTGCAAATTGTCATTTTTAAAATGATTGTTTATGTGCACGAAGAGACACCTTCCTGCACATAAACAATCATGCATGGCTTTTTGCTGTTTGTATGTATGCTGCACAAAGCAGCACACATAAAAACAGCAAAAACAAGGAGAAATAAGGCATTTCTCCTCATTTCACCTTGTTAAGACCAGGTTTTCCCTGGTCTTAATTTCGACACTGCTCCATATTTATGCCACGCTCGTAAATATGGGGCAGTTTCAAAATCAATGGGTGTTGCGGCGGAACGCCCACTACAACACCCATTGCCCACACCTAAAGGGTGCCTTATTTACAAGGCAGTGTTAAGCCACTTTAAGTGGCTTAGCGCTGCCTTGTAAATAAGGCGAAGCCCGTATTGCCACCGCAATGTAAAAAAAAGTGACGTTCTGGTGGTGACAGAGGCTTGTAAATATGCCCCTAAGTACGCTACAATTAAAAGTCAGCGATTTTCCTTAAACATTCCCTTCCACCAGATTGAGAGAGTTTCTGCAGGCATTTGTATCAAACCGCATTTCCATGTATAACAATTGATAAAGATCAGTGTTGTATTCCAAATGTAGCTGCCAAGACCATGAAATGACAATATAATCTTTTATTTTCAGAAGAAATTCTGCAATTGCGCCTCCGTCTCCTGAGTGAAAATCATTGAATCCTGGCAAGTTTGTGGCCAAGAATATTCTCTCCTGTGCTCAGGCTGTGATTGCCAATCAACCCCACACTCCTCAACCCTACCGCAGGACGTCTGCTTAGCATCTGTCCTCATCTCAGACAAGTAACTCTTTCTTGGATACTTTCCTTTGTTTCAATTTTTGAGAAACAGCTTTGGCCTCCCCTTTGGATGGACCTCTCTTTTGCTCCTGACATGCCAATCAGCTCTGTCTGTGCATTTCATTTTGGACACTGTCCCCATGTAATGGGCCAAACAATTAAAGGAATGATAGAGCTGCCAAGATCTTGGTCAGCAACTTCCCCTTTTTATATTATGACTTAAAACTAAAATAAAAGCACACAACTTTGAAGGCGCACTTAGATATATTTATTCCACTGCACATTGTGATAACATAGCCAAATGAACATTTCCAGGCATTTATAGACACCATATAATGTATGCTTTTATCCATCAAGGACTTGAAAGCAATAACAAAATGGAAGGCCGAGGTGGATGTGCAGGGCAAAAGAGCCAGTATATTGCTTGGTGGAGGTAACAGATACATTATTGTATTGTGGGTGAGGGAGTAGAGAGAGGTATTGAGTTATAAGTGAATAGGTGAGCTGGGAGAGACTAGGGGGCACATGCATTAAGCTAGGCAATTGCGATTCTTTAATAGCAATGATTAAGGAATCGCTATTGAGGAATCGCAATTGCCTATGCATGTTGGTTTTGCAAAAATATTTGCGATTCCTACACATTCCTTAGTTGTGAATCGCAAATTCTATGTCTAATAACTTTGGCGTTTGTGGACGGAATTGGCTGAAATTTTCAGGAAAATGGAACATTTTGTTTCTGAGCAGCCCCTGACAATTTGGGGGGGTTTCATCAAGGGGGGGCCGAGAAAAAAGGGGGGGTCCCAAAACGCATTTTTCCCATGTTAATTTCCATAGGGCGGTTGGCCTCACTTTTAGCTCGAACGGCTGAATGGATTTGCACGAAACTTGGCAAAATTGAAGGGACTGTTAGCCCGATGTGCCTTTGCTAGGTCTCAATATATGTGCTCCAGTGGATTTTGAGTAATTTAGGTTCAAAAAAAGATATATATCTGGGCGGAGCCTAACCACACATCTGATCTGATTGGCTGTCAGCACTTCATCCAAGAAGTGTTGGCAGCCATCTTGGGACCAATATACATGATAGCACCTCATTAAAAAGCATTGTAGTTAATAGAGGGTTTTAGGACTTTAGTTACATTATAAATCATTTGTTGATGGTACCATACTCGTTTTAGGAATTGTAGTGGGTTCTAAGGTGATTTTACCATGTGAAAAAACCTTCTGCTGTGATATCATGAATATTGTTTGAAAGAAAACTAATATCTCATGATTTTCCCACAGTGGTTTGGAAGGGGATCTATAAGCTAAACTGAAAGCATATTTTCTGTAAATTCACATTATCTTTCTCAGTCATGTGAAAATGAAGTCTGACATTCTCAGTAAAACATGTACATCCAACAAGGACAGAGACTGTCAGTTGATTCCTTTGTGCTCTACTGCAGCCTCCTAAAGTGTTCTAAAGAACAACTAGAGCGCTAACAGTCCTACGTATTACAAAGGTATAGCACACCTGGAGCCATCGTGATGGGAATAAAGTGGTAACTCTTAAAACATTTAATTTAAAAAGGAACAAAATGAGGGGGTATATTATGCAATAGAAGGTATTATTAGTGCTGCAGAAAGAAAAATTAGGGCACATTTTGAGTGACTTTTCAAATCCTCTTCTATTTCATTAAAAAATTCTGACATGCAGTCTCCCAAAATGGCCACCAGAGACAAAAGAGCCCAAATGTAGCCCAAATATCACCCAGATGTAGCCCAAGTATAGCCCAATGACAGAATGTCCCAGACTGTTCTAAAGAACAACTAGAGCGCTAACAGTCCTACTTATTACAAAGGTATGGCACACCTGAAGCCATCTTGATTGGAATAAAGTGGCAACTCTTAAAACATTTAATTTAAAAAGGAACAAAATGAGGGGGTATATTTTGCCATATGAATTATGATTAGTGCTGCAGAAAGAAAAATTAGGGCACATTTTGAGTGACTTCTCAAACCCTCTTCAATTTCATTAAAAAATTCTGACATACAGTCTCCCAAGATGGCCACCAGAGACAAAAGAGCCTAAATGTAGCCCAAATATCACCCAGATGTACCCCAAGTATAGCCCAATGACAGAATGTCCCAGAGTGTTCTAAAGAACAACTAGAGCGCTAACAGTCTTACTTATGACAAAAGTATGGCACACCAGAAGCCATCTTGATTGGAATGAAGTGGTAAGTCTGAAAACACTCAATTTAAAAAGGAACAACATGAGGGGGTTAATTTTGCCATAGAAAGTATGATTAGTGCTTCAGAAAGAAAAATTAGGGATCATTTTGAGTGACTTCTCAAATCCTCTTCTATTTCATTAAAAAAATTCTGACATGCAGACTGAAACATGCACTTTGAATACCAGCAGCAGACGTCCCTGGTGAGCAGTAGCTTTACTACAGTGATCTAATGTGCAACTAGAGTGCTAACATTCAGAATTTATGGCAAATGTGTGACACATCTGAATGCCTTCTTGATGGAACCAAAGTAAACAAGCATTGAAAAGGCAATAGATCTCGCCCTCGTTTAAGTTAAAGCCATTATGTTTGTAATGAGGTGGCTTTTTAGCTTTGCTTTTATTAGTGTTTTTTCAACTTTCATGTAAATAACATGCATCTGTATGCATATAAGTATATGTATGCATGCATTTATGTTTGTATTTATATAGTTATACAGATGATATATGTTTATATATGTATGTATATATATATATTCACTGAAAAAACCATAGGTTATAGACCATATATAGTTAGGAATTAGCATTTACAAAACCTTGAAAATTCACTGAAAAAACCATAGGTTATAGACCATATATAGTTAGGAATTAGCATTTACAAAACCTTGAAAATTCACTGAAAAAACCATAGGTTATAGACCATATATAGTTAGGAATTCGCATTTACAAAACCTTATTTTACTCACACAAAACCATTGAAATTCCATATATAGTTAGTTGCACTAACTATATATCGCGCACCTGCAATCCACTGCTGATGATGTCACATATTACATCATTCATGACATGGTCAGTGACATCACTGATGACATCACTGATGACATCTCAAATGACATCACTGATGACATCACTGATGACAACATCCAGTGACTGTATGTTTCTGTAAAGTTAAAATATGTCTTACATATTGAAGAATGAGTGGATGTATAAGTGTCTGGATGAAGGATTTAGTAGGTGCATGACTGACTGTATGAGTGAGTGATTAAATGTGTCTCACTGAGTGCATGGGTTAGTGACTAAACTGTCTTAATTTGTGCATCATTATGTCTGTTGTTCTGTAAACTGTTGCATGTGTTGATAAGTAGCTATATGAGTAACTATATGGGTTATTGATTGGTTGCCCAAGTATTTGTATGGGAGACTGAGTGTGTGTGTGGGTGGCTGGGAGGTGTATGACTCTGTGCATAGATGTGTGAGCAGTTGATTCACTAGATGTATGGTTTCAAAAGTGCATGTGGAAACAGCTGTATGGGCGGTTGACTGTGTGCATGAGTGTATTGGTGAGTGAATGGATATCTCAGTGCTACATGTCAAAGTAAGTACATATGTAAAACACAGTACATGTGAGAGTTGACATATATAAATAACTGTGCATAAGAGCCAGTGAATGTGTGAGTGGCTGTATGGATCATTGTGAACTTGTATCAGGGATTGTATAAGAGAGTAAATATGTGTTAGTATATGTTTGAATAAGTAAAGTTTGTATAACTGTATAGTTGAGGAAATGGAGGTGTGATTGATTCTTTGCATGACTGACTAGGTGTGTGAGTAACTCCATGGATGAGTGACAGTCTGTGAGTGTCTGTTTACACTGATTGTATCTAAGGTTATATTAGAGTCTGAAGAGGTTCATCGTATTATCACATGAATGATATCATCAGTGATGTGATCAGTAATGTCAAATGGGATGTCATCAGTGATGTCATCAGTGATGTCATTTGAGATGTCATCAGTGATGTCATTTGAGATGTCATCAGTGATGTAATCAGTGATGTCACTGACCATGTCATGAATGATGTAATATGTGACATCATCAGCAGTGGATTGCGGGTGCGCGATATATAGTTAGTGCAACTAACTATATATGGAATTTCAATGGTTTTGTGTGAGTAAAATAAGGTTTTGTAAATGCGAATTCCTAACTATATATGGTCTATAACCTATGGTTTTTTCAGTGAATATATATATATATATCCCAGCAACAACGCGCTCCACCTGTCACGTTATCCAGGCCACACCAGCAATACTTGTAAAATTGTTCGTTAATGGAAAAAATTAATGGACATGACGCGTTTCGAGTCTATGACTCTTTCTCAAATGTCATCAGCTGCACAGTCAGTGGGTTCGTTCGGATATAAATAACGGGACTCTTAAACATTGAAAAAGGACCAAGTCCATTTCTTCCAGATTAAAGGAACAGTTCGTTTTTGTGTCTTTTCCGTTTTTCTCGCTGTATTTTCAATCCTAATCAAAGTTGTGCACCAATTCTTATTTAAGGTGATCTTTTAACCCCCAAGTGGTAATAAATTGCAGGTTCCTTTGCTATATTTTCAGATTAATTTTCCATTTCCTCAGACGGGACTTCAATTCCCAAAATGCTCCACAACTGTTCCGCAATTTTTTCACTGGATTCCAATGTTGATGACGGTAAAACCACACTTCTCACATCATGTACTGAGTGCAATATATGCTTTTTAAAGGAAAGTTCCGTACCTCAGTCACGATGTGCAGGTAATAGTTTCACTACCACTTGTGCAGCTTTCATTTTTCAAGGCCACTGCCTTCAGTATGCCGTGCTTCAGAAGATTCCGCTACAAATCCCGGCTGCTGATAAAGTCCATTCACCCAGTTTTAGGCAGGCCTCACATAGTGGCCCTTCCGTCATGTACTTTGTTGATGTGCCTTTCACAGCTGGAGGGGACTCTTTAAACAAGCTTCACGCTTCCGTTCCTTAACCTGACAAAGAGAGTGCCTCTCCCTTGCGGATCGGGGCCCGGTTTGAAGTGTGTCAGACACTTCTGTGAATTCCAGCAACAACACGCGCTCCATCTGTCACGTTATCCAGGCCACACCAGCAACACTTGTAAAATTGTTCATTAATGGAAAAAATTAATGGGCATGACGCGTTTCGAGTTTATGACTCTTTCTCAAATGCCATCAGCTGCACAGTCAGTGGGTTCGTTCGGATTTAAATAACGGGACTCTTAAACATTGAAAAAGGACCAAGTACATTTCTTCCAGATTAAAGGAACAGTTCGTTATATATATGTATGTATCACATACTCGTCTCTTAACTCTTCAATCTCCAGGAAAGGACGAAGCGAACCCAAGTATTGATCACAGACACGCTACTAGGTATAATCCACCAATTTAAAGTGACAGTGCATAATTTTACCATAGGCATGGAAAACAAACTATGTAAGCAATGTTACAGTACCGCCTCAGCAAGGAAATTCCTAATACTGAGGAATGTGCAAAAATTAATTCATGATTTGGGCAAATGCAGAGCGTATAATATCCCACAGGGTAGACTTCAATATAAACAAAAGTCAAAACCTGATTTTGTCAGACAACAATATTTTGCATGTGTTTGACTGGGGAATATGAGCAAACAACTGTACATCTTCATAAATAATTATATAAAGATAAATATATAAGAACAATTGTTAAAAAGCGCTTATGAAGAAAAATATGTTTCTAAAGAAAAAAACCATTAAGATCTTTTCCTTTTCATCTTCATATGAAGTAGCAGCATATAAATTTCGTATTGCACAAAATTGTTGTAACTGTAAACATTGGCACATGTTGCATCACGCAATAATAAAGCCCAAGTGGGCAACCATTCAATACACCAAATCCATGGTTGAAAAGTGCTTGAGCATTTCTTTTAAAGTGTCACTAGATTAAAACAATACCTAAAAAAACATACTGTGCGAAGTGTAATATAAAAATTAGAAAATTAAAATCATCTAAGTTTCTATCAGCAGCATATGAATATATATCAGAAAAAAGGTACTAGCAGAATTATACACAATTGCAGTAAGATGTTATAAATATGTGTAAAAATCTTCACTTGAATTTAATCCATTTGGAGTCTTAGTATCCATTTCTAAAATATATTTTGTCTCCAGTTTTCTTAACATAGTCTCACAATCTCCAATTCTTCTCAATGGGGGAAGGGAATCCACTACATAGTAACGCAATTCACTTGATTTTTTTAGCATGTTTTTCATCAAAATGACGGGCTACGGGATATACCACGTCCCCGTTGTTGATTACGCGTATGTGCTGGAGCATCCTCTTGTGAGCCTGCAACCTGGTGCTACCCACATATCACTGGCCACAAGGACACTCCAGCCCATACAATGGAAATTCCGTCTTACAGGTCTGCTTTTTATCTATCTTTGTCGGCCTGTTGCTGAAAGGTGTGAGGAACTCTGTCTTGTTCACACCATGTTTACATGCTTTACATGATGCACACTTAATAAAACCTTTACTGACCTGTATCCATGAAGTATTCTGGCATACCTCAGGGCTGCTCGTAACCAACGTATTACTCATAGAGCTTGCTTTTCTGAAGGTTAGCTTGGGAGATCTAGTTAATTTCTCACCTAACACTGGATCATTCCTTATTAAGGCCCAGTTTCTGTTGACTATCTTTCTAATAGTTTGATGTTGGTTACTATATGTTAAGATAGGTCTCATGGGCTATTCTGTCCTGGGAATTTTGTCCTTTAGTGTTCTACCTATCAAAGCTTGCGCTCTACCTTGCTCGTTGGCTCTATCCATGGCTATATCAACTACACTGGGGATGTAACCCCTGGCAATAAATTTGCTGTGGCATTCAAGTTGTTATGTTATGTTATGTTATGTTATACGGGTTTTTTGTATAGCGTGCGGCTACTCGAAAGAGTGTCCCGACGCTTTGAATTGCACACTAATCTCATAACACAACAGGGAAAAATGAACAGACACAGAAAAAAGAGGAAACCTAATAGGACCTGAAACTAAGAAGTAAAAAGCCAAGTTTTAAGCCCCTTCCTAAAGGCCAGCAAGTTAGGAGTGCTGCGCAAGGACACAGGCAGTTTGTTCCACAGCTGAGGCGCTAATAATTTAAAGGAGCGACCACCGATGCGAGCTCTCTTCACACGGGGCACTACAGCAAGAAACAAGGCTTCAGACCTAAGAGACCTGGCAGGAAGGTAAAAGGACAGCCTTTTCTGAAGATATTTTGCTCCATGGCATTCAAGTTGTGCTTTCATACATTTGTCATCTGCACTACAGATTCTTCTGATGCGCAGCATCTCCCCAAAGGGAATACTGTGAATCAAGTGCACCGTTTGATGACTTTCCGCATGTAGCAGTGAATTGCCAGCTGTGCTCTTTCTGTGTAGCCTAGTGTGCAGATAATTGTCTTTGATGTACATCTCGACATCAAGAAAACAGATGGAATCATGACTGATCTGGCTAGTGAATTGCAAATTCAAGTTGTTAATGTTGATTTGCTCAATAAACTAGAGGGCTTCTCTCTCCGACCCCTTCCATATTATGAGCAAATCGTCTATGTATCTATACCAACATATTATTTGATTACTCATGATTACTCATGATTTCTTCAAAGGCGGGCGCGAGGACCTGTTCCTCCCACAGTCCCATGTGCAAACAGGCATAGCTGGGGGAGAAACAGGCCCCCATCGCCACGCCCCTGATCTGGTGGTATGCCTGTTTCTGAAATAAGAAAAAGTTATTTTCCAGACACATAGAAATGATAGCCATTAGCATTTTGTTGTGTTCAGCAAAGCATATTGATCTCCTCTTCAGGAAGTGCTCTACAGCCTTAAGTCCATCTCTATGGTGGATAGAGGTATATTGTGATGACACATCCAAAGAGATGAGCAAGTAATCTTTTTGCCAAGTCACTTCCTTCAACTTGCGCAAGAGGTCCCCTGTATCTAGTATGAATGAAGGCAATGACCTCACATGTTCCTGCAAAAAGAATTCCACATATTTACTGCCATTTTCCATGATGCTATTGCAGGCTGATATTATTGGCCTTCCTCGTGGTTTTGCAGCATCTTTGTGGATTTTAGATATAAAATATACCACTGGCATTACAGAGTGATCGTTTTTAAGAAACCAAAATTCATCTATAGATAATAAACCCGTGCTCTTTCATGCTAATAAGCTAGAGTAAAAGGAATCCCAAGATGTTTTGACAATGTTATGTTAATTTCGATTTATATAGCGCCAAATCACCGACAGGTTTCTTAGCGCTTGCTTTGGGAACCCGTCCTGGCTTTCCCTGCGAGATAACCCCTAGTGGGCATCCCCAAGGGGAAGACCAGGCATCCCATCGCGGTGGGGCCGTAGTGGAGATTAAGCAAGCTATTGCCCAGAGTTGCAGAGTGTGAACCCATGATTTGAGTAGGCACCGAGGCGAGAATTATCGAGTCCGTGGACATTTTGAGCTCAAGACCCTGCCGCGTCAGGAATTGAACCCTGGTCCCGGGTCTGACCTCCCCATCAGGGTCTGCCTCCTCTAACCAGTGAGCCACACTTCTCCACCAATTGTCATGTCACTCCGTTTATAGCAATCTTTATTATTTAGCTGACTCAGGGCTTCCGACATGTACATGCTGCGAGGCCAAAGGACAATGTTCCCGCCCTTGTCAGATTGGCGTACAATGACGTTGTCATCAAGCCGCCGTTTTTTCATCAGCTTGAAATAAGAGTCATCATTGGCAGTGTAGCGGTTTCTAGCTTCACATTGTTTTTTGTAGAGAATTTTGAGTTCCTGTGTCACTTTCTCATGGAAAACGTCAATATTGTCTCTCAATAGCACTGGACAAAACTTTGATTTAGGTTTGAAAGTAGTCAGTGGTGCTTTCACATGTTCCTTAGTCATTTGGCTGTATGTCCCCTTTGATATTTCGCCTTCCCACTGTAATTCATGAAGGTCACGCATTAATTCAGCATCATGCACTGTTAAGACTGATGGACTCCCGGCTGTTCCTTCAGGCACTGTCAGCTGTTTGTGTTTAGTGGGACCTTGTAGAAGGTGAAATGTTATTAACTTTATTTTGTGCACAAACTTGCACATGTCTATGCGACAATCAGCATACTTAAAGTCTCATTTTCAGTCAGGGGATTATCCGTAAGATTAATGACAGTTTTTGCATTGCTGGCTAACAAATCATTATTCATTTCCGATTCCATTGCTTTTTTTGTCCTTTTGGTAATCTGCTTTCTTGTTGCGTTGTTTGCAGCATATATGTATTTACATTACCTATTGGCGTTCACCAGTAGATAGTTATAGTTAGGACCTAATTACAATAGGAAAAGCGTTTATTTTGTTTTCCTAATATCTTTGTCATTGTTTAACAAATCTTCACAAATTTTTCAAAACTAGTTTAACACACTTCATCTTTGGGTTAATTAGCAGTGCACAGCAATAACGTAAGTTACAGGTATCTTAGGGAACTAGTTATAGTTACTTGAGATAACTCTAACTATTATTGCTGAACTTCTATGGTTTTGTTGTGTGTGTTAAATATGACCCCAAATATAAACTACCAGTAACCTTCATTTTTTATATATATATATATATATATATATATATATATATATATATATATATATATATATATATATATATATATATATATATATATATATATATATATATATATATATATATAAATAAAAAAATGATATATATCACGAACCGTCCTGTCGCAGAGGGAGCACTTTGCAAGTTGGTGCTGGAATCGGGACCAGGACAGGGTCCCGTGTTTTAATCACTCACGAAAAAGTAATCCAGCACTCCGCTCGTTGGATGAGGTTAAATTTATTCAGCACACTGTTAAAGCCTACGCGTTTCGAACCTGATGGTTCCTTCTCACGGCAGTGTTACACAGTTGTCCTACTTCACTTTTGGTATTTATATGTGTGCAACTAGAAGTGCATTATGGGACATGCAGTTTCGTGCCATATTCATTTCAATAATCATTTTTGAACGCAGTCTAAACATGATTTAAATTACTGCATTAAAACACGGGACCATGTCCTGGTTCCGATTCCAGCACCAACTTGCAAAGTGCTCCCTCTGCGACAGGACGGTTCGTGATTGGCATTTCACAAACAGAGGAGAGCCCGATATACCTACAGTCATTTCCAGAAACATAACCGCATCGGAAACCCTGGAATCTGCTGAAGCCGTGGACTGAGTCGGCGAGCAGAAGCGCCCGATGGCAGGAAATTGACTGGAAAAGCAAGCGAGCAAGATTCCTTCCACATCGTCTGGTTGAGCGCCGGAGTGCTGGGTCGGAGGACACGGACACGACCGGGAGTCTCCCAGGTGAGCCATATTGGGTGTGGAAGTGAATAAACGCTGTATGTCGAAGGTAGGTCATAAACCTGTAAACTCTCACTATGAAGAGATAGAACGGGAATGAACGAAACTGCTTTGTTTGCATTCTGACCTCGCTTGTTAGATAACGCCTGCACTGTTAACCAACGAAGTCCCGAAGTGGGGAATTCTTATAGAAACTGACACGAACGTTTGTGAACAGTTGCTCTCAAAAACTTTAAACCAATTCGACCCAATAAAAACGACTCGAGCATTCAAGTCATAAACAACTTCTTATACAGTCACAATGGAAGAACGCGCAGCAAAAAGAATAACAGTGGCAGAAAGCCTGTTCCAAAAAGGCACAGAGAGACCGGATCGTAGGGAGGAAGCCAGAAAAGAATCGCAACCAACAACAAACACGGCCAAACAGCTATTTGCGCAATTGGAAAAGCTGATGCGCAAGGAAATATCCAGGTCATGGGAAATAATTACTCTCGAGAAGTATATTGAACATAAAATGGTCCCGAGAGGACTGCGAATCTTTACACTTCCAAACCATCCTGACACTAAACCGGAGATGCTAGAGGAATGGGGCGCAAACAATATGGGATGCTCGCGCAACATGATGCTAATCATTATTAAATATGCTAGAAAAGATGTGGAAGAGTTCCACGACAAAATAAGGAAAATTGAAAACCAGATCACAGCCCAAAAAGAAGACAGTGGAATCATGAAAAAACTACGCATTGACATCGAAAAAAATGTAGACAAGCATGAGGAGGAGGTACAATTGAGGAAACAAAGAAAATTTCGTAGAGACGAAGACGATAATGAATTTGGCCCGATTTTGACATTCGCCAAAAAATATGACATCTACAAACAACAATGGAAATCATCTGCAGATTTAATGACAACACCATCTTCAAGTGAGCCCGAATCTGAGGTCAGTGATGGGGAACAACGTGCTAACAAAAATATGAGAAGGTTCTCTTTTTTAGACGAACTGACTTTGGTGTATCAGGAACAACAGGCGCCACGAGGAAAAACAAGAAACAGAGGTTACCAACAAACAAGACCAACGGGAAGGGGTACTTATCAGTCAAGAGGACAAAACGCAAAACAAGGATAGGAAGGAACAAAAGCAAGCGGATACAATTTGAGGATCCGCAAACCATCCAAAAAATAAACAATAAGAAACCCAATGACAAAACACCACCAGATTTGATAATCAATTTGTCAAGATACACACCATCCGACAATGAACACAAACTCCTCAATAAAGGCCTATCATTTTGTCCTGAAATGCATCAAGATACTGTCGAAACAAAAATTGACCTCTACAAATACGTGAGGAAACTCAAACTTCAGAAACATTTCACAAAGTTCCCTCATCAAAAGATGACATCCTCAACGTCCTCGATCCATCATAGTCAAGAATCAACTGACTCACCATGTGAAATCAACATAAGTGAAATACCATGTCTACGTACAGCATATGAATTAGCAAACCAAACAGTGGCTTCTCAAGTGACTGACACGCAAATATTAAAGGAAATGGATGTAACAACAGGCAAAAGGAGAGCCACAGAATTCAAGAACAAATCGAAGTTCTGTCCAATCATGAACCCTGGAAACAAAATTGATAAATTCTATGAACTGGTGCTGGCGGACTTGGAAAAGATGAAACAAGTCGAAAATACAAGAAAAGAAAACCTATCCAAACTGGAACGCCTTGCTATACAAACTTTGAAAGAAAACACAACGATTGAGATAAAACAGGCCGACAAAGGCGGTAATATAGTAATCATGGAGAAATCTGATTACGTAGAAGAAGCAATGCGACAACTGGGGGATACAAAAAATTATGAATGCTTAACCAAAGACCCGACACCAGGATTCAAGAATGAACTAGGAATCAAATTGAACGTATGGAAAGAAGAAGGATTAATAACAGAGGAAGAAAGGAAGTTCCTTATGGTAGAATTTCCAATTACGCATACCATATATTTTCTTCCCAAGATCCATAAGACTCTCAATAAACCTCCTGGGAGACCAATTATCTCCAGCTGTGGCAGCCTGTATGAACATATGTCGAAATACGTTGACCATTTCCTATCCCCAATAGTACCAACTCTGAGTTCGTACATAAAAGACACTGGGGACTTTTTGCGCATTTTAATGAATACCCAATGGCAGTCTACATACCTGTTAGTGACAATAGACGTCATCTCACTATATACATCGATAGAACATGAGATAGGCGTAAAAGCAGTACAATATTTCTTGCAGCAACGAACAGTTAAAGAACGTGAACATTCAAAAATGCTGATCGAGATGATCAAACTTTGTCTTTACGAACAATGTATTCCTATTTGACAAAAGGGTATACATGCAAAAATGCGGTACCGCGATGGGAGTTTCCTTCTCTCCAAGCTATGCTAACCTCATGATGGGGTGGTGGGAGAGGAGCATAGCTTGGAGAGAAGAAAACGACCACCATATGGCCAATGTAGCGTTATGGTTACGCTACATTGACGATCTCTTTCTGCTTTGGAAAGGAACAAAATCAGAGTTCCAAATATTCTTCGACGAACTGAACAACAATGCAGTAGGCCTAAAATTCACTCATACCATCAGTAACAAAGAAGTGGAATTCCTGGACACTAAAGTGTATGTACAGAACAACCAAATACAAACAACTACATTCAGGAAGAAAACGGCCACTAATAGTATATTGCATGGACGCAGCTTTCATCCGGAAAAATTGAAGAAAAGCAGTCCTTTGGGGGAACTATTAAGAATGAGAAGGAACTGTTCCGAAGAAAGCGAAATGGAGAAGAACTTTGATGAAACCAAAGAAAGATTTCTACAACGTGGATACAAATATCAAGATATCCTGAAAGGAGAAACAAAAGCCAGAAACAAAACAAGAGCTGAAACGTTACTATTTAAGCCTGAAAGGCAGAATGAAAATGAGACAAACATGAGAACCGAACCTCCAAGGATGTTCATCACATACAGCAAAGAAAGTTACAAAATACAAAAACTACTCAGCAAGTACTGGCATTTGATCCAAAAAGATCCAGATATAGGCACAAATGTTGGAGAACGACCATTAATAACCTACAGGAGAGCTCCAAACCTTTCGGATCATTTGGTACACAGCCACTTTGAAGACAAAAAAACAAATAACTGGCTAACCGAAAAGAAAAAAGGATTTGTAAGATGCAATACTTGCAAGGCCTGCAAGATAGGAAAAAACACCAAGGTAATAAAAGATCCAGCAGACAAAACCTACATAATAAGAGAGTACATAACCTGTGAAACGAGTTTTGTAGTCTACATGCTACAATGTTACTGTGGGAAGAGGTACATTGGGAGCACCACCTGTCCTCTGAAGAAAAGAATCTTGGAGCACATTCGTGCCATACAAAATAAAGACTTTGCTTATGCTATGGCAAAACATCTGACAAACCCCAATAATAAGACATGGAAGGACATCCAATTTTTTGGACTGGCAACGATCCAGCAGCACGAACGTGGTGGCAATAGAAAACTGAAATTAAGAAGACTAGAATCGAAATTAATCATGCGATTCAAAACAAAACAACCCACAGGATGGAATGGGGATGAGGAACTTTATTTCCATCTCTAGTTTTTGTACTAATGAAACTGCTACATACTAAGACTACTAACAGTTATGACTGCCAAAAACATAGAAACATATGACGAAGATTATGAATGATTTCTGCCTTTTTGATCGGTGCAAATGACTATTTTTGGTGACTATCAAATGGCAGTGGCAAGGGCACTCAGCCCGAGATATTGAGACTGTAAGCACATATAAACTATGAACTAAATTAGAAAGTTCAACAAAGAGGACGATTGACACCCATCTTTGTGCACAGCGTATTACACTGCCTCGTCACCTAAATAGTGCTAGTAGGACAAGGTGCCTTCACAACAATCTCAGCAAAAGGGCACTTAGCCGTCATGTAAATACTGTATTTTCAAATTAATGTAAATGTATACATGTAAAAGAGTAAACATGTATTAAGGCAGTAATTTAAATCATGTTTAGACTGCGTTCAAAAATGATTATTGAAATGAATATGGCACGAAACTGCATGTCCCATAATGCACTGCTAGTTGCACACATATAAATACCAAAAGTGAAGTAGGACAACTGTGTAACACTGCCGTGAGAAGGAACCATCAGGTTTGAAACGCGTAGGCTTTAACAGTGTGCTGAATAAATTTAACTTCGTCTAACGAGCGGAGTGCTGGATTACTTTTTCATGAGTGATATATATATATATATATATATATATATATATATATATATATATATATATTTTTTTTTTTCACTAAAGTGCCCTAAGCATCTGAGAGGCACACGACAGTCTTCCGGCCTCCGGGCTTCACGTGTACATGCCTCGCCGCTCCACACACAATCCTCTGCCCGGCGCGTTTCGGGGGACACGCCCCCTTCCTCATGGGCTGCTGCTAGAAAACATAATACATGTAATATATATATATATATATATAAATATATATAAAGATAGATAGAGAGATAGATAGATATACATCTGTAGATATCTATCTATCTGTCTATCTGTCTCTCTCTCTCTCTCTATATATATATAGATATATATATATATATATCTATATAGAGAGAGAGAGAGAGATAGATAGATAGACAGATAGATAGATAGACAGATAGATATCTGCAGATTTCTATCTATCTATCTATCTATCTATCTATCTATCTATCTATCTATCTATCTATCTATCTATCTATTTATCTCTCTTTCTCTCTATATATATGTATATATATATATAGAGAGAGAGATAGAGATATATATATGTACATATATATATATATATATATATATATATATATATATATATATATATATATATATATATATATATATATATATATATAGAGAGAGAGAGAGAGAGAGAGAGATAGCTAGATAGATAGCTAGCTAGATAGATAGATAGCTAGCTAGATAGATAGATAGATAGATAGATAGATAGATAGATAGATAGATAGATAGATAGATAGATAGATAGATAGATAGATAGATAGATAGATAGATAGATAGATAGATAGATAGATAGATAGATAGATAGATATTCTGGAGAAAAACGCCCTACTCAGTAGCTTCGTTGTACGGTTTTAATGGCAATTACCACTACTCCACCAATGCATTTCGACCTCATAGGGTCTTTCTCACTGTACATTGTAATTTAGTTACTGAACAAATAATTTACTTTAGACATTAAAATTAGTGAAAGATTCAGACTAATGAATATATATAAATAAAATGGACACAATGTATGACTCCTATCAATTCACAGCGTACTTGATACTATATCCCTAAGTCTCTATGATCCAAACAGACAAATCCAGAGAAACATATCTGTATCCCAACTGTAATAAGTGAGGAATTACTTGTAACAAATTTGGTAATTGCATTTTGGAAATCACAAAAATGTATAAAACACTACAGCTCCCATCATGTTTCATCATGAGCAAGGGATGCAGAGTATAAATTGTCAAAGAGAAGAAGGACTCACCTACTGTTAAAAAGACCCTGTGAGGTTGAAATGTGTTGGTGGAGTAGTGGTAATCAGCATTAAAATCGTAGCACGAATCTACTGAGTGCGGCGCTTTTTTTCAGAATACTGGAAAAGTGTGGGGGCTCTATGGTTCAGCCCATCGCCAACAACTGCCTCAGAACATGCCCGGCTTCAACCTTCTTCGCTTTTTTAATGACAGCAGCCACAAGGAACTTCAACATATCATTCCAAAAAATGAACTTTTCCCATGAATGCCAGGTAAGGTAGAAATGAAAAACATTCTTATAATATCCAATCACAGTTCAGTCCACAATAATGAAGTCCTTTGTCCCTCTTTATTCTCTCTCTTTCTTTGTACGAGGATCAGAATGTCATCTGTGTCTCCTACTTGTGTTTAGAGGAATCGTATCAGCAAAGACAACAGTGCATAAAGAGGAATACCACCAATACAAGCAGAGTCACATACTCATACAATGAACCACTGCATAGCACAATGAAAACAAGGAATGTTACACAACCATAACTACAACCCCCAACAGCTTCTACAGCAATAATTGCAAATCTGCACTCACCCTGAACTAAATATCTCATCTCAAACATAATGAGCAATGGGAGGGAAATACTGGTCTCTGATCAGTGGATGGGAATAATCCTCACCTCCGTGCCCTTAATAGTATTGAAAACTTTCCTTTATGATAGCTAGGACATATTATATTATCTGTCTGGACTGGAGTCAAGGATTATGATAGTTTAAAGCTTTCAATTACCAGCTTCAACTAGAAGGTCTTAAAGGTTGAATTGGGAAGACCAGTCAGCAGCATTAATAATATCTTCCAAACAGGCACCCAGCCCTAATGCCTGAGACGCCATGGCACAGCTCGTGCAGTGTGCTCCAAAAGGACAAGTTTCAATGCCTGCTTCCTGCATCACCTACCTGAACCAATGGGCTATGGTTGGGAAATAAACCCCCTTGAAAGGTTTTTGGAGGGAAATCAGGAGTTCTCTCCCACCTGGGGATTTTAACTCCTCTGTCATTGCCTCATAGGCCTTCATGCATTTCACAACACAAAGTTTGGGGGTATCGAGAAAGGATGCATAAGAAATTATTCTAGTGTATGATTTGGTGCCAACTTTGTGAGCATTTAAAAAGTCAGTGGTCTACAAGCATCGATTACACATAATTTATAATTGTCAATAATTAAAATGTGATGGCTTGTCTGATTCTGCCTCTATTAGTAATATTTAAAATCTGACAAAAGCTAAACAAGCACTGAAACTTTAGTAAGTCGGAGGTCAAAGGAGGCTAACTTGAGTATAGTTTATCAATAATCAGGAGCATTCTGTACAACTAATTACATGATTAGCGATGTTTCTCAATTAATAGTTAGTGAGATATATATTTCAGTCTAAATATGTGCAAGCTACAGTAATGTATACAGGAGCTGTTTAAAAGTGAAGTGATTTAATTTCATACCAACAGCCCCTTGTGTTTATGTCCTCGATATCCGTTCAAAACTACGGGCCCGATTCACAGAACTAACTTAAGACAAAATCCTAAATGTACTACTTTTGGCATCCACAGAATGCATTTACTACTTTTGGTATTCACAGAATGGATTTACGACTACTAACTTTACGTCCGCACTCGGGCCGGAGATTCCGGCCCGGAGGCGGAGATTCTGGCCCGAAGGTGGGACTTCCAGCCCGGAGGTGGAGATTTTGGCCATGGCTAAATCTCCGCCACCGGCCGGAATCCCCACCTCAGGGCCAGAATCCCCACCTCCGGGCCGGAAGTCCGACCTCCGGGCCAGAAGTCCCACCTCTGGGTCAGAATCTCCGCCTCCGGGCCGGAATCCCCAGCCGGAGTGCAGACGTAAAGTTAGTAGTCGGAAATCCATTCTGTGAATACCAAAAGTAGTAAGTGCATTCTGTGAATACCAAAAGTAGTAGGTTTAGGATTTTGGCTTAAGTTAATTCTGTGAATCGGGCCCAAGGTTATTAGAAACCGACACTGCTAGTTAGCAATATTCAATCGATCATTGCATGTGTCATTCTGATTATCCACAATTGCAGATCTAAGGTTGCATTTTATCATTGTTTCTGTCTTCTAAATTCTGCATCATTTCTTCCAAATACTGGGTGGTCTCTTTCTATATATTTTTACTTTCCACATTCAATACCATGTTTTCGAGTTTTGCCGAGTATATCACTTCCCTTTCCTGTTTAGTGATCACGGGAATCATGTGTCCTTCCACTGTGCTTTTCTTACGAAGGACTAACACTAAATCCAGGGATCTAGTGCTCATTTTCGTATTTTTAGGACAAGGGGATAAGTCTAGAAAGAAATGCTCTGGTCTAAGTACACCTGGGGTCATATTTACAAAATCTTGGTGTAGGGTAGTGCTGCAAGCTTTCTAGCTGCGCTGCTCTACGTCAGAAGAAAAGGGCAGGAATGTATCATGACTGCATGATACAGCTCATTCTTGTCCTTTCTATCAGCACCGGTCCACAAACTGCAGCTGAGTGCCAATGTAGGCATCCTTGCACCATGGTGAAAGGATGTCTGTGTTGTTGGCATGATTGTTTTTGTGCAGGAAGAGACACTTTCCTGCAGAAAAACAATCAAAGGTGGTATTATCCTCCTTCTATGTGTGCTGCAGAATGCAGCATAGATGGAAAGAGGAAACAAGCATTGGCATAGCCAATAGGTCTCACCATTGGGACCCCATAAGTGTTTAGCCGTGCAGCACATTATGGACAGAGTTAGCATTCTCCTTGCTAAATGAGGTAGTCACTCTTTTGATGCTCCTCAAGGGCAAAACTCACTGCCTGCCTTAAACTGTGGAAGGACTGATTGTTCTCCCTTTGCTGAAGTACTCTCCATGGCACAGTGACTCCAAGACAGAAGCGTTGCACTGAGCTAAAAGCACCGGGATGCCAACCGCCTTGTAGTCCTTGAACACTTTCTTCATCGTATTGATGCCCCCAGTGATCTGGTGGGAGAAAAGCAAGTGGGAGAAAGCAGGCAAGAAAGGCAGTATAGTCATTACAGGAGAAAGGATAGCGGTCAAAAGGTGAAAACAAGAGACTAAGTGCTAGTGATGTGATAGAGAAGAAAGGTGAAATAGGGTAAGAAAAAAGGTCAACATGATACAAAGAGGAAGCATAAAGAAAGCGATAGAAATTAGAACGACAGATTGTGGAGTAGAGAAAAAGAAAAAAGCCAACAATAACTGAAGCAATGAAAAAACAATGGAAATACAGACACACCGAAGAAGGATATATGAAGAAGAAGGGGTGTAGTGTGGAAAAGAGATGGAGAACTCTATTCAGGAGGGCAGAGAGAAAGTGTGAGCTATGTAGTCGAATGATAGGAAGTAGGAGGAGGAGTGTGAAGAACATAGGAGTGCAAGAGGGAGATAGTGAGAAGACAGAGGAAATGGAAGAATGAAAAGGAAAGGGTAAAATGTAGAAAGCAGAAGGAAATGAAAGATGGGGATAGGAGAAGCGAGCCAGAAAGGAAATAAAACAAGGTAACAGGAGATGGGGGAAAGAAAAATAGAGGAAATAAGAGGTGATAAGAAAGAGAATTCAATATATAGATGTGAAATAGAATGGAAGTATGATAATAGAGGAAAGTTAGATTAAAGGGTGGGATTAGGAGATCCAAGAAATCACCCAAGAAAAACTAAAACGTACAACAATGTCAACAACAGTGCAAACTGCAGCGCCTCTATGGCAATCATGTTTGTATCACACTATAACGGAACTTTATGGCAAGCATTGACTGCAGATTCGCTATAAAGATGAGAAAGAGGTCAGGGGCGGAAGTGCATGTTTCCTGGAATAGTGGAGAGGTGGTTCCTCAAAGACGGATGTGCATTGTGCACGTACACCTAAAGGGTGCCACATAGGTTTAACCACCGGAGGTCCCCTCGGGCTATCCCTTCTGATCTCCAGTACCAGATATTGCGCAGATGCACTGTGTAAAACATGGCATAATAGGGCTACCTCTCGGAGGGATTCATTCTCCAATCAGCTGCATTTTGGGTAAAAAAACCAAAAAGAAATGTGCAGTTTCCAAGACAGAACAAGCGGTCTTACTTTTCAAGCACTGCAATTGTGCTTGTGGCGGCATCCACCTTGCGGGAGCGAGCAGCGGCCAAATGTTTGTAATTAACGTGGCCGCACCGCTGCTCACTCCCGCAAGGTGGATACCGCCACAGGCACGAGTGCAGTGCTTGAAAGTGAAGACCGATGGCTAAAGGCCCTCCTAGAATAAACCACAACAAGTGTCAGTACTGAACACTATTTGTCAATTACTATATCACTGGTACCAATGCAAGTCTGTCACAGGTTCCATGAAACATCAATTTCAGAATAACTTTTTTTTAATTTTGAATCTTTAACTTAACATGCCCGCTGCCTAGGCGAGACCTAAAAACCAGGTGAAATGTACAAGTTCCTCCTGGTTCCGTCTGCTTTGGATATGTGTTAGTTCTTGCACTGCCCCAGATTCATGCTATGCTTTAAATCTGGGGAAGTGTCAAAAGCCAAGGCGTTGCATGGAAAGACCCACAGCAACGCCCATGGAACGCCCCTTCCATGCAGAGTAAGGAATTACCATACTCCACATTTACAAGGCCATAAGAAGCCATGCAGTGTTGCTCTGCGTGGCCCTGTAAATATGGGCAGGCCCACTTGTAAATATGGGCCAGCACACTGCACCTCCGGAGCATCATAAAAGTGACGCTCTGGCAGCATAAAAGTGCTGCAGGGGCATTCTAAATGTGCCCCAAAGTCTCCAGGTCACAATATCCCCAAATATCAAATTGTCTTCCAAAATACTTAACTATGTATGACATGCAAAACCACATAATGTTAATATCTGTACCCCAAGCACAGTGTTGTGTGGATATTGTCACGTTTTCTGAAAATTTTCTCAATAGAAAACCCTGTGTTTGCTTATAACTTTGTCAATCCATATATGCGCGCCTTTGTGTATATGTTTGTGTGTGCGTGTGTGAGTTTTATCTGATTTGCGTCCAACATGACAGATTGATATCAAGAACAGGGACATTTCTTTGATCGGTTTTAAATTGTAAGTTTTGTTTTGGTTAAATGCTGTATTTTATCATTGTTCACTTTCTCTCTTCCTTCTTTAAATGGCATTTCTGACTGTGTACTCATACAGTGATACAGTATGTCGACCCTGTTCTTTGTACAAGTCCCATGAGAATGCATTTCATCTGGATATGTGTAGTACAAGACTTTGCTGTGTCCATGAAGGGTAAAACACTTGTGTGTTTGTGAGGATATACCCCTCACATTTAAGTCATAATCGTGCTGGTAACTGAACTGTATGTAATCCTGATGTTTGCAAATGCACGTGCATGGTTACAGTTGCCTCTCCAATGTTTTTGTAGTTCATTTACATGTAGCAGGCGGTCTTTTTTCAGTGACAATGTGGTCTAGGTTTTTTTTGCTGAGGAGGAAATGCCTTTGTTTAATCAATTAGGGCAATTGGCGGTGATACCAATACGGTGGCAGGAGGAAATGCCTTGTTTTATAAATTACTGTAATTGGCTGCGACACCAATAAGGAGGCAATTCCTCGAATTCTTCAAATCACACCAGATAACTACTCCAGGCCTCATTTATGAAAAGTGACGCATCGCTGCGTGAAATCAGCGATGCGTCACTTTTCACTGCGCACTCCTTGCGACACCAATGATGCGTCATATTTAATGTATGACGCATCATGTCGCAAGGACTTACAGATACGTCAGTATTTCTGACGCATCTGTAAGCGCAAAAGTGACCCATTGCTGGAGTGTGTCACAAAAGTGACGCAACTCCAGCAATGCGTCCTTTCACATGGGGAAAGCCCCATGTGAAAGGGCTTGCGTCAGTCTTACGCCTGCTGTGAGGCAGGCGCAAGATTTTGACGCAACAGCATCCTAAAAGTGACGCAGTGAAATCTCATAGATTTCACTGCGTCACTATTACGAGGCTTTTTGCGGGGGAACGCCCCCTCTGCATACATTATACCTTACGCAGGTATAATGTGGCGCAGGGGTTTAAAAAGTGACGCATTTACCTAGATGCGTCTTTTTTAAAATATGGCGCAACAAGGTTCATTTTGTACGCTGCTGGTGCGTCACAAAAAGTGGTGCACCGGCGGCGCAAAACTGACGCAAGGCCTCATAAATAAGGGCCTCCGTGTTTATCCAGTTTCCCATTCCTCCACGATGATAATGACCATTATTTATAATAGTTAGATTTAGTTGGATTCCCACAGATATATTTTGCAATGCTTTACTTTGCCCAATAAACTGATGTTTAATTGGGCGATTGCTTTTGGATACATAAAAGACCAAACATTAAAACGCAGATTTAAAAAAAACGATGTGATTCTTCTATTTCTAAATGATGAATGAAGAAAATCTGACATACAAGAAACAAACAGTGACATTTGTTACCTTTCTCAAACGATACAATAATATTGTGCTCTGAATTCAGCATTATAAATTAATATATCTTAATAATTGCAGAAGTATGCATTGTTTTGATAAATCAGTGGGTTAATGAACCTGCTGCCAAGATCTTGGGCCTACTCAGATGAATGTTGCCACTGTTTGGCCATTAAAATCAATATCTTTGAGATACGTACTATTATCTCTTCTTAACTGCACAGACTAATACGGCCTGTTGTGGCTTCTATGAAATATTTCACTATTACATAAACACCTTATAGACTACTAAACACGTAAGCCAATACATCCGTAAATCTATATGCAACACTCCGATTTCTCAAAAAATACTAGGGACTAGATTTTTGCACAGGTGCACTGTGATCACAATTCGCACAAACCAGTACAAGGTGTTGATTTGGGTTTAACTTTCCAGTGCAAATCTACGCCTGGGTGAAATTTAAATTATGCCAATGTATGTTTGCTATGTGAAATTCTCAAAATAATGTCACCTGACCTCAGGAATAACGTGAACACTGAACACTTTAGAAACCGTTGTTCTTGGCACTTCTGTGTTTAACTCCACTTTTTTAGTGTGAAATGTGCCTTCCTGTAAAAAATGGACACAAGAGCGCAGTTTGTGCTAAAATATATTGACAAATGTCAGATTTGCATGCTGCGTAGCTACGTATAATTTTGCCTTACTACACAAAAGCAAATTTTGCAAATTTTACACACCCTTATTCAAAACTTGTTTTATGTTGGAAGTAACTCTAAAGTAACACAAAGTAGCGCTACGTCTAAGCATCATTTATTGTACTACAAGGCTACACTTCCAGTATAATACCTATGCTAGACATCATGCAGACACCCCTGCACTATGTTGCAAGCATGTTGTAAGTATGTATGCATAGCACAAGGCAGCTTAAAGAGCCTCAGTGCCTGGGAGAAAGAAAGAGCTCCATATCTTAGTAAATATGGTGCTAATCTGCACTCTCTCCCTCGTGCAACGCAGCACAATAACTGTGGTATGTTTCCGCACTGCATTGAATGATTTCTAAGTAAATTTGCCCCTACGTCTCTACAGTGTACTTTTATTTTATTTTATTTTATTTTGCGATTTCTAGAGCGCCTGGTGACCCGTAGGCATCCCCGCGCTATAAATCTGTGCAGACCAGGAGAGGGGAGAGGGGGAGAATTATTTAGGAAACAGAAGGGTTTTGAGTTTCTTACGGAACAGGGTGTGCGAGGGTTCCAGACGTAGGCTGCGAGGGAGTGCGTTCCAACCTATGGAGGCTTTGACCGCAAAGCGACGGCCGCCGGTTCGAGCCTTCCTGAATTTTGGTACAGTGGCCAGATGTTTGGCGCCAGAGCGGAGGGGTCTGGAAGCTTTATAAGGGGTAACCATGTGTCTTAGTGCGGCTGGGCCAACTCCATTGATAAGCTTGTGGGTGGTGCACAGGGCTTTAAATTCTACTCTCTGGCGGACAGGGAGCCAGTGTAGGGCTTTGAGGGCAGGCTTGGCTGAAACTCTGGGGGGGAGGTTCATAATGAGCCTGGCCGCCGCATTTTGGGTGCGTTGGAGTTTGGCCAGGGTGTATTCCGGAGCCCCAAGATAGATGGCGTTGCTATAGACGAGCCGGGCTAAGACAAGTCCCTGGATCAGTAATTTCCTGGATAGCGGGGGGGGAAGGGGTAGGATCTTACGCACGGATCGCAGGAGACCAATGCACGTACCTGCAGTCTTGGTCGCCTGCGTCTTCATGGTTAGGTCGGGTTCCAGCCATACTCCTAGAGTTTTGATCTCCTTTTTAGGTGAGGGGATTTCACCAAAGGTGTCAGGCCAAACTGAAGGTGGGATGGACGTCCATTTGTTGCCCAGAAGCATGATCTCGGTCTTTGCACCGTTCAGCTTCAAGGCCGAGTCACACATCCAGGTATGGATGTCCTGGAGACAGTTCAGCAGGCTGTCAGGATGGTTATCCAGGTGGGACAGGGAGACGACTAGTTGAGTGTCGTTTCGTAGTTTATTATTTATATACCATAGGGGGCTACTACGTCTTCCAGGGGGGCCATATAGACATTAAACAGGGTGGGGCTGAGGGACGACCCCTGAGGAACTCCGTTTTTGAGAGGAAGTGGTTCTGACCGAGAATTACCGTCCGACACCTGAAAGGAGCGGTTGGAAAGAAAGGATTCAATCCATGCTCGCGCCGTGCCCACAATTCCTGCCTTGGCCAGGCGATGTAGTAGGACACGGTGATCCACCGTATCAAAGGCAGCACTTAGGTCCAGGAGGATCACTGCCACTGATCCTCCTGAGTCCAGAATGCCCCTTGCCTCCTCGATGACAGAGAGGAGGGCGGTGTCCGTGCCATGGCCGGGTCGGAACCCGGTTTGGGATTGGCGCAAGAGACGGTTGGTCTCAAGGAATTGGGACAGTTGCGAGTTGACTAGCTTTTCCGCCATCTTACTGATACAAGGGAGCAGCGAGATAGGACGGTAGTTAGCCGTGTCGTCCGGGTTAAGTTGGGGCTTTTTCAGCAGGGCCTTAACGACTGCATTCTTCCAGTTGGGGGGCACCGTGCCTTCCGACAAGGAAGTGTTGATAAGGACCTTGATGATAGGGGCTATATTGTGAGATACCTTTTTTAGGAATCTAGCCGGGGCTGGGTCGAGGGGGGAGCTGCTTTTCATATTCTCCAGCGTGGAAGTGACTTCAGAGAGGGAGACTGCTCTGAAAGTGTCCAGCTGTGGATTGTTGTTACCGTCCGCTATGTCCAAGCTGGAAGGGGGACTAACGGTGGGTAGGGAGTCCAGTATCCGCAAGATTTTAGAGTCGAAATAGTTGGCCAGATCCTTACTTCTGTCTGGGGGGGGAGTGAGAGGAGGGTGCTGTTGGGATGTTCAGTAGTTCTTTGACTATCCGGTATGATTCTTTGGAGGAGTTTGTCGCGGTTTTGATTCTATTGTCATAATATGTCGCTTTGGCTGACTTCAAGGCAGTTTTGTAACGTCTTACTGCATTGTGATACAAGTCTTTGTTACTGTGGAGCCAGTCTTTCCTCCACACTCTCTCGGCCCTTTTACACTCTTTACGGAGCACTCTGAGGTCGGGATTATACCAAGGTGCGTGGCCCTTGATCTTATTTTTGACCTCTCGGTTTTTGAAAGGGATAAGGCTGTCAAGGGAGGAGGAAATCCAGTCTCTGAACTGAGTGTCCGCAATGGCGGAGTCGGCTGTGAGACTGGGGGTGGTGGCGTCCAGAGCCAGGGCCCAGTCTTCCACCGAAAGTCTGGCCCAGGATCTGTCCTTGGTGTAGGTTGTAGGTTTATGAGGTTTTTTAAAAGAGCCTGGAAGGAAGACCGAGACCAAGAAGTGATCTGTCCACGGGAGGGGGAGGGAATTAGTAAACTGAAGGGAAGGGATGTTCGAGAACACAGGGTCGAGCAGATGTCCTTTCAAATGCGTGGCTCCTGAATTAGCCAGGGAGAGGCCGAGAGCGCCCAGATCACAAATTAAGTCGGATGCTCCTGTGTCGAATGGATCATCGAAATGGATGTTGAGGTCACCTGTAATCAGGAAGTTAGATGTTAGGTGGGCCAGGGATGAAACGGTTTCCAGAAAAGCGGCAGAGAAGGGGCCGAAGTGCCCTGGGGGCCGATAGACCAGAAGGCCCGACAGGGAGTTGGTCGGGGAAAGCTGGAGCGAAAAGAGGCAACAAGTGATAGCAAAAAACAACAAGTGATAGCAAGTGACAAGGTTTTAAAAAGGAAATGCGGCGTGCAAATACCTCCGGCTTTCCGCCTCAGAGGGAGTTTTAATCAAAAGTGATTCGTTGCGCTTTCCAAGCGTTTAAGTAGTCTGGTGGGCGTGGCCTCGCAGAGGGCGTGGCTTCGCCTTTGACCGCGCTGGCGGTGTGGGTTCCCCCTCTAACAGCGGAGACTTGCTGTATCTGGAGGGTCTGGCAGGCAGGCAGAGCGCGTGAGAGTGGCGCTTTTGCTCAGGTGAGCTTCGTAATTTTATTCTAGTTCCTGGTTTAAAAACAACAAGTGATAGCAAGTGACAAGGTTTTAAAAAGGAAATGCGGCGTGCAAATACCTCCGGCTTTCCGCCTCAGAGGGAGTTTTAATCAAAAGTGATTCGTTGCGCTTTCCAAGCGTTTAAGTAGTCTGGTGGGCGTGGCCTCGCAGTGGGCGTGGCTTCGCCTTTGACCGCGCTGGCGGTGTGGGTTCCCCCTCTAACAGCGGAGACTTGCTGTATCTGGAGGGTCTGGCAGGCAGGCAGAGCGCGTGAGAGTGGCGCTTTTGCTCAGGTGAGCTTCGTAATTTTATTCTAGTTCCTGGTTTAAAAACAACAAGTGATAGCAAGTGACAAGGTTTTAAAAAGGAAATGCGGCGTGCAAATACCTCCGGCTTTCCGCCTCAGAGGGAGTTTTAAACTTTGACCCTAAGAATGTGGATTCTTCACATTGGAGAAAATACATATGTAGGGTTATGACTTTTGTGGAATTTTACAACAATCATTACTTTTTCTTCAAATAGAAACATGATTGTGGAGGTGATGTGTGCATTTATTGAGCCAGTTCTATCTGTTTAATTCAAATGTCGCTTTAGAACTAAGCTAAAGTGTGTGAAAAACATTGTACATGTTTGTGAAAGCCGACAAATGTACAGTTCAGTTGATAACCTGAGCTAAAGCATTTCCCACTTCCACAACTCACAAACTAAGCATTGCAGTTACTAATACGGACAACTATATATAAGTTAGATGCTGCAATAATGATTCCTTGCCCTAAATATATTAAGGTGGCCCTCGAAAACGTAGGCCAGGAGACCCTGTTGAGAGACTTAAGTATGGTTAAGTATTTGTTTATAGTGTACCACAGTACCTCCTGGGAGCAAATATATTTCATGAAGTAGACAGTTAGGAGCACATTTAACACAAAAGGAAATTTTGTATTGGAGCCATATCTTTTGCTGATTAAAAATGATTTAGATTGTGTAAACCTGCACTCGTGTTTTTATTATGCAATATTAACTCATTGAGGTTTGTCCAAAAAAATAGATTTGTCATTAATAGTGTAATGTAAGAATTAATTAAAAAGCGACAATGTAGTTTAAGCTGTAAGCTGTGATCACCCCTTGCTTTTATTATTATTGTATTGTTGTTATGTGTAATACCTTGATAGACATTTGTATTCAAATACATTTATTTGGAGGAAAAACACACCGACTAATCCTCCACTGAGTGTACTTTTCGACTGTAGAACAGACCATTTGTGTGACTGAACTTCCTCACCCATGAGTGATGTCTTCAGATGAAAACCTAAAATAATCATACCTTCATGAATTAAGTTCAAATTTTGAATGGAAATGTATGCACGTTCTGCCACATGTAAGCATGATTAAGCACATGATTTAAAACAGAATGCAGGCCCTGAATCTCTTGCAGAAAAACAATTCATGATAGTGTCTTGAAGCTGAATTCCCCATATAAGGTGTCCAGCTAACAAGAATTATGGGGCATATTACCAACAACTAGCGATAATTTTTGTCTCTAACTTGTTTAGAGACAAAAATTATCGCCGCACATCGGCGATTTTTATCGCAGATAAACCTTGCTATTAGCAAGGTTTATCACAAATGCGATAAAAAACGGCCGCAATGCATGAATATCGCTGAAAAGTCAGCGATATTCATGCATTATCGAGCAAATGCTCTTAGCCATGTTATCCACCTCCCATTGGATAACATGGCTAAGAACTGCTCAGGGCAGGTGTTAGCTTTTGGAGATATTCGCGCTTAGCGCGAATATCTCCAAAAGTTGGTAATAGGAGATAGAGATGTTAGGGACTGTTTCCAGTCGCTAACATCTTGGCACGCCCACTTTGCATGTCATTAGTGATAAATATCACTGACATGCAAAGCGGGGCCCAAGATGGTCGCTATCTCCTATTAGCTGTCACTAACTGGTGTTAGCGACAGCTTGGTAATAGGGAGATAATTTTATCTCCGCTTTCTTGGCTTTTAAAGCCAAAAAAGCGGAGATAAACCCCCTTGATAATATGCCCCTATATTTCTTCACTTCTTATATTTTTTAAGGAAACCCCAATGCTTCTTTAGCGTACTCTCCATTCTGGATTGTATATATTTGCATGGCGAACATAGGGTCATAGCATAGAAGATTTGATTCTAATGAAAACATAGACATACACTTGAAAAGAACTATGGGTAGATTTGTTGGCAAACTTTTAGCCTCAAGCAGCATAAAAGAGAAAAATAATTGGTAAAGGTTAGATATGTCTCTGAACTGCATATTGATTTTGTTTGGGTGCCTCCTGTTTAGATTTTGCTTGCTTGGTGCCTGGTTTGGTATGCAGTGATGGAGACGAAATCTGAGAGCATCCATCGCCCTTTGATGTTCCTAAAGCACAAAGTAAATGTTAAACATCTGAAATGAATTTCAGTAATAAGAAACATCATTGGTAACTACTCTCAAATGTAGGAATATGATGACTAAAGCTGGCTTCATAAATGCGAAAAACAAGTTATAGCAAAGGATAAGCAAGACAGTGTTGAATTTATGATTACAGACTTAATACTTTCTCTTTTCTGTTTTGTGATGTTATACAGAAATAACATGATGTCCTCCAAATAACTCTACTGGCGCAGAAGATAATACATTCAGTATGTGCTTTTTTGTATTCCCAATTAAAAGCAGAATTTGTTTGAAAAATAGTTTTTGGTTCTCGTAGAAGAAGGGTATTGAGACAGAGCATCACATGTTTGCGCCAATAGAATGGTTCTGTAATCGGATTACTTTGGCTGCATAGCACCTCCCGAAACCATGAAAATGTATTACAATGGAGTACTAAAGGGATTGATTCAATAAATATAGTTGTACCACAATGGGACATGAAGTGACACTGGGAAAGAGATATAATCAATAGTAGATATTCTATAACATTGTAAAGAAGTCTGCCTTTGTCAAACATACCGCAACCAGGTGTACACGCAAATTGATTCCTTCAAATTTAAAAAAGAAAGGACAATCACAAATATTACACTCAACAACAGGAACACAAATATCCTGACTCAGGTACAAAACACTCCCATTGGGCAAAAGGGCTAATTGTCTGGCTGCTTCTTATTGCTTCCATACATGAATTGGTTATGTAGTTAGTCAAATATAAAATCCAGTCAGATGTAGTCTCAGGCACTAAAAGGGATTTGGGGATCCAACCCCTAGTGTATTCCTTTTTTCAAATTAGTGAAAGGATGATATATGAAAGTTGGACTCCTTTTCTGAAAAAGTCGATGAGTTTTGGCTGTTACAACTTAAGGCCTCCTCAAGACTAAGGAAGACAAACTTGAGCCATGCTGCAGGGAAACACAATTCAGTTTATTTAGACCAAGAGGCAATTCTACACACTTCACCACAAGGACGATGAATCCTCTGTAACCTGAATTGAAAGTTCCCGCTGTTGGCAAAAAAGTTGTGCCACCTTCAAAGGACTGAAGGTTACTCACTCATTTTCTTGGAGTGTCCAAATGCTATACCGGGGCAAACCCCGGGGCAAACCCGCAATTGCTGCAGAGGGCCTCCAACCCATGAGTTTATTGCCACTGGCAAATGTGTCAACTTTTTTAGAAGAGGAGTCCCACTTTGCTATATCCTGAATCAGGAATTTTGTGATTCATGGTATTGCTTCAAATATCTGAGATTGTCTTTTCTTTTTGAATTTTGGAGCCATAGATTGATGTTTACACCCGATTTTGGCATGTTTGGAAAAGACAGCCTATTTAACATGTAATAAAATATTCCACTATTGAGTAAATCTGTTCCCTAGTGGTAATTCATGTCCCATTGCAGTACAACTATATTGATTGAATCCCAACCGTGGAGTACTCTATTATGTTTGGATATTTTTATGATCTCCTCAGGTCATGAGGGTTTATATTGGCAAACCCTGCTTATTTTGACCACCAGCAACCAAGGCAAGGAAAACGCTGCCTGATTATTCTGCCAAATGAGGCAAAAGCATCCTCTGCTGTGACTCGGCTGCCAGCTTTTCCTTTGGTCCAGTTGTCCGAGGCTCACTCATTGTGATCCACAATCTACTAATATGTCTTTGGTTGTTGCAACAAGTTGAAGGCTAAATAGATGGTGTGGGTGTGTGTTCTGAGCGGTAAACAGACAAAATATCGACTCCAAAATATCGAATGGACATAATATCGAGTTCAAAATATAGGCTGGACAGAATATCGAATGGACAGAATATAGACATCAAAAATATCGTTTTGAAGGTAAGCAATGTAATATCGAAATTTAAAATATAGATAGTCAAAATATTGAAGTACATAATATAGATTATTAAAAATATCGAAAATTTAATAATATCGAATTTTTTATAGTGTATTTTATGTGTTAAAAGTGTTCATATATGGTATAATGTATTTAAATTAATGAATTTAATGTTATTTAAATTTTGCGTAATTTAATTCTGTAGCCGGTTGTGGGTTTATAGGGGAATAGGGTGGGAAGTAATGTAATTATAATTATTTAAATATGTAAATTTATTTATTGGTATTTGTTTAAAATGAATTGTTAATAAATTTTTATTTTGTAATTAATTACATTTTAATTGCCAATTAATTTTATTTAATTGATTAATTGATAATTATCTTAATTTAATTAATGTAATTTTTGTAGCGGGTTGTGGGTTTATAGGGGAATAGGGTGGGAAGTAATTTAATTATAATTAATTAAATATGTAAATGTATTTATTGTTATTTGTTCATAATTAATTCTTAAATACTTTTTATTTTGTAATTATTTACATTTTAATTGCCAATAAAAATTTATTTATTGGTATATGTTGCACTCTTTGGAGTGGGAATAGTAATTTTTAGCCCTACGCTATCCAACGCTTTCCCTAATGTTGCACTCTTTTGAGTAGGAATAGTAATTTTAACCCTTCGCTATCCAACGCTCTCCCTACTGTTGCACTCTCTGGAGTAGGAATAGTAATTTTTACCCCTACGCTATCCAACGCTTTCCCTACTGTTGCACTCTCTGGAGTGGGAATAGTAATTTTTACCCCTACGCTATCCAACCCTTTCCCTACTATTGCACTCTTTGGAGTGGGAATAGTAATTTTTACCCCTACGCTATCCAACGCTTTCCCTACTGTTGCACTCTCTCGAGTGGGAATAGTAATTTTTACCCCTACGCTATCCAACGCTTTCCCTACTGTTGTACTCTCTGGAGTGGGAATAGTAATTTTTACCCCTACGCTATCCAACCCTTTCCCTACTGTTGCACTCTTTGGAGTGGGAATAGTAATTTTTACCCCTAGGCTATCCAACGCTTTCCCTACTGTTACACTCTCTGGAGTGGGAATAGTAATTTTTACTCCTACGCTATCCAACGCTTTCCCTACTGTTGCACTCTCTGGAGTGGGAATAGTAATTTTTACCCCTCGCTATCCAACGCTTTCCCTACTGTTGCACTCTCTGGAGTGGGAATAGTAATTTTACACTTCCGCTATCCTATGGTAATAATATTGGACATTTTTTTAATTATATTATGTTACTATATATATATATGTTTTAACAAATATGATTGTAATTTTTTTTTAATAACTTTAATGAATTATTTAATTCTTATAAGTTAATTTAAGTATTTTTAAGTATAATTTAGTAAACAATTTTTAATATTAATTTAATTTAACATTGTTTTTACTAAAGTCGATATTTTTACAAACTATATTTTAGTGAACAATATTTTTTACTCGATATTTTTATACTTACCTGTTTGTAGATACAAAGTCGATATTCTGTCTGTCGATATTTTGTCAACGATATTTTAGGTAGTCGATATTATGTCCCTTGATATTATGTCAGTGATCCGTTCTGAGCTTGTCCCACAAAATCACCCATAGCTGTGCAACTGGAAGGTCAAACACAAAAAAATTTAAGCAACTAAAGGGAAAAGTTGTGATTCCCTCAGACCTTTACCACAAGACTGAAGAAATGTTATGTATTGAATTTTACCAGTGGCATTGACAGAATGACTCAACAAGAGGGAGGGAGGCAGAATGGGAGGGAAGAAGGCATAAAACTAGAGAGAGAGTCCGAGTTAGAGGCAGAGAAAGAAAGGAACAGTCAAAAGGAGAAGAAGTTAATGATAGAAAAAAGTGAGAGCAAGGGAGGAAGACACAAAACACGAGAGACAGAGCTGCAGAGTAAGAGAGCGAGAGAACGAGAGAGAGAGAGAGAGAAAAAGAAAAAGAGAAAGAGAGGCGGTCCACTGACATTTCAGGGGATTGCTTCCTTCCTTGCACAGCGCTGCCTGGTAGCTGCTGCTCCCGAACTCTGTGCTGCTGATTTTCTGACCCCTGGGTTAGTGGCTCAAGGCCTCCTCCACGAGCAGGCACCTGCCTGAACCTCATCACTGGTGGCCTAGTGGTAGAGCGTCTCTGCTCTGCTGCTGGACTGCCCTCAGTCTCTCTTCTTCTCTGATTTTTCTGCCTTTCTCTCAGCTTTTTTCTGCCTTTGACTGCTCTCTCCTGCATCCCTGCTGGTCTAGTGGTGAAGCTTCACTGTGCCAATGCTGGACTGTCCTCTGTCTTTCTTTTTCTCATTTTTTTCTGCATTTCTTACTGCTTTTTTCTTCTTTTTACTGCTTTTCTTCTGCATCTCTGGTGGTTTAGTGGTAGATCATCTCTGCTCTGCTGCTGGACTGCACTCTGTCTCTCTTTTTCAGCTTTTTTTTGTCGCACTTTCTGCCTTTTCTTTCTGTCCCTTTCACCCTTTTGGAACTTTTTCCTCTTCCTCATTTTCATCCTGCGTCCTTTTGCTGCGCTTTGACCCTGAGATCCCTGCAGACTCACCCCCCTCCAGTCTCACTTTCCCGCTCCCTGCGTTTCCCACCTCTGAGCTGTCCAGTCCCCACTCGCAATGAGCAGGCGCACCAAAGCCAAGCCTGACTGTGCCCACCTGTTCCTGGACAGCGCCACATACCCTGGTCCTGAGACCTTTCACTGATATGAGGCCAGCACCCTCCTCGCCCTCAACTCCAGACGCCATGCCACCTAACATCACCAAAATAAACCCCGGGACCCTTCACCTGCCAGAACTGCGGCTGCATTTTGTTCCACCTCCGCACACCAGCTCCTCCTGCTGCCCAGCAGGCCACGCTGTCTCAGCTGCATCCTCCTCTACGTGGGCTCCCTCCACAAACACTCCACATAAATCTGGGACCTCCTCGACTCCGTCCCTCCCGACATTGCCTTCCTCACAGAAACCTGGACAGACCCCATCCCCGATGACTACAAGATCACAGCAAGGACTGCACCAACCAACCAGTAGGAGGAATCACCATCTTCCACAAAAACACCCTCCGCCTGACCACCCATCCGGACGACCTACTGAAAACAATGGAACACCTCCACTTCCAGATCCAGACCAGCACCACCCTCTACTGCACCCTCGTCTGCAGACCACCGGGTGGCTGCCCTCCCTTCACCAAAGCCATTTAGGCTTTCTCATCCACCAATTACATCCTACTCAGTGACCTCAACTTTTACCTGGACAACCCCAATGACCAGAACACTGCATCCCTTCTGGAAAACCTCGTCAACACAGGACTCAAACAGCTAGTCACTGCTCCAACCCACGCAGTAGTACACACACTCGACCCCGTCCTCTCCACCAGCAGAAATGACAGCTACACCAGTAAACTCCTCTGGACCGACCACCACTGCATGCACTTCAACTTCACCAAACCTACTGTACATCAACGCCCTCACCACACCCCGACCACTGCTGGAACAAGGCCACCAAAGAATATCTCACCACCTCCTTCAGCCTTACCACACCACCAACTGCCGCAGACACCAATACAGCAGCACACAATCTCCGCTAAAGGATCTCCAACTGCTCCGACACCCTGGCTCCCCTCAAGAAGGCACCCAGCAAGCAACACTCCAAGTAAGCCAGATGGTTTTCTCCGGCCCTCTATGAGTGCACAAGCACCTGCAGATGACTAGAGAAGAAATGGAGGAACAATAAAACTCCACAAGCCCACACAACCTTTAAAGCCGCAATCACTGCACACCACCTCCTCCTCAAAACCATGAAAACAAGGCCCTCCTGGACAGAATAAACACCAATGCACGCAACAGTATAGAACTCTTTGCCATCATCAAGTTTAACTGGCCCAGCAGAGAGCCCACAGATATCCCACCCTCCCAAGACCTCTGCGACAAACACGCTGCCTTCTTTAACCACAAGATCAGGCAGATCTATGACTGCTATGATACCCAAGACTCTCCCACCAAACCCAACACCACCACACCCAACCACACCACACCCCAACAGATCCTGCTTAACTGGACCGCGTGCCACTTATGACACTCTCATGACCATGAGGAATATCCACTCCAGAGTCCCCGCGGACCCATGCCAACACCACATCTTCCATAGAGCAGCCACCACTATCAACCCAAACTCCACCGCACCATCAGCTGCTCCATTGAGACTGCCACCTATCCCGATGACTGGAAACACGCCAAGATCAACCCTCTGCTAAAAAACCATCCGCCGACCCGACAGACCTCAAGAACATCAGACCCATCTCCCTGCTCCGTTTCCCAGCCAAGGTCATCGAGAAGGCCATCAATGCCCAACTCTCCGAGTTATTCAAAGCAAACCATGTCCTGGACATCTCCCAATCCTGTTACAAAAGCAACCACAGCACTGAGACTGTATTTCTTGCGGTCACCAACGACATCCGCTCCCTGCTTGACTGGGGTGAAACCGCAGCCCTCATCCTTCTAGACCTCTCAGCCGCCTTCAACACCGTCTCCCACCGGACCCTAATCATGAGATTAACCACGACGGCGCCATCAGCAACAAGGCCCTGGCCTGAATCCACTCCTTCGTCACTGGTCTAACACAATGAGTCAGACTTCCTTGTTCTCTCTCTGAACCCATGCCGAGCTGTTGCGGAGTACCCCAGGGCTCCTCCCTGAGCCCCACCCTCTTCAACATCTACAGGTCTTCTCTTGCAGCCATCATCAGGAGCTACGGACTCAACACCCAACTGATTCTCTACCTCACCAACGAACCCACAACAACCAGGAACAACTTCCACAGCCGGATGAAGGCCGTTGCCACCTGGATGAAAAACAGTTGCTTCAAACTCAATTTGTGCAACACAAACAAATGATTGACGGAATGCTGAATATAGCATACATTCACCCCCAGTCAAGAGATCTGGGTTAAATCCCTTGTTCTTTTGCACACTATGCCACCCCAGTTTAGACCCATCCATATGTATATCATTCTTGACCCTGTGCCTCATGGGAACAGTCCAACCCAAACTGCCAAGCCAAGTGCTCCCTGGACTGGAAACAAGCCTCCTGGGACCGGTTTCGGGGTATTTCTCCTCATCAGCCAGGCCAGCTTGAACCCAGTGGCACAGTGAGCAAGGGACCCACATCTTGGCATACCCATCCCACTTAGGGTGAAAAGTGCTATGCAAACAAATCATGGGTGGAATGCTGAATAAATCATACATTCACCCTGAGTCAAAAGATCTAGGTTAAACCCATCATTCTTTTGCTCACCATGCCACCCTAGTTTAGACCCAGCCATATGCAAATCAGTCTTGACCCTGTGCCTCACGGGACAGTCCAGCCCGAACTGCCACACCAGGTCCTCCCTGGACCGAAACCAAGCATCCTAGGAATGGTTTTGGGGTATTACCACTCATCAGCCAAGCTAGCTTGAATCCATGGCACTGTGAGCAAGGGACCCACATCTGGGCAGATCCATCACACTTAGGGCGAAAAGAGCTACGGAAAACAAAAGATGGACGGAATGCTGAATAAATTATACATTCACCCGCAGTCAGGAGATCTGGGTTAACTCCATTGCTCTTTTGCTCACAATACCACCCCAGTTTAGACCCAGACATATGTAAATCAGTCTTGACCCTGTGCCTCATGGGAACAGTCCAGCCTGAACTGAGAAGCCAGACCCTCCCTGGACCGGAAACAAGCATCCTAGGACCAGTTTGGGGGTATAACCCCTCAACAGCCAGGCTAGCTTGAATCCAGTGGCACAGAGAACAAGGGACAAGACTGAAGTCCTCATCCTGGAACTCACCACCTCCGCATGGGATGACTCCTGGTGGCCCTCCGCATTGGGAACCCTGCCGACCCCCATGGACCACGCATGAAACCTAAGCATCATTTTGAACTCCTCTCTCACAATGAACCATCAGCTCAATGCGGTCTCCTCATCTTGTTCCCACATGCTTCACCTGCTATGAAAGACATTCAGATGGATCCCCACCAAATTCAGAAAAACAGTCACCCATGAAGTCAATAGCAACAGACTCGGCTACAGCAGCACACTCTACACCTGCATCACCCAGAAACTCCCCCAGGAACGACAGAACATTCAAAATGCCACAATCAGACTTGTCTTCGACATCCTCTACCGCAGCCATATCACCAAACATCTCAGAGAATTCCACTGGCTCACAGTCGACAAAAGAAGCACTTTCAAGCTCGCACACACCTGCAAAGCCCTCCATTATGCAGGTTCAGCATACCTGAACCACCGCCTCTCATTCCACATACCGACATTCCACCCACGGACCTCCACTCCGCCCAGCTGGTCCTGGCCACCGTTGCTCGGATTCACAAGACTAGAACCGGAGGAAGATCCTTGTCCTAACTCGCAGCCAAGACCTGGAACACCCTTCCTCTCCACCTCAGACAATCTCCGTCTCTGACCCAATTAAGGAAGGATCTCAAGACATGGCTCTTTGACTGAACCCCCGTGTTCAGATGGTCCAGCATCCCCCCTTTCCCACCCCCAGCACCATGAGACCTGTGTGGAGCCACGCTTCACAAACACTGATTGATTGATTGAGAGGTATATCATACAATACAGAAAATCTACTGCCACTCAAAGGGATTTTTCCTCTGAAAATATGTTTACAACTACGGCCATGGCTGCAATTATGAACATCCATTCTGACGTTTAGTCTCAAATTAACACAATAAACACATTATTAGCTTATAGCATTCAGCTAAACCGTGACCAAAGAGAGAGCATTTAAAATGTAATAATGAAATATATCTTTATTACTATGTAATTGATCATTTTACATATTTTTACATTCCATTTTAAGAAAATTTGGCCGTATGGGTTTTGAAAGCTGTATTCAAATGTATTCATCATTACAACACTTTATTAGTGACATTTCATGATGTAACTTTAATTTTATCAGGCTCTGTTGTTCTTATGATGCATTTTAGTTTAAGTACATTTGATAGATTTAGAGAGAAATGTATTATGTAATGTTAATATATTTTAAATTATGTTTTGTGATCGTACTTAAATAAGATGATCATTTACCATTATGCATTTTGATGATGAAGTAGTATTTGTTTAAGTATTTATTATTATTGATGATACACTTGAGTTTTTTTGTTTTATGAATTTTTATGAAATTTACACGCGCTCCATGCATGTCGGTGCTAAAATTGCATAATAAATATTGCAAATATTGAGCCTAAATGTTTTCTTAAAAATGACCCATTTATTTATTCCAAAGCACAACTTAAGCACTCTGTACCATCCACCTGTGACAGTCTCTGTATATTTGTGCACACTGTTATGTCACTCATTGGGAAAGAGTATGGTCAAGCTCTTGATCTCTGAAGCTAGAAATTTTATGAAAAGCAGCTTGTATTGGGCACCTAATTTTAACTTAGTAATGAGAAAAAAACTGTATGTGAAGGCCAGAAACTATGACTTGCATTAACTATATAATAAGCCCTGCAGTCAGTAGGAAGCAACCATAAAATAATATTTGAACATCTTAATTTGTATACCTAATGTCCTCATGTAACCATCTCAGATATATTTCTCTGGCACTTATCATCTGTGTTCCCTCATCCTTTTTCTTCACTGGTCGCAGCAGAGATAAGTGCTCTCACCTGTTTTCTAGTGCTTATAATGTTTATTGCATGAATTGTTGGTGATGTCATGGTTTTATTAATTATTGCCAGTTTACATATTTGCTCCACTCCAAAATTTTCTTCGACCTGGCAACTGGTTTTGGCAATGCTGCCTGGACTGTCAGGTATCGGTCAAGGTGAAATACCTGCCCGGCCAGGCGAACCAAGTGACGGATTTCCGCCATTTTAGAGATTTCAGCCTATGGAAGCTGCACCCTGAAGTCTTCTTGGATCTTCACGATCGATGGGGCCCGTTCTCAGTGGACCTGTTTGCAGCCAGGTTTGACCACCAACTGCCCAGGTTTTTCAACTGGAGACCCGACCTGCTGGCCACTGCCACGGATGTGTTTCTACAAGATTGGAGCCAGGAATCCTGATATGCATTTCCCTACTTATTGATGACTACGATGGCATCAGGCCAGGTCAGACTCCAACAAGCAGATCTGGTACTGCTGACTCCAGTTTGGAAGTCTCAAGTTTTGTTTCTGATTCTACTGGAACTTCCTTGGGATTCTCCAATCCGACTCCCCATTTCCAGCGCTTCTTCTCAATCCAGACCAGCTTCCCCACCAGATGGTTCCAGTCGGATCACTGTCACTTATGGCATGGCAGATTACAGAGGATGATGGTTGGCCCTAGGCCTTTCATGTCAAGCCTAGAAATACTTGTCCAAGGCGTGGCCAGTAGTACAAACAAGCGGTAGAGCTCCACCTGGAGCTGATGGTCCCATTGGTGTTTGCGACGGAATCTCGATTCGGTGTTTACAGAAGTAGCTCATTTCCTTAATTTCCTAGCTGATCTAGTGGCAGAGGACTTGGCATTTCCGTCATCTCAGGTGGTCATAGGCACTTGGAGGGCTCCCTGATGGGGAACATCCCTTTGTATGTTGTCTCCTTCAGGGGATCCGGCTCTCGCTTATCACAGAACCACTTTATTCTGTTCTGTGGGATGTCGAGCAGGTGTTGAACTTGTTTTTGTCCTGGCAACTAAACTGTTTCTTATTCAGGAAAGAATTGTCATCTGGCGATGTTACTCTGTCTCGTGTTGTGTCGTAGAGTCTCAGATGTTTATGTCTTGGATGTGTCAGGAAGGACATTCTCACGATCTGGAGTCTCATTCATTGCATGCAGAAGGACAACATGCAAATCCAGAGTCATTACATACCCAGCGTTTCCGGAGTTCCCAAAGTTATTTGTGGTGCAATGCCTTAAAGCATACGAGGAGATGTCCATGGAGTTTTACTCTCCAAGGGAACTCCAACTCCTCATCGCCCTGTGGAAACCACATAGGGTGGTATCTAACTCTGCCATTGCTCGCTGGGTGAGGCTGATATTGACCTTTGCCTTTTTGGTGCACAATCTCCACGTGGCGCCAAGGCCTCAGAAGCCATTAGCTTGGGTGCCAGGTTAGAGGATATCATGAAAGCAGCAGACTGGTCTTCAGATTCTACATTTAAAAGGTTTTATTTCAAACCAGTCTTGGATATGGCTCATCTGGTAGTGAGCAAGCTTTAAACTAGCATAATCCTCACCTCCGATCCTGACATAGAATGAAAAATTTCCTAGCTATCACAACAGAAAATTTCAATACTATTAAGGACTCTGAGGCGAGGATTATCCCACCCACTCAGATACAAACTGAGGGCCCTCCCCGTCACTAGTAAGTATTCAGTTTTGTTGTTCATGACTGCATATTAAAAGGATATTGTCCATTTATTTATTTATTAAGAAGTTTTATATAGCGCTGGCCAGACCCGAGGGTATTGGAGTCTATTTATATGCTCTCTGCATTTCAATGCTGATTTCTTGGCAGGCTTTTTATAAACAGTTACTTTGTCAGACAAATGTTACACTTTCTTTATAGGGGCAGACACAGGGAAACAGGACTGGTGAAGACAGAGCAAAGGCATGAGTTGCGCGAAGAAAGAGGACGAAGGAACACAGATGATGGACTATCTATGGACTGCTAATGCCTAATTTGTGGTTATATGGAGCTGTTCTCCCATTGGATGTAAACATTTTACTTCATTACCTCGGTTTCATGGGAATGGTAGTTTGGTATAGTAAAGTTCTATAAAATGGCTGCTTTTGAATAAAGTGAAAGAAGTGGAGCAGAATTCTTGCCTCAGAGTCCGTAATAGAAATGAAGCTTTCCGTTACGATAGCTAGGACATTTTTCATTCTTACATGCATCACACACCAAGCATCTGACTGAACACACTAGGCAGAACACCATGTGTGATTCTGAAACGGAGGTCTGCACCATATTTACAACGGTAAACAGACATAATATCGAATCAAAAATATAGAATAGCCATAATATCGAAGTTAAAATATAGAATGGACAAAATATAGAATGGACAGAAAATAGTTGTGAAAAATATCGAATTGAAGGTAAGTAATGTAATATCGATTTTTTAAATATAGAAAGTCAAAATAGCGAAGTATATAATATAGGTATTAAAATATATCAAATTTGTTATAAGATCGAATTTTTTGAAGTTTTTTTAATGTTATTTAATTTTTGCGTAATTTCATTCTGTCGTGGGTTGTGGGTTTATATGGGAATAGGATGGGAAGTAATTTAATTGTAATTCATTAAATATGTTAATTTATTTATTGGTATTCATTTTGAATTAAATGTTAATTAATTTTAAATTGGTAATTAATTAATTTTTAATTGGTAATTACATTTTAATTGGTAATTATTTTATATTAATTGATTTATTGATAATTATGTTTATTTTAATAATTTATTTTCCGTAGCGGGTTGTGGGTTTATAGGGGAATAAAGTGGGAAGTAATTTAATTGTAAATAATTAAATAGGTTATTGGTATTAATATTTAATATATTGTTAATTAATTGTTAATTGTTAATTAATTTGTATTAACATGTAATTAATTTTAATAACTGTTATTTATTTGTATTTTTAATTGATTAATTATTACCTAATATTAAATTGGTAATTCATTTTAATACATTTTTTATTGGTATTGATATTTAATACATTTTTATGAATGTATTAAATCTTTACTTTCCCTACTGTTGCACTCTCTGGAGTGGGAATAGTAATTTTCACCCCTACGCTATCCAACGCTTTCCCTACTGTTGCACTCTCTGGAGTGGGAATAGTAATTTGTACCCCTACGCTATCCAACGCTTTCCCTACTGTTGCACTCTCTGGAGTGGAAATAGTAATTTTTACCCTCCCGCTATCCAACGCTTTCCCTACGGTTGCACTCTCTGGAGTGGGAATAGTAATTTTTACCCTCCCGCTATCCAACGTTTTCCCTACTGTTGCACTCACTGGAGTGGGAATAGTAATTTTTACCCCTACGCTATCCAACGCTTTCCCTACTGTTGCACTCTCTGGAGTGGGAATAGTAATTTGTACCCCTACACTATCCAACGCTTTCCCTACTGTTGCACTCTCTGGAGTGGAAATAGTCATTTTTACCCTCCCGCTATCCAACGCTTTCCCTACTGTTGCACTCTCTGGAGTGGGAATAGTAATTTTTACCCTCCCGCTATCCAACGCTTTCCCTACTGTTGCACTCACTGGAGTGGGAATAGTAATTTTTACCCCTATGCTATCCAACGCTTTCCCTACTGTTGCACTCACTGGAGTGGGAATAGTAATTTTTACCCTCTCGCTATCCCACGTTTTCTCTTCTGTCGCACTCACTGGAGTGGGAATAGTAATTTTTACCCCTACGCTATCCAACGCTTTCCCTACTGTTGCACTCACTGGAGTGGGAATAGTAGTTTTTACCCTCCCGCCATCCAACGCTTTCCCTACTGTTGTGCTCACTGGAGTAGTAATAGTAATTTTTACCCCAACGCTATCCAATGCTTTCCCTACTGTTGCACTCACTGGAGTGGGAATAGTATTTTTTACCCCTCAGTATCCAACGTTTACCCTACTGTGGCACTCTCTGGAGTGGGAATAGTAATTTGTACCCCTACACTATCCAACGCTTTCCCTACTGTTGCACTCTCTGGAGTGGAAATAGTCATTTTTACCCTCCCGCTATCCAACGCTTTCCCTACTGTTGCACTCTCTGGAGTGGGAATAGTAATTTTTACCCTCCCGCTATCCAACGCTTTCCCTACTGTTGCACTCACTGGAGTGGGAATAGTAATTTTTACCCCTATGCTATCCAACGCTTTCCCTACTGTTGCACTCACTGGAGTGGGAATAGTAATTTTTACCCTCTCGCTATCCCACGTTTTCTCTTCTGTCGCACTCACTGGAGTGGGAATAGTAATTTTTACCCCTACGCTATCCAACGCTTTCCCTACTGTTGCACTCACTGGAGTGGGAATAGTAGTTTTTACCCTCCTGCCATCCAACGCTTTCCCTACTGTTGTGCTCACTGGAGTAGTAATAGTAATTTTTACCCCAACGCTATCCAATGCTTTCCCTACTGTTGCACTCACTGGAGTGGGAATAGTATTTTTTACCCCTCAGTATCCAACGTTTACCCTACTGTGGCACTCACTGGAGTGGTAATAGTAAATTTTACCCTCCCGCTATCCTACGGTAAAAATGTTGTATATTTTTTATTAATATTATGTTAATATATATATATATATGTATATATATATATATATATATATATATATATATATATATATATATATATATATATATATATATATATATATATATATATATATATGTGTTAAAAATAAAATTGTATGTTTATTTATTTTTAACTTAAATTAATTATTTAATCATTTTAAGGTTATTTAAGTATTTTTAAGTATGTTTTATTTAATTATATTTATTATTTTATTAATTTTAAATTACTTTTAAGATATTTAAAAAATTCGATATTTTGACTAATTATATTTTTTTAACGATATTTTTGAGTCGATAGGCTTGACACCGGAGGGAAAATAGGCTGGATACGTGACACCAAAATGATGCTTTTGGCAATTGGGCACAGTGGTTGCTGGGACAGTCAGGATCCCCCTAGGAGGGTGAAGGACTGGGTTCTTTTGGACCCAGCGGTGCCAGGGCACAACACCTGAAACCTTCGTGGGTAACCTGCTCCGGCGTACAAGTCACAGAGACACGGGACACTTCCTTCGGCGTCAAAGAGTCAAGGTTTATTTACTGCAGGGAACACAGAAGTCACAGGAAGTACATCGAGTGTAGTTCGGGGAGACTGCTTCAAATTGTATTTGTGGATCGCTCCTTTTATACAGTTTTCACCCATGATACACAATAGTTTACAACCTGGTTCCCACAAGTCGCTCTCAGAGGGGTCGCTTTGGTCACTTTGAAACACATAAGGTCCGGAACATAAGTGCGGAAACATTTGGCGGTTCCCAACTGTAAAAACCCATCTTCTCACCATTAGCAAATTCCAATCAGCAGTAAAGTAGATCGAAATAAGAACGAAGACAGGTGCAGAGGAAGACGGAGACAGTGGGGAGATCGGAAAGGGTGTAAAAGGGGAGTGTCGAGAGGCACGAGATACAGGCATCAAAGGGACGTGCCTAATGAGATGCACGGCTGAGACAATAAGCCCGTGCGGCAAGATGAGCCTCGAGCGGCGCCATCTGCCTTACAGTGGCATCCCCCTCGTCATAAAGGCACTTACAAAGAACATGTGTCTTCCGCCATATCTTGGGAGTCCCAGGGTCGCGAAGCGGACAGCGTCAGTTCGCTGGCTACTTGAGGGCAAGAGACAAAATGGATGCCGTATCTAAGATGGAACCCGTGGGTACAGATGACAAACCCACGTAACAAACGAACGGTTTAAGTTAGCACAGCGAAACTGCGCACACTTACTAAACTCGTCATTTGCGGTTCATAGATACTAGACTCGACCATATCCGTGCGAGTCGAAAACACCATTTACAATTGTCACGGAACCTCAGACGCTCCTTTTGCCCTCATGTAGGCAAGCACTAGTCGGAATCATATTCGATATTCATCAGACCATCAAGATGTCGTTGTAGCATAGCTCTGTCCGATTGAGTCCCTTTGGTAACAGATGGTTGTCTCATACACGTTGTAGCACAGAGGCCACATAAGGCAGGACCACACTGCACACAAAGGCAACACGTGAACAGGAACACTACCACAACCCCGATGATCGTCAGAATCTTCCAACCCCAAGTCGACACCAGGCCCCAAAACCAACCGAGTAGCGTCCAATCCCCTACATCCACGTGTATGGATTCGGAGATCTTGTGCAACTTCGAGATGGCTTGATAGACAGTAGGAGCATTATCTGGGATGAAAATGCAACAGCTCGAATGGATCACTTTACATACCCCACCGCGATCTGCCAAGACAACATCTAAAACCATACGGTTTTGTAATGTCATAAGTCTCTCCGCCTGAAGTTCTGTGGTGATATTACCAAGGGCACTGGCAGTAATATTAGCTGTCGATTCTACCACTCGAGTCAAATGTCTTAGGTTCCTACTATTAACCATAGGTCCCCAAAACGGGAGGAAACCCTTGAAAAAGTCTCCTGCCTCTTGACCGGCAGTATCCTCTTTGCTAATTACGCCTCGTACAACTCTAGTCTTATGATAATCGGCATCTACAGTAAACGTCGGAGGCAACAGATTTGCAACGAAACATGAGCCCATGAAGTCTGCGGGCAACCATGTGTATGCACGATCATGACAGATAAAGTATGTACCCTTGGCAGCCAGAAACACAGGGGACGGGGACATTGGCAGAACGTAACTTTCAGTGCAAGCACTTACTCCAAGTGAGGCTTGCGAGCCACGACCCACAAGACAAAGATTACCAGTGTGGGGTACGACCCATATTGGAGACGAGCTTTTAAGCTGCTTTTCATTAGTGAACATACTATATTCCCCTCTACTTAAGACCCTATAGGCTTGTACCTCTTCTCTAGGAATAAGAAAAGGATCATGGATCTCATCTTCCATATCCTCTATAGCCATCGATAGCAGCCTCTGATACGAGGTAGGACCAAAGTTGGGGGAACGTTGTTCTGGAGTGGGGTGGAAACCCAGTGCGCTTCGAAGCATTGTTTGGAATGCTCGAGCTGACCCTTGGGAACTATACGGTAACACCAGATATGGAATTCCCTTACCCGTAGTATGTGGCATCAACCCACACACCCAACAATTAGTGGTGTTAACCACTAACTGATGCTGATGGAGGAGCTGGATAAAGGAATTATTGCGGAATTCTACACGTCTAGCCTGTTCGTGTTCTGGTAACATGTGAAAGGAATGAGGAGAAGCAGTAGAAGTAAGGTTAGGGTAAGGAGTAGGAGTGGAAGTAGCAAGGAAAAAGTAAGACATAGTGTAATACACCCCACCCGCCAAAAATGCAGAAGCAGTCAAAAACAAAACAAACAATTGGGATACAAAACATTTCGTACGACTAAGTTTCTGCAGCTTGACTCTATACGCCTGAGCTCCTTCCAAATCATTCAGCTTCGAAAATGCCATCTCCCTACGACCGTCCGCAACGTTTCTTGACGCACTTCGTTCTGTGCAGCAATAGTCAATCCCCAGGAGTTCCTAGGAACCGACGGTCTTTAACCTAGCGTCAAGACCTACTGTCCAGAAGGAAGTACGCGCGCGGCCCTACGGCCCTCAATACACAATATGTATATATTAGTACAATATTTCTCAGCTGTGGAAGGAAAAAGATACAAGGAAGAAGCTTGATATATATATATATATACAAAACAATTTTCAATGATACGAATGTTCAAAATTGATCATGGGAAACGAAGATATTTCAGTTATCAATTTCAGCAAAGCAAGCAAATTTATTTGTCCTTAGTATGAGATCTCAAAGAATATCGATGTTTCCCGGGACGTGTCTGCTCTTCAAACAAAGGATCCGTTGAAGAGACAGCGTCCTGCTGATCAGTTCGTTGATCTGGTCTTGAGTCTTTTGCTGACAAATGTTCAACAGTGGCTTTCTGCTGCGCTGAGGGTTCCTCAACAAGCTGTGCGTCGCTAAAAGGTACAAACGCCGGCAATGTTTCTGTTTCTGTTGACGCAATGCCTTTCCTTACCCACGGGTCTGCCGGCAAAGGAATAGGGACTCGCTTACAATGGGTAGCATGTACCCAATTCTTCCGCCCCTCAAGACGAACGGCAGTCCTCGTGGCCAGGAGCACCTGGTAAGGTCCGGTAAAGCGGGGGTCCAGATTGTTTTTGCGTGAAAAATTTCGGGTAACTACCCAATCTCCGGGCTGGAGCTGGTGGCCTGGACCCTCCGTCTGCGTCGGCAAGGCGTCGTAAACCTGTTGATGAATTAACCTCAGTTTAGCAGTCAAGTCATGTAAGTAATCAATCAACATCGGAAACTCAAGATCAGAGAATACACCTGGCCTAGGAACCCCCCACACATTCGCAGGACGGCCGAACACTATTTCATAGGGACTAAGCCCTATTCGGGAGTGTACAGTCGCCCTAGTTGACAGTAATGCTAGAGGCAAAGCATCAGGCCACGAAAGTCCAGTCGTAGCTTGAATCTTTGCTAGTTTTAGTTTAAGGGTGCCATTGTACCCTTCAACCAATCCAGCTGACTGGGGATGATTGGCGCTATGGAATTTCTGATTAATTCCAAGGCCCTTACACACACTCTTCATCACACTTCCAACAAACTCACTTCCGTTATCTGACCACACGACTCTAGGCATTCCGTACCGAGGAAAGTATTCCTTCAGTAGGATCTTCGCAGTAGACAAAGCAGTATTGTCTTTGAGGGGATAGGCCTCGATCCATCGGGAGAATGCGCAAACCACAACCAAAACGTATTTCAGGTTATTGCATCGCTCCATATGGATGAAGTCCAACTGGATCACCTCAAAGGGATACGAAGGAGGAGCAAAACTGCCAGGAGGAGTTGGGGTTCCTTTGCCAGGATTGTACATTATACACACCATACAATTCTTCACCAAACGTTCAGCACACTTAGTAATTCCATCATTCTTCCACACATCAGCCAGCAACTTGCAAATACCTTTCGCGCTAATATGTGCTAACCCATGTGCCATTTGCACAACGGCCAGTACATACGCATCAGGCAACATCCATCTTTTCTGATCTGACAAATCAATCCAGCAACCATTCACATCCAACCTTCCCGTACTTTCTTTCCACTTCATCTTTTCAGTGTCGGTGGCCTCATTCTGAATTGCTTTCACACTCTCTATGGTATTTTCACACATACTTGATTCTGTAGGCCACCTAACCGAACTTGTCACATACATTCGAGTGCTAAGGTTCCGAGCAGTCTCCTTAGCAATCTCGTCTGCAAACGCATTACCACGACCAACATCATCCGTCACTTTACGATGCGCACTACACTTAATAATTGCAATTTGAGCAGGCAAAGTCAATGCATCCAAAAGATCGTTCACAAGCTGGCCATGCTGTATTTTCGTGCCATGCGACGTCAGGAAACCACGCTCTCGCCACAACCGTCCAAAACTATGCGCTACACCGAAAGCATACTGACTATCGGTGTACACATTCACACGTTTACCTTTTGCTAATACACATGCTCTAGTGAGAGCAATCAGCTCTGCAGCTTGGGCAGAATTCTGATTCAATCTCGCAGTCTCAACAACAGTATTCAATGTCACCACAGCATAAGCAGTAGTCACATCACCATTCGGCAACTTAAAACATGACCCATCCACATACAGGGTGCCATCCGGGTCTTCCAATGGGGTGTTTTTAAGGTCCACACGACCTTTTGTTTCCTCCTCTGTCCGCAAGTAACAGTCATGTTCTGCTACTTCATCTGACTCTGCACTAATTGGTAACAAAGTTGCCGGATTTAGGACATTACAACGTTTTATCTGAATGTGGCTTGCCAAAAGCGTCAATTCGTACCCAGACAACCTCGCACTCGTCAAGTGCTGAGTTTTCGTACGATTCAACAGAGTATCGACTGCATGCGGAACCATCACCGTAAGCATATTATCCATGACCAATCCTGCTGATTGTCGGATGGAGACCGCAGCTGCCGCAGTTGCTCTCAAACAACTCGGTAATGCTCTAGCTACTGGGTCTAAGGTCGAGGAAAAATATGCACATGGACGCTGTTTACCACCAAAAGGTTGCGTTAAGACACTCAAAGCACAACCTTCCCTCTCGTGAACATATAACGTGAACGGTTTACTGTAATCAGGGGTACCTAACACAGGAGCCGAACACAATGAATCACGTAATTCAGAAAAACTTTTCTGGCATTCTTCCGTCCATGGTAAAGGAGTCGAAACATCCTTGCACGTAAGGGCCACCAATGGTTTCGCTAGCAATGAAAAATTAGGAATCCACTGCCTGCAGTACGACGTGATACCTAGAAAGGCACGCACATCTCTTTGGGTTTTTGGCACAGCCATGCGCGCAATCGCTGCAATTCTCTCTGGGGTCAATCTCCTTCCCTCCTTTGACAATAAGTGACCTAGGTAGGTTACTTCTTGACAACAATATTGGAGTTTAGAAGGTGACACCTTGTGATTTAACTCACAGAGATGTTGCAGCAACGACACTGTAGCGATTTTGCAAATGTCCTGAGTATCAGCAGCCACCAATAAGTCGTCGACGTATTGGATTAAAGCCGCACCAACCGGCAACCTAAACGCATCTAGTTGACCCTTCAAAGCTTGACTGTAAATCGATGGACTTTCACAGTAGCCCTGAGGAGCGCGTTTGAACCGGAAGCTACGTCCACCAAGAGAGAAACCGAAAAGGTCCCTGCTCTCTTCGGCAATCGGGATGCTGAAAAACGCATTTTTCAAATCAATCACCGAAAACCACGAAGCAGTAGCTGGAATCAGAGTCAGTAGCGCCGTAATGTCAGGCACAACAGGGAATTGAGGAACCACAATTTTATTTACCTCCCGTAAATCGATAACAAAACGATAAACAGGCGGTTTGGTAGGATCAGTACGTTTAAGAATGGGCAGTACAGGACTATTGCACACGTTTCCCCGAGTTTCTTCAATGACATCTTTCTCGATCAAATCATAGATGATCGCTAACAAAGCTCGTTCACCATCAAGGGAGATACGATATTGGGGAATACGTGGCAAGCGCACATTAGATTTCAACTGAACAACATAAGGGGAGATATCAAGTAGGCCCACATCATTTGGACCCGTCGCCCACAAAGACGCAGGAAGAGAATCCAATTCCGGTGGAAGCTTATCGAGAGACAAGTACATGGGAGAGACTACTCTCTCTCCGAACGTAAGCTTTACACCCGCAGGAGAACAATACAAAGTTGCATACAAACGTTTAAGCAAATCCAGACCCAAAAGATTTTCGCCACAACCAGTAGACAAAATCAATGGAGCTTCGAGCTCACGAGGCCCAATTTTAAGGGGCAAAGGGCGCGAAACTGGATTGCTAACGGGGGCGCCAGAGAATCCAACGGAAACATTTGTTAAGCCAGACAAAGGTGCGCCAGGGAGTTTCGAATGCATGATAGAACTTTTCGCTGCACCAGTGTCCAACAGAAAAGGCTCAACAACGCCCGATGTAACAACTGCGACGTAAGGCCCTCTCTGATCAACCGGAACTGATACCACTCCCTCTCCTTGTCTTTGGCTGTCCTAGTAATTACTATCGTCAGTTCCCTGATCGACGTAATAATCGTCTACATTATACTGCGCAGATCGTCCTTGCGATGATCCACGTTGATCGAAACAGTTATTAGAATTTGATGAATTGTCAGAACGGTCGTTCTGAGCACCACGACCTCTACCACGTGATGCGTTCTGTGAACCACCACGACCTCCTCTAGACGAAGTACCACTAGTACGGTCATTCAAAGCAGGACAATTAAATTTAATGTGTCCCTCCTGTCTACAATAAGCACATTGATTGTACCCTAATGAAGATCTTTGGAAAGAAGAATCATTACGCGGCTGCGATCGATTCGATTGCGACTGTGATCTATTCTGTTGAGGCGCATTCTGATTAGAACGCGGCGGATATGCTTGTTGCAACAACACTTTAGTTTTTAGCTCTTTTGTTTTTTTATCGGCACGGTCATTTTCCTCTTTTTCTCTATTTTCGTAATATTGTGCCGTAGCCAATATCTGAGCTGAGGTAGAAACAGCCCACGCACTTTCTGAATTTTTCAATTTATGGCTCAAGTCGGGCAATAAGTTTGACACAAACTTATCTACAAACAACCTCTGTCCACCCTCAGTACCCATATCCTGTCCACTATGATCAACGAATGTTTCCTCGAACCTCGTAAAGAAGTCTGAAACACTCTCATCTTTCTTCTGCTTACAGGCTGACAACTTATCCCAATTTACCTTCATAGCTGGCATAAGCGTTTTCATTAATGTAATGATTCGCTGGGGAAGAAGTTCAATCAACTGATCGGGTTTAGTAGCAGCCACTTGTCCCGCGTCTGCCGCTGTAATGGCAGCCCAATCACCACCTAATTCATTCGCATGATCTTGGTGACGAATCTTCGCCCATACCGGTTGCGGTACGACATTGCCAAACAACATGTCGATATCGGCCAGATTCATTATCGTAGCATCTACGAGCTGCGACAATTCCTTGTAGTATCCAGCAGGATTTTTGCGAGGATCAGGCAAAGTTTGTTTCACCTGAAGCACTTCCGATCGTTTCCAAGGGAGGTGTATCCACACTCTCTGGAAATGCGCCGCCACTGGAGCATTAACATCAGTATTATCAGCGGGTATCCAAACTGGCGGAACTTCACGCATAGGATATTGGCCAGACCCGTCTCCTTTCTCAATGTCCTCAACGAACAATGCATGAGGAATAGGAGCGGGACGAAGAGATAGCAACCGCTCAATAGCACGTCGGACATTAGTGTCGACTATCAGTCCACTTGCGAACTGAAGCCGAAGTTCAGACAGGGCGGTCAGCACCTCGTCAGGCGCAAAGGCCACTATCTGATCATGTAAGAACTTGCACATTTCATCAAACACATACCTCTGAGTTGGTATGTTGAATTGATCAAACGTTTCGAGGACAACACGTGGTGGATTTCTAACAGGGTTTATCATCCAACCCATCGCCATATTGTATAGCGCAACACGTTCTCTATTACCAGGAAGCTGGCTACGTCTCTGAGGACCATCAGAACCAGCAGACCCAAAAACAGGTCCGAGCGACTGGAAGAAGTTTGTCGCAAGGGGAGAATCACGATTACGAGTAGAGGGAGAAGAGTAAGACACAGGACTAACAAGAGAAGGAGTAGAGACATTAGCAACAACAGGGGTTAACAACACAGGAGTAGTAGCGGGAACAGGAGTATGTGGAAGCGGAGGAGCAGTAGGAATAGAACCAGGCAAAGGAGCAGGAACAGTCGGAAGAGCGGGTGCAGGTTGAGGAACAGGTGGAGGAATAACAGGTGGAAGAACAGGTACGGCAGGGACCACAGGAGCTGCGGTACCCTGTACGTACGGAGGTGGCGACTTCATAAGATAAGACATTAAAGAATCCTCAACTGCCTCTTCCTTCTTATCCGACTCCGTAGGCAAAGCAGGATAGCATTTGTCTATGGACATACGCTGTAATCTCTCAAACACTTCCTTATCCTTATCCTCCTTATCACGCTGAAACTGCTCAGCTTTCTTCACTATAGTAGCAACAGTATCTCGCTGACTACGTTTATTTTGTCTGATCTCTTTCTGTCGGGCTTCTTTGCGCCAGAACCGAAAGGCATCAAACATGGCCGGCCTAGATTTGCGTTCGAACAACTTTATTTCCAAATTATCTAAGATCGACGCTTCGAAGCTACCGTGAGGCGGCCAACGAAGATCGCCGTCTTTCTTTGTATATTTTATCCAATAATCGTTAAAGGCAATCGGGCCTAGCCCATGTTTGCTATATAAATCATAAGTAGGAGTTCCAACCGGAGGTATCGGACACGAGTCCTCCAGCAGGGAATCCGCACCACAAGGTCTAAAGCAACTGAACAAAGTACCGCGACCAGGCATCTTGCACACTAGCCGAGTTTCACAAACTTCAAGGGTTACGGGATTTCGGGATTTGCCAAGTCCCAGTAAAGAACAAAACCCTCGGTCTTTGGCGGCTGCAGTCGTCAAACAAATACAACAACAACAAAGTACGCTAGCAAAGTGTCACCGACAAAAACACTCACACAGCGTGTACAACAAAGACACCCGCTAAAGTGTCTACAACAAAAACACTCGCTAAAGTGTTTACAACAAAGACACTCGCTAAAGTGTCTACAACCAAGAACTCTGGGAGCGACCCACAAATACTTAACTCAAAGATCAATGGCGTCCTCCGGAAGGCCCGTCAATCGTCTCGCTATACCAAGGTCTACGCCAGGCGCCAAAACAGGTCTACAGTCAGGGCAGCAGTCCGTCGCAGCCGTTAGGAGGCGGGAATCTTCGCGGGAAAAGTCTTCGGGCCACTTATTTCGACAACAAGATCGATGAAGCGGGGTGCACCTTCCCTCGGAGATTTCACACGAAGTTCCTCACGATCGTCGGGCTTGGACCGGTACCACTGATGCAGCCCCACGTTGGGCGCCAACTGAAGGACTGGGTTCTTTTGGACCCAGCGGTGCCAGGGCACAACACCTGAAACCTTCGTGGGTAACCTGCTCCGGCGTACAAGTCACAGAGACACGGGACACTTCCTTCGGCGTCAAAGAGTCAAGGTTTATTTACTGCAGGGAACACAGAAGTCACAGGAAGTACATCGAGTGTAGTTCGGGGAGACTGCTTCAAATTGTATTTGTGGATCGCTCCTTTTATACAGTTTTCACCCATGATACACAATAGTTTACAACCTGGTTCCCACAAGTCGCTCTCAGAGGGGTCGCTTTGGTCACTTTGAAACACATAAGGTCCGGAACATAAGTGCGGAAACATTTGGCGGTTCCCAACTGTAAAAACCCATCTTCTCACCATTAGCAAATTCCAATCAGCAGTAAAGTAGATCGAAATAAGAACGAAGACAGGTGCAGAGGAAGACGGAGACAGTGGGGAGATCGGAAAGGGTGTAAAAGGGGAGTGTCGAGAGGCACGAGATACAGGCATCAAAGGGACGTGCCTAATGAGATGCACGGCTGAGACAATAAGCCCGTGCGGCAAGATGAGCCTCGAGCGGCGCCATCTGCCTTACAGTAGCATCCCCCTCGTCATAAAGGCACTTACAAAGAACATGTGTCTTCCGCCATATCTTGGGAGTCCCAGGGTCGCGAAGCGGACAGCGTCAGTTCGCTGGCTACTTGAGGGCAAGAGACAAAATGGATGCCGTATCTAAGATGGAACCCGTGGGTACAGATGACAAACCCACGTAACAAACGAACGGTTTAAGTTAGCACAGCGAAACTGCGCACACTTACTAAACTCGTCATTTGCGGTTCATAGATACTAGACTCGACCATATCCGTGCGAGTCGAAAACACCATTTACAATTGTCACGGAACCTCAAGGGAGGCACTTATACGCCTCTACTGGGAATGGGTGGACCAAAGCGATATTAGAAGAACTAATATGGGTAAATTGACAACAGAGTTCTACCTACACAAGCAAAGTAGATACTTTGAACCCTACTTGGATTTAATTAAAGTGTTGAGAGATAGAATACTCTACATGCACTTCAGGTACGGCTCTCTCCCAGTAGGGGATGTGATGGTAAAGTGGTCCACCAATAATGGAAAAGGTTACCCCAGCTGTCTGGCACCTGTGGAAAGCACTACACATATCTTGTTTGCCAGTCCGGCATACAAATTATCGCGATAAAAATGGTTGATCCCGCTCTGCGGGTGGTTTGGTACACGAGATCATCATGTTGCACTCCGAATTCTCAGAACTGATACCAGACCTTTTATAACTTGTATGGCAAAGTTCCTGGGCCAAGCGTGGCTGACACGAAGAAAAGCACTTGCGAAGAAGATTTGGTAGTTCTATTCATTCAGCCAGTAGCCAATTCTATAAATTATTAACATTTATTGTTGAAAACATTATCACGTACAATCATTTTCTTCTTTTTTAAATATTGACAATTCTTCTAGCACTTTGAAGTTATCGCTGTGAATTATAAAGTTATGAATTATTTTCCATTTTAACTCGATTTTATGATGATTAATTGTATTCGTGTCATTGTACTTTCTTATTTTTCAACCTATTTGTAGTCTTGTGGGTGATATTTTTGTTTTGTTTTGTGTTTCTTTTATGACATTGTGTCGAAATAAGCTTGTGATGATGATGATGATTCGATATTTTTGTACTTACCTGTTTGTAGATAGGACTTCGATATTTTTGCATTCGATATTTTGTCATCGATATTTTGGGTATTCTATATTTTTGAATTCGATATTTTGTCAATGATCCACCCTTGCACTACAGTGCAAGGGTGCCTGCGTTGAGGGGAAGGATTGTTTACATGCAGGAAGGACACCTTCCTGCACATAAACAATCTGAAATTGCGTTTTGTAACTTCTATGTGTGCTGCTTTGTTCAGCACACATAGAAGTTGCAACTCGTCATTTTTCAATGATTATTTATGTGCAGGAAGGGAAATCTTCTTGCACATAAACAATCAATGGTGTTTTGCTGTTTCTATATGTGCTGCACAATGCAGCACACATACAAACAGCACGAACGAGGTGAAATTAAACATTTCTCCTCGTTGCACCCTGTGAAGACCAGGTTTTCCCTGGTCCTAATTTTGGCGTGGCCCCATATTTATGCCACCCTTGTAAGTATGGAGCAGCGTCAAAATCAATGGGTGTTGTGATGGCATTGCCTGCCCCTTTCACGCAAAAGTATAGTGTGAAAGGAGGCCTCATTTACAAGATAACGTTAAGCAACATTAAGTGGCTTAACGGCACCTTGTGAAAAAGGCGAAGACCCTATCGCCCCAGGGACGTCACAATAACGAGAATTTCTTGTGGCGATAGGGGTTTGTAAATATGCCCCTTAATTTCTGGTAAATTGCCTGTTTTTTTGTGAATCTGAATAGTTCTGTTGAAATATTTGTCTGTCCATAAATCCATTTTGATTAATAAATGCAAATTGGCAGCTGAAACTGTGATTTTCTATGATCTTGTATTATGCCTGAGCAACTTCTTGGCTGTTTTATTCACTGATAATACACAGATACTGTTTTAGATGTTGGGTATATATGCAAATGGAAATGTGATGCTGAGATTTAACCAGATCACCACTGAAAGGAGGTCTATTTGTGTTGGCACTAGACAACCTGCCAGTTTGCACCACTAGACAACAGACACCATCAAGTATTTATCAGAAGGGGGCAAGAGGCTGTCCACCTACATTTCTTTTGATTTTTCTACTGGTCCTTATTGGGACTCACTCCAAAGCCCAAAACAGTCAGCCCTTATATTGAATGGACATTTGGTCAAAGGACTGCTAATCCAATTTCCATGGCAATGAGAAGCTTTTGACAGTCCAAGTACTTGTATTTTGCACTGTGCTGCAGTGGAAAGAATATCTTTTAAACTTCTCAAGAATTTTCACCATGTACAGATCAGTGTAGCTGTGCGTTGTGCCACTTTTGTACTATGTGCTCCATTTTCTTTCTACCAACCACCCAGACATCTTCTTACACAAACCACTCAGACTCCTCTGCAGGAGTCCTACTTGCGCACATTTTAACACATAAACAGAACCAGATCTGGAGGACAGGCTTTCTCTTACTTCCTAAACCGTGGAATAACCTCCCACTCAACATTAGAGCCTTCTCTCTTTTTAAAATCTACATGAAGCTGAAGACATGGCTCTTCAATAAACCACCCTTCACACACACCGGCTCAGCACCAGGACACCCTCACAGGTGATAGTGCACTTTACAAATACACATAACATACCATAACAGAACAGAACAACAATTGGTTTTAGAACAGTTTTTCATTTTTTTCTTCTATTTAAAATAAGAAGCACCATGCATCTAGATCAAATAGCTCTGATGAAACCACTGCCTCCACTTTTTTGAGTTAAACATTGTTGATACTGATAATTCTGGAGCTTTTGGTGCTGTGTGCTTTTTGGTGTTAAAATTACCATTTTCACCCCAGGTGAAATAGGACAGTTTTACAGCTGACGATTATCTCTGCTGCCAAATTTCTGTACGTGCACCATACGCCAGATGAGGCTGCAGGAAAACAGCTCTGGAAACCTCTCTGACTCTAAATCTTGGCATGAGAACTGGATTTTATTACGAGGTTCTGATTTATTTGAGTAAGTTGTTCTGCGCTAGGGCACATGAAAGCATGAATATTCATTTTATTCGGCAGAGGTTCAAATGCATGTCTTGACTCTATTCTGGTTTTTGGATGTTGTAATTTTGGGTGGGGTTGAAATATTGGAAAAAAACGCATGACATCTACAGTAAACAGCAGGCACTGCATGGAATTAACAAGGAGATGAGCATTCTTGCCAAAGAGGCCAATACATGAGTGCACTTGAATGCTTGTGTCACCATAATTAAGGCAACTGACTTCACATGGCCATAATTTTCCACTTATTTGAGAGGTGGATATTTTCTAAGTGCAATATTCCAGCACGTGTGCAAATTATTCAAGGTCCATATTATTTACATTTTAGATAGCTAACAGAGCAATCACCCTGTAAATGTGCAATAAATCCCAAGCAATTTACAGATATTTTCCCCTGTACATTTATGGTTAGAAATGTTATACTACAGTGACGATCCATGTCATCAAGTGAATTACGTGTGCAGTATACAGCCACCCACTCTAGAACCTTCCCACTCACTTGGATAGGAAGTTCTACATCGCTCTTATCTTGTGGAGAATAGGAAGAGGGTATAACCAATAACGTTTAAACCAAAGCCTGCAAACAATTGCTGCACACCCAAACATTTGCTCTAAAAACAGACTTTTGAACAAGGGGCAAGTGACGAGGCACTGTGTAGTGTCAAAAGAGACGGGTAATGGCCAGCAGATCCTCAAACTATATCAAGCTACATGTATATGAGCAGTTGAGCCTTAGTTAGAGCAATAACAGAGGGTGCTGATGCAGTATGGTGCACAACAATTAATATGTCAAAGTAAATCCACTGCCTCTGGTGTGACAGCAGTTCAGACCAGAAGCCCCCTATGTCCCCTAGCTTGCAGAAGCCGCATCATCTTCGTCACTTGTTGTTGAACTTGAGTCGGTATGATGTGAAAGTGAGGGCCGACATGAAACATAGGCAGCCTCTATAGCTGATTTTTACTTCTGACATAGCTCATTTGGAGAGGGAACTCTGGTGACCCCTCTGAGCCTACCACGTCTCCCGCCTCACCGACCCTTGCGCCGCCCAGATTGCGGTGTTTATTAGCAGCTGTCATGGGGTGGCGGTTTCCCTCGAAGGGAGTTTCACTTTCAACCCAGTCCCAGGCTGAATCCGGATCCATGAAGCAATGAAATCGCTGTTCATACATAATCCGTAGTTTTGCGGGGAACATAAAAACATATTAGATATTCAAGTCTACAATGTTTTGCTTCACTGAGAGCAAAGCAGAGCGTTGTCACTGGGTTAACAGTGTATAGTCTGGAAAAAATAGAGACTCAACTATTCTCGTATTTGAGGGGAGCGGCATGTCTTGCAGCCTGTAGAATTGCATCCCAGGCTTTATAATGAAGCAGTTTCACAACTATTGGGTGTGGAGGTGCCCTCAGTTGGGCCTACAGGCCAGCGAGCGGTGTGCCCTTTCCATGGAAAAGTGAGGATAGAGGGTTGGCGTTGGAGTGAAAGACTTCACCCATTCCTCCAGAAAGCCAATTATAGATTGTGAACCCTTTGAAACCTCCAGCATGCCTATAATGCGGGTGTTATTTCTCCTGGTTCTTACTTCAGCATCCTCCATTCAGTAATCCAATTGCCGCATTCTGTTCTGCAAATCACTGGAGGTATTTACCTGGTCTGCCAGCTGTGGTACCATATCTGAGACATTGCTTTCAGTTTCTGTTACTCTGGTGGCTAGTTTCTGTTGATCTTCCCGAAGGAGTCCAAATTCCACCCGGATACCCGATTTGTGACTCCACTGAAGAGTGCAAAGTATCCAGGGCTTGCAATATTGTGTCTCACTTTTCAGAGTCATGTGTTGACTGACACTTGGTCACGACAGCCTGGTGAACATGGCGTAGGGGAAGGTGGGTGAAACTGATTTCTTTGTGTTTTAATTCTACCAATAGTGACGTTTGATTCCAACTGTAAGTCACATTAAATATGTCTTGCCTTTTCCCACCCCCCAAAAAGCACCACAGCTGCTCGCAATGCCACTGGAAATAAGCTACGGGGACATTGCTGCGCGCGCATCCCTTACATGCTTAGCACGTCATCGCGATCGCAGTGAAAACGAAAGTGATCACAATGATGTGCTACGCACGCAAGGGATGCGCGCGCAGCAATGATTGGAGAGGCGGAGCAAGGCGCGCGCGCTTGTGCACATAACCGCAAGCTGGTGGCTGGCGGGTAGCACTTTGAAAAGCCCCTCACTAAAGTCGAGCAAGCAGCGCATCCGCTGCTCTAGGCTCGACCAACACAGATTGGTCTGGCTGGCAACTCCCACAGGAGGAAATTTAGTTGGACGTCTCTCAGGACTTCATGGCACCTTACAACAATCTTTCACCGACACCCAGATCATATTTGAAGGATAAATGTATAGTTGCTGCTTCCACCATCCGGAGTGAATCTAATACACAGCCATCTCGATTCGCACATGTCAGTAACAAGAATGGAAACCGAAATGTTGCATGAAAATAAAAACATTTTTTTCTTGCTTTTCCTCCGTATGCTTGTATTTTTAGATTACAAATGCAGTATGATTTTCAGTGTGAGCATTCATCACATTCAGGTAATTTTCCAGTGGAAGGAAAATGACATCTTCAAAATATATTGCATTAATGGATTTCTTTAAACAACGTTTTCTTGCCCCATACTTCATGCTGCAGAGGAAGAACCACACTATTTATAAGAATATTGCAGCACTAACACTTCGGCCAAAACACGCTTCATACTTGTTCCATGTAATATTACATTTCTTAGGCGTGGACAGATACACAGAGCTGCAAGGCAGGTAGTTTATACTAACTCTTGACATTTCTATATTTCACAGTGAAAGAAACGCATGCCCATTTACTGGTTGTGCACATTTTTAGGCCTCCTTGTATAGCAACTACAAATGATGTCATACACATTTGTAATATATTAATTAGCTTTCTCAATGAGAAAAAGCTGATGTACAGAAAGGAAGGTGTAAAAACAGTTGTTGGAACTCCAGACAGTTACACATGCCTACATAACTCCCAAAGTGATGCACGGCTTTAATTAGTTGCACACACAACCACGCACAGGCTGAGGAAATGTGACTTGTCACCTAATCCTCCAAGACTGCATCCTGTCTGCGGGCCAATTTTGTACTAGCGAAACAACACCAATTGGCCACTAGAAACAGTGAACATTGCTCTACACAAATATTCTGTGAAATAAAATAGCACAACATTCGCAAGATTCAATCAGTTTGAGATTAAGAATTCATGAAGGATTGTGCCCTTGTGAAGCACAGCCCCTGTGATTGTGGAAGATAAAGCACACCCCTGTCAGAGGGTAGATTTGTGTTTTATGATGATATGATACTACTACAGAAGATTTTGAAACTTGCATTCTCAAGTTTCGAGGAAGGGGAGCTGGTGTAGAGAACTTTTTGACTGATGTAAAGCAAATAAAATATATATACAGTGCATACAGGTCAAGTTAGGCAGTCAAAGTGGCAGGCTCCAAGATTAGTCTGTCAGTGCTGTTCTTTTCAGCTTTCAGTAAAACTAGGTTGAGGATAGGAAGGTCGACTAGGATTGGGTGGTCATAGTTCTCACAGATAACTGGTCAGAAAAGTGATCGAGTTTGAAGTTGGTGTTCAGGAGGCAATATTTCATTTCTTTTAAAGAGAGAGGTCTCAGTCTAGGCGGTGTTTGTGACATAATTATCTTAGGAAACAGCTGTCCCTTGAAAAATTCTGGAGTTATGAAAATACTAACTCCTTTGTTGAGGTTTTCTTCAACAATATCTGAAGTGGAATCTATGCATAGTAAAGCAACAAAAAGCCTTGTTTTAAAATAGTGCTTCATATCACACATCTGCGCTTTCTAAGCTCTTTAACCCCTTCACTGCGGCGGCTAGTCTGCCGCCGTGCTAAGGGGGTGGGGCGGAAATGCGGCAGGCGCATGCTGGTGACGGAACCGCTCCGTCACCAGCGTCGGTTGCTCTGTGCTTATGACGGAGCGGTTCTGTCATGGCCCCGCCCGCTCAATAGAACGCTCAGCGCAGGCGCGGAATTCGCGCCGCGCAGGAGCGTCGGACGGGCCATGACGGAACCGCTCCGTCATCAGCACAGCGCCACCGCGGCTGATGACGGAGCGGTTCCGTCATCAGCAGGGGAGGAGTTAAATAACAGATTCTGCAATTCCACAATTCAATGTTCTCAATGTATCCGGCCTTGAAAGGATGGAAGGCAGTTAGTCATGCCCAGAGTTGCAGATCACTCCAGTGGCATAACATAAGTCCCTGCAGCCCCCGCAGTGTGGGTGGTGGTCGAGCTCCAGGGAACCCCCTCAGCAAAAGTGATAGGTGGTGGTCCGGGGAGGGGGGCCCTCTCTGTGTACTTTGCACGGGGGCCCCCTCAAGTTTTGTTATGCCGCTGGATGACTCACATTTCAATGGCTATCATTAAACTCATTTGGATACTTTGACAGTTGTAATAGAACTTATTGATCATTCAGAGTATGAGAACTAACTGAATAATTTAGTGTCTTGGTGCCTTCTATTTACTTTGAATTTGTATTAGTAATTGCAGTCAAAAGACACCTATGGGTATCATGCTATCTCATTCTTGTGTCTCATCTTGCATAGTAATCTGACACCATATTCAGGCACCAGTAACTCCTCCTGCTTCCGATTCATGCAGTGGGGAAACTCACTCCCATTACTGAATGTTCTTCCCTTCCTAACTGGGCACTTCGTCCAGAGATTTCAGGTAAGAGTATCTAATGTGTGCTTTAGTAAAGAGTCTCCACACTTCTAGATATCATGGTGGGATCACTGTGGCTATATCTTCATATGATTCTCCTTTACATCAACCTTACTTAACCTACTTGTGGGGATATTTATTTCTGGATTCTTTCTATTGATGACTGACCACTCAACTACCTAGGAATATGTCTACAAAGGTGTTGGAAATTCACCTTTCTTGCATGGTCATTCTGTATTTTTCACCATTTTTTGCAGAACCATGTTTTTGCTTATTGTTGAACTCTGTGCACTTTACACCTGCTAACCAGCAGTAATGTGGTTGTGCTCTCGTTTTAACATATTTCAGTTGGTATACTCGTAATTGGCATATTTAACTTACCTATACGTCCCTAATACATGGCCTAAGATGTAACTAGGACCTGTAAGTTAAATGCCATTAGTGGACTGCATCACCTATTCCGTCCACTCAAAGGCAGTGCAAACAAGGCTTCAGGCCTACCACTGTAGCCTGACTGGAGCAGTTTTAAAACTACAATTCAACACTCTAAAATATTAAGCACTCACCCCTATGTAGGGCCTACAGACCATAAGGCAGGGTGCATGGTATTTAAGGGTAGGATATATAATTGTAATGTTAACATGGTCTTATTCTTATGATGACTAGCCCTAAAAAGCTACCTTCACTGTAGCAAGGTTGGTTGTTCATGCAACAACATTGGGATGCACTATTACATTTCATAATGCAAAATTTTGCTTGGGAGCAATATAATTATTATTCTTGAACTGTTTGTAATATTTATTGAAAGCTTAATTCACCAGTGAAGCCAGATTTCTAATAAATAATAAGGCAAGGGAACTTCAGTGAAGTTACTTTTTCCCTCCCTAAATCGTCTGGAGGATAATTTGCATTAACCTCCAGCTGCAGCGCTCTGAATGTTCAAGTCTTGAACGAGGTGTGAAAAAGGCCCCCAGCACAGAGACAAAGGCTTAGGTGTGGGGAGAGGTTTTCTGGTCCTCTGGCACGGTGACCATTTGGGCAGTGCCCCAGGATATTAAGTTACTTCTAAAGGGTCTCTCTTGTCACTCGCAGATACCAGATGACACCTGGACAGGTCTCTTCTTTATTTACAATGGAACACAACAATCCCAGGCAATATTTGGCAAAAGCATTGTGAAAAAAGAGTTCAGAGAAAAAATTATATTAAAAAGTCATACAATTTAATTATTTCAACAAATAATGTTTGTATTGTAAAAACAGAAGTTAGTGTCTTTAAGTAGTACATTTAAAATTCATTACACAGTCAACAATTTAATAAAAGTAGAGATGGTTTCTTTGATGCGCGTTTCGACACAAGGGGTGTCTTCGTCAGGAAAGTACCATCAAAACACAATAAAATCTAAAATCAAATGAAACAATATTTAGAACTCATTTTTATAATACATTGCTTGTTCATTGTCATTTTTATATAAAAAATATAAAATGCTGCTTATCTAAAGCTAAGACATACAAAATATATTGTTAGTCTTTCCTAGCTATACTGTATTCCTATTATGATGAAAGCTAAATTTGTGGAAATAATAAACAGTGAGTAAATAAAAAATGCACAATTTAAATTATTAATAATTTTGTCAAACATTAACATAATGCATTTAGAGCAGAGATAGAGAGAATAATAATAAAGATAAGAGAAAAAAGGGGCTTCCTGGCATTGCTGTGTGTATATTAATGTCCATTCCAATGGTGTTAACGTCAAGCTTATTATGAACTGCTAGAGTCACCTTAGTTAAAGAAAAAGGTTAAAAGATAACCTACTTATGAAATCCAAGGATGTGGAACCAGTTCTGATTCTTGAGTTTATTCTCACCAGAGTGGAGAAGCTGAAAATGTATGTTGTAATTAGCAAGAGCAGAGAGTGCCGATTTAATATTAGATATACATATGTAGCCTGAACCACATGAGATAGAATAACGTGGCCTGTATAATCAAACTTGTTCAACCATGGAAATGGTTATATCTTGAAATATGATATTTATTCAATCTGGTACATTATGTCAAGAGTATTCTGCATGCTTGTTAAAACAGAGATTATTATAGACTCCATATTGAATAAGATGAGGGTCTGGCTTACTTAAATGCATCATGCATAAGGCTATGGCTATATATAATACCGCTCGGTATTCACGCGCAAATTATATGGTGGATGATGAAATGTTAGCAATTCTAGTTATAAAAAATGGTGTGGGCATTACAGTCAGAATCGGGCGAGAGCCGCGTGGAAGTTGTAAACATTAAGCCTCGTTAGCCGTGATTCTAAACAGATGAGCTGTGTGTGATAAAGAAACACAAAACCGCTGTAACATTTTATCTGAAGGAAAGGAGTCTATACAGATTAATCCCTCCCAACCCATGACGAGCTCAGCTATTCATGAACCACGGTGCTCCGGTGCTCATGACGAGCTGAGCTCGTCATGGCCCGTGGAACACTCGCAGGCTGGGCTAATTCCCCTGCTGTGCTGAGCGTTCCATTAAACAGGTGTGGTTGTGACGAGCTCAGCTCGTCATGAGCATGGGGGAGCTGTGCGCGCCCCCCGCCCCCAGCACAGCAGGGGAATAGCCCCAGCAGCCAAGGGGTTAAAAGACACGGTGATACCTTTGTAGCAAGTTCTTCGGTGGTGCACTCGAATATGTATAAAAAATGTTCGTAGTCTAGAAAGACCTTTCCATGTCACTTTAAACTGAGTACGGACTGGATGTGTCTTGAAACGCGAGAATATGTACTATGAAAGGGGAGAAATGAGAGGGGAAACCCACACTATGAATTGTATGGATAAATGGCTATCGTGTTTCTAAAGTAGAGATACAAACTAAGCAATGGTGGCTAAAGGAAGATAATCTTAAGTAGTTTTACCTGGTATATTTGATAATGCCCCGGTTACTTACCTGTAATCTTCATTACTCCGAGTATAGTCTTCCTAGCCACATGACTAACATAGTGAGCTTCAGCTCCACGACAGAACCCTCCAAAGTAAAAAAAGCCTCCCATCCCCTCCCAACATGGCCGACCAGTCACCCCTGACCTCTATAAGAGGCGGGCCGGCCCAACCAACAGTCTGAACCACCAAGCAAAAAATGAAGCCGACAGCCAGACAGGGAGGGGGGGAGGGAACTCATGTGGCGAGGAAGACTATACTCGGAGTAATGAAGATTACCAGTAAGTAACCGGGGCATTACCTCCTCGTTAGTCTTCCTCGCCACATGACTAACATAGTGAGCAAATACCCAAGCCAAAAGGCTTCATTGACCACAAGAGAAACAACACCACACGGTGAAGTAGAAAACCAACACAAGGTTTATTTAGTACAAATGAAAAGAAAACAGGAATAACATGAGACCTGAATCAAGACAGAAACAAAAGGCCATCAAGGAGCCACCGCTCCAGCACTCAGAATGGCCCCAGCGAAGTCCCCAGGAACAGAACCACCCAAGACAACACGATAATGCTCCATGAACATGTGGGGGGACGACCATGTCGCCGCCCGACAAATCTCCTCAGTGGAGACACCCTTGAAAGAGGCCCAGGACACAGACACACTCCTAGTGGAACGACCCTGGACCCCCACCGGAACAACCGAACCCAGCGAAGCATAGGCAAGGAGGATAGCCTGCTTAAGCCAGCGACTCAAGGTGGAAAGAGAGGGCTTGTGGCCAGAGTGAACGGGACCAAACGTAACGAACAGGCTATCACACTGGGAAAGGGAAGACGTGCGCTCAAGGTAAATCAAAACAGCACGCCGAACATCCAGCAAGGACAGGGAAAGCTCCGAGTCGGGGGGGGAAAGAAGGCAATGACACCTCCTGAGACCGGTTCACCAAGGAAGGAACCTTGGGAAGAAAACGGGGGTCATGACGGAGAACCAGTCTGTCAGGCAAAACCCGCAAGAAGGGAGGAGAGTGAAGGAACGAACCCAGCTCGCCCATCCGACCTGCAGACACAATGGCCACCAGGAAAACCACTTTAAAAGTGAGAAACCTCAGAGCCACCGAGGCCAGGGGCTCAAAAGGGGGACCCTGAAGGGCCCGCAGAACTAGGGGGAGATCCCAAGGGGGAGACAGGCAGAGCGTCCGAGGGCGACGGAGAAAACAACTCCGGAGCAAACGAGCCACCAGGGAATCCAGCCCGTCAAAATCCGGACTGCGGAAGGCCCGCAAGGCCGCCCACTGGGCCCTCAGGGACGAAGGCGCCAAACCCAAGGAAAACCCCTCAGCAAGAAAATCCAAGACCCGCAAGGGATCCACGGAGGCGGGCTCAACACCCTGCAGACCGCACCAACGTGAGAAGGAAGACCAGTGCCGGGCATAGGAGGATAAGGTGGAAGACCTGCGGGAGCCCTGCAGCAAATCCACCACCCCTGAAGAGCAACCACGGGAAAGCAAAGTCACCCGATCAAGAGCCAGGCCTGCAGATGGAGCCGGCGCAACACCGACCCCGGGAGCGGGGGGCCCCTCAAAGGAAAAGGAAGATCCGGGATCGGCCAGCAGGCCTGAACCGCCAGGTCGCAAAGGAGAGGGTACCAGGGGTGGCGAACCCAGCCGGGAACCACCAGAAGCACCCTGGCCCTGTCCAAGCGAATTTTGCAGAGGACCCGAGGGATCAGGGGGATGGGGGGAAAGGCGTACAGGAGACCGGAGGGCCAAGGGAACGACAGGGCATCCACACGCCATACCCCCGGAACCGGGAGGAGAGAGCAGAACCTGGGCAGGAGGGACGACTCCTCGTCCGTGAACAGATCCACCAGAGGCAGACCGAAGCGAGACACCAGGCGGCGAAACACCACCGGAGACAGGGAGAGAGAGGACAAAGACGGAAAGATCCGACTCAGCCGATCTGCCTCCACATTGTCGGACCCCGGGAGATAGACAGCCCGAAGGGACAGGACCGACGACTCCGCCCAAGACAACAACTCCTGAGTCAGCAACCAAAAGGAGCAAACCCTGCATCCCCCCTGATGGTTGACATAGCTCCTCACAACCTGGTTGTCCGTCCTGATCAAGACATGGTGACCCCGGAGAGAGGGAGCAAAATGAAGGCAGGCCAGGAGGACCGCCTTCAACTCCTGATAGTTCGAGGAGCAGCGTGACTGGAGGAGATCCCAACGACCCTGGACCGACCCTGAGCCCAAGGTCGCCCCCCAGCCGAGGAGACTGGCATCGGTCGTGATCACCCGGGAAGGGGAAATCAAGAAGGGAAGACCCTCGGAGAGGTGAGACCCCACCAACCACCAGCCCAACTCCGAACGAAGCTGAGGGGAGACCGGGACCAGGAACTCGTAATCCTCCGAGCGGGGATCCCAGAAGGAAAGCAGATGGTTGACCAAGGGATAAAGGTGGAGGCGAGCCCAGGGGAGAACATTGATGGTCGCCGACATCAGGCCCTGAACCCTTAGCCAGAGGCGAACAGAAGCGGAACCCCGAGCCAGAAGGGACCCCAGATCCCGCCACAAAGTGTCCCGGCGACCCAGAGGCAAGAACACCTTCCCCAGCACCATGTCCAGCCGACCCCCAATGAAGGTCAAGTCCTGAGTGGGCAACAGATGGGACTTCCGTTCGTTGATCAGGAAGCCGTGGGAGGAGAGAACCTCGCAGACCCGTCCGACGTGCAGAATCCCCTTGGAAAAAGAAGAGGCAGAGATCAACCAATCGTCCAGGTAGGGAAAAACCCTGATCCCCTCCCGGTGAAGAATACCCACCAGGGGAGCCAGGACTTTAGTAAACACCCTCGGGGCAGATGACAAGCCAAACGGAAGTACCTGGAATTGATAATGGGAACCCCCAACGCAGAACCGGAGGAAGGACTGTGAAGCCGGGTGGACTGGAACATGGAGGTAGGCATCGAGGAGATCCAGAGAAGCCACCACCTCGCCTTGAACCAGAAGAGGTAGAATTTCCTGCAGAGAGATCATCTTGAATTTAGTATGCGGAACATAAAAATTCAACCACTTCAAATCCAAAACTGGCCGAAAATCCCCAGAAACCTTCCTTACCAGAAAAAGGATGGAGTAGACGCCCGAACCCCTCTGAGAGGGCGGGACCGGGCGGATGGCCCGTTTGGCAAGCAAGTCCTGAACTCCGGCCAGCAAGGCCTGTCTCTTGACCAGGGAGGAAGGCAGGGGCGTAGTGAGGAAAAAGTCCGGAGGAGGGGACGAGAAGGTGATGGAAAATCCCTCCCTCACAATCCGAAGAGCCCAAAGATCCGTGACAGACTCCTCCCAGGCTGGGACGAAGTGGCGGAGACGGCCCCCCACAGGGAACACCCCGGAGGGAGACGGCCGAAAGTCAGGATTTAGGGGTGGAAGAGGAAGCGGCAGCTGCAGGCTGAGACCGGGATTTGTGGAAGAACGGGGCGCCCCGGCCGCGACCCTTCCCTCGAAAGGGCGCGCTGCCCTTACCCCTGGAAGATGAGGAAAAAACACGGCCGCGACCAGGGAAGCGGGCCCCAGATGACTTGATGGGAGCCAGCAACTTGCGGTCTTCAGCAAATTTCTTAATCATAACCTCCAGAGGAGGACCAAACAACTTAGCCCCAGAAAACGGAATCTTCATGAGCAAAGCCTTCTGGGCAGCCTCAGACTTCCAATGTCGCAGCCAGATCTGACGCCGAGCCTGAATCGCAGCACCCCCAGCGGCAGCCGCCGCACCCAAAGTGTCAAAGGAGATGTCCGATAGCAGGCGCGTCTGCTGTTCCATCAAGGCAAGGGTGGGGACAACATCAGCCCCCTGATCCAGGAGCTCACCCAGGGACTGGAAGTCCTTCAACAAAGACTGCACCGTGCAAGATAAATAGGCGGTGGCCCTGATGGAGAAATTAGCCGCAGCATAGGAACGCTTAGCAGCAGCCTCCACACGCTTGTCCACAGGGTCAGAAGGGGAGGCGTCCTCCGAAATGATCGAACCCTGGGAAGACAGGCCCACCACCAGAGAGTCCACCTTCACCGACTGAGGGAAATCCTTCGAGAATTCATCAACAGCGTAACGCTTCGACAGATACCGCGGAAAAGACTGCTTATCCACGTCCAACCACTCCCCCTCAATGACCTTCTTGATGGACGCATGCAGAGGAAGGGAGTCCGGAGCCTTGCGTTGATACTGCACAAAGAAATCCTCGGAAACATCCTCCGCCGCAGGAGGAGGAAAAGCCAAGTTATCCCTGACGTGGGAAAGAACATCACGAAGTTCCTGGCCCTGAATATAACGGCCATAGAGATCCTCCTCCTCCCCCTCCGCATCAGACGCAGGAGCGGGGTCCCTGCGAGGACGCTTCTGAGAGGAAGGGCCCTGGGCATCACGCTGTGCAAGTGCATCAGCCACCGCAGACTGGATCATCAACTGCAGGGACTGTGCAGTGAAAGGCAAAGCAGGCAAGGAGTCAGACCCAGACCCCGCAGCGACAGAATCCTGATCCATCACAGCAAGAACAACACACCACCCTGCCAGAAATCAAGGTGAAAATACAGTGACACTCAGAACGCCGGAAGGCTAAATAGCCAGCTGGGGAACACAGCTGAAGGAAATCCCAGCACCCGGCGGGAAACCCCGCCCACCAGGGGAGGGACCTGCCAGGGACCAATCCCAAAAACAACAAGTGATGGACCGAATGTGGATCAATGTCACACATTCCCCCAGTCAAAAGATCTGGGCCCAAATCCATCGTTTTTTTGCACTCCACAACACCCTGGGTTAGACAATGGCGATGTGCAAATCAGCTCTGACTCTGTTGCCCCATGGGAACAGTCCAGTCCGAACTACAAAAGCCATGTCCTTCCCAGAACGGAATCAAGCATCCGAGGACCGGACCGGTTTCGAGGTAACACCTCTCATCAGCCCGGCTAGCTTGACTCCAAGTGGTGTGGAGTGCCTGGGACCCACGTCTGGGCATCCCCAGCGCACTTAGGCCGGCAATTGCAAAAACAACAAGTGATGGACCGAATGTGGATCAATGTCACACATTCCCCCAGTCAAAAGATCTGGGCCCAAATCCATCGTTTTTTTGCACTCCACAACACCCTGGGTTAGACAATGGCGATATGCAAATCAGCTCTGACTCTGTTGCCCCATGGGAACAGTCCAGTCCGAACTACAAAAGCCATGTCCTTCCCAGAACGGAATCAAGCATCCGAGGACCGGACCGGTTTCGAGGTAACACCTCTCATCAGCCCGGCTAGCTTGACTCCAAGTGGTGTGGAGTGCCTGGGACCCACGTCTGGGCATCCCCAGCGCACTTAGGGCGGCAATTGCAAAAACAACAAGTGATGGACCGAATGTGGATCAATGTCACACATTCCCCCAGTCAAAAGATCTGGGCCCAAATCCATCGTTTTTTTGCACTCCACAACACCCTGGGTTAGACAATGGCGATATGCAAATCAGCTCTGACTCTGTTGCCCCATGGGAACAGTCCAGTCCGAACTACAAGAGCCATGTCCTTCCCAGAACGGAATCAAGCATCCGAGGACCGGACCGGTTTCGAGGTAACACCTCTCATCAGCCCGGCTAGCTTGACTCCAAGTGGTGTGGAGTGCCTGGGACCCACGTCTGGGCATCCCCAGCGCACTTAGGGCGGCAATTGCAAAAACAACAAGTGATGGACCGAATGTGGATCAATGTCACACATTCCCCCAGTCAAAAGATCTGGGCCCAAATCCATCGTTTTTTTGCACTCCACAACACCCTGGGTTAGACAATGGCGATATGCAAATCAGCTCTGACTCTGTTGCCCCATGGGAACAGTCCAGTCCGAACTACAAAAGCCATGTCCTTCCCAGAACGGAATCAAGCATCCGAGGACCGGACCGGTTTCGAGGTAACACCTCTCATCAGCCCGGCTAGCTTGACTCCAAGTGGTGTGGAGTGCCTGGGACCCACGTCTGGGCATCCCCAGCGCACTTAGGGCGGCAATTGCAAAAACAACAAGTGATGGACCGAATGTTGATCAATGTCACACATTCCCCCAGTCAAAAGATCTGGGCCCAAATCCATCGTTTTTTTGCACTCCACAACACCCTGGGTTAGACAATGGCGATATGCAAATCAGCTCTGACTCTGTTGCCCCATGGGAACAGTCCAGTCCGAACTACAAAAGCCATGTCCTTCCCAGAACGGAATCAAGCATCCGAGGACTGGAGTCAAGCTAGCCGGGCTGATGAGAGGTGTTACCTCGAAACCGGTCCGGTCCTCGGATGCTTGATTCCGTTCTGGGAAGGACATGGCTTTTGTAGTTCGGACTGGACTGTTCCCATGGGGCACAGGGTCAGAGCTGATTTGCATATCGCCATTGTCTAACCCAGGGTGGTGTGGAGTGCAAAAAAACGATGGATTTGGGCCCAGATCTTTGGACTGGGGTGAATGTGTGACATTGATCCACATTCTGTCCTTCACCTGTTTTGTTTGCAAATTCCGCCCTAAGTGCGCTGGGGATGCCCAGACGTGGGTCCCAGGCACTCCACACCACTGGAGTCAAGCTAGCCGGGCTGATGAGAGGTGTTACCTCGAAACCGGTCCGGTCCTCGGATGCTTGATTCCGTTCTGGGAAGGACATGGCTTTTGTAGTTCGGACTGGACTGTTCCCATGGGGCACAGGGTCAGAGCTGATTTGCATATCGCCATTGTCTAACCCAGGGTGGTGTGGAGTGCAAAAAAACGATGGATTTGGGCCCAGATCTTTGGACTGGGGTGAATGTGTGACATTGATCCACATTCTGTCCATCACCTGTTTTGTTTGCAAATTCCGCCCTAAGTGCGCTGGGGATGCCCAGACGTGGGTCCCAGGCACTCCACACCACTGGAGTCAAGCTAGCCGGGCTGATGAGAGGTGTTACCTCGAAACCGGTCCGGTCCTCGGATGTTTGATTCCGTTCTGGGAAGGACATGGCTTTTGTAGTTCGGACTGGACTGTTCCCATGGGGCACAGGGTCAGAGCTGATTTGCATATCGCCATTGTCTAACCCAGGGTGGTGTGGAGTGCAAAAAAACGATGGATTTGGGCCCAGATCTTTGGACTGGGGTGAATGTGTGACATTGATCCACATTCTGTCCATCACCTGTTTTGTTTGCAGGGACCAATCCCAGCGCGGCCAACAGCCGTGGGACGAAGAGTAGAAAACCCCATCAAAGGTGGCAGCGGCCAGCGCCGTGAAACCAGCATCAGACCGGCAAAAGGGAATCCCGCAGCACCCAGAAAACCGGGTAAGAAAACCCCCGCCCAAACATGCGGTCAGTCCATTACATGGCGGATACATCGTAAGCGCATCGTGAAGCGCCAAGAATCATGTACGCCGAGGCACCCGCGGGCTCCAACTCAGGCACACGCAAACACAGCGCGAGAGCCAGAGACCGCAAACAGAAGCAAACGCGCCCGGCCATGCTGTACAAATGCGGCAGACCGGGACGCGCAGTGTATACAAACAGAGGCCGGACCCGGATCACACAAAAAGGAAACGGCGGCCGCCCCAGACAAGGGGCATGAATGTGCCGGCCAAAGGAGCCCGTAAAAAAAGGACGAGGGCCACAAATTAACGACCGGGTGAAGATAAGAGGCACGAAACCACATCCCCGGCCGCCCCCCCCCCCCTGTAAACCCACGGCACGCTATAGCAGCACCCAACCGGCCCCACAGGACCGGGGGAAGGAAGAAGGGAGGGGATTTAAGGTCCAGGAACCAGGGTCCGCTAAGGCAGGACCTCAAACCCAAAACCCACGGACCAGCTAGAGCAGGTCCAACTTACCTGAACAGCGCCTCTGGAGAGAATCGCGCAGAACAAAAAAAACAGACTGTTGGTTGGGCCGGCCCGCCTCTTATAGAGGTCAGGGGTGACTGGTCGGCCATGTTGGGAGGGGATGGGAGGCTTTTTTTACTTTGGAGGGTTCTGTCGTGGAGCTGAAGCTCACTATGTTAGTCATGTGGCGAGGAAGACTAACGAGGAGGTAATGAACAACGTGCATGTGAACGCGGATTTAAATAACGGATCTGCGAGGACAAGGGGATGACGAAGGCACAGATTGGGCCAAAATACTGGCTCCTGATAATTAAACTGCGTTCTAAAACAGCAAACACGAAAATGTGAAACCTCAAGGTGCCTCACGTGTGCTTGGAAAGTTTAGAAAAATAGTAAGAATACGCTCTAATCTCGAACGGTTACCTTTGGGGGCAGTAGCAGCCTCCTTTACTTTTCCGGTACATGGCTGATGCCGACTTGATTAAAGATGAATGGCTGTGTTTAAAGCCGCGTTATATAAGCTTGTTAATGATTAGACGTGGCTCGTGATGCTCGATTTCCTTAAAGGCGCAGTCATAAGTATACTGGCATAATGTTTCTATATGGCAATGTATAGCACAGCAGCTATGAGGATTGTGCAGGTAATGCTCGATTTCCTTAAAGACGCAGTCATTAATATGCTGGCATAATGTTTCTATGTGGCGATGTTAAACGCAGAGGCCATGAGTATTGTTCATAAGAACAAGACTCTATTGCGAAACACTGTGATGCTTCCAAAATATAAAGATTTTCGCTTGAGTAGTCTAACCTGCACTGTGTCTAAGAGGAAATATTCAATTCACATAGAGGGCAAATCTCTAAGAGAGTGGAGTGAATCATTTTCAGATACAACTATAGGGTTATTACATGATGTATCTGAGCTGTAGTGTATAGAATAAAACTATCCGACTCATTAAGGGAAACAACTCTCTTCTGCAAAAAATCTAAATAATCATAATACTAACTCAAAATCATAATGATTATGTGGTGGTGGGGGCGGGCCACCTACTGACCTAAACTTTTCTATGGTATCGTGGGTGGTAAATGTTTAATTATTATAATTATAGCGTGGAAAAAGCCATCAATGATTCATCAAATGAGGTCATTATTGAGCCCATTACGAAAGGTGTCAAGAGAAAAAAATCCAAAATACTTTTTTCTTACGAATTTTGTCTCCGCCTCTTTCATCTGTGGTATGTATTTTTTCCAATATGTGCCATTTTATATCTGAGGAAGTATGTTGGAAATCAATTAAATGCTTTACTAGAGGTGCCGTGGTTTTAGATGTTTTGATCGCTGACCTGTGTTCTGTGAGTCGTATTTGTATAGCTCTAGATGTCTCTCTTACGTAACTTAGGTTACAAGGACATAAAATGAGATAAATGACGTTCTGAGTATTACAATTCCATAGCTCTTTTGCTGAAATTTCAAAATTATTGAAGGTCATTCTTTCTCCTGTTAGTGTGGGGAGGGGTTTTCTGGTCCTCTGGCACGGTGACCATTTGGGTAGTGCCCCAGGATATTAAGTTACTTCTAAAGAGCCTCCCTTGTCACCCGCAGATATCAGATGACACCTGGACAGGTCTCTTCTTTATTTACCCCAGTCAGGCAGGGACCAATCCAAGTGCAGAAGGACTGGTTTGAAGTTACCATAGAGAAGGGATTGCTTATTTCCTTGCTTACGCCTCTGGGATGGACACACAGACTCTGCACATGGGGAGAAGCATTTCATCATTTTGGATTTAGGCAGAGAGGCGCACTGTGGAATTGTTTACAGTAATGCATACAGGAAATGTATTTACCCTATTGGTTAGGTGGGAGCCGGAAAACCAAAAGCTGGTGCCAGGCTTAAATGTGGCATCCACAGTACATTTCTCCCCTCCTGAAGAAGATCAGAAGAGGATTAAACCTGATGTTGGAGACCTGGGAAGGACCAGAAAGACTGGTCCTGCTTCCTCTTGTAGCAGGACAAAGAAGTGGATTCCAAAGGGCATAAGGCTGCCTCCTGTTCAAGCTAATGGGGCACAACAAGTTAAAAGCTGCCTTTCCTGAATATTTCCAGGTGACCAGTTCTACCTGGACCTGCCCTGGACCCTGCTGTTGGCCTCTGTTGGTCCTGACTCCCATGTGTTGTTCTTAAGGTCCTGGAACCCCTGGCTGGTTGCACTTTTCACCCATGAAAACTTGGGTCATAGAAATGTTTTGGCTCCAAAGACCTCTTGAGGTCTGGCACAAACCTCTGAAGCCACCACCCTGACCAAGGTGTGTTCCAGCTGTGCTGAAGTTTCGTGTTTCCGCACTCAGCGTTTTTTCACAACAGCAAATCCTTGTAGATGAGACCTCGTGGAGATGGTATCCAATCTCACAGAGCCCTCTTCTGCAAAACCCTTCACCCTTGACCTGCTGGAGGAATCCAAGCTCCAAAAAAGAGACTAAGGGCTTCATGTATGGGGGCTTTGCATAGGGCAGCACAGCAGGTCACCTTGCTGCACTGCACTACATCAAAATGAAAGGGCAGGAATGAACCGTATTTATCAAATAAGGTACATTCCTGTTCTTTCCCCTTACTCTTGTGCCATTTAGAAGCCTAGCATCAACGCAGGCACCCTTGCATCATGGTGCACGGGTGCCTGTATTGTTGGCAGGATTGTTTAGGTGCAGGAAGGGGCACCTTCCTGCACAACAAACACTCCTCAGATGCGTTTTCCTCTTTCCATGTGTGCTGTAGAATACAGCATACGTGGATAGAGTAACACAAATTAGAAATAAAGTTATTTCTCTTCGTTGCGCCACCCATGGGGAAACATAAGGTCTTGGCGCATCCCCAGGTTTACATGGAATACCTCCCTCGGTAGAGTAAGGCAACACAGCGATTTGCGCTGCCTTGCCTTACTCCATATTTATGTGGTTTTGTGTGACCTTATAAATATGATTTTGTAGTTTGCGCCACAGGTGCTTCTCAAAAAGTGACACTCTGGCAGCGCAAGGGAATTATAAATTTGCCCCTAAGTGTGAATGAACAAATCTTGACTGGGTGAAGACTCCAAAACTTTCTGACTGGCGAGGGACGTCCTCGAGCACAAAATTAAAATTTCTACTTCTCAGAGATTTTGTGCCAAAAATCACCAGCTTCATCTAGACCTCATGGACACCTTTTCAGCTACAGCCTACTGCGTTGCTTTAATGAAAATGTTTTACTTCCATTTTAAAGACAGGGCCTAATTTAATTTTTGGTGGGCGACCTGTTTCTCTACCAGAATGACGGACTAAATAACTCCATCGCCCTGACGGATCTGGCCATTTCTAAAGCATTGGAATGAACCATCATCATGACAGTTTCTTTCAATGCTTTTTTGCAGTTTGGTGCAGGGCTACATTAACATGATAGAGCCTTGCACCAAACTGTTTTTTTTTTATTTTCAGAACGAAAATCCCAAAGCAAGATTTTCTTTATGAAAATAAAAAAGATAATGTCCACCTCGCCATGGAAGTTATCTCACATGTCAAGTTGTCATTTTGTGTTTTTTTACTATCTTTTACCACCAGGGTTTTTCCTGGTATTGTGTTTTGATTTTATTACTGTTTTAGTACTACACATGTACTTTTCACTTTGCCTCTATGTTAAGCCTGTCTGCTCTCTGACATAGCTACCAGGGGTTGGAGCTCAGGTTAATGTAGTGCTTCAATGCTTCACCCTGACAAAGATTAACAGCCTGATTCATCATACTCCCGTTTTGCGAGCCCCTAATAGCGATTCATAGCGAATCGCTATTAAGGACTCGGAAAACGGGATTTATGTAGGAATATGCAAAAAAAATGCGATTCCTACTTATTCCTTATTTGCGATTAGCAAATTGCTAATCGCAAATAAGGAATAACTCCCCATTCATTCCTATGGGCCAAAAGGCCCATAGGAATGAATGGGGAGTATTCTTTATTTGCGATTAGCAATTAGCTAATCGCAAATAAGATAGCGATTTAAAGGGTGCCAGGGGTGTCCAAAGGACACCCTGTAGCACCCCTTAAATGCTAATATGAACAGGGGTTGCGCACACACATGTCCAAAGGACATGTGTGTGTGCAACATGCAACTCGGAAAAATGCTTTTAAAAGCATTTTTCTGACTTATCGCTATTTACCACGATGTTTGACCTCGCGGTAAATAGCGGCCCGAAATTGCGATTTCGCAATTTTTAAATGGATGATGAATTCCATTTAAGGAATCTCAAATAGAGATTCCTTAAATGCAATCCATCGCAAATTTGCGAAAACGCAATTACCGATTTTTGCATTTGGGATGATGAATCCCAAATGCAAAAATCTCTTTCGCAAAGGGCCAGATTCTCAGAATCTGGCCCTTTGTGAGCCGAACTCAGCTTCATGAATTAGGCTGTATGTTTATTACTTAAGTTGCGTCATCACCCCTCATTTTCTAATAGCCCAATTTCTTACACCAGGCAACTCAACTTCTCCCGTCTGGTTCATACAAGAATCAATCATAGTAGAAAGCATGAAATTTAGTGAGACAGTAACACACTGACTCGGAGTAAGCCATCCTCTTGTGGGCACGCCAGACATGGAATGTAGATGTTCTGTGGGAATGAAACAGAAACACCCTCTGTAAAGAATTAGTTGCCTGGAAATCAGATCTGCTAGGCCTCTTGATAAAGTAATTGTACAGCATATCATTATCACAAATGCGCATAAACATTTTGAGCTGTGTACCAAAACTAGTAAATTTGATTATTGTTTTCCAAACCGCAGTGGGATTATCAGTGGATAGAGTGTGCTACTAGGATCATCACTGTGGTCACCAATAATTTGGATTTGTCATCTACGCCTATGTGTCATAATGAATCCCTCCTGTATAGTCATGCTCGATGTTACCCCAAACACACATTAAGGTGATGCATGATTACCTGGGACTCTGATTAAAATAATGCTCATTGCATTCCAGACAATCTCTAAGAGCTGCCATAACAACGAGCCGCTCCCAAGAGCATCTAGAAGCAAGTAAGCTGTGCAGTATGCACACAAAAAAAAACAACGTATATATTTATTCATATGAATATAGAAATAAAATGCATGCGAATTCACCGGACTTGAAAGAGCTGGATAATGACACTCTAAACACTCAGGGGCAGTATTTACAAGGACTGGCACATCCCTGCATATTAGCAGGGATGTGCCAGTAGAGATGCGACACGTAGAAATACCGTTGCACCACCACGGTTGCGTAGCATTTACAATGCGGAGCACCCTGGCGCAAGGATAGTCAGATGCGTGTCTTATCTTCTGTCATAAGGGCAGCGCATTGCTGGAGTCGTGCCACAAGCATGACGCAAGTCCAGCAATGCTCAGGGGTGCCCTAAACCTTCTGTGCTGCATCACTCCTAATGCCTGCTAGAAGCAGGCGTAAGGTTTTGACGCCGCAGGGACGTAAAAGTGACTGCGTGAAATCTTTTAGACTTCACTGCGTCACTTTGACGGAGCTGCTTTGCGACAGAACGCTCACCCTGCATACATTATACCTGACGCAGGCTTTACAACATGACGCATCTCACTAGATGCGCCACGTTGTAAATATGTTGCATAGTGGCGCATTGTTTACGCCACCGCTGCATCACAAAAGTGACGCAACAACGACTTAAAAGTGTTGCAAGGGGCTTGTAAATCTGCCCCTTTTTGACCTCCCATTTGAAATCTGGCGAAAAAAACAATAGCAATGCAACAAGAGCAATTGAGCAGGAGTAAATGACATGAAATGGTTCATCCATGTTTGGTATGTGCTGAGGACACAACAAAGTACACATTTGTTTTTCTTTCTTCACTAAAAAATATCACTGCCAACATCGCCAAACAAGTAAAAGTAAAAATAAAGTTGAATGCAGGGAGAGGACTGAAATAGTATTTATTTATTTATATTTTCTAAGTTGTTTTATAAAGTGCTGTTCGTCTCCTTTTGGTCCCTGTAGAATGTTGCAATAAACAAAACAAACATTGACGGAGCCAATAGGGCTTCCTATTAAAGAACAATTTGCTTTGCCAATGTGTTTTAGCCATGTTGTACACCAAAGTTACTACCTTTCTCTCTGGGTAAAGGTTTGTGGTGTGGGGAGGAGTGGCAAGTGGTGTAACATAGAGTAGGTGGTGTAGATTGGAGTAGAGTAGTGTTTGGAGGGTTGTAGAGTGGCATAGTGTGTTGTGGAGTGTTGTGGAGTGGAATGTCATACAGTATGGTGGAGTGTTGCGGATTATCATGGAGTTTCATACATTACAATGGAGTGTTGTGAAGTAGAATGTTGTACAGTGAAGTAGGGTGTTGTGGAGGGGGGTAAAGTTGCATAGCGTGGAGTGGAGTAAAGTGTTGTTGAGTGGAGTAAAGTGTTCTAGAGTGGAGTAGAGTGTCATAGAGTGAAGCTACATAGAGTGGAGTAGAGTAGCACAGCATGGAGTTGTCGTGGTGTGGAGTGGAGTGGAGTGTCATAGAGTAGAGGATCGTAGAGTGTCATAGAGTGTCATGGATCATTGTAGAGTGTAATGACGGGTCATAGAGTGGATGGTCATAGAGTGCTGTGGCATGGCACAGAAAGGCATACCAATGGGGTAGAATGCCGTAGACTAGAGTCGAGTAGAGTTTTGTAGAGAGAAGTGGAGTAGAGTGTTGTTTCATAGAGTGCTGGGGCATAGGGGGCATAGAGTGGAGTAGAGTGGAGTAGTGTGGTGTAGAGTGTCATAGAGTGGTGTGACATAGAATGGAGTCACTTAGAGAGGCTTAGCACAGAATGGAGTAAAGAGTCATAGAGTGGAGTAAAGTGTCACAGAGTAGAGTATCGTAGAGTGGAGTGGAGGGCTTCAGAGCGGAGTAGAATGGCATAGAGTGGCGTCGTGTAGTGTGGAGTGACGTAGATTAGAGTAAAGTGATATAGAGTGTCATAGATTGGAGTGGTATAGACTGTAGTAAATTCCATAGAGTGTCGTAGATTGGAGTGGCTTAGAGTGGCATAGAGAGTCGTAGATTGTATGAGAGTGTCGTAGAGTAGCATGTTGCAGACTGCTGTAGAGTGGAGTAAGAGTGTCGTGGAGGGTTATAGACCTGAGGGGGATAGAGAGGAAGGGTGTAGAGTGGATGAGCGTAGAGTGGAGGGGCATTGAGTGGCGTAGAGTGTTGTGTTGTAGAGTTGAGGGACATAAAGTGTTGTGGAGTCGAATAAACTGTCGTAATGTAGAGTGGGGTGCCGTAGAGTGGAGTGGCGTAATAAAGAATGGAGTAAAGTATCATACAATGGAGTGGTGTAGAGTGGACTAAAGTGGTGTAAAGTGTCATAGGTTGGAATGTTGTAGAGTGGAGTGGCCTCAAGTGGAGTGGCCTAGAGTGGCGTGGAAGGTATAGAGTGGCATACCAGAGAGCAGAGTATCATGGTGTGTTGTGAAGTGTTATTGAGTGGATTAACTTTGAGTGGAGTAGAGTGAGTAGGGTGGCGTATGCATGGGGTTATAGTGCACTACCATTACGGGCAAAACAATTTCATTTGGAATGGCCATCAAGTTTGCACATACATACAGTTTTACTGATAACACTATATAATGCACAAACGATAATGTGGGGGAAATGGCATCAACTCACCAAATGTGTTGATTTGTTTTGATCGCATTACTCCACACTTCAGAATTATAAGAAAATGTGCTTCATTTGTGCTTTCCTAATTCTGATATATTTTGAAATATTAGCACAATTCATTTGCAGACATTTAAATTTTGTTGTGTGTTAGAAATAGTAACATCCTTCAGCCTTTTGCCTCACATGTGCACCTAGCTGTATTATCACATATATCCTCTCACTTTGAAGTCAGAAAAAGAAACGTAAACACCAAGATCCCTCGGAAGACAGAGCCTGACATTTGGCCTCTGTCTTAGAATCCACAGCAAATGTGACAAGATAAGTGTAACATTTAAATGTCTGTTTACAGAAATCTAGTTAGTGGAAAGATACAGTAAACAGGGTATGCTCTACGGCATCCGAAAACAAATAAAACCAGCAAATAGAATGCAAACAGGAGTTACAAACCACAAAGTCTATGGTAAGCAACAGGTGAAATGCATTCCCAGGGAAGCTTTCTGAATATCCTTAAGATTTCTTCTTCAAACCAGACATCTGCTCTGTCTGGTAGGCTGCCTTCGACCTAAAAAGCAGAAAGATCAAGGCAGTGGGTGAAAAGAAGATTCCAGTCTGTTTATGAACATTTCTTGAATAACTTGTGGTTTGATCCTGCCTTCAATTTTCAACAGCAATATAGACTCATTAGAGCAAACTCACTTTGCTTTTTGACACAATTGTTAAGTACCAAATTAAATATATGTTTCCAAGTCGAATACCACAGCATATTTCGCTTCGATCCAAACCTTTCCTTTTTCAGACGGTGCTAGTTCCCTTTGAATGTTGGTTGCATGTCAGAATATGGAAGCCAAAATGCTGTGCAACAAAAAATATTGTAGTCTGAATGAGAAATACCAAAATAGTGTGATGCTAAGTATATACAGGTAAGTATATATTTGCTACAGTTGCGGGGGCACGAGAGAGCCTAGCAGCACAATGGCCGTCACTCTGTGAGGCTGGGAGCCAATTATTGCAAATGTATCTGCCTCAAACGTCAACATCAGTGCTTGCTGAGTGAGGAATATGTGTCTGCAGCACTGCTGAATCCTGGGAGCCACATTCTGCATGAAAAAATGGCGCCGCCATGAAAGCAACCACCATGAAGTGGTGAGCGGCCTGGTGTGGGGTCGGGGAAGGGCGGCCTGGGTATGTAATTGCTGAATGGCCCGATATTGGAGCTCTGTACAGCGATTGTTGTGGCTGGGGATAAGAGGGAGCCCGGTGTGCTGACGAGAGGAGGTGGAGTTTGCAGGAGGCCCCATGAGCAGATGTCCCCTTGTTGGCCTGCCTAACTGCATGACACCGGGGCCCAGCTGGGCTTGGGTGCGCCGGCTCTGAGGGACCCCGGAGGACTGCAGGCCTGGTACGGCCACATGGCTGTGGCAGGAGTTATTGTGGAAGGACGACGGAAGAGTATCCCCAGCAGGCCCACACTGATTTCAGTGAGCTGGCAGGCCAGACCCAGGTGGCCCCACGTGCTGAAGGTAGGATCGCAGGAGTGTGGGATCAGGGTGCCCCAGGTGGACTCTGCCCGAGCTCTGGGCGGGCCACGGGACCTTGCCAATGCTGAAACCTGGGGGCACCACACTGAGCTTCTCAGTTGGGCATCGCACAGCTGTCTGGACTGCGCCCCTCCTGTGCTGCCTCTTGTGAGTACACTGTGCCTTTCTGCTTTCAGATCTGCCTACCTACATTTGGGTGAGCCCGCACTCCTCTGGATGAGGGAGCGCCTGTGAGGTGCTTGTTGACTTCCCTGGGTGCACACTGGGCCTCTGGTTAGGTACAGACCACCATACGTGTGGGCTGCTGGCGGCCTGCTCGTGCCCCCTACTTGGAACCTGCGGGTGAGGCGGGCCTGCTTTTCACATTTCTGGGAGCCTGACTCTATCTGTGTGCCTGACATGGTGGGCTTCTTAGTGGACCAGACAAGTGGCCGAGGCCGGTGTCACCCTGTGCCTGCACGGTCTGCATGTGACCCCCTGGAACATTTTCTAAGGGGTGAGATGGGACCTGGTTGGGAAGCCCTCTGCCCCATCCCCCTATGGGGACACGAATCAGTTGCTGTTCTTCTGGCCTCTGGGATGGGAAAGACGGATCCTAAACTATCTAAGCTAATCCTTGACCAACACCTGCAAACACGTATGACAGAACCCCCGATGGCTGACCATCAACCAGGCCTGGGAGTCAGGGAGGGCACCTCAGAGGAGCCAGATAATCATGCAATGTTTCTTAGCCTCAAGTACAACTGCCATCAATACCAAGATAGATCTGTTGACTGACAGAATCGTCCGGCTTAAGAAAAGGGCGATGGCAATGGTGAACGCATATCTCAACTTGAAAGCACACATCCATGATTGAAGACGACAGACCGAGCATGAGCCATAGAATACTCTAGATGGAAAAAGTAATGGAGGACATCCACAACAAAAATTAAGATTTAGAAGCTCGCTGACGTAGAATAACCTGAGGAACATTGGTGTTCCAGATTCCACTGCAATGGGCCGCATGGATGATTATGTTGAAACAATGCTGCACGCACTATATGGGTAATCGATCTCTGCCATGTCATTATTTAATAATCTTGGGCACCCTACAAGACTTTACTCTACTTGGAGCACAGGGGGAAAGAAAGGAGGAGGCTGCCCCCACTCAAAGCCTAGACACACAAAAAGTGACTCCTCCTAACGGACACATCTTTCATTATGAACGTGACTTTATGGGAAAACCATTTTTTCTTATTTCCCTATTTATAGGAATTTCATTTGTTCCTATATGTCACTGTGTCAAATTCATAGAAAAACCACACATCAGCTACCACCTTCAAACCCCACATTCCAAACAGTGAAAAAATGTGAGGAGAGAGAGAGAGCCCCTCACGGAAGAACCGCCACAAGGGGTTACTGGCTGATGATTACCAGTTTTACCCACTTATCATCATCGGTAACTCTCTCTCACTCGTGAAAGGAAGAGGAAAGGAAAGAAAAGAAAGTGAAATCAATAAATAATTTCACTACTTAGGAGACACAAATAATAACTCCCACTTGTGCACACATCCACAAAGACACCCTACAGATCACCTGCTTAAACTCATCTATCTCCGTCTGTGGTCCCAATGTGGATGATCCCGACTTCTTTGCGGAAGTGTGGAGACTAGTGATTACTATTGGCGCAGGGCAATATTATGGGGTTGTGATTTTAATGTCATACTTGACACTTCAATGGACAGACCGGGTGATTCTCATTGACCTCCTCCCGCACGGCCATCTTGCTGCACTCCCTCCTGGGGAATTATAAACTCACTGATCTCTGGAGGGCTCGTCATGGAGACAAGGGGGATAGAACATGTATTGCCCCTGCTCATCTCGCTTTGTCACGTATAGATCTTTGACTGGCAACACGGGATGTCACTGCATGGACCTGTGATGCCCTCCAAATGCCCCGCACTCTGTCAGACCACTCCCTAGTGCTACTTTAGATCTCTCCTCTGGATTTTCATGCTTGCTCTTTCACATGGCGCCTTCCATCAGGGGCATTGTGGGATCAGGAATTTTGAGAAGAAGTTTGAACAGCAATTGTCGAGTTATTTGCACATAACACAGGAATGATGGATTCTTGCTCCCCCTTCTGGGAGGCCTTTAAGACTGTAATCCATGAGCCCAAAAACTCCAGTGTTTTGTTAACAAAAGAGGTTCCATGCTGGCTAAAATTTGAAGTACATTAAATGAGTTCAAAGAAGCTGTACAGAGGAAACGCGTTATTTGAGCAGGGGCGCCTATGCCCAGAAATATGGCGAGGTGGATGGAGCAGGCAAGACGCTGTTGTGTATAGTTTGCAGGCCCTGGGTTACCTAGTATGTTGAAGAACTGAGAACCGAGGGGTGGTTGCCGGGACTGCAGTGGTGCAAAGAGAAATTACAAATGTTTACTCTACCTTATACCAGAAGCCTGAGAGGGCTGTCCCCCCGACCTCACTCCCTTTTTTGAGTCGCTAGAATTGCTATGGCTGCATGATGAGCACTGAAGATTCCTCGATGAACAGTTAACAGTACAAGTTATCGTGCAGGTGGTTGGCACACTCCCCACGGATAGAGCCCCTGGTGTGGACGGACTCACTGTTGCATTTTATGGAGAATTCACTGCCCTCCTCGCCCCACACCTCCTTGCCTTGTACGAGGAGTTCTTGACTAAGGGTGTGCTGCCCCCCTCCCTTCGAGAGGTACTAATAGTCACTGTTTTGAAAACTGACAAAGACCCACAGAGTTGTGAGTCCTATGTCCTATACACTGTTATCGATGATTAACATGGATAATTAGATCCTCGCCAAACTGATTGCCTTCTAGTTACTCGCATGGCTGCTGCTCATAGACAGACCGGATCAGCCAGGCTTTGTCCCTTGCTGCTCTACCTCTCACATGTTCGGACCTTCTTTGCACTACTGCACACCATTGAGCCCAGCCTCGGTGTTGTTGCAATTTTTTTACATGCCACTAAGGCATTTGATTTGCTGGAATGGCCGTATCTCTTTGTGTTATTGGCCCGGCTTGGTGTCAGCCCCAAATTCGTTCCACTAGTTCGGCTCCTCTATGCACAGCTCGTGGCCCACATTCGAATTAATGGTCTGAGAACCCCTTCTTTTCCAGTCTACTGTGGCACGCACCAGGATGTCCTCTATTCCCCATTCTCTTTGCCATTGCAATGGAACCACTCCTGGTCCAACTTCGACAGCATCATTCTCATCGTGGTCTGGCCTTTACGCCCCGAGTTATCGAATAGCACGGGAGACTTCCCTTTGAGCAGTGTGGGTTGGCAGCACCTGTTATGGATTTGTATTACTTTTGTACGCAAGCACACTTCACATATCACTGGCTGTACCCTACCCAGTTCATTGCCCATACAGCAACCAAACATGACCACATTGTTCCATGCCACCTTGGGTTGGAACTACACCAAACTGCAAGATGCCCTAGGCCCAGATTGACACTGTGGGTTGTGTGGTGTGAGACAAACTGAGAAGGCGAGTCAGGATGGATGCCCTCTTCTGCCTGCCCCTCTGCCCCGCTGATTGGTCACCCTGTACTGCCCATCACACAAGATGCTGGCACATGCAGTAGATTGCAAAAGCTGGGCATCACCACTATGGGCGACATCTCTCTAGAGGGCTCCTTTATTACACCACAGCAAGCTCTGTAGGGCCCGGCCCTCTCCATGTTAGACATGTTCACATACTTTCAGTAGAGAGCGGCAATGCACGAGCCTCATGGCTCATTTCCAGTGGCTCCCCCATGTTCCTTGCCCTTGCAGCCTTTCTAGCGAACGCGTTCCTGAGCAAGGTCATTACAAGAATATATGCAGATATGCAGGAAACTGCCCCAGTGTGTGTCCCTGGTGCTAGACAGGTTTTGTCCGATGCTCTTGCTGTCCCCATCTCAGAGAAGCAGTTGCGCTTCTGTTGGGCCCAGGCTTGGGCTCTTTTGCTCAACAACCGGCTACGCCTAATCCATTTAAAATACTTACATATGCTATATTGCACCCCGGAGAGGCTACATAGGATGGGTCTTCGGAATGACGCACATTAAATGCGATGCTCAGTGGCATGCACAGATTTTCTGCATGCATTTTGGACCTGCCCGTGTATTTCTGGAGTTTTGGAGCTCTGTTTTTGATAGGCTTGACGAATTTGCTGATATACAGCTTGAGTGAACTCCCTAGGTTTTGCTGCTTGGCTATGTAAAAGAAGTCTCCCCTGAGCGACAAAAGCTGACTGTGCTTCTGCATTTGCTGGCTAAGAGACAGGTTGTGATGCAATGAGGGCTTCAGTTCCGAAACTAGAAGTTTGGCTTCAAGATGCGGCGCACTGTCAGGATAACTTAACAGCATTTGTGGAGTTGATGCCTGTAAGATCAGTCCCCAGGGACATTCAGACCCCTCTGGAGCTGTACTTGGGAGCTCGTCTGGGAGCGACGAAGATGCCCATGCTTTGCATGGCTTATAGACTGATTAGGAGTCGATGGGCCTGTTTATTATTGTGATGCATGAGTGGCGCTGTTCAAAGCTGCAGCATGATGTGCGCTGCGGAGATGTCCTTGGCATAGTGGCTAGCGCCAAGACAGTGGGATCTCGCCCGCTTTGAATTTGCTGAGGGATCACTTTTCCTCTTCCTCCTTACCCCTTCTTCCACTTGGTATTTATTTCTTGCACTACTTCAGAGATTGCCTCTTGCATTGTGCTGAACTGAATTCATGATACACTGCCATTGCTGAAATTTTGCTTCCGAATATCTCCGATGTATATTGCTTTGTCATTTTCTCTCCCCTTCTTTTCTCTTGTATTTTGAAAATGTTAATAAAAAAGAAATCTAAAAAAAGTATATATTTACTTCAGTTAACCGCACATCTAGGTAACTTGACGATATACACATATATAGTTTCAAGGAAAATATATATGGAGTTAAGTATAAGTCAAGTCAAGTCAAATATCTTTGTTCGGATTCATGTGATAAAACCATAAAAGCACAATAAAACAACAGATAAAATATGATATGCCCCATGCAATCCAAATGGGAAAATACCTGATATAATATCTCATAAACAATTAAAAATATGTTATTAATTTTTTTTTGTATCCACTTAAAAGTATCTAAAGTGCATAGAGCTAAGGATAGTGATTGGGGAAAGGCAGGTTAGTCACAACTCGCCCTTAACCTAATAGCAGATTTAAAATAATTAAGCACATAAAAAATGGTATTACCCATCAACATATGAAGAAGTATAAAAGCAGGCCGTACTTGTCTAAAGTTGGCCTGTTTCAAGATGGGATTTCAAAAAAGATTTTCTAGGTATATCATAAAAATGGAAAAACATCATGAAATGAACCATGTCCTGCGGAGATGTACCATCGCAGCCGCAGGACGAAAGAGGTTGCCCTTTATTCTGACCGCTAGAAGGGGCGAGGATAAGATGGAAGAGATCGAACCGGAACCTGGTCAGGAGAAGCGATCGTATGAGTTTGTGAACCCCAACAAGTACAGCTCCGCCATCACAGGTATACGAAACCCATACTTATCAATATAGACCTGTCTTTAGGATATTTTGGTAGTTTTTATTCTGGCAAGATTATTTTGCAACCACAATATTTTCAGTATTCTATTACGACAACTACAATAAGAATACAGCTCCCAACAGCGAAAAAAGGTCAGAATATGAAATCAAATAAACTAAGACTATTAGCACAGTGGATAATATAACACACTCTGCTTTGGTAGACGGCCATCTTGAGAGTGTATTATAATAAAAGCAGAAAAGCTGTGTAATGCTCATTGCTCTGTGACCTTCAACATATGAGTGTGTTTTGCTTCATCATCGTGTTGTTAACGAAACAGGAAAGTGTTCATGAGTATTTTGTTTCACCGGAAGTGCAGTCGGCTCCTAAAATATAATTGCTCTATGCAGGTGTTTGACGAGGAATGAAGCGAGCCAGAGCGAGGCTTCCAGGGCTGAGTTTTAGCCAGAAACTAAGCCGACCTTTAGGAAACATGGGAGGCTAAGTGTTTACTGACCGTGTAATTAATAAGATGATTTTCTTTGGTTATTAGCCCTTAGCAGCATATTTCCTGCCCCAGGAGTGTTAGCTGCTGTCCTGCCAGGGGAACAAGTGTTCAGAAAACCAGCAAATGATCTTTAAGTAACCTTCCAAAGGCTTCCCATGGGAATGAGCAGTTCTGCAGCTAATTTCTTTCATACCTCAGGTTCCCAGACCCATCCTGCGCCTTGCATGTTAAGCTGCAGTAAAGATTTATGGGCTGTGTAAGTGTAATTCAATGTTCAACCACTCTGATAATATACGGGCTGCAAATTAACCTTCTTCTCCTGGGCTCCCATGAAAACTTCTTTCTGCGCAGCTGACTTTGGGAAGGCCAGGGTTTATTTTTGACATAACTGCCTATTTTTTTTAACTTCTCGCGCTTGATCTTTCAGCAGGATAGACAATCTAACGCTCGTATAGTCCGTCACTCGAGATTCATCGGATGGTGTTTGTTTGCACTAACAGGAATATATACCTAAGTAGAATAGGTAAATGTGTGAATAACTAGTCAAATATGATTAATGAAAAGGAGGATTCGAGGCGCATGACCACTCATTAACTAGCTTATTTAGTAACTCCCTCATTCATTCAATTACTCACACACATGATCATACATTCATGTATTTACTGACCCTAGCACCTATTTATTCTCTCACCTGTTCATCCGCCTATAAAAAAATGCTTCAATGTATTCGCACAATCGTATATGTTCATTCACTGAAACCCCATACACACTCTCTGATGTACCAAGACGTTACTCACTCTTTCATTAGCTCAATCATTCTTTTATTAGCTCACCCACTTACTCACACATTCAGTCACATGGTTTCTCACTGCCTTCACCCCACTCTCCGTTAATAGTAAGGTTTTTTTTGGCATATTTCACTCAAAGATTGTAAATTCAGACGAATAAATCAGAGAGTGCTGTTTACAACAGAATTGCAGGCCACTGTGTAATCCCCAGAAAACCATTTCTATTTTTTTAAAGTATCGGCCCTCATATTTCCCAGTGTTTACAAAGATTTTTAAGATGTTAGAAAATATTTCCCATGTTCACAGGGAAGTGTCTTACCACATGATAGGTGGGGACCAGCCATAGGCTAGACATGTCCTGTGATGTATACAAACAGACGCGTGTGATGCTGCTGCTTCCGGTGCAGCGGGGTTACAGAGTCTTGTTTGCGGCTGATTAGCAGTCCCTGTCAACACGCCCCTCTTAGCCACTGTCTGCTTCTATCGCCTCTGCTAATTCCGAGAGGAGTCTTGCGACATCCGTCAGCTGCGCACAGCCCACACAAGCATTTTTACAGGATTTTAATCAGCCCTGTATCTTCATCAGCTGGTCTCTTCACACAGCGATCACTCCCATTCGGTGTGCGCCGCACCGGCAGTGGTCCTGTGAGCGTGAATCATGTCTCCTTCTCAGACTCACTGGGAACGCAAACAAAGAAGTGAAGATTTGAGTAATGAAAGTCTCACAGAAAGCAGGAACCGCAGAGAAGCCGCCTGTCCCACACGAGCGTGGGCTTCGAGCACTTTAACACTCTCAACTCCATGAGCAACAGGCATGAGTACTATTATGGTGTGGAGTAAATTAACACCTTTGTTTGAACAACCTCTTGAGACAGCAACCTCTCCTCCTCCGTACTCTCTTGCTGGAATGAAACTGCATAACTGTGCCTATGAAAGTTTGGGGCATATTCTCAAGGACTTATCGCTGAGTTACGGCACTTTATCTCAGCTAAAGTGGTGATACATTTAGCGCCCCATTCACAAGCTGGTGCTAATAGCCGGTATCTCAAGTTTCCCTGCGATAGTAGCCGCAAAAGACATTGCCACAGACGACACCGACAACTATCGCTAATGATATGTCGAGTAGGCATTCCCGTGCAAAAAGTTGCGACAACACCGCTTCACAACATTCCCAACGACCAGCTAGATTGGCGATAAAATCACAAAACGTTAGCAGCAGGGATTTAACACCTGCTCTTACATGGTGTAAAGTCGGACGACAACCTGCACCATAAAAGGGAGCCCAGTCCAGAGCACACCTGAAGAACAACAGAGGCCATGGAGCCACTGATCATGCGGCTCGGACATTCAAGAGGGCCACAGCACCCACTGCCACCACACCCAGGACCCCATCCCCCCTTTGAGCCCTACCCCAGCCCCCCCCCCCCCCTCAGACAAAGGTATTTCACAACAACTTTACTAAATCATGAAAAAAACAATTTGCCTGACGTCGCACAATTATAAGAATTAACATTCATGTGTGGTCAGAAAAAGGAGAAACATTCATTCACCATTGAAATTCCAATAAAATATCACATCCAAATTTAACTCAACACAACTATTTGGAAGAGTCATGGCGGGTCTACCCTGGACAATCTGTAAGTCACAGCCTGCAAGACAAAATTCAAGAGAAGAAGGTGTGTCATGCGCTCATCAAAGGACAGAGAAAAAGAGAGCTGGAGAGAGAGAGAGAGAGAGAAAGGGAGATTGAGAAAGAGAGAGAGAAAAAGAGAGAGAGGGAGAGAGAGAAAGAGAGGGAGAGAGAGAGAGGGAGAGAGAGAAAGAGAGGGAGGGAAAGGTAGAGCGAGAGAGAGACAGTACAAGGAGCGCCAGGCTGTTCAGGGTCTTGGATCATACATGCCAACAGTTGTGTGTGTCTCGCTATTGGTGTACCATAAGCCTAAGACCTGGCCTTGAAGGCAGCGCCATTGCCACATCACATTTCAAAAATGCAAGCAGTAGTCAGACTAACATCATGGATGACAGCTCCTTTGTCTCAATACATAAGGCGGAAGGACATCTGCACCTCCGACCTTGGTCTTGAATACGGCTGGCACCTCCGAGAGAGATACCATACCAGGATATGACGACTCCCACACCATGAAATGCGCTAATGAAAGACCAATGTATCTACACCCCACACACAAGTCCCTGCTGGAGGTACTCCTGCATAGGATGCCCTTGACACTTAAGTAAAAAAAAAACATACGTCCTAACGTTGCACACACAAACGACTCATTGCTCTGAGCTGTGGCATATGATCATCCACATAATTGCCGTAGGTCAGAAGAGTGTCCGTTCTTTGAGACACACAAACGCAATGGCAGGACATCCCGGGCACATGCACAACCCTGGTCACGTGGAACTGTACAGTGCACGTATGCTGCATATGTTGGGAGCACTGCCACTGGCAGTGTTTCACATCAGTTACCATCTGAGCTTCTGTCTTGCATACGTCACCTGCGTCCAGCCCTGGTTCCACTGTCAATCATGAACATTCGAGTGGCCCATGGATATTTGCATATCCAACACAACTGTAGCTGAACTGGATTATGACTTGTGTGTGACCCCCCTGTTGGCCCACGACCAGGAGTGTAACCGTGAAACCCGTGCATGGGATGCCTTGATATCTGGCGTATGTGCTGGCAGTTGGGCATGGGAAATTGCACAAGTTCTCGTGTGCACTGACTACATCGAGGCGCTCCCCTATTGGGCTGTGTTGCAGATTGGTGAAATGGCGTGGACGGATCATATCTGTCTGGACCAGTTAATGGATTGGCTCGCCCTCGTGTTCGTTGAACTCGACAACAACGTACTTCTGGAACTGATTGCCCAGGAAGCTGCGCTCGCATTCATGGATGAGTAACTACATTCCTGCAGCCACAACTTATTGTAACCCAGAACACTGGTCCCTAAACCTTGTTGCATCTTGAAGGAATGGTCACATATTCCACCACAACTGTGGACATGTCTGCATTTGCCTGCATTTGCCTGGACTCTGAATGCATGGACGTGTTGACACACACCTGTGCAAGGTGAGGGAGTCCCATGGGCGGAGCTGCATAGTGTCGCATGGCAACGTTTCAAAATCAGACATACTGCTGGAGTGAGAGTACACACATGGTAATATAGTACTACATGTGACCTTGTTGGACCCTTTCACCCGCTCACTGTTAGCAGAGCAGACAGTCTGTGCAGTCCAGTGGTACAGCACTATGCAGATCCCATGGGCTGTAAGTTATTTCCCCTGACACAGGCAATGAGCAGACGCCAGACATCACATGACTCGTCCAGCAAGGCAAGGTGGGCTGAGACCGTTGCCATCCATATTAATTGGTGTTCATTTTTGCCTCCCCATTTCTTGCACCTCCACATGTTCCTATGCTGCCTGTTAGTGTTTGAAGCATTGGTCTGCATGTTGTGGCCCTTGTCTTGCCGTACTGACACGCACATACTAATAAAGTCAACGCAACTTCACTAGTGTTCAACTATGATGAGTGTTGATTAGAATGACTAATCTTGTGCCTCAATGAGCATTGTCTGTACACAGGGAGCGACTGACTGACGCATATCACTTGGGGGTGAGTCCCTATTGACAGCTCTACCTCTGTGAGCCAGACGTTGTTGGGATAGTTGCTGGTAGACCTGTGCTCTTACATGTCTTCAGCAATGTGAGTATGGTGGGCAACTTCTTGCCATGTGAATCAATGTGATCCATCAAAACAGGCTGTGTCCACAAAGTTGAGTGTGAGTAGGTATGCGAAGAGATGTTCTGTTGTCACATGTGATGGGGACACTACTTTAGGGCTGCTACCGACTGATATTTTTACACAGAGCCCTATTTAATACATGGACGTGGGGCTACGTTGGGGGGTTGCGAGATTGTTGTTCAAGAGCAATGTGGCCACATCTAGTTCACACCTTCACAGTCTAATTGGCTATGTGGGTCAGGGTCAAACATGTGCATTGATGTCATTTCCCAGGGTGTACTTTTTTGTGCAATCAATGTCCCTACATTCATCCATACTTTTATACTTGAATAAACATAGACATGACACATCTGTGTGATTTGGAATGTTTTATTCACATTGTGTGGAGTGTCAGAGCTGGAGCAGTACATGGCCATGCAAACCCCACATTACATGGTTGCCCAGTGGAGGGCCAACCAGAGTCCTTTGGGGAATGATAAGTTAATCAGAAGAGGAAGAGTTCAGTCCACAGCCTGATTGCTGTGTCATTGTTAACCAGAGCAGATATGGCAGTCCTTGTCGGGGTCCAGGTGAATGTCGCAGAGTGTTTCGGGTGACACTGGATGGTGTTGTTCCAGGGCATGATGCAGAGGGCAGAACCAGGCAGTAACAGGCCATATGGCGGGGATGAATGCTACAACCTCCTTCCTCACACAGTCATTACCATCCACATCTTACTCATTTGATATGTCTTCTGTGTCCGGTGTGTCAGGTGTGTGTGGGGGTGTTATGGCTGTATCATTATGTGCCACTGACACATCAGGGGGCCGAGGTGGTAGTGCTGCATCACTGTGTGCCAATGACTCATCAGTGGGTGGAGGTGGTAGGGCTGCATCACTGTGTGCCAATGACACATCAGGGTGTGGAGATGTGTGTGACAAAGTTACTGCAGCATAGCTGCATCCCCATTCGGTGGGGTATGTCTCTCAGGCACTGGCTTGTGAATTCCCAGATAGGGTTTTAACAGTTATTTTGAGTTTTCTAAGAAGAAATCATAAAAACAAAGTACTCAGTTTTTCCCCAGAATTCCATTGTTTCACAACAACAACTCTTCTTGGTTAAACATTTGGACTGCATTACCCAGCATGCATTCTGTCATTTTACATGGTGGCCTTCATCCGGGGACAATCTATAAGTCCAATTGAATACATTTCACTTTACAGGAAGGACCACAATATGAAAATTATCACAGTATAAACTCATTTAATTACATCGATCGGTGGAGGGTTCTCGTGTCCCAGATGCAGCAGTCATCTCGGACAGACTCTGTGGCAGCAATGGCAAATTGCGGATCTGCAGGGCATGGAAGATCCCAGCTACATCTCGCTGGTGTTCAGCCGTGGCAGCCATCTTTCCAGCCTCCATCCGCTCCATGTTCCCCATTGTCCTCCGCAGCAGTGGCAACTCTGTGCTGTCATCGCTGGAGTCTGTCTGACTAGATAGTTCTTGTATCCGAGTAATGGCTCCAGCGAGGTCAGTTAAGATTTGTTGTAGTGCATGTAACGGACTGTGGGTGTCCGTTAGGGACTGTAAGTGGTCCCTGATGGGACTTAGATACCCACGTATGGCATTTAGTTTGTCTGCCATGAGGTCAAAACTCACCGCACCTGTTCAGCCAGCTCCTTCTGGCAGTCTAACACACAGCGTTGGAAGGACATGTGTTTTTCCATGAGTTGCTGGGTGCTTCCTGCTGTGTGGTCTGTGCAGGGGGTGGGGTCACCTTGATGCAGCTGGGCTGCCCTGCTCCTGGAGGTGGGGTGCGGAAGCTGTCCCCGAGCCGTTGGAGGGTGTTGGACCAGATGGCCAGGGGGTACTCTTCATCATCACTGAAGGGATGTCTGGTCTGCTCTGCAGGAGGTGTTGATTGTCCCTGTGCAATCTAAAGGGGAGATGTAGGTTAACAGTGGGTTCCATGTATGGAGACGCATGTACATGTTTACATTCAGACTGCATGACAATGTACATTGTGACTGTTTTGGAGGAGCTGGCTATTTGATGGGAGATCGTGGACATTTCGCCTACATGACGGATGTGAGGTTGTACTCGTACGTTAACATCTCATAGTTTTCTCCTATTCCAGATGTGATTGGCCAGTTGCTATGCACAAGCGGCACCAGTTGTGTGTAGTGACAGTGCTGCACTTTGTACCACATTGTCATCAATGTTGATGTGCTGTGATTGCTATGTGTGTGTGCTGCATAGTGGGAGAGTCGCCCCTGCAGCTCTAATTTCACGTACCCTTGTCCCTTTGAGGCGGTGTGCCTTTGACTTGTGTGCTTTTACGGTGCTGAGATGTTGGTGACTTGGGTCATTTGTGCTGTTGGACTGTTTTGGTACTCTTGTGCATGTTTTGCCTGCATATGTGTTGTTGACGTCAGGGGTTGTATGTGCACGTTGATGTGTCAGAGTGTGACCTGCTACTTTGAGGATGTGATCCACACTGGGCCACCTCAGTATCGTGTCTTGCACCATGTCATGTATTTTGACTGCAGCCATGTTATTGCTCATGCAGTGTCACTTGCACTGTCAGTGTGACTCACAGAGCACCTGATTTGCGATCCAGCACATGTGCATGGGTAGGTTGTGAGATTGGTGATAGAGAGGGTAGCCCCTTTGTGCACATAGTGGAAGGTGGCATACTTGGTGCTTCTATGTGTGCTGCAGTGTGCCAAGGGTGTCAGGGGCATGTTCCACAATGATTATGGTTGTGCAGTATGCTACACATAAATGTGCATGTGTGCAATTGTGCCCATCTTCCCTCTTTTCCACAGTCCCTGGTCGTTACTCACCCTGTTGCTGTTGGGTCAGGTCATATCGAGCTGTGTCCAGATCCCCATCACCTTGCACCGTCTCCACACTGATGACTGTGGCCACCATTTCCTCCAGCTCCTCCTGTGGCGCAGGACTCCCACCTCCAGTCGCCGTTACTGCCTTCCTGTTGGCAGCGAGTTTCTTCTTGGTTTGGCTTTTACATCATGCCAGCACCTCTTGACCTCCTCCATTGACCTCCTCGACACTTCGACTGCATTCACGTTGTTCACGTTGGACTGCCATATTTCCGTTTGTGTTGCCAGTGACACAGTGGAGGTGATGAACAGTTGTTGGTAGTGTTCTATCACCTCTGTGAAGATGATCCTGTTTTCCTGCGGACTTAACCCTGTCTTTCTCTTCCTCTTCTCCTTGCCCTTCTCTGTACACGGGGTTCCTGGCTGGCTCTCCGTGGGGCTTGTCGGGTTCGAGTTGTCCTCTCCACTCGGTCTGGGTTCATCCATGGTGCAACGCAGTTTGTTTTGGCTTTGGTGTGTTTTTTTGTTGCTTTTATAGTGCATTTTCCCGTATGACGTGTAGGAATTGCATGCCTGTCGCTGGTTGTCGCAGATTTTTGCATCGTGCTTTGGGGCATCGCAACCTTTTTCGCGTTCGTGTGTTGCATTTTTTCGGCGGCGCGTTGATTTGTACGCAGTCATTTGGTGCGTTATCGTGATACTATCTCATGGTGCCGCCAGGTTGGGAGTACCATGTTGATACAATGTGAGCCGACAAAATAAAATAGCACAACATAAGCAAGGTTGAATCAGTTTAAGACTAAGAATTCAAGAAGGATTGTGTACTTGTGAAGCACAGCCCCTGTGATTGTGAAAGATAATGCACTCCCCTGTCAGAGGGAAGATTTGAGTTTTATGATGATGTGATACTACTCCAGAAGATTTTGTAACTTGCATTCTCAAGTTTCGAGGAAGGAGAGCTGGTGTAGAGAACATTGTATCTGATATAAAGCAAATAAAATATAGAGTGCATACAGGTCAAGTTAGGCTGTCAAAGTGGCAGGCTCCAAGATGTATCTGTCAGTGTTGTTCTTTTCAGCTTTCAGTAAGAGGGCAGGGTGACTGGGATTGGGTTCTCATAGTTCACAGGGCAGCAGATGACTGGTCAGAAAAGTGATTGAGTTTGAAGTTGGTGTTAAGGATACAATATTTCATTTATTTTAAAGAGAGAGGTCTCAGTCTAGGCAGTGTTTGTGACTTAATTATCTTAGGAAACAGCTGTCCCTGGAAAAATGCTGGAGTTCTGAAAATACTAACTCCTTTACTTCTGATTAATAAATAATGTTTTAAAATGCTTGCTTAGGAACCTGATCTTTTAGTGGAGTTATGAAAACTAATCACATTAGAAATGTATTGCTATAAATGAAATGCTGACCGTTTCCAAATATTTTTCCTTATTTTATAACGGATGATGTGGTGCTGAATTATTTCTTGTTACAACTGATATTTCGATTTTGCAGTCATGCTCATTAAAAATAAGGACTCAAATTGAAAGACCTCATATGCAGTCATTGTAATAACTTAGTTTCACACTTCATGACAACTGTCTGTAGTTCATTGTCTTGTATGCAGGAAGGAAGGTTTGAGTCTTTTCTCAGAAGAATACCGCAAGCTGATTGGATGAGTGGAGGGGAAGATGCAACATGGAATACATTTCTTTTCGTCTGTTATATGAATGCGTGTTCCCACAGTAGATTAACGCTTTTAGCTCAAACACTGTTACCCTACTTCTTGTTCACATCCTCTACCCATCCACTCCTGAGGCTGAATGCTGAAGGTTTAATGTCGAAACTCATTGCTGGTTGCAGTTGCTTTGCTTTTTACATGATTATTTTGCCTTTTTGTTTTGAGACTCTATTGAATTTCATGAACCTCTCTTTATGGGAAGTTCTGCTGTTATTAATTGAATTTGAGCTTCTTGCTCACTCTTTTTCTCAAACTGGAACTCTTTATGGGTTCTTACTGATACCTTTATGCCCCACTCTTGGGATTCTTTCCTTTTTAGAATGTGCTTGATGCATTATTATGATTTTGATCTAACTATACTTTTATTATCAATTCTGTTAATTGATTGAAATATTTGAACTAATCAAATAAAAATAGATTTTTTCAAACCTTGAATGAAAATAAAACCCTTATAACAAACTTAAACTTTTATTATTGAATGAACTTAAAAATAGATATTATGATTATTAATTATGTGATAGTTTGCTTCAATTTCTCAAATACGATGGGCAAGATCAGTCGCATATTTTGACCAGAGAGAAGAAAAATAGAAAGAAAATAGAACCCAGCTGGATCAGCCCTGTGTGAGCGAGAGATGATAAACCATATTATTTAAACTGATTCCCATCCAGCAGAATCTGGTATAAGAGGGAAGTTTTATGTCTTAAGGAGAGATGGAATAAAATACTTGCCCAAGTTAGAGTAATTCTTGCGATTTATCCTTAGTAGACCCTATCGCAAGAGGCGATGAGCCTGGAGTTATTTCCCCATGAAAACACTTTGTTGAAGGCTTTCTGTCTCTCTAAACGCATCACCGAGGTTATGCCTTTATCCCTGGAGCTTCGCCTCCTTTAGAGCATTACATCATTTCAGTAGCTTCTGTAACCTATCAAAGTCCTGTTTTATCAGGCTGCCTCTACGCCCTTGACTAAATATCAGCTACATTTCTACTTCTTTGAATGATTTATCATCATTTCACAAGATTCCTCTCGATTATTTGAAGCCCCTTAGTGACCCTTTTCCGAAGGATACCTTAATGTAAAGATACCAGATTAAATTTGGTTCTGGTTATTCTTTTCAATGTGGGTTTCCTGATGAAGGGGCCATGTTTTCCAAAATGCGCGTCGATTTTCTGAAGAACCAACATTGTATTATTTTAACAATTCACTGCTTTTTTGGTGTTATGTAATCTATCTTGGTTTGTTTTATTTATAATCATTTGTACTGTTTTTGCATAGTTTGATGTATAGTTTGCAGCTACATCCATATTTTGTGAATTTTTAGACTTTTTTGGTGTGAAAGCAATATTGAAGTATTCACAGTCACATTCATATCACTGTAAAACTGTCCTTTTTTAATATATTTTTTTCCACACAGTACTACACTGTTTGGTAATTAAATGTATAGTTCTTTGATCCTGTGACCTATAAAATTTGAGCCTTCATTTTAATATATTGTATTAATAAAAAACTGTATTTTAAATTTGAATCATGGTACTTCGGGTTTAGCATCACTATCTGCTAGTTATGGTCTAATGATTTAATCAGGCAACTTTTTGCCTAGAGATTTTTTCATATGTACAATTCCAAGTTAGAATAATGCCTGAGTCCCAGGGCCAATGCCCCAAGCTTAAAAACTGACAAGGTGCAATTTTCAAAGGTGGTTCCTGTTTTGGAGATGTGAGAATTAATATGTTGATGCTTTGTGATTATTTGTTGGGTTTATTGAGTAGTAATTTGGTGTGTATGAGGCACATTATTTAATTAATGTATATGTTTACTGTGGAAAAGTTACAGAGTTATCAGGCTCTTTTTAGCCTAAGATCCAGGGTTATCAATATTGAACTAGAGAGGAAAGTGTAGATTACACTTTATGGGTTTCTTGTCTGCTGAAGGTTTTTGGTATGGATCGTGAGGTACCTTTGCTACAAAACTCAGATATTGATTATAATAATCTGTTGTGATTGTACTAATATCGATTGATGATGGCAGAACCTGATTGCGCAAAGGGTGGCGCTACATTGATTTCCTGCTGGATAAGATTTCCCTTGCGAATGTGAAAATCTTTTTATTTGAGAAAGTGAGAAGATATACAAATCTGAATTTTTCAGTTGTTGAATTACCATTGACTTTCTTTAGTGGAGCATATAAAGATTGTTTATTTTTGTTTGTTAAAAGTTGTAGAATTGTGTGTGGTAGAGAAATTATAAAGGAGCGTGAACTGCTGCAAGGTGAGAGATCATACACCATTGAGTGTTGTGCTGGGATTGGTTGGTTGGTGTATTGTCAAGATGTGATTGGTTGATGAAGACACAGAGTGCCACGCTGTTATAGATCAATCATTGTGTAAATACCGCACTGAGATTTGTTAACAAGTCTTCAAAGATATAATGGTGACAGGATTAGAGATGGAGATTTGACGTTTATGGAACAAAATTAAAATATTAAATTTGGATTGCTGGTTGCTGTCAACCTTTGGGGAGATCATGAAAAGTTTTATGTAATTTAAGAATTTTGCGAGAGGTGGTGTTACAATACCGATATGGGAAGGTGAGGAAACACTTCCTGAGGGTACACCTGCACAACTTATGATGACTGAATTGGGATTGCATACATGTTTGTGGCTTCGTCAATGGTGCAAGATTTCTGAAAAGGAAGGTCCATGGAATTTTCCTAGATATGGTACTTCTGAAATTTTTAATACTGAAAGGTTGAAGGAGAAGCTGTACAAATGTAGCCACCACCTAGACCCACACAAAACAAAACACTGAATATATGGGAGAAGGTAGAATGAGACAGGAAAAGAGAGAAATATCAGAATAAAATGAGAAGAGCAGTGTGTAGTTATGCAAATGCTCAATGGGATCAGGCACAACAGAGATGGAGGTAAGCTGTAGTTGAGGGAACTAGACTATACCCAGCTATTACTACAGAGACATCTCATACATCCAAAATGAATAAAACACAGGAAAAGGAAAATTCAAAGGATGAGAAGAAGGTTGACACAGATAGTGATGAGGGGATGAAATAGTGGATGCCATGGTAGCCACGTGCCAACCATCTTATGTACCTACTGCCCCTGTTGAACAAAGCATGACGCACGTTGAGAAACCCTTTCAGACATTCCAGATTGCTCCACCACCTGTTGGCATGACATCAACTATGGTCACACCCAGTGTTGCTGCTTCAATTATGACTATACCGGTACAATTACCACAAACTGCAAGAGTACAGACAGTGCTCAGGCCGACTGACACCGCCCAAATAAACATTGCCCCAATTTCTGGAACTCAAGAAGCTGCAGGAGGAATGACTACGTCAGGGTGGATCATCCTGAAATCTCAAAATTCACAGGTTGGTGCAAGGAAACCACCACTAACAATTCAATCACTGAGAGTAGGGGGAAGGATTGTGTTGACAACCATGATAGTCCAGAGAGATGCAAACTTATTTGACGGTGGGATTTTTACCCCAGGGTTTGATGAAGCGGCAGGCCTTAGAGAGACAGAAAGTGCATAAAGACAATTTGCCCTAAAACTCGAAAGAGAGAGACTACTTAATGTATCAAAAATAAAAGTGGAATTAAAGGGAATTATTATGGGGTGTTTAGAACTTGAAAATATGAAGCAGTAGTAAGAAAAATTATTGATTTACTTGAGTAAAGAAATAACAAGACGTGCAGCAATTATACATGATAAATTGACTGATTTGACCCAAAAATATGATATTGACTTTTCAAAAAGTTTTCCTTCACATAGGAGTTAGAGGATTCAATTAGATGATGGAGCAATTGAGACAATGCGTTCTTCAGTAATGCATTTACATATAACTAAATTGGTAAAATGCATCCCCAAATCATGATTTTGAGAAATTAGAACATAACTGGTCCAAGAAGCATGATAAGAAAATGAAACAGTAAGGTAGATGGAAAAAATAAAAAGTAATCGACTGCTTCTCAAGATGAGGAAGAAGCTTCATCTTATCGACTGTGAGAAATAGAGGTTGGAGTGTATGTCCCTGTACCATGGAGAAGAGTTGATCTTACAGTATTTACAAACAATTTTACAAACTTAAGAGACAAGCCCATGCAGCGGTACACACAGGTTGAGAGATTTGTTAACATTTCAAAAGTGTTGTGGATTGATTTAAATACATTATTTGACATTGTAGTACCAAATGATCTGTGGCTGAATGTAATGTTGTTGTACAGTGGCTGAAGAGATGCCCATACTAATGCACCATCTCCTGTAGTCAGGGCGAAATATGAAGCAGTCAATCATAGGTCTTGTAACATGCAACTTGTCACCCCAGGGGATCTCCAGGCACTGGGGTTCTCTGAGCCTTAGTTGGGTGGCTGTGGTGGTTGAAGAGCCAGGTCTTGAGATTCTTCTTGAAGTCCTCCAGTGAGGGGGAGCTGTATAGGTGGAGGTCGTTCCAAGACTTGGCAGCGAGGTATGAGAAGAAATGACCTTCACAGTGGCTTCGGTGGATGCGGGGGTTGTGGGCCAGGTCAAGGGTAGAAGAGCAGAGCTACTTGGTTGACTAGTGGAACGTCAGGTGGTTGTTGATGTAGGCAGGTCTGGAATTGTGGAGGACTTTGTAGATGTGAGTGAGGAGTTTGAAGAGGCTACTTTCCCAGACATGAAGCAATTAGAGAGCTCTGAGGTGGGGGGATATGCTGGTTCTTCTAGGGAGGTCAAGGATGAGTCTAGTTGCTCAGTTCGGAAAGGTCTCGAGGTGGCTCATGAGCTGTTTGGTGGTTCCAACATACGTGCGTTGCCAGGGTGACTGTCTTCCTGGCCGAGATGGGGATCCATCAGAAGATCTTGCAGAGCATGTAGAGGGTGTGAAAGCAGGCAGAGGAGATGGCGTTGATCTGCTGTTACATGGTCAGTTGGCTGACCAGGATTATTCTGAGGTTATGTGCGTGGCAGGTGGGGGTAGGAGAAGGGCCGAGTGCGGTGGGCCATCAGGTGCCATCCTAAGGGGAGGGCTTGTTTCCGAAGACTAGGACCTCTGTTTTTTTCTGAGTTGAGTTGTAGGCAGTTGGCCTTCTTCCAGGTGGTGATGTCAGTCATGGTGTTACTGAGGTTGGTCTTGGTGGTGTTAGTGTCTTCTGTGAGGGAGAGGACGAGCTGGGTGTCGTCAGTGTACGAGATGATTTTGAGTCCGAGGGTACAAGTGATGTCGGCAAGAGGTGTCATGAAGAGGGTAGGGCTGAGAGAGGAGCCCTAGTGGATGATTCATATGATGACTTTGAGGAGAAGGGAGGTAGGTGGATCCTTTGTGTTCGGCCAGAGAGGAAAGAGGAGATCCAGTTTTGTGCAATTCCTTGGATGCCAATGTGGTGGAGCCTGGTGTTGAGGATATGGTCGGAGATGGTGTCAGAGGCTGCCGAGAGGTTAAGGAGGAAGAGGGCTGCCATTCCACCTATGCCGAGGAGGTTCCTGATAATGTCTGTTGCTGCCATCAGGGCAGTCTAGGTGCTGTGGTTGGGCTGGAAGTCAGATTGGGAGGGGTTGAGCAGGTTGTTTTCTTCAAGGTAGTCAGTGAGCTGGCAGTTGATGGCTTTTTTCAGGTCCTTGGCAGGGAAGGGGAGTAGTGAGATGGGGGTAGTTTTTGAGTTCATTGGGATTGGCAGAGGGTTTCTTCAAGAGGGACCTGACTTCCACATGCTTTTTAGGCAATGGGGATGGTGGCTGTGGTGATGGATGTGTTCAGGATTTCCATGAGGACACTGCCAATGACCTCCCTTCCAAGGTTGTAGATGTGGTGTTTGCAGGGGTCTATGGGGGCACCGGAGTGGATGGAGTTCATGCTGGAAATTGTCATGAGTAGCCTCCAGTCGGTGATTCAGTGAGAGCGGGAGTCGCTGGTTTGGGTCTGGAGGTAGTTGAGGTCGATGGGTTGGGTTTGAAGTTGCGGTAGATGTCGGTGACCTTGTGGTGAAAGTAGTCTGCCAGAGTGACCTAGAGGGCTTGAGAGGGGTGGATTGTTTTCTCGGTGGTGGTGGGGCAGGAGAATTCTCTGAAAATGCTAAGAGTTCCTTGGCCTGATTGGCACTTGCCTCGATGCGGTTGGTGAGGGCTTCCTTCTTGGCCTCCCTGAGATGGTGTTGGTAGCTGTTGAGGTCAGCAGGTGGGGAGGTTGATGGGGGTCTTGCTGGAGCGCCATTTTCTCTTTAGCTTCTTACAGTGGCATTTGCTTGTGAGTAGTTAGAGGGTGAACCAGCTGGCATGCTTAGCGGGTCTGTTGCTGGTTATGTTCCTTGTAGGGGCTGTGGAGATACAGTTGGAGAAGTTTTGAGCACTGAGTTCGAGAGTGTCAGAAGAGGGTTTCTTTGAGGGTGGAGATGCTGTTATATTTAATATCGGTTCCCTGAGATAGGTCTAGGGAACATCTTACACTTTCCCTACATCATCTCACCGTCATTTCATATGAATGAGCCTTATAAGGACATAACTCCAGATAAGGATAGACTGCCTTGTATGGACATAACGCCTTATAAGGAATGTAGCCTATTAAGGACTAAACCTTTCACCTAGTTCCATGTTGAGGGCGGGTTTTTCCCAGTCAATATTGCTAAGCTGTCATCCTTAGTGCACTCTACAGGAGGTCCACTTCAACTCTCCCATCGACGCATAAGGTTTAATCCCCAACGTCATCCTCATACTGAACAATGGGGAACATACACACATATACTGTATAAATACAGCACTTCTTGCTATCAGTAAGCAGGAGGGAATTGAGACTTCAAGGCCGATACAATGACCAGGGACGTTGCAGCTTCGTCATGCCATTGCTCCAGCTGACACTGGTCTGACGATCCCTTGCGGGGTGTCCAGCTCAAGTCCCACACTCTCACTATTCAGGTATGGGGGTTCGGCTAAAGCCTATTGGGATTCTTGGCTCTTAGGCTCTTAGGGCCAGATGTAGGTGGCCATGTACCGACCGGTAACAGCCGATTTCGGCCGTTACCGACCGGTAAATGGTCATTCCTGATGTAGGTGGCCTATTTTACCGATTCGGTAAATTTACTGATTCGGTAAAATACCGAATCGGTATTTCTACGGATTTCGGTAACTTCCATATGTAGGTGGGACTCTTCTGAGTCCCAAAGGCCAGTCAGATTTGGTATTTTACCACCCAATCCTATTGGGTGGTAAAATACCGAATACAGGTGTGCATGCACATATGTGCATGCACACCTGTGCAATGTGACACACAGACATGCCCTTAGGGCCTGTCTGTGTGGCCACATGGCACACAAGTCCGGAATTGGGGTGCCAGAGGGTGTCAAAGTGACACCCCCTGCACCCTTGCAAAATTCTGAATTTACCGAATCGGTAAATACCGATTCGGTATTCCACATTGATTCCTGTGGGCTTCAAGGCCCATAGGAATCAATGGGGGATACTGATTCGGTATTTACAGAATCGGATTCTGATTTACCTACATTTCCCCCCCTCTAATTTACCGCTTCTTAAATACCGAATCGGTATGATTCGGTATTTAAGAAGTGGTAAATTAGAATTACCTACATCGGGCCCTTAGACTTTGGCTCTTAGACTTAGGCTCCTAGGCTTAGGCTCTTAGACTTATGTTCTTTCACACCTACTCACATGCTAGGTACACTTAAGTACATCTAGACAGGCATCTTATGAGTATGCTCTTTATTTTATAAATGCATTTCATATTCATGCATGTGTTCATGACTATTGCAAAATGGTAGAACAATACTATTTCTTTTTATTCACTGTAATGCTGGTTCTATATCTATGCTATTGTGTTACAGTTATAGCAGTGCAATTATTTTACTTGAGAAGAACAACAGTACAACAAATTCTTATTGTAAACATGCTCAACGGTTTCTTCTGTGTATCTCTCTGAGAGCAAAACAAGCAAGCATGAGTGACTGGGTGAAAAGTAGTATACTGTTTCCACGCGTTTGAGGGTATTATGTTCTGAAGTTGCAATAACTAATCTCTCTGATCACAGGAGATGCTAGTAGCACTGCGAGCTAGCTATTGTGAAAACATAGGCTGACATATTCGATGGGGGTGTACCGACTCAATTTACCACCAAGCCCACAGTATATGTTGTTGTGTGTCGATTTAGATACCGTATATAGGTTTCCCGATGTATGCCCTTATATAGACACAGTTCCTATTGCCCTCATTTAAGGATAGACATCCAACCCTTATTTACCCATTATCCATGCTAACCAAATACAGGCATGGTCACCTACATAAGTCCATTCATGTCACAATGAGTTCTTGGAAAACCAGACTCTTAAGCGTTTAGGACTTCCCCTTGCTTGGGTTATTGATTTCTCCAAGAACTCAATTATTATGCATGAATATCTATTCCTTAGGGGTTCATTCATGACGTTCCTCTGCCCGACTTTTACATCAATACTGGCATTCCTAAACACCTTCAAGGTATAAATATACATTCACTTGCCATGGCAAACCACGGTTCGGCTTTTTTTTTTTTTTTTTTTTTTGTACGTAACAAGGACCCCCTGATAAGGATAAGACTCCTGGGTCAGGGACACCAATTTCTTGTGAAGGTAAATACCCAGGCAGGCTAGAAAAGCAAAAGGCTGGCTGACTATAATAGCAATATTCATAAAAACACAATTTTTATAATAAAAATAATCTAAGCAATGGACTGAAATGATATCAAAAGGATATACTTTAATATAAATATATAGAATAAACATATACATAAAAATAAGCAAGTTTGCACGATAGACAAATTACTCTGAAGTTCATATATATATTTTCAGAAAAACTTCATGTAATATAAAAAGGGGAGTTCTTATTTCTTTCATAATATTCTCTGATTGTAGAGAATAGGGCTGTATGTCGTGTGTCAACGCGTTTCGACAAGCACAGTTGTCTTCGTCAGGACAGAAAACGGGTGATCAGCCACTTTATCTAAAATAATGGGAAATCACAAGGATATAGGGTAGTCGCAGGGAGTAAGGCACCTCTCATTCATAAAAATCAGAATTGGTATGTGATAACTGATTAAACAGCATTCACTGCCACCATCTTACTACTACCTATTACTATTCTTCATCTTCTATTTATTAAAAGGGAAGGCAGAAAAAGGAAGGAAGGTTCAGGCTTTCAAATCCATACTGGTCGTCGTGTCGCAATTTTAACCTTCAAGGTATGTTTGTCATTAATCCAGGAAACCCAAACGCAATCCTTGTCGGCTCCTGATTGGAGGTTTAAAACGTGATGCAGCCGATGTAATCCGTGTACTTCAAAATAGCGTTTTTTTGTTGTTTGCTTTTTTACCATATGGCTCCTTGGTAGTGGATTTGTAGCGTGTCGACCTTCCGTAAAACTTCCTTCCGCCACGAACGGTTCGGCTGCATACTTGCAAGGCTAGTCTACGCGGATTGCCACGGCTAGTTCGGAAGGAATTCGAGTCCCCGCCTGACGCACTGACCAGACGCTGTCATCCTCCTAGCAGAGAATCCAGCTCTAGTGTTTCTGACTCCTCTTGCAGGGTGTTAGAGATCGAGACCCGGAAAGAGATTCCAACCTCTCTCATTCTAAGGTATGGAGCGGACTAGAACCTAGAGGAACTTTTGGCAAACTCTTGGCAATACTAAACTATAGCTAGCTATACGTTAAAAAACAGCACCTACTTCTTACCTCGTACTACACTTAGGTTAGGTACACTGGGGGTAGAACTATTTAGAAGCACCTGATGAGTATTCACATTTTAGCCTTCGTTATTTATGTATTTATTTTTATGAATATATGTCATAGTTACAAACCATTCTATTGCAGTACTATTTTATCTTACTGCTAACGCTGTACGTATTATACTTCGCATTCTGCCTTACGATTGTAGCAGCTCATATCTCTAGCATAAGAAATAAGACTGTTCAATAAAACCCTTTTTATTGAAAACGTCTGTCTATCTATTTCTGTGCAACTCTGTAGAAACGAAGCATGCAAGATTGACTGATTGAAACTGTTATCTATTGTTTCCACGATTCTGAGACGTGTTCCGATTCTAAAGGAAACAAAGTTGTCATATTTCTGCGGTTGTCAGAGACTAATCCATTCTTGTTCATTTAAATAGTTTCTAGTGACCTCTGAGTTAGCTGGCACACACAAGTAATTACGTTTAATGTGCTCGATAGAGAAATACTGACATCAGTCCTATGTCGAATCTATAGTGTGTATTATTCCAATGCACAGAGCCTATCAGGGATATAGGAACTTCACTACAATGTTATCCGTAAACAGCGTGGGTCCTGCATGAAAGGATACTATCGGAACTACACTACAATACAATGGGGTTTCCTTGATCCTGATCCACTTTCAGCGTGAGTGGGTAGGAGGTCTTGGGGTCTCAAGTGGATGATGTTGTGGTCCATCCAGGTAAGCTTTGTAGTGTGGGAGAACTTCACTCTTGCTGCAGGAGAAGATTGGGTCTAGAGTGTGCCCTGCATTGTGCGCAGGGGTGCTGACCAGCTGTGAGAGACAGATGCTGCTCATGTTCTCTAGCAGGGTGGTGGAGTTGACGTCATTAGGGTCTTCTAGGTGGAAGTTCAGGTCTCCCAAGAAGATGTAGTGGCTGGAGTTGACTGCCATTGTGCCATTGCTGTGTGAAATGTTAGCAAATGAATGTGGGAAATAGAGTACCTGTTGCACTGAGTCACATAGGGAGATCAGGTGGTCCCTTCAACAGAATGCAAATGGATGTTATCGAGATTTGTGTTTGCAACGATTTGAGACATATCCTGGTCATAGTGTGCATCTTCCTGTGATGGGTGGGAACCTACTCAACAAAAAGAAATGACAGCCTCGCTATAGCCAAACTGCTGTTGAGTGAGTTAATATCCAGGTACATGATGCTAGTTTCTCTAGAGCAGGCTTCTCTAATGAGTAGCTTGTGAGCTACTGTTAGCTTTTTACCTACATGGAAGTAACTCTTTTGTGTGCCACCCAACCTACTAAATTAGACACTTTTTGTTGGTTGAATTAGTCTATGTTGACCAAAATGTAAAAGTGTGTATTCAAGAAAAAAATTGTGTATTTTGAAACTTCATAATTTCTAAAATATATTTAAAGCTGATATTTGAGCGATAAATCAGGCGGCACTGGGGAGATGTATTACTAATGTTAAATCATTGGTGCCTGGTGCACGGCAGCTATTGCTGCTAAGTCTTACCCATTTAGAGGCATTCCAAATTGATAAAGGCCTATTAACATTACTGCTGGTAACCCTGCCTAGTTACCTTGCATATGGAGACCACCAATTTAATCTTGTCTGATATGGACACTGGTGATATTAGCAGCTCAGGATGACTTTCATTGAACATAAGTAGCTCTTATTACTGAAAGGGTTGGAGATCCCTGCTCTAGAGTCTGATCAAGGGACTCGTTTCAATAATGAGGTCTGAGGATGTTATGTGCAGCACTACAAATTAAAAAAAGATTGCATTGTAGTTATCGACCTGAAGCTTCTGGTATTGTCGAGCAGCACAATGGCACCATAAAGTTTCGCTTGGCAAAGTTTGTACTTCAACATCCCTGAAATGGCCTGATGCTTTGCCTTTAGTGCTAATGAGTATCCAAAGTATTCCTGATAGAAAGATTGGTTTATCACTACATGAGGTCCTCGTGGGGCATGCCATGAGACTGCCTGCTGTACCTGCAAATGCACTTGTGAGCATCACAGATGACATGATACTTGATTATGGCAAGAAATTAACTGATATGGTGCATTCTGTCTCTCACCAGGTTGCAGCTGTCACATTAAATCTGCATCAAGAACAGTGCCATGATCTCAATCCAAGACATTGGAAGTACGTTCAAAAGACTTGTTTGAAATTGAGATGGAAATACCTCTTTCCAAGCGATTTTGTTTATGAACACTGCTTTTAAATGGGATGGAGTACCAATCGGGTTGGATGCATCACACTCAAGAAGAGTAAGAAATCCATGTGAGGAGATTGTGTTCTATGAACCTGAACAAAGAGCACTGGTGACTGCATCACCACACGTTGAACACTAACAAGGAGCAGTGACATAAAGATCAAAACAGCAGCAAGGAGAAGAAAGGGGTGAAGAACTACAAGCAGTTGCACCAAATCAAATGCCTGTTATTTCTCAGAATGGCACTGAAGTCTCCTTCAAAGAAGAATAGACTAAACCTCAAGTTGAGAAAACTAATGTGACAGCATCTGTACAAATAGAGGATCCGGGTGAAGGACCAAACACTGAAACAAGAACAATAACCTCAAGGTCGTATGGCCACCAAACTATGGTCAAAGGAGACTGAAAACAAGTGTGTCAGTTGATGGAATCCCACTGACTATCACTGAAGAAACAGAGTCAAGCAGTGGAAGTAACACAGAGGAAGATCAACAAAGACTGAGAAGCTTGAAAAGAGTGCAAGTGCCTTGTTGAAGGTCTTCTGCACCTGAATGAACTTACTACATAAATCAAGTGCTGAATGTGTCAGTGAATGAACTGTGTGATGTGAAATTTGAACTGTTTGAACCCCCATGATATCAGTTCAATAAACAAAATTGGATAAAGCTGTTTGATAAAAATGTCTGGAAAAAACATTTCACAGACACTCAATGTCTCCCCGGTTAAAGAACTATCTTATATATTGGTCTGGCGTTGGAGGATGACCGCTTTATGCTTGACTTAATGCTAACACTAGCGTGTAAAATAGTCCTGTGTAATTGGAAGAGCTTTGGGAAAATCAGATTCAAGAAATGGCAAGAATGGCTATTTATTTTTAAGAGGAGCGGATGATATTGTCTTAAATACATCCCCTTGGAAACCCAGGCACGGGAAACTATAGAATGCGCTTGACGCTAGTCTTAAGGTTTTTAAACCCCCCTGAGTTACTAGGCACAGACAAGCATGCACCATTTAACCTTAAGGCCCTCACTGTTTATGTAGACCTCCCACTGGGATTAAGTGAAGGTTCCCTTTGAATTTAGTGTATACCACTTCTAGTTTTACCCCTTGGGCACCGAGCTCTAGCTTCTCACGTCTCACCTTTCCTCCTTCTATCCCTCCTTCACTCTCTGCTTTCCTATCCTCATCTCTATTTCTGCGGACATTGTACTTTTCATAATTAGTCCCATGCTAGAAATAGGATTATCAGCAAGTGCTATATTGTTTATGGCTACCAGCTTCAACCAGTTTGTTCCTCACGATTCCTCACAATCTATTACAGAGGAGGACATAACTCAAGCGAATTGACCTGATAAGGATCTAAGAGGACAACTTGCATGTATGCTGTCCCTACGAAGACTTGGTCACTACATTCCAAGGTGGTACACTCACTAACTTGTGTCCCTTTGCACTGATCCGATTGCAACGTACCGTCTGACCCACCTCTTGCTGTCTTCTAGTTAAGGCGACACGGTTGACTTGATGTATCTACAACACTTTGCCCTGTCTTTTTTGTATTTTGTGTTTGTAAGGAAAATCAATAACATTTCTTTGAATTTAAAAATGTCTGGAAGATACTGAGAGACATTTAAAAGACTGAAATTTATTAAAGGTGCCAAAAGACTGAAACAAAATATTTTTTTTGTTTTAACAAGATTCACCTATGCCCAATTTTGCAGTAGAAGAGTAGGGATAACATTTTTAGAAGAACTTGGAGTAGGGATAAGGTTGTCTATATGAATATTGAACTTTAACAGACAGTGTGAAAAAGAGACTGCTTGAAAATAAACAATCTGCAAGAAGATTATTTGAGAGAAAATTCTGAATTGAACTTTTGAACTATTGCTGTACAGGATGCTTAAAAAAGATGTTGCCTGAGGAATAGAGGCAAGATTTTTATGGATATTATTTTGCTAAAAGCAGTACTAATTATTGGAGTAGTGTTAGCAGGGTTCTATTACACACCAGATAAGAAATTAGACCTACTAATGTAACTACAACATTAACACACACATCAGATGAGGAGAAATTGAAATCATCATTTGCAAGCTACAAGAGAGTTGATTACACTACTAATCTTTATTCTAGATTAGTGCAGGAATACCCACAGGCTATGGATGCAAAGGATTGCTATGTTTGTACCCACTTATCATCATCAAATGCAGAAGAGGTTCCATACTATCATATTCCATTGTCATAACCAGTCACATGTATTATATTGCTTACATTTGTATAGGAAAATACGTTTTAATTATTTATACTCAAACTATGATTTAATGCTTTCGAGCATATCACTACATCAAATAGTAGCAGCCAGTGGAGGGAGTTCCCTGGGGCGGTGAGGCAGGGTGGGGTATGGTGGGGGTAGTAGCACCGGAATATGGATGAACGGAGGTAAGTAAACATTTAAATAAATTAAACAAATTTTGTTGCATGCATTGCATTGCAAATTGTGCACGCTGAATCGCACAATGCGCATGCTGCATCGCATTTGGCGATGCAGCGCACACAACAAAATTCATTTTATTGATTTAATTGTCAACTTACCTGCATTCATCCGTATTCCGGTGTTTACTACTCCCCACCCTTTCCCTCTTCCGCTCCACGTCACTGCCAGGTAGCACTCACACCTGGAGCTGCTATTAGTTGCTCTTGTACACCTGTTTTTCCCTCTCATTTTGTTACTTATTGGTCCTGCATTTTTAATTTGAAAAGCAAAATGACCAAAACAACAAGTACCACAATGCTTAAAAAGATCTTACTGGGTATGGTACAGAAACACTTTCTTGAAATAATTACATTTATTTATTAATTTATCAAGTTTTCTATAGCTGTTAAAATATTTCAGATATATCCACTTCTCAGAGTAGTCTTATACCTTGCAGGATTTAAAAGTGAATTTGGTTCAGATTATCTCCTTCTTCACCAAGATGCTTAGTAACTGATGTATTTATGTTCTTCAAACAACTCTTTCATTTATGCTTATTTATCAGTTCTTTTCATGAGCCCCATAAAGCATTTTTCACACTGTCTATGTATTGCATAGATATAGTTACTACTGCTACATGACCCAAAGTCATTTTAGCACATATTTTCCTGAGTATAATGTTGAGATATAAAATCTCTTTCACACCATATGCAGTTGACAAGGTGTAAACAGGGATATGAACGCTTTGTATTCTGTTTCACCAATTTATGTTGTTTTAGTAGATCTTTGTTATGCCATGTTACTCATTATTCTAATATATTTATTCTAATATATCTTCTTTTTGATATGAGAATACAGGTTTTATGGAATTTAGACTTCTAGTTCACTTTTCTTCTTCACCTTTTTCCAGCGTTTAAGAAAGGACATTATTTTCTTTAATCTAGTCCTTTGACTAAAGGGCCGTGTTGTTTCAAATGGTCAGGGTGAACGCTGAAAAATTTTAGTTATTTTTTAGGTTTCTGGTCTTTTTTTCCTTCAATAAACATTAGTGTAACGTTTTTGGCTTGATTTGAACATTGCAATATCCAAGAAATATTCTTTGTTTCATTAATTTCAGCCAAAAATCACATTCTACCTGGAATCTTATTCACTTTAGCAATGCAATCCTCCAGATCTATTCTAGTGCTTGATCACAACAGGAAAATATAATTGATGCAGTTGTGGTAGATGATTTTCATATTAAAAATGTACTTCCTACCTTAAGTGGCTTTACTTGACATGACTAGGTCAGATCAGCCTGCAGCTTTTAAAAGAGTTCTTATTTATTTGTGTGCATGAGCCCTTTATGTTCATGTTTTCATTCTGTTTCAGAAAATATTTTTAATTCAGCTGTAACAATGAGCTCTGCTTCCATATAACAAATAATGTTTCATTGCTTCACCCGAAGCAAGGCCGGACTGGCCGTAGCGGGCATCGGGCGTTTCCCTGGGAGGCTGGAAGGGTAGGCACCGGTTTTGCAGCAGTGGGGGCCTATTTTGAAGAGGTGCTGCAATATCGGTCCACAGTAACAAAAGCAGCAGTGCTTCACACTTGCACCCTTCCTCCCCTGGTGGCTGGTTCGACAAAATTGTCAGGGCTACTTTGGTTTCCCTGTCCGGCCCTGACCCGAAGGCGGTGTTCTTATGTCCATTTTATGCACAAAAGCCATTCATTGTTTTTCTCTAGTATTGTGTATTAATAACAAATTATGTGCACTGTTAGCCGATGTAAGTACATGTTATTTTGAAATAATAATGTGACTGATGCTGTGCAAGTAGAATTCAGTACTGCATATTTAGGTAATAGCTGGCTATTAGAAAATTGTGTGCTTTCTTTACCCATAACATTATATAAGACATGTCTTTTGGGAAGCAGTCAGACATAAGAGACATTCTGCTCGATGCTTAGAAATAGTTAGAAGTTTAAAAGAACAAAGGTCCTAAGCTAAAAACAATTTCTAGAAAAATGAATAACATATGGACCACAATCGGACACCATGTACAGTTCTTCTAATACCCAGCCGGGCATAGAGTTTATTTTAGGAATGTTTGACAAAAAGTCAATTTGAATCTTTCAATCACATAACAAACATAATATTGTTTGAAGTGAGGCACAAGCTTGTACCGAACTCATCAGAATAAAGAAAAAGTTTGTGAAAAAGGGTGCAGAGGAAAGAATATTTTACATCAGGCAAAGGAAGAGTTGAGCAAAAAAGTGGTACTGCTTTAGAATTTAAATTGGCAGTATTCCCAGTAGTAGAACATACACCAGTAAATCACAATAAATAACAATGTATGTCTACATAACAGTGTCGACGGCGTTTCGATCCTAAGCTCTAAGATAAAAGGATCATCATCAGGACTTAATATATGCCTGGAATTAAACAATCAAGCCCAGCGGTGGATTTGAAGACGCACTTTCATTTGATGATGGCCTCGAGGTTGCGGTTCATTGACGATTGAGAGGCTATATCTTTAATGGCCTGGAACGGCTACCCAATCCGGGCTGCCTCGTAAAGAGGAGATAAATCGAGGAACAATCTTGACAAGGGAAATTGTATCCCGTGGCAGCGTCAATTGGCTGATTAAAGTTGAATGAGCGCCTTGTTTGGCGATCTCACTCGGGTTCCAGGGGCTCCGTAGCGGCGGTCGCGGGATACAACAATCCGCTCGCTGTAATCAGGATGTTGATGCATCTGTTCCGCGCTGGCGTTGCAGCTTCCGAGAAGCCGATACCCATGGTCCAAAGCCATTAAGTGGGTCCCCCTTGTTTACTTAGAAATAGTTAGAAGCTTGTGGGCATTTCGGTGTTTTGGGCCAATTTAATATTATTTGATTAACAGAGAGGTGTATTATTCATTTTACTTTTAACTTCAGATTAGTGAGGGTTGGCCAGACACTTTGCTTAGATTTTGAATGAGATAGTGATTATGTCTGCTCGACACTTAGGGAATGGCTGGCTAATATTTTGCCTATGATTTTATTATGCAAATGCCTTTGCTGATTAACGATTTTTGCTTTCTGCAAGGATTATTTTAATGTTTAAATAAATTACCAGAACTAAGATTAGTGACTCAAGCCTTTTCAATAATGTTAGTGGCTGAATATATGATACCAAGATTTCTCCCTTTCCTTGGAGCAAACCTTCATAAAACTTGATGTGTTGTTTGGGCGTCAACACAACATACATTTAATCTTAAATATCTTGCTCAATTGTGGTTCTGAAGAATTTGTGTCTGTTCACATTAGTCAATATGAAGATAATTAAACGATCGAGCTACATTCGAGCCCATAGATGTCCCAGTACATTGTAGTAAAATTGATGTTCCATTCAAAGTAGTTATATGTTAAAATTAATGGTAATAGGTTAAAACAATGCTTTATCTATAACCCCTATGTCTAATTTGAACAAAATTGACTCAATTAATTCCAAGCCTTCTTGTTGAGATATGTTTTGGTACAAACTGGAGATAACCTATCTTAAGTGTGACACACACTTAACCTCAGTGCACTGTTGCTATTGTGGTTCAAAGAGAAGAACAGCACTTTGCTTACTCCAAATATTTACAAAAATAATAATCGATCTTTTTTTCTTTTGAAACCATTTAGATTTACTTCACAAATTTCACAAAATTAACATTCATGTGAATTTAACATCAGCATAATTGTGTTGAATCACAAAAATAGCTAGTACAATTTAAACATAATCACAATTGCATGCGGAACATCATTAATAGTTGACTCTTCTCTGTGCCCAATGCATTTCGAGCTCATGGAGCTCTTCATCAGGGGCCTGTAAACTGAAATAAAAAACGGAGATTATTTCAACTATATGGTAACAGGATTTTCAAAGCTTCTCAAGGTACTTGGCAAACTGGTGTTCAAGAAAAGTTATGGGATAAAAGAAGAAAGAACCCTGTCACCCACAACTTTGTGTATCAAACTCAAACAACTCCTATACTCACTGATCTTTAGAACAAAAATGTCCAGTGTCCTGCAACATAAACGAAATCAGTGTAAATCATCCGGAAGTACACCACTGATGCCTCTAATGTCGACAGTGGGAGCCTTAACCACCATCTTACCTTTATGCAAACTGTAGATTATTCTGTAAGGGGAACCTTCTCTCAAGAGTCTTCACGCTCTCAGAAACTGCTATTCGGTCTGCTGCAGACAAATGAAAAAGACCAAACTTACTACCGAAGACATAGAAACGCTCACGGTTCTACAGATACCATTCAAACCACCTGCGTATACCAGCAACTCTCTCAACCCTTACCTCCATAGGATGTTAATTTCGGTTCTACGACTCGCCCTCGCGTTGCACAGAAGCTGCACTAAACGGCAACCACCTCATTAAAAAATACTGAGATAGCACTCATTTTTCAACTGTAATCCGCAACTAAAAAGAAACTAATCGAAATTGCGATTCCTTAAATGCTATAGCAAAATAAGGAATCGCAGATTTTTGCGATTCTTAATTTTGCGATTTTTTAATGCATCTCAAAACATGCAAAAAGACTGTTTATTATTCGCAAAGGCCGAAATTCGCCGAATTTCGGCCTTTGCGAATCGCAAAAGGCTTGATACATCTAGGCCCTAATCTTGAATAAATCACACATTCTGCTGTACTGCAGATTGTAAAACAGGGATTAACTTCGTGAAGAATTAATTTTAGGACAAAATATGGATTAATAAATATACAGATTTATCTATATGAAACCAACTGTGCAGAGAATATATATATTGACACACTGAGTATAGTTCTCATATTGCTGCTTGTTGAATTTCAATTGAGTTTTGAGAACCCATAACAACCAGCACCAAAATTGTACTTTTCTTAGTTTGAAAATATTGTGTTGGACTGGAGCGTGAGATGCTTGTATAACATTTCATGTATCTGAAGAAAGCACATGGCAGTGAAGCACACAGTCTTTGTTTTTCAAAAAATCACAATAGTTCCACCCTGTAGGAACCAGACGTGCTTTCAGTTTCACTGTGTCAACAAAAATACCCTTTTGCAAAGTTCCTGAAACAACTCACGTGAAGATAAAAAGACATGTTTTTCTTTGCACAGAGCGAAATGCTTTAAAGTAGTCAGCGCCACACCGAACACCCACTCTCCAGGATGTTTGTGTTGTGCAGGTTTTCACTTTGAACTCACAATTCCCGTTATTACTGATAATGCTTGAATAAACCGAACGTGCTAAATTGCTGGACTTTCAAACTGTTCTGTGCAACATAGAAACGTGGACGGAACTAATCTGGAAAATGAGGGACATAAGTGCCCGCATTCAGTGGAACCAGCGACACACCTGGTAACTGAGAAATAACTCACGGTAGTACCATTTGTGCATGGGTGAAGTTACTAGCGTTGAAAACTAGTGAAATATGCCTATTTTTTCGTTGCTGGAATGTTATAGTACCACATTTGTAATACTTTCGTATTTTATTACAGAAGCTAGTGGTGCATCACTCCAATCAGTTGAATGTGATAAATGTGCATTACCAAACCACATTTATTGCATTTTACTGTTATTATGCTCAATCAAAACGAGTACTCCTGGCTTACAACATGTGGACAGAGCCAAAGTGCCTCTCTGCATTACTCCTGAAAGTTTTTTAAGTTTGATTACTTTGTGTCTGGTGACAGCTGTGTTGTCAAGCTGTGCCTGAAAGGGACCAAACACGTTCTACTTAACCGTATAAGGAAGGGATCAGAAAAAACAAAAGGTATTTTTATTTCCTATAAAGAGTGCCTTCCTACATTGGGCTACTCATCATTGTGGTTTGCGTTTCATTATGAGAAAGTAAGATTTTTTTACCTGTGCTATTTTATTGTTTTGAGTTTGGCTATTTGATTCAAATTTGGACCTACATTTTACCTTACATCGCTCACTTTAGGATCACATCTCACATTCTGACCTCCCTTTCAGTGATCAGGATGGGAAGTTCCTTTAGCAATTCTTTATGAGTCTTTTTTCAGTATTCTCAAGATCATAACCTTTTGAATTTGTAGTACTGAAGGTATTTTTCTCTAGGCTTTTATATAAGGTGATACTTTAATTGAATGTTGTTTTTCTTTCTTCTAATTTAGTGGTTACGCATTGAGATGTGAACCTTCCATTTTTCCCTCCTTCTGTTATCTTGCACTATTTCTGCCATTTTCTGTTAGAGCACACACTAGTGTTGTGACACAACGCAATGTGCAGACCATCCTTCAGGTATTTTAACAAGGCTGCCTTGTGTGTACGCAGTGGACGAGCCACTAGCACGCCAAAGCTGCACCAAAGGCAAGCCAGTCTGAGTCCGTCCACACCCGCTCTGTGTCCCGGGCCCAGCATGCTGCCTATTTCTTCCACGCCCCAGCAGGACCATGTTATATTAAGTAAGGAAGTAAGGAAAAACTGCTATCATATCCTCTCTTCTCTGCTCTATTTTTTCCTTGACGCGTCTAAGCCCTGATGTCCATCAGCATTTTCTATCCATGCCAGTAGTTCGGATACTAAAGTAACACTCTCTATTACTAACAATGCATCCTTCTTGAACTATAGTTACTATGCAAGCCTTTATAATCTGGATATTACATCCATGCACACTAAGTCAGGGTCATATTGCGCATTAGTCGATGCACGCTCCTTGATGGCCCATGCAGTTGAAATATGTATTATGTTGGATGACTCTAAGTTGGATTGCTATAAGGGGAAGACTTTAATCCCAGGGTTGCTCTCGCTATACCAGAGGGAAATGTACTGTCAGCAGACCTATCAGGGTGGGAGGAGCAGTAACTTTAATTCAAAGGGACAATATTTCTTGTTCTACATGGTCCACTCTTCCTCTATGGGAGACCGGAATGTTAACAACCTCTCTCGCAGCGAACTACAACTGCACTGTGAAAGTAAAGCTGACATATAGACGCTTTGGTCCAGTAAAAACATTTAGATTAAATTCAGAAGGTTATTTCTACAGCATATCTGGAATCTGATTTTCTAGTTGTCCTGGATGATGTAAATATACAGTTTGACAGCATTACTGATAATAGTACTCAAACTTTTCAAACCGCTTTTGCCTTTCATCGGCATGTGAAGTCTCATTATACCCATAAGGCCGATCATATATTAAACAATATTTTTTCCAAGCCAAAACAGACAGATATACATTCTATTATGGAAACCTTCTAATCTGATCACAAGGTTATATTGATTCAGATGCCTGTGGGACTTCTAACATAACAACAGGAAAAACTTGATACCATGCTTGGTCAAAAACTCAACAAGGAGAAATTGAAATCTGAATTGGAAGCCACGCTATCTACTATCCAATTGTATAACTGTGATAATGAGCAAGTTCTTAAAACAATTTAACAGTTTGATGTTGTTACAGCAGAAACCTCTTTTTGGTTGTTCAATCACTTGGCTCATACAGTTGTTATACTAAACACAGTCATTTCACTCAGATTCTGTCCTCAACCCACAGAGGGATTGATCCTCAGATGGACCCTTCTTCGTTGTAGTAAGGGGTGAGAAATCAGGGTGTCAAACTGTTGGCCACCAAATGAGGACCAATAATTAGTAGCCAACTCAAAAATTAGAGATCAGGTTCAAGTACACTACTCTCAGAACCATGCTATAAAAATAGAGTATTACAATTGGAAGACGCAACCTTCTAAAGAAGTTCAATCTAACAAGAATTATACAGACGCTCTGGTGTGGCTACACAGAATAAGAGCAAAGGAACCTGATGTTCTGAAAATAATCTATGACTCTCTCTATCATGCATCCATAAATCAGATAGTTGAAAGCATAGTTTCTGCAGAAAGAACATTAAGACACAATTAGAGACTCAAACTAATCTAGATAATTGGGTTATTGTATTAAAGATCCAAAATCAATGCATGTAAGTGAAATTTTATGTAACTCCGCCATGAGTCCTAAAGCTGATACTATAAAATCACGCATTTAGTCAAAGTAAATCTATTGCTAAATAAAAGAATCCATAAAGGGAATGGTTCTGTTTAGGAGGATGGTTCAAAAGAGTTCTCTTAGCATGGGCAAAGGTATCAAGTTAGAGTCCACTAAGGAAAAGTTCATGACTATGGGTAAGGGGAGTGGAACAATAATCAGGAAAGTTCAGGCTGGTCTCTCACCAGACAGCTCCAAATCATCTAGAAGGTAAGTTCATCAGCAAAGGAAGGAAGAAAGGCTCGGGCATGTAAAGATAGTTCAGCAGGCAGACTCAAGGCAAGGGGAAAGAAGGGGCTCAAGTGCAATATGGGTGTGTAACTGAGTCTGTGGGCCCCTCCTCCTTGAAAAGCAACTTTTTATATTCAAAATCATCCATTTGTGACATCATTTGTCACCATACAATGGGCTGACCGTCATGTGACCATTCTTCCATTCACCAGGTACAAAATTGATACATTAACATATTTTCCCATGCTGCTCATGAGAAACGACTGTCCATTCTTTCTTCACAGGTTAGCTGACAAAGAGCTTATTTACTTTGTTTCTCTTCATGTATTAAGTAGAGCGATCGAGTTCCCACCAAATCATGCAATAATAATAATTAATTTAATTATTTTTGAACAAATGAATGGCTGCTACTTTCAGGAATTTCTACCCGAGGGGCAGGAAGATCAGCGCGAACGGCAGTTCGCACTGCACTCCTTCACTTTCCGAACTCTGCAGAGTTTTTTGTAACTTCACGGAATTCTGCGTAACGAAACTCCGTGAACTACGCCCAGGCGTGGTCTTAACCATTTCACTTTACTTTACTTTCTGTAGGAGAGGGTTGCTGGTCTTCTCCTGCCACTGTCATAGCCTTGCATTGCTTCAGTTGCTTCCCTATGCCCTGACCTATGCCAAAGTTTTAGCACTACCCAGCCCTACACTGTCTCCAGCATGGCCAGCCTTGCCTCATTCTGTGAGACACTTGTTCCAGTCCTTTCTTCCACATGTGCATGAGTGGTTTTTGGGCTGTACATTCTGCTCCTATTGGACAATGCATCACCGTTATCTGCCCCTGTTTATGGCCCCTTTGCTCATGAGACCAGGTCACATGCTTCTTTCTCTGATGTTGTATTTCTTTAGTACACTCTCTGTCATGCTTTCTTGGAAGCCGCTCAAGGTGTTAGTGTGTGACAAGGGCGGAAGTCCCCGGGTGCCTCCACCAGGGTGGGATGATCTCTCCTGCAAAAGACTTGGTACTTTACTTATACCTTATTTAACTCTTTTCAGACTCACCCTTGCAGTTTGGTCTAGAGATGAATGTGATGATAGTGAAGACTGTCTCATGCATTCCCAATGTCTTAAGGTGGTGCAGTGTGTGCACACTTTAAACCATTATATTCTAGTATCGTGCTGGTCGAAAGTGTCCAGTGTTGGTGTGTGTGCGAGTGTGTGCAAGTGTAGCTACTTGTCTCACGTTTTTCCAGAGTTTGCAACATTTAGTTTCTACAAGTTCATTTTTGTCCAACCTGGCATATAGGAATTGCACAACTGCCAAGTGCACTGCACTGTGTGTGGCATCTCCTTCCAACTATGTCTTCTTAGTCTGCATCACTTTGCATCTGGTACTACCTGCCTAGGTGAGACCTAAAATGGCCAGAGCTTCAGGAAGTTTATTCAGCAGCCATTTATTTACAAGAATGCTCCTTGAATTTGTAAAAGTAGCCCTTTCACTTTCCATTCACTCACACCAGTTTTTGCAGCCCCTGTCCTCCAGCCACTAGAATGCAGTTAATACACATCCACTGTCTGAGAAGCTGTCCTCATCTTCCATCTGGTGCCAATGCAAACTAGAGGCATTTAAATGTATCCCACTCTGCTGTATGATTAATACTCTGAGTCAAACCTGTGTATGAACTTCAGAATCTTTTCCAATGTGTACAATATCTTACATGTATTTTCTCAACATATACCTCCAGCCATTATACTTTACTTTCAATCCTTGAGCTGATCAACTGACCTTGCAGGATAGGTGGTTTAGCAGAAGTCTAGCAGAGAGATGATTTATTTAATCCTATTACCTATTAAAAATGTCCAATATAGCACAATCTTCAAAGTAAATAATGTTGTTCCTTTCTACAATCTTGCAACCTCGAAGTGCATACTGTCTCAAAAATATTCAGTACTTTCTTTAAATCCAGCGTTAAAAAACCTGTCATTTTAATTAAACCTGTTTGTCACCTCTCCTTTTTTCTTCTTTCAAATGTCCCACTCCTCCTCTTCCTTCCTCTGCATGTCTCCTCTGTCTGAGCACAACATACTCTTGACACTTGCACATTTGACTATTCTCTATTTCAGCAAATTTCTCACAACTCATTTAGAAGATCACAATCTCTCCTCGTTCCGCTGAAAATTACACTTATGCAACCTAACAATACCTAATATCCTTTAGATCCTGTAATAATCCCAACAACCATGTGCTTGACCTCACCTCCACCCTAATAATGATTGAAACCAACCACTATTACTTTAGTCCACCATAAAAAAAACTGAAAATACTGCATGGAATGGTTTGCTTTGAGCACACAAAACGAATACCAATAATAAACAGTATTTAATAACACTGAACTAACCATAACCCTTGGGTTCCGGAGCAGCATGGTGCCCGGCGTAAATCGCTTCAACGCTACGCCAGGGGTAGTAAGTGCTATATAAATACAATTACAATAAAATACACAATGAAGTACTGGAAAGTGTCCTGTTGATTAAAGAATTTTGCATAAATGGAACAGATGAAGCAACATTTGAGGAAATGTAAAAAAAAGTTCATTACACCCGGCTATGACATATTACAGCGTAAGGAAAAAGGCAATTCAATACATTTTAGTTATCATTTTTTATTTAGTAAAATAAACTCAAAATTAAGTTCAAGCATACCAAAATAAATCAAACATATCATATATGGAAATATTTGTAACATTGTCAGTAATAATTACACAAAAAGGTTCAACTCAAATTATAGCCTGCTGCCAAAATTTCAAAAGTTCCTACGTGCAGCCTATTCCACAAAATCATTAAATTAAAACTGTTTTCAGCAATCTAAGACCCTAATAATTTCAAGTACTTGTACTGAAAGTGTCTGTCATATACCACATTGCATAAATCTTTAGCACCACTTTTCAATTTGTTCTGCTGTGTTGTAATGAAGGCGATAGAAATGCTAATTTTCATCAAAACCTTTCATAATGACTCTGTTAAAAAATATAATGTAATCAGTCAACAAACATGTTAAATTCATTATTAGGGCTCGCCTGCTGTGCGCATGCACATAGCTGGAGAAGCTCTATAGGGGCTTAAACAGACTTTACACAACTTGGCGATTTGGTGCTGTGCCCGTGGCTTTTAGGTCAATGCGCTTGCGCATTGACCTAAAATGCACGTGCACATCACCAAATCGCCGTCTGTTCCCTCAGCCGCACTCCTCCCACACCTTTGAAGTGAAGCTTAGCTTCACTTCAAAGGCCCCTGCTGCTTAACACCCTCTCCCCGCTCCGCCCCCTCCCCTGCCCGCCACGTCGCATTTCTCCTCCCCCCTTCCCCACAGCAATGCCCTCCGTCTGGTTTTATTTTGTGATTATGAGTCACGATGACAGGCGCCCTGCCTGGCGGTGCGAGGTGTGATGCATCTGCCTATCACCACCCTAGCATCTTATCTGAATACATTCAATCGTGTTCTTGAGCTGTAAGTGTAAAGTAAAGCGCCTCGAGGGAGGCTCTGGTCGCTAGTCCTGCTTGAAGGGGGATGGGCGAACAGCTCGTGCTCTTTATGTTGCCCAGCAAGAGCCTGAAATGCTTCCCGTGTGCTTTGAGGAAGGTTTGGTGATCTGTTGCATTTATATAGCGCCTTCTACCAGATGGTCTGAACTTATGTAATCCTCGGTTGGAGAGTGGTGTGCCTCCCAGGTGATATCATTTTCTTAATTCTACATGGAGATGCATGTAAAAAAGGCGACGACCAGCCACGTTTACCCACGTCAATTACATACTATTGTCTGTCGATAGATGACCCGTTGTCTGTCGTTGCAGTGAAATAAATTTGGTTCCATAATACACATTTTTTGAAACAGCGGAACTTAAAACGCACTACCTTTACACATTTATGACTACAGTGTCAAAGTCCATTTTTTTACAACGGTACAGCAGAATTGACATGGGAAAAATAGTTTTCTGTCTCAGATTGCACATTGCAAGGACTGTTACACAGGGAAACGTGTCTCTAAAAGTCACATGGCCTCTGTAATGTGATTGTGCCGTTATGCACATTTAACACATTGCACCCTGGTCTTGGTTTAATCGTTAAAAAAAAAAAAAAAACATATATTAATGAAAAATTCAATGGGATGAACCATACATGCAGGTAGAGCACACTAGAACGTGCTATTTATCACCATTCGCAGCAACATGTTGACCTATATGATGGGAGGTATAGCGCTTCTAGGCACACATCCACCATGACATCCACCGCCACATCCACCACCACATCCACCACCACATCCACCACCACATCCACCATCACCACCACATCCACCATCCCATCCACCACATCCACCATCACCTCCACATCCACCGCCACATCCACCACCACATCCACCACATCCACCATCACCGCCACATCCACCGCCACATCCACCACCACATCCACCACATCCACCACCACCACATCCACAACCACCACAACCACCACCACCGCCCCACCCACCACCACTACATCCACCACCACATCCACTACAACCACCACCCCATCCACCCCATTCACCACTACCACCACCACATCCACCACCACATCCACCACCACCTCCACCATGACATCCACTGCCACATCCACCACCACATCCACCACAGCCACATCCACCACCACATCCACCACCACTACCACATCCACCACCACATCCACCACCACCACAACCACCACCACCACCAAATCCACCACCGCATCCACCACCACCACATCCACATCCACAACCACATTCACCGCATCCACCACCACCACATCCACCACCACCTCATCCACCGCCACCACATCCACCACCACATCCACCACCACCACCACCACCACATCCACCACATCCACCACCGCATCCACCACCACCTCATCCACCACCTCATCCGCCACCTCATCCACCACCTCATCCACCACCGCATCCACCACCACCACATCCACCACACCCACCACCATCACTTCCACCACCACATCCACCACCACATCCACCACCACTTTCACCACAACCACCACATCCACCACCCCCACATCCACCACCCCCACATCCACCACATCACCACCACATCCACCACCTCCACATCCACCACCACATCCACCCCCTCATCCACCACCATCACCACCACATCCACCATCAACACCACTACCACATCCACCACCACATCCACCACCACCATATCCCCCAGATCCACCACTACCACATCTATATGTGTGTGTGTGTGCCTCTGTGTGTGTAGGTGCACCCACCACCACCACATCCTCCACACCCACCACCACTACATCCACCACCACATCCACCACAACCACCACCCCATCCACCACCACCACCACATCCACCACCACCACCGCATCCACCATCACCACATCTACCGCATCCACCACCACCACATCCACGGCATCCACCACCACCATATCCACCACATCCACCACCACATCCACCATCACATCCACCATCACATACACCATCACTTCCACATCCACCATGACATCCACCGCCACATCCACCACCACCACATCCACCACCACCGCATCCACCACTACCGCATCCTCCACCACCACACCCACCACCACTACATCCACCACCACTACATCCACCACAACCACCACCCCATCCACCACGACCACCGCATCCACCGCCACCACCGCATCCACCATCACCACATCCACCGCATCCACCACCACCGCATCCACCACCACATCCACCACCATCACCACCACATCCACCATCACCACCACATCCACCATGACATCCACCACCACATCCACCACCACATCCACCACCACCACATCCACCACCACCGCATCCACCACCACCGCATCCACCACCACCGCATCCACCACCACCACCACACCCACCACCACTACATCCACCACCACATCCACTACAACCACCACTACCACCACCACATCCACCACCCCCACATCCACCACATCACCACCACATCCACCACCCCCTCATCCACCACCATCACCACCACATCCACCATCAACACCACTACCACATCCACCACCACATCCACCACCACATCCACCACCACATCCCCCAGATCCACCACTACCACATCTATATGTGTGTGTGTGCGGCTCTGTGTGTGTGTAGGTGCACCCACCACCACCACATCCACCACACCCACCACCACTACATCCACCACCACATCCACCACAACCACCACTCCATCCACCACCACCACCGCATCCACCATCACCACATCCACCGCATCCACCACCATCACATCCACCACCACCACATCCACCATCACCTCCACATCCACCATGACATCCACCGCCACATCCACCACCACATCCACCACCACCACATCCACCACCACCGCATCCACCACCACCACACCCACCACCACTACATCCACCACCACTACATCCACCACAACCACCACCCCATCCACCACGACCACCGCATCCACCGCCACCACCGCATCCACCATCACCACATCCACCGCATCCACCACCACCGCATCCACCACCACATCCACCATCACCACCACATCCACCATCACCTCCACCACCGCATCCACCACCACATCCACCACCACATCCACCATCACCACCACATCCACCACCACCACATCCACCACCACCGCATCCACCACCACTGCATCCACCACCACCGCATCCACCACCACCACCACATCCACTACAACCACCACTACCACCACCACCGCATCCACCATCACCACATCCACCACCACCGCATCCACCACCACCGCATCCACCACCACCACATCCACCACCACCGCATCCACCACCACCGCATCCACCACCACCGCATCCACCACCACCACATCCACCACCACCACATCCACCACCACCACATCCACCACCACCACATCCACCACCACATCCACCACCACCACATCCACCACCACATCCACCACCACCACATCCACCATCACCACCACATCCACCACCCCATCCACCACCCCATCCACCACCACCACCACCGCCGCATCCACCACCACCACATCCACCGCCACTGCATCCATCACCACCACATCCACCACCACATCCACCACCACCACATCCACCACATCCACCATCACATCCACCATTACATCCACATCCACCACCACCACATCCACCGCATCCACCACCACCGCATCCACCACCACCACCACTACATCCACTACAACCACCACCCCATCCACCACCACCACCGCATCCACCACCACCACCGCATCCACCACCACCGCATCCACTGCATCCACCACCACCGCATCCACCACATCCACCATCACCACCACATCCACCATCACATCCACCACCACATCCACCTCCACATCCACCATCACCTCCACATCCACCATGACATCCACCATGACATCCACTGCCACATCCACCGCCACATCCACCACCACGGCATCCACCACCACCCCATCCACCACTACCACCACCACCGCATCCACCACCACCACGGCATCCACCATCACCACATCCACCGCATCCACCACCACCACATCCACCACATCCACCACCACATCCACCATCACCACCACATCCACCATCACCACCACATCCACCATCACCACCACATCCACCACCACATCCACCATGACCTCCACATCCACCACCACATCCACCACCACATCCGCCACCACATCCACCACCGCCACATCCACCACCTTATCCACCACCACCACATCCACCACTTCCACCACCACCGCACCCACCACCACCACCGCACCCACCACCACCACCACCACATCCACCACCACATCCACCACTTCCACCACCACCTCCACCACTTCCACCACCACCTCCACCACCTCATCCACCACCTCCACCACCTCATCCACCACCACACCCACCACCGCATCCACCACCACCACATCCACCACCACATCCACCACCTCATCCACCACCTCATCCACCACCGCATCCACCACCACCACATCCACCACACCCACCACCACTTCCACCACCACATCCACCACATCCACAACCACCACATCCACAACCACCACATCCACCACCACCACATCCACCACATCAGCACCACATCCACCACCTCCACCACCACATCCACCACCACATCCACCCCCTCATCCACCACCATCACCACCACATCCACCATCACCACCACCACCACATCCACCACCACCATATCCCCCAGATCCACCACTACCACATCTATATGTGTGTGTGTGTGTGTGTGTGTGTCTGTGTGTGTGTAGGTGCAAATGCAATGTTCTTGGATTTTCGTCACAATAAAATACACTGAACATAATCTTCACAAAAGTTATTTACAAACGTTTAAGCTATTGCCATTATAAATTACAATAACTTTTATTTAAGTATTAATTATTTACAAAATTAAAAGCCATTGTTATTTTTAATATCAAGACATCTAAGTCACGTAAATACAACACACATTGCATCACAAATGCTATAGGTGTCACATATGCAAAAGTTAACACTATTGACATTGTAACTGACAAAGCTATTAATTTTGCTACTTTCAAAACCAACACATAAATAAAAAAAAGTGTCATTTACAATACCAATAGCTCAAAATTTCCTAATGCGAGACCTATTGCATTTCCAATGCTTGTTATTAACCCTACTATTTCTACATATTAAACTCTTTTATGGTGCCCGTACTTCTACTTTTCTCAGTTTCAGTGTTGTTTTTCTGACCGTGTGCAAAGTGCACATTAGAGTTTTGTTGTCATAATCAGTTTTTGTGTCATGTGAAGAGTAATCCAAACTAATTTGTGGCAATTTACAAAGAAAACGATTCGTGAGACTTACATGGAGGGTGACAAACGTGTGTTACGCTCCAAGTTTCTAGAAACGACAAAACGTAATTCTGATTTATATACTGCATCATAAAAGCATGCAGAATGTTAGAAAATGCTTATATTGCAATTTATATTTACTGAATAGATGTGCATTTTAACACTTTAAAAACATTTGACCCTGTGATTAGATAATGTGATAATAATGATAATTAAGAAATTCATGTGAGAATTAAATGTTTCGCATGTTAGAGATAAATAGTACATTAAACTGTGTAATGTGTGACCTGAAAATGACAAAAAAAGTAAATGCTACACCAGCTCGGAAAAAACAGTATTTTCCTAAATCTTTCTTTTTATGTGCCTTTAAAGATGCATGCTTTGCTACAATGTATATGCAAAGAAAACTCATATAATCTTTATGTGAGTGACAGTGACATTTTTAAAAATGTATGAGTACGTGAATTTAATTTGATATGATTGAAATGAAATTAATGCATCTAGTTGACAGATTAATATTTCATGCAATGCAATGTGAGATTCATATTTTAGCATAGATTCATTTTGATAAGCTGTATTTCATGTAGGCCTCAAATCTTGCTTCTTTTTATAAAATGAACTTATGAACTGAATGGTCTGAAGCCTGTGTCAGTCAGTCAAAAATTATGTTTATTTAGATCGTAATCTTTAAACAGGTGCAAAGGAATAGTTACTGCTTTAAAACATTCTACAACAAAACAGAAAAAGTAGATACAGATAAACATATTCCACATAAAATTTAAAATCTTCCACACACTGGGTACATTTCTTAAAAGCAGATACCAATAAAATATCGCTTTCTTAGGATAATCCTTAATTATTAATACATTAAAACAACCATTTCTCTTAGACAAGCTATATAATTCATTATTTTAAAATTTCTAAAATTTACTCCTCTCTTATTGGGATCTCTGTACTACCTTCATGTAACTCCCTAGAGCAATTGCAATTTCGATAGAAGGCATTTCCGTGAGAAGTTGGAGCACCTGTGCCCGTGTTCTTATAGCATATTTTAAAATGATTGGGCGCAGCCATAATTTACGCAGTTCTAATATAGTTAGACAGTCCAAAAGGATGTACACTAGATCCCCTTTAGTGCCCAGGCTACTAAGCATGGGCGAATTTTGCGAATCTCGCGTTCGCGAATTTTGCGGATTTGCGAACTCGCAATCCGCAAAATCCCCGAATTCTCGCGAATTTGCAGATTTTTTTTTTGTGTTTGCGCGGGTTTCTGCCAGTTTGCGAGGGTTTTGTACAATTTCGCAAATTGCGAACTTACCTGTCGGGTCGCAAGTTTCGCGACCTTGTTGTTTCTACGTGTCCAGCCTGTTTGGGACACTCTTCTTCATCACTGCCACTCTCTGTCACCACTGCCACTCTCTGACTACTCATGCCACCCTCTGGCCCACCCATGCCACCCTCTGTTTCATCACAGCACCCTCTGGTTGTCCAGGCAGTGTACATTATTGTGGCAACGCAAGCACACCTTCCCTGCCTCAAGTGACCTGAATTAATTTGGGGCTGATTAATGTGTCACAGAATATTTTTTTAGCTGGCACCTGCTTCCTTAGTGCTTCCTGATTAGTGATCTTTTGCACTTGCTAAGTGCTTTCATTGTTGCAAAATTAGTTACAACACCTGCCCTGCCCCAACTGACAATAATGAATTAGGGGCTGATTAATGGATTTGAACTTCCAGCCTGGCTCCTGCTTGTCTCCCTTAGCTGTAATTCAGGACCTTTGTGGCATATATGTAACTATTCTGAGGTTCAGAGCAGGGTCACATAATAGTTGCAACTGGCAACTGAACTCTGGAGGGGCCCCTCAGGAAGCACTACAGGAAATGGCTACTAATGATGAGCCTGAACTTTTGAACCTGGTAAGTAGTTTCAGTTTTGCTAAGATCGTATTTCTGCAATTTTGCACTTATTCGCGGGGCGCGAAGTTGTACTGGGAAGCCGCGAACTCACGCGAACAGTGCGAGCAGTGCGAGCAAAATCCGCTGCTCGCGGATTTGCGGATTTTGCGGGAGATTCGCGAATCTCGCGGATTGCGAATTTACCGAAAGTCCGCAAAATCCGCGAGCGAAACGGATTTTCCGCCCATGCTTACAGGCTACACTTGCAACACCCTTTGTAGTCTAAAATGTTCGATTTAGTTTCTTTGTTTATCAACCACGGATTAATTCCAATTCGCGCCCTTAGAATCAACTGTCTATACCAGCGATTTGGTGAGATATCCAAATAAGGAAACCAGTTTTCTTTTGACCAAGAGTACATAATAAAATCTACTGATTTTTTCATAGCCAGGGATTCCATATCGGACCTTCTAGAAATGTCTTGCTCTTTGATCGCTCTTAGTGCAGATTAATTGTTGGGATTCTTGGCACATCTCCACATTTAGGCCCTCACAGGCCTGCACCATTTGTTCTTACATGTTTTTCCCATTTTAAATTACTAAATTGGATCTCTTTCCTACACCATTGTGCGACTTTTTGGCCTTTTTCCTTTTCCAAGCGTTTCCAGAATCCAATCACTGCTGTTTGTACTTGTACCCCCCAGTACTTTGTTCCTAATTCAGTTCTAATTGCTTGGACCATTGATGATGGTGGGAGGGATAAAAGGGTTTTACGCATTTCCCTTCCTCCAGGTCCCAGACTCCCTTACCGCTCAAATAAAGGATTTCTGCACCATAGATGACTCGCGGGGGTATCATTGCACTGAAAGCCATTAGTAATGGACGGCGAGACATATCCCCGTAGTCCCGGTTGAACATTTTTTTTTTTTTTTTAATTTTTTGAAAACCTTTATTGTGCATGAAATAAAGAACAAATACGGGCCTACAACCATCCGGCCGGCCACGAACTCTCATATAGCACTAGTGCATGCAATACGGTGGCATAGTAATACAGCAGCACATCGGTTGTTAAGCAGAAATCGAACTGGATGACGCCGCAAGACCATGACACAGGAGTAATGAAGGTTAAGTTTTTTTAAGTTTTTTGTGCAACTATTGAGTTCAGGTCGTGTTGCTCCGTACTCATAAAATAATAAAATAAGAGCAAGGACCATGCAGGTGGGACATGACATTAGCTACAGTTTCCGTTCAATCCACATCTCGACAAGCAAGTCCCGACCAGGCAGGATGGCCACAAAATATCCACGCTACAGGGTAGCAAGCTCAACATCCCATTCGTATCTCCGACGCCACCCCTCACCCAGTATGCCTGAACACGGGCCAAGAGAAAGGAAAAATTATAAAGGAAGCAAAAACAGGTTCCATAGAAACTAACAAAAAATAAAATATAACCCCCCACCCTACACACATGCAGAGGCTATGGCCTACCCCCCCCTAGCAGAGTGTCTGTCGCCCCATAAACCCGAAATACAGCAAGAGAAGAGAAGAAGAAGGAAAAAGGCGAGAAAAAGCAAGAAAATGTAGACAGAAGGAAAAAGACAATGATAATAAACGAAGAATTTCAACACTTGAATATAGGGAGGGAGAAAAGAACAAGCTGATCTACCACTCCCAAAAGAAAGGAGGCGGGGAGGAGCCCACACAATAACAGATCTCCCGGACTCCCAGCCATTTGTAACCCCTACGCCGTTTAGTTTTCCGGTCCGGATCCCCCCCGGCTAATCAAATACAAGGTCCGCAGCCATCAACCACGACATCTGCCCCTGAACCACCAGCCCGCAAAAAACAATCGCCCCATAAAGAAGAAATGAAAGTGATAAAAGACAATAATTGCGGCTTGAAATAGAGAAGAGGCCAGCACGCAGAACAGGGAGTACAATCTGAAATGGGTTATAGTCGCATATAACACGTAATCAATGCATCAACAAGCATTTAAGAAAGACCGGGAGGGGGCCAGTTACACATATACGCGGACTCCGCCGGCCCAATAAACATTCTCCACCCCAATAGCAGCATCGAGTAAAATCAGCAGCAATCTATCAATTAGGGAGAGTCAATGCACAGTCCGTGGTAAAACAGGCCAAATTCAAGGTCCACACACCCTCCACCCACCCGCCCGGCTGTTAGACAAAAGGAGATCTCCTAGCCCTGGCCCGATCTGGGGCCCGGCCTCTCACCCATTTTACTTGGTAGTCCAGTGCAGTCCAAGGGGACGAGAGAAAATGGCCGCCCGGAGGAGGGGGGAGGTGCATAAGCACATAGAGAACGGCGTCTGGCCCCAAGAAATGAATCTCCCTCGGTCACAGGCTTCTCCAGCGTATCCAAGTCACAAAAGTCACAAAACAGAGCGATCAGAGTCCGTGAGAAGTAAGCTGATGAAGGAGCATGAGGGCGGGCAGCTGATATCCAAAGCCGTGACGCCATGAGGCGATGCACACAGTCAGGCATGGAGCAAGGGGGAAACAATGTAGCAACGACTAAAGCACAAAATGGATAGGGAAGAACATCATATAACACAGCATCGCGCTGAGGAGGCGTCCCATTCCGAGTCTCAACCGTCCATTAAACACAGTTCGTACGAGTAAGGGCACTTCTAGCCCTGGCCAGACTGCAAACGTAGTCCCAAACATAGCTCCGATGAAAGCCCCGCCCCAGGTGGAACAAAGGGACAAGATGGCCGCACTCGGCAAAGAGATGATCCCCCAGAACAAAATGGCCACTTCCAGGTACACACAGTTTTGGCAGACCAGAAGGGCAACAGTCCAAAGTCCATCTGAAGTTGTAGTTCACAGGGGTATGGAGTAGCATAGCGAAGCGTGTAGATGTTCAATAAAGCCAGAAGCTGTGCCTGCTGATCCACATGGAAGGATAGCGATGCCGTAGCCGGAGTGGAATTCTTAGACAGGATAGGAAACATTGTACCAACGCCGGGATCGGCAGACAGCAGGGTTTCTGAAGCTTCAAAATCAGAAGTGTGTTCTAGTTCACAGGCGCGCTGCAACAATGTAGCCCGCACCTCGCCGTGAGGGGGCCGATCGGAGGGAAGATGTAAGCAGCCAGACGATACATCCTTAAGCCCAAGCGCGGCTTCGTCCAGTTTCTTTCCCAGCGCTCGGGAGCACTCATACCAATCTACCTTGAATGCAGTGAGTGCACTCATAATAGAGGCGCAGGTATATTCAGGCGGGGAGCCCGCCGTGTCCGCAGTCCGGCGTGTAGCATCGCGTCCACCACACCGCCCAAGTGCAGTCAGTGTAGCAGCTTCAGAAGCCGAGGTAGAGCCCATGACAATCACAGAGGGGACGTCCGCCATGTTTGCGCAGCTAGGGGTTTCGCCGATCGAGGAGGCAAGCTAACAGTGGACAGACGCGGTGCAATCACCGGATAGCTGGGTCCGTCTCCAGTAGGCAAGAATTAGCAAGAAACCCCTTCGCGTAGATGCTGGCAGGGACGAGTGAAACGGCTAATCATGGCCGCCGGCCACACAGACGGAGGAAAGGAGCAGCGCGGCTCACCTCTGTGTCAACGGGAGCTGAGAAACAGAATGGATCCACATTCGGGCGACGTGCACTTTCCAGCGAGGTCAGAAACCGGCGCCCTTACAGCATACAGTCCGCCTGGGAGCGTACAGTACTGCACAGCTCCAACAGCCCTCCGAATCACATCCCCCTCCGGCGGTGCGCAGGGACACGGGGACCCGGGTCCAGGGCGCAGTCACAGTCAGCAGAGCAGCATGCCCTATCTTCGGATTGCAGACGGGTAGAGACACCGGAGGAACACCCCCGGTACCAGCGCGACGTCAGCTTCCTCCCGCGATGACACTGTGCCAGGATCGAGAACAGGATAGTGCTGCAGGTAACAAAGGATCGGGGAGCCGGGCGACTACACGTCCGTCTTCGCCGCCATCTTGGCTCCTCCCCCGGTTGAACATTTTTAAACCGGCGATTGATGTGTGTGCTTTCGCTTTTTGGGCTTCCAGATGAGTGTGCCAGTTTAATGTCTTATCGAACCACATCCCTAGGTATCAGTACTCATTAACTGATTCCTATTTAAGATCACCTAAGAACCAATTATACTTAATTGGCTTTTTCCCAAAGCATAAAATCTTTGTCTTGTCTAAGTTTACTGTTAAAGATTTCCTTGCACAGTAATCACTAAAAGATTTCAACTTTCTTTGGAGGCCTGACTCAGTCTGGTCTACTATTACCAAATCGTCCGCATATAGAAGACAAGGCACCTTTTTCCATCCATTCTTGGGCTTGCACTGCCCTCAACCTTTCTTGTTCTAAAGCTTCCTTTCACCTATGAATCTACTTCCATCCCTTCAGAGGGCCCCCCAGGTACAAGCGTTGAGACGCCCCGGGTGATTCACACGCTATACAAAAAGTCAATAATATGACATAACATAACAAGATCGGACAAAAATATAGAGAATAACTGTAGGGCCAGAACGCAGCCCTGTCTCAGGCGTTTGCAATAGGTATTTTTGGCGTTAATGACCCCTCAGTATCCCTGATTACCTGTGCCCAATTACTTTGGTGTAATTCTTTTATTATAACCAGCAGGTCATTTGGTATATTTTTCTTAATTAGAGTTTCCCATAGGGAGTCCCGGTCCACTGAATCGAACGCTGCTCGGAAGTCAACGAAACAACAGCAGAACTTGCCATTTTGTTCCATTGACTTCCTCGCCATTGCCCATAGTGCAAATCAGCGGTCTATCGTGGATGTCCCTCTCTGAATCCTCCCTGTTCTATGGGTATGATAGAGGACTCGTCGGCCCAAGCATTTCATCTATTTAACACAATTTTTGAGAACACCTTCTCTCCTATAGATAGGAGGTTAATCAGTCTGTAATTTTGAGGTGCATCCATACTACCTTTTTTATGGATTGGACTGATTACAGCGCCCTTCCAATTCAATGGCATTGTGCCTTCTACTAGTATTATTTGGAACATCTGAGAGAGAAATCTTGCCTACCACTTTAACTGTGACTTTAATATTAATGCAGGGAGATTATCAGGCCCTGCAGCACGAGTTAGCTTCAATTTCTTTATTGTGTTTTCTACTTGCAGTTCGTTAAACTCTAATTTGAGTTCTTCCGATATTTCCTGCCAAAGATGGGGCTCTATGACTCCTTGGGGAATTTGAGCCTTGTACAAATCCCTCAAGTATTTCTCCCAAGCTGCCTCACTAACAACACATTTCATTTCTCCGTCTGTTGGGGCGGAATCTGCGGTAAACAGACATAATATCGAGTCCAAAATATCGATTGGACAAAATATCGAGTATAAAATATAGACTGGACAAAATATAGACTAGACAAAATATAGACAACAAAAATATCGACTAATATCGACTAGAATAGCCAAAATGTTGAATCAAAAATATAGACTAGACATAATATAGACTAGAAAAAATATAGACAACAAAAATATCGAAAATAAGGTAAGTTATTAATATTTAATAATATTTGAGTAATATAAATCTGTAGCGGGTTGTGGGTTTATAGGGGAATAGGGTGGGAAGTAATTTAATTATAAATAATTAATTATGGAAATTTAATGTAATTGTTACTTAAATAATAATTGGTAATTAATTAAAACATAATAGTTAATTAATTAAAAATGATTAATTGATAAATAATTAATTTTTAGAAATGTAATCTAATTGTTAATTAAATAATAATTGGTAAATAATTAAAATATAATTGGTAATTAATTTAAAATAAACAATTGATAAATAATTAATTTTTTTAAATTTATTTTCTGTAGCGGGTTGTGTGTTTATAGGGTTCAGGGTCAGTTTTCAGTTTTTGGGTAAAGGGGTATATTTAGGGTTCAGGGGCAGTTTTCAGTTTTTGGGTAAAGGGGTATATTTAGGGTTCAGGGTCAGTTTTCAGTTTTTGGGTAAAGGGGTATTTTTAGGGTTCAGGGTCAGTTTTCAGTTTTTGGGTAAAGGGGTATTTTTAGGGTACAGGGTCAGTTTTCAGTTTTTGGTTAAAGGGGTATATTTAGGGTTCAGGGTCAGTTTTCAGTTTTTGGGTAAAGGGGTATTTTTAGGGTTCAGGGTCAGTTTTCAGTTTTTGGGTAAAGGGGTATTTTTAGGGTTCAGGGTCAGTTTTGTGTTTTTGGGTAAAGGGGTATTTTTAGGGTTCAGGGTCAGTTTTGGTTTTTTTGGTAAAGGGGTATTTTTAGGGTTCCGGGTCAGTTTTGGGTTTTTGGGGTACAGGGATATTTTTAGGGTTCAGGGTCAGTTTTGGGTTTTTGGGGTACAGGCGTACGCTTGCTCTACTGTAGCACCCACTGGAGTGGGAATAGTAATTTTTACCCCTACGCTATCCAACGATCTCTGTAATGTAGCACCCACTGGAGTGGTTACATTAAATTTAAACCTTTTACTATGCCACGGTAAATATATTCTATATGTTTTATTAATAACATGTATTTATATATATATATATATGTATTATTATTATACATTTTTAAATTTACATTAATTATGTAATAATGTTACATTTATTTAATAATTTTAACAATGTTTATATTAAATATATGTAATATTATAATAGTTTTAACTTATTTTAAAGACATAAAAAAATCGATATTTTGACAGTCTATATTTTTAACACTCGATATTTTAAAGTCGATATTTTTGTACTTACCTTAGTGAAGATAGAAAGTCGATATTATGTCCCTCGATATTTTGTCATCGATATTTTGGGAACTCGATATTTTGGTAGTAGATATTATTTCAGTGATCCGGAATCTGCTTTTACCAGTTTCCAAAATTCTCTTAGGTTTTTATCTTCAATTGATTCTAACAAATTTGCCCAACATTTCTCTTTGTATGACCTTTTTGCATCAGTACCCATTTTTTTTAACTCAACTTTCAGCTTATTTAAGTGTTTTTGTTTCTCTTGGTTGAAATTTTTCCTTTGGCTTCTTGATACTGTCCGTATCTCCCTTTTTTAGATTGGCAGTCGATGGAAAACCTTTTCAGTCGGTTTACTGGGGTTCTTGTACCCTTTCTTTTATCATTTTTTAGTTCTATCCTGAGGCGCTGAACTACTTGGGCTATCTTCTCCACAAACCATTCCAAGTTTTTACAGCCTAGGTCTCCTAGTTCGACCTTAAGTTGAAAGGACCTTAGTTTACCCTGGTACTCCTCTGTTAGTCTTGTCGTCGCACGTTTGGGGTAGTCAACTTCTTGTGGGATCACTTTCTCTCTGGGTTCCCTTCTTCCCCTGTATAACGTGAATTGCAGTCGATTGTGATCACTAGTTTCGCTTTGATGTAGCTTGAATTCCCGTACTAGAGGGAAATTCCAGGCTAACGTAAAAACGTAATCAATTGGGCAGTTTTGTAAACCTATTTTGAAGGGCTTCTCTGCCGGGCAGTCTGTTTTAACTCTGCAGTTTAGGCAAAAGAGACCCCTCCCCCCTAAAAAGTTTACTAGTTCCATATCCTGTCTCGAGGGATCATATACTGGGAAGCTGGCATCATTAATTCCATATGCATCCAACAATTCTCTATTCCAGAGATCGGCCTTCTTTGGGTGTAGCTTATGGTTAAAATCCGCCATAATTAGCAGTACATCTGAAGCATATTTTTCTAATAAGGAATCAATGTCTTCTTTGAAGTTCCCCATCTCAGTTACATACTCTGCCACATTTACCCACTGCATATATACATTTATAACAGTCACCATTTCATATTTCTTATCTAAGGTCAGTATGTCTAATCTACAAGCCAATAGCCATTTACAGTTCACTTTTAGCGGGGTTACATCTCTTACTACTTTTGTTTAAACAAGAGTCATTTTTCCCCCCGAAGGGCGACCAAATCTTTTTTTATTGGCCCATCGATTTAGTTGCAAGTAATCCTCGATGGTTGGGGTTTCGTCGCATATCCAAGTCTCTTGTAGGCAGGCAATTTCCACTTTATTTACTAACTTCTTTATATACTCTTGTTTTGTCTCATTGCCTAGGTCATTTACATTCCATGATAAGAGACTTAGACTGTGCGACATCCCCCCATCCTATTCTACCTCACTTAGACCGCCATCCTCAGCCCTTCCCTCCATGTACCTCTCGAAGTGTTCTCCCAGGTAGCTTCTTTGGCTCCAATTACCCCATGAGTCATCCTTTGCTGTATTATTTATTATTATTGTGGTGAGTGCGGATGCTGCTTACCCATACAAACTGTTTTATTCGTGGGTGACATTTCCAGCGGTGGACGCTAATTCTTGTGTGTTCCACACATATACTCCCTCTTTTGTACTGAATGAATATACTCCGTACAGGGCACAGGAAGTTCCTATTGACGTTTGGCAGCATCGAATTTGGTTTGGTGGCGCCCTACCCCATACTTTGACCGCTCTGAGGTTAGGTCCTTTGTCCATTCCAGGCGCGAGTTGGCCTGTTTTGGCTGGATTTACTCCTCATCCTCTACATGGCAATTATAACCTAGCTGAACTTCATAGACTACATGTGGTCTCTATTGTCGTGATTAGAGCCTTAGTGCACTACATTGGCCGTGATTTTAAAACACCATTATTCAACATTGTTACTTCTAAGATTCCCTGGAGGGTTTCCTGTAACATCAATGGTAGGTCCATTATGGAGACTGTGGGTGATGCTGATAGGTCCGTGTCCTGGGCATGATTTCCCTCTGGGGTGGTTTGGGTTCCTGTTCTAGAAACGTCCTGCTAGTTTATATCTTCTTGCCCATTTAAATGTTGCAGTACTTGGTTACGTGAAACCCCCCAAACAAAACTTGGGGTCTGACTTTCGTTTCCCAATTGCCCTACATTCTCCGAGGTTTGTAGGGAAAAATGTTTTGTGGAAGATGAAAGGCGTGGCGCTGCTATTTGTAGATTTTGGCTCAGGAGGGAGAGGTTTATTAGCAGGGGATCCCCCAGTTCTTCTTCTATTTCTTCTTCTGGGGGCACTCCTGTGTCTTTCTCCGTCTGACTCTCCTCCTCAGCCCCCGAGTTTTTTTCGTTCTCGGCCCGGTGCTCCTTCTCAGTTTCCAAATTTATTACAAGTGGCTCTGTAATTTTATAGTGTTTTCCTACAAAGTCCTTTATCGATTTAGAAGCTAGCGTGCTATCTTTCCTGATAGATGTTGAAGTGCCACCCTTTGTGGCTTGCGGGACTTGTTTTGTGATCCTTTTATCTTTCCTCTTCTTTTGTCGTCCCTTCCTATTGTCCTCGGGGGAGACCTGGCTTTCCTGGCTCTCTTTCAGAGTCCTTGAACCCTCCATTAGCTCACTCCTCCCTGTACTTTCTTCCAAAGCTTCTTTGCGCAATTTTTGGTTTCTTTTCGGGCCATCTTCCTTTAATTTAGGGCTATTTTTTGTCTCAGGCTTTAGTGAAGTTATCCCCTGTATACTCCTAGTTCGCAGTTTGTTTATGGTTAAACAGGTTGGTGGATTACTATAAATATAATAATTCTTTTACTCATGCATTCACTTACCTCTGTTGTGCCGTTTGCCCGCCAGCCAGCTTTACCGCACTTTTGAGACACTTTTACAAGGCTCTGGTCAAGTAATCACTCTTTCTTCTTCTTTCAGTCTGGGGTGGGTCAGCCACTTGGGGTCTATTTTCCGTCACATGCTCCTTCCCCTTGTGTGGCCAACTCCCTGGCTCCCAGCTGTACCCTTGGATTCTTTATTTCTTCATTTGTGGGCTAATACGGCCCCTCCTTCCATGCACCGAGGTGCAAGGCTGCAGGCCTTGGGTTTTGAGCGGTTTTATTACCCCGAACACGATTACGCTTTATTTGCCCTCTTAACTGGTAGGCTGCTACTTCACTACTGTAGCGCGCCGCTATCCCCGCACCCCAGCGCCGATCCGATATACACGCCTGGTTAGCTCAGGTGGTGCAGGCGGTTCCAGGCAGGCTCTCAGGCTCCGGTGACTCTTGGAGGCTGGAAGGGGGTTAACTTGTCGCGCGGGCTTCACCCGTGTTCTCCCGCTTTACCTCAGCCGTTTTCGCTGCCGTCCTTGATCGCCGATCCGCTCTGGTGGCTCTGTGATCTGCAACCAGGGCTGCGCACGTCCTCGCTGCTCTGCTGCTCCGCTCCTCTCGGCTCTCCTCACACGTCTCTGGCGGCTGGCTGGCTCGGCAACAACAGAGAAAATTGGCATAGACAGTCAAGAACAACTGTGAAGCCTATGGGAACTTTTAGTAAAGCTGCCACATGTGTTCTAAATATAAGTTGTTTTCTGTATCATCTTTAGCACAGTTTGACTAAACTTACAACAATAGCATATACATGCTAGAACAGATGCTTGAAGTCATTGAAGTCTCAAGTTAATCAGAACATAGTGATACTGATGATGGTCAAGGTACCACATTGAAGATCTGCAGCACCTGATTGGAGTTATCTAGCAGCAGCCAATGACTGGGAAATTGCATCTCAAACTTTTTGTTCCAAAGATTGAAGCTCACAAAACCACCATGAAGAACTTTTATAATAAAGGGACATTATCAAAGCAGAATAGAAATGAAAAGATCTACAAGAATCTGAAGAGACAAAAATACACTGATATATGCCACAAAAAAACGAAACCTGTGAACTGTAACGGTGAGAGAAAGTGACTCACCTAAAAGTTCAATAATAAACATTTAGCTGCAAAAATAACACAATACTAAGCCTTTTCTACAAAATTGTAACAGAAACCATGAGATCCTTCTCTGGATGAGTAGGAGATCCAAATGTGGTATCCTTAAAGCGTGAACACATATGTGCTTCCTTGCTAGCTGCTTTTTCTATAATTATTGTTCTATTTCTTATTATCTAAAATGTTCCTCCTTACGTATATGCAAAAGTTGTTACTAAATCTGCTTCCATTATTAACCCCTTAGAGGATAAGAATGATAGATTTGTAATTAACACAATATTTGACAAAACTCTACATCAAGATTAATATATTATTGATTTTCTAAAAGTTGATGTATGACTACACGGACACTACGGCTGCTCGAGATTTTAAAGTGTTCATGCAATTACCAACCTCAGTTTCAGAGGGGGTGACCTACCATCAAGCGCCTCTTACATTTGGAATTTCATGTAGTGTAATAACTAGTTTGCTTTATTGCCAAGGGTAATTTCAATATTACTACTCCAATTATGACTTGGTATTCTCAGAAGTACCGATTAAGAAAAATATCAACATTTTACTGGATACACAAACTGCTGAAATAATGGGTGAATTTTTCCAACCGTCACAGTGTATAGATACAGTTTGTGCACACAGACATAATTTAACTTGCTATTTACATAATGTAGAGAAAGACTTTATCAACTCAGTAAAAGCTAGATGTGGGTAAATAAAGAAAAAGGCTGAAATTCAATCAAAAATTCCACCTTGGGCACACTGGAAGGGTGAAATTAAAAAGGGTGTTGCACAATCTGCAATGACTGGATGGCAATATAGAGGAAAGCTATGCATATTACGAAGTAGAACTGAATTTAACAATACATTTGTTGGTTCCGGCAAATGTGATCATCCCTTCCAAATTGTCGGAGGGTTGGGATTATACGTTGAAGGAGCAAATCCTGTATTCCCAGGAGTGTATTACATCAGTGGGAAAAATGCCTATTATAGGCTACCAAAACAGTGGGATGGATGCTGCTATGTGAGAAAAGTATTTCCAAAAAGGGGAGTAAGTGCTGCTGAAATAATTGGGGATATTTTAGGTGCAATAATATCATCAGTTGGGGTAATTCTAAATTCTCACAAACTTTGAAAACGTTCTACTGTAGGTGATCATTTAGCAACTGATTCAGCTGAAGGTTTCTTTGCCATAGATACTGAAATGGTTGCTATCAGATCTACGGTGTTACAAAACAGATTTGCTTTAGACACCCTTCTCACAAAAGAGGACGGAGTATGCCGGATGCTGAAATTTCAACAGTGTTGTACTTATATCCCTGACAAGAGCAAGGGATTCTGGGGATATATCAGCAACATTACCCATTTAGGAAACGTTTGTTTTTGCGATTCCTTATTTGTGAAAAATAAGGAATCGCAAATAAGGAATGGCAAAACCCTATGCATGTAGAAATCGCCTAAAAAGTAGCGATTTCTAAACATTGCTTAATTGCGACTCGCAATTTGCGAATTGCAATTAAGGAATACCTCCCCATTCATTCCTATGGGCCCTGAGGCCCATAGGAATGAATGGGAAGACATTCTCAATTTGCGTATCTCAATTACAGAATCGCAAATTGAGAATGCAATTTCTAGGGTGCCAGTGTGTCAAAATGACACCCTGTTGCACCCCATAAATTGATATGTGCACATATGTTGCACACACACATGCCCTAAGGGCATGTGTGTGCGCAACATGAAACTTTGAAAAATGCACAAAAGTGCATTTTTCAAAGTTTTTGCAAATTACCATGAAGTTCAACTTCATGGTAATTTGCTACTCCTATTAGCGAAATCGCAAATTTTTTAACTTTGATGCATTGCATTTAAGGAATCTCAATTTGGGATTCCTTAAATGAAATCGCAATTTAAGGAATCTCAATTTAGAGATTCCTTAAATTGCGATTTTTGCATTTAGGATGATGCATCCCAAATGCAAAAATACCGGTCGCAAAGGGGCAGATTCTGAGAATCTGCCAATTTGCGACCGGTTTTTAGCTTGATGCATGTGACTGTATGTTTCTAGAAATAACAAAACGTAATTCTGATTTAGATAATGCATCATAAAGCATGCAGAATATTGGAATGAGCTTATATTGTGTGTTATATTTACTAAATAGATGTGAATTTTAACCCGTTATTGACATTTGATCCTGTGATTAGATAATGGGATAATAATAATAATTTAGAAATTCATATATGATAATTCAATGTTTTACCTGTTAGAGATAAACAGTACATTAAATAGTGTAATGTGTGCACCAAAAATGACAAAAGAAATGAAAGTGCTGCAGGTGTTCAGCTAAAACTGTATTTTCATGAATCTTTATTTTGATGTGCCTTTAAACAAGCTTGCTTTAAAAAAAATATACTTGCAAAAAAAACTCATGTAATATATATGTGAGTAACAGTGACTTTTACAAAACTTTATGAGTACTCTATACTTAAGTGAATTAATTACAATATAATTGAAATGATATTAATGCATTTGGTTGAATGATTAATATTTCATGCTATTCAAATCCAGAATCATATTTTAGCATAGTTTCATTGTGAACTAGCTGTGTTTTATATAGACCCCAAATCTTACTTCTTTTTCTAAAATGAACTAGTGAACCGAATGGTCTGAAGACTATGGCAACTTTTAGTAACGTTGCCACTTGTGTTGTGTTGTAACTATCAATTGTTTTCTTTGACATCAGTAGCACAGTTTGACTAAACTTGCAACAAAAATAGATACATACTAGAACAGATGCTTGAGAACTATCAGACGACAAATGAGAGTATAAAGTCGCCTAAGTGTCATATTATTCATATAACTAACCTTGTAATAGTTTAGGGAAGCTACATAAACTCATTTAATTCTACAGAGTTGTAAACGTTTTACCTACTACATCAACTCATCCTATTGTAAGCGACCAATGAGACAGAGTGGTCTGACAAATTTGGTGATGTCCAGGGGTGTCACCCTGTGTTAAAATCTAGACTGCAGTGTCAACATTATCGGCGCCATCTTGCCCCCTTTTCGAGCCCATTCATGCGCGTAAGCGGCAGCCATTATAAATGCCATGGCCTCTCTGCCCATCACCGATAGGCAGCGCGTCTCTCTCTCTCTCTCCTGACCTCGCAAGCATCCCCCGCACGCTGACTGCCCCCGCTCTCACATGCCTTGGGTCATAAACCCCCCTTCAGCACAGCTCTGCCTCGGAACCCCATCCTGTTCCCGGCTCCACACCTCCCTCCATTCCTTTCATGATCCCGGGTCCTTTGATAAAACCCCCTTTCCTCTGTGCCCGTTTGTCTTACTCATTCCCAGGCCGCCACCTGGCCCTGCGGATACTGTTTATTGCCCCCTATACAGTAGGAAGCTTCTCCCATCAAAGGATCCACGAGTTGATCAAAGCCCCCACCCCATGAGATCCGATCAACCACATACATTCCGTGAATCGGCGGAATGTCCAGCTGCGCGACAATCATCACCTGTTGGGACCGGGGTGGGGACTTCAACTGTAAATGTGTGTGGGAACGGGCCAAAAGCGGGGATTCCGAGGATGTCCTTTCATACTTCAAAGCATTGAAAGAATGTGTGACATGCAATAAAGATCATAAACCTGTGTATAAGAGGCCAGGCCTCAGAGATGCGAGTAGAGCACCTCGGGAAGATACCCTGTTGTCTGATTTGATGTGTTCTGCTCCGTCGGAATAAAACTTCTGTTTCCTGCCTTCCAGTCTCCAGCGCCTGCCTCTTTGTTTGGTAACTTGAGTGGGTACAGAGGCGGTTAACGCCGGGCAACTCTGAAAAAGGACATCGGCCCTACCTTTTTCCACAATTGGCGTCCCAAACGTGGGGCCCATCAGCGACTCGTGGATCCAGTGGGAGAGGTACTAACGACAGAGTGAACGACTGCAACGATTGGGAGAGCTCCTGTCCGATAGACCCTCATCTGACAGCCGATCATCCGAACTTCACTGGTTCCGAACAGACCTCTCTCGAGTGATCTACGGTCCTGACTGGGAACCATCAGGAGTGCCGCGAAGATCACGAAGAATAGAGGACGATCGGGCGCTGGATTCGGAAGACAAGAAACTGTCCATGCGGTCCGGGTAAGGTCGTGTAAACACGACGAATTGCGAAATGATTGTTTGATTGTTTGGAAAATACTAGTATTACTCTTTTGTTGATTTGTTTGGAGATTCACTGTCTGCAAACAGAGAAACAACAGGCTCTCTCTCTTTGCAAGCAGTGAAGGATAGGTAACGCAGACTTTTGTCCCCGTTGTAATCCGTTGTGCCTATCTTCCTCCCCCACTGATTGATTGTTTGGCCCAAACTACTGTTCGTGGATTGTTTTCTGGAGATTCTCTGTCTGCAAACAGGGAAGAACAGGTTCTCTCTTTGCAGGTAGTGAAAGGGTAGGTAGCGCAGACTTTTGTCCCCGTTGTAACCCGTCGTGCCTACTTATTCTCCCCATTGATTGTTTGATTGACCGAACATTGACTGTTCGATATTGGTTCTTTTGAGGTATTCACCCCCTGCAAACAACGAAGAATAGAAATATTCTGTCTAGTCTTTGCACGCAGTGATAAGATAGGTAGTGCAGACTTTTGTCCCCGTTGTAATCCGTCATGCCTATCTTCTCCCCACTGATTGGTAGCCTGTTTAGCCCGGACCGCTTATTAGAGATGAACCATCCGGCTCCACTGGAAGGAACCCCTAATAAGGACATGTTCATGAAGCATGGATTGATCGCTATAGCTTATAGCAAGCTGTGGCATAAATATACGAAAAAGGATTGAGAAAGTCAGTGGCCACTGATAGGATCCTTCGACGAGGATAAAATAAGCGCGCTAGAAACAGCCCTTGGGAAACACAAGACAACGCCCACTATGCTTGATAGTCTCGGCATGTGGCGCAAAGAAACCGAACAGCGTAAAAAGAGAAATGAGAGTAGGTTGGGAAAAGAGCTGCGAAAGGCAGCCCACCTAGCTGCTAAGAAATTAGAAGAGGAGATTAAGGAAAGAGAGGAAGCCAAACAGAAACTAGAGGTAGAAACATCAAGCCAGTATGCCTTCGGGGTGGTTCACCATTTTGGGCTCCTTTGGAAGGAAAGGGGATTCTTGACCTCGCACGGCACCCCTATCTTACATGGAGATTTAGTCTCCGCCCTGATTGAAGTTGTCCTTCTCCCCAAAAGACTTGCGGTCATCAAATGCCAGGCACACAAGAAAGTGACAGACATTATTGGACAGGGAAATGCACTAGCCGACATCACTGCTCGAACCACCGCTGAAAATAGGACGACGACACGCATGTACGTGACCAGGTCACAAGCAGAGAAACGGGCCGACGCTAGGGACACTATTAGGGACATTCAAATGGCTAGCACACAACACGACTTGACTGAATGGGCACGGGTGGGATTGAAAGACGATGAAGGCTGCTGGCGGACAAAAGACACAAACAAATGGTTGCTACCTGACTCATACCTGATTCCCATACTGACTATGGCACACTCCCCTGCTCACATAGGATCAGCCCCCATGATTGAACTTGTCTCCAGAGTTTGGCAGAACGACAAAATCACAGACTCCACCAAACGTCTGGTCCAACAATGCCTGATATGCCTACAACATAACCCCGGGAAAGGAACTGTGGTACCCCGGGGAGGGTTTGGGGTTCCCAATCACCCATTTGAAGTCCTGAAGATGGACTACATCCAACTAGACAGATGCCAAGGCCTGAAATACGTACTTGTCGTGGTGTGTGCATTTAGCAAATGGGTGGAAGCATACCCAACCCGTGATAACACTGCTATGGCCACTGCAAAAGTACTGCTAAAAGAATTCTTCCCTCGCTACGGCCTTTGTCGAATTTTATGGAGCGACAATGGCCCCCACTTCGTAGCCGAAGTCATCCAGCTCATCTGAAAGGGGCTGGGTATCAAGCAAAAGTTCCACGCAGTTTTCCACCCCCAGTCTGCTGGACTTGTCGAGCGACACAATGCCACACTAAAGCTAAAACTAGCCAAGATAGTGGCTACCACGGGACTGAAATGGCCAGACTCTCTCCCACTGGCATTGCTATCGATGCGCTCCACCCCCACCAAACCCCACTTGACACCTTACGAGGTCGTTTTCAGCCGACCCATGAGCGTCTGGTCGGCACCAAAACCGACTTCCATTCATGACGTCCCGGACGTCCTGATGTCTGATTATTTGTATAAGTTGACTGAAACTCTGTCTGTCATTCATCAGCAGGTGCAGCAGGCCATCCCCGATGCTTCCAGGGGTCCGGGCCACGACATCCAACCGGGGGACTATATGTTAGTCCGGAATTTTCAACGGGCGAAGAGTTTGGAACCCCGGTGGACGGGCCCCTGGCAAGTACTGATCACCACCCGGACGGCTCTTCGAGTGGAGGGGAAACGGCACTGGCTGCATGCGCACCACTGCAAGAAGGTCTCCTCGACCCTGGCCACAACAGAAAACATCGACAACCAGGAAGAGCTCCTGAACAAGGATCGACCATCACTGAACTGCTATCCTGATACCGAGGCACTTGAACTTGCAAAATTCCCTGATCCCACTGTGCCATCCAGGGAAGGGTATTTCCTGCGTTGAAAGGAGGGAGCTTCGGCTAAGTAGACCACGGACTAAGTTAAATCTCAGAACGGTGACCTAAACACCACCAAGGGTTACCCGGAGAGAAGCTAAACGAAGTCTGTGGTTCTGCCCGCTACCGAGCACCTTGAAGATGATGGAAGCGCCAGATAAGAAGATGATGGAAGCGCCAAATAAGAAGATGATGGAAGCAGCTGGAAATACCCACTACAGGAACCCGAAGACTGACAATATGCACAGATCAAAGACAATTGCCTTCTTCATTGTCTTCCTCTTTTGCCTCCTCCTCATGACTTCCTTCTGGATCTTGGAGGAATGCACACCTGCTCATCAGATATTGCTAACCACTGCGCAGCCTACTACCATGAAGGAACATTATTTGATCTCGCTCTCTCCTCAACTCAGAGAAAGGTGAAAGGTGTTCTGGAACAACTCCTTTGTGCAGCTACTGCACCAGCACAATCTCGCCACCAATGCCACCAACTGCTGGATCTGTGGGTTGCTACCCCACGCCACTGGACATTCGATACCTTTCATCCCTTCACCCTTCTCAATTCAGGGCTCCTGCCTTGCTTGGCTGATCCTCATGCAAGAGAGCTATAAGGACAATGCCACCTCCAGCAAAACCATGACGCATTTCTTTCATGAGGTCTGGCGAAACAAAACAAAGACACATTTCTGCCCACAGACCTCCAACAACTCTATCCACATGGACATCCCTGCTAAAGAACGAATTGAAATGCAGGTGTTCAACAATCCAACCAGATCCACCTTCTCCTACCTACGGAAACGAACGGCTGCCACTCTGACTGTGGCTCTATCTGTCATCAATGTCACAGGCCACATGTGCATAGAAGGGTTTGGGACACAGCTGGTAGGCCGCAGTGCTTGCCATTTCACCAGAACTTTGGACTCCGATCCACCTTCCTTTGTATCCTCTCCAAACATGTACTTCGTTTGCGGTACAAAGGCTTACACCTTGCTCCCCAAAGGCTGGGTGGGCACTTGTTTCATCTCCTTCATCCTTCCTCCGACCTATGTGGCTCCAGCGAATCACCATAGACAAAAACGAGCCAAGGATATTGAACAAGCCGACTCAACAGGAGCACAGTTCCTCGATGCTATGAAGGGACTTGTTCCACTCTGGGGCCCGATGGCAAACAGCCGTGCCTTCCGACATCTGACTCAGGCAGTCGAGACAACAATGAACATTACAGCTGGTATCCTTGCAAACAACACAGCCGAGCTTCAAGCGGTCCGCCTGGTGGCTCTCCAGAACCGCCTTGTTCTAGATGTGGTTCTAGCGGATCGTGGTGGAGCGTGCCGCATTATTGGGTCCAGCTGCTGTACATATATACCGGACAATTCACCCTCAGTGTACAAGGCCATCGAACACCTCCACAGACTCTCCTCAGAAGTTCACCAGGAGCAGGAAGAATGGTCGCTTGGTGGATGGTTCTGGAGTACTGTTAAGAACTGGGGCTGGAGACTGTTTACCATTATCCTGATTCCTGTAGTTTTAATATGCGGGTTATGCTTAGGAATTCAATGCTTGCCAACTCTGTGTTCGTTATGTGCAAATTGTATTTGCCCTGAGACTGTGGACTTTGGAAAGGAACGCATGGGAGCATTATATGATGCAGAGATTAGGAAATTAATGAAGATTGACATAGAGTAGACAAGCTGGCTAGATATGTTGAAAAAGGAGGACTGTTAAAATCTAGACTGCAGTGTCAACATTACCGGCGCCATCTTGCCCCCTTTTCGAGCCCATTCATGTGCGTAAGCGGCAGCCATTTTAAATGCCATGGCCTCTCTGCCCATCGCCGATAGCCAGCGCGTCTCTCTCTCTCTCCTGACCTCGCAAGCATCCCCGGCACGCTGACAGCCCCCGCTCTCACATGCCTTGGGTCATAAACCCCCCTTCAGCACAGCTCTGCCTCGGAACCCCATCCTGTTCCCGGCTCCACACCTCCCTCCATTCCTTTCATGATCCCGGGTCCTTTGATAAAACCCCCTTTCCTCTGTGCCCGTTTGTCTTACTCGTTCCCAGGCCGCCACCTGGCCCTGCGGATACTGTTTATTGCCCCCTATACAGTAGGAAGCTTCTCCCATCAAAGGATCCACGAGTTGATCAAAGCCCCCGCCCCATGAGATCCGATCAACCACATACATTCCGTGAATCGGCGGAATGTCCAGCTGCGCGACAATCATCACCTGTTGTGACCGGGGTGGGGACTTCAACTGTAAATGTGTGTGGGAACGGGCCAAAAGCGGGGATTCCGAGGATGTCCTTTCATACTTCAAAGCATTGAAAGAATGTGTGACATGCAATAAAGATCATAAACCTGTGTATAAGAGGCCAGGCCTCAGAGATGCGAGTAGAGCACCTCGGGAAGATACCCTGTTGTCTGATTTGATGTGTTCTGCTCCGTCGGAATAAAACTTCTGTTTCCTGCCTTCCAGTCTCCAGCGCCTGCCTCTTTGTTTGGTAACTTGCGTGGGTACAGAGGCGGTTAACGCCGGGCAACTCTGAAAAAGGTCATCGGCCCTACCTTTTTCCACACCTGAAACTAAAGAAGTATAATTGTTTAAGACTTTTGAACTGAAGAGGATCAGATCTTTTCACATGATTGTTTGGTTTGCTTTCTCACCCATCTACAGCATTGAGATTGATGGCTTGGATATCTAAAGATAAATGCAAACTGTGACAAAATAAAATTATCTGCTGCTGGCTGATATGCTAGCGTGGTGGACCCTTTTCGGCTGAAAGGTTCAGGCAATACTGCTGTGACTTCAACGTTACAGAAACGGACTGAGACAGACTACCTGTCTTAAATGAGCTGGAACTGGTCATTTGGAACATACTGAACTTTCCTAAGGGTTTGTATTATTCTCAACTGATATCCCATTGATCTGAATGTTGAAAATTTCCATGATCTCCCATGGTGGAGGAAGATTCATATCACTGTTATCTTTGTAACCTGCAGTGTTGGTTTACTTAATAAATCTTAAGATAATTAAGATTTTAGGATTCAAGGTTTGTGTTATTCAAATGTTCTTTGCCCTTAAATCTGGAAAGAATGCTAAGCTATGATATTTAACCTAAATCTTCTAATTTAATCTCATTATTTCCATATGGGTAAATCATTTCAGTCATATTATTCCATTCTGCTTGATAAATTGGGTTTCTAAATCTAACAAACATAAAATTTGAATGTAACAATTATCTTATTCCTGGTCCTCATTTGATATTTGCTTATCCTCCAAATATTTCAGTCATTTTTAGCACAGAACAAGATCCATCGGTGAACCAATGAGATTTGACAGGAAGCAAGAGTTTACAGGAGATAATAATAAACTAGTTAAAGTATAGAAACCGAAAGACTCAGCACGTCAATGCTACTACAGCTATAGCAATATCTAATTCCTTAGATTAGATTTTAACCTCTAAAATATGTGCTACCTATTAGAAACTACCTTCAGCTCCTTGGTATTCCCATGACTTGATTCTTGCAAAAAGGAAATATACAAATTCAGAAAGATCCTGGAGGCTCACATATACTGAAGCTGAGAAAAAGGTCCATAAGCCTGAGCTTAAAGCTTATACATTGTTGATATATAACACCAGATCCAAGCTAACATTGCTCTGTCCATCCATTCTTCAAATAACTCTTTCAATTCTATAACTCCTTGATTAATGATAAATCTCACATAGCTAAAATTAGTCCTACCAAAAAGTTTTGCTCAGAGCTTTCTGAATTTTTCTATGATAAAATATCAGTACCTTTTTCATTCTTCAAACAGGTGATTTCCGTAGAAGAGACTTAAAAAAATGTAGCACTCCCACTTAAGTCGTGGTCCAATTATATACCTTTAATGGAGGAAGTTGGTCTTGCTAAATTCCAACAATACAGTCTGGATCGCCACTTCACTATTGTCCTCCTAAGGTTTTCAAAGCTTTGGCACCCTTGTTTGCTGTGGTAATGACCATGATTTGAAATAAATTATTATTAGTCATGGAGGTCCCTCCTTTTTCTAAAACTGTACTTGTAACTTCACTCTTGATCCTGACACTCCTGCTAAATATTCTCCTATTTCTATTCTCCAATTTTTTACCAAGATCCTGGAAGTTATCTAAATGCTCACCTGTCATGTTCAATTAAGGAAAACAACATACTTAATAACTATCAAACTGGTTTAGACATGTTCTTATCACTGAGACAGTGCTTACAGTGATCTCAAATGATATTTGTATGATTTTGAATGAGGGGGATTCAACAGTACTCATCCTTCTTGATTTGTTGGTTGCATTCTATACAGTCAGACATGATAATTTGCAGAAAACGTTCAGTTACACTGGCATGCAGGGTAATGTCTTAAAGTGGTTTGAATCTTTTTTGAAAAATCAAACATACGTGGTTCAGCTAGCGTTTGATCGTTCAAACTTCAAAAATCTTTATTGCTGGGATCCACAAGGATCTGCATTTAGCCCCACTCTTTTTAATATCTATGTTGCTCCTCTAGCTAATCTGATAGCCTCTTTTGAATTTCAGTTTCATGAGTCCTCAGATGATAACCGAATAAAAATAGAATTAAAGGAAATTTGAACCACCTACAAAACCAATTAAAAAATTGTCTCATACAAGTGGCTACCTGGATGAATGACTTAATTTGGATGAGGCAGAAATACTACTATTTGGTAAATCTTCTTGTTGGTCTCTAGATTGGTGCACTCTATCATTAGGATTGTGCTCCAAGCTGATGACCGCTGAAGGCAACCTTGGAGTTGTCTTTGACTCCAAATTGTCTTTTGAACAAAGTCACCACTATCTGCTTTTCAATTATGAAGAACCTAAAAAAAATATTCTTTTGTTCTTCAGCAGGCTAGGCGACCTATGATTCAAGCCCTGATCCTAAGCAGGCTAGACTATTGTAATGTTTTGTGTGTTGGTCTTGCATTCATAATGCAGCGGTTAGACAGATTTTCAATCTTGGTTAATTTGACAACATATCTATGCACCTTAGGAAACTTTATTGGCTTCCTGTTCAGAAAAGGTGTAAATCAAAGACTCTGTGTCTGTCACAAAGCCATTTTCCACATGCATTGTGCTAGCTACATTTCCAATGTGTTTAAAAAAATACTCATACTCTAACCCTACGTTCAGCCCTTCTTAATCTTCTTGCTGTGCCTAAATTTCAGAAGGATACATTTGGAGGTCGCGCCTTCTTGGTGACTACTGCACAAGTCTGGAATAAACTGCCAGCCGGGTTGCGGATGAGGACAAATCACTTAACATTTTGGAAAAGGCTCTAAATCACATCTGTTTCAATAACTTAGTTGGTCTCTTATCTTACCTTCTTTGGCACCACAACACTAAGCTAAATATAAATAATAATAGGTGAAGGTGAATTATAGGTAGCTAACCTCCAGGAGTAGAGCAACCACTGTGATAATAAGTATGACTATTAAAAAATGCAGTGGACCAATCCACAGCTTTCTTTGTAAATCATTATAGGTAATATACATTATAGGTAATATATATTATAAGAAACTTTTAAATACAGATTTCTTAACCATCAGTCCATTGGAGAAAGAATTACACAATGCACAACTTGCCCACAATCTTAACATTACTTGCCTCAAATTATGGTATACACTTATGTATTATTTTTTATGGCACATGTTGTTGTATGCCGTTTTAGGTTCCGAATGAATTTCCCCGATTCATGCCCTTATATAGGTACAATTCACATTGCCCTTATATAGACATAGAAATCCAGTCCTTATTTAGGCATAGCCCATGCTACCCAAATACAGGCATGGCTACTTCCATCCGTTCAACAAACGTCACAACGATTTCTTGGAAAACCAGACTCTTAAACAGAAGGGACTTCCCCCAGCCTTGATATTGATTTCTCCAAGAAAACATTTATTATGTATGAACATCTATTCCTTAGGAGTTCATTCATGACGTTCATATGCCCAACTTTACATCAAAGGTGACATTCCTAAACACCTTCAAGGTATAAATATACCTCCACTTGCTATGGCAAAGCACGGTGTGGTTTGGTGCAGTTCGAATACCTACTTGCCCGATGCAGCTGCTACAGCAAGTGCCGAAGAAAACCGACTCTCCAGCTGACACACTGACAAGAAGCTGTCTTCCTCTGCCGAAAATCCAGCTCCAGTGTTTCTGACTCCCCTTGCGGTGTGTTGGGAAATTGAGTCCGAGACAGCGATACCAGACTTCCTTCATTCTAAAGGTATGGAGCTGATTAGAACCTAGAGAAACCTTGGGCAGAATTCTTGGCAAAACTAAACCGCAGCTAAAGACCATACTTACTTCTTCCGTCATTCTAGACTTAGGTTAGGTACATTGGGGTAGGCGTATTTTAGAAGCACCAGTTGAGTATTTTAGCCTGTGTTATTTATGTATGTATTTTTATATGGCTTAGAAACCATACAGTGCTATTACAGTATTATTTTAAATTACTGTTCACGCTGTACGCATTATACTTTGCATTCTGTCTAACGATTGTAGCAGTTCACCTCTCTTACATGAGAAAGAAGACTTTTCAATAAATTCTTTTATTGAAACGCCCGTCCCTTTATTTTTCTTTGCAACTCTGTTGAAACGAAGCATGTACGCTTGACTGAGTAAAATAGTTATCTATTGTTTCCACGACTCTGAAGATACGTTTTATTCTTGGGGAAACAAAGTTGTCATGTTTATGCGGTTGTCAGAAACTAATCCCTTCTTGTGTATTCGAGAAAGTTTCTAGTGACCTCTGAGCTAGCTGGCACTCACTATTAAGTTTAGTATATTTTCTATAGAAACCTACTGACCTAAGTCCTACGTCATATCTAAGGGATATATTATTCCAATGCGCGGGGCCTATTAGGAATATAGGAACTACACTACAATGTTAGAAGTTTTTTATATAATAATATACATTGTATTTACTCAAATATTCTCATATCAAAGAACTCCTCCCACATCTTACAGTCCGGCACAACTCACTATCTTTCAATAATCCAACAACCAGTGCCACCATTTTGTGTTACTCCGCTTGTTTGAATCAAACCTACAGAATTATGCCAATTTTGGACGGAATTTAATGTTTCAGTGCCACAGACTATACACTATGAACCTCTGCAGTATTTATTGATCTTGCTAGGACAGCTTAAGTTCCTTTGTAAAAGACACAAGTGAGGGGCTCATAGTTTTTCTTAGAGGTCAGCCACAGTCCTTTCGAATGTTAGATCAGTCTTTTCTTTTGTTCTGCAGAAAGAAATCTCCAAAGCAGGGTTTCTTTCTAAAGAACAAAAAACAATACCCCTGACTGACAGGGAGATTTCACCCTGCTGATGGGGGCTATTGAAGATGACAGTCCTAGATGTGCTGAAAAGCCAATCCTCAATAAGGAAGAAGTGGGTATCTTGTAATGCACTGAGCCAGAGGCGTAGCTAGAGCTTGTGGCGCCCGGGGCTATCCCTCAGATTACCGCCTCTGGGGGTGAGGGGTGCTGGGGAAAAATGATGGCGAGCACTTGAAAGAGGTCAGAGAGACATGTAGTATCGTCCCTAATAGTGCCTCGATCATGCAAGCCCAAGCACTGTGTTTGCCGATGGATGATTTGTTGCGGCCACTCCACTGCAATGGCTGTAGGTGGCCAAAAAAACGAAATGTCCGGGCTGGCGCACCCTTCACCTTGCTGGAAATATAAGTAAACGAGACTGAGTGTGAGAGCGCACTAATTATGTCATTGATTGGATTGCTATTAAAACTGCTTCAAAAATTTAGTGCACGGTCTGCATCAGCTGCCTTCCCTTCTGCGATACACTGAAGTTCTCTGCAGGCACACACAGTGAGACAACAAGAGTCTCATTCTGTCTGGACTCAGGTCACACACTGTGTAGTTCAGGGATGAGCCACGCATGTGTGGCATTTTCATAATTTCAGTGGAATTATGAGTGACTTTTCAACGGCCATGAGTGACACTTTCTCATGAGCAAAATCAAGCAATGAAGACGAGGGAAACATATCATATATGTACTATAGCACATAAACAGGTAAGAGTTGTCATTCATAACAACAATGAGAGAGAGAGAGAGGAGAGCAGCACCCGAGAGACAGTAAGTTCAGGGACTTGCTGGTCTGTGGACTGATGCTGGGCAATAAAGTAAAATGTGTACTGTTTTAAATAGTTTCTTGTGGAAGAATTACCTTTCAAATTATATTGCTAAATGACTCTAATGCAGGTCACAATTGTCAGTGTTACAGGGCTTCAGGATTGTGAATGGAAAAGCAGAAGAGCTAATAAAATATAATACAGATCTTCCTTTAAACTAATTTAAGAAACGGTCACTGTACTGGGGACCTCTATTCAGCAAAAACACCAACCTTTTCCTCGCAAAGCTCGATGTTAGACCATCTCACTATCCACGTCACAATACCAATGTAAGAAAAAATTATCTTACCATCATCCAGGTATCCATGTCAAATGCCTGCTCAAGAGTCCCCTGGATATCTCCAGAAGCAGCAGATTGGTTACAGGCTCCTATAACTTCTTAAACCAATTCTAGCCTTGCACGCTCTATAATTGCAGTTAGACTCAGGTCTACAGCAGGCTGAAAGGCAGGCTCAGGCCTGAGCCACCATGGCAATAATCAAGTTGGCCTCCAGGCCCACATCCAGTGAAAGCCGTCCAGGCCACTGTCTCTGGTCTACAGCAGGCTGAAATGCAGGCTCTGGCCTGAGTTACTGCGGGCCTCCAGACTTGCCTCCAGTAAAAGCAGTGACCACTGTACTGTCCGGACTCCCGTGAGTCCCGGGAGGGGTCATCCAGTCTTCGTGTCCCTCGACTGCTGGGTGGGGGTAAAATAAACAGCAGCTGATAGCACATGGCAGCTAGGGCACTGGCTAGGGCCGATGCGAGGTAAAGCAGGCAGCGCTGCGAGCGTCACAGCCGGGTGCATTGATTAATTCTTAGTGCTCTGGCCGTGATTATTTGTAGCAGTGCTCTGGCCAAAATTATTTGTAGCGCTCCAGCCACGGTAATAAGCTGCGCTCTCTCCGGCCATGATTATAGGCAGGCCTCCCTCCTCCAGCCATGATAAACTAACCAGCCGCCGTTTTTTTAGCTCTCTTAACAAACTCACTGCGCTCTAGTTGCAGGATGTGACTTCCGCCGCGATGATGCACATCAGGTTGAACATGATAGCCGTGCCACGGGATTGGAATCATTATCATGATACACAGTGGAGTGGGGGGCAACAACGGGCAAGGAGGAGGCGAGGTCCGAGGACACTCACACAAATGTGGGACTTACTTTTTGGCAATTTAATTGAAAGCACCGCCTGCACTGCAGTCTGTAGTGGTTTCAATTAAATTGTCAAAACTAAGTCCTGCGTTTGTGTTGTGCAGCACTGGTAGTCAGGTCACTGGCTTTACAGGTGCAGTTTGGGTACTTCAGAATCTGACCGTTGAAATCTCTGATAGCGCAAGTTTCTTTTTTTTAGCAAGTTGTTTTGCTTGGAAGGAACAGGAAAAAATATCTCTATTCTTTTCTTATTTTACTGAGTTCGTTCGAATATTGCTTTTGTGTTCAGTCAATCGCGTCTTGAGTTTTCTTTCAGTGTGACCTACATATACAGATCCACAAGGGCATTTCAACATGTATATAATATTTGTGGTATCGCAAGTCGCATTGACTTTAAGACTGCTTTTATATCCTTTCATTGGGTGGGTAAGGAAGTTACCTTTCATTATATTGTGGCAATTACTATAGTTTAAGCACGGTGTGGTTCCTCGAAAGATCATTTGCTCGTTGGATTCCTTAGGTGTCTTCAAAAAATCTGCCAGGTTTTTCGCTCTAGTGTAAGCGAACAATGGTTCTCTGGTGAATATGCCATTGAAGTCTGATTCCAGTGTCAATATAGGCCAATGTCTTTTGATTATGGCTTTAAATTTGTGGCTTACATTGGAATACTTGCTGACGCATGTGATGCGATCCTCTTTAGGTCGAGTTTTGCTGATTAGAAGTTCTTCTCTTGTTCGAGATTGGGTCCTTTGAAGCGCTTGTTCTATGGTCTGTTCCGGATATCCTCTCTCTTGAAACCTTTTAGTCATGATTGACATTTGTTGCTCTAGTTAGTCTTGATCCGAGACCACTCTTTTCACCCTGAGAAATTGGGAATAGGGTAAGTGTCTCTTGAGCGCTGGAGGATGATGGCTCTCATAATTGAGCAAGTTATTTCTATCGGTCTTCTTCCGATATAGGTTTAACCGCCGAAATGCATTGGATGAAGTATATACTTTTCTGGAAAGAAATGAAATAACCGTGTGAACTCAACACGAAAACGCAAATTAAATGAAATAAATGCTAGATAAGAAATAAACGAGGAGTGAAGAATTATTTTCTTTAGAGAAAGGCTGGAGGTTCCAGCAATCGTCTTGTGCCTTGGGTGACAGTCATATATCTCATAGGACTGCAACTTACCTATCTATTAAACACACTCCTGGAGGGGAGTGATACCCAGGAGCACAGATAAAATTGGAAATGATTGTACAAAGAGGCTGTGCACGAACCAAAACACTTGCTAGCACCTGGATACCCTCACGGCTGACAAGTAGCACTCTACAAATCTACTGATTGATTGATTGAACTGGTGATCCACTAATGTTTCCTATTCCTTTAAGTGACCCTCTAAATGGCTATTGCGAATTTTTGCCACCACTTTCTTTTAAAACATTTTGAATTTGTAATTCAGACTGTTTGACTTGCTTTCTCCCAGTTTAACACTCTTGGGTGCATGATGTTCCCTCTGTTAATTTATTATCTGTATATTTTGTGCTTTGGTATACTTAAGGCTCACAGTTTTCAGTATCTGCTAATTTTTACAGATAAATACAAAACATCTATTTCCCTGGTAATGTTAATTTTTAAATATGAATACAAATGAAATAGACATTTTTGCGTGGTTGTCAGTGCTGTTAGTTATGAGTGCCAAGCCAACGGCTGTGCAGATTGACAGACTACAGAGTTTAGAAGAAAGAAAGATTTCCTAATCAAGCCTAAATAGTGGTAGAAGTGCATAGTTATAGAAAAAAGACCATGCTTTCACGTATGAATGGACATTCATGGGTTAAATAAATACAGAAATATATTAGTTGCACTTTATTTTTTACACAAGCCAAAACAAAATATTGATAAACGAAGATAAAATTACCACTCCAACAAAATATGAATAAATGCAAAATCAAATGTACCATAAAACCGGCGACCCTGTTTATAGTTTCTTCATGCCTTCTGGCTTACAGTGTCTCAGAGTGCTCCAAAGCGGCTAGCCTATAAACCATTTCCACTACATAAAATGCACAATCAGACAAAGTTGTTTTACTGTAAAAAAGAGAAGTGAGAACATCAACTCATATGCAGCTGTTGCTAAGGAACAGTAAAGACAGGTGGAAAAGGGGATGTCGGGAAAACCCAAAAGATTGTATATAAGAGGCCTGTTGTAATATGATAGTGTATAATTTGTCTCATATCAATTGTTTGTATTACGTTCCTAAACTAACCGAGCTCGAGCTTATGACGTTTGAGCCTGAGGTATCCCATAACAAAAGTCTTCTGAGCGTAAACATGTGATCTACGCACCTGAATCGTTGGGACTCTGCTGACTCGTTAATTTATCATGTTGGTGCGATGACTTAGTGAGTTAACACACTATGTTGACATCTGCAGTGTTTTTTACGGCCACGTGTTCAAGTCCCAGCAAGGCAGAGTCAGCCTTCCAAACCTCTGAGTTTGGTAGATTGAGCACCACAAAGGCCCTCTGTCCTTTTTTAGGGCTCGGGCCTATGTCACACTGCGTAGCAGTGTGGGCGGAGCTCAAGAGTCCCTTTCTTAACGTCTCCGAAAACCTACCTAACAAATTCCTGGCTGCTTGTGATTTTTCGTCTTTTTTTTTTCCAGTTGCATTTCGATTGGCCTTCTCGTGCGTGTGTTTTTGTAAGAGAGCACGCAATAGGGCATAGGCGGTAGAGTAGCTCCGCCTATGGCATATTGCGTGCGGTCACGCGCACCAGAAGGCCATATTTCTTCAATTATCGCGGCTGTCAGGGCCCGCTGTAATGGAAGACAGATGCTGGACGCATGTTTCTTTTTTTTTTTTCATTTCACGGAGCTCTCCCTGTCAGCACCTCTTCTCTGTGTTTACGCTTTCCCCATCGCATAAGAGAAAGGGACGCTCGGGACCGCGTAATGACAGACTGTGGGTTCCATGTGTGAGAATGTAAATGCATACATTTAACACACTTTGTTCGGTTTTATGATTATAGCCCGGTAGACTGAGCCGAAGAACGAGGGGGTGCATTAACGATAATTCAAAGAAACAAGTCGACCCTCCGTAATAAGCGCTGCAAAAATAAATAAATACGTGATGTTATTTATTACGAACCTAACTAAAGCCGTTGTTGGGACCCTCTATCAATGACATCGTTTATTAATTGCCGTTTGTATGTTCTAACGCCCAGAGGCCGGCTGCTCGCGCGCCTAGGCAGGAATAGGTGCGTGTGACTGTGTCCTGATAGTGCTGGGTGTGCAAAGCAGCCTTTGCCTTCCTGCAGTGAGTCCGTATTTACAAACCTGTGAGTTCTGCACTGGTGGGCGTGTGGAAGGGTGTCAGGCAGATCTCTCCATATGGAAAAATACACACATTTTAAAAGCAGATATTTCGGGCCCTGCTTCAAACTGTGGCAGAGTTGGCTGGTATGTAACTGTAGCTTCTTTCCATGTATTAACAACAAGGGGTGGTGAGGGACAGAGTCTCTGAATTAAACAGAATACTCTCACCCAGTCAAGAGATCAGGGCTAGATCCAACACCGTTTTTTAGCTCACTGCACCATCCCAGTTTCAGAACCTGGCTGTATGCAAATTAGTCTGTTCCTGTCCCAGTGCATGATGGGAACAGGGCAAACCAAACTACAAAAGCCAATTCTTACACTGGGAAGGAAACAAGCTACCGGGGACCGGTTTCTGGCATTTCAGCCTCTTCGGCCCGGCTTGCTTGAATCCTGATGGTGCAATGAGCAAGGGACTCACATCTGAGTATACCCTTCCACGCTTAGGGTGGACAAAAATATTAACAACAAGGGGTGGTGAGGGACAGAGTCTCTGAATTAAACAGAATACTCTCACCCAGTCAAGAGATCAGGGCTAGATCCAACACCGTTTTTTAGCTCACTGCACCATCCCAGTTTCAGAACCTGGCTGTATGCAAGTTAGTCTGTTCCTGTCCCAGTGCATGATGGGAACAGGGCAAACCAAACTACAAAAGCCAATTCTTACACTGGGAAGGAAACAAGCTACCGGGGACCGGTTTCTGGCATTTCAGCCTCTTCGGCAGAGTGACAGTGAGTGCAGAGTGAGTGCGAGAGTGACTGTGAGTGCAGAGTGAGTGCGAGAGTGACAGTGAGAGTGCAGAGTGACAGTGAGTGCAGAGTGAGTGCAGAGTGACAGTGAGTGCAGAGTGAGTGCGTAGTGACAGTGAGTGCAGAGTGAGTGCAGAGGGACAGTGAGTGCAGAGTGAGTGCGAGAGTGACAGTGAGTGCAGAGTGAGTGCGAGAGTGACTGAGTGCAGAGTGAGTGTGAGAGCGACAGTGAGTGCAGAGTAGAGTGAGTGCGAGTGACAGTGAGTGCAGAGTGAGTGCGAGAGTGACAGTGAGTGCAGAGTGAGTGTGAGTGCAGAGTGAGTGTGAGTGCAGAGTGAGTGCGAGAGCGACAGTGAGTGCAGAGTAGAGTGAGTGTTTGCGTGACAGTGAGTGCAGAGTGAGTGCGAGAGCGACAGTGAGTGCGAGAGCGACAGTGAATGCAGAGTGAGTGTGAGTGCTGAGTGAGTGCGAGAGCAAAAGTGAGTGCAGAGGGAGTGCGAGAGTGACAGTGAGTGCAGAGTGAGTGCGAGAGTGGCAGTGAGTGCATAGTGAGTGCGAGAGTGACAGTGAGTGCAGAGTGAATGCGAGAGTGACTGAGTGCAGAGTGAGTGTCAGAGTGACAGTGAGTGCAAAGTGAGTGCCAGAGTGACAGTGAGTGCAGAGTGACAGTGAGTGCAGAGTGGGTGCAGAGTGAGTGCAGAGTGACAGTGAGTGCAGAGTGAGTGCGAGAGAGTGTGAGTGCAGAGTGAGTGCAGAGTGAGTGCGAGAGTGACTGTGAGTGCAGAGTGAGTGCAGAGTTAGTGCAAGAGTGACTGTGAGTGCAGAGTGAGTGCAGAGTGACAGTGAGTGCAGAGTGAGTGCAGAGTGACAGTGAGTGCAGAGTGAGTGCAGAGTGACAGTGAGTGCAGAGTGAGTGCAGAATGACAGTGAGTGCAGAGTGAGTGCAGCGTGACAGTAAGTGCAGAGTGAGTGCGAGTGACAGTGAGTGCAGAGTGAGTGCGAGAGCGACAGTGAGTGCAGAGTGAGTATGAGTGCAGACTGAGTGCAGAGTGAGTGCGAGACCGACAGTGAGTGCAGAGTGAGTGCGAGAGTGACAATGAGTGCATAGTGAGTGTATTGTAGTGTATTGTATTTTGATTTGTATAGCGCGATTGCTGCCCAATGGGCGTCCAAGCGCTGAGCATGTAGACAGGGCTGGGGCAGTGCGGAAAGGTTAGAGCTCGGAGGACCTCGCAAACAGAAGGGTCTTCAATTGTTTGCGGAACGAGAGCAGGTTCGGGTTGGACCGGAGTTGTAGAGGAAGTGAGTTCCACAACTTCGAGGCGTTTAGGGAGAACATCCTTCCTCCGGTCCTAGCTTTCCTTACTTTGGGTACCGCAGCCAAGAAATGCCTCCGTAGAGCGAAGGTTTCTACTTGGGTGGTAGTGGGTGACTAGGTTGTCATTGATTGCTGGGCCTGTCTTCCAGAAGGCCCGGTGGGCAATGCATAATGCCTTGAATGCCACTCTCTGTCTCACTGGCAGCCAATGCAAGCTTTTTAATCCGGATCTGGCTGACTGAGTGCGTGGGATCTGTAGCAAGGTACGGGCTGCACAATTCTGTACCACCTGTAGCTTTCGTAGGGTCATCTCAGGGGCTCCCACGTATAGGGAGTTGTTCGAATCTAGCCGGGACTGAATCAAGCCTTGTACTGCCACTTGTTTGGCTTCCATTGGCAGAAGGGGTAGAACTTTCCTCAATGTCCTGAGTAGGCCGAAACATGTGGCGGATAGCTTAGTGGCCTGAGTGGAGAAAGAGAGACTTTTGTCGAGCCATACTCCTAGGCTCTTTACACTTTCCTTAGGGGTAGGAGGGGTGCCCAGACAGGGAGGCCATAGGGAGATAAAAGGCACTGGTGAGACTGGGCCCAGGAGCATGAGCTCAGTTTTATCTCCGTTAAGTTTTAGAGAGGAGAATGTCATCCACTCCTTGACATCCTCTAGACATTTCATCAGACCTTCCGATGTTTGCCTGTTACCCTCCTGAGCCAAAGAAACCACTAGCTGGGTATCGTCGGCATACAATAGGATTTTAATACTGTATGGTTCGACGACCCCAGCCAGTGGTTTCATATATATGTTGAACAGCGCAGGGCTTAAAGAAGAGCCCTGCGGCACCCCACAGCTCAGTGATTTTCTGTCTGACACTATTTCCCCGTCAAAGATCTGAAAGGATCTGTTGGTGAGGAAGGAGTCAAGCCACCTCAGTGCATCGCCTGTTACTCCGATGTTGCATAGACAGTTCAGCAAGGTGGCATAGCTGACCGTATCAAAAGCTGCACTTAGGTCAAGGAGGATCATTGCCACTGATCCTCCTTGATCTAGTATCCTGCGTGCTTCTTCGGTAACCACTAGCAAGGTGGTTTCAGTACCATGCTTGGGTCTGAAACCTGTCTGGGTCGAGTCCAATAGCAGGTTGTTTTCAAGAAATTGGGCTAACTGGGTGTTTATATACTTCTCCAGGACCTTACTTACCCAGGGGAGTAATGAGATAGGGCGGTAACTGGAGTGATCTTCTGGGTCGAGATTGTTTTTTTTAATAGTGCACGTACCATGGCTCTCTTCCATACGGTGGGCACTGTACAGGAGGAGATGGAGGAGTTTAGTAGATCCAGAATCACGGTCAGGGTGGCTTGGCTTGCCTGGAGCAGGATTTCCGGTGGAGCTGGGTCACGGGGAGAGCCAGATTTGACTTGGCGTGCCAATTGATGAAGGGTGTCGAGGTCTAATGGGGGGAAATGTTCCAAAAGTGGCTGGTCTGGGAGAGTGGGGTGTCTCGAAGATGTTTGGTAGGATGCTCCTGGATTAGTGGCTGCTATCGGGAAGGAGGAGTAGATCTGGGTAACTTTGTTATGAAAGAAATCCGCTAGCTCGTTGCATTGTTCTTGTGTTTTTGCCAAGGGAGGAGCTGTGTTCACTTTAGTGCATTTTTTTACTAAGTGAAAAATTTCCTTGGGTTTGGATTTGGCTTCCATGATTTTGTCTGCGAAGTAGGGGGCCTGGGCCGCCCTAACCCCATCTCTGTAGGCCTTGATTGCCTCTCTATATTGGGACTTTTTTTCAGGTAGGAAATCTAATCGCCACGCTCTCTCTCGTTTCCTACAGAGACGTTTTTTGTTCTCTTAAGGTGTCTGAGAACCAGGGTGCTGATTTGTGCAGCCTCTTGGATGTAGATCTCCGAAAAGGGAGAATCGTATCCAGTGAGTCCCTGATCCAGCCCTCATAGTTCTTGTTTGCTAAGTTGGGGTCTGTGCAAGAGGGTGGGTGGGTGGAATCTAGGTGTGTTATCCAAGACTCCATGGGTAGGTTTGCCCAATTTCTCTTTGTTATAACTTGGGGGGTGGGCAAGGGGGTCTTGCCAGTGAGCCAGGTAAGCGGGACTAGAAAATGATCCGACCAGGGGAGTCGGGTGGGTTGGCCCACCACCAGCTCGGTACAGTTGCTGAAAATCGGGTTGAGTAGGTTACCCTTTTCATGAGTAGGGGCTGTAACCATCTGGGTTAATTGTAAGGCTGCTAGGTCATCTTTTAGTTCCATGGCAGTATGATCTGTGGGGGAGGTGAAATGAAAATTAAGATCTCCTAGGACCGTGTAGTTAGCGGAGGTCAAGATTCGTTTGGCTATGATGTCTGGAAGAGATCTATGGAACAGCTTAGCCGGCTCTGGGGGGCGATATATCAGAGTGCCGGAGAAGGAGCTGTTCGCAGTGAAATCTATGCTGAATGCTAAGCTCTCGCACTCAAGAATAGTTTCAGTTGTGGTGCGACAGCGATACTGGTCTTTTAGTATGATAGCCAGGCCTCCTCCTCTCCCCTCTGTCCGGTCTAATCCATAGATTTGAAAACCAGGGGGTAGGGCTGAGAATATGCCTGGCTCCGATTGAGCTGTAAGCCATGTCTCTGTCAAGAAGATGGCGTCCGGTTTGCGCTCTTCTAGCAGCAGGGCAATTTGTGTGCTGTGCCTCGGTAATGAGCGGCAATTTAGCACATACATATAATATTCCTGCGTCGTGGCTGGCGACGTAGTGTTGTAAAAGAGATGTTTACATCCGAGACAGTGAGGGGGGAGATCAGCTGGTGGATAAATGTGTGTGCAGTGTACAGCGGCTGCAGTTCCTATGTTGTGAATGGCTGCCAAACTGTACGTCCTGACCTGGGTTGTGTGGGAGCCAGGGGTTGTGGCCCCTGGTCCCGTAAGGTCGCGGACGGGCGCAGACGGGCTTTCCTTTGGCGCGCCTTCGGCGCACCGCCGGCGCGCCCGCTGCGCCGGTCCGCTGCGCCTCCGGGAGCAACACATTCTTTTATGTCAGAGAAGGGGGGTGTGGCCTGGGTTAATGGGCGGTGCCCGGGGGTCACGGCGATTCTCCTGCGACCCGCTGCAGCGCCTGACTCGGCTGCGCGGGGAGGTAAATCACGAGGGGAGCAAGAGGTAAAGTAGTTTTAAAAACACAGAGTTATCACATTACAATTTTAAAAAGTATTCTTTTAAAATGTCTCCTGCTCTCGGCTTCCGCCTCAAGAGCTCAGTCTAATGTGAAGCGCTGGCCAGAAAGCGC